>NC_136072.1:579103360-580441485 GCF_964261635.1 Lissotriton helveticus
TATTTTCTTTTTCAGGTGCAAAATGTCCGTTTTTGCATGATTTGGGCATTGTAAATGACAATGCCATTTATTTATCTGTTTTCAAAACCAACACATAAATAAAAAGTTTGTCATTTACAATGCCAATAGCTCTAACTTTTTCGAAGGCGAGACCTGTTGCATTGTAAATGCTTGTTTATTGTGAGAGGGAGAGTACAGCAGGCTTGACTGAATTATAATATAAGGAAGATCAAATAAAGTTGCTATGATGTATCACCAGTATGGTAAATTTCATATTTATTATGTACATATCTTACAAAGATGTGATTTGCGTTTCCAGACAACATAAAAAGAGATGCTAAATATTTGTGATTCTTCTAAAGTCTGTGTGCCCTGTTGAAATAGCAGCAGCTTTGAGAACAGTTTGTGAAGTGAAAACGAACTTGTATCATTATTAAACAAGACAGAAACATGGCACAGAATGAATCATTCTAACCACCTTGTTCGATTTACATGTAAAGTTTTAAGACATTTGATTCTTTCTGCAGACAGAAGTATTCCTTCGCTCAATTAAATGGGGATGTTCACCCTTTCTGGGCAACATTGTCACATCATTAAATGGCTAATTACAGTCATCAACAGCTCAAGGTCTCAATTTAATCTTGGCCAAGTCAGTGTCTGGAAAGACATTGCACTCCGTGTTCAGATATTCTAATAACTTTTATTCAGATTTAGCTAAAAACACGTTTTTCCAATAGATCTGCAAGTGGAGAGAAATGCAGAAAAAGCCAGAGCATTAAACTCGTTTTTTGAAAGGCCCTGATAATAATGAAAATAATAGATACAATTCATGCAGTTTAGTTCATTCATTTTGCATATGGCAATTCTCCTTTGTGCTCCCGCCTACCTGTGATCGAATCTTTTATATTGTTAGACTTATGTGTCATGTGATTTCTAAACATTTCAAGTCAGTGTTATTGAGCACAGTTCTCCATTCTAGTCCCTGAAGGACAACAACACATAAAGCGTTGTCCTTTCCAATGAAACTAGAGACATTGGGAGATGACGTTTGTGTCTGAATCAAAGAAACCTGGAATCAAATCTCAGCTTCTCCCTGACCATAAACAGTGATCCTGGCCGAAACAGTTTGCATGGGATCCGTGTTACTTAATGCAAAATTCAGGAGCACCTCTTGTGATTCGGGTTAGTAAGTGCTGTACAAAACGCATGCTTTTGTGCAATATACGGTGTTCTAGAGGATGTGGTGCAGCGATCAGAGTTGCCGACGCGGCAGTAGGGGATCCGGGTTCGAGTCCTGGGGGCAGATTTACAAGCCCCCTGCGCCTCTTTTACGCCGCCGTTGCATCAATTTTGTGGCGCAGCAGCGCAAAAGATGCGCCATGGTGCGGGGTGATGCGTCACGTTGTAAAGCCCTGCGTCAGAAGGAGGCGTTCCTGCGCAGGGGTGGGAGGGGGGGCGTTCCGGCACAGGGACACCTTCTAAAAGTGGCTGAGTGAAATCTACAAGATTTCACTCAGTCACTTTTGTGCCCATGCTGCGTCAAAACCCTGCGCCTGCTTGAAGCAGGCGTAAGGATTGACGTAGTATTGTACAGATAGGGCCCACCCAGAGCATTGCTGGAGCTGCATCGTGCTTGCGGCGCAACTCCATCAATGCACCGCCTTTACGGCACAGATGCGTCACGCATCTGTGCCGTTTTTGCCCCATGGTGCGCTGCATTGTAAATGCGGCGCACCAACGGTGGCGGAGCTGCGCCGCACAATAAGTGGCACATCCCTGCTGATATGCAGGGATGCGTTACTTATTGTAAATCTGCCCCTTGGTGTTGGCTCGACGTGATTCTGGTCAATTCTGGCCAGTGCCCATGGACAGCGCCTGGATACCCTCACAGATGATAAGCCGTGCTATATATATCTTCAAATTTATATTTAAAATTACTTCACATTCATGAAGAGACAGCAAACTGTAATGGTCTATTGTTCACTTATAGCAACGTATTATGCCTTCACCTCAAGTTAATGAAACTCAATGCAGAAATATAATCTAATGTATGGAGCCGATACATTTACAAATATTAAGTATTTCTAAATTATTAAACATATTAAAACAAAAAAGCAATGTACCGCTATTTGGGAGAACGTTGGTGCAGATAGAGGGGAAGAGAGAGAGAAAGAGAGAGAGTGAGAGAGAAAGAGAGAGAGAGAAGAGAGATGCCCAGGGGGTGGTATAGGGTACTGAACATGTTGGAAATATTTTACTGTCGATTGGAATAGTCGGGGCAGGTGTCGAAGCACAGGCAAACGCATTTCACAGTCGGAAGGGTTTCACATTGCACAAAGAAAAGGAAATTAGTGACCAATCTGACAGAGAGTTAATGGCCTCACCCCAGGTGGTGGAACCAGATAACAGATTAGTAACCGAAGAAAATAATTAAAAATAATGGAAAGGTCGAGGGTCAATGGCGGGAGGAAGATTTTGACTATCTTTATTGAGCGCCAGGTCCAGATTGAGCGCGCGGCCCATTCATCAGGGTGAAGGGTAGGCAAGAATGGCTGGTTAATCCTAGAATTGTTCCCACTTTGCACCCAGTTCACTGCAAGCTTCAGGTTAGACTGTATCTTGATTAAGTCGATAGAAACCCAAAATCAGTGCCTGTGCTTTCGGACGTGCACCAGCCAGTGGTTAGTTTGTGACAGGTGGGGCTCTCCGCCACTCATTTTTTGGGACAGGCACTTCTTATTCCTAAACAGACTTCGACCTACTGCAGGAAAGAGAAAACCACACTCGGGGGAAAGATGGAGGAAGAGAGAGACGGAAGAACAGTGACAAATGGAGAAAGCGAGGACGAAAGAGACCCTGCAAGAGTGAGATAAAGAAGCAGGGAGTGTCTCGTGGCGAATTAAAGAGGCATGAGTTGGAATCAAGATTACGCAGGATTATGCAGCCTTGGTATTCCGAAACCTGGCCTTTGATAGCCCTGGACTTGGGCTTTTGTACAGAACTTTAGGCCCTGGCACTTAGGGCCTCATTTAAGATTTTTTGACACAGTGCAGCGTCGCAAGAAATCTTGCTGCACTGCCCTGTGTCTAAAGAAAAGGACAGGAATGCGCCGTATCAATGCAATACAGTGCATTTCTGTTCTTTTCCCCTGCGCTGGCGTATAATGGACAGCCATGCGCCAACACAGGCATCCTTGCGCCATGGTGAAAGGGTGTCTGCATTGCAGGGGTGATTGTTTTTGTGCAGGAAGCGGCACCTTCTCGCACAAAAACAATCATGAGAGACGTTTTCCTCTTTCTATGTGTAATGCAGTATTCAGCACACATAAAAAAAGGAAAGATGAGGAGAAAAAAAGGTATTTCTCCTCGTTGCGCCTCCTTAGCGGCTGCCCGTCGAAATCCGACGCATCCTCAGGTTTACAAAACCTTGGAAATCTGGAATGCATCAGATTCCATGGATGTTGTGTGGGAACGCCTACAACACGCATGGAACCCCCTTCTCATGCAGAGTAATGAATGAAAGTGGGCCATATTTACAAGGCCACGAAAAGTCATGCAGGGTGGCTTTCTGTGGCCTTGTAAATAGGGGCAGGCACACTGCGCCACTGGTGCGTCAAAAAATGCAGTGAAATGGGCTTGTCAATAAACCCCTAATTTGTTTACAAATTTGGTACTGCCATCAACCTATGCTCTGTGCCCTGTGCCCCCTTGACTGACAGTCTGACTCTCCTAGGGTGCACCAGGGTTGAAGCATTGCCAATACCCTATTCTCATGGGCATCTTCAAGGTCCTTGCTGGCTTTGGAAAATGGTCATTAAAACGTTTCTGGGCTGGAAGAGTTAGTTCAATCTAATATTTTCACAGTGGGCATCAATGCTTTGATCTTCACAAAATATTCCAGTGCCTTCCTCCTAGAAGAAGGCACCTATCTCCCTGCCCCACTCCCATGTGGCTGAGTTTTCTGGCTACTCAGATCTTGGTCTTGTGCAGTACCCCCCAAAAGTAGTGTTGTTCTGCTTTGGAGCTATGTAAAGGCATCCGGATGACCCCTGACTGCTATTGTCACCGTAATAAGAGAAGCTGTGCTCCAAGCCAAGGTAAGAGCGCCTCTCCGGTCACATTGTATCACAACTAATACAACACTCTGTGAACCATGCACTCACCCACGTTGTAGAGTGCTACCCAAGGCAAAATCTGCTTTGACACCCCACAACATAGTATAAATCCTGTGACATAGCTTACATTGGTGCAGCAGGTGCAGTTGCACAGGGGCCAGCGACCTCATGGGCCCATTGACCAATACTTATTGCTGTATTTTTTAATTCAAACAGTAGCTAGGGGACCCCATTCATTCCTTGCAACAGGGCCCATGGCAGACTGGCTACGATTCTGAATGTATTGCTATATAAATGCTACATTACAACGAAAACAACAAAAGGCATAGAATAATTAAATGAATTACTTTGCAAAGCTATTTACCACTACTACCGTTAAACGTGTGCTTCCTTCATAACGCAACATATGGTATTCGGCTCTGTTAAAAATGGGGTTTGGCTAAGGTATACACCCATGCCAGGCTGCACCCATCACTCTAGTCAGGGTAAGCTACATAAACAATTAAGATAACCTGTTGTCACCCTCTGGTAGCTTGGCACAGAGCACTCAGGCTTATCTAAAGAGGCAATGTGTAAAGTACTAGGGCAACACACACGCAGTGCCACAATGAATACACAACAAAAAGACTCCATGCAGGTTTATAAAAATAGGTTATTGTATTAAAAACAAAAAAAGAGAAAAACAACAAAAGTACAATGTATACTTTTCAAATTATCACATTAAATGGCCACGGTAATAACAGTGTTAAACAAAACACTTTTTGCAATCTTTAAAGTAAACTCTTTGCTGGTAGCACGTATGATCGAGAAGTTGCTAAGAAGTATTAATTTCCTCGCCGTGGCCGGGCAACGCATTGTACAAAACTGCACCAGAGGTTTGTTTTTAATTCGTCCCCTCAGGACCAGGGAAATTCAACAAAAGGAGAACTGCCCGCAAATGTGCTGGTCGGACTCCTCAGTACAGTACCTTTTAATCGTGTTGTCAGCAGGGCCTGTGTCCATGGCTGATCTGGGCCACAACGGCATGTGCGTCAATGGCTGACGAGCCTCAAGTCCTTGGACACCACCCTGGTCACCCAGGCAATGTGACACAGTGAAGCCGTGCTGGAAGGCACTGCAGCCGCTGGGAGTGTGGCATTGACTTAGATTGGCACAAGCACAGCCGGAACAAATTGAGCCTTGTAGATAAAGCTGGTTGTAGAAAAGTGGAGCGCTGAGTCCTCGGCAAAGGGGAAGTGCTGGTCGTTATGGTAATATAGAGGTGGCGATCGGCTCACCGGCTGATCTGTGTCAAAATCCACTGGCCGGACTCACCACTTACGGAGTCGCACAGGAGTGGAAGGGGGTGAGGTCTTTGATGATGCTGAGACCTCTTGAACAAGGGGACAAGCCAGAAAGCCCTTTGAGAGCACTAGTAGTTCAGCACAGCACAAAGGTAGGAGGCAGCAGGCCAGCACTGCAAGGCAGGTCCTAAAGTGGTAGTCCCCCCTGCAGATCAGCAAGCAGCAGGCTAACGCAGCAGACCAGTTAGCAAAGTGGCAGTACCTCCTGGTAGCGCAGCAGTCCTTCTGGAAATGTGCCGATGTAGAGCCAGCAGTGTCTGGTTACAAATCCAATGAATTGTCTCCCTAGTGGGGGTCAGAGACCCAGTACTTTTACTCCAAAGTGCCTTTGATGTGGGGATGGCTGCAAAAGAATTTTCAGAAGTGCACAGGTTCCCCTTTCAGCTCTGTCCTGTCTCCCAACCTAGCTATCCGGGGTAAATCAGCCCTTTGTGTGGGGACAGGGTGCTACCTAATCCCCCTTTTCCCAAGAAGACCCATCAGCATGCAGATGAGTGCAAATGCAGTTGAGTGTACTGTGTTGTGGCTGTCTAGAGGAAATGCACAAATGTTGCTGTCATCCAGCCCAGACATGTATTGGAGACAGGCTGTCAGGCAACAGAGCAGTAAGTGCAGAGAAATATCGACTTCTAAAAGTGGCATTTCAAAAATAGTAAAGTTAAATCCAACCTCAGCAGTAAGTAGGATTTATCACTACCATGGCAAACATATGAAACATGAAACAGCTACTCTTCTCAAGTCAGGAATTGCAGCTTAAACGTGTATTGAGTAATTACCCATGCTTCCTAATGCTTACCTATGGGAGGAGTAGGCCTCACATTAGTGAAAAATGAAATATGCTTTTTGTCACTATCAGGACATGTAAAATTAAAGGTGCATGTCCTACCTTTTACTTGCATAGCACACTGCCCTTAGGGCTACCTACGGCATACCTTGGTGGTGACTTAGATGCAATAAAAGGAGAGGTTAGAGCATGGAATGTAGGCTTAAATGCAAGTCAAAGTGGCAGTAAACTGAGCACACAGCCACTGCAGTGCAAGCCTGAGACAGGTTTGAGAGGCTACTTCTGTAGGTGGCAAAATCAGTGCTACAGCCCACTAGTAGAATTTACAGGCCCTGGGCACAGCGGGGTACTACTTTACAAGGGACTTATAAGTAAATCAAATATACCAATTAGGTATGCACCAATCACAAACATGTTTAGGGAAGAAGCACATGCATTTTAACACTGGTCAGCAGTGGCAAAGTGCTCAGAGTCCTAAGTCCAACAAAAAGATACATCAAAACTTGGTTTTGAAAAGCAAAACATTTAAAGGAAGGCTAGCCTAAGGCTGACAGGTTGAACAGGCCCTGTACACCCACCTTAACAATTCCATTGACTGATATACATACCCTTAACAGCACTGCCATCACAGCAATTCTATACATCTCAATAGTTCTAGATATTGATCAATCAGCATGACTTTGACGTGTAGTCCCATACACAGTATGCTTAACCACCGCTCTTTTGTGAAACTTCATCTGCATGGCTCTTGTTGTCCTTTGTGGCCTAGCTGTATCCCAGAGAGAGGGCTGGCTCCTATACCTGATTTTGGTGTGCTGGTGGAAGAGAGAGAGGGAGAGAGAAAGTGTGTGTGTGTGTGCGCGCGTGGTTGAGAGTGGGTGTGTGTGGGCGCGCATCCATGATCAACCACCTTGAAGTGCAGTTCAATAGCCTAAGAAGGTCATCTCTTCGTGCCTCCCCCTTGTTCTCCCAGCCAAGGAATTATACAGAGATGGTAAATAGAGACTCACACATGGATGGCTTCGTGCCATGCTTGGGTCTTTAATTCAAAACAGGACCGCTGTTGGAGGGGAGATCCAGCATGAGCTGTCTCGATGGCGACAAGCACGCCACAATATTTACAAGAGCATGATTCTGACCATCTGGAACAGCCAGGTCTAAGGTGACTCCATATCACTCATGAAGGGTTCCAACACTCCTTGCCATACTCTGTCCACCCTTATTGACCTTGTGCCTCTCAAGAATGAGGATCTTGGTTAGAGAGTTTCTACTTCACATGGGAAATTAGCACATTCACCCTCCTGCAACTTCTAGTGTGTTCCATCACCTTTCCCCATGACCCTTACCGTGCTCTCCTACATATGAATCAGCGACACTGGGTCTGGTGAGACAATGCGAAGAATAAAAGAATACAGGATGCAGGTCAGTTCAACTGAGATGGAGCAAGCACATGTTCCATATCTTAAAGGTTACAGTGTACACAAACACATGCTGTAATAAAAACACTTCTGGTAATGGGAGCAGGTGACTTGGATATTCAAAGCTTTCCGGGAACACACCTCTGTTTCTCTCACGCCGCTCCGCAGGAGATGGAAAATGGATTTTAATAGGGTACTGCACAACTTTGGGTGGACACTTAATATTAAACTTTTTTTAATATGTATAACAAACTTGCATTGTCCTGGTATGCATGATGAAGGCAAGCATGGTAAAGGTAGTTTCCATTTATGTCTATGGGCTTCAGTGGTAGTGGTATGCATGGTAAAGACATGCGTGGTACAGACATATTCATGGTTTAAGGAAAAACAACCAGGAGGGGGGAGAGAGAGAGAAAAGTGGATTCAGTCTCCCTAAGCGTCATGCATAAACAAAGTAGAATCCACAAGGTGGTAGTTCAGTGGTCCCTCAGGGATGGGGAGCACACCGTGTTTTTTAAATGCCCCTCACACACCAACAGGCCCCTTGGTGTCATGCTTCATCATCGGGGCCTTCGCACCCCTCTACGGGATGCGGCGTGCTACGACAGAACGACTACGCAGGAGCACTTTGTAGTGAGCTATGTGAGGGGGTGTGGTTTACGTGATGTGAGTGAGGTGAGGTGAAAAAAGTGATTAAAAAATACCTGGCACTAAGGAAAAGAGAAAATTTTATTCTGTCCCTGGCTGGTATTAGTAAAAAGTGCAAGGACTGGTTGAAAAAATACGTGCTAGGGTATATCAACCAACTACAGTGTCAACATGTTTCGGAGTACAAGACTCCTTCTTCAGGACGAGGATGTGCACTATGATCCCCACCTTACTCACATGGAATGTGAAAGTGCTCAAAAAAAATTTTAAATACAAAAATAATGTGTAATGTACCTATCAATGTTTTAAAAGATGGTTTGCTCGTTGCGCCCAATTGGCGTTTCAAAAATCTGAAAAGGAAAAACATAGTAAATAAACTAGTCGGATGTCCCGGAACATAGTGGACTTGCTAGTCGGATGTCCAGGAAACAAGAGCAAAGGAAAGGAAAGGGAAAGAGTATTCCATTCCGTAACAATGGTAAGCATGCAGAACTCCACTTTGGGTCTGGTACCTTGCAAGAGAGAGACATTTGGGGGGGACATACAGTACAAGACACAACCATACATACACACATGTAATATCCCTGGTGTACATGGGAATAAAAAAAGTAGTGTTACTTTGTGGTACAGGCTTACTTAAGTTCAAAATGCGGATGGCCCCATGAGCCTTAGCGTGGTATTGGGGGTATCACTTCTCATTGCCCAGTCAGCAACCTATAAGATAGTAAATAGCGGTATTTAGGGAGGTGAAAAGAGGAGATTAAAGCCAGGTTACTAACGAGTGAGAGTACACCCCTAGTTACAACACGCTCCTACTCACGATGACTGCAAGGACTGGATGCCTGCCTTCCCCGCAACGCTGCTCCGCTGTAAGTGAACTCTCAAAGCGGAGATTCACCTTTTATACCCTCAGCGATAGTTAATTAGTTGGGGATGATTGAATGATTGAAAGCGGAAGGGGCCCATACATGGGTAGGGGCAGGGTCTTTGTTAAGAAAACTCCCGGAGCTGCGCAGGGTTAGGACGCGCTGGTTCTAAGGTTGAGCTAAAGCCCAACGCGCATGTGCAGGGCAGAGCCGGTATAGCAAATAGTGGTGTGCTGGCTCTAAGAAGAACTAAAGCCCAACGCGCATGCGCAGGGCAGAGCTGGTACCGTAATAGCGGCGTGCCGGTAACGCATGCGCAGACCATGTTATGGGGTCAGTTACGCGTCGCGCATGCGCGAAACACCAACAACGTAGATAAAGTGTACCAGTTAATGGCAAATTTCCCACAAGGTATAAAAAATACACTTTGTCCCTCAATAGTTCACCCATGAGGGGAGAGGGAGTGGCAGATCAAAATAACCTTGTATACTAAAGGCCTGATATCTAAAGTAGTAGGGTGTTAAAGACTGTGGTAATTATTAAAAAATGGCCCTAGACACCTACCCCCTCGGTAGGGGAGGGATGGGTGATTTTTTGCATGCCTTATGGATTGAGAAAAATTATTGTCAGGGTGAAAAGGGCAATCGCACGGGCTTTTCCTGTTACATTAAAACCCGGAGGATGATGGTTTTACATAGAGGGGTAGCAGTCATATGTCACTCATCATACTATTCATACAGTGTTGAACCTAACGTAATTGGCTCCATGGGATGGAGTCATTGAGGCCTGTGACATCGGTGCCCAGCCGGAACACCCAACGTTGTTCCTTTTCCAACAAACCAACGTCTGATGGGAGTTGCTCAATCACTGTCCATTGTACATCGTTGACACAGTGCTGATGTTCAAGGAAATGTGCTGACATCTTTGTTGTTACCTTCTTGCACCTAATGTTACTCTTATGCTCGTTTATCCTGACTTTGATTTGTCTGGTGGTCATGCCCACATATTCCTTGCCGCAGGGACAGGTGATCAGGTAGACCACGTTTCTACTGTTACAATTCGTGAACATTCGTTGCTCCCAGCTTGTCCCATTGGCGAAGTAGAGGGTCTGACTTTTCTTAGTCAGGTGACAGCAGTTGCAGTTGCCACATTGATGGTGGCCATGTATCCCTTTTAGTCTGGTTTGCTCTGCCTTCGGTGGTTTTGGCCTTGTATGGACTAAGATGTCCTTCAGGTTCCTGCCTCGTCTGTGGGCGAACATTGGTTTTTCTAAGGATAATGTGCCACATGTGAGGGTACGCCAATGTCTATTCACCAGCTTCGTCACTTGGTTGGTGACCGGACTGTATGTGGTTACACAGACCGTTCTCTCCATCTGGTTGTTGGATGTAGGTTTGTCTTCAAGAAGGGACTCACGATTGTTATTTCTGGCTCTCTTCATAGCCTTCTGAATAACAGTGGTTGGGTACTTCCTTTCTTTCAGCTTAGTGCAGAGATCTTGCGCTTGACTTTTGTATTTCGCCAAATCGCTACAATTCCGACGCAGGCGGAGGAACTGCCCAAAAGGTAGATTCTCCCTCAGATGACGCGGATGGAAACTGTCGAACCTGAGGAGACAGTTCCTGCCCGTCGGTTTGAAATGCGTTTCTGTCTTGAGGAAGCCATCCTCATGGTAGATATTGAGGTCCAGAAAAACCATAGATCTGTTTGACATTTGGTGAGTGAACTTGAGAAAACTGTTCTGATTATTCAGCCATTGCATGAACTCAGTGATGGAGTTCTCGTCTCCCTCCCAGATAACTAGGACGTCGTCTATATAGCGTCGCCACGTGTGTATCCTTGTTCTGTAGGGGTTGTTTGGGTGGAGGATTCTGGAGGACTCCAAATGATGGACATAGAGTCCTGCCAGACTCGGAGCAAAGGTGCTCCCCATGCTGGTCCCATGGCTTTTCCAGTATAGAGTTCCCTCGTACTCAAAGAAGTTTTTTGTAAGGGCTAAAGAGATGCATTCCATTACTACCCCTCTGGGGGTTTGATATTGCCAAAGGGTGGAGTGGAGTACCTCCTCAATGATCAGAAGTGTCTCATCGTGCGGGAGGCTCGTGTAGAGACTCTCCACATCCAAGCTCAGTAGCATCTGTGATTCAGGGTTGAATGGGTGACACTGTAAAAGTTGGAGTACTGCCTTCGTGTCCTTCAGGTAAGTATCAGTAGCCTGCACAAGGGGTCTCAAGAAAGCATCGGCAAACTTAGATAGGGGTTCAAGAATGGATGAAATACCCGATACAATCGGGCGCCCGGGTGGATTCTCAAGGTTTTTGTGTACTTTCGGGATGGTGTAAAAGTACGGCGTTCGTGGGTTCTTTTGGACTAGAAACTCTGACTCTTTTTTGGATAGCCAGTCATGCGCCAGGGCCTCTTCAATCATTCCTTGTATCCTTACTCTAAGGGACTCGGTAGGGTCTACAGCCAGGACCTGATAATTTCTGTTATCAGCTAGGAGCCTTCTACATTCCTTGTCATAGGCAGCAGAGGTCTGTATAACCACGGCTCCCCCTTTGTCAGCTGGTTTAATAACTAGGTCTCTGTTCTGGCCGAGTTCCCTAATAGCTTCATTTTCCACTTTGCTGATGTTTTGGAATATTCTCTGTTTGATATCCAAATTCTTTAATTCTTGCATGATTGCTTTTTCAAAAGCCAACACCTCAACCGGAAGTTGGCTGTCTAATGGGGTGAAGTTGGACTTTGGTCTTAACCCTGTGTCTGTGGTTTCTGATGGTGCTTCCTTGTCCTTAAAGAAAGCCCTCAGTTTTATTGTTCTTATGAAATCCTGCATCTCCTTATGTAGCAGAAAAAGGTCAGGTTTGTTTGTCGGAACATACCCTAAACCTTTGTTCAGTACCTGGGTTTGTACCTTGGTAAGAGGCCATGGAGTTATATTGATCACTAGGTCCCCCTCTTGCTCGTGGATGCCTGGTTCGCTGTCATGCTCCTGGTTAGGACTCTGGGGTCTGTTCCGTCTCCGGGTTGCCAGTTGACGTTGTTGCCCCTCCTGTTCCTTCCTCTGTTCGATCCCTGGCCCCAGGATAAAAAAGGCTGAGCATTTTGGGCTACATTTGATTGTTCCGGTACCCACTGTGGATACATCTGGCCCATTGGTGGGGGAACAAATTGGTATGGTGGGAACTGAAACTGGTTCTGGTAGGGCTTAAACTGTGGTCCCTGAAAACCTCTCCACCCTCGTTGACGAGGGAATTGGGATCTCTGTTGTCGGTAACCACCCCTCTGTTTTCTTTGTTGGAACCCACTAGAGTTTGTACTCGTAGTACTCCCATCAGAACTAGCATTGTCTGAGTCGCTCCCTTTATCTTTCATTACATAGTCTGTTTTTGTGTAAGGGTACGCCCATTCTGGGGTAAAGCGATCTTTATCTTTTTTCATTTTGTTAAACTTACTTTGCTTTAGGGTTGCCTCAAAATCCATCATTTGCTGGTTAAGTTCATCCAAACCTTTTTTCAGATCGGCTGGTGAAATGAAAGCCTTCAACTTCACCTCCAGTCTGCTGATCTCAGTTTTTAGTTCTAGAGATTTTCTTGTGGCAGTATGCACTATTAAGACTAGCCAGTCCCTAGTGCAATGCCACGAAATAAGAGACCATGCCTTTTTAAAAACCATATCATCCTGAAAAATGAAGGGTTCGTTTTTAACCAAAACAACCCCTACAGAACAAGGATACACACGTGGCGACGCTATATAGACGACGTCCTAGTTATCTGGGAGGGAGACGAGAACTCCATCACTGAGTTCATGCAATGGCTGAATAATCAGAACAGTTTTCTCAAGTTCACTCACCAAATGTCAAACAGATCTATGGTTTTTCTGGACCTCAATATCTACCATGAGGATGGCTTCCTCAAGACAGAAACGCATTTCAAACCGACGGCCAGGAACTGTCTCCTCAGGTTCGACAGTTTCCATCCGCGTCACCTGAGGGAGAATCTACCTTTTGGGCAGTTCCTCCGCCTGCGTCGGAATTGTAGCGATTTGGCGAAATACAAAAGTCAAGCGCAAGATCTCTGCACTAAGCTGAAAGAAAGGAAGTACCCAACCACTGTTATTCAGAAGGCTATGAAGAGAGCCAGAAATAACAATCGTGAGTCCCTTCTTGAAGACAAACCTACATCCAACAACCAGATGGAGAGAACGGTCTGTGTAACCACATACAGTCCGGTCACCAACCAAGTGACGAAGCTGGTGAATAGACATTGGCGTACCCTCACATGTGGCACATTATCCTTAGAAAAACCAATGTTCGCCCACAGACGAGGCAGGAACCTGAAGGACATCTTAGTCCATACAAGGCCAAAACCACCGAAGGCAGAGCAAACCAGACTAAAAGGGATACATGGCCACCATCAATGTGGCAACTGCAACTGCTGTCACCTGACTAAGAAAAGTCAGACCCTCTACTTCGCCAATGGGACAAGCTGGGAGCAACGAATGTTCACGAATTGTAACAGTAGAAACGTGGTCTACCTGATCACCTGTCCCTGCGGCAAGGAATATGTGGGCATGACCACCAGACAAATCAAAGTCAGGATAAACGAGCATAAGAGTAACATTAGGTGCAAGAAGGTAACAACAAAGATGTCAGCACATTTCCTTGAACATCAGCACTGTGTCAACGATGTACAATGGACAGTGATTGAGCAACTCCCATCAGACGTTGGTTTGTTGGAAAAGGAACAACGTTGGGTGTTCCGGCTGGGCACCGATGTCACAGGCCTCAATGACTCCATCCCATGGAGCCAATTACGTTAGGTTCAACACTGTATGAATAGTATGATGAGTGACATATGACTGCTACCCCTCTATGTAAAACCATCATCCTCCGGGTTTTAATGTAACAGGAAAAGCCCGTGCGATTGCCCTTTTCACCCTGACAATAATTTTTCTCAATCCATAAGGCATGCAAAAAATCACCCATCCCTCCCCTACCGAGGGGGTAGGTGTCTAGGGCCATTTTTTAATAATTACCACAGTCTTTAACACCCTACTACTTTAGATATCAGGCCTTTAGTATACAAGGTTATTTTGATCTGCCACTCCCTCTCCCCTCATGGGTGAACTATTGAGGGACAAAGTGTATTTTTTATACCTTGTGGGAAATTTGCCATTAACTGGTACACTTTATCTACGTTGTTGGTGTTTCGCGCATGCGCGACGTGTAACTGACCCCATAACATGGTCTGCGCATGCGTTACCGGCACGCCGCTATTACGGTACCAGCTCTGCCCTGCGCATGCGCGTTGGGCTTTAGTTCTTCTTAGAGCCAGCACACCACTATTTGCTATACCGGCTCTGCCCTGCACATGCGCGTTGGGCTTTAGCTCAACCTTAGAACCAGCGCGTCCTAACCCTGCGCAGCTCCGGGAGTTTTCTTAACAAAGACCCTGCCCCTACCCATGTATGGGCCCCTTCCGCTTTCAATCATTCAATCATCCCCAACTAATTAACTATCGCTGAGGGTATAAAAGGTGAATCTCCGCTTTGAGAGTTCACTTACAGCGGAGCAGCGTTGCGGGGAAGGCAGGCATCCAGTCCTTGCAGTCATCGTGAGTAGGAGCGTGTTGTAACTAGGGGTGTACTCTCACTCGTTAGTAACCTGGCTTTAATCTCCTCTTTTCACCTCCCTAAATACCGCTATTTACTATCTTATAGGTTGCTGACTGGGCAATGAGAAGTGATACCCCCAATACCACGCTAAGGCTCATGGGGCCATCCGCATTTTGAACTTAAGTAAGCCTGTACCACAAAGTAACACTACTTTTTTTATTCCCATGTACACCAGGGATATTGCATGTGTGTATGTATGGTTGTGTCTTGTACTGTATGTCCCCCCCAAATGTCTCTCTCTTGCAAGGTACCAGACCCAAAGTGGAGTTCTGCATGCTTACCATTGTTACGGAATGGAATACTCTTTCCCTTTCCTTTCCTTTGCTCTTGTTTCCTGGACATCCGACTAGCAAGTCCACTATGTTCCGGGACATCCGACTAGTTTATTTACTATGTTTTTCCTTTTCAGATTTTTGAAACGCCAATTGGGCGCAACGAGCAAACCATCTTTTAAAACATTGATAGGTACATTACACATTATTTTTGTATTTAAAATTTTTTTTGAGCACTTTCACATTCCATGTGAGTAAGGTGGGGATCATAGTGCACATCCTCGTCCTGAAGAAGGAGTCTTGTACTCCGAAACATGTTGACACTGTAGTTGGTTGATATACCCTAGCACGTATTTTTTCAACCAGTCCTTGCACTTTTTACTAATACCAGCCAGGGACAGAATAAAATTTTCTCTTTTCCTTAGTGCCAGGTATTTTTTAATCACTTTTTTCACCTCACCTCACTCACATCACGTAAACCACACCCCCTCACATAGCTCACTACAAAGTGCTCCTGCGTAGTCGTTCTGTCGTAGCACGCCGCATCCCGTAGAGGGGTGCGAAGGCCCCGATGATGAAGCATGACACCAAGGGGCCTGTTGGTGTGTGAGGGGCATTTAAAAAACACGGTGTGCTCCCCATCCCTGAGGGACCACTGAACTACCACCTTGTGGATTCTACTTTGTTTATGCATGACGCTTAGGGAGACTGAATCCACTTTTCTCTCTCTCTCCCCCCTCCTGGTTGTTTTTCCGTTCTAGACAGCGCACAGCTGTGGGAGTCCCCTTTCCCATTTAGAGTTAGACACTGTGGCCATACCTTTTTAACACCTCCCTCTACATACACCTATTTTTGCCCGGCACGTCCTCCAATACCAACATGGAAGACGATCAGGGACTGACCTTCAGTGAGGAGGACATCGATAGAATTCTGGCAGATGTCAATCCCTTCGAAGGCCTCAGCAGTAACGACCCAAGCCCAGCGGTAGCAGACTGGGATGAGCTAATGAACACTAGGAAAGTCCAGATAAGAGCAGCTTTGCACGGTCTCTTGATGAGAGAATACTTGAGAAACAAAATAGCCCCTCAGGGCCTTTTGGTTAAAAACGAACCCTTCATTTTTCAGGATGATATGGTTTTTAAAAAGGCATGGTCTCTTATTTCGTGGCATTGCACTAGGGACTGGCTAGTCTTAATAGTGCATACTGCCACAAGAAAATCTCTAGAACTAAAAACTGAGATCAGCAGACTGGAGGTGAAGTTGAAGGCTTTCATTTCACCAGCCGATCTGAAAAAAGGTTTGGATGAACTTAACCAGCAAATGATGGATTTTGAGGCAACCCTAAAGCAAAGTAAGTTTAACAAAATGAAAAAAGATAAAGATCGCTTTACCCCAGAATGGGCGTACCCTTACACAAAAACAGACTATGTAATGAAAGATAAAGGGAGCGACTCAGACAATGCTAGTTCTGATGGGAGTACTACGAGTACAAACTCTAGTGGGTTCCAACAAAGAAAACAGAGGGGTGGTTACCGACAACAGAGATCCCAATTCCCTCGTCAACGAGGGTGGAGAGGTTTTCAGGGACCACAGTTTAACCCCTACCAGAACCAGTTTCAGTTCCCACCATACCAATTTGTTCCCCCACCAATGGGCCAGATGTATCCACAGTGGGTACCGGAACAATCAAATGTAGCCCAAAATGCTCAGCCTTTTTTATCCTGGGGCCAGGGATCGAACAGAGGAAGGAACAGGAGGGGCAACAACGTCAACTGGCAACCCGGAGACGGAACAGACCCCAGAGTCCTAACCAGGAGCATGACAGCGAACCAGGCATCCACGAGCAAGAGGGGGACCTAGTGATCAATATAACTCCATGGCCTCTTACCAAGGTACAAACCCAGGTACTGAACAAAGGTTTAGGGTATGTTCCGACAAACAAACCTGACCTTTTTCTGCTACATAAGGAGATGCAGGATTTCATAAGAACAATAAAACTGAGGGCTTTCTTTAAGGACAAGGAAGCACCATCAGAAACCACAGACACAGGGTTAAGACCAAAGTCCAACTTCACCCCATTAGACAGCCAACTTCCGGTTGAGGTGTTGGCTTTTGAAAAAGCAATCATGCAAGAATTAAAGAATTTGGATATCAAACAGAGAATATTCCAAAACATCAGCAAAGTGGAAAATGAAGCTATTAGGGAACTCGGCCAGAACAGAGACCTAGTTATTAAACCAGCTGACAAAGGGGGAGCCGTGGTTATACAGACCTCTGCTGCCTATGACAAGGAATGTAGAAGGCTCCTAGCTGATAACAGAAATTATCAGGTCCTGGCTGTAGACCCTACCGAGTCCCTTAGAGTAAGGATACAAGGAATGATTGAAGAGGCCCTGGCGCATGACTGGCTATCCAAAAAAGAGTCAGAGTTTCTAGTCCAAAAGAACCCACGAACGCCGTACTTTTACACCATCCCGAAAGTACACAAAAACCTTGAGAATCCACCCGGGCGCCCGATTGTATCGGGTATTTCATCCATTCTTGAACCCCTATCTAAGTTTGCCAATGCTTTCTTGAGACCCCTTGTGCAGGCTACTGATACTTACCTGAAGGACACGAAGGCAGTACTCCAACTTTTACAGTGTCACCCATTCAACCCTGAATCACAGATGCTACTGAGCTTGGATGTGGAGAGTCTCTACACGAGCCTCCCGCACGATGAGACACTTCTGATCATTGAGGAGGTACTCCACTCCACCCTTTGGCAATATCAAACCCCCAGAGGGGTAGTAATGGAATGCATCTCTTTAGCCCTTACAAAAAACTTCTTTGAGTACGAGGGAACTCTATACTGGCAAAGCCATGGGACCAGCATGGGGAGCACCTTTGCTCCGAGTCTGGCAGGACTCTATGTCCATCATTTGGAGTCCTCCAGAATCCTCCACCCAAACAACCCCTACAGAACAAGGATACACACGTGGCGACGCTATATAGACGACGTCCTGGTTATCTGGGAGGGAGACGAGAACTCCATCACTGAGTTCATGCAATGGCTGAATAATCAGAACAGTTTTCTCAAGTTCACTCACCAAATGTCAAACAGATCTATGGTTTTTCTGGACCTCAATATCTACCATGAGGATGGCTTCCTCAAGACAGAAACGCATTTCAAACCGACGGCCAGGAACTGTCTCCTCAGGTTCGACAGTTTCCATCCGCGTCACCTGAGGGAGAATCTACCTTTTGGGCAGTTCCTCCGCCTGCGTCGGAATTGTAGCGATTTGGCGAAATACAAAAGTCAAGCGCAAGATCTCTGCACTAAGCTGAAAGAAAGGAAGTACCCAACCACTGTTATTCAGAAGGCTATGAAGAGAGCCAGAAATAACAATCGTGAGTCCCTTCTTGAAGACAAACCTACATCCAACAACCAGATGGAGAGAACGGTCTGTGTAACCACATACAGTCCGGTCACCAACCAAGTGACGAAGCTGGTGAATAGACATTGGCGTACCCTCACATGTGGCACATTATCCTTAGAAAAACCAATGTTCGCCCACAGACGAGGCAGGAACCTGAAGGACATCTTAGTCCATACAAGGCCAAAACCACCGAAGGCAGAGCAAACCAGACTAAAAGGGATACATGGCCACCATCAATGTGGCAACTGCAACTGCTGTCACCTGACTAAGAAAAGTCAGACCCTCTACTTCGCCAATGGGACAAGCTGGGAGCAACGAATGTTCACGAATTGTAACAGTAGAAACGTGGTCTACCTGATCACCTGTCCCTGCGGCAAGGAATATGTGGGCATGACCACCAGACAAATCAAAGTCAGGATAAACGAGCATAAGAGTAACATTAGGTGCAAGAAGGTAACAACAAAGATGTCAGCACATTTCCTTGAACATCAGCACTGTGTCAACGATGTACAATGGACAGTGATTGAGCAACTCCCATCAGACGTTGGTTTGTTGGAAAAGGAACAACGTTGGGTGTTCCGGCTGGGCACCGATGTCACAGGCCTCAATGACTCCATCCCATGGAGCCAATTACGTTAGGTTCAACACTGTATGAATAGTATGATGAGTGACATATGACTGCTACCCCTCTATGTAAAACCATCATCCTCCGGGTTTTAATGTAACAGGAAAAGCCCGTGCGATTGCCCTTTTCACCCTGACAATAATTTTTCTCAATCCATAAGGCATGCAAAAAATCACCCATCCCTCCCCTACCGAGGGGGTAGGTGTCTAGGGCCATTTTTTAATAATTACCACAGTCTTTAACACCCTACTACTTTAGATATCAGGCCTTTAGTATACAAGGTTATTTTGATCTGCCACTCCCTCTCCCCTCATGGGTGAACTATTGAGGGACAAAGTGTATTTTTTATACCTTGTGGGAAATTTGCCATTAACTGGTACACTTTATCTACGTTGTTGGTGTTTCGCGCATGCGCGACGCGTAACTGACCCCATAACATGGTCTGCGCATGCGTTACCGGCACGCCGCTATTACGGTACCAGCTCTGCCCTGCGCATGCGCGTTGGGCTTTAGTTCTTCTTAGAGCCAGCACACCACTATTTGCTATACCGGCTCTGCCCTGCACATGCGCGTTGGGCTTTAGCTCAACCTTAGAACCAGCGCGTCCTAACCCTGCGCAGCTCCGGGAGTTTTCTTAACAAAGACCCTGCCCCTACCCATGTATGGGCCCCTTCCGCTTTCAATCATTCAATCATCCCCAACTAATTAACTATCGCTGAGGGTATAAAAGGTGAATCTCCGCTTTGAGAGTTCACTTACAGCGGAGCAGCGTTGCGGGGAAGGCAGGCATCCAGTCCTTGCAGTCATCGTGAGTAGGAGCGTGTTGTAACTAGGGGTGTACTCTCACTCGTTAGTAACCTGGCTTTAATCTCCTCTTTTCACCTCCCTAAATACCGCTATTTACTATCTTATAGGTTGCTGACTGGGCAATGAGAAGTGATACCCCCAATACCACGCTAAGGCTCATGGGGCCATCCGCATTTTGAACTTAAGTAAGCCTGTACCACAAAGTAACACTACTTTTTTTATTCCCATGTACACCAGGGATATTACATGTGTGTATGTATGGTTGTGTCTTGTACTGTATGTCCCCCCCAAATGTCTCTCTCTTGCAAGGTACCAGACCCAAAGTGGAGTTCTGCATGCTTACCATTGTTACGGAATGGAATACTCTTTCCCTTTCCTTTCCTTTGCTCTTGTTTCCTGGACATCCGACTAGCAAGTCCACTATGTTCCGGGACATCCGACTAGTTTATTTACTATGTTTTTCCTTTTCAGATTTTTGAAACGCCAATTGGGCGCAACGAGCAAACCATCTTTTAAAACATTGATAGGTACATTACACATTATTTTTGTATTTAAAATTTTTTTTTAGCACTTTCACATTCCATGTGAGTAAGGTGGGGATCATAGTGCACATCCTCGTCCTGAAGAAGGAGTCTTGTACTCCGAAACATGTTGACACTGTAGTTGGTTGATATACCCTAGCACGTATTTTTTCAACCAGTCCTTGCACTTTTTACTAATACCAGCCAGGGACAGAATACAATTTTCTCTTTTCCTTAGTGCCAGGTATTTTTTAATCACTTTTTTCACCTCACCTCACTCACATCACGTAAACCACACCCCCTCACATAGCTCACTACAAAGTGCTCCTGCGTAGTCGTTCTGTCGTAGCACGCCGCATCCCGTAGAGGGGTGCGAAGGCCCCGATGATGAAGCATGACACCAAGGGGCCTGTTGGTGTGTGAGGGGCATTTAAAAAACACGGTGTGCTCCCCATCCCTGAGGGACCACTGAACTACCACCTTGTGGATTCTACTTTGTTTATGCATATTCATGGTTTAGACTGCGTTGAAAAGTCATGCGTAGTAGTGGAATGCGTGGTTCTGTCATTCATCCGAGTACTCCCATCATGGATCCAGAAACGGCCTCTTCACGAACATCCAATACTCGATAGTACACAGAGCACACCTCACCTCTAACAAATGAAACCTGAATTTTCTAAATGCTCAGCGTCTTTGCTCGCACTGTAGCCTGCACTGGGGGCAGCCCCAACACCCACCGACCAAGCACGCAACCTGGGAATCATCATCGACTCAACGCTCTCGGTGACCAAGCAAGTCAATGCCGTCTCCTCCTCCTGCTTCAACACCCTCTGCATGCTCCGCAAGATCTACAGATGGATCGCAACAGATACAAGAAAGACAGTCACCCATGCCCTCGTCAGCAGCAGACTTGACTACGGAAACGCCCTCTATGCAGGAGCCCCGACCAAGCTCATCAAACGACTACAAAGCATCCAAAACGCCTAGGCACAACTGATCCTTGACATACCATGCCACGGCCACATCACCCCCCACCTGAGAAACCTGCTCTAGCTCCCCGTCAATGAGAGGATATCCTTCAAGCTCCTCGCCCACGCACACAATTCACTCTACAAGACCGGCCCAGCATACCTCAACAGACGGCTCTCCTTCTATATCCCTAACCACCAGCTACGCTCCGCCGACCTCTCACTCGCCACCGTCCCGCGCATCTGAAGAACAACCACTGGTGGGAGTTCCTTCTCCCACCTCGCCACCAATAATAATATAATAATATCCACGTTTGTAAAGCGCACAATCACCCGTTAGGGTCTCTAGGCGCTGGGGGCCGTCGGGAAGATTAAGCAAGCTATTGCCCAGAGTCACATGGTGCTGGGCTAATCTGCCGCTGGTGCCGGGGATCGAACCGTGATCCCCAGATTCCGGAGTCAGTCGCCCTGGCCGCGGCGCCACACCTCTTCCTTACCAAGACATGGAACACCCTCCCACTGAGCCTACAACAGACCCAAGACCTGCTGACCTTCAGGAGGATACTCAAGACCTGGCTGTTCAATCAGTAGCGCCCCCCAGCGCCTTGAGACCCTTGCGGGTATGTAGTGCGCTTTACAAATGATTGATTGATTGGTTATCCTGAAAGAGTCACATTGGCCTATTTCCAGTTAGTCAAAACATGGTTGAAGACTCCAGAATCAAGTCAAACATGGAGATGAGTGGTATGTGAAACTTCTTTGCCTGAAATACCCAGTTCTTGGATTTTCAACATCTGGCCTGCTAATGTGTAAATTAAGGATTGTCATTTTAAAGCTGCTAAATAATTGTTCTATGTTTTGCTACTATGCCTTTTTCCCTAGCCATGTGTTTTCCATGTTACTTTTTATAGTCACCAGGAATTTTTCTCTATCCCTTTTTTTTTCTTACTAAAGTGCCTAGGCGTGTGTTTTGTCATTGGTTTAAAAAACTCGGCGCCAAAATAGCTTCAACAAATACATTTGAAAAAGGAAATTAGCGCAAATATCGGAATTAAGTATATTGTGAATAAAAAATTGCAGTCCCGGATACATTTCAGCATTTTTTCAGCATATTATTTATCGGGGGAAACTGTTCAGTAAACTCCGAGACATCTGGATTTTGGTGTATTAAAATGTACATGTTATTCCCCATTATTGACGAAACTCGTAATTGGGTGGTAATTATCGCACCCAATAAATTCCGACTCAGCAGCCAGATTTTATCAGGAGCAATAAATATTGCACCAGTTACTAGTCAACTCATATTGAGGGACTTAGTGTTGCTAGTGTGACAGATAATAATTTTCTTTCTCTTGGTTGGGAGGGGGGTGTGGTTCTTTGCCCTCATAAGATTTGATCTTCTAGAACAATTTTCTCTATTGCTTTATTTTTTTTACTATTATTGTCTCATGTTACTTACTTTTGCGCAGCTCTTAAGTTATTTACCCCTTTCTTACTCTTGCTTAGTTGTCTGTTGCGCAGCTCACCTGCATGAAGACAGCCTTGTTGCTCAGGTGAAGCTACCAAAGGTGAGCCACATTTACTTTCATTAAAACTTGTTTGTTTATGGGACAACGCAAGGGATTATTTGGGAGCTCAGCCAGATCTCACCCCAGTGGTCTCTTTCGCTTCCATACCCTTCCAGTATATATTTGTCCATCTCATATCCCAAAGCCCCTGTCTTTTCCACTGTCCTTTCACTCTTTTTTGCCCAACTCTTTTCTAAAGTTCTCGCTTTACTCAGTTTGCCTGCAGCTATGTCCTCTCTGTGCCAGTCCCACCGGGCCCTTTAGCCATATCTCCACGCTATTTACCCACTCCATGTGCCTTTCTGTGTGGGTCACACTGTAAATCCTTTCGCAGGGTCCCTACTGTTTGCCCTCCTCACTGTGCCACTCTGTGTAGTAACTTCCCTCTTGTAACCCTTACTCTGCCTCCTCAAGGTCCCCTGTGTCTTTTCTCCTCATCCTGCACCCAATTTAACTCGTTTTGTGTGTTTCGGAGGACGGCCGGGGGCCGTCCGAACCTCGCCCACTCATTAATTCACCCGCACTGCGGCGGAATTTGCGCCACGGTCAACGGGTTAAAGTCCCTTCCTGTGCCTCTCACTATGTGCCTCTTTGTTCAGTTGTCCCTGTGCCCTTCTCGCTGTGCCTCTCTTGATACTAACTTTTCTGAACCCCTTCCCTGTGACACCACCTTGGGTCTCATCATTTGTACCCCTGCATTTTTCTTGTGTCCACCCGGTTTCATCCTTCAAATCAAAGCCTTTATGCAGAATGTAGCTTCAGGGGGGTATTTGAGGTGTGATATCCCCAAATAAATGCATTCATGGCTTGGTAGTTGGGTCTGAGGTCCTTGAGTCGGTCTGCTATCTTTGTGTTAGTTTTTCTCAACTTGAGCCAAGATTGAAAGACAAAATAATGGCCTTTTTACATACAAGAGAGAGCAAGAGAGAAAGAGATAGAGATACCCATCTGGTGGTTGAATTCTAAAATGTGAAACCAGATAACCTGGAATCAAAACTGGCTTCCCTTCTTGTCCACTGAGTTCAAGATGTGCTCTGTGCAAGCCCCTCTTAAATTTGATTTACTAAACTTAATTGCTCTCAAATGTATAAGAAGAATCTACGCCACATATGGGGTTTACATGACTACTGACTTGCCTCTTAGTTCACTAATGGCATTATCGGTGGGGGGTGAAGCATGAATGTTTCTAAAAACTGTCACTTTTAATAAATGTCTTTTCAGTGATATAATCTGATGTACTAAGGAGAAATGCTTTCACATGTTAAAGAAATACACTTTTTTTGTATTCTGAAGAGATTGTATTATTTTGTATATTATGTTTGCTGCACAATATACATGCCAAATGCTTTCATGGTTCGACTCATGCACAGACTCTTGGAACCAAGTCAGACATATAGCTCTGCTCTGCTCTGGCTCGGCCTCCCTATATATATGTATATATATAAAAAATATATAATATATATTATTTATTATTTATTTATTTGCCTGTGCTCCCCTATTTGCGCATCAGGCTTAGTAGATGCGGCTGTCAGTCATTTGAGAAAATAATTTGTAAAAGGCGAGGAGTAGAACCACAGAGTCCTGCCCACTTGCAACAATTTGACAACTCTACCATCAAGGCTTCTTGCAGAAGAGACGAAGAAGAGTGAATGCAGTGAAAATAGATTTCAAGTAAGGGATTCCAGGGCAATAGCTCCAGGCCGTTGTGTTGTAGGTTACTCTAGTCATGAGTTACGGGCGAGTAATACCAGACCCAGGTGAGACAGGTTTCTGCAGGGGTCTTTGTGGAGTGTCACCCCTCAAATGCAATCTTGGTTGGTAGTTTGGTCTTGGGGCCATGAGTCGGGTCTGCTATGTCTGTGTAGGTTTTTATTGATGTTCGTATTTCATTAAGAGGGTTTTACATGTTCATTTTTCAATGGGGATCTTAAATATATAGTGACTGTTTTACAAAAAAGTAGTAAATCTGCACCTTTACAAATACTTCTTGATTTGGTGCAAGTGCACTACTTTTTGGGTTTCACAAGTATTGGCAGTAGAAGGCTTCGAAAGTTGCGCCAGTCTCAACTTTTCAGGCATACTGCTAGCAATCAAACATTCAAAAAGTGATGGGATGAAAGCTTGCTAATAGTCTAACAATTGGCAATTCCTCAGGGTAGCATTCCAAACCATTGTTTGTTGCCTACTGTGCCACTTTAGGCTGAGACTTATCTAATGCAATCACTACTGACCTTGATTCTCATGGAAAAGCTTCATGCCAGACCTGGATCATCTGATCCCTTCCACCCTGTTGACCACTGCTTTTTAAGTTGGGAACTTGAGAATAACACCTGGGGTCAGACTAACCTATAGGGCAATTAGGAAGTGTCCAAGGGCTAGTATCATAAGTTGATGAGTGCACCGGTTTTCTAGCAGTTTGTGGGCCTGTTTTATGGTCTGCTGGGACGGTTTTTACTGTTGACTTCTCTGCTCTTTCCACAAATGTTGCCTGCAGGAAATACAAACAGTTGCAAATGTACATTCCTTGCAAAAGGGAAATGGCCTTTGCAACGCGGGCTGAGCCATGCATCCTGTTTCCCCGCAAGCAGAACCACGCTTGCCTTAACCACAAATATATGCCTTAACCATGCATATGCGTGGTTAAGGCAGTGCAAGGTCAAAATGCGCAGAGGGGCGGGCACAGGAAGAGGATCAGGAGATGTGGACGTGGTCTGGTACGTTTTTTTTGGGGGGTTGGGTTTTGGGGGTGGACGTAGTTTTTAGGGATGGGGTAGTTTTTAGGGCTCAGGTGGGGTCGGTTTGTTCTCACGGCACAGGGGTCTGGTTGTTTTAGGGCTCAGGTAGGGCTGGGGTGTTTTTTAGGGCTATGGGGTGATCAAAGTTGTTTTTAGTATGCTGGGGGTCAGGTTGTTTTAGGGCTCGGGCCTCAAAGTTGTTTTTAGAGCTGAGGTGGGGTCGGATTGTATTAGGGCCCAGGGGGTCAGAGTTGTTTTTCGGGCTCTGGGGCATCAGAGTTGTTTTAGAGCTCGGGTTGAGTTGCATTTAGGGCTCAGGGAGGTCGGGGTTGTTTTTAGGGCTGGGGGGTCAGGTTGTTTTTAGGGCACAGGGAGGGTCGGTTGTTTTAGGGAGCAGGGGGTTTGGAGTTGTTTTTAGGGCTCAGGGGGGTCAGAGTTGTTTTAGGGCTCAGGGAGGGTCAGGTTGCTTTTAGGGCTCAGGGGGGCCGGGGTTTGTTTTTAGGGCTCGGGGGATCTGTTTGTTTTAGGGCTCAGGGAGGGTCAGGTTGTTTTAGGGCGCAGGGGGTTCATAGTTGTTTTAGGGCTCAGGGAGGGTCAGGTTGTTTTAGGGCGCAGGGGGTTCATAGTTGTTTTAGGGCTCAGAGGGGTCAGAGTTGTTTTAGGGCTCAGGGAGGGTCTGGTTGCTTTTAGGGCTATGGGGGGTCGGAGTTTGTTTTTAGGGCTTGGGGGGATCTGGTGGGCAGGGTGCGGAGTAGTAGTCTATGGATTACGGAGCTTTACAGGTAAGTAAACATATCAATAAATAAAACGAATTTCATTGCGCCACTGCATCGCATTTGGGGATGAAGTGCACGCAACGAAATTCGTTTTATTTATTTATATGTTTACTTACCTGTAAAGCTCCGTAATCCATAGATTACTACCCCCCACCCTGCCCCTCCCCACGTCACTGCCCGGCAGGTACTCCCACTACCGACGAGGCTGCACTTGCGGTTTAGCCATGCACGCCTCTGTTATACAACCCTGGCAAAATATTCATACAGCATGTCTTTACAAGCTCAAAACTGGCCTCATTTGAAAATGTGAGAACTTTTCTAGCTATCTGGTTCGTTAATGAGGGTTACTTTTATTTTGTGCCCAGGCCTATATTTTGTCCAAGTCCGACCCTGATAAAAGCCCTCGAAGCTCACTGACTAAGCCTCATCCCTGCCTTTATGACATCACCCTCTTTATCACCCGCTTTGTGCTTCCAGCCTCCACTTACAATCTCCTTGCTGACTTTTCGTTGTGCCCTTCTCTCTGTCCCTTAACTTCAAGCCACCCCATTGGCCCCGTGGTGACGCTTACCTACCCGGGCGCTGTCACCACCCCGCACGAGCATCAGCCCCCGCTCTTGGCTGCCCTGCGCCTGGGAACGGCCCCTCCTCCCTTGCACCACCGCCGAGAATTGTTAACACAAACCATATGCTTTGTTTGAAATTAATAATAATTGTGAGGCTCTCGGCAGCTGCTTGTAATTGGCTCCCCGTCCGGGCAGATAACTGAAAGCAGCAGGCTGGAACCAGAGGCGGTGCCCGGCTAATGAGGCGCGGGCACGGGGGCGGCGCTGCGCCGAGGGCCCGCTAATGGGGAACGGGTGAGGGCATCTTCAGACCTGCAACTATGGCCCACGGAGGGTCCGGGCACGACGGAGGAAGAGGGCAGCTTGTGTACATTCATGTTAATGCGCGCATTACAGGCCTCAGTACCGGCGCCAGGGGGCCTGGAGGGGCCTTCAAAGACTATGGTGGTAACATACACGCGCTGAGCGTTCTCTCTCCAACATCCTCGGGCTAAGATCGCTTTACCTCGTTTGTGTTTCTTTCACGTGAACATTTGTTGATGATGCCCACAGCCTTGCATCACACCCTCACAAAATGAACACTGTATTTGGCTGTCTCAGTCGAGAGATCAAAGATTGGTTGGGCACGGAGTCTGAATTAACTTCTTATCCACCTAAATTGGTTTGAGATTTACCGGGGGTCGGGGGGGGGGGCAGTTGAGAGATTGGCAGACTAGCATTAGTGGGTAGAGTGAGAGTCTGGTTTTCTTGTTCAGCGCGAGAAGATGAGAGGGTACTTGTGAGCATCGTGAGTGCTCTGCTGCTGGTGGGCTTTCAGTAGCTTATGGGGGGACTTCGGTGCTGGTGGATATTTTGAGACTGCACACTGGTGCAAATGATTTATTTATATACAACAGTCCTTCCTTTCATAAACATGACATCTGCAACCCACAAGCTCCAGTTTGCAGTGTGTCTTGTGCAAGAAAACGCATACGATTCAATGTGACCTTGACCATGACGGTGGCCTATCCTTCTACTTCTCCTGTAGGAAACTACCTTCTCTCTGGTATCCTGGCTTGTAGGGACGACGGTGAACGGCAACCTTCATACCCATTCCTTTCTTGGCCTCTCTCATCACAGTCACCATCAGTTTTAAATAGGTGAAGATGCTGGCTATCCAGGAATGACTGTGGAACTGTAGAAGGAGGAGAATGGGAAGCGCTGAAAATGGCGTGAGAGAGCGCAAACTGATTTAAATGTATGAGTACATCACACTTACCTGTAGTAAGCACAAATCATGAAGAGAAATGCCATGAGTGCTAATAGTATCTGCAATTATATTCAAAATGTATAGCTAATGTAGAGATTTAAGTAGAAGTGGGACTAATATAGAAATGTGTGACATTATATGATTTTAGTAGACGTGATTATTTTTGAATCCATGTCGTGAAGCTGCTAATACATAAGATGGTATGTGGTTAAAAGCAGAACGTGGTAGGCCTCAGGGCCAGAGTTGGAGGGAAAGGGAAGGTGGTTCTTTTCACGACACAGATTGCATTAATATTTTGGTCATTGCATTAAATAGGCCATGATTTATAGAAATGTTTACTTAATAATAGAATAAGAGTATTAACATGCTTTAATTAAATGAAGAAGTTGAATGCTATAATCATAATGAGAAATATTGTAGGCCTGAAATGTTTTAGCATTGATTTACACGTACATGTCTGGGCTGAGAAATGTTGCAAGCCTTTTTCTTTTTAGAAGTATATGAGAGTTGGGTTCTTGGCTACAGATATCTGTCTGCAACAGGAAAGGGGGGATCCAATTATAAATGAATGAATAGAGGTCTGTTCAGTAGACGGCCCAGACATGGAGGAGGGTTTTGGAATGTTTAAGGGGTATCAGCGGGCCGGAGAAGAGTCTGAGAAGCAAGGTCAACTCTAACGTCTGAGGCCCAATACAAAGCATCATGGAAAAAGCCAGAAGTTGCACCACGTGAGGGGCGTTCCACAAGGGGCGTCTCAAATGTTGTTGACTGTTTTGTATTAGGGACAGCACCCCTGGGTGGAGTTAGAGCAGAGACCTGAGGACCCCTAAGAGAGTGGATGGGTAGGCAGAGAGGGGTCATGACTGGAGAACTATAGGTTTTCACCAAGAGACTTAGAGTGAGTGACTTCCCTTGGGGGTCATTCACTGCTGACACCTTTGTTAGGTTGGGATTTGGTTAAGTAGGGATACCATCTAGAACAGGGTAGGGACGCCTAACCTGTGTGTGTTTTTCCTCCAACCTAAATGAAGGAGCGATATGCGTCTATGCTGATAGCTTTATTATTCTTAGAACTTGTGTTAGTGATTTCTGTTGCTCGTCTGAGGGCTTTTCGAGAGCACATGTATGTAATTGGACCTGTGTATCTCGTGAATCTCATTCTGAGATGCCTGTATTTGCAGCTCATTATATCTTTACAATAAACTTTTGAAAACTAGAAGTTGTCCGTGATCTTTGGGAGTAGAGTCCTTTCTTGGGTGAACTGGCTTGGAAATAGGTGCACTTTCTTTCCTTACAGACAGGCAACAAAGGTTCAGTCGACCAGATCGAGGTTTGGATCAATAGATATAAGGTATCGATCAAAATCTCGCCCTTTCAGTTGGTAGCAGAGGATGGTTGCCTTCTTGAGGACGGTGACCTAGGCCAGGTTAGCTTACCCCAAGGCCCCTAGAGATCGATGATTGGAAGAACAGCCCGCTGGAGAAGATCCGGATGACGTGAGACAGAAAAAGCAGCAGTATCGGTCGAGAGTGAGTATAAAGGGTTATGCGTGTTAGATTGCGGTGTTTTGTATTGTATCTATGTTGTAATGTCTGGCGGAGTTGAATGTCTGTAGAGTGACTGTGGAACAGGTTGTGAGCGCGCGCAACCGGTGGAAATCTTAAGTTCAAGGAGAGCTTAAGTGGTTCGGGTGTATCGGACACCCAGAGTAATTGTCAACTAGTGTGAAGGGGGTCATGAGGTACCATTGATCACCCGAGAGACCGAGATAGGGGGAACGTAAGAGTGAGTGCGTGAGTAACGGACGCTGGTCGGAAGTTACTGTGTGTGTAAGCAACCTATCAGAGAGACGATAGACATCTCGTCAGTTGTGTTGACAATTACAGATAGACTGTGGACGTACAGTCGAGAGAAGTGACCGCTTGGTCGGAAGTAGTCATTTTTCGGTGTATGAATGGGACGCATGCATAACCGGGAGACGAGTTGAGAAAGGAGGGGTGCTGCTGCGAAGCGGAGAAAAGAGACGTCAGGTGGTGTCGCGCAGTGATTGGCTGACCGGAGAAAGACCGCGCTGTGATAGGCCAGCTAGCGAACACGTCACACAGGGTCGCGACGTGATTGGCCGACAGGAGAAAGACCGCGCTGTGATAGGCCAAGCTAGCAAAGCCGCGACAGGATTGGTGGATTGTCATCAGGAAGTAAACAGAGTAGCGAGGCTGGATTTTGTGCGCATAATTATGAAGTGTTTTAAATGGCTGAAAGCGGTGTTTAAGAAAGAGAAGCGGGGATCGTATGAAGGGGAAGAAGCCCCGCCGGAGGGTACGCCAGCTCGTTACATGGCAGTAAATGTTGGGTTGCATACGATCCTTTGGATATCAGAGTGGAGTAAGATTACTGAAGGAAATGAGGAACTGACGTTCCCAAAGTACGGGACGTTCAGATTAGAGGTGTTACATCGATTAAAATCAGTCATGACCTCAATTAGACCCTTGCCTAGACCAACCCAGTTTGAAGCTCTTGAAGCATGGATTAGGGCAGCGCATGAAAAGAATATGAACAGACGACAAGAAAGGGTGAAACGATCGGTAAGGGCAGTGCAGGATGCCAGGTGGGATGCGGATGCTAAAAGATGGAGAGTGCATAATTTGGAAATAAATAAACTGTACCCAGTGTTAGAGGCGCCAGTAAATAAAAGCCCCATAGAAGAAGATGATGAGAGCGAAACAGAGGACAGCCTGATAAACAGATTATTGACAGACAGGCCACCCCCGTATAATAGAGCAGGGGGAGAGGTCGAGAATACTGAAGGAGAAAAGGGGGGCAATGCAGGAGAGCATAGACCGCTTCCCAGTACAGAGTGGGATCCTGAGCCAAAGAAAGAGCTGTCCCAGCCTAGTCATGTGCAACAGGTAGTTGGGAGGTTTGTGGTACAAAGAGCGCCGGAAACGGAAAGCGCCACATCCTACCCATTACCAGATGCACTACAGGTACCTGTTACCATAGGTCCTATAATATCGATATATGACCAAGAGAGAGCAAGAGGGGAAGAACGGGTACGGAAAGACAGAGAAAGAGCAGAGAAGGCAAGGAGGAACGATACCACTAATTCCCCAAGTCAGATGCCGATACCCAGAGAGTGGAGTACACCGATGCACACAGCAGGGGACCCAGGAGGAGATCCTGGGGGCCCTAGATGGCCAATGGATCTGAGGGGATCGGGACGAAAATCCTTTCAAGAGCTAAATGAGTACATGAAGCAGTGGGATGAGGCAGTGAAGGCTCAAAAGTGCATCAATGCTGCGGAAGCAGAAAGGGAAAGTCAGGACAGCAGAGCACGGACTCACTGCGGGGCTGGAGAGAGTAGCCCGGAGTGGGACTGTAGAGGGAGTAGGGGAGTCACCCATTGGGCCCGGAATGGAGGTAGAACAGACCTGGAAAACGGGGGCCCCGGGAGTGAAGGGGTGGCGCGCCCAATACTCAGTGAAGGGGAGAGGAGAGCGCAAGAGTACAGAAACAGCTTTAAATGTCCACACTGTGTGCCCGGCACTAGAGAACTGAATGGGAGTTGTGAGAGGACGCACCATAGTCCCTGTGATGACGGCAATGAGCGCAGCCCAGGGAATATGGGGAACCAGGAAGGATCGTATCGGATACTGAGCGATACGAGGCAAAGGGAGTGTAGCGACCAGAGGGAAAATAACAGAGAGGTGTGCGGTGAGAGGAGAGAAGCCGAAGAGAGTGGGGGTAACAGGCCCGTGTTCCATCACCTTCCAAGATCGGATGGCCGAGCATGGGACCTGGAGAGATGGGAGCGAGGGAGACCACCCATTAACTCTCCCGAGCCCAAACGTAGAGCTCGAAGTTGGGATGGTAGGGAGACCAGTGAGCCCCCTTCGAAAGACATATTGCGAGCCGAGATAAAAGCCAAGAGACTCGATGTCTCCAGTTTAAGGTCAGACCTGGATGACATGGTAGATGGTACCCTGCCTTTAGAAAGAATGGAAATGTATGAACAGGATGAAATACTGTATATGGCAAAGGACATTACTCGAAAGGCGAGAGCAGTCCATGAGAAGTTAGTCGAACTGGCAGGCAAATATATGGTGGACTTGTCAAGAACCAAAGCATTACAGGGTAACCACAGGCTACATTACTCAGATCGAGACCTAGATGAGAGGAGAACGATTGGGCTGAAAACACACATAAGGGAACTGATTACTGGAATAAGGACATGGAGGGCACTAGATAAGTGGGAAGAGAGGTGGTCCAAGAAAGGGACCGGCAGAAGAAGCATGATTGGTATGACACCAGGACAGCAGGGAATAGAAGCTTACCCTTTGCGTGAAGTGGCAAATGGGAATTATGTACATGTCCCTTGGAGTAGGGGAGATTTAGCTGCTTTTACCACCTCTTTCCCCAAACTACGTGAAAGCCCAGTGGAGTGGTACAAGCAAGTGGAGAGATTTGTAAAAATCTCAAAGGTCCTTTGGATAGATCTGAACACGCTGTTTGACATTGTAGTACCAGGCGATCTGTGGACAGCATGCAAGGTTAGCGCTGAGTGGCCCATAACAGAGCCAGAGAGAGATGCCAAGACTAATGGGCCGTCCGAGATTGTGATGGCAAAATACGAGAGAGTGATGACTTGGCTGAAAGAGAAGGTGCCAATGCAAGACATAGATTGGGTCAGAATAGACCGAACAAGACAGGAACCCAAAGAGACAGTTCATGAATATTATGAGAGATTGCTGAAGGCGTTTAAACAGTATAGCGGCTTGGATGTAATGGATCCAAAAGACATAGGGCAATTCGTGTCCAAGTTCGTCCTGGGACTAAGACCGGATATTAGTTTAATGATTCAGCAACACTCGATTTGTTGGCAAACTAAACCCCTAGATGAAATACTGAGATATGCCAGGTACTGCTGTGATGAGATAGATTCCAAGGCTAAGAAACTAAAAGAAAAGTTGATGGTGGTACAGATGCAGGCAGCAGGGAAGGGGGGACAACAGCAACAGCAGCAAGGGACAGGTACAGGAGGAAAGAAGCAGTACAGTCAGAACAAGGGCAATGAGGAGAGTTCCACCTTTAGACCCAGAATAGATATAGCTGCCTTGAAGAAAACGACTAGGTGCCACCAGTGCAACGAGGTGGGGCATTGGAAACGCGAGTGCCCTTACAATGTAGAGATAGGAGAGCAAGAGATAGAGGAGGAAGAGGTCCAGAGCGCGCCTACAAGAGGGGTAACGCCATACCAAGGAAAGGTGCTCAAAGGGGGGGGGGCTCCTCCCCGAGCCCAGTTCCCGCAACCTCCTCGAGTAGGGAGTATGGGTAAGACCTATAGACAAATGCCCCTGTTTGTGGAAGGGGAAGAGTGCTATTATGTGGACCCATTAACCGGACAGAGAGTGGAAAGAGAAGACTGCACCCTCGGGGCAGCCTTGGAGGTAGATCAGAGGGGACCCTATGTGGAAGCAGAAGTAGCAGGGTGCCCTACGACATTTCTGGTGGACACAGGAGCCACTAGATCCACGATCAGATCAGCTGCAGTTCCAGACCTGCCCATGTCTGGAGAGACCATACAGGTGGTAGGGGTCGCAAACAGGAGAATAACTAGCCAATTGACAGAACCGGTGCAGGTGAAAATAGGGAAGTACAGTGATGAGCACCAGTTCGTAGTTTGCGATTCGAGTCCTGTGTGTCTGCTAGGAAGAGACCTGTTGTGTAAATTGAATTGTACTATATATTGTACACCTCAGGGAGTGGAGGTATTGACCAATGATGATGATGCAGATTTCAAAGTTGCAAACTCTAGAATATGTGTGGAATTGTACCCTACTTTAACAGTAGAGGAGCTCCCCTGGGACTTGAGAGAGACAGTGGCACCAGAAGTATGGGATTTCACTGGGGAAGAGATTGGATTGGTCAAAGGGGTGGACCCAGTGAAAATTGTAGTGAAACCGCATGCTGAGTTCCCAAGAACACCCCAATATAAATTGACTCCAGAAACGATTGCAGGCATAAAACCCGTGATCGAGTCCATGATTAAACAGGGAATACTGAAAGAAATCGTGGGTAGTCCATGCAACTCCCCGATTATGGGTCTGCAGAAACCAAATGGGAAATTTCGGATAGTACAGGACCTTCGAAAGATTAATAACATAGTCGTTTCGTGTTGTCCAGTGGTACCGAATCCATCAGTGATACTGTTTCAGATTCCATTCCAAGCTGAGTGGTTCACAGTGATCGATCTTTGCCAGGCTTTCTTTTCGATCCCTCTGGACGAAGAAAGCCATTTTCTTTTCGCATTTAAGCTGGAAAATCGCGTCCTAACATGGTGTCGTATCCCTCAGGGGTATACAGAGAGCCCCTCGATCTTTAATCAGCTTTTGAAGAGAAATCTTGAAAGTCTAGTGCTGCCCCAGAAGTCAGTTCTGGTCCAGTACATAGACGACCTCCTTGTGGCGTCAGAAACAGAAGAAGCTTGCAGGGAAGACTCCATTGCTTTGTTAAATCATCTAGCTGCCAATGGGCACAAGGTGTCCCCGGGAAAATTGCAGTACTGCCTGACAGAAGTGCAGTACTTGGGACACAGGATTGAGAAAGGCAAACGAAAAGTGTCACCAGACCGGATAGAGGCGATCATGAAAATGAATGCGCCTAAAACACAGAGAGAGGTCAGGATGTTCCTAGGGATGGTGGGTTATTGCCGACAGTGGATCGTGAACTTTTCACTGAAAGCAAAGCCCTTGCAAAAACTGACGCACAAAGAGGTGAGTGATCCGGTACCATGGGACAAAGACTGTTTGATGGCGTTCCTACAGTTGAGAGAGGACCTGTGTCGTGCTCCGGCATTGGGAATGCCTGATTACAATAAACAATTTTTTCTTTACTGTTGTGAGAGAGAAGGTTGTGCGTTGTCTGTGTTGGTCCAAATCCATGGGAATGCCCGTAGACCAGTTGCTTATTTCTCGGCTACTTTAGACCCAGTAGCCGCAGCGTTGCCCGGATGTCTCAAATCCGTTGCTGCAACGGGTGTCAGCATTGAGAGATGTGAAAATATTGTCATGGGGCACCCGTTAGAGGTGTGCGTGCCACATTCTGTTGAACTGTTAATGACCAGGACCAAAACACAGCATCTGACCAATAGCAGGCTCACGCGCTATGAGCAAGTTATTCTTGCTGCGGAGAACGTGACCCTCAAGAGATGCTCTGTTTTGAACCCTGCTACATTGATGCCACTTCCAAATGATATTGAGGATGATGATGAATATACAGACCATGACTGTCTTGATGTGACTGAACTATGCACCAAACCCAGACCCGACATTGTGGATGAGCCACTGACCGACCCAGATGAAGTTTTCTTTGTCGATGGCTCATGTGTAAGAGACGAAGTTGGGCAATTGAGAGCAGCTTATGCTGTTTGTACAATTGAAGGAGTTGTGGAAGCAGGGTGCCTGGAAGGAGTACACTCCGCTCAGGTAGCCGAGATTATTGCCCTGACACGTGCTTGCTTGGCAAGCAACCAAATTCGAGTTACCATATACACCGACAGCCAGTATGGGTATGGGGTAGTTCATGATTACGGGCAGTTATGGTCTCAAAGAGGGTTCATGACTTCTTCAGGCTCTCCCATTCGCAATGGAGAGTTTGTGCGCCTGTTGTTAGAGGCATTGCAATGTCCAGCAAGTATCGCAGTTGTAAAGTGCATCGCACATACCAGAAATGAGGACTTTGTTTCGAAAGGCAATAGATATGCTGATGAAGTTGCGCGGTATTGCGCGGAACAAGGTTACTCTTTCACAGAGGTGGATGTGGGTGGAATAAATGTAAGAACTGAATTAGCCATGATACTGGAAACTGTTGATACTTGGGATGAACTGTCAACCATGCAAGAAAATGCTCCTGATTCTGAAAAAGAAACATGGGAAAAGGCAGGATGTGTAATGGGTGAGACCCATTTTTGGGTCTCAGCAGACGGCAGAGCAGTGTTGCCCAATGAGATGGTGAGTCCAATGGCTAGGCTCATACATGGTCCCGTACACTTAGGGAGAGACGCTATGCTGAGAGTGTTTAGACAGACTTGGTACAATCCTAAGTTTAGAATAGCAGCAGAAGCAGTGTGCCAGCGTTGTGTGACCTGCCAGCAGCTGAACGTAGGGAAAAGAACACCAGTTGCACTAAGTCACATAGGAAGGTCTGGAGGTCCATTCAATAGAATGCAGATAGATTTCATTGAAATGCCAAGGTGCAACCGCCTCCGCTATGTCCTGGTGGTTGTTTGTGTGTTCTCCAGATGGGTTGAGGCATACCCTACACGTAGGTGCGACACCCTCACAGTGGCCAAGTTACTGCTCAGAGAACTCATTCCTCGCTTCGGGGTGCCGGCCTTTTTGGAATCAGATAGGGGAACACATTTTAACAGCGAGCTTGTGAAGATGATCTGTGTAGCACTAAATATTGACCAAAAGCTGCATTGCAGTTACCGACCAGAAGCCTCAGGAATTGTGGAACAAATCAATGGAACGATCAAGTCCAGAATAGCTAAAGTCTGTTCCTCAACGACCCTGAGTTGGCCTGATGCCCTGCCATTGGACCTCATGAGCCTTCGTAGTACCCCAGACAGAAGGACAGGGTTGTCACCACATGAGGTGTTAATGGGGAGAGCAATGAGGCTGCCATCTATTCCAGCTACTGCACTGTTAAATATCACAGATGATATGATCCTGGACTATTGTAAGGGGCTGTCTGACGCAATGCGTTCTGTGTCTCTTCAGGTACAGGCTGCCGAGGTTCCAGCGTGCCAGGGCCCTTGCCATGACCTGTATCCTGGGGACTGGGTCCTGGTGAAGAAACATGTGAGAAGAAGCTGCTTGGATATTCGTTGGCGTGGGCCCTTCCAGGTCATCCTGATCACGAATACTGCTGTAAAGGTGGGAGGCCTGCCCAATTGGATCCACGCGTCACATACGAAAAGGGTTCCAGCACCTCTGGAAACAGCTCCTCTCTCGGATAGACGTCCAGCAGAGGACCGAGAAGCCATAGAGGGGGCTAGCCAAGCTGTAGAGGTGCCAGCGGAAGCAGGGAACGAGTCTGACCCAGCTGAGGACGGTCAGTACAACAGTGAAACAGACGACGCTACAGAAGGAGAAAGCAGCTGGGAGTACGAGTCTGACCCTGACAGGTCTGAAAGAGAGCGAGAACAGACCAGAAGGAGAAGGAGTAGAAGGGCACGTGGAGAAGCTAATTGGCCGCAAAGAAGGAGCTCTAGCCTGAGGTCAATTCCAGAAGCAACCCTTCCTCCGATATCAGAAGACTCAGACCCAGAAGAAGGTGCTCAGGGCGCTGAAGCACCGGACCGAAGAAGGTCAAGAAGAGTGCGTGTGCCTAACAGAAGATACTCCACACCTGAGTGGACATATCTGGCGACAAATGTCTGTGAAACCGGAGACAGGGAGGATCCGAGCGGTGGTGGTGTCCAGTTCTGAGCCCATTATCACCGTGGAAATACGACTGTTGGTACCCGGTGTCGAACAAGAAGGGTCACTAACATTCATGCTCCCCAGACCTCCCCGCCTCAGCAAGTTAAAACATATGTTTCTTACCGAATTGCAATTCCCCGACTTTGGTACAACGATAACTGCACATGAAGAGCACAATCTTCGTTTGGAAATACTGAACTATGCTATTGAAGCTGCAACCACAAATCTGATAGTAGACTGTTAAAGGACTTTGTAAATAAAGCAAGCAGAAAAAAGAAGATTACCTAGCGCCCAGGAAGCAGAGAATTTTAGGGAACTTCCCTTGAGTTGATGGAGAAGGGCTAGGGTTGTCTTTTTGAACTGTTAAAGAACTTTTTGCGAAGATGGTTGTCAGCCTCCAGTTGTGTGGATTCTAAAGACAAAAGGATTGAAAAGAGACTGTAAAGGAACGAGAGGAAAAGAACTTTTTGCAAAGATAAAGAGAGAACTAGATTGTCTGACGAAATGGAGGCCGGCACCCCGAACCGCAGAGCTAAATGTATAATAGGTACACTAATAGTAGGAGTGATAATATTAATAGCTTTAGTGGTAACAATTTCTTATGTAAAGGGACATGAAGAAGAGGTAAAGGTAACTGATGTGAGTTCTGTAGTAACGCTTACACCTACTGTTGCTGGTGAGAAAAGGGAAAACACTCAAGAGAAAGCGTTATTGGCTGCAGAAGCCCGCAGGTTACATGTAGACGAGTCCCAAGGAGACTTTAGGTCAAATGCTTATGCTAAACTCTTGTATGAATACGTGGATGCCATGGAGGTTAAGGATTGCTATGTCTGCATGCAGTTGCCGGCATCTGTAGACGAGGGTATTAGATACCATCACCTCCCTCTGACATATGGCATTACATGTAGCTTATTGCTTAGTATATTTTATGAGAGAGATAGTTTTGAATACTATTTCTCTAATTATGATTCAGTGTTGCCAGAAGTCCCAAATTATAAGCAAATGAACAAATGGGACTACTGGAAGAGTGAAGACAGATTGGCCAAATTCTTCATTCCTTGGATTACCTTAGATACTTCACATGCCCGTAGAAATAACCTGACATGTAAGGTGTCAGAAGTCGAGAAGAAGTTCATAGGGCAGGTGGATGATCGTTACAGGAGACAAAAGATTCTGAAAAAATCAGGACAGTGGAAAACAGATTGGACCGAGGAAGAGAAGTCACACAAGAGAAAGGGTAGTAGTGGTCCAATAGCTTTGGATAAAGCGAAGAGAGGAAAGCTATGTCTTCACCGAGCCAAAACGTATTATGAAAATGTATACGTGGGTGAAGTTGACTGTGAACAGGCTTTTAATTTAGAGTACTACACTAAGGATTTCCTGAAGGGAATGCAAGTGATTCCAAATGTATATTTTGTATGTGGAAGAAATGCTTACGTGAGACTACCTGACAACTGGTATGGATCATGTTACTTGGCAATTGTCTTCCCCAAAATATATCATGCACAAGACTTAGTGATCATTGAGGGCAAAACATCATCGAGGGGAAAGAGGGATGTAGGCGATGTAGAAATGGTTGGAGATGTCTTTGGAGCTATGTTCCCTCTTTTGGGAGTAATCCTTAATGATGTTAAAATTAGACGACTGGCAACAGTTGTCGACAGGTTGTCTGCCAGCACTGCTCAGTCCTTAATGCTGGTAGAAGGAGAGATGCAATCGATAAGGGCTATGGTTCTTCAAAATCGTCTTGCTTTAGATGTCCTATTAGCAAAAGAGGGCGGAGTCTGTAAGGCTTTGAAGGTCCAGGAATGTTGCACTTACATTCCAGACAATTCAAAGCCCCTTGAGAAAGTTATTAAGAACCTAACTAGTATTCACAAAGAGATCGAAGACTTGAGTAGAGAAAATGTCTGGGAAAAGGTGGGCCACGGAATGAGTACAGTTGGAGGGTGGTTTTCCACCTTAGGCAAAAGCTTTGTATGGTATATCCTAAAGCCTATCATCATAATATTGATCTGTGGGATAATATTGTGGGGATTGGTGAGGGTATTCAAATGGTACAGAGCAAGAAAGTCAGAAAGGGCCCAAAGAGAACAGCTGCAGAGATTGGCTGCCATACAAGATAATCAGTACAGGAGTCTGAGGGCTCTGGAAGCGCAGAGAATGCCAGCAATAACTGCAGTTTAAATGTTAGTGATGACCCCGAGAGGTCATCAAAGGGGGGAACTGAGAGAGCGCAAACTGATTTAAATGTATGAGTACATCACACTTACCTGTAGTAAGCACAAATCATGAAGAGAAATGCCATGAGTGCTAATAGTATCTGCAATTATATTCAAAATGTATAGCTAATGTAGAGATTTAAGTAGAAGTGGGACTAATATAGAAATGTGTGACATTATATGATTTTAGTAGACGTGATTATTTTTGAATCCATGTCGTGAAGCTGCTAATACATAAGATGGTATGTGGTTAAAAGCAGAACGTGGTAGGCCTCAGGGCCAGAGTTGGAGGGAAAGGGAAGGTGGTTCTTTTCACGACACAGATTGCATTAATATTTTGGTCATTGCATTAAATAGGCCATGATTTATAGAAATGTTTACTTAATAATAGAATAAGAGTATTAACATGCTTTAATTAAATGAAGAAGTTGAATGCTATAATCATAATGAGAAATATTGTAGGCCTGAAATGTTTTAGCATTGATTTACACGTACATGTCTGGGCTGAGAAATGTTGCAAGCCTTTTTCTTTTTAGAAGTATATGAGAGTTGGGTTCTTGGCTACAGATATCTGTCTGCAACAGGAAAGGGGGGATCCAATTATAAATGAATGAATAGAGGTCTGTTCAGTAGACGGCCCAGACATGGAGGAGGGTTTTGGAATGTTTAAGGGGTATCAGCGGGCCGGAGAAGAGTCTGAGAAGCAAGGTCAACTCTAACGTCTGAGGCCCAATACAAAGCATCATGGAAAAAGCCAGAAGTTGCACCACGTGAGGGGCGTTCCACAAGGGGCGTCTCAAATGTTGTTGACTGTTTTGTATTAGGGACAGCACCCCTGGGTGGAGTTAGAGCAGAGACCTGAGGACCCCTAAGAGAGTGGATGGGTAGGCAGAGAGGGGTCATGACTGGAGAACTATAGGTTTTCACCAAGAGACTTAGAGTGAGTGACTTCCCTTGGGGGTCATTCACTGCTGACACCTTTGTTAGGTTGGGATTTGGTTAAGTAGGGATACCATCTAGAACAGGGTAGGGACGCCTAACCTGTGTGTGTTTTTCCTCCAACCTAAATGAAGGAGCGATATGCGTCTATGCTGATAGCTTTATTATTCTTAGAACTTGTGTTAGTGATTTCTGTTGCTCGTCTGAGGGCTTTTCGAGAGCACATGTATGTAATTGGACCTGTGTATCTCGTGAATCTCATTCTGAGATGCCTGTATTTGCAGCTCATTATATCTTTACAATAAACTTTTGAAAACTAGAAGTTGTCCGTGATCTTTGGGAGTAGAGTCCTTTCTTGGGTGAACTGGCTTGGAAATAGGTGCACTTTCTTTCCTTACAGACAGGCAACAAAGGTTCAGTCGACCAGATCGAGGTTTGGATCAATAGATATAAGGTATCGATCAAAATCTCGCCCTTTCAGGCGTGAACATAGAATAAACCTGACTTGGTTACGGTGACAATATTTTGACTAGCATCTTCTGAAGCTGTACTTTCTGCAGCATTGTAAAACATGGTTCCTGATGTTCATCCATACCTATGAGTCTCAGATACCTTACATGCTGCACAGTGTTTCCGTATAATCTGTTTTTTTCCCCTTGCCGCATAATTTAGGCATCAACGTAGTTTTGACAGCATCGCCACATGACGATCGCTACGAAGATCATGGGACTCTCTGGTCCTGCGTGTGGCGTTGTGAAAGAACGTTTTAGAGAGGCCAGGTGGTGCCGCTTGGGGTGCGCGCGCACGTGCGCGGGAGTCGCGTGGGTCGTGCGTCGCGGGCGCGTGGCTCCTCTGAGCCTCCAGCTCTCTGCCTCAGCCCGACCTCACTCAGCGCCTCATTGATTCGCAGCGAGCTGATTGCATTGATCAGCGGCTGCATCCGCATATCAATCAGGAGGAGCGGGAGGATGGCTTCCTCCTCGGCCTTCATCGCTCGTGAGGGAAGGAGTAAACGTGTGCATGGTCAGGATGAAGGTTGAACACTTGGAAAAGGGAGAACAACGAGGAGCACGCAAGGAAGGTCGAAAGTGAGAAGCAGTGACGTGGTTATTAATAGTACAACAGGTGCAGTTGCACCAGGTCTAATGGACTGCGGACCGTTTGGACCTCAGTTATGGGTCAGGGCCTGCCTTCAGCATGGGGGAGCTGGGCCTAGGCTGCCAATTTTCTGAGGGGCGCGTGGAGCTGAGTGCATTAAAGTTATGCCAACAGCAGTGCCCCTCTCATCTTGCTCCTCCAGTCCAGCCCCTGCCTTTTTTTCTGTCTGATTTGCCAATTTAAAGAGGTTTTAGTCCTTCATTATCACAGGGCAGCCATGTTTTTAAAACCCCTTAAACCCACTTCCTTGCCCTCTCTTCAGCCCCCTTCCTTCCTAGCCCTCCCATAACACTCTGACCACTGCTGGCACGCATCAACAAAACCATCATCTGCGTGAGGAAGCTAAACTATCGGGGATTTAGGTGCGCTGGGGGAGGTCCGGGGATGTTTGTGTTCAGGGATGACCAGTGAACACAAAAAAGGACCACCTGCTGCCCTTTTAATTTAATTTACCACCATCAGCAAGGGGGGCACATTTCTCTCCGCCCACGCCCAGGGCGCTATCTTAGCAGAGGCCGGATCTGATGGTAGTCGTGTACAAGTAACTGGTGAGGTGGGGCTCATTTCGTGGTTGGTTAGGGCCTATGTGGCACCCTTTCTTCACCGCTGATGAGAAGGACTAAGGAAAAACGAAGAACTAAGGAAGGAAAGTGAGAGAAAGCGGTGGAACCGAAGAAAAAGATAAAGTAGAAACCGGAGAGGGTGAATCGTTGATCCTGCAGCAGGGGCGTAGCCGTCACTAGTGCAGCAGGTGCAATGGCACCAGGGTCCAGAGGTCTGCGGGACCCATCGCACCCCAATTACATCTGGTTTTACTGCCAAGCCAGACGCCGCGGTTGTATTTTGCTTGCTTGCGTTAAAGCAACTGGCATCCTTAATAGGCCTCTGGGCGCTAGGAGAGTTTAACAAGGGTTAAGAAAAGCACCTGGAAAGTGGGAGGACAAGAATAGAGGGGAGAGAGGAGGAAAGTGCGGGAGAAAGGATGGAAGGTGGTGGAGGAGTGAGGTGGGGTATGTGGAACAGTGGAAGAGGCAGCTAAAGGAGAGAGAAAACTGGAAAAGAAAGAAAAACGGCAAACGAGAGGCCTCCGAGAAATGAGGCGAGGGAATGAATGCGACAAATTGAAAGAAGGATCCTAGAAGGAAAAATGCAGAGTCGAGATAAAGTTAGAAGAATGGAGAACAAAGAAGTAGGGATCAAGGGTAGTAAATTGAAAGAGAGGCAAAAATGTCCCACGGGAGGCAGAGGCAGGGTGAAATAGAAAGGGAGAAAGGTGAGCGCGCGCGCTGCCACTGGAGAGGCGGGAGCGGCCGAGGGTGATTTATCGCCGCACCGAGATATTCTTTTTACGCAGGCTTCGCGGATCGATAGCGGGTTGCAGATGGGGCAGGAATTAGCGGATCAGCAGCATCGCAGGAGGGTCCCCGGTGACAGGGACACGGCGGAGGAGGGCTCGTTGCCAGGGACAGAGAGCACGAGACCCCCGCCGCCTCTTTCTGGTGATAGGAGTTTATCCTTGTTTAATGGCGTCGGATGGACTCATTAATGTGAGAGCCTTGTTACAGAGCCTCGCCTCCGTGGGGTCGCTGAGGCCTGCGCTGCTGTTTCCTCCGCCTCACCTGTAGTTCAGTTATTATCTGGCGGATTTCTTAAATGCTTTTCACCTCAATTAAGGCTTTTCTAGGCATACTACGACATCAAATCGCGATGTATTAAAATATATTTTCAACTGTCAGCGTCAACATTGCTGGAAATAGGAACGGTAAAAAGGCTTCCCCACTGTCTTGTACTTCACCAAGTAATGTGGTCAGAGAACATGGATAAGTAAACGGCAGTCCTTGTACGTTGGTAGTGGTCATTGACAGGAAGCTGCCAGTGCAAGACAGCCAGGGCTATAAGGGGGATGAAAAACCGGGGTGTTCTCTCAAAGGGGCGTGGCCAATGCAATTAAGGGCGTGGCTTAAAAACTGATAAGCTAAAAATCTGTGCTTAGCATAGTGTGTCGCCTGACTGGTATTTTGCTGTTTCTGTCATTGCACCCGTATATATGAGACAAAACCTACAGCAAGCCAGAACTATTGGCTTTGTCAATGGTTGTTAGTTGCATAGGATAAATAAGATAAATAAGCAACAGCTATATTGAAAATGATTCAGTTCTGAAATCATGAGACTGTGAAATAACTATAACGAGTCTCTTTGAAGTTACATCAAAGGCAGTGAAGGGCAGTACTGCTGGAGAGCTAAGATTATTTTTTTCACCCTGAATGAGGGTAAAAATGGAGAGCCCCATAGGGAACCGTCTCAGCACCTACTTTTAAGAACTACTGGTGTTGAGCACCGGCAGGACCCTGCCCACTTAAAGCCCTGCAGATAGCTACCACCAAGCAAAAGGCATCTGTGAGCATCTGTGGGAGGGAGGAAGAGGCAGCAAGCCTGTAGACCGCTGTCTTCTCCTCTTCCCATATTTTCTTGCAAAGTAGCTGCTTTTTAGGTCTCGCCTGTCAATGCGCATGCGCATTGAGCGGAGCGAGACTATAGGGGCCTAAACAGACTAGACTTGCGATTTGATGCAGTGCATGTGCGCTTTCAGCTCAATGCGCAAGCGCAATGAGTTAAAATGCGCGTGCACAGCATCAAATCGTCAGCTTGGTGCCGCCAGCAGCTCTTCCCGCTCCGCCCCCTGCTGCATCAAAGGCTTTGCGCTCTGCCTCAGCCCAGCCATTCTCCTCCCCTAATTGCCCCCTGCTGCATCAAAGGCTTTTTCACGGCCGGCCGGCCGTGCTTTCAGTTTCACGGTCGACAGGCCGTGTCTCCTTTTTTAAATTTTTTATTTTAAGTGGCCAAGGCTTGTTTTCTGTTAGTGACTCTACCATCTCAATTAGTCCATCTCTTCACCCCTCACTTTACTTGTCTGTTAGTCGCTCCCCCTCCTTCTTATGAACCCCCTCATTCTTCACCAATCACTCGCTATACATTTGCTAATGCTCCCCATTGGGGCTTTTACTCCTCACTAACAGTCCCTCCCATCCCCACCTTTGTTTCCCGATCCTGTCCGCTTTCCCAGACTCACCCACTGTTTCCAAAACCTCAATTCCGAACTACTCCATAATCATTGTTTACCTACATTTTTCCCATCTCCCCCAACCCTCTTCTGTTACTGCCCTCTGCTTATTCTTATTTAAGCGTGTCCTTTCTCCGCCGCTCACCCTTCCCTTATAATCCCGATGCCTTCCTTTGCCCGCAATATTACCTCTCCTCACTGGCACTGATTGCCAGGGACACAATTTCAAACTGGGTGGAATTTCGCTCTTTCCCACTCCTTCTACTTCCCTTGCTACCGACATCTTTCAATCCCGAAAGGCGGCTCTGGCTCTCAGCTGTGAGCGGGAATTGGAAGCATGAAATAACGACTTCAGAAATATAGTCATTATTCCCACAGACTTCCGACCTGCTGAGTAATCGCAGTGCAGTCGGGCTCGAGGCGGGCGTCAGGCTTTCTGTTTAATCTGCTTTCTGTTTGTTAGTTTAAAGCCAAAGCGAAGACACTTCTAAATAAATAAATAAAGCGTAAAAACACGCTTTCTTTCAGTGCGACCTTTCAGTATGTTTTTTTAGTAAGTTTAAAAACTGACCAGAACATCTATTGTCTTTGGGCGTTAAGCATAAGCCTGTGTGTTCCCTTGGAATCCGTAGGAGTAGTAAAACATAAACCAGTGTGTCCCCTTAGAATCCGCAGGAGTGTCGTACACTCCGAGGGTTGCAGAGGTTTGGGGAACTAAATCGGATTTAGTAAATGGAAGAAGGGTCCGTGAAAATTGTCTTTGTGCAACCTTCCCCCAGCGTGCGCTCTGGCATTTCTCCTCCCCTAATTATTCACTGCCCGGCGCATCAAAGGCTGCTGCTCCCCGTGCGTCTCGTCACCCTCTGCTGTCCGTTGGTTACAGTATGATCAGTCCCGACGTGCCAGTGCCCGTCAAGCACTTTAGCATGTCCGATTTCCTTTAATGAAATCCTCAGAGTTGGTGGACAATGTTCAGACTGTCGACATTATGGTAGAAGATGTCTTGTGTAGACAATATTTCCTTGAAGCATTCAATTACTAAATCTTGCCTTTTCGCCAGCATGAGATGCAGTCCCCTCGGACCACCATTCAGTCAGATGTTTTGTCTCTAATATTCTCACCAAACAATAGTGAGTAAAGATACTCCACTGCCCACAACAGAAGAACTGAAATAAGGGATGCGCGGCCCCTCTTATCTCTCCGCTCTCCTTACTCTTACCACTCTCCCCTCCCTCTCTCACCTCCCTCTCACCTCAATATCCCCTCTCCTCACTATCCTCACTATCCCTACTCTCCCCTCTCACCACTCTCCTCTCACCACTATCCCCTCTCACCACTCTCCCCTCTCCTCACTCTCCAATCCCTCTCTCCCCTCCCTCTCTTTCCCCTCTCTCCCCATTCCCCTCTCTCCTCACTACCCTCTCTCTTCACTCCCCTCTCTCCTCACTCCCCTCTCTCCTCTCCATCTCCCCTCTCCTCACTTTCCCATCTCCCCTCTCCTCACTCAACCCTCTCCTCACTCTCCCCTCTCCTTACTCTCCTCTCTCCCCTCTCTTATTCTCTCTCACCTCTCTTCTCCTATCTACTCTCTATCCTCTTACCTCTCTCCTCTCGTCCCGCTCCCCTCAGCACCACCAAAGCATCACTCAGGGGCACCACAACATCACTATGCGCCACTACAGCATCATTGAATGCCACAGCATTACTCATCGTCACCACAGCATCACTCAGCACCACCCCAGCATCACTCAGCACCACTCACCATCACCACATCATCACTCAGCATCACCCCAGCATCACTCAGCACCAACACAGCACCACTCGTCATCACTCAGCGCTACCCCAGCATCACTCAGCAACACCACATTATCACTCCGCACCCCACATTATCACTCAACGCCACACCAGCATCACTCAGTGCCACTCCAGCCTCACTCAGCACCACCACAGCATCACTCAGCGCAACCACAGCATCACTCAGCACAACCACAGCATCACTCAGTGCAACCACAGCATCACTCAGCGCAACCACAGCATCACTCAGCGCAACCACAGCATCACTCAGCGCAACCACAGCATCACTCAGCACCACCACAGCATCACTCAGCACCACCACAGCATCCCTCAGCACCACCCCAGCACCACTCAGCAACACCCCAGCATCACTCAGCACCACCCCAGCATCACTCAGCACCACCTGCAGCATCACTCAGCACCACCGCAGCATCACTCAGCACCACCCCAGTATCACTCAGCACCACCCCAGTATCACTCAGCACCACCCCAGTATCACTCAGCACCACCACAGCATCACCACAGCATCACTCAGCGCAACAACAGCATCACTCAGCTCAACCACAGCATCACTCAGCGTAACCCAGCATCACTCAGCATTACCACAGCATCACTGGTTCAAATATGTTCTCTCAATGTTTCAAGCTTTATTACAAATGTCAAAAAAGATGTTAATATTTCACTTCTGTTCTTGGATTTTCGTCACAATAAAATACACTGAACATAATCTTCACTAAAGTTATTTACAAAAGTTTAAGCTAGTGCCATTATAAATTACAATCACTTTTATTTAAGTATTAATTATTTAAAAAAGTTAAAAGCCATTGTTATTTGTAATATCAATACATCTAAGTCACGTAAATACAAAACATGTTGCATTACAAATGCTATAGGTGTCACATTTGCGAAAGTTATAACTATTGGCATTGTAAATGACAAAGCTATTAATTTACCTATTTTAAAAAACAACACATAAATAAAAAAAATGTCATTTATAAGACCAATAGCTCAAACTTTCCTAATGCGAGACCTATTGCATTTCCAATGCTTGTTTAGACATCTCTCCGCAAGACAGCATCGGCTCTCTCGCCAGCTCCAAGTTTTCTAAAAAGCTCTCTATCCAGATATATGTACATAAATGTATACACATATAGGGGCTTGTAACGGCTGGTCTCGCAGCAGAGTGGCAGGCGGTGGAGGAGTATGGGTGTCGAGTCGACGATGACAAAATAAACAAAAAAATGAAAATAACCTCTGCTACTCGACGATCATTGCTTTGCCGCTCTTCGCCTTCCTGCTGTGTTCGTGCTGAGGCTCCCAGACTCCTCACAGCCAATCTCAGCGCTTCACTCATGCTGGTACTAGCATGCGAGAAGTGATGGGATTGGCCTGGGCTGGCTTGTTTTCCACTCCAAAGGGGACTGGGAAACTGCGCCTGCTGTTCTCTCCACCCGGGAATGCAGCTCAGGTTAGGAAGATGTCAAAGCACATCACAGTTTGTCCGACTTAAGATGGCTGGCCAAACCATCATGCGCACTGGCAGCAATGCCCACCTCTCCCCTTCCATGCATGTCTTGGCATGGCCCCACCCCCAAAGACTGGGCTCTGTCCAGAGGAAAAATAACATGAAAAGAATACTGTTTTATTATCATTTTATTATTCCTTCCCTCAGCTGACCAGCAGGGCGTGGGGGACGCACCCCTGCCATAGTGGAGGAGTCACCGCTGATAAGGGCTCTAGGTCAGTCCTCGTCATCCACTGGTCTCTTCAAGTCTCATTCACATTTTACTTCCACCCACCACTGCGTACACTTGAAGGTAACGTGACATCATACTTCAGCTACTTGTTGTCTTCACAGCGAGGGAAACTATTTTGCTTGTGCGCTTGGGCACATCCTGATATTAAGTGCCAAGGCTAGGAAGCCAATCTCTGATTCCATTCATGAATTAAAAAACATATTCTATTGCGATGGGATCTTGGGATATATTTTTACTTATTTTTCTTACAAACGTATGCACATGACCTATATAAAATGCATTTTTACTTCATATTACTTTCACATTTCACATTCAAAAAGAAATGTTTAAATAGATGCATGCATGCCAATGTCAGACGCATTGACTTTGCCAATGCATGCTTTGGCAAGGCATTTGTTTGGGCATCTTAACGACTATTCTTTATGGAAGAACAGTTGCAATATAGACACTTTGTGTAAGCGAGTGGAGAGATGGAGGTCTGCAGTCTCTTGTGGGCCTCCATCCCTGGATTCACAGCTGACCCAAAATAATTAACAATCACTGGCAAAGCCAAAAGGTTTTGCCTCTGGGAATTCTATTGGCTTTGTCAATGTTTTTTACATGTTGCACAGCATGTAAATAACATTGACAAAGCCAAAAGATTTTGTGTAGGTGAAACCCATTGGTTTTGCCAATGTTTGTTTTACATGTCTCTTTGTCTCTTAGTCTGAGTGTGTGATGTAGCGAGCGTAAACTCCTTGTGTGCCCCATCAGATGACCATGTGCTTGTCTGGAGGTGGCAGAGCCCGTCTGGGTGCCACACGAAGTGACGGTGTGCTTCTGTGTGTAAAATGAACCCACCTGTCTTTCATTCGGTTTCACTGTTCCAGATCACAGTAAAACCAAAGCATATAGAAGCAACTGAAATACATATGCAACACTGGTGCAGTGTCTTTAAAGTGAGAGTTATTTAATAAACACTGTGGGGCATATTACCAAGGGCATTATCGCCGCTTTAGCGGGAATTTTTCCTGCTAAAGCGGCGATAATTGTATTGCCCTATTACCTAGCTGTCGCTAACACCAGTTAGCGACAGCTAATAGGCGATAGTGGGCATTTAGGGGCCCACTATGCATGTCAGTGATGATTATCGCTGATGACATGCAAAGTGGGCGTGCCAAGATGTTAGCGACTGGAAATAGTCGCTAACATCGCTATCCCCTATTACCAACTTTTGGAAATAATCGCGCTAAGCGCGATTATCTCCAAAAGCTAACGCCTGCCCAGAGCAGTTCTTAGCTATGTTATCCAATGGAAGGTGGGTAACATGGCTAAGAGCATTGTCACGATAAGGCATGAATATCGCTGATTTTACAGAGATATTCATGCATTTCCCACGATTTTTACCGCTTTTGAGATAAACCTTGATAAGATCAAGGTATCTCAGCGGTAAAAATCGTCGGAGCGCAGCGATATTTTAATACCCGCTAACCAAGCTTAGCGATAATTATCGCTATAGCTTGGTAATATGCCCCTGTGCTCTTGGGCATTTCATGCTGCTTATAGAGGTCGGGACATTTGAGATATAACGAATGCTACCCAAATGTTCTTTTAGTTTCTGATCTCAAATCTAAACATTGTTTTCTGTCTTGCAAGTTACAATAAGCAGGCCTAAGTCGTGCCCTACAAGAAATCAACTTGATTGTGTCTGGTTTATTCAGTACATAGTCCTGGCATACAAACAAAAAGGTTGCATGTCAAGTACTTGGCATGAATACTGGAAAAGAAAATGTACACAATGTATATAATGGGTACGTTTGTAACTACAGCATTATCTTGTGGCATAGAGATTCTGGAAACACTGCACTTTTTTGTTGTTGCAGGTTTATATAGCACGAACTTGCCCCGAAGGTATAGGAGTTCTTTACATGAACACCAGTTACATTAAACAAGGACACATTTATCTTGACACATTGATCTTTTGTTTTAGGCACATGGAGATTAAGAGCCTTATTTCGATCTCAGCAGATGGAATACTCCGTCACAACCGTGACGGATATACCGTCCGCCCTATTACGATCTCCATAGGATATAATGGATCGTAAAACGTCGTGTTTGAGATAGAGTATTCCCCTCTGCCAAGGTCTAAATCAGACTCTAAGTGATTTGCCCAGAAGCACAGGTGGTTGAGCTAATGCTGAGACTGGAACCTGGTTACCCGGTTCAACTTCCAGCATCTCTGGCAGTAACGTTAGATCCTCTCCCCACATTTATGTTTTTTACAAGGCATTCAAAGGGGAGTTAAGTAGGAATACACCCTTGAATGTGTGATTGTGTTTCGTGACTTAAAAACATTGAGAGGAGATGGGAAGATTAAGTGATAGGCAGTTTAAAAAATGTTTATAATTAACAGAACACGACGTGGCCATGTGATGTGTGTAAAAGTGGTGTTGCCTTCCTGGGATCACATGACGTGCATGTGTGTGTGTAGAAGCAACAGAGCACCCCTGGGTGCCACACAACTTACCGTGTACATGTCTGTGTAACAAAGTGGGCATGTGAGTAAAGACTACAGAACCCGCTTGGGTGCCACATGAAGTGGTCCTACTATGATCTGCTGCCCTTGAAAGTAGCAGAGAGCCACCTCGGACTCAAAGGCGCTGCAGTAGCAGTGGTACTTGTACATTGTACAATGTTGTCTGCTATAGACAAAGGAGACTTGGACCGTGTTTGGGGTTCTCTTCTTTCCCATATCCCCATTTTCTCTGGGTTGTCGGGTGAAACTGAGTTTTAGATCCTGAAATGCTTGTTCCGTTTACTTATTCCACACAAGGAGAGTGCTCTTTCTCAGGAGACGAGTGATGGGTTGCACAATATTAGAAAAGTCTTTTAGGACATTTCTATAAAAACTAGCATAGCCCAAAAAGCTCTGCAGAGTTTTGATGTCTGCAGTAGCGACTGCTACCAGACAAGGGTGGTGGGTTGATTTAGAAAAAAAAAGAAAAAAACACTTACCTTGGAATGGCCGGTCGCCGCTCCCCATCCTCTTTGTCTTCCTTCTTCCTGTCTCCAGTCCCGGCATCAGGAAGCAGTTGGAAGCACCCAGGCTCTCAGGCTCCCCATAGCCAATCACAACGCTGCAATGCAGCATTGTGTTTGGTCTGTGCACCGTGGTTCGGCGCTCAGACAGGGACAGTGAGCCTGTGCATGTTCCCCACCAGGCTGTGCATTATAGACTGGTGCGGAACATGCAAAGTGCACATGGCCTGTTTGGCAGGCCCAAGAGGGGCGGCCAAACAGTCATGCACTTTTAGGATGTGCAAACCACTTCTCCCCTGCTCTGACCACCAGCCCCACCCCGCCACACATCGAACAAGGACATGGACTGCAATAGGAAAAATAGAATGATAATAACGATAGTTACTATTGTTTTATTTTTCCTTTTGAGTAGTGAGCCGACACTCCTCCTCCCTACCGGAGGAGCCGCCACTGGATGTCTGTGGGAGATTTCCATTGGATAATTGCTGCCAATTTCTTGTCATCCTTCTTAATTCCTCTTGGGCTTATGATGTAGCCTAAAAACTCTATTTCCGTGATATGAAACTGGCGTTTCTCAAGTATTTTGTATGAACAGTATTGTCCTAATCTGTGAAAAAGTGAGTCACATATCCTTGTAGTGTGTTTAAATAAATCAAAATATCTTCGATGTAGACAAAGAAAAAACTATACAAGTATCCTCGAAGGACATCATCCATAAAATACTGTAATGTTGCCCGGGTGTTGCACAGGCCAAAGGGCATGACCTGATATTTGAAGCTGCCAAACTTGGTTCTGGACTCGATTTTCCACTCATCGCCCTTTTCTACACGGACTAGGTGACATGACCCCCCCCCTCCCCCCAGAGGTCCAGTGCTGTGAAGATCTTGGCTCTTTCAGTTTGTCCAGGAGAACAGGAATACGCTTGAACGAATATCTATTCTTAACCGTGACCTTGTTCATGGCACCATTGTCAATACAAGTCCTCAGCTCCTCACCTTTGTTTGGCACAAAGAAGAGAGGTGAGGAAAATGGAGACTGTGATGTATGAATCCAGAGGTCAAATTTTCATCAATATATTCTCGCAGGTGTTGCATTTCTGGCTCCGCTAAGGTATATATCCAACTGCAAGTAATGGTAGCTCCTGGAACCAATCCTATTTTGCACTCATACTCCCGGTGATTTGGTAGGTGACTTGTTTTTGCTTGTCGAAGACTGTATGATTCTCCAAGTAGACGTTGGGTAAGGTTACTGTGCAACAAACCTGTGGGCCCACACTGACGTACATAAGGAGTTTAGCAGGACTGTCAGGCCCCTTTGGAGAAAACATCTGGTCCTTGGTACAATGTTTATGGCAGACTGCAGGGTCCATGAGTAATGAGCAAGCTGCAAACAGTGGGATCATGAAGAGTAAGCCATGGTATTTCCAGGGAGAGTCGGAATTGTGTGGCATCAATGAGATCAAATTGAACTGACTCAAAAGGCTTGGTGCCAAACTGCATAACAACCAGATTTGTATAATATTGGATAGGGTCCTAGGTTAGTGCAGTACCATCCACTGCCTTAACAGGTTCTGGAGTCTGTTTTTTTGTACAGGGAATTTCCAATTCCTTAGCGAAGCTTTGGTCAATGACATTATCGGTGGCTGCTGAGCCTAACAAAGCTTGGGCCTCTTTTAGGTGTCCATATAATAACCACAAGGTCACATGCACATTTATGTGTACCACAGATGTTTGTAGTGTGTTGCTTATTACCGGCGAGACCTCACTGTCCTCTACTCCTGAACAAGAGACGTCATTCTTCTTTCAGGAAGGTCCTTTTCTGCATTCATATCTTCCTCAGTGCCCTTTTGGGCCACCAATTGACCTTTCTCCAGGGGTTTGGTTCTGGCCCGGCAGTCTTTGATGAAGTGTCTGCTTTTGCCACAGTACATGCAAAGCTTTTGGTTTTTGCATTTTTCTTTCCTTTCTTCGGGGGTCAAAGGCCCTTGCACTCCATTTACTTGCATGGGTTCAATCCCATTGGTAGTGCAAGACCCTTCTTTGTGAAAAGTCTTTGGGCAGACCACTTTGAGTTTAGCTTCCCTCATGCCTTGTCACCCCATATCTCTTGTAATCTGTGATCTAATTGTTCTGTAAATTCTATTCATTCCTCACAGGAGGTGGGCAGATTCACTACCTGGGCCAGCACATCTTTCAAGTCACTGCACAGTCCCTGATAAAATAAAGAAGTCCGTTTCTTCACAGGCTATTCCGTCTCCACGACTGTTTCAGAGTGATTCATTCTCAATCTAATGAGAAGAGGTGGATCTTATGATTGAACAATTTCCTCATCTTCCAGCAGAAGGATGTGAAATTGAGTAGTAAGGGTCATCCCTTTCGCTTAATGGGATAGACTAAATGGCTGTGTCCTCTCTCAGGTAGGATAATACTAAAGCAGTTTCGGTTTGCTCATCCCGGAAAGATGCTGGATTACACAAGACGCGTAGCCTACACTGATTAAGGAAAATGCCAAATTTGTTGAGGCCTCAATAGAATTGCTCCAGGGAAGCAAAAGGTATCAGTGGGGCATGCACCACATGAATAGATGAAGGGACTGTGGAAGACCCTGTAGGAGCTTGCCGAGGTGATTAGAATTCTGTGCCATGAGCACATCTCTCCAAGAGATGGTGCGGTGGTGTGATTAGTAGAGATCTGTGAAGCACGTAGGGGTGGCAGTAACATCTATGGTTTCAACTGCACTCCACCTGTTCTACCACCCTCTGGTTTCCCCTTGGGTGTCAGTCCTGCCACCCCTCTACAAACAGAACCCAACTCTTTTCTGAGCTGTTGACTCTCAGCTCGTGAGGCTTGCACATTAACCTGCAAACTTGTGATTGTTTCTAAAGTCGTAGTGAGTACGGTATTAGAATCCATTGCTCGAGCTGGCTAACTATGTGGGCTTGACAATCTTGTAGAAGCCTGCACACATTAAGAAGCACTAACCCGGTGTTCTGGGCCAGCGGGGGCAATGTGTAATCACAGTCTATTCACTCCTGCCAGGGGATCAGGTTGAACTGTTCACCAAGGAGCGCATCCAAGGGAATGGGGTTGTGGATAAAATAATAAAGACAGCTTACTAGTTCTGTGTAATCAAGTTGCTTCCCCGAGATGTGTCATCTGGAGTCATCTCAAGGTAATTGCTTGTGCAGAGGACTGTCCTGGCGGGTGCCACCTGCAGTCTGTACAGCAACAAGATAGTGCAGACAGTATTAATACGAGGTTATGCAGTTGACCTTCAAACCCACACTTAGACAATCATATCAGAGTCACTCACATAAAAAATAAGGCTGTGTAGCTTGATTACAGAATCAGAAGAGGAGATGTGGTAACACTCCTCTTAATGTGCTCAATCACAGACTGATGATAAGTTTCACCAACCCACTGTTGTGTGTGTGCTTTATAGTTCTATTTCTGAGTGAGTCTATGTACTCACAGTTCTTAGGTAATCAGGATATTATGCAAAAGTTCTATGATCAAGAGATGAACCATTCTCCCAATCTCTTATGCTCAGATAAAGTTGTTAGTAGGTAAGTATGCAACAGTTCTAGGATCAGGGGATGCCTCACATGCATTTGTATACAATATCTTATTGTTGTTTTTTTTGGCAAGCCTGTGAAGTTTGCAGAGGATGTTGTGTGACCACTGTCGGGATGAGAAGCTGCAGCGAGATTCTCTTTCTGCAAAACAAGGGGAGGCGGATGTGGTAAAAATGAAGAAGGAGCATCAAGTCACCAAGGGGGTGAGTAGCATCAGTTCAGAAGAACCGATGGTGCTGAAACTCAGCGAGACCAGGAAGCGGAGGGCAGTCTTCATGGAAAGCAAGGGCACGGTAAATGGTTGTGGTCTTTGTGCCCTTGCTTTCATGATGGCCACCGAGACTTCAGATCTCACGTGGCCTTGTCTGCAGATGGGAGGCTGCGCGGACATGAAGTTTAGGTTCTAGTGGTGTACACTCCACCACATATCAGGGTGTTCTGCTTGTCATCCACAGTAGCACAAAGTCATTCACAAGTCATTCTTTCTAGTGCATAATTGCGCGTACCAAGCACTACTTCACACAAAGTGCTAGACTCGCATGTCACTCAACAGCACTTCCTACTTCATGAATTGATGAATCTAGTGATGGGGATTGCGTAGCCAGTTACGCAATCGAGTAGTCTAAATATTGTGACAGGTGAACTCACCTCGAGTGATGTGAGGCTGGTATTTGTGAATGTCCATAAAATATACCTAACATTTCTTTGAACTGAGTTGCTTCTATTAGGTCAAAACACATCTTTTCAAGATTTTTACCAAAAACAAATCAATAAAATCATATGTGCATGAAAATGTACTGGACCTGGAGATAACATGGAAACCATCTACTGTCTCAATCTTTTCAGGAAGTTTTTAAAATCACGAGTATTTGCAGAGATTAAAAAAGTTAAAGGTTGGGTGGACAGTGTGCCATCCTTCAGTGTGGCGAAGGACATTACATTTACCAGTCTGATGAATTACTGCCCACCATATTTTAATATCTCTGTCAGCCCTGTATGGTGGCTACTATGAAGACACCAAAAGTATGAGGAGCAGATGAGCAGAAGCCATGTTTCAGGCAGCCACTCGCCAATTTATTAACTTTTTTAAAATAAACTCCTAAATCAGGAGTTTTTATTTGAAAAAAAAATACTTACCTGACAACCAGATATTTTTCTCCAGGGGTGTGGGGAGTCATTAGCATTTCTTTTCTTTTCAATTCCAATCAGCTTGCTGCGGCAGTTCAGAACAGATATAAATGTGATGTGAGAAAAATGTGTATAGGGGGTGCATGTCGTATAGTAAATTGAAGATGATGCTAAAATTGAAAATTTTCTTACTAGTGGTACATAGATTACAATTTAAAATGATAGTTAAAGTTATAACTATAATTCGATAATTTTGCCAGTTTGTATAGTTTGCATTGAGTTTGTATTTTAAGAATAAATAACATTTCCCTAACTATAACATAGCTTTAACCTTTGTTTTAATTTCTTTTTATTTAAATGGGTTTTAATTTTTAATAAAAAAGTGTTTCAAATCAGTGTTGAGTTTCATTGAATTAAGTGTTGTTAAGTGCAGTGTCGGGAGTATAGTAAAGTACAGTGTCTTACAGTGTAGTGTAATTTAGTCTGGTGTTGTGGAGTGGAATAGAGTGGCATGGCGCTGTGTATAATAGAGTAAAGTGTTATAAAGTGGAGTGGCATGGTGTGTCGTATAGTTTTATAAAGTGTAGTGGCGTGTTGTACAATGCAGTGGTGTGTCATACAGTAGCGTTGAGTGTAGTACAGTGCAGTTTTGTGGGCTCTAGTGTTGTGGTGTCAAGTGTTGTGGTGTGTCCTCGAGTGCATAGAGTTAAGTAGTGTTGTAGAATGGCACAGAGTGGAGTAGAGCGTTGTACAGTACAGCGTGGGGGCATACAATATACTATGGTCTCACACAGTCGCATAGAGTTCAGTAGAGTGTTATAGAGTGCAGTTTTATAAAGGACAGTAAAGTGTTGTAAAGTGGAGAGGCATAGATTGGAGTGTTATACAGTGGCATACAATGGGCAAAACTGTTTTACAGTGTAGTTGAGCGGAGTGCCGTAGTATAGAGAGGAATACAGTGCCATATAGTGGAGTGATGTGTCGTATAGTAAAGGCACTTGGAATGTTGCACACTGTAGTGGTGTATGTGAGAAGTTAGCCTGGCATATGATGTCCACTATTCTAGTGGGCACCTTGCACCAGTCTAAACAACCCTTATTGATGGTGGTTGTAAAGTCAACCTTATAGACAAGCTATCCTAGTGGTAGCATGGACCAGCAGTCTTAGGCTAAAACTTCAGAGAGCAGACTGGGGTGGGGGGGTTGGGGGTGGGCATGGTGTTGGGGGAGTGGGAGGGTTGAGGACACCACACAAGGTATATATCAAATATATATGTATTTATTACTAACACAACCCCTCTGCACTCTTTATGAGGTCAGAGTTCGAGATACGTTACAAGTTACTCATTAAGCATACTATAAATTGCACAAATACAATTCTGCCCTAGGGGCCTCACGAACCATATACTAAGTAAGTGGTATAAGAACCACTTCAGGAATGGTGAATAGGCCTAGGGCCTAGGGAATCGCTGGGGCTACACTACAGAACCAAAGGTTAGGAAGTAGGAGACCCACGGGAGACGCGTGCAGTGTGGGAACACAGTCGCGAGTTACCATTGACTTACAACGGAGAACGAAGAAGTCACGAAGTTACTGATGAAGGACACTTCAGGGTGGACTACGGTGAAACCCCTTTAAACTAGGACACTTGGATAGTCAATACCCACGGGAGCACCGGAGTACTTGAGTTACCTCACCCAGGGAAGCCGAGTGCATAGGTATTTTTTTGTGTCGGGTTTCGTCGATGCTTTCAATGGAGACCTGCAAAAGAAGTGCTGCAGGCGGCCGAAGGAAGAGAGTCCAGGTGGATCAAAGAACTGAAGAACCTGAAAGCAGAGAGGACAGAGTCTGGTTCACTAGCCAGTGACCAGGAAGGAACCAGGCTGGAACCTGGTGATGTCGCGATGCAAACAAGTGAAGATGTGAAGCTTGTCTCTGCAGCCACAAGGACCAGCAACCAGGAGCTAGATTTGAGCTGTTCCATAAAGGATCTAGTTGACTGCAGTGTTAGTATCCGGAGTGGACCCAACAAGCCTTGGCAACCGCAACCCATGCAGGAAGTGAAGATTGGCTTCAAGTCAAACCAGCAAGATTTGAGGGACTTCTCCTTTGCAGGGAAGCTGGAGCAAGCTTGGAGCAACTAGAAAAGCAAGATGATTTCAAAGGTTCACCTTCAGGGGGCTCACTAGCTAACGGGCTAGCAACCCGGAAGACGCGTCAAGCTGAAATGCAGGAGCGAGCCCCACGCAGCACTCCTGGAGTGTGGAGGGCTGAGCTTTGGTGCAAATGGCGCACAGGTTTGGGGCTTCTCGCACCCTAATGCACAACTGCGAGTCACCTCAGGAGTCGATGCAGTTGGCAATTAGCAGGATGTCCAGGGAGTCTGGTCCCACATCTCTCGTGTCCGCCATGGGTCTCAGCTTTGCTGTGGATGTGGGTCGGAGTCCAAGAAGTCTAGAAGTCCAGTCCTGAGTAGCTGAGTCTTCGGGTTCCATCGGGAGCATCGACAAAGCAAACCGGCAAGTTACTGGTGGTGCCTGTTTGAACAGGGTGGTCACTCCTTGACCACAAGGGAGATTTCTTCCATCTTCTAGTCGATATAGAAAGTCGAAGGTCCAAGAGTTTGTTTCAGAGTTTCAGTCCAGGATAATCTAATGTCTCTAGACACAGCTCCTATCTTTATACTAATCTAAGGGGCTGGATTACCTGCTAGGTCCCTCCTATAGGTGGACCCTGAGAAGGGGGTGGTTACACCCCTTTCTCTTTGTCCAGTTTCACGCCAGAGCGGGGCTGGAGTGCCCCAGCAACTGGTTTGAACTGGGCTATGCATGGAGCACCTTGTGTGCCCCAGGCAGTGTCTCGTTTTGCAGCCCTCTCTGCCCCAATACACTAAAAGCCTGTCTGGGGAGGTGGTAGCACTTCCCAAGGCAGGAAACCTATTGTCCAGGCCTCCCTTGCTGGAGTTTCGTCCAGCAGCAGGAGGTCAGGCTCGTTTCTGTGGCAGCAGCATCCATTTTGTGATGCTGAGGCTCTGTTTAACTTTAACCGGGTAAAACAGTAACCAACATGTCTTCTCCCTCTAGAAGGGTGGAATGCTACCCCCGCCGCCAGATTTGGCGGAGGGGTAGTAGTCCAAAGTGTTTGACACCTTACACGACATGTTTTGATAAAGCCAAACCAAAGTTAGCATTAACCGCAAGGAATATAATGCACTTAAGAGTATATGGTATGGCTATATCATAGAACAGCTATAAGGACATGGTTCCGAAAGCTGTAGAGGGGCTCAGCTCATGCTAGGGCACCCTCTCACATAAATCCAAGCATTCTGCCTCCAGGATTGTTAAGGCCTGCCATAGGAGTGACTTATAGGTTACTATGTGTCTATATATAAGGTAGATATAGATATACTATATTAAGGGGGTGATTACACCACCTTACCCAAGCTGAGTGATCAACCTGTGGTGTCAGGTTTGATGGCCAGCCAGGGGTGGCATAATACATGCTGCAGCCCTGGTAGGCCTTGAATGCACCTATGCCCTGGGTACCTATGGTACACTATACAGGGGCTCACAAAGGTGACCCAATACCCAATCAGGTATGTACCTAAAGTACATGGTATCAATTCAGAGAGAGAACAGCTGGGCTGTGGGTCTGATTAGCAGGCCCACAGCCACACTAAAGTCGAAAAACCAGAAAATCCCAGCAAAAAGTGGGGGTGACCATTGGAAACAGACCCTACTCTCCTACAGTGTAGCATACAGTGGAATAAACTGTCATAGAATGAAGGGGTTTGTCGTATAGTGGAGTGGTATGCCATGTTGTAGAAAGTGTGAAACCGTTGTAGAGTTGAGTACAGTGTAGTGGCACAGAGTGGAGCACAGTGTTTGTACAGTGGAGTGAGGTAGAGTATACTAGAGTGTGTTACAGTCGAGCAGCATATAGTGTTGTGAAGTGGAGTGGCATACAGTGGCATTGAGTCAAGCAGTGTATAGTGGCGTGGCATACAGTGGAATAGTGTAGAGTGGAGTGTTGTTGAGTGTAGTGACATCCAATGGAATAGCATCCAGTGGAGTGGCGTAGAGTGGAGTAGCATACACAGGAGTGGCGTAGAGTGGAGAAGTGTACAGTGGAGAAGCGTATAATGGAGTGTCATTGACTGGATTGGCATACAGTGGAGTGGGGTCGGGTGGAATAGTATACAGTGAATTGGGGTACAGTTGACTAGCTCACAGTGGAGTGATATAAAGAGGAATAGCGTATAGTGGAGTGTCATCCAATGGATTCGTATAGATTGGAGTGGGGTACAATGCACTGCAGCAGAGTGGAATAGCGAACAGTGGAGTGTTGTACAGTTGTGTAGTGTACACTATAGTGGTATACACTGGAGAGGCTTATAACAGAATAGGGTAGAGTAAAACAGCATAGAGTGGAGTTGCATACAGTGCAATAGAATAAAGTGGAGCAGGATAGAGTGGGGTGGGGTAGGGTGGAGTGGCGTACAGTGGAACAGTGTACACCCGAGAGGCATACAGGGAATGACGTAGAGTAGAGTGGCATACAGTGGAATAATGTACACTAGACTAGAAATACACTGAAATAGTGTACAGTGGAGTGGTGTAAAGTAGAGTAGCATACAGTGGAGTGGTGCACGAGTGGCATAGAATGCAATAGCGTACAGTGGAGTGACATATAGTGCAGCAGTGTATAGAAACGTGGTGTAGAGTATAGTGGGGTACAGTGGAGTAGCATATAATGGAATAATATACAGTAGAGTAGCATCCAGTGGGGTGGGGTAGAGTGGAGTGGCATAGAGTCGAATAGCATTGAGTTGAGTATCGCAGAGTGTAGATGCGTATGGTGGAATTCTGTATAGTGAAGTGGTGTATAGTGGAGTGGGGAACAGTTTGAGTGGCGTAGAGGTGACTGGCGTAGAATGAAATAGTGTACAGTAGCATAGAATGGAGTGGCCTACAGTAGAATACCATACAGTGGAGTGGCGTAGAATGGAGTGCGGTAGAGTGTAGTAGCATACAGTAGAGCTATGTGGCATAGAGTGGAGCTGCATACAGTGGAGTTATGTTCAGTGTAGTGGCATACAGTGGAATAGCATAGGTTTGAGTGGTGTATAGTGGAGTGGCATAGAGTGGATGGCATCGAGTGGAGTGACATAGACAGGAGTGGCATGCAGTAGAAAAGCATATAGTTCAGTAGCATACACTGAAATAGCATACAATGGAGTAGTATAGAGTTAAGTGACAGACAGTGGAGTGGCATACACTGTAGTGGTATACGTCGGAGTGGGCTAGATTACAGTGGAGAGGCATAGAGTACAGTGGCATACAGTGGAGTGGGGTACAGTGGAATAGCATACAGTGTAGTGCAGTGGCATAGAGTTGAATAGCGTAGAGATGAGTGGGGTAGAGTGTAGTTCCGTACAGTGGAATAGTGTATACTGGAATGGCCTAGAGTGGAGTTGGATACAGCGGAGTAGCACTGGGTGGAGTATCTTACAGTGGAGTGGGGTAGAGTGGAATAGCGAGCACTGGATGTTTGTAGACTGTAGTGACGTAGATTGGAGCGGTGTACAGTAGAATAATGTACAGTGGCGTGGCGAAGAATGGAGTGGCATAGAATGGAGTGTGGTAGGGTGGAATAGAGTCAGTGGATTGGAATACAGTGCTGTGGGGTGGAGTGGTGCGGCGTACAGTGGAGTGAGGTACATTATAGTGATATACAGTAGAATAGCAATCAATCAATTTCAAAGAGCTTTGTTCGACAGCATGTCATAAAAGCAAATTATACATCCTATCACAACCATTGTACATTAACATTATAAATACTAAATAGCAATAAAAAATACAATGTTAAAAAGTTATTAAATCTTTATAGCTGTCATTTACGAATTAAAAAACACTTTTTTTTAAGAAGATATTTTAAAACAGCTAAAATCATACATAAAACAAGATCAATCATATTTTTTAAGTGTCTTAGGGCGATCAAAGAAAATTCAATGCAAAAATGGCCATAAGGATTCGCAAATTACCACCAACTTCTAGTTGGTGGTAAGTTGCGAATTCTTTTGAATAAGCAATTTATTTAAAATTCAAAGGTGGCATATGACGCTCATACATGCCCTTAGGGCATTATGTGCGCCATATGCCCACACATGTCAGTTTCAGGGGTGCAGCAGGGTGTTCTTGTGACACCCCTGCACCCTTGAAAATATTCGCAATTTGCGATTAGCAAATTGCTAATTGCAAATATCCCCTTCATTCCTATGGGCCTCCTGGCCCATAGAAATGAATGGGAAAATTGCGATTAGCAATTTGCTAATCGCAATTTAGGAATGTGTAGGAATCGCTAAAAATAAGCGATTTCCTACCTACATACCGTTTTGCGAATTCTAAATAGCGATTCCTTAAAAATCGCTATTTAGAATTCGCAAAACGGAACTATGATACATATCGCCCTTAGAGTTCATTAGCTAACTTCTATAGAGTTTAAAGTGCGAGTGCGTATAATCCAAGCCCACCTTAGAAATTTAGCAACAGCAATCGCTATACAGGGTGAGCAATCTGTCTCCAGTATCCTTAGTGCCTCAATATGTCTCCGGGTGCCCATATTGATACACGTTGGTTTTAGCCACTTACTGCGAGGGCTTATGTAAAGGGGACATACAACCAGCATAGAGGCCGTAGCCGTGCTATATCTTCAATTTTTTTCCTGCCAAGATCATATAAAAGTGGGATGGTAGGAGTACTTTGGGGGACCCAGGCTAAACAGCGTAGAAATGTATTCTCCGCCATTGTTAGTTGGTTCAAATAATTAAATCCCCAAAGTTCTGAACCATACAGAGAGGCACTTATGACCTTCATGTTATAGATCTCTAGGGCAGGGGTAATTGGCTTAGTAAAAGAAGCTCTGTGCTTTGTGGCTAAGGCACCTGCAAGCTGGTGAAATTTTAAAACAGCCATGTCAATATGACTTTTCCAGCCCATGTTACTCTGGAGAGATATTCCCAGATACGTAAATGCCTCTACCTGCTCTAGTGGAGTTCCATTAAAATTAATTGTACCTTTGAAGGTTTTCCGCTGACTCAGGAACGTGAACTTGGTTTTTGAGGTGTTTATCTCAAGTCCACGCAGTTGGCAAAATTCTCCGAAAGAATTCACAGCCTTCTGGAGCCCACTCGGGGTCCGGGAAACAATCAACGTGTCGTCCACAAACATGAGAACAGGCACACGGGCCCCAGCCAAAATGGGGGCATCAGTGGGGGAGCGGTTAAGATGAATAGCATAGAGTGGAGAGGAGTGGCATAGAGTGGAATGGCCTAAAGTGAAGTGGCGTACAATGGAGTGGCATTGAGTGGAATAGCATACAGTGGAGCGGCATGGAGTGAAGTGGCTTAGAGTGGAATAGCATATAGTGGAGTTTAATACAGCAGAGAGCATAGTGGCATCGAGTGGAACAGCACAGAGTGGAGTAGCATACAGGGAAGTGCCATTGACTGTAGTGGCATAGAGTGGCGTGGTGTAGAGTGGAGTGAGGTAGAGTAGAATGGAGTGGTGTACAGTGGAGTGGCGTACAAAGGAATAGCATATAGTAGAGTGATGTACAGTGGGTTGGAGTAGAGTGGAGTGGCATACAGTGAAATAGAATAGAGTGGAGTGTTATACAGTGAAGTTGCGTACAGTGGAATAGCTTACAGTGGAGTGGTTTAAATGTCAGGGGCATAGAGTGCAGTGTGGTAGAATGGACTAACGTACAATGGAATAGTGTTTAATGGAGTGGAGTGGCCTAGAGTGGACTGGCGAAGAGTGTAGTAGTGTAGAGTGGACTGGCGTAGGGTGGACTGAGGTACAGTGTGGTGGTATAGAGTTGTATACCATAGAATGCAATGGTGTTGAGTTGAGAAGCATACAGTGGAGTGGCATACAGCGTAATAGAGTACACTGGAGAGGGGTAGAATGGAGCGGCATAGAGTGGAATAGCATAGAGTGGCGTACACTGGAGTAGCGTAGAGCGGAGTGTTTTAATGTGGAGGGAGGTATAGTGAAGTGACGTACAGTGGAATATCATAGAATGGAGTGACATAAAATGGAGTGTTGTAGAGTGGAATGGCATAGAGTGGAGTGTTGTAGAGTGTAGTAGAGTAGAGTCTAGTGGGGTAGGCTGCAGTGGTGTACAGTGTAAAAGCGTACCTTGGAGTGGCATAGAGTGTAGTCTTGTTGAGTGAAATGGCATACAGTGGAGTTGTGTATAGTGGAATAACATTGAGTTTATTGCCGTACAGTGTAGTGACGTACAGTGGAGTGGCATATAGTAGAGTAACCTAGATTAAAGAGGTGTAGAGTGGGGTGTTGTACAGTGGAATAGCATAGAGTAGTAACATAGAGTGTAGCAACATTGAGTGGCATAGAGTCGAGTGGCATAGAATAGTGAACAGAGAAATTGCATACAGTGGATTGTCATAGAGTGGAGTGGCGTACAGTGAAGTGGTGCAAAGTGGAGTGGCATACACTGCGAACCCATTAGAGAATCTTCTGAGCTCCCCTCTGTGTCCCAAAATACAAATCAGTTTTGATAGAAAGTTCTTTTTATTCGCTTTATTCCTTTAGCTTTATATATATCCAAAATCTTCAACAAAAACTCGTAGCCAGCACATGTTTCGTCTAAGGATACATCAACCTTTGACTTCATTAGGCTACAAAAAAAATTACAATCCTTACTGGCATGCAACACTTCATATTCTAGTGTGGTTAAATTCATCCATGTATGTGGACATCTTGCCAACGATTCAATCAAAACATCTCAGGTGCTACTCAAACCCTAACAGAGTTTTTCAGTTATATCGTGTGTGTCCAAAGGATTTCATCTTATTTATACTCCAATTATTCATAAAAGTCCCACTTCATGCAAATAAACCATTAGTATACTTATAGAAGTAGAAAGCACCATAGTACCACAAAAACTCCACTGTCTCTCTCTCCACACCATGCACGCTCCTTTTGGCTCACCTCCTCACATGTAATGGTGTGCAAATTTCCACCCTTTCAGATCAGTATGGAACATAAATGTTATCAAGAAACCTATATAGAACAATTAAAAACCTCATATTTATCATCACCGTCCCACGTAACTTACTCCGATGTGAGTTAAATATTACATCCTCTTTTCTCACCAATATCGTATATAGCCGTTAGTGTGTCTCCTCACAAACAATTCCAATCCAATTCAAGATCACCTAGCTGAAATAAGAGTGTAGTCTTGTTCAGTGAAGTGGCATACAGTGGAGTTGTGCATAGTGGAATAACATTGAGTTTATTGCCGTACAGTGTAGTGACGTACAGTGGAGTGGCATATAGTAGAGTAACCTAGATTAAAGAGGTGTAGAGTGGGGTGTTGTACAGTGGAATAGCATAGAGTAGTAACATAGAGTGTAGCAACATTGAGTGGCATAGAGTCGAGTGGCATAGAATCACCAATATCGTATATAGCCGTTAGTGTGTCTCCTCACAAACAATTCCAATCCAATTCAAGATCACCTAGCTGAAATAAAAAAAAAAAAATAATAACACAATTATACCTCCAAATAAAATAACCGTGATTTGTCACCAGACACTTTTCCGTCATAGTAAGGCTCAACAAATATATCAATTATGTCCTCAACTTACATCCTACAGTGTCACGTCACCCAAATCTTTTTGAAGGAGATCCAGTACAAGGCAGCCATGTAATTTCAAGCACTGTTTGGCTGCATTCTACGTTTTGCTTTGTTTTGAGTTAAGGTCTTAGATATAGGTAAGTATAGGTTGTATTGTTGTTCACTACCTATTTCCACGTTATTAAAGTGGTACTAGGTAGAGAAATCTATTTATACATTTTTGTATATTTTTTTACAGCAGTTTAGGGAAAACTGAAAAGTTGAACAAATCATTTTAAGTAGCGCTGTAATTTGTAGGTATCAGGCTGCACTGTTTAGATTTTTTTGTGCATATTTAAATATGTTAAAACTGTAAAATAAACTGTAGCACATTATATCTGCAAAATATAGTGTTTTACAGTGTATTTATATTTTTTCACAAATGTATTTACTTTTTATTAATTTTACATACAGCAGTACTCCCAAGACAGTACTTTAGCACAACATACATTTGTTTTTTAATATACAGGAATGTATAAATATTTTTCCCTACTCGTTACCGCTTTAATGAAGTGGTAATAGGTAGGAGAAAAATATCATACCTAATGCTTACCTATATCTGAAGGTGTAATGCAGAACACAGCCAAAGTGTACCTAAAAATAACATGACTGCCTTTAATTTTTGTAAAAGCAGTTATTAGGCAATCACATATTATTTTCTAATCGCTTTGTACTGCAGTACCTCCGTGAAATGCCACAAAATACAGTGAAATGTTGTGAAAGTACCATGACGACAGATATCACTTGGTTAAAATTCGTTTTAACTTAAAAAATCCTCCTCTACTTACCTTTAGTACCCAAAAGCACACTACGCATAAGTACAACGTCTATAAGAAATGCTTTGATGCCAAAACGTGTTATAAGAGGACCCTTTTTCTTTGCACCCCCTTATCAAATCGCTGCAAAAATTTACATATTCTGCCAATGTAGAAAGAGGAAGAGGTCTGCAAAGGTTTGTGGAGATTCGTTAAACAGGCACAAAGTTATTAGCAACCAAAATTCAAAGGAATTCCTATACCTGGGAATCCTAACTATAACTACAGAATGACTACCGCCATTCTGTAATCTTGACTGGCATTGTGCCACTTGTCCTTTCTCGGTCTTCAGCCGTGACCCTGAGATTGAAATGTCGCCCATTACTGGTGTGTAGACGGATTCTCTTGTGACGGGCCCTCGCTGGCTTGGTGTGTTTCTTCCTTGCCTTCCATACCTCTATACCGCTCTTTCCCTCTTCCGGACTGATCCAGGAGGTTGTACTGTCATTCCACCTCTCAGGATGTCCATAAAGGGAAATTGTTGGATTATTGCCGGAGCCTGTCCCTCCCTAGCAAGAATGAGTGCGTTCCTGGCTGACTGTCAATTTGCCGGGCCAGGTACTCCTAAATAACTTTGGCAGATTGCCCTGCCTGCTAAACTCTAATTCAAGCTCTAAGTGCCCATATAGCTCCAAGAGGCCTCAAAATCTAAAAGTCCTGAAACAATCTTTTCTTTTCTATTTGAAAAAAATCATCATCATTGGTACAATCATATGGGCCACAGAAGAACTGCATGGTATTCACTATCATGACTAGTCATCTCATTTCCTAGCTCATGAATGTAGTTTTCTGCCACCTAATATCATTCTATATGGAACTTTACTGATGCTTGATTTTAACATACTCTAGGTTTACTTCAACAGTCCCTAACAGAATCGCCTGACCTTTCTCAGTTCGTCTTTTTTCTCTTTCATTTTTTTCAAGTTGGGACTTTCTTACTACCTCATTGAATACGTTGTGGAACGACTGAGGTTCTACTTTCTTCTAAATTTGGGCACTGTACTGACGTACATCCATAAATATGATAACTGTAAGGAATATAAATGGAAGAATAACTTAATAAATATAATGACAATTCCACCACATACAGTCAGAATATCTAATTAACTAAAAGGAAAACAAAGAAGGGCTACTATAATGAGTAGAAAACTAATTATTATATGCTTTACAATGTAAATGTGCTGGTAATATAGAAATCAAGAGTATGCCACATGGTGGATACAAATATAGTAAAGCCTTCACCAAGCATTAAAATATAATACATTTGCATTTTTCCAGTTTGAACTTATTGATTTACCAGCAGTAGAGACATGGGAATCACAAAGCTTACAATCTGCACTGGAAAATACATTTCAACAGTATGAGATTCATAAATAGGTACATGAACCGATGAAGGGATTTGGAGATTAAAAACATGTAAAATAATATTCCAAACACCTGTTCAAAATTCAAAAACAATAGGGCAATCATACATTATATGTTGTAACCATCCTAAAGCAGTTTTACAATTCAAGCAATATTGTGTATTTAATAATTTTGAATCAAACATGCTAATTGGAGACCAAAAACACTGGAATGAAAGATATGCATTAGTTTGAATAAGAGTAGCAAGGAGATAGCTAGCAATATTATTTAACCATATAGCTTTCCTGTTCATATTAGATGATTGCATATCTATGTCTGCAGTCCATTTTAGGGCCAAAGCAGTAAAATGAAAAGAAGTGGCAGTGAGAATGTTATATACTTTGAAGGAAATGTGACTTGACCAACCGAAAAGGCTTATACAGAACTCCATATTAGATATTTTTATGAAAGGTAGTGAATTAAGGTAGGCGTTGAAGATTGGATTACATAACAATTCATATTTGGAGAAATCAGATTGAGGGAGGTGGTATTTAGATACCAGAATTGATCCATGAATTCTAGTAAGAGATACATTTATTGAGTTTTGGGCTTGGTTAAACAAAAATGAAACTTTTTTAGACAATCTAATATTTACATCTAATTTGTCAACGAAAGATTATAGGGCACGTTTTGAGGCTGTGATGATGGGTGAGATTTTACCAACCTTGGTGTTAGCCATTGTCAGAAAAGTAGGTAAAGGAAATGGCTGTAGGATTGTTTTTCTAATAAGAGACACTGGGGCAGTCAGAGTGTCAATATTTTGAAACCACAATGAGCTTTGCGTAATTAGAAAAGACGTAAGATATTTCTTAAAATCAGGTAGGCCAACACCACCGCCTTTTATGGAAATTTGTACAGTTTTAATGCTAATGCATGGTGGTTTGTTGTTCCAGATGAACTTAGTAATTATGTTATATAAATTTCTAAAGAAGTTGGCATGTAAATATAATGCTAAAATATAAAAGGTGTAGAGATTTTGAAGAGTAATAATCATTCGAATTCCTTCAACATGGCACACCAATTTAAAAGAAGAACTGACAATTTATCTGATTTCTCTTGTGTGTTAGTCAACACTTTAGAACAGTTGACTTCAATTGTGGTACTAATGGAGTTATAAAAAGTAATACCCAGATATTTTAGGGAGGTAGGAGTCCACTGAGTGGTCGTATTTGGTATCATCATAGCATTCCGTAAAATATTTAATGGTAAAAAAATCAGTTTTATTAATATTTAAAGATTAGCAAGAAATATAAGCATATTGATGAATGCTTTGAAAAATAATAGATAATGAAGCAGCAGGGTCATTACCATGTATCAGAGCATCTTCAGCATAAGCAGAAACATTTAAAACAGTATTCTGCAAAACAATTTCTGTATCTTGTTTATTGATCCGGAAAGAGCATAAGAGAAGTTTTATGTCAATAAGAAATAATAGGGGGAATAAAGGACATCCTTGTCAAATACTTCTAAATAAATCAAATGGAGAGGAAAGGGTACCAATGAAATAATTTATAGCGGAGGGGGATGTATATAATGCTTTAACCATACTTAGAAAAGAGGGACCCGAAATGGAAAGCTTCTGATATTTTAAACAGAAATTGCCAATTCACTTTATCAAAAGCTTTTTCCGCATCTAAAGCCAACATGATGACTGGGCATTTGAGCTTATTACCAGTAGAAATGATGTGGCACAGAAGATGGGTGTTATGTATAACCAATCTACCCTTCATAAATCCTGCCTGGTATAGAATTAAGTATGGGTGTTTTTCTGTTAGCTAAGATTTGGCGTAGCTTTTACAATCCTGGTTAATTTGGGATACTGGTCAATAATTGGAATCTAAAGTAGGGTCTTTGTCTGGTTTCGGAAGAACAATAATAGTGTCCTCTTCAACCACCTACTGTGGACGTTTTCTGAAATTCAGTAAATAAGAAAGTAGAATGGGAGATAGTTGGGACTGAAAACATTTATAGAATTCAGCTAGGATGGCATGTGATCCAGGTGATTTATTGGAGTTTAGAGATTTGATTGTTATGTCGATTTCATGAATAGCAATTGGGTTATTTAATGCAAGTCTATCGTCAGTGGACATTTGAGGTAAATTGCAATCCTTTAGGAATGTGTCAATAATATCACCATGGAGCTCTGCAGGTTTCTTGTAGGATAGTGAAATATTATGTGGTATGGCTGTGTAGCCTTATTGTATAATACTTTTACAATATCCCAAAGATGATCCTTGGATTGACACTAATAATTCCTTAGCTCAGTCCAGGTAGAGTGGCAAAGAGCAGACAAGGTTTACTAAAGGAACATGTGTCAAGCATTTCAGAGTGCCAACATGGACGATAAGTAATTGACACAACTTGAGAGAAATCTGACACCAATATATAAACATAGAGTGTATTATTATCCTAATTTATAACCAAAATAAACAGAATAGCATACATATAACCAGAGTTATAGATTTTTGAAGCAATATTCTTTATTCTTTATTTCTTTATTTCGGCCGATTGGCCATAAAAGACACACATGTATACATACATAAAATAGAGGATCATAGCAATATACGTACATCAATACTTTTAAAAACAATTAATTTTTAAAAATCAGTACGAAATTAATTTTTCACCAGCCTCTTTAAAACATATTTCAATTAGCAGCAAAAGATAACCTTTTGAAGGAGTCCTACTCAAAGCATCGGGCCAGATTTCCTACGAACAAAATACACAGAATAGAGGAACCTACTAACACTGAATACAATAAACTGGGCAGTGTTAGTTTTTAAGATCCTATACGCTGTAAGACAAGATCTAGTTCCTAAGAGCGCACACATAGGTTTTAGCCATCTTTTTCGGGCTTTTGAGTACGCATTGCATGTAAACAACATGTGGACCTCGTTCTCCATACAAAAGGCTGAGCACATAGGACATCTCCCACTTTTGCTGTTCAGACATTCCAATTTTTTCTTTGACCAACGTTCTATATTGAAGTTCAACATAAGATTCCCATACCTAAATTTCAGAAAAAGAGACTTCGCCATAGGGGGCTCTATTTCATCCAGAAAGGATTCAAAACAGGGTTCATCTTTAAAGGATAAGAAATCTTGTATTAGGGTCCCAGTTCTGCAGTCATGTGTAAGCCTATTATTCATGTAAGACCAAAAGGCTTTCTTTACTATGGACTTGGCGTAAGGTGGTAGATTCTCTGGATTTTCCCACAACGAATACAAGCCCAACATTGTGAGCCATTTTCTAATATGCCCAAACCATAGAATGGAGTTAAAGGAGTCCAAATTCAGTAACTCTCGAAGACCATTCCTGTAGTCTAACAATTCTGGGGTAGACCAAATCCTTATCCAGAACATTAGTGGTCTAATGATGGTCAGGTAATCAGTTCGTTTAAAATTCAGATCTAATAGGAGGGGAATTAATGGTGTGCTAGTGGGAACCCTTACAATTGTTCTCATGAATTTGTTATCCAGACCTTTGAAGCTCTCCCCGGCCCAAGGACCCCATATCTCAGCCCCATATAGCGCGGCAGATTGGATTTTAAATTTAAAAAGTTCTAGTACGGGGGTTACGCTCTTGCTTGTGCTGGCATTCAATTTATTAATTATTGGTTTGGCATTGTGGGCGTATGACACCTTGCTTTTCTCGATTTGGGCCTTCCATGTTAGTTTTGAATCGAGTACTACCCCCAGATAGGAAAAGTTGTCCACAGTTCCTAAAGTTTGGCCATTCAGGATCAAGTTCCCTCTGTCCGGTCTACTAGGATTCAATGCCATACATTTAGTTTTGTCAACGTTTATTTCTAGTCCTTTGGTCACACAGTAGCTGCTAAAGGAATTTAAGAGTGCCTGGAGGCCCTTTTTGGTTTGGGATATTAAGATGGTATCATCCGCGAAGAGCAACTCGGGCACCCTCTCTCCATTAAGCTGTGGTGAATCATTGCTACAACCATTCAGGTGATCAGGGACATCATTGACAAATATAGAAAAAAGAGTGGGGGCCAAGACGCATCCTTGCCGGACACCACGCTCGATTGGAAAATTGCGCGTCAGCTCACCATTTGGACCCCATCTAATGTTTGCATAGTTTCTAGCGTGCAACTCAATTATTTGAACCAGAAGACTCCCTGGCAGACCGGCTTCATTTAGGGATCTCCAGAGCAGGTTGCGAGGGACAAGGTCAAATGCCGCTCTCAGATCTACGAAAGCTACATACAAATGACCTTTCCTTATGTGCACGTATTTCCAATATATACAACAAAATCTGAAGACCTGATCTATGGTACTGATCTTGCTCCTAAAGCCTGCTTGAAATTTAGAGAGTATAGCTGACTCCTCCAGCCAATCATTTATCCGGAATAATAAATGTTTGGCATAGAGTTTTTGCAGGATGTCCATTAAACTAATAGGCCTGTAATTTGAAGGAACAGATCTATTCCCCTTTTTGAATATTAAAACAACTTCTGCTGCACGCCAACTATCGGGGAATTCACAATTTTTGGACAAAGCATTAAACAAACGATTTATATAAGGAGCCCAAACTTCAATATCGTGCTTGTAAAGGTCGCCGGGAATTTTATCGGGGCCAGGAGCTTTACTATTTTTCAGTTCATTAATCGCCCTTTTCGTTTCATCCAGAGTGAAATCAAGACATTCAGAAGGTGGGAGTAGCCATGGAATCTCATCGACACCACTATCGTATTGTTTGTACAGAGATGTAAAATGTGACACCCATGTCAATTCATCTAGGAACATGTCTTTCACAGCTCTTCCTGCATGCCCCCCATTTGCAACCAACCTCCAAAAGCCAACATTATCATTCAATTTAGCAGCAGTCAACATATCAGCCCAGATCGACTCTTCCCATAATTTTATCGAGGTTTTTTGAACATGCTTATACTCTCCCCTTGCTAGTCTGACATCTTCTTTTGGGGTGTTTTTAATAGCATTTATGAGCTTTCTCTTAGCCATCCTGCATGAGTGGTCATACCAGAGTTTCCCGTGGCATCCCACTCGTACATTTTGTTGCTTCTTCCTAGGCATTTTAGACATATAGGTTCTTAGTTCATTAAAAAATACCTTGTGTAGTTCAACAAAATGATCATAGTGGTCAGGTGAGAAGGGTTGTTCAACTATAGGCGCGAACATCGTGCCAAAAAGTAAGTAGACCGATGCTAAAATCTTGTCTTCAGATAAGATATGTGGCCATTTTAAGGCACGTCTATTGTTATTAATATGTACCTGTTCGCACAATTTATCAGTAACATTCTCAGTCGATATAGGTGCAGGGATGTCGCTGAGCATGTGTGCATCAATATAGAGTTCCAAAGGATAGTGGTCACTTTCATCCCTGTTTACCACTTTGAAATCAATCATAAAGTGCCAAATATTTAATGAGACAAGAATGAAATCTAGATTACTTTTGGATTTCGCGAAGGTTGGCTGTTTAGTTAGGTCAGATGGGAGGCGGCCGTTACATGCTCTAAGACCATGATCGACAGTTAGCCTCAGTAGTTGGACCGCCAAAGTTGTGCATTGGGCGTATTTTGAGGAATCAAGCTGGGGAATATTATATGCTTGATCTTCGTCCTCAAAGATGTCAGTAATCCCAAGGATCGGTTCAAAGTTACAATTTAAATCGCCTCCCAGAATTACAGGTACATCACCAACCACCCTCTTCAGGAAGGAGTCCAAGGTTTCCAAGGTAGGAGAAACCTTAGACCGACCAAGAGGTCTATTGTAAACATTAACAATATAGTATTCATCCCCCTTTGCGGTTATGATTTTTAAGGCCAAAATATCAGGGGTTCCTGCATCTATGAGATCAACCCTTATTGACAAAGTGACTTTAAGCCATATGATCAATCCACCGGACGGCCTCCCCCTGTCAGACTGAACTGCCTCATTACCAAAGGTTTTATATCCCATCCTGTGTGGAACGTCCATTGCCCATGTTTCTTGCAATAAGCAAAAGTCACTGGAATCAACGTAATCTGCCCATTCGGGATCTATCAGGTTTTTGCCTACTCCAGCAATATTCCATGACAGGAAAAGCAACTTTGGGGTTGGCCCACTGCCGGAGAGATTACAATCATCAATGGACAACACTGATACCAGCAGAGGATTCTATCTAGCTGTAAGTTGACTGTTTGATTATCTGCTTCGGTGCTCGAAGCCCCTAGTACAGTACTAATTTCATCACCATAACAGTCCTCATGCATATCATGGAGTACGTGGTTCGCTACTGGAATACTTTCCATGATCTGAATGCTATTTCTAGAACTAAGATTAGTGCACCCAACCCTAAGTGTACAATAGGTGTCATATAACTTCGGGATACAGTTTGGCATGAACTCAAGTCAGTCAACTGCATCTAGGCAGCTGAACCTGTTAAAGGTGGGGATTCAAGTCCACATGTTTCTGTCAACCTGTATGGCCGGGTTTGGTGCATAACCATAATGTTGTTTAACAGTATTCCAATTTGACCCGTAGTTTAGGGGCCTCGGTGGGGGATAAAAAAACAATAAGGGTCTGGCTACAATGGATGATACGTCTCCATATGATTTCCATGCACAAATCTGGTCAGCACTATGTGGTTCCTCGAATGAAATAACTATACAATCACCCGGAATTGACTTTGCTATGGGACCAACCCATGGTACCCTACGAACCATGAGAATTTTACTTTTCATATGGTTTGGAATTGGTTTGTTTGAATTTAACCAATAGATCACCTTATTTTTTAGGGATAAAAGGTTCTCTTCATAACGGTTTTCCAATTTGGGTACTCCAGTAAGAACAGTTACAAAGGACTGGCATCAGGGGGCAGATCAATATATCCTCCCTTGAAGTTGTTATAAGTATGGGCTGATTGGTGATTATGCATATTTGTTCTGTTGGCAAAGGATCTATCAGCCAAGGAGTTATTTAGGCCCAGTGTAGTATGGTTATTAGGAGGTATATTAGATGGGAACTTTTGCAAGACAGGAGTCTTGGGAGCAGGAGAATGAGTGACAGCAACATTTGCTAACTGTGATTTTTTACTTTGTACGGGACCCTTCGACGAAGGTTTACTAGTAATGTTAGCTAATGGCAAGTTCGATGGTGTAGCTTTAGATTTTATTTGAGTGCTTGCTGTCAGATTTGTACTTGTGTTTTTTACTACTACCTCTTTTTGTTGCTGTACACTTGATGGTTTCGTTTCCGAGGATACCACAGGGGCCACGATCGGAGCATGTGTGGGGATATCACTACCATTAAGGCTTAGACTACTTAACGTTATAACACTTTTTTCCACCTCAAGTAGTTGATTTTCAATACCAGTTAGCCTAACTTCTAACGGCCTGAGGAGTTTTTTGAGCGTTTCCCATACTAATTTCAAGAACTCTTCCCTGTCCCCTTGTGGATCATCCATGGATATAGAAGTTTTCTCACCTTCTTCTACAAGGTGGTCGGCTCCGAAATCCAAGTTAAGTGCCTCTATATTGTCATTGCTACTTTGTGCAGTTGGTGGCTTCTGGACAGACCCATCGGTAGCATTGGCAATAGGTTGTTGACGAGCCCCCCCTCGAATGCATTGGCTGGAGGCTACCTTAGCCTTTTTCCTAGCATACACAGATAAACGTTGACGTTTTCTCTTTTGTTTGGGTATTGCCTTAGTGGCTCCCTGAATCTTATTCAGAGCCGCTTCCCCCGACACCTTTTCCCCCTCAATGATCTCAGTCGGAGCATTTGGAGATGGAATACCTTCAGATATAACACTGACGGATTGCCCCGAGGGGTCTACTTCATGGTTGACGGTGGGAGCTGGTTCCTCAAGAATGGAGTGAACCTCAGCCAAGATGATAATTGGTGCGGGGCCAGAGGTGCGCTCAGGAGTTTTCGAAAAGGCAATACTACCCAATGAGGATTTTTTCTTTAGTGCTAGTTCGGTTGACAACCTTCTTGCAGACTCTAACTCGAGGGAGACTCTATGCTGAAGTTTAGTAATCTCATTGTCAATAGATAAACTAGTCCTTGTAATGAAATCGTCCAGGGTCCCTGTAGTTTTTTTCCCAGTTTTAGTGGCCATACTCCGTGTTTCACGAGCAGACATGATACAATAAAAAGGGGGTAGCAATTAAACAAACATTTATAATGCAGGGTACCGTGACAAATTTAGCCAAGGGAGATGGCCCGGTCCGGCCTTGTTCGGTCTGGAACGGCCTGAAACGGCCCAGTCTTTGCCCAGTCTTCGCCCGGGCTGCGTCCCGCGCTGCGGGAATTGAAAGTTGTAATGTAGGGGGCGTGAAGGGCGGGGGGCGGGCCAGCAGGGAGAGCGGACCGGAAGCTAGCCGTCGGTCTTGCAGGGACTTCTGGGTATTGAAGTCCCCGCACGCTCGCAGCCCCGCTGTAGCCTCACACCCGGTGCCGCCTTACCGCCGCAAACAATGCTCCTCAGTGAAGTTGTCCCGTCACCCACAAAGCGAGGCGGCACCCGCGAAGCGGGTGCGGCGAGGGGTGGGCTGGTGCGCTGATGCGCTGAATAAAGTACTGCTATGCCTCACAGGTTGGAACCAGGAGCCTCCGTTGAACAAACGAGTAAGTGTCCCACACGTTGAAAGTCAGAAGCACCTTTTTGAAAGCCTCGGAAGGGCGGGGGGCGGGCCAGCAGGGAGAGCGGACCGGAAGCTAGCCGTCGGTCTTGCAGGGACTTCTGGGTATTGAAGTCCCCGCACGCTCGCAGCCCCGCTGTAGCCTCACACCCGGTGCCGCCTTACCGCCGCAAACAATGCTCCTCAGTGAAGTTGTCCCGTCACCCACAAAGCGAGGCGGCACCCGCGAAGCGGGTGCGAAGAGGGGTGGGCTGGTGCGCTGATGCGCTGAATAAAGTACTGCTATGCCTCACAGGTTGGAACCAGGAGCCTCCGTTGAACAAACGAGTAAGTGTCCCACACGTTGAAAGTCAGAAGCCCCTTTTTGAAAGCCTCGGAAGGGCGGGGGGCGGGCCAGCAGGGAGAGCGGACCGGAAGCTAGCCGTCGGTCTTGCAGGGACTTCTGGGTATTGAAGTCCCCGCACGCTCGCAGCCCCGCTGTAGCCTCACACCCGGTACCGCCTTACCGCCGCAAACAATGCTCCTCAGTGAAGTTGTCCCGTCACCCACAAAGCGAGGCGGCACCCGCGAAGCGGGTGCGGCGAGGGGTGGGCTGGTGCGCTGATGCGCTGAATAAAGTACTGCTATGCCTCACAGGTTGGAACCAGGAGCCTCCGTTGAACAAACGAGTAAGTGTCCCACACGTTGAAAGTCAGAAGCACCTTTTTGAAAGCCTCGGAAGGGCGGGGGGCGGGCCAGCAGGGAGAGCGGACCGGAAGCTAGCCGTCGGTCTTGCTGGGACTTCTGGGTATTGAAGTCCCCGCACGCTCGCAGCCCCGCTGTAGCCTCACACCCGGTGCCGCCTTACCGCCGCAAACAATGCTCCTCAGTGAAGTTGTCCCGTCACCCACAAAGCGAGGCGGCACCCGCGAAGCGGGTGCGGCGAGGGGTGGGCTGGTGCGCTGATGCGCTGAATAAAGTACTGCTATGCCTCACAGGTTGGAACCAGGAGCCTCCGTTGAACAAACGAGTAAGTGTGAAGCAATATTAAATCAGTGCAGTAAATACACCGTTCACTTGCAGGTCGAGTTACGTGGAACCTTTACAGGGTTAAGGTCATGCGGGCCCCAGGACAAGGCCATGACAGTCATGTCAATTTTACCTAGCCTGTGGAGTCTTGGTGCTGAGCTGTCCTGCCTGTCCTTGGTACTGAACGGGAGTTGCTGTGGTGCTGATTTTACCGCTTACACAGTGATGTAAGAAACAGAATGCAAAAACATAAAAGATACACAGCTGCTGATCTCGGAGGGTGGTTACACAGTGTTCCCTGTAGATGTAGTGTTGAATGTACAGGTCGATTACCGATTTGTGACCAACAAGCCTTGGCAACCGTAAGCACATCGAAAAGGTACTGGAGCATCACTGGGTCTGGGGAAGTGAGGTATCAGCCTCAAACATCAGGACAGGCGAGACTCCAACTCCAACAATGCACTGTACCACCTGGGTTTTGCCGATCCCACGGAGGGCCCGCCAGCCAGCGGTTCTTTGGATTCAGCAATGTTTTACCTGCGTTTGCAAGGGACTAGTGCCACTAATCTGGGGGAGTTTGAGGGTGCTTCTGGCTTCCACGGGGGCATCACTCGTCAAGAATTTCTGGGTTTTAGCCAAGGACATGGGTCGTTCACTCACTTCCAAGTTTGTTGCCACAGGGACAGAATATCTCTCTTTTCCTTTGGTGCTGTGGGCAAAGCCTTGTTGTCAGTGACACAGGTCTCTTCTTGGTCCTTCATTGAAACATGTTGTTCATATCTGAGGTTCTGGTGTCAGAGGGTTACCTTAAATTTTAGATTTAGGTGAGTTAGGCGTGTGGGAGTTAGTAGCCAATGGGCACCTAGTCCCTGCAGCTAATCTGCCCCTAAGGTGACCACATCTGGGGGTGTAGTTCATCTTTTCTACCCAGAACCCTCTATTCTGTTATTCCTAAAGAAGCCAGAAATCAAATTGTGGTGTACTGGCCAGATTGCTCACCCTGGTGGTGTGGCCAGCCTTCTGGAGGTGTACACTTCCCTGCATAGCTAATTTCCCACCTGCCTGGGTGCAAATGTGCCTGGGGCAGGGAGGGGGCTGTTTCCTCCACTGAGAGTCAGCCCTGATGTGCCATTTAAATAGCTTGCTTGGGAGGAGGGAGATGTGACCTCCTTCCTACCCAAGCCTTGTTCCTGACTCCTGGGAGTGATCACAATTACTTGCAGGAGGTCAGAATCCTGTCTTGGTGGCAGCAGGCGCTGAAAAGTAGACATTGGTCAGCCAGAGCACAGTGAAGCCGAGGCTACTATAGGAAATGCAAAAACAACAGTTGATGGACAGAATGCAGAACAATGTCATACATTCACCCCAGTACAGAGATCTGGGCCTAAATCCATTGTTTTTTTGCACTCCACACCACCCCAGTTCAGACATGGCCATATGCAAATCAGCCTTGACCCTGTGCCTCATGGGAACAGTCCAGCCCGAACTGCCAAGCCATGTCTTTCCTGGACCGGAATCAAGCATTCTAGGACCGGTTTCTGGCTATCAGCCTTCTTCAGCCAGGATAGCGTGACTCCAGTGGTGTGGAGAGCATGGGACTCACGTCTGAGCATACCCATCCCACTCGGGGTGACAAATGCAAAAACAACAGTTGATGGACAGAATGGAGAACAATGTCATACATTCACCCCAGTACAGAGATCTGGGCCTAAATCCATCGTTTGTTTGCACTCCACACCACCCCACTTCAGGCATGGCCATATGCAAATCAGCCTTAACCCTGTGCCTCATGGGAACAGTCCAGCCCGAACTGCCAAGCCATGTCTTTCCTGGACCGGAATCAAGCATCCTAGGACCGGTTTCTGGCTATCAGCCGTCTTCAGCCAGGATATCTTGACTCCAGTGGTGTGGAGAGCATGGGACTCACGTCTGAGCATACCCATCCCACTCGGGGTGACAAATGCAAAAACAACAGTTGATGGACAGAATGGAGAACAATGTCATTCATTCACCCCAGTACAGAGATCTGGGCCTAAATCCATCGTCTGAACTGGGGTGGCTTGGTGAGCAAAATAACAATGGATTAAGCCCAGATCTGTGACTGGGGGTGAATGTTTTGCCATTGTGCAACATTCCGTCCATCATCTTGTGTGTTTTGCTGTTTACCCTATGTGGGAAGGGTATTCCCAGACGTGGGTCGCTTGCTCACTAAGCCACTGGAGTCAAGCTATCATGGCTGAAGACGGCTGATAGCCAGAAACCGGTCCTAGGATGCTTGATTCCGGTCCAGGAAAGACATGGCTTGGCAGTTCGGGCTGGACTGTTCCCATGAGGCACAGGGTCAAGACTGATTTGCATACGGCCATGTTTGAACTGGGGTGGCTTGGTGAGCAAAATAACGATGGATTAAACCCAGATCTGTGACTGGGGGTGAATGTTTTGCCATTCTGCAACATTCCGTCCATCATCTTGTGTGTTTTGCTGTTTACCCTAAGTGGGAAGGGTATGCCCAGACGTGGGTCCCTTGCTCACTAAGCCACTGGAGTCAAGCTATCCTGGCTGAAGACGGCTGATAGCCAGAAACCGGTCCTAGGATGCTTGATTCTGGTCCAGGAAAGACATGGCTTGGCAGTTCGGGCTGGACTGTTCCCATGAGGCACAGGGTCAAGACTGATTTGCATTCGGCCATGTCTGAACTGGGGTGGCTTGGTGAGCAAAATAACAATGGATTAAACCCAGATCTGTGATTGGGGGTGAATGTTTTGCGCAACATTCCGTCCATCATCTTGTGTGTTTTGCTGTTTACCCTATGTGGGAAGGGTATGCCCAGACGTGGGTCCCTTGCTCACTAAGCCACTGGAGTCAAGGTATCCTGGCTGAAGACGGCTGATAGCCAGAAACCGGTCCTAGGATGCTTGATTCCGGTCCAGGAAAGACATGGCTTGGCAGTTCGGGCTGGACTGTTCCCATGAGGCACAGGGTCAAGACTGATTTGCATACGGCCATGTCTGAACTGGGGTGGCTTGGTGAGCAAAATAACGATGGATTAAACCCAGATCTGTGACTGGGGGTGAATGTTTTGCCATTGTGCAACATTCGTCCATCATCTTGTGTGTTTTGCTGTTTACCCTAAGTGGGAAGGGTATGCCCAGACGTGGGTCCCTTGCTCACTAAGCCACTGGAGTCAAGCTATCCTGGCTGAAGATGGCTGATAGCCAGAAACCAGTCCTAGGAAGCTTGATTCCGGTCCAGGAAAGACATGGCTTGGCAGTTCGAGCTGGACTGTTCCCATGAGGCACAGGGTCAAGTCTGATTTGCATACGGCCATGTCTGAACTGGGGTGGCTTTGTGAGCAAAATAATGATGGATTAAACCCAGATCTGTGACTGGGGGTGAATGTTTTGCCATTGTGCAACATTCCGTCCATCATCTTGTGTGTTTTGCTGTTTACCCTATGTGGGAAGGGTATGCCCAGATGTGGGTCCCTTGCTCATTAAGCCACTGGAGTCAAGCTATACTGGCTGAAGACGGCTGATAGCCAGAAACCGGTCCTAGGATGCTTGATTCCGGTCCAGGAAAGACATGGCTTGGCAGTTCGGGCTGGACTGTTCCCATGAGGCACAGGGTCAAGATTGATTTGCATACGGCCATGTCTGAACTGGGGTGGCTTGGTGAGCAAAATAACGATGGAGTAAACCCAGATCTGTGACTGGGAGTGAATGTTTTGCCATTGTGCAACATTCCGTCCATCATCTTGTGTGTTTTGAGGCTACTATAGGGCCACATAGGCTTGCACTTATATGTCCTCACCACACCTGGTCCAGCGCAACCAGATAACTGTGAGGGACAGTTTCTGCTTCTTGGCACTATTTTCACCTAAAATTATAAAAACGTACTTAAAGATAAAGAAAGCAGCACAGTCTACATATCGGTGGTCAGGAACTGAGCAAAACGGCTGGAAATAAAAGGTACTGCTCATTACACAAATTAATGCCATTCGCTACATGGGGTGAGAATGTTAAAGGCGGAACCAACATTACAAAAGCAGAGCACAACAATTGTTCGGTGCAGAATAAAGTGAAATGCATGTTTTACGAAGCAGACATTAACAAGGTATTTGTAAAGAAACATTTAAGCACAAAGGCAACTAAATATCATAACATTATCTGCTTTCATGGACAAGTAGTATACAAGGTTTGTCTACTTACGAAAACCATGAATGAATCATCGTTCTACCATGTGCTGTGGAGCAGCCCCGGAAGGAGGGTCACAGAAGTTGTGTTTGACAGCTGCGCGGCCCACCACAAAAGCTGCCGCATAGGGGCCCAGAGCAACTCCCTAGACCGTCCTCAAGTACGATGCTCTGATGGACAGCCAGGGCGAGATCCAAGCTCCAACAGTCATTTTAAACTGACCCCGAAGCCAGCACATAACATAGCACTAGAGAAGCTCGGCTTGCTCAAGTTCCACAAGAAGCGCAAGAGAAACCACCACTGTCCACCAACGAGTGAACTGCTACTGCATTCTACAATCCGCCATTTGCATTTTATACTGACAAGGAACACATTATTTGCAATAGATGGACTGCATGGATAGGGACTTTTGAAGATTTCATAGATACAATAGATGAAAAAGATCATAAAGTATCTGAAAAACATGGCTGCTGTAGGAGTGAAGGAAGCCATGAAAAAGATATCACAAGAATGAGAAGTGGCGTATGATCAAATTAAAATAGCCTTGAATGTCAAATTTAATCCAGTGCCAAATGTGGTTTACATATATATATACATCACCCGGATGGGTATTCAAGAATCACAGGATTTTGAGCTGACTCTGAGACTCGAAACTGGATCACCAGCTCTGAAGTCAGAAGATCTGGCGTTAAGCCACACCCTCTCCCTAAGGATTGTGAAAGATACATATTCAGTCAAGAATATCAGAGGCCTGATGAAACAAGCGATGAGTTTGTTGAGAGACTGGATGTGCGAGTGAAGCACTCTAGAGTCAAGGAGTTTAATGATGAGGAAGCAATCCGCCTCAGAGTAATCGATGGGTGTCTGTCCGAGTCCTCAAGGCTACTCGCGCTAAACTAAAGTGCGTGCTGATCGTCAATCGACTGACATGGAGGCCGATGCCTTCCAAAGTGCATCAATCATGAACATGATGTGTATGCCAAAGTATACGGGTGAGGGACCGATGTGATGTCTCCACAGAAGAAGAAAACGTGTTACAGATGTGGGCTGTCACTTCCACACAAAGGCAAATGTCCTGCAATCGGACAAATATGCATCAGCATAGTAAAGCAAACCATTTCATGTTGTCTTGCAAGACAAAGAGAAAAAAACTAAGTGCGTCACAGCACAAAGACATGATGGTCAGGTAATCAGTTCGTTTAAAATTCAGATCTAATAGGAGGGGAATTAATGGTGTGCTAGTGGGAACCCTTACAATTGTTCTCATGAATTTGTTATCCAGACCTTTGAAGCTCTCCCCGGCCCAAGGACCCCATATCTCAGCCCCATATAGCGCGGCAGATTGGATTTTAAATTTAAAAAGTTCTAGTACGGGGGTTACGCTCTTGCTTGTGCTGGCATTCAATTTATTAATTATTGGTTTGGCATTGTGGGCGTATGACACCTTGCTTTTCTCGATTTGGGCCTTCCATGTTAGTTTTGAATCGAGTACTACCCCCAGATAGGAAAAGTTGTCCACAGTTCCTAAAGTTTGGCCATTCAGGATCAAGTTACCTCTGTCCGGTCTACTAGGATTCAATGCCATACATTTAGTTTTGTCAACGTTTATTTCTAGTCCTTTGGTCACACAGTAGCTGCTAAAGGAATTTAAGAGTGCCTGGAGGCCCTTTTTGGTTTGGGATATTAAGATGGTATCATCCGCGAAGAGCAACGCGGGCACCCTCTCTCCATTAAGCTGTGGTGAATCATTGCTACAACCATTCAGGTGATCAGGGACATCATTGACAAATATAGAAAAAAGAGTGGGGGCCAAGACGCATCCTTGCCGGACACCACGCTCGATTGGAAAATTGCGCGTCAGCTCACCATTTGGACCCCATCTAATGTTTGCATAGTTTCTAGCGTGCAACTCAATTATTTGAACCAGAAGACTCCCTGGCAGACCGGCTTCATTTAGGGATCTCCAGAGCAGGTTGCGAGGGACAAGGTCAAATGCCGCTCTCAGATCTACGAAAGCTACATACAAATGACCTTTCCTTATGTGCACGTATTTCCAATATATACAACAAAATCTGAAGACCTGATCTATGGTACTGATCTTGCTCCTAAAGCCTGCTTGAAATTTAGAGAGTATAGCTGACTCCTCCAGCCAATCATTTATCCGGAATAATAAATGTTTGGCATAGAGTTTTTGCAGGATGTCCATTAAACTAATAGGCCTGTAATTTGAAGGAACAGATCTATTCCCCTTTTTGAATATTAAAACAACTTCTGCTGCACGCCAACTATCGGGGAATTCACAATTTTTGGACAAAGCATTAAACAAACGATTTATATAAGGAGCCCAAACTTCAATTTCGTGCTTGTAAAGGTCGCCGGGAATTTTATCGGGGCCAGGAGCTTTACTATTTTTCAGTTCATTAATCGCCCTTTTCGTTTCATCCAGAGTGAAATCAAGACATTCAGAAGGTGGGAGTAGCCATGGAATCTCATCGACACCACTATCGTATTGTTTGTACAGAGATGTAAAATGTGACACCCATGTCAATTCATCTAGGAACATGTCTTTCACAGCTCTTCCTGCATGCCCCCCATTTGCAACCAACCTCCAAAAGCCAACATTATCATTCAATTTAGCAGCAGTCAACATATCAGCCCAGATCGACTCTTCCCATAATTTTATCGAGGTTTTTTGAACATGCTTATACTCTCCCCTTGCTAGTCTGACATCTTCTTTTGGGTTGTTTTTAATAGCATTTATGAGCTTTCTCTTAGCCATCCTGCATGAGTGGTCATACCAGAGTTTCCCGTGGCATCCCACTCGTACATTTTGTTGCTTCTTCCTAGGCATTTTAGACATATAGGTTCTTAGTTCATTAAAAAATACCTTGTGTAGTTCAACAAAATGATCATAGTGGTCAGGTGAGAAGGGTTGTTCAACTATAGGCGCGAACATCGTGCCAAAAAGTAAGTAGACCGATGCTAAAATCTTGTCTTCAGATAAGATATGTGGCCATTTTAAGGCACGTCTATTGTTATTAATATGTACCTGTTCGCACAATTTATCAGTAGCATTCTCAGTCGATATAGGTGCAGGGATGTCGCTGAGCATGTGTGCATCAATATAGAGTTCCAAAGGATAGTGGTCACTTTCATCCCTGTTTACCACTTTGAAATCAATCATAAAGTGCCAAATATTTAATGAGACAAGAATGAAATCTAGATTACTTTTGGATTTCGCGAAGGTTGGCTGTTTAGTTAGGTCAGATGGGAGGCGGCCGTTACATGCTCTAAGACCATGATCGACAGTTAGCCTCAGTAGTTGGACCGCCAAAGTTGTGCATTGGGCGTATTTTGAGGAATCAAGCTGGGGAATATTATATGCTTGATCTTCGTCCTCAAAGATGTCAGTAATCCCAAGGATCGGTTCAAAGTTACAATTTAAATCGCCTCCCAGAATTACAGGTACATCACCAACCACCCTCTTCAGGAAGGAGTCCAAGGTTTCCAAGGTAGGAGAAACCTTAGACCGACCAAGAGGTCTATTGTAAACATTAACAATATAGTATTCATCCCCCTTTGCGGTTATGATTTTTAAGGCCAAAATATCAGGGGTTCCTGCATCTATGAGATCAACCCTTATTGACAAAGTGACTTTAAGCCATATGATCAATCCACCGGACGGCCTCCCCCTGTCAGACTGAACTGCCTCATTACCAAAGGTTTTATATCCCATCCTGTGTGGAACGTCCATTGCCCATGTTTCTTGCAATAAGCAAAAGTCACTGGAATCAACGTAATCTGCCCATTCGGGATCTATCAGGTTTTTGCCTACTCCAGCAATATTCCATGACAGGAAAAGCAACTTTGGGGTTGGCCCACTGCCGGAGAGATTACAATCATCAATGGACAACACTGATACCAGCAGAGGATTCTATCTAGCTGTAAGTTGACTGTTTGATTATCTGCTTCGGTGCTCGAAGCCCCTAGTACAGTACTAATTTCATCACCATAACAGTCCTCATGCATATCATGGAGTACGTGGTCCGCTACTGGAATACTTTCCATGATCTGAATGCTATTTCTAGAACTAAGATTAGTGCACCCAACCCTAAGTGTACAATAGGTGTCATATAACTTCGGGATACAGTTTGGCATGAACTCAAGTCAGTCAACTGCATCTAGGCAGCTGAACCTGTTAAAGGTGGGGATTCAAGTCCACATGTTTCTGTCAACCTGTCTGGCCGGGTTTGGTGCATAACCATAATGTTGTTTAACAGTATTCCAATTTGACCCGTAGTTTAGGGGCCTCGGTGGGGGATAAAAAAACAATAAGGGTCTGGCTACAATGGATGATACGTCTCCATATGATTTCCATGCACAAATCTGGTCAGCACTATGTGGTTCCTCGAATGAAATAACTATACAATCACCCGGAATTGACTTTGCTATGGGACCAACCCATGGTACCCTACGAACCATGAGAATTTTACTTTTCATATGGTTTGGAATTGGTTTGTTTGAATTTAACCAATAGATCACCTTATTTTTTAGGGATAAAAGGTTCTCTTCATAACGGTTTTCCAATTTGGGTACTCCAGTAAGAACAGTTACAAAGGACTGGCATCAGGGGGCAGATCAATATATCCTCCCTTGAAGTTGTTATAAGTATGGGCTGATTGGTGATTATGCATATTTGTTCTGTTGGCAAAGGATCTATCAGCCAAGGAGTTATTTAGGCCCAGTGTAGTATGGTTATTAGGAGGTATATTAGATGGGAACTTTTGCAAGACAGGAGTCTTGGGAGCAGGAGAATGAGTGACAGCAACATTTGCTAACTGTGATTTTTTACTTTGTACGGGACCCTTCGACGAAGGTTTACTAGTAATGTTAGCTAATGGCAAGTTCGATGGTGTAGCTTTAGATTTTATTTGAGTGCTTGCTGTCAGATTTGTACTTGTGTTTTTTACTACTACCTCTTTTTGTTGCTGTACACTTGATGGTTTCGTTTCCGAGGATACCACAGGGGCCACGATCGGAGCATGTGTGGGGATATCACTACCATTAAGGCTTAGACTACTTAACGTTATAACACTTTTTTCCACCTCAAGTAGTTGATTTTCAATACCAGTTAGCCTAACTTCTAACGGCCTGAGGAGTTTTTTGAGCGTTTCCCATACTAATTTCAAGAACTCTTCCCTGTCCCCTTGTGGATCATCCATGGATATAGAAGTTTTCTCACCTTCTTCTACAAGGTGGTCGGCTCCTAAATCCAAGTTAAGTGCCTCTATATTGTCATTGCTACTTTGTGCAGTTGGTGGCTTCTGGACAGACCCATCGGTAGCATTGGCAATAGGTTGTTGACGAGCCCCCCCTCGAATGCATTGGCTGGAGGCTACCTTAGCCTTTTTCCTAGCATACACAGATAAACGTTGACATTTTCTCTTTTGTTTGGGTATTGCCTTAGTGGCTCCCTGAATCTTATTCAGAGCCGCTTCCCCCGACACCTTTTCCCCCTCAATGATCTCAGTCGGAGCATTTGGAGATGGAATACCTTCAGATATAACACTGACGGATTGCCCCGAGGGGTCTACTTCATGGTTGACGGTGGGAGCTGGTTCCTCAAGAATGGAGTGAACCTCGGCCAAGATGATAATTGGTGCGGGGCCAGAGGTGCGCTCAGGAGTTTTCGAAAAGGCAATACTACCCAATGAGGATTTTTTCTTTAGTGCTAGTTCGGTTGACAACCAGGAGCCTCCGTTGAACAAACGAGTAAGTGTCCCACACGTTGAAAGTCAGAAGCACCTTTTTGAAAGCCTCGGAAGGGCGGGGGGCGGGCCAGCAGGGAGAGCGGACCGGAAGCTAGCCGTCGGTCTTGCAGGGACTTCTGGGTATTGAAGTCCCCGCACGCTCGCAGCCCCGCTGTAGCCTCACACCCGGTACCGCCTTACCGCCGCAAACAATGCTCCTCAGTGAAGTTGTCCCGTCACCCACAAAGCGAGGCGGCACCCGCGAAGCGGGTGCGGCGAGGGGTGGGCTGGTGCGCTGATGCGCTGAATAAAGTACTGCTATGCCTCACAGGTTGGAACCAGGAGCCTCCGTTGAACAAACGAGTAAGTGTCCCACACGTTGAAAGTCAGAAGCACCTTTTTGAAAGCCTCGGAAGGGCGGGGGGCGGGCCAGCAGGGAGAGCGGACCGGAAGCTAGCCGTCGGTCTTGCTGGGACTTCTGGGTATTGAAGTCCCCGCACGCTCGCAGCCCCGCTGTAGCCTCACACCCGGTGCCGCCTTACCGCCGCAAACAATGCTCCTCAGTGAAGTTGTCCCGTCACCCACAAAGCGAGGCGGCACCCGCAAAGCGGGTGCGGCGAGGGGTGGGCTGGTGCGCTGATGCGCTGAATAAAGTACTGCTATGCCTCACAGGTTGGAACCAGGAGCCTCCGTTGAACAAACGAGTAAGTGTGAAGCAATATTAAATCAGTGCAGTAAATACACCGTTCACTTGCAGGTCGAGTTACGTGGAACCTTTACAGGGTTAAGGTCATGCGGGCCCCAGGACAAGGCCATGACAGTCATGTCAATTTTACCTAGCCGGTGGAGTCTTGGTGCTGAGCTGTCCTGCCTGTCCTTGGTACTGAACGGGAGTTGCTGTGGTGCTGATTTTACCGCTTACACAGTGATGTAAGAAACAGAATGCAAAAACATAAAAGATACACAGCTGCTGATCTCTGAGGGTGGTTACACAGTGTTCCCTGTAGATGTAGTGTTGAATGTACAGGTCGATTACCGATTTGTGACCAACAAGCCTTGGCAACCGTAAGCACATCGAAAAGGTACTGGAGCATCACTGGGTCTGGGGAAGTGAGGTATCAGCCTCAAACATCAGGACAGGCGAGACTCCAACTCCAACAATGCACTGTACCACCTGGGTTTTGCCGATCCCACGGAGGGCCCGCCAGCCAGCGGTTCTTTGGATTCAGCAATGTTTTACCTGCGTTTGCAAGGGACTAGTGCCACTAATCTGGGGGAGTTTGAGGGTGCTTCTGGCTTCCACGGGGGCATCACTCGTCAAGAATTTCTGGGTTTTAGCCAAGGACATGGGTCGTTCACTCACTTCCAAGTTTGTTGCCACAGGGACAGAATATCTCTCTTTTCCTTTGGTGCTGTGGGCAAAGCCTTGTTGTCAGTGACACAGGTCTCTCCTTGGTCCTTCATTGAAACATGTTGTTCATATCTGAGGTTCTGGTGTCAGAGGGTTACCTTAAATTTTAGATTTAGGTGAGTTAGGCATGTGGGAGTTAGTAGCCAATGGGCACCTAGTCCCTGCAGCTAATCTGCCCCTAAGGTGACCACATCTGGGGGTGTAGTTCATCTTTTCTACCCAGAACCCTCTATTCTGTTATTCCTAAAGAAGCCAGAAATCAAATTGTGGTGTACTGGCCAGATTGCTCACCCTGGTGGTGTGGCCAGCCTTCTGGAGGTGTACACCTCCCTGCATAGCTAATTTCCCACCTGCCCGGGTGCAAATGTGCCTGGGGCAGGGAGGGGGCTGTTTCCTCCACTGAGAGTCAGCCCTGATGTGCCATTTAAATAGCTTGCTTGGGAGGAGGGAGATGTGACCTCCTTCCTACCCAAGCCTTGTTCCTGACTCCTGGGAGTGATCACAATTACTTGCAGGAGGTCAGAATCCTGTCTTGGTGGCAGCAGGCGCTGAAAAGTAGACATTGGTCAGCCAGAGCACAGTGAAGCCGAGGCTACTATAGGAAATGCAAAAACAACAGTTGATGGACAGAATGCAGAACAATGTCATACATTCACCCCAGTACAGAGATCTGGGCCTAAATCCATTGTTTTTTTGCACTCCACACCACCCCAGTTCAGACATGGCCATATGCAAATCAGCCTTGACCCTGTGCCTCATGGGAACAGTCCAGCCCGAACTGCCAAGCCATGTCTTTCCTGGACCGGAATCAAGCATTCTAGGACCGGTTTCTGGCTATCAGCCTTCTTCAGCCAGGATAGCGTGACTCCAGTGGTGTGGAGAGCATGGGACTCACGTCTGAGCATACCCATCCCACTCGGGGTGACAAATGCAAAAACAACAGTTGATGGACAGAATGCAGAACAATGTCATACATTCACCCCAGTATAGAGATCTGGGCCTAAATCCATCGTTTTTTTTGCACTCCACACCACCCCAGTTCAGACATGGCCATATGCAAATCAGTCTTGACCCAGTGCCTCATGGGAACAGTCCAGCCCGAAATGCCAAGCCATTTCTTTCCTGGACCGGAATCAAGCATCCTAGGACCTGTTTCTGGCTATCAGCCGTCTTCAGCCAGGATATCTTGACTCCAGTGGTGTGGAGAGCATGGGACTCACGTCTGAGCATACCCATCCCACTCGGGGTGACAAATGCAAAAACAACAGTTGATGGACAGAATGGAGAACAATGTCATACATTCACCCCAGTACAGAGATCTGGGCCTAAATCCATCGTTTGTTTGCACTCCACACCACCCCACTTCAGGCATGGCCATATGCAAATCAGCCTTAACCCTGTGCCTCATGGGAACAGTCCAGCCCGAACTGCCAAGCCATGTCTTTCCTGGACCGGAATCAAGCATCCTAGGACCGGTTTCTGGCTATCAGCCGTCTTCAGCCAGGATATCTTGACTCCAGTGGTGTGGAGAGCATGGGACTCACGTCTGAGCATACCCATCCCACTCGGGGTGACAAATGCAAAAACAACAGTTGATGGACAGAATGGAGAACAATGTCATTCATTCACCCCAGTACAGAGATCTGGGCCTAAATCCATCGTCTGAACTGGGGTGGCTTGGTGAGCAAAATAACAATGGATTAAGCCCAGATCTGTGACTGGGGGTGAATGTTTTGCCATTGTGCAACATTCCGTCCATCATATTGTGTGTTTTGCTGTTTACCCTATGTGGGAAGGGTATTCCCAGACGTGGGTCGCTTGCTCACTAAGCCACTGGAGTCAAGCTATCATGGCTGAAGACGGCTGATAGCCAGAAACCGGTCCTAGGATGCTTGATTCCGGTCCAGGAAAGACATGGCTTGGCAGTTCGGGCTGGACTGTTCCCATGAGGCACAGGGTCAAGACTGATTTGCATACGGCCATGTTTGAACTGGGGTGGCTTGGTGAGCAAAATAACGATGGATTAAACCCAGATCTGTGACTGGGGGTGAATGTTTTGCCATTCTGCAACATTCCGTCCATCATCTTGTGTGTTTTGCTGTTTACCCTAAGTGGGAAGGGTATGCCCAGACGTGGGTCCCTTGCTCACTAAGCCACTGGAGTCAAGCTATCCTGGCTGAAGACGGCTGATAGCCAGAAACCGGTCCTAGGATGCTTGATTCCGGTCCAGGAAAGACATGGCTTGGCAGTTCGGGCTGGACTGTTCCCATGAGGCACAGGGTCAAGACTGATTTGCATTCGGCCATGTCTGAACTGGGGTGGCTTGGTGAGCAAAATAACAATGGATTAAACCCAGATCTGTGACTGGGGGTGAATGTTTTGCCATTGTGCAACATTCGTCCATCATCTTGTGTGTTTTGCTGTTTACCCTAAGTGGGAAGGGTATGCCCAGACGTGGGTCCCTTGCTCACTAAGCCACTGGAGTCAAGCTATCCTGGCTGAAGATGGCTGATAGCCAGAAACCAGTCCTAGGAAGCTTGATTCCGGTCCAGGAAAGACATGGCTTGGCAGTTCGGGCTGGACTGTTCCCATGAGGCACAGGGTCAAGTCTGATTTGCATACGGCCATGTCTGAACTGGGGTGGCTTTGTGAGCAAAATAATGATGGATTAAACCCAGATCTGTGACTGGGGGTGAATGTTTTGCCATTGTGCAACATTCCGTCCATCATCTTGTGTGTTTTGCTGTTTACCCTATGTGGGAAGGGTATGCCCAGATGTGGGTCCCTTGCTCATTAAGCCACTGGAGTCAAGCTATACTGGCTGAAGACGGCTGATAGCCAGAAACCGGTCCTAGGATGCTTGATTCCGGTCCAGGAAAGACATGGCTTGGCAGTTCGGGCTGGACTGTTCCCATGAGGCACAGGGTCAAGATTGATTTGCATACGGCTATGTCTGAACTGGGGTGGCTTGGTGAGCAAAATAACGATGGAGTAAACCCAGATCTGTGACTGGGAGTGAATGTTTTGCCATTGTGCAACATTCCGTCCATCATCTTGTGTGTTTTGAGGCTACTATAGGGCCACATAGGCTTGCACTTATATGTCCTCACCACACCTGGTCCAGCGCAACCAGATAACTGTGAGGGACAGTTTCTGCTTCTTGGCACTATTTTCACCTAAAATTATAAAAACGTACTTAAAGATAAAGAAAGCAGCACAGTCTACATATCGGTGGTCAGGAACTGAGCAAAACGGCTGGAAATAAAAGGTACTGCTCATTACACAAATTAATGCCATTCGCTACATGGGGTGAGAATGTTAAAGGTGGAACCAACATTACAAAAGCAGAGCACAACAATTGTTCGGTGCAGAATAAAGTGAAATGCATGTTTTACGAAGCAGACATTAACAAGGTATTTGTAAAGAAACATTTAAGCACAAAGGCAACTAAATATAATAACATTATCTGCTTTCATGGACAAGTAGTATACAAGGTTTGTCTACTTACGAAAACCATGAATGAATCATCGTTCCACCATGTGCTGTGGAGCAGCCCCGGAAGGAGGGTCACAGAAGTTGTGTTTGACAGCTGCGCGGCCCACCACAAAAGCTGCCGCATAGGGGCCCAGAGCAACTCCCTAGACCGTCCTCAAGTACGATGCTCTGATGGACAGCCAGGGCGAGATCCAAGCTCCAACAGTCATTTTAAACTGACCCCGAAGCCAGCACATAACATAGCACTAGAGAAGCTCGGCCTGCTCAAGTTCCACAAGAAGCGCAAGAGAAACCACCACTGTCCACCAACGAGTGAACTGCTACTGCATTCTACAATCCGCCATTTGCATTTTATACTGACAAGGAACACATTATTTGCAATAGATGGACTGCATGGATAGGGACTTTTGAAGATTTCATAGATACAATAGATGAAAAAGATCATAAAGTATCTGAAAAACATGGCTGCTGTAGGAGTGAAGGAAGCCATGAAAAAGATATCACAAGAATGAGAAGTGGCGTATGATCAAATTAAAATAGCCTTGAATGTCAAATTTAATCCAGTGCCAAATGTGGTTTACATATATATACATCACCCGGATGGGTATTCAAGAATCACAGGATTTTGAGCTGACTCTGAGACTCGAAACTGGATCACCAGCTCTGAAGTCAGAAGATCTGGCGTTAAGCCACACCCTCTCCCTAAGGATTGTGAAAGATACATATTCAGTCAAGAATATCAGAGGCCTGATGAAACAAGCGATGAGTTTGTTGAGAGACTGGATGTGCGAGTGAAGCACTCTAGAGTCAAGGAGTTTAATGATGAGGAAGCAATCCGCCTCAGAGTAATCGATGGGTGTCTGTCCGAGTCCTCAAGGCTACTCGCGCTAAACTAAAGGGCGTGCTGATCGTCAATCGACTGACATGGAGGCCGATGCCTTCCAAAGTGCATCAATCATGAACATGATGTGTATGCCAAAGTATACGGGTGAGGGACCGATGTGATGTCTCCACAGAAGAAGAAAACGTGTTACAGATGTGGGCTGTCACTTCCACACAAAGGCAAATGTCCTGCAATCGGACAAATATGCATCAGCATAGTAAAGCAAACCATTTCATGTTGTCTTGCAAGACAAAGAGAAAAAAACTAAGTGCGTCACAGCACAAAGACATAATGGCCGTCCGAACGCTACCTCAGCAACGTTCGATGCGCTCCACAAGGCCAAGCGGTCACACCAACTGAAACAAATTGACACCAAACGAAGTCGATCATCAGCTAAATAATCAACAAAGAGTTCCTCAGTAACAGTTTCTAGTGTCAGTGACAATGACAAATGTGCAATGTTGATGTTTACTTCAGAAAAGCATGCACATGTGGGACTAGTCGTGCACATGAGGGACTAGTTGGATGTGAGGAAAAATTCAAAGTGAAGAAAAATCACCACAAAAAGGCACCACAAATATTATCCAAGTTCATTCTAAAGATAAATGGGTGTTTGATACCATTCATAATTGATAGTCATGCGTCAATAACTATCATGTCTGAGGAGAAGTATCAAAAGTTATTTCCGTTACCTAAACTTACGAAGTCAAAGACTAGGGGTAAACACATGGACTGTGTTAATTCCCCTAAAGAGTCAAGATTTATTTATAGCTATAATGAAAACATAGGAAAACTCTGGTACAAGCACTAATTCAGGTACTTCGAGGAACAGCCTCAAATGCCTGTTTGCTGAGCTTTAACACTGCTATCGATATGGACTGATATCAGTGAACTGCAATATGAACACCTATCATGAAATTGTAAGTCTATTTCTTTCATTATTTCATGGGTTAGCAAAACTCAAAACAATGAAAGTATTGTTACATATAAATGAGGATGTTTGTCCTCTTGCACAAAGACACAGATGGATTGTATTTCTCTTGCAAGAGGCTGTTGAAAAGGAACTTCATTCATTGCTTAAACATGACTTCATTGCACGCTTCACTGGTCCAACGCCATGGGGTTCTCCCATGTTTGTAGTGCCTGAAAGATACAGTGAAGGAGGCATACGCATATGCATTGGCATGCCCCTCTCCAACAAGGCGATTGAACGAGAGAGACATCCAGGTCTGCACATTGCTGATATGATAATTCAACTGAATGGTGCGAAATTCTTCTTTTGGCTCGACAAATAAAGGAGAGCACCAATTGATGCTTGAAGAAAAATCCAGATACATTACAACCTTTTCTACGCATATTGGTCTATTTCGCTACAAGCAATTGTGTTTTGGTGTATCCTCTGCTGCAGATCTTTTCCAAGACGTCATTTGACATATCATACAGCCTTTAGTAGATGCATTTAACTATAGTGATGACATATTTTCGTTTTCGGAGCCACACAGAAAAAGCATGACAGAGGTCTTATACAAGTATGTATTTTGCTTAACGATGCAGGTGTAACTCTAAATGCTGAAAAGTGGGAATTCCACAAGAAAAGCTTGAAATTCTTTCGCCATGTATTTTCAAATGAGGATATGAAACCTGATCAAGCTAAAGTGCAAGCATTGTATACTGCCAGTCCCACACAGCACATTTCTATGTTACGATCATTTCTTGGAATAGGCACTGCCAGTACCCCACAGCACATTTCTATGTTACAATCATTTCTTGGAATGGCAAGTTAAGGTTCTAGATACATACAAAACTTTGCTACAGTCAGCGCACCACAGCGAGAACTGACAAAAAAAGAATATGTCTTTGCATTGGTCGCAAAAATCAAACAAGCTAATGCCACTGGAATGGCTTACTTTTATCCCAAAGTTCATACAGAGGTTGGAGTTGATGCTAGACCTGTCGGGGCAGGAGCAATCCTGGCACAGCACAGTAGAAGTCGAAAGCTCGGAGACATATTGTGGCATACTCCAGAAAAAACATGTCACAAACAAAATGTGCTAACTCCCAACCTGAGAAAGAAAATTTGGCAGTGGTCTGGGCTTGTGAATATTTCCATGTGTTCTTGTACGGAAAGCCTTTCACAGTAGTGACTGATCATCTAGCACTGTTAGCAATATTTGGCAATTCCAAAGCCAAAATACCTCCTAAAATTGAACATTCGGATTTAAGGTTTCACAAGTACAGCTATACAATGTTCCATCATCCAGGGTAAGATCAGAATTTATGTATTTTATCTGATTTGTGAAATTTGTTATTCAGGATCTGACAATCTATCTTAAATATATGAATGGAACGGATAGACTTTCGCTATATGCAACTTGACTGCAGGGAACATTACCAATACAAACTTGTTTGACTGTTTTCAAAATGTATGTATATGTATGAATCAGGATCATGTTACAAAGATTCTACCTTATGATATGTTCTATGTTGGTTTACATGCTCTTTAGTAATTTGTATCCACTTTCCACTCACTTTGGGAATCTTATAAATACCTATATGTTTGACTGTTCATTCAATTTCAATTTTAAATCTTTATTCGGCACTTAAAAAGACACCATAAAAGTACATACACGATACATACATTAAAAACAAGTTTAAAAATGAGTTTTTTTTTAAATAAGCTGAAATTCATTTCATTTACAAAGAAGAAGGGGACATTTCTATACTTGGGTCTCTGTTTAAGGAGCATTACATTCAGTTACTTCTCTGGTGTTCCTTAACCGCATTGCCACCCTGATAAAACTTACTGTACAAAACAACGTGTGAGCATCTGAGGCTTCCTGGAGAAACCTCAGGGCCATTTTTGCTTGTCTGAGTTTAGTTTCTTTCAGGATCCCTACTAAAAACTTGCGTCTGGGAACAGAATAAAAGGGACATAGCAGAACAAAGTGAAGGGTATCCTGCGGAGACCTAGCGTCGCAGCCGCAGGTACCCTTCGCCTCCAGTGTTAGAGTGAATCCAGAGGGGATGGCAAGTAGATGATGTAGCATATTTAGTCTAAACCGGGTCATATAGAATCGGTCCTGGGCATTATGCATCACAGTACGGTATGGTTCCATTCCTTGCTTCTTTGTCAATAGACAGTAAGATAAAACAGTAGGCTTACACCTTTCCACCTTGGCCCTATTCGTAAGTGTCCATTCTGAAAAAAGTTTTTTAACCATTGTTTTATTCTGGCCGATTAAAGATTCTGGTGCAGAAAAAAAGTTTTTGCAGCCAATTGCCTAAAGAGAGTCCTTTACATACTTCAGCCATGGAATACAGCCCCCTTTGTCATGTTTCAAACAGTCTTTTAGGATTTGTCTGGTGAGTTCCGCTTCTGGATTAATCCAAATTTTAATCCAGGCGAGAAGGGGTCTAATTTTGATACGATCTTCGATGTAGGGCTCCCCTACTTCCTCATGGATGATATAGGCCGGGGTACTCTGCGGCAATTTCAAGATTCTTTTAAAGAACTTGTTTTCTTCCACCTGAATCTGCTGCAATTGTTTATCTATGAAACCCCATACTTCTGCTCCGTAGGTGACCTTGGCACAGCATACCGATCTATACTGGTTTAGCATTTGCTCTGGAGACCATCTGCCAAGTCTTCTCCCATAACCCATGATGGCCCCTGATGACGCCACCAATTTCGCTGCGTGTTTGTCCGTCAAGGGGGTAAAGTTTAACTGTTCGTCGAACAGTACACCAAGGTATGAGAAAGTCTTGACCTGTCCAATCTTGTGTGACCCAATTTTATAGGTAAACTTCCCTTTTTCTTTGCCTCCTGCTGACATGACATAAGATTTTTCCAGATTTGCTGATAGGTCAAGTTTAGCCATGAAATCGACAAAGCCATCAATCAGCTTCTGCAACCCCAAGGGTGTTCTCGCTAACAGCACCGCGTCATCCGCGTAGAGTAATACGGGCACCGCTCGGTGTCCTATTTGGGGTGAGTCCACACGCAATTTGAGTAGTTCTTTGTCCAGGGAATTAATGTATATAGTGAACAGAAAAGGCGCCAAGATGCAACCCTGCCTCACTCCACTCGTACATAAAAAGGGCTCAGTCCTGCTTCCCTCTTGGGTGTATCAAACTATTGCGGAAGTGTTCCAGTGTAGAGCTTTTGGGAGGTCTGCCATTGTTTGTTCCACTCCTAAGTTTGACAATAGGGTCCAAAGTTTTTCTCTATTTACACGATCAAATGCCGCGGAAAGGTCCATGAACCCCATGTGTATAGCCCCCTTGCCAGCGATGGTATATTTGGCTGTCAGGAGGTAGAGATTCAAGCATTGATCGGTGGTAGATCTACCCTCCCTGAACCCATATTGTATGTCTGTCAGGACCTGGTTCTCCTCTGCCCATTCCTGCAAACGATTTAAAATAACACGGCCCAGTACCTTGGCCATCACGTCTATGAGGGATATAGGACGGTAACATTGTGGGTCATCACGATTCCCTTTTTTGTAAATCGGGACTATGGTTGCCGTTGACCAGGAACGAGGTAGCCCTGCCACCACTGCCTCGTTCAGAACCCTCGTGAGCAGAGGAGCCCACAGATCTATATTGCTCAGGTAGAGGTCGGGGGGTATACCATCAGGGCCGGGTGCTTTGTTCTTACTCAGCCCTGCTATTGCCAGTTCCACTTCTGCCAGGGAAAAGTCCAGTTGTGTAGTTGGATTTAACCTTGGTCCTTCACCCTGGGTTAGTTGTTCTGTATGGTTATAGAGGCTCTGGAAATGGGTCTGCCATTGTTCCGGTAAAATGGCAATTATTATTTTTGGTACTCCTGGGTCCTGGAAACATGGTGTATTAATAACTTTCCAGAATCCCGAAATATCTCCCCTTTCTGCCGCCTCCCTTAAATCCTCCCACGCTTGTATTTGTAAGCTCTTTTTGCGGGATTTCAGGGCTTTTTTATATTCTAATCTATACTGTGCAATTTTAAGGTTATCCCTGGGGCGAGACTTGAGGCTGAGTTTAAGGTTTTTGTGCGCCTTAATACAGTCTTGGTCAAACCAACGCGGGGTAAGAGCTACTTTACTGTCTTTGGAGGTCTTTAGTAGATTATCTACATGACGTGCAATTTCTTCAAATACACTGACCACCTTTGTTCCCCCCACGCTGGGATCAAGGCATGTATTTATAGCGTTTTGCCCTTCTGTTATTAATCTTCTGTAGAATTTATCTCCATCTATCTTGGCCCACTTGATCCTCCTCCCCTGGTCCACTGCCTTTTCTATAATATCTGTTCTGTGTGAGGGTTTTTTAAAGTTAAAGCCTTTTAATGCTAAGATCAGAGGGTTGTGATCGCTAAAAATGCTTGAGTCAATAGCCATGCTGCTGATACTTCTCTTTATGAGAGGTGAAACTAAAATAAAGTCAATATACGAGTGGCAGCCTCTGCCTTTGAATGTTGGATTAGGGTCTCCATTTCTGCCTAGCTCTATCAGGTCCATAGTATGGACCAGATTACGTCTTTTTGTTAGCTTCTCTAAATCCCATCCCTCTTTTGTGTGTGCAAAATGTGGGCCTTTTGATACGGTGCAACGCAACCAATCCTTACTCAATGGTCTTAGGTTCTCGCAAAGGTGGCAATTAAAATCCCCCATAAGTATTATACTAGGGGGGTTTGGTGTCTTATTTAGTTCATTCAAATGTATGTGCATATATGAATCAGGATTGCCCCACTTATATATAAGACTATATTTCATGATATGTTCTAGGTTGGATTGTATGCTCTTCTGCAATCTCCGTTCACTCTGTACATACTTTCCGAAGTTAGGCTTGACCGTACTATATCACTCCTTTTTCCTGTTTGGCTTCTTTCCACTAGCGGGGTATTTTCTGTCCTGTGCTCTGATTTAATGGACTAATGAGTGTTTGAAGACTTTCACCTGTGGTAGTGATCAGAACTAGTGGCTAGTCACAGGGCGTTTTTATGAGTTGTAATATTTTACAAGACTTCATTATGGCTATGATGACTTGGCTTCTTTTACCAGCTGGGTGAAAAATGTATTATTTTACAAATTGGATAAGAATATTCAATCGCAGATTAGCGGTAAATCTAAACTATAATGTTTTAATAGTTTAAACCCACTTTGTATTGCACTCTGGCTTCACAAAGCACAGCACATTGCACACCGCCAACATGGCGCCGTCATTTGGCTTTACGGTCACGGCGGCCATTATTACATTTTTATTGTCATCCCGATTTTTAACAAATAAATGACTAGCATGATATGTACTCCAAAACTTTATGGTTTACTTCAAGATTGCACAAATAGCACCAAACCAGTTGGTTGGTGCCTTAATTTAGGAAAGCACAAGCTCTGGCGGCAGATATGATATGAGTTTTTTATGTCACTCTGGTTTTTTGTGCCTTGCCCGATTATACCATGGATAGAGACTGTACTTTTGCATTTATCTTTTGGTACAGATTTGGAGTTCTTTACATTACAAAAGGCTTGTTGATATGGAAACAGATGCTTTGGGTTGATATTACCACAAGGCCAGTGTTGCCTTTCAAAACAAGAATTATTGATGCGGTGTGTTTACACTTTTTATAACACAATCATGCTTTTGCACTATTACTAGGGTTTTATTTCATGTTTTTTTCTTCTTCTTTTTCTCAAAATTCCGAATAAAAGAATACTTTGACTTTTATAGACTTTCTTTGACTGTTGCACCCTTTTTAGAAGTAGTCTTACAGAACATCGGTGAACTTTCTCTTGTACACAACTTTGTGGTTCTGACTCTTCACAGTTGGTTTGCTATTTTCTTTCTATCCTATATCCTATTGTTACAAAATATTCAGCTGTTTCTCTCTTTGAATAAGCTAATACAAAGGCAATTTATTTGTACATACATCTAGACATTTTTTGTATATTATTCTTATTAAAGCTTTGAAAAAGTCTTTGCATTAAGACGAAACACGTGTCAGCTGATGCTTGCAGAAACGTACAATAAATCAACAAAGGAATCAATGAACTTTTTGGACTCCTAAAGACTTATTTCTGTTCGTGAGAAAAGAAGAAATCAATTTGGAATCTGTGTACTTCTAAGGGGAATAGTTTGGATAACTGAAACCCACATTGTGATCAAACTTGTGACAAATTTGTCTTTTGGTTTACTTTTTAGAGAGTATTGCATAAAAGGTTCTAATATTTGTAATATTGATATTGCGCGAATAGCACCTCACACAATATTGGCACGAAGAACGATAAGTCGGAATTTGATGTGAAGTGAATTCCCTTCTGGGAACCACTACTACCAACTGTGAAGCTATTTTATAAGATCAGAATCCTGCTGATTACTTTTCAAGGATGCCATTGCAGTGTCCTGGTACCTCATCTAAGACAATGGAGGCCTACATCAATTTTATTGTGAAATTGAGCACACCAGATACCATGTCTTTAGAACAAATTATCACTACCACAACCCAAGATAGTGACATGTTAAAGTTAAAAAACATTGCTCATCACTCGTGGAACCAGCATATTAGACCTCTCACTAATGACAGTGAGTATGTGAAGTTCACAAATGTAAGAGATGAACTTTTGGTGACTCAAGAAGGCCTAATTCTGAGAGGTACACGAATTGTGATTACTGAGAGTCTACGACAACAAGTGATCAGCGCCATCCATGAAGAACACTGAGCAATAGTTGCCAACAAGAGAGCTCTCCGTGACTGAGTTTTGGTTTCTATATCTCTCTCAAAGGGTCAAAAAAGAATTAAAGACTTGTCATATATGCAACTGTTTTTCACTGCAAAACATTCAGCACCCTTTGAATATGTAAAAATTGCTACATCATGCGTGGGAGAGAATTGCTATAGATTTCTTTGTTTCTCTTGAGAATGGACATCATATTCTAGTCATTATTGATGAATTCTCCCGCTTTCTTATGGTAGAAGACCTTTCATCCACTACACATGGAAAGGTTATTCAAAAGTCAAGTGGCAGCTTTACGACATGTGGTGTACCTGCAATTTTGAATTCTGACAACAGCACTCCTTTTAATAGTTGAGACTTCAAAGACTTTCTAAATCAACTCAATATAAAGCATTAAAAAAGCCCTCCTCTTTGGCCCGAGGCCAATGGTCTGGTGGAACGGTATATGAATACCCTCAAGAAAGCTATTGAGCATGCTGCATTGGAGAAGCTCGGCCTCAAATGTCTTTTTAATACTACACTTCTAGCTTACTGTTCGACCCCTCACTCAATGACAGGGGAAAGCCCTGCAATTCTCATGTTTGGAAGAAATATGACAACCAAACTGCCCCTATGGACCAACTTCAGAACCAAGAATGAGGGAGACATTCATACTATGGACTTTGGCTGCAATCAGAAGAGGAGAATATATGCTAACAGGCGATGTCATGTAAAATATGTCATCTTTGCAAGAGGAGATCGATTGCTTGTCAAACAACACAGAAAAAGAAAATCTGATGCTCCTTTTGAGGCTGAACCATTTATCATCACTAATACGAAAGGACACTTAATGACGGTGCAGCATCCTGGGAAGTCCTTTGCAAGAAACTCCTCTCACTTTTGAATTCTGGCCAATCACTCTCCAAACATCAATGTCAATGTAGAGACGGGTTTAAGACAGACTGTTGATGACTCTGTGTCTGCTGATGAGTCCACCTCAGCTGTGCAGATCACGACACTTCTACTACCAGTTACCGGTTTCTAGTGACCCGATCAGGACGTGTGATTCAGGCACCATGACAATTTTATTGAAGAATTATAGATGCCTGTATATCTATAATCATCTGTGTATTTATTCACATAATCATTTGTGTATTTATTCATCTATTTAGTTATTAATCCGTTTTGAAAAATGATGCATTTTTTATTGAACAAATCAGGTGATGAAGTGTCTTGTAAACCATGAAACACTGGCAATCTTTTGGTTCCCACTGTAAGCCATAGGCCTGTGGCATAATCGTTGGAGGGATGAGCTGAAGAGAGGCTTAGAATGTTGAGTTCTGACATACATGCAGCAGAATAAAGACGTGTGAAACTACTCTCCTTGTGTGGCTTGGTTATTGATGAGTAGGATGCTACAACCTCTTAGGGGTGAGATTGTTTGAGCTTTCGAGAACTCAGTCACAGCTCACATTAAGACTGTGACCTTTCTCTCGCATAGCTTAGCAATCGGTTTTCCTACAGATCTCAACAATTACACCACTTGCTTAAGTATCTCCGAATACCTAAGTTGCTGCCCAGGGAAATTTAGGTTTCTGGCAGACATCTCCTCCTCTTTCATACTGACCTGCCTTAAGATCTAATAGAAGAGCCCATTTATTTCTTTGCTCTGGAGCATCTCGACAAGGTATGTGGTCGCACTGGCACTGTTAATCTAGCAAATAATAAAATGCATGAAACTCTCATTACAATATAAAGATCAATAAAGTCATCCAGCAAGTTGATGCTTTGAAAACTAGGATTAGCACCGCTGGGAATGCTTCCACAAACTATAATGCTTTGGCAGAGCTGTTGATGGCACAGTTTCAGAACATAATGTTTGCCCTTGAGTGCTTGAAAAACCTACATCACATGACTTCAAAGTCATTGCCCTGCTAGAAGACCAGAGAGAGTCATGGACCTATTGTGACACCGGGCAAGAAATTCAACAAGCTTATTGGCTCAATGTCATCCACTAAAATGCCTCCTATGCATACACAATTTGATAATCAGCCAAAGAAAGACTTTTCCTGTGAGGGAAACTTCTTTTTTGTTAAAACATTCCCCCCAGTAACAGTGTGAATTATTAGTGGCAACTGAGGCATCTGATAGACCATTTCAAAAATGTGGTGCACACATTTTGCTAAAATAAGTTCTTCAAACATCAGAATGTCTAAGACAACAGGGAATGGGTCTGCCACTCCATGAAGGAATCAAAGATAGTTATTTCCTTCTTTGGAACGCTTGATAATGACTAAGTGTTCATTTTATCTGCAGGTTGTTTTCTGCACAACATTTGTTATGTTGTAGTGGGTCTAGAAAACTCTATTATTTTACCTTTTTTTCCCTCAGAGTTTTATATAGCGCAAACTTGATCTGAATGTATCAGAGAGCTTTACATGAGCACCAGTTGCTTTCACAAGGACACATTCATTTTTGTTAAGCACGGGGAGATTAAGTTAAGTGATTAGCCCAGAATCAAAGAATGTTGAGCGTCATAACCAAGACTCGAACCCGGTTACCCAGCTTCGAGGACGACCGCCTTAGACCGTTGGATCACATCCTCTACCCTTTTCATAGGATCATGTGCTTAAACTCTATAAGATCCAAATCAGGCGGCCAATGGGGATGAAGTTGCCGTTGAGCACACATAAAATAAAAGCTACTACAATGGGTGTTTACTTGGTTGATGGTCAAAATCTTCAAATATAATTCAAAACAATATAAAGCTAGTAATTAGATGAGGGAGTCCTTGCTCTATTTGCTAGGGCTGTAAAGAAGTTAACCACGTGGCTTTATCCAAAGTAGATACACGTTGAGTAGGGCCAGACTGGGAACCCAAAGCACCCCTGGAAAATGTTGTCAGTACAGCCCCCATACGGTGTGCATAGCAATCGAGCGCAGCGAGTGAGCCTGATCACTACAAGGGAGCATGGAGGGTTTTGTCCCCAAGAAGATGCAGGAAAAAATAACAAAAATGGTGCATTCCACTACACATTTCTCATTATATATTCAATTGTATTCGTTTTTAAAGCATAGTAAATGATGACCTTACAGTGCACTAGGATAAAGCAATCTTTATTGGGGGCCCTTCAGTGATTCCTTCACTATCACCCTCCAGCAGTGCCTTTCACTCTCTCACATGTATTGCATGTGTTTTATAGCGCTGCTCATACAAGTTTAGGGTGTCGAAGCATTTTACATCACAAACACATACAGAGAGAATGAATCATATAAGACAAAGGGAACTACAAGGTGTAGGATTCATATGTCATCCTTTCTGGGGCCGCTTTACACACGCAGCGCATTTTTCTTCATTGTGCCAGGCGCTCCATTAAAAAGGTGCGGCTGGCACAATGAAGGAAAATGCGCTGCATTATGAGGAATGTGCTGCCCTCAGGGCAGCTGTGAACTCTCGCTGCCCTGAGGGCAGCGTAGTAATGTGAAATACCGATAGTAATGTGAAATGGCTGATTGAAAGATTCTCCGTGTTTCACTGTGCAGGCAGCAACCCGCCTGCACTTTGTAGAGGGATTAGAGATCCCCATGCAGGCAGGTGCAGTCAGTGATTGCATCTGTCAGCAAGGGGATGTTTGGGGGGTCCACAGGACCCCTTTTACCCCCTGCAGAGGGCTGCTGTCAGGAGGTTCACTGCCAGAGCATCTCCTGAGGGCTTATTTGCCTCTGTGCCCATGTCGGTAATACAGCTCAGAAGCAAAGGGGTTTTCTCATTTGCATGGGGCACGTCCCCATGCAAATGTGGGAATGCCCCCTTGAAGATAGTGCTGGCGCTTTATGTGCACCAGCACTATTCGTATTACAGAAGGGCCCGCACATGCGCCTCTAGTCCCATGTGTAATACCAAATTGCCCCTGGGGCACGCAAAGTGGGCACAAATGCCCGTTGCGCCCCCAGGGGCACTTTATGTACTATGGCCCCTCGTAGGCATTTTTTAAGAGTACATGGTCTGGGAAAGCACCAACTCAGGATTCAGAAAGTAACACCATTTTTAGGGTTTACGTTACTAATAAAACTGTATTTCTACCCAAACAAACTCTTTTTAGCAGAATTGGCATAATGAAAGACTGGGACAAAAAAACATAACTTTTTAACCTAGATTACAATTGTAACTTATGAAGTGCATAGTAACAAAAGGATCTCTGTGACATAAGCTGGAACCCACTGAGCTATGCACATAAAATACTGTTCTGTGATCTACATAGTACACACTTTTTGCAGCAGTCATATTAACCCTCTGCGCTACCATAGATGAGTCAAAACTACCACTAGAAAAAACTCCAATCTCTCTCCAGTAGATACATTAATCACTAGAGTTATCTTAGCACTTTTATTATTGCCTCAAAACTGTTGGATATACAAGAAACTCTGCAGTTCTTTTAAAACTGCTGCACTGCTACAAAATTGGACCCCAGTAACAAAAGTGCCCCCCCCCCACCCTTCCAGCCTCCCGGGGAAACACCCGATGCCTGGTACGGCCAGTATGGCCTTGACCATGAGTCACTTTCACACCAATGTAGGTCTCCTGTATTGGACAAAATTATTTAACCACCCTTTGGCGAGTATGCTTGAGGAATCTGAGAAGACACATGATGTATTGGCTAGTCTATAATTATAGGAAGTACCGTGTAGGGTGAGGTTAAAATCAGTTGCGTTAGTTGGAATTATGGCTGATACACGTCACACTTTAATAAGAAATGCTTAAATGATAAACAGTCACCTGCAAGTCAAACTGAGCAATGAATCCCAGCAAGAGTGCATCCCTCTCCTCTATGATCATAGCAGCACTTAATGACCTCTTTATTGTTGCCCTATTTTCTAATGAGGGCATTCCACCCATCAACCCACCAAATGCCTTCGCTGTAGTGTTACAAAAAGGTTGTTTGTGATATGCCCTTCTTCCACATAAGGAACTTACACGTGAGAGTAATTGAGCATGAGGACTTGGATAACTCTTGATATAAACTCAATTCTGGTAAATGTCCAGATATTGTTTGTGAGGGTCTCCAAAGGGAAGTAGAAGAAATTATGGACAAGGCAACTTACCTGATAATTGAAGTAGCCAGACAGTCATGTAGGATTTTCAACCTCATTATGAAGCACTCTTTAAAGAACACATGAAGCTGGTAAATATATGAGATGTTCCTCTTCTTTCATTAGTGGAGGGATGTAATCTGGTCAGGATAGAAAAGATTTTAAAAAGCTGATTCAATATGAGGAGTTAGCCAGGCGTGATCAGAAATGTTTTACAATTCTAGCTCTAAATGAATGACAAGGATTAAACCCCACTGGAATGTGGGGCAGATTTTCATTGGGTAGTTCTTAAATCATTTGAGGATATCAGCCCTTATTTTTAGATTCAAAGGTTTAGCTTTTTGAAATTCTAGCAGACCAGAGATTTTTCAATTTAACTGGTATGATACAAAAGCTACTGGGACTTATTGTCTCAACTTACCGTCTATCATTGAGTTTTGTATTAGTCGTACTAACCAATAAATCTCCTCATTATAATAGGTATTCTGTGAAATGTTTTCTATATTAACTTTTTGGCAACTTCTGTTAATGGTCTTGGGCAAAAGAATCTCCAGTGTTGAATATGGAAGAAGATGCTATACATAAAATGTGCCAATCCCTTGTCACCTTCAAGCACCTATAATAACACTTCAATTTTTATTCTTTACTAACCCCTGAATTGGCAATTTTATATACATTGTTGGAATTGCAATGGGTTGGGATCGTGCTTCAAAACATTTTGGTACTTGTCCTTTGTTTGTTTCAGCTGCTGGTGTTCTGTTTATAGAGTTGCAATTTTCTCCATGTAATACTGTTACAGTGAGAGGGGGCATGGGGCACACACAGTCCTTATGAAATCCTAAAGCAGTCTTCGGTTTGTTGTTGCAATTAAATATTGCTCAGTTGGGTCTGAAAAATCTTAAGCGAATATCAAGCTTTTTGGCGATTATCTCATCATTATCTGCACAGGAAGTGACATCACTGGATTTCCAATCATCTATCTGAACAGGAAGTGATATTACTGGACTTACCACCATCAGTCTGCATAGGAAGTGACATCACTGGATTTCCCATTATTTCTTTGCACAGGAAGTAACATCACTGGATTTCCCATCATCCATGTATACAGGAAGTGAGATCACTGGATTTCTGATCATCCAACTGCACAGGAAGTGACATCACTTGTTTCCTGCCAAAACTGTCTTTAAAAGTAGAAGCCACGCTGGAGGACTTGTTTCCCATATTCCATCTACATAGGAAGTGACATAACTGGATTTGTCATCATCCATCTGCACAGGAAGTGACATCACTGGTTTAAATTAGTGAAAAACAAAATTCCCTTCTGTGTCGAAGTATATTTCTAATGCGGAAGTCTAAATTAGTTTGCACTGAACACTTAGTTATACATTTTAATTCTTATTTATTATCACACAACGTAATTCTTTTTGCCCACTATTGACTTTATTTATCACTTTATCAGTCAAAGCATAGATTTAGAGACCATTCAGTTAAAAACAGGTTATAAAAACATTCAATAAAAATCATTTATACACGTAGATCTGTTGTTGCAAAAAGCAAACTGATGTCAAAGCAAATATTAACTTGATATTATCTTGTATCACATATAGGTATTTCTATTTCGACAAATTCCTGCCTATATCCATTCTACATCAAAGGTATTATCATACATTTATTGAATGTTTTTATAATGTGTTTTTAACTGAATGGTCTCTAAATGCTATGCTTTGACTGATAAAGTGATAAATAAAGTTAATAGTGGGCAAAAAGAATTACGTTGTGTGATAATAAATAAGAATGAAAACGTATAACTGTTGGTTCAGTGCAAACCAATTTAGACTTCCGCATTAGAAATATACTACGACACAGAAGGGAATTTTGTTTTTCACTAGTGTGATCTGACCCGGTCCCTTTTGGTCTAACCTGGGTAACGCTCTAATTTTTTGATCACTGGCTTAAAGCCAAAACAGCTGATACAAGGAGAAGCCAAGCAAAAGGCCTCATTTCTCGTCATCCATCTGCACAGGATATGACATCACTAGATTTACCATTATCCATGAAGTGACATCAGTGGATTTCCCACCATCCATCTGTACAGGAAATGTCATCACTGGTTTGCTGCTGAAGGTTTCTTCATTTAATAAAGGTTGCAGCATGGATATGCAGTAGGCACACCGTTGGCATGCCAAAGTCAAGCCTGTTCATAACTGTCCCCACCCATGCCAGTGCCAGGACCCCTGATCATTCACCCACCCACCTCACCCCCATCGCTATTCCACCTTGACTGCCCATGCCCTGAACCCTGGTCCCATCTCCCAGTCCTGCTGCTGCCATGACCCTGCGCCCAGCACTGAAGGTGCATTCTGCTGCTCGACCTGCCATTTCACATGTACCCTCCTACACCCACCTCGCACCCCCACAACCCTCACACACTCAATAGACACCCGACTCCCACTACACCACATCACACTCTGCATACTCCGCAACACTTGTTCCCTCATGAAACATGTCACAGAAATTTGAGATCTGCTGCAGAACCACTCACCGGACCTGCTCTTCCTGACCAAAAGCGTACTCCCATGTCACCCCTCGTCATCGCCACGGCAATCATCCCCGGATACATGATTGCAAGACAAGACAGAACAAAAACGCCTTGAAAAGCACCTTCAAGAACATGAAACCCTTAAACTTTAAACTCTTCATCACCGGCAGCTACACCCTGAGGTGCACCCTCGTCTATTGTCCTCAAGGAACATGCTCCAACTTCAGTGGCACCATCGAGGATTTAGTCAGCCCCTCATACTCAGGTCCAGTGACCTTCATTCTCCTTGGTGACCTCAACTATGACCTGAAGGACCTCACCAATCCCAATATAACCCATCTCAGACTCGCCCAGTGAGTGGAAGGCCCCACACATACTGCTTGACACCTACTGGACCCCATGTTCACCAGCTTCAGCAACATCACAGTAGATAAGCCTTCATTAATCACCTGCTATGACCACAACCTCATTAACTTCAGCATACCCAACCCACACCGCAGCAGACACACCATCACCAGATCTTCACAATGGTACTGAAACAAGATCTCAGAAGCATCCTTGTATTCTGAATTCCTACACCACCAACCTTGACACAACAATAACCTCAAATCTATCTCCAACTTCATCACCTAGATCACAGATTGAACAGATATCCAGGCTCCTCTCAAAGCCCAAAAAACACAACAACCAGACCGCAGGCAAGGTGTTACAGGGAAGAGCACAAGGTTAGAAAATCCCACTGCAAGCAACTTGAACGCAGATGCAGACAAAGTTAAAATGACACGGAACGCTCCCACCAGCAAATCAGAGCCATCAAACGCTCTGTACTCAACGACCACATCAAAAGTACCAAGAAAATCTTTGTCGTGGTGGAATACCGAACCTCACTGGCAGCAAGCTCCACCAGAGACACCCCCCCCCCCCCCCCCCCCAGGACCTCTGCACCCAGGTGCCCCTATTCTTTAGCATAAAATCACCATAATCTACAAAAACTTCAAGCCCCAATTGGACTCTTACATTCTTGCAGCCCTCCTCCCCATTTCTATCAACACCCATAGGAGCACCCTGACCACCTGGCCCACCGCCACCACTCAAAAAACTGCAAAAATTATGTAGTCTATACACTCCAGAGCATCCTCGAATTCCTGCACTCACCACATCTTCATCAGAGAACTGTCAGGCTCTGCTTTCTGGCCTCTTCGGGGCTGTGTTGCTATGCCTATAACCTCCCCTATGAACGGCCTCAGTGTCTGAAGTATGAAACACAAACAGCCGAGGGAGTCCAACCGGGGAGGGAAAGGAAGGGGACAGCAGGGAGGGAGATCTGCAATGACAAATGACAACTCGTTTAGAAACCCCCCCCGAAGTTTAACCAACCCACTTTTGTTGCTGGCCCCTTATCGCACAGAACACTTTACAACCCCACACTCGTACCTGTAAAGGAAAATACAATGGTTGTATCTCGAGAAGACACGGCGTGAGGTGGTACCAGGCACTCTTACCCAACTGCGAAATAATCAAACAGAGAGTCACTTCATGAGAATCCTGACTTATGTGGGTGACGTTATATACAGGGAGGACTGATTCACCTACCTAAAACATGTTATAAACATTCCTTAAGGGTGGTGCATAATCCCTCTGAATTAGTACCCCTCTTGTGTCTCCTGAGTAGAAATAAAGGATAAACAACAATTGTGAAAAGAACATCCAAAGTATATATAAGCAATAACGGACTTGATCCTCTGTTAAGTTTCACATGGAAAGTAGGTCCTTTGATATATGAGTGTTCAACAACACACCCACATAGCGTAACAAAGTTTATATTCAGCCAAGGTTTTCTCGAGGTCCAGCCTCGTATTACTGGTAAAACTGCCAAGAATTGCACATACGGTGATGTTCTTTCCCCCTCAGCCGAGAGGAAAACACCACCCGTTAACCCGATGCCACTGTCCCTGTGTGGCTCCTTTGGCAGTCTCACAAAGTTCAATAGCGCATCCACTTCCTCCCCTCAGCCGAGAGAAAGAATGGGAAATACCAAACAGCTCCACGCTACCAGCGCGGAATACACAGTTCAGGCACAGCGTGCCTCTGAATACAGGAATTTGCGGACCAAATCCGCTTTCTTACCGCTACCGTCAGCACACAAACGGTCCTCCGATCAGTACCAGGAATTATCGGCAATGCCGGGACTGCATGGGCTCGTTTTGATTACGTGTTGCGCACGCTCCGTGCGTTCTTCACGTCACCGCCCATTGCCTATCGGGAATTGTAGTTTCTCAGGTGTTCGATGTGCGAGGAGCGCGGTTTTTCAGGCTGTCTGTGGTTCATGGGCATACGGGCATTCGAAACCTGACAGTACATCCCCCCTCACAAGGGGCGGGCACCGGGTGCAGGACGGTCCGGGCACAAACGGTGAAACCGGGCGACCAACCTGGGTGCATGAACTGCCTCAGCCGGCTCCCAGGAACTTTCCTCCGGACCATAGCCCTTCCAAGAAATCAGGTAGTGTATGCATCCCCTCACCCATTTGGAATCCAAGATCTTCTGTACTTCAAATTCTCTTTCCTGCTGTACTGAGATAGGCTGGGGAGCACGGCGTACAGGACAGAGAGAGGGTTTCAAGAGCGACACATGGAACACAGGGTGTATCCGAAAGTGCGCTGGCAACCGCAATTTTAAAGCAACAGGGTTGACGTGTTTTACCACTCTGTACGGCCCTATGAATCGGGGATTGAAAACACTATGTTTCTTGAATTTGATGTGCTTGGTGGACAACCACACCAAATCCCCCTTCCTGTACACTGGGTTTGGCCTGCGGTGTTTGTCAGCCTGCGCTTTGTAGCTAGCCTTGGCTTTGATCAGATTGTTGCGTGTGGCCAGGAGCACCTTGCGAACACGCAACAGCCTCTCCCTGACTTCCGGTAGTTTCGTGCTCGTATTCGGCAACAACATGGGATCGAACCGGGGATGATGCCCATACGAACTAAAGAAAGGCGTATGTAGTGTGGAAGAGTGATGAGTACTGTTGTATGCGATTTCCGCTACCCACAACCAATCCACCCACGCATCAGAATTGTTTTGTACGTAACAACGGAGATACTGCTTCACGGTTGGATTCAGCCTCTCCGTTTGACCGTCGGTCTGGGGGTGGAAACTGATTGAGATCGAGGACTTGATCTGCAGCTCTGAACACCACGTTTTCCAGAAGCGTGCTGTAAATTGCGCGCCCCTATCGGACACTATGTCCCTGGGTAGACCGTGTAGCCTCACTACGTGTACTAGGAGTAGGTGCGCTAGCTGACCTGCCGTTGGTACTTGCCTACAGGCTATGAAGTGCCCCATTTTGGTCAGGTAATCCACCATTACCACTATGGCTGTTTTCCCCTGATCTTTGAGAAGACCGACAATGAAATCTACCGAAAACCTTTCCCATGGGTGAGCGGGTGTGGGCATGGGTCGCAGCAGCCCCTGTGGTTGTTGACGATCCGACTTCATTTGATTGCATGTAGTGCATTCGGATACCCATCGACGAAGGTCTAGCCTGATCGAAGGCCACCAGAACTGCCTTAAAGTATTCTCGAGGCTTTCTCCATACCCCATGTGTCCTGCGCAGGGGACGGTATGGCACCAGGAAAACACAGTCTTGCGCAACAACACAGTAGGGACAAGGACTTGGGTTCCTTTCATCGGTACGCCATGTTTCATCCTCCATTCAGGGTGATGTCGCAGCCACGTTCTCCACACACAGGTCTGTATCCCGTTGTTCACTCCTTTCAAAAACTCATGCGAATGGGTTACGCCTATGACCCTGGAAGGTTGGATAATAGCTCTGTCGGGGGTAGAGGTGTGTAGAGTCGGGTTCTCTTGTCGTGTTAGGGCGTCCACCTTTCTGTTGAGGGCACCGGGTCTGTAGGTGACTATGAATCGGTACTCCTCGAAGAACAACATCCAACGTAGTTGTCGGGGAGTCAAATGTCTGGCTGCCCGCATAAACTGCAGGTTTCGGTGGTCCGTATATACGGTGACTTGATGTTTCGCCCCCAACAGACAATGTCTCCATTCCAAGAATGCGTCACGAATGGCTAACAGTTCCTTCTCCGCGATCGTGTAATTGTTCTCTGCAGGACTTAGTTTTCTGGACATATAGGCGATGGGATGCAACTGGCCCGTGGCTTCATCTCTCTGGGACAACACTGCCCCCAAAGCTGCTTCGGAGGCATCGGCTTCTACCGTAAAAGGCAGATCAGGGTTGGCATGAGTGAGCACCGGGGCCGAGAAAAAGGAGTGTTTCAACTGATCAAAGGCTCCTTGAGCTTCAGCACCCCACACAAAAGGCACGTTCTTTCTCGTCAGTCGGGTCAAAGGGGCCACCATGCCCGAGAAACCCTGAATGAAGCGCCTGTAAAAGTTTGCGAACCCTAACAGACTCTGAATGTCTTTGACGTTGTTCGGACTGGGCCATTCTTTTATCGCCAGGATTTTTCGTTCTGCCATCACTTGCCCGGAAGGGGTGAGCATCACTCCCAGGAATTCCACCGTTGTTACATGGAACTCACATTTGTAATCTTACAATATAAGTGATGTTTCTGTAAGGCTCGCAAAACCGACCTAACATGTGCAATGTGTTCTTCTGTGGAGTTTGAATATATGATTATATCGTCTATATACACCACGACGTGATGATCTAAGTATTCTCGCAGAACTTCATTCAGAAAGAACTGAAACGCGGCTGGGGCGTTACAATACCGAAAGGGCATTACCAGGTATTCATAAAGCCCATACCGCGTCTTGAAGGCCGTCTTCCACTCGTCTCCTTTTCTCATACGTACGAGGTGGTAGGCGCCTCTGAGGTCCAGTTTGGTGTATATGGTTGCTGATCGTACCTGTTCTAGCAGAACAGGGATTAACGGCAGGGGATACTGATTCTTTATAGTAATGGTATTCAACGCCCTGTAATCAATGCAGCACCTTTTTTCACCATTCGCTTTTGGGATGAAGAAAAGCGGCAATGCTGCAGGAGATCTAGAAGGACGGATAAATCCTAGGGCTAGATATTTATCTAGATATGCCCGCTATGTTTCGTTTTCCTGCACCGTGAGTGCGTATATCCGACCATTGGGGATTTCTGCCCCTGGTACCAGCTCAATTAGGCAATCATATGGTCGATGCGGCAGGAGTACCTCAGCTTCCTTGTCACTGAATACAGTTTCGTATGTTTGGTAACAAGCCAGAAGAGATACATCCTTTTCTGCGGCCGTGGCAATTCTCTGCAGAGCGGCCAACGCTTGAGATGGACGAGATAACCCGTTGCTACAATGTTCAAGACAATACGATGACGGAAACTGGACTGTTTTTGTAGTCCATTGTATCGTAGGTTCGTGCTTCTGCAGCCAGGGAAGCCCCAAGATTATTCCATATTGGGGCGCTTGTATGATGTTGAATGTCATTTTCTCATAATGCGTTCCTCCGCATGAAAGTTCGTATTCCTGCGTGTGGTGTGTAATGGGTCATGCCTCCAATTCTTTCCCATCCACAGCATACACGACTTCCGGGTGTGTTTTGGGGATTAGACGCACCCCCAGCCTCTGGGCTTCCGCAAAGTCCATAAAACACCCCGTGGCTCCGGAGTCTATCATGGCCCGCACGTCTTTCTCCTCGGAATCCATCACCAACACCATCCTTAAAAACAAATGATTCCTTTCCTGATCAACGTCAGGCGTAATGGAAGGGATGACTATTTTGCTTGATGGCTCCCCTTCCCTTGCCTTCAAGCTTTGGAGTTTTCCGGCTCCTTCCCTGCGGCGCCGACAGCAGTTTGGCCGGTTCGGTATCTACCTGGTTTGGGTTTTACTGGGCACTCCCTCAAAAAATGGCCTTTTTTGCCACAATAAAGGCACAATCCGTGTTTACGCCGGTAGTCCTTCTCGCTCATGGTTAGAGAGGCCCTCACGGCTCCTATCTCCATAGACTCCGGTAGAGCGGTTGGTTTCTCTCCCAGGCTCTGGCTTTCGTAGGGTGTAACCGGTCTGTCTATTTTCTTGTGGTCCCCCTTTCTTTCCTTCATCCTGTGGTCCAAGCGTAGAGTCAAGTCTATGAGAGCAGCACAGGTACGTGGCTGTGGGTCAATTTGGGCTAAAACGTCTTTTAGTTCCTCGCAAAGACCTTGATAGAATATGGCCGTTTGCTTTGTTTCAGGCCAGTCCGTTTCCGCTACCAGCCGACGAAAGTGGTTCAAGTAGGTTACGAGATCAGAATCTCTTTGCTTGAGTTTTAACAGTTCTCGGTCAGCGGTGAACGTTTCCGCCCTTCTGTCGAAGGTGCTTTCGAATTCTGCTCGAAATTCGTCCCACTCGTAAAGAAGGGGGTCGTCTCTTTTAACCACAGGGACTGCCCATTGTGCAGCCTCACCCCCCAAGTATGAAATTAGAAAGGCCACCCTAGTCTCGTTAGTGGAAAACATCTTTGGTTTACACATAAAGTGTAACATCACTTGTGTCATGAACACCTGCACCTTTTTATTGTCCCCGTAAAATCGTTCAGGAGGGGCCAAAGGTATCTGAGAGGGCATTTCCACCACCACTGAGGTGGAGGCGGAGGAACCCCCACCTCCCACTGAAGTAGTACCAGGCATTCTATCCAAACGGGCCCTCAATTGTACGTTCTCTGCCCTAGAGGCAGCCACCTCCCTATTAGAAGCCGTTAGTTCTACCTGAACCTGCGCTAACGCGGCCAATACATCATCTAAGGTCGTCATGGTATAGGGGTCAACACAGCCAAGAAGCGGATACAATTCTTGGGCCGATAATTCTGTCAGGCTCTGCTTTCTGGCCTCTTCGGGGCTGTGTTGCTATGCCTATAACCTCCCCTATGAACGGCCTCAGTGTCTGAAGTATGAAACACAAACAGCCGAGGGAGTCCAACCGGGGATGGAAAGGAAGGGGACAGCAGGGAGGGAGATCTGCAACGACAAATAACAACTCGTTTAGAAAACCCTCCCGAAGTTTAACCAACCCACTTTTGTTGCTGGCCCCTTATCACACAGAACACTTTACAACCCCACACTTGTACCTGTAAAGGAAAATACAATGGTTGTATCTCGAGAAGACACGGTGTGAGGTGGTACCAGGCACTCTTACCCAACTGCGAAATAATCAAACAGAGAGTCACTTCATGAGAATCCTGACTTATGTGGGTGACGTTATATACAGAGAGGACTGACCCACCTACCTAAAACATGTTATAAACATTCCTTAAGGGTGGTGCATAATCCCTCTGAATTAGTACCCCTCTTGTGTCTCCTGAGTAGAAATAAAGGATAAACAACAATTGTGAAAAGAACATCCAAAGTATATATAAGCAATAACGGACTTGATCCTCTGTTAAGTTTCACATGGAAAGTAGGTCCTTTGATATATGAGTGTTCAACAACACACCCACATAGCGTAACAACGTTTATATTCAGCCAAGGTTTTCTCGAGGTCCAGCCTCGTATTACTAGTAAAACTGCCAAGAATTGCACATACGGTGATGTTCTTTCCCCCTCAGCCGAGAGGAAAACACCACCCGTTAACCCGATGCCACTGTCCCTGCGGGCTCCTTTGGCAGTCTCACAAAGTTCAATAGCGCATCCACTTCCTCCCCTCAGCCGAGAGAAAGAATGGGAAATACCAAACAGCTCCACGCTACCAGCGTGGAATACACAGTTCAGGCACAGCGTGCCTCTGAATACAGGAATTTGCGGACCAAATCCGCTTTCTTACCGCTACCGTCAGCACACAAACCGTCCTCCGATCAGTACCAGGAATTATCGGCAATGCCGTGACTGCATGGGCTCCTTTTGATTACGTGTTGCGCACGCTCCGTGCGTTCTTCACGTCACCGCCCATTGCCTATTGGGAATTGTAGTTTCTCAGGTGTTCGATGTGCGAGGAGCGTGGTTTTTCAGGCTGTCTGTGATTCATGGGCATACGGGCATTCGAAACCTGACAAGAACTGAACCCCATCAGCACAGCCCTCACTCCGATCCCGAGTGACTCAATCATCACAGCCACCTATCAAGACACCTGGAAACATGCCACAGTACTCCCCCGCCTCAAGAAACTCTCAGCAGACCCAAAGATGTTAGCAACTACTGGCCTATGTCCCCGCTACCCTACATAGGAAAAGTCATGGAAAAGATGATATGCAGATGCCGTGCCACCCACTCTCACTGACAACCACCTCCTCAGATTCATGCCCAACCACAGTATAGAGACCATCCTCATCCACACCATGGATAACATCTGGATGATCATGGACAGAGGTAATACCTTGGCTCTCATCCTACTAGATTTTTCCTCAGCCTTCAACACCATCTTCCACCCAATTTTTATACAATGAGGCCGGCACCTACGGATCCACACTTCACTGGATTTGCTCCTTCTTGACAGGCCACACACAGTCAGTCAGCCTGACCCCGTTCATATCAGACACCATCAATTTCATCCACTGAGTTCCTCAAGGATCCCCACTCAGCTCCACTCAGTTCAACTCCTATATGGCCCCACTAACCAGCATCAACTGTGCCCACAGAATTAACATGCTATCTTTTGGTGATGACACCCAGCTCATAGTCTCCCTCTCAGTTAAGATGCCAAGCACTGGAACCAATTAATTTATCATCATGACTGAAGTCGCCAGTTGGATGAAATCCAAGTGCCTCAATCTCTACACAGACAAGACGAAAATCAGAAAAGACACCTCACTCTGGGACTCTACCTAGTGGCCGGCCGAACTCAGACCCACATACCACCCCGCAACCCATGCAAAGAACCTCAGAATAGTAATCACAACAAACTCACAATGAATGGTCAAGTGAATGCAGTCTCCTGCTTCCACATGCTCAAGATGCTCAAGAAAATCTTCAAATTGCTCTTCACCAACTCTAGCAGAACCATCACCCAAGCCCTCATCACCAGCAAGCTAGACTACGGTAAAGCACTCTATGCTGGAAACAACACTCAGCTGACCAGAAGGCTTCAGACCATAAAAAACTCTCAACTTCCCACCCAGCACTCACATCAGGCCGCCCCTCAAAGAGCTCCACTTGCTCCCAATTCATAAGCAAGCACTCTTCAAACTCCTCACACACATACAAAGCCTTGTGCAATATTGGCACCCAGATAGCTTAACAAGGACATAAACTTGGCCCCACATAGCTTAACAAGGACAAAAAACTTCCACAAACCTACCAGACACCTCTGCTCAGCTGAAGTCCTACTTGCACACATTCCCCGCATACACAGAACCATATCCGGTAGTCATGCCTCCTCTTCCTTCACTCCTAAAGCATAGAACAATCTGCCCCTGCACATCAGTGCCTCCTTCTCAACTCTTCAAATCTACAAGAAACTGAAGACTTGGATCTTCACCTAGCCCTGGCCCTGGCTTGGCCCATACAGCTCTTGCATCAGCGCCAGGATACCCTCCCTGGTGAGCTGTGCACCATACAAATACACATAACATACACATACACATAGTATCATGAGAGAAGAGTTTCCATAATCTTTTAGGGTAAGGGTCCTGGTATGTTGTTCTGTCAATCGATTTCGAATACCAGCCAGCAAACCAGAATGCAAGTACAGTATATTTAGACAACCCCATACAAAACCAAAGCACTACAGAATCTGCAAGCACACATTTTGGCGTCAAAATGCAGGTATGTCCTTTTTGGTGAAAGCTGCTAGCCTCCCTAAGCATTTTGGAACGTTGTTTTCCTGGCTGGTATTTAACAGAAATTGACCTAAAGAAGACCATACAAGCACCCTCACTTAAAAAGGTATGATCTTTAAGAAAGTTCTTCATATGAGGCACAGTAACTCGGATCTATTATGAGTTTCTTACATTTGATCAATCCCTCCCATGCTTATGACGGAACCGCTCCGTCACGCCCCTCGGGTGGGCTGTGCTGGTGACGGAGCGGTTCTGTCACGGCCCGCTCGCCGCGCCTGCGCGGCGCGTTCTATTGAGCGGGCGGGGCTGTGACGGAACCGCTCCGTCACAAGCACAGCCCACCCGAGGGGTGTGACGGAGCGGTTCCGTCATAAGCGCGGAGCGCCGCGCGACCCCCCGTCCCTTAGCGCTGCGGCGGAATTGCCGCCGCAGCGAAAGGGTTAGGATTTAAGAGCCTGAGTATTTTATTTACCATCTCTACGTATTTTATTTAACAGCTATCACAATCAGTGGCATAACAAGTGCATCTCATTTCTAATCATCTAGTATTTCTCTTCATCTCCTAAACATTTCTGATGCAGGGAATGCACCGTCGCCAGCTCTCCTCTCTAGTGTTTCTACCCTGTTTATCCTTGTAGAGAAATAGCCTTCTGTGCTGAAAACATAATTCCCTAAGTGCATGCTTACTAATCATTCACAGAGTGGTAACACACAATTTTTATTTGCTGATTAAACATTTTCATTTCTACCCGACATTATCCTTTCCCCACACTGCCTTGTAGAAGCGTTTGAAATCAATGCGGTTCTAGGATCATATAGACAGGTCCTCAATTAATGAGTGTGCACTTGACTGAATTAAATATTAAGAGTTGTGGCTCTTCCTGTGAAGCGTGCGAACATTCAAAAAAAGAGTATTTGAAACATTTTAATTGTAAAATATTTAAAAGTCCAGTAACACAATATTTAAATAAAGGGAAACTGGAGTCCTTTCTATAATAATATACACAAAAAAGGCAGTTGGACGACGTAGGGTATAGTCTGGTGCACTAGGGATAGTACACTAAAAATCACAATAATTAACACTCCACCAACTACTGGGGCATCGTCCTAACCTCAGATTAGACTACACAAATACAACAAAAGAGCTGGGAGTGCTTGTGTATTTCTGAAACAATTAGATGTTTTAATCATTTGAAAGAAACACCAATAAATCAATGGTCCAAAAATATCATCAGAAACATATATATAAGAAACATATGCACAGTCAAAATTCTTGATTTCCTTGATGTTCAGCAGCCGACGCGTTTCGTCCTATAGACAGGACGTCATCAGGGCTGCAAGTGCAAACACACAAATACAAATATATCAATACATATATACATTCTTGGTCAATTATCACCTGTAAAAAGAACATAAACTTACATCTTATTATGACTATTAAATACAGTACAGCTCATAGTGCCGTGTAGTGCTAACAAAAAATCGCTTTGTACTGTTTAAAAAGCGAGCGGGCACTGTTTACTACGAATTCTCACATGGATTCGAATATACTGTTACGCATTTGAAGCCCACAAATTTTCTATTTACATCATGGGATGTAACGATTGCAAACTGTTGCTTGATGATTCCATAAAGATCATTATTTATGACAAACGGCTCACCTCGTACTGTTATCATAAGGCTCCTCTTTGTTTTTTGTTTGGTCTCAGATTTTTTTGAATCTTAGTTCTAGGCCGCAGTGCTACAAGAGGTCAGTTTCTTCATCTATATACCGATGATAATCACAAACTGCGGTGAGGCAGAAGAAAAGGGAAGATCAATCAATTTAGCAAATATGTGCTATACATCTACCTAGTAGTCATCTTCACTGTTACCCGTTCTCTCTGATCTTGACCTGGCACAGTGTGTCTTGATATCTAATTTTATCTGTAAGGATGCGTACCTGATGAATCCCTAGATCAATGCCTCTCTCAAATCGATTTATCCTCTGTTCTTTAAATCGAGAGTCCTTTAAAAACTGTTCTGCCAGTAACATTCACCTACAAGAGTCAAAAAATGCTTTAATATATTTGCTCAGTAAACCCTCCTAGAGGGTGAAAAGATACTGCCTTCTATTCAACTCACCGCATTCCAATCTAATGTGGCCCAAAAAGTGAATTACAATTGTTCTACAGCGATCCTATCCATTCGTTATGCCACAATCCACTCTAAAAAACAAACACATAGAAAAGGAAGATTTAGTAATCTTCGCCCTTCATTTCTTCTGATTTAACACATCCCCCAAAGCTCTGCCTGGCCTTCTGCACTCACCGTTCGTAAAGTGACCTCCTGTTCCTCCTCACCATCCGGGTACGATAAATCCCGAAGGTGCGGTGCCGTGAACTTCCTACGTTTAAAAAGGGGCCTCAGGCCAATCACATCAAACTAAAGTTTCGCGCGTATTCTCATTGCGATCATCTGTGCTGAAGTTAACGTTCCCAATCAGGTCCGCTAGTCATGTTTCTCTGGTTATGAAGTATTTCCGAACATGCGCATTGCGCTTCTTACAGACCTCCCTACTAATCATATTATATCCGGTTGTGACATACTCTATATCCGGTCATGCGCAGATTCAGAGATGCCTATTCGCGTGCGAGTTTACAATCAGGTCCGCCCCGTGCCTGGCTGATATTCGTATTCAGCTTTACTATAGGTTTGTATTTCACCCATAGTGTTTCCGGCTGTTTAGTGTGCAATTTTTTGGTAATGCGCAGCTCACGATTGTATCACGGTGAACACGTTAACAATCAGGTCCGCCCACTGCGTGCCCTGTCACTATCTAAAAAGTACAAATGCATTATTAATTTATTCACAAGTGTTAATCATCCTATCTTTTCCACAGATGTGTTTGGAAATAATGAAAAGTGTTGATTATACTGTCGAACCACAAACGTGTTTGGAAATAATGAAAAGTGTTGATTATACTATCGAACACCAAATTATTGCGTTCTAATCACCTGACCCGGGGCAAGATTCTATCAGATTCGCCTAGTACAAACCTTAATATTAAGGTTATTCTTGAATATTTTCATTACATCTCTTTTGTTAATATATTTAGCACCTAATACTGGCTGTTTAGGCCACTTACCTAATTTTTTTGATGGCGTACTTGATCGCACTAGATCGCAAATGTCATGGCTGTTAGGGCCAAGTAATGGCAACGACGAACAAGGGGTTCATATCATAAGGAAAAATATATCACTTAAGCAACGAAAACAACAGTTTGCATGGTCAACATCCCAAAATGTTTACAATGAACAATTGAAATGCCTATAAGACAACAGTTTCTAAACTTTATGTCATGAATTTACTACTCTCTATGCCAAAAAATGATGTAGTTCAGAATCAATATTTAAACCACACATCTTAGTACGACATTTGATTATCCAACGTGCTTCTGTTTGACGGATTCGTAATTCCCAATTTCCCCCTCTCGCATGTTGGGACACTCTTTCTATGCCATGAAATTTAAAATCTATATGGGCACAATGTTCCTTTTCCATATGTGCGTAGAGTGGGGATCTAGTGTCTCGGTTCATAATAGCACGTCTGTGCTCTTGTATTCTTAACTTCAAGGGTCTTTTCGTGCTCCCTATATACACTTTGTTGCAGCTGCAAATAATAGCATAGACTATTCCTACACTGTTGCAGTTAATAAATTCATTAATATGGAATAGTCTAGTACCATTGAATCTGAATGTTTTTGTTTTATTAATACCATGTGGGCATACGACACATGTGCCACAGGTATAAAAGCCTTTAGGCTGAGTAGGGAGCCAGTCCTTCGTTTGTTTCACCATTGGACGAATGTAATTCGTTGAGACTTTGTCCCTGATTGTTGGACATTTCTTAAACATTATTAATGGTTTGTCATCCAATATGGTGGCCAAACCTGGGACACCCTTTAACAAAGTCCAATTCCTACTAAGGGCTTGCCTGATCTTATCCTTTTGTACACAATATGCTGTTACAAACGAAGGCTTTTGTCTGGCTGATTTATTGTTTTTCGGGAGCAATGTGGTTGCTCTATCAATTTTTGACACTTTATCACTAGCCCTTGTCAAATCTTTTTTGGCATAGCCTCTTTTACCTAGTCTTTGTTTAAGTCGATTTAATTCTAGAGAATAGTCTTCATCCCGACTGCAATTTCTTCGGGTTCTGACCATCTCTCCATATGGTATTCCCCCAATTACAGATCCTGGATGGAAACTGTCTGCCCTCAAGATGGAGTTGGTAGCCGTCTCTTTCCTAAACAGTTTACTCTTGATTTTGTCTCCATCCACCATCAGCGTCACATCTAAGTATTCAATACTGGATGTGCTTTGGTTCATTGTCAATCTCACATTGAAATCATTCTGATTCAAGTAATGCAGATAGTTATTTAAGGCATCTGAGGTGCCTCTCCATATTATTAGAATGTCGTCGATGAATCTGGCCCAAAATACCACCAGATCCATCCATTCTCCAGCTCTGCGACTCCAGGCATGCTCCCTCTCGTACCAACCCATGAATAGGTTGGCATAAGAGGGAGCAAACCTGGATCCCATCGCCGTGCCCCTGATCTGATGGAACCATTCATCCTCAAATAAGAAGTAATTATTCTCGAGAATCAACTGGCTCATTTGAATTATCATTTTGGAATGGTGTCTCAAACTTGCACTTCTGCTGCCTAGAAAGTGTTCTAGCGCTTGTATACCCTTCCCCATTTCAATGCAAGTATAAAGACCCACCACGTCTAACGTGGCCAAAATCATCCCATCTTCCCATTTAAAGTCTTGCAATTTATTCAAAATATCAGTGGTGTCCTTTACATATGAAGGTAAGTTCACCACTAATGGTTTGATAAAACCATCTACGAATTCTGACAGATGTTCTGTGACGCTTCCGATGCTGGAGACTATAGGCCTACCTGGTGGATTCACTCTGTTTTTATGAATTTTTGGCAGTGTGTACAGGAAGGGGGAGACAGGATGACTAACATTTAAGTATTTATATTCTGATTCGTCAATCAATCCCTCCTCCTTCCACACACACAGATGTTCCAATATATTCTGAGCAATCTCTTTCATCGGATTTGCTTTAACACTTTTGTAACAATCCACATCCTCAAGCTGTTCTCGTATCTCAGCCACATAGTTGGTTCTATTCATCACAACGATGTTTCCTCCCTTATCAGCTTCCCTGATAATGATCGAGGGATCCCGTTTTAAGTTCAATAAAGCCAATCTTTCTAGCCGGGACAGATTGTCTTTATAATGACTGTTTAGTGTGAATTTGTCTTGTAGTTTATAAAATTCCTGTAGTGTCTTTTCCATAAATAAATCAATTGCTATGTATTGACTACCCCGGGGAATAAACTTGGATTTACTACGCAAACCACTCGTACACTGGTAATTCGTTTCAATCTCACATAAACTAGCCACATCATCCACATTGAGATCCATGTCTCCTGACAGAGTCATTAACAAATGAACATTTTCTAGTTCAGCTGATGTCATTTCAGAGTTTTTATTCAATATTTTGTTCTGTACATTCACATCCAAAGTTGAGAAAAAACTTTTCAATTTTAAATTTCTGCAGAATTTAAACAAATCAATATGCAACTCAGTATAATCGCAGTTATGTACAGGACAATACTTTAATCCTTTTTCTAACACAGAAATTTCATGTTCACTTAGGCGTCTATCCGACAAGTTAATGACTTCCAAATCCCCAGGGGTGGCCTTACACTCTTCTAGTTCTTGGTTCTGTTTTGGCTCCTGGTGCCCATCCTTGTATTTGTGGGATTTCCTCCTCCCCCTTCTAGTCCTCCTATAAATTTCTTCCGACCTTTCTTTATCATTTTTAGTTCGTCGCAAAAAGAAGAGTTCTTTTTGGAAGTTCCTCCTACGGCGCCCGTGGTGTTCTCCTCAATAGAAGAGATACTGGAGCTACTATAATTTGTGGACGTACTCAGATCACCTGATTGTGCTGTCCCTGCCGTTTGATTGGGTTTGGGTTTTGGTTTGGCTACCTCGTCATAACCTCGGGCAAAAGTGAAGATTCTCCCTTCATTGTAGTCCCGCTCATCTCTTTTTAATTTGCTCAATTTTTTATCCTTAATTTGCAATTGATGTCTATTAATGACATCTTTAAGGATGAGATAATTTTTGTCAGTGAGTTCTGGTAAATTCATCTCTTTTATTTCTTTTTCCAAATCACTGATTTGCTGTCTTAATTTTTCTACTTTTCTATCCGAATTCTTTATAAGGATATTCATCATGGTGAACGATGAAGTATATAAATTTTCTTCCCACTCCTTAAGGTGGTCCTCCTCAAGGTCATCAAAGGTTGGGAATATGAGGATGCGAAGTCCTCGAGGTACCCTCTTTTGTTCCATGTAATTTTTGAGGGTTACGCCATCCCACCATTTACTCAATTCGGATTTACGCAATCTCTCCAACTTTAAGAACTTATCTCTAAGACTTATTTTTGTCTCATTTCTTTTAGTACCCGCGGCACCATTGGGCTGTCTGATTTGAAAGACTTCTGCTGCCAATTTATCTCTGTCATCATCCATGTTATAACAGGTCCCTGTGCTACTCCTACCCTTCAATAATAATATACACAAAAAAGGCAGTTGGACGACGTAGGGTATAGTCTGGTGCACTAGGGATAGTACACTAAAAATCACAATAATTAACACTCCACCAACTACTGGGGCATCGTCCTAACCTCAGATTAGACTACACAAATACAACAAAAGAGCTGGGAGTGCTTGTGTATTTCTGAAACAATTAGATGTTTTAATCATTTGAAAGAAACACCAATAAATCAATGGTCCAAAAATATCATCAGAAACATATATATAAGAAACATATGCACAGTCAAAATTCTTGATTTCCTTGATGTTCAGCAGCCGACGCGTTTCGTCCTATAGACAGGACGTCATCAGGGCTGCAAGTGCAAACACACAAATACAAATATATCAATACATATATACATTCTTGGTCAATTATCACCTGTAAAAAGAACATAAACTTACATCTTATTATGACTATTAAATACAGTACAGCTCATAGTGCCGTGTAGTGCTAACAAAAAATCGCTTTGTACTGTTTAAAAAGCGAGCGGGCACTGTTTACTACGAATTCTCACATGGATTCGAATATACTGTTACGCATTTGAAGCCCACAAATTTTCTATTTACATCATGGGATGTAACGATTGCAAACTGTTGCTTGATTATTCCATAAAGATCATTATTTATGACAAACGGCTCACCTCGTACTGTTATCATAAGGCTCCTCTTTGTTTTTTGTTTGGTCTCAGATTTTTTTGAATCTTAGTTCTAGGCCGCAGTGCTACAAGAGGTCAGTTTCTTCATCTATATACCGATGATAATCACAAACTGCGGTGAGGCAGAAGAAAAGGGAAGATCAATCAATTTAGCAAATATGTGCTATACATCTACCTAGTAGTCATCTTCACTGTTACCCGTTCTCTCTGATCTTGACCTGGCACAGTGTGTCTTGATATCTAATTTTATCTGTAAGGATGCGTACCTGATGAATCCCTAGATCAATGCCTCTCTCAAATCGATTTATCCTCTGTTCTTTAAATCGAGAGTCCTTTAAAAACTGTTCTGCCAGTAACATTCACCTACAAGAGTCAAAAAATGCTTTAATATATTTGCTCAGTAAACCCTCCTAGAGGGTGAAAAGATACTGCCTTCTATTCAACTCACCGCATTCCAATCTAATGTGGCCCAAAAAGTGAATTACAATTGTTCTACAGCGATCCTATCCATTCGTTATGCCACAATCCACTCTAAAAAACAAACACATAGAAAAGGAAGATTTAGTAATCTTCGCCCTTCATTTCTTCTGATTTAACACATCCCCCAAAGCTCTGCCTGGCCTTCTGCACTCACCGTTCGTAAAGTGACCTCCTGTTCCTCCTCACCATCCGGGTACGATAAATCCCGAAGGTGCGGTGCCGTGAACTTCCTACGTTTAAAAAGGGGCCTCAGGCCAATCACATCAAACTAAAGTTTCGCGCGTATTCTCATTGCGATCATCTGTGCTGAAGTTAACGTTCCCAATCAGGTCCGCTAGTCATGTTTCTCTGGTTATGAAGTATTTCCGAACATGCGCATTGCGCTTCTTACAGACCTCCCTACTAATCATATTATATCCGGTTGTGACATACTCTATATCCGGTCATGCGCAGATTCAGAGATGCCTATTCGCGTGCGAGTTTACAATCAGGTCCGCCCCGTGCCTGGCTGATATTCGTATTCAGCTTTACTATAGGTTTGTATTTCACCCATAGTGTTTCCGGCTGTTTAGTGTGCAATTTTTTGGTAATGCGCAGCTCACGATTGTATCACGGTGAACACGTTAACAATCAGGTCCGCCCACTGCGTGCCCTGTCACTATCTAAAAAGTACAAATGCATTATTAATTTATTCACAAGTGTTAATCATCCTATCTTTTCCACAGATGTGTTTGGAAATAATGAAAAGTGTTGATTATACTGTCGAACCACAAACGTGTTTGGAAATAATGAAAAGTGTTGATTATACTATCGAACACCAAATTATTGCGTTCTAATCACCTGACCCGGGGCAAGATTCTATCAGATTCGCCTAGTACAAACCTTAATATTAAGGTTATTCTTGAATATTTTCATTACATCTCTTTTGTTAATATATTTAGCACCTAATACTGGCTGTTTAGGCCACTTACCTAATTTTTTTGATGGCGTACTTGATCGCACTAGATCGCAAATGTCATGGCTGTTAGGGCCAAGTAATGGCAACGACGAACAAGGGGTTCATATCATAAGGAAAAATATATCACTTAAGCAACGAAAACAACAGTTTGCATGGTCAACATCCCAAAATGTTTACAATGAACAATTGAAATGCCTATAAGACAACAGTTTCTAAACTTTATGTCATGAATTTACTACTCTCTATGCCAAAAAATGATGTAGTTCAGAATCAATATTTAAACCACACATCTTAGTACGACATTTGATTATCCAACGTGCTTCTGTTTGACGGATTCGTAATTCCCAATTTCCCCCTCTCGCATGTTGGGACACTCTTTCTATGCCATGAAATTTAAAATCTATATGGGCACAATGTTCCTTTTCCATATGTGCGTAGAGTGGGGATCTAGTGTCTCGGTTCATAATAGCACGTCTGTGCTCTTGTATTCTTAACTTCAAGGGTCTTTTCGTGCTCCCTATATACACTTTGTTGCAGCTGCAAATAATAGCATAGACTATTCCTACACTATTGCAGTTAATAAATTCATTAATATGGAATAGTCTAGTACCATTGAATCTGAATGTTTTTGTTTTATTAATACCATGTGGGCATACGACACATGTGCCACAGGTATAAAAGCCTTTAGGCTGAGTAGGGAGCCAGTCCTTCGTTTGTTTCACCATTGGACGAATGTAATTCGTTGAGACTTTGTCCCTGATTGTTGGACATTTCTTAAACATTATTAATGGTTTGTCATCCAATATGGTGGCCAAACCTGGGACACCCTTTAACAAAGTCCAATTCCTACTAAGGGCTTGCCTGATCTTATCCTTTTGTACACAATATGCTGTTACAAACGAAGGCTTTTGTCTGGCTGATTAAAGTCGTATGCCCACATGGTATTAATAAAACAAAAACATTCAGATTCAATGGTACTAGACTATTCCATATTAATGAATTTATTAACTGCAATAGTGTAGGAATAGTCTATGCTATTATTTGCAGCTGCAACAAAGTGTATATAGGGAGCACGAAAAGACCCTTGAAGTTAAGAATACAAGAGCACAGACGTGCTATTATGAACCGAGACACTAGATCCCCACTCTACGCACATATGGAAAAGGAACATTGTGCCCATATAGATTTTAAATTTCATGGCATAGAAAGAGTGTCCCAACATGCGAGAGGGGGAAATTGGGAATTACGAATCCGTCAAACAGAAGCACGTTGGATAATCAAATGTCGTACTAAGATGTGTGGTTTAAATATTGATTCTGAACTACATCATTTTTTGGCATAGAGAGTAGTAAATTCATGACATAAAGTTTAGAAACTGTTGTCTTATAGGCATTTCAATTGTTCATTGTAAACATTTTGGGATGTTGACCATGCAAACTGTTGTTTTCGTTGCTTAAGTGATATATTTTTCCTTATGATATGAACCCCTTGTTCGTCGTTGCCATTACTTGGCCCTAACAGCCATGACATTTGCGATCTAGTGCGATCAAGTACGCCATCAAAAAAATTAGGTAAGTGGCCTAAACAGCCAGTATTAGGTGCTAAATATATTAACAAAAGAGATGTAATGAAAATATTCAAGAATAACCTTAATATTAAGGTTTGTACTAGGCGAATCTGATAGAATCTTGCCCCGGGTCAGGTGATTAGAACGCAATAATTTGGTGTTCGATAGTATAATCAACACTTTTCATTATTTCCAAACACGTTTGTGGTTCGACAGTATAATCAACACTTTTCATTATTTCCAAACACATCTGTGGAAAAGATAGGATGATTAACACTTGTGAATAAATTAATAATGCATTTGTACTTTTTAGATAGTGACAGGGCACGCAGTGGGCGGACCTGATTGTTAACGTGTTCACCGTGATACAATCGTGAGCTGCGCATTACTAAAAAATTGCACACTAAACAGCCGGAAACACTATGGGTGAAATACAAACCTATAGTAAAGCTGAATACGAATATCAGCCAGGCACGGGGCGGACCTGATTGTAAACTCGCACGCGAATAGGCATCTCTGAATCTGCGCATGACCGGATATAGAGTATGTCACAACCGGATATAATATGATTAGTAGGGAGGTCTGTAAGAAGCGCAATGCGCATGTTCGGAAATACTTCATAACCAGAGAAACATGACTAGCGGACCTGATTGGGAACGTTAACTTCAGCACAGATGATCGCAATGAGAATACGCGCGAAACTTTAGTTTGATGTGATTGGCCTGAGGCCCCTTTTTAAACGTAGGAAGTTCACGGCACCGCACCTTCGGGATTTATCGTACCCGGATGGTGAGGAGGAACAGGAGGTCACTTTACGAACGGTGAGTGCAGAAGGCCAGGCAGAGCTTTGGGGGATGTGTTAAATCAGAAGAAATGAAGGGCGAAGATTACTAAATCTTCCTTTTCTATGTGTTTGTTTTTTAGAGTGGATTGTGGCATAACGAATGGATAGGATCGCTGTAGAACAATTGTAATTCACTTTTTGGGCCACATTAGATTGGAATGCGGTGAGTTGAATAGAAGGCAGTATCTTTTCACCCTCTAGGAGGGTTTACTGAGCAAATATATTAAAGCATTTTTTGACTCTTGTAGGTGAATGTTACTGGCAGAACAGTTTTTAAAGGACTCTCGATTTAAAGAACAGAGGATAAATCGATTTGAGAGAGGCATTGATCTAGGGATTCATCAGGTACGCATCCTTACAGATAAAATTAGATATCAAGACACACTGTGCCAGGTCAAGATCAGAGAGAACGGGTAACAGTGAAGATGACTACTAGGTAGATGTATAGCACATATTTGCTAAATTGATTGATCTTCCCTTTTCTTCTGCCTCACCGCAGTTTGTGATTATCATCGGTATATAGATGAAGAAACTGACCTCTTGTAGCACTGCGGCCTAGAACTAAGATTCAAAAAAATCTGAGACCAAACAAAAAACAAAGAGGAGCCTTATGATAACAGTACGAGGTGAGCCGTTTGTCATAAATAATGATCTTTATGGAATAATCAAGCAACAGTTTGCAATCGTTACATCCCATGATGTAAATAGAAAATTTGTGGGCTTCAAATGCGTAACAGTATATTCGAATCCATGTGAGAATTCGTAGTAAACAGTGCCCGCTCGCTTTTTAAACAGTACAAAGCGATTTTTTGTTAGCACTACACGGCACTATGAGCTGTACTGTATTTAATAGTCATAATAAGATGTAAGTTTATGTTCTTTTTACAGGTGATAATTGACCAAGAATGTATATATGTATTGATATATTTGTATTTGTGTGTTTGCACTTGCAGCCCTGATGACGTCCTGTCTATAGGACGAAACGCGTCGGCTGCTGAACATCAAGGAAATCAAGAATTTTGACTGTGCATATGTTTCTTATATATATGTTTCTGATGATATTTTTGGACCATTGATTATTGGTGTTTCTTTCAAATGATTAAAACATCTAATTGTTTCAGAAATACACAAGCACTCCCAGCTCTTTTGTTGTATTCCTTTCTATAATAAATATTGCAACAAAATAAGGTATACCCATTCCTAAAGAATTATATGCACATTGAAATGTGCAAATCTGCCCCCTAAAAATTCCAAGGGGACTCTTCATTTTGTCACTCACTCTGGAGTAAAGAAAAGACTTCAGGTCCTTGCAACCACTTCAGTGAATGCAAGTGAACAATGTGTATATTGTGTGTTGCTCGTAATACCTGACCAAGGCCGGCTTCAGGGCTGTTGGAACCCAGTGCAACAATAATTTTTTGCACCCCCACACAATATGACCGCCTCCTCGAATTCTCTCACTTCCACTGGGCAAAATTGACCCTCATATCTCCAATCATAAGTTATTGCTAAACACAGCGCCCCCCCCCTGAGGTCAGCGCCCTGTGCGGCCGCACCAGTTGCACTGCCCTAAAGCCGACTCTGTACCTGCCAGTCACCCATGTGGAATGAAAAGCACATAGCACAGAATAGTTCTGTACCCACACTTTGAAAGAACCTGGGTGGCACAGCCTGTGATGGCAGGCATATGGTCGTATAGCACACAATGATGGCGTGGTGTCTATTTGTTGGGAGCATCTGGGGGAAATTTACCAGAAGCTATAGATATGATTCTGTCGTTTTTTTGTAGTATGTTTCTGTGTATGCTACTGAAACCGGCAATTTCAAGAACTGGACGAGGTGGGCTAACTCATGTATTATGGATATATGCAGTGAAGTATGATCTATGAAAAGTTCTCACCAAACACCAGAAATAGACATAGTTGCTTCATCCAGTGCTAAGTGGTGTAACGCGCATAACGTCATCTCACCTCCTAGATGATCAGAGACACCAAGTCATTGTGCCAGCACTATTTTATTTACAAGATCACCACAAGCTCACACACTTGAGGAAATCTTTATTGAAGAGGTTAGCTTCACTCCATTGTTGAAGGTCATGGGAAGAGACACATATGTGAAAACATGAGACCCTTATGCGCGCGTGCACACACACACACACACACGCGCACACACACACAAAACACACACACCTTTAGTAGCACTGAAGCATATGTGGCAATGGACAATAGAATCAGGATGGCAGCCAATATTTGTTCTCCTGAACAGGCTCCTTAGAAATTTCAAGAGTCAAGTGGGAACACTCTGCAAGTCTGTGTGCAATATCTAGGAAGCACTCCCTTGTGCACTTCATCAGCTACCTAATTGGCCTTCTATGATGGTGCCTACTATGCTACTTGGATGGGAACAAAACCGACCCTAGGCAAAGGGCAGGAGCCTGATCCTGTGTACAACCTATTAATCAATCAAGCAGGATTAATTAAGCGCGGCTAATCACCCATGAGGGTATCCAGGTGCTGAGGTACTTGCTGCTTCAGGTGGATTCAGTTAAACAGCAAGGTCTTGAGTGATTTCTGGAATTTTAGGAGAGAGGTGGAAGTAAGCAGGTGAAGGGGTTGGTCGTTCCAGCATTTAGCTGCGAGGTGAAAGAAGGAGCATCCTCGACTGTTGCTTTGGCGTATGAGGAGGGTGTGCACGAAGGAGAAGGAGGTGAAGAGGAGGTGTCGGGAGGGTTGGTGGAAGTTCAGGCAGCGGTTGATGTATGCTGGTCCTTTGTTGTGCAGGCCTTTGTAGCTACCAATCAGTATCTTGAATTGGCATCTCTTCTGTATGGGGAGCAGTGGAGTTTCTTGAGGTGAGGGGTGATGTGGATCTGTTTGGGGAGGTCAATTTTGAGTGTAGCCACTGAATTCTCTATGGTTTGCAGTCTCTTTGGGAGGTGAGTGGTGTTTCCTGCATAGTGTGTGTTGCTGTAGTCGAGGTGGCTGGTGACTAGGGCTTGAGTGACAGTTCATGTGGTATTGAAAGGAGCCATTTGAAGATTTTCCAGAGCATGCGAAGAGCAAAGAAGAAGGCGGATGGGACTGCTTTGATCTGGATTTTCATGATGAGTTTGCTGTCCTGGATTATGAAGGGGTTGTGAGCATGGTATGTCGGAGTTAGTGAGGGTCCTAGTTCAGAGGGACACCAGCAATTGTTCCACAGGGAAGTGTTGTTATCGAAGATCAGTATGTGGTGAGTTTCAGGCAGTTGTTTTTTATCCAGTTGATGATGCTCGTCATGTACCTGCAGAAGTTTACCCTTATGGTGGTGAGGTCTTCAGAGAGTGAGAGAATGAGCTGGGTGTTGTCTGCATTGGATATGATGTCTAATTCATGGCCGCTGACGATGTTGGCCAGCGGGGTCATGTAAGTGTTGAACAACGTGGGGCTGATGAACGAGCCTTGAGGAATGCTGCAGATGATGTTCTTGGCTTCCGAGTGGAACGGTGGTAGGCAGACTCTCTGGGTTCTTCTCGTGAGGAAGGAGGCAATCCATTTGAGGATTCCTTGTAGTCTATTAATTAGGATGTGGTAGGTTATGGTGGTGAACACTGCTGAGAGGTCAAGGAGGATCTGGGCTGCCATTTCTCCCCCAGTCATTGAGGGTTCTGATGTTGAGGGTGGCAGCAATCAGGGCAGCTTCAAAGCTGTGGCTGGTGCGGAAATTGGATTGGGAAGTGTCCAGAAAATGGTTGTTCTCGAGGTGTTCCAGGAGTTGGTCGTTGATGGTGTTTCAAGGACTTTGGCAGGGGAGCAGAGAGATCAGATGATAGTTTTTGAGTTTGCTGGGGTCGGCAAACAGTTTCTTGAGAAGAGGTTTTGCTTCTGCGTGTTTCCATTCTTAGGGAAGGTGGTCATGGTGATAGATGCGTTGAAAATGGTAGTGAGCTTGCTGTTGATCTTCGTGCTCCAGAGGTTGCAAATGTGGTGAGGACAGGCCCCATGGGGGCTCCTGAGTGGATAGAGGTCATGGTAACTGAGGAGTTCTGTGTGCTAAACTGGTCCCAGGGGGTGAGTAGGTGGTGGGGGCTCGCATCTGTGGGAGCGAGGTGGCCGAAGGGCGAATGACCTTTACAACGAAGTCTTTAAACTGCGTTATGTTTACATCGCAGTCATTACAACGCAAGTCGTTACAACGACTTGCGCTGGATGGCGCTATGCACTAAGGAATAATATGATTTACTATTCCAATACCTTCCCTACTGTTACATAGTCCAGCGCCCTCCAGCGCAAGTCGTTGTAATAACTGCGATGTAACGTACCACGGTATAATGACCGCGTTGTAACATCACATATTCGGCCAAAATTGTAGGAGGGGTTGGGCTGGGGTTCAAAGTTCTTGTAGATGGTGGAGATCTTGTCATGGAAGAAGTCCGTCAGGGTGTCGCAAAGTTCCTGGAAAGGGGTGATGATGTTTTCGGTGGCTGAGGGGGTGGAGAACCCTCTCACGATGTTGAACAGTTCTTTGCTGTTGTTTCAGCTGGTTCTCTGAGGTCTGCCAGGGCATTTTTTTCATCTCCTTCAGGAGCTGATGGTAGAGGTTGAGGGCTGTCTTTAAGGTGGCTCTGTCTGTGGAATCCTTGCTGGTGCACCATTTCTTTCCTAGTTGTTTGCAGTTGCATTTCATGGTTCTTAACTCCGTTGTGTACCATCTGGCCTGTTTGGTGGATCTTTTGCATTGGCTGGGCTTAATGGGGGCGACTTTGTCAGCGCCTGTCAGTGATCCAGGTGGTGAAGTTCTTGACAGCCTGTTCTAGGTTGGCTGTGGTGTCAGGGTGGGAAGTGTTGAGGGTGTCGGTCCACTGGCTCTCTAACACTTAGTTCCAGTTATTGATCGGGCACTAGGAGGATTTGTCTCAGTGCCGGGGTGTCTTGTGATGATGAAGTGGACGATGGTGTGGTCTGTAAGGGTGAGCTTGGTGACACGACTATACTTGACTCTGTCACTGGCTGTAAAGACGTGGTCAGGCATGTGTCCTGCATTGTGTGCGTGGCTGGTATCTAGTTAGATGAGGTTGATGCTGTTCATGCTGTCAAGGAGGGGTTGGCGACGTTGGTTTCATTGAGGTAATAGAGGTGGAAATTAAGGTCTCAGAGGAAGATGTACTCCTTGGAGTCCATGGCGAGCCAGGCGATGAAGTCAGGAATGGCTTTGCTCTAGCTGGGGCATGGTCCTGGGAGTATGTAAGTGAGGGTGACTCTGATGGTGGATTTGCTGTCAGTCACGAATTTGAAATTGAGGTCCATGATCGGGTGGTGTCATCTGTGGTGGTGGTGCAGTGGATGTTTTCTTTGTGGATGATGGCGATTCCACCTCCGTGTTTGGTTATATGGTCCTGGTATGCTATATTGTAGACGTTGGATGTTGCTGAGGTGATGTCTGGAGCAGATGCTGGGTTGAGCTAGGTCTCAGTGAGGAAAATGATTTTGGGGGTAAAGATGGTGATGATGTCCCACATCTCGGTGGTGAGCTTGCAGAGTGATCTCCAGTTCCTCCAAAGCAGTCGTGGTCGGTGTGGTCAGCGTGGTGGTGGTGGTCGTGCATGCGGGTGCACCAATGTTGCTGGAGAAGAGACTGGGAAAAGGTCCTACCGTAGATCATGGAGAAATGTGACAGCAGTTGTTGTTGCATAGTCTCGGGTCCAGGGCTCAGAGCTCAATGGTGGTGTATCTGCATGTGGTGGGAGAACCAGAGTTCCTGGTGCTGGGCGCGGTGCAGACACGGACGGGCACATATGGGCTTGCCTTTGCCACTGTGGCTTCCATTAAGTAGGTCCTGGGAGGAGGGAGTGGCACTGGGTGACATTGGGTGGGGTTGACGGGAAGCGGGCAGTGAGTGAAAAAGTACAAAATACAGGAGAAAAAACAATAAGGACTAAGCAAGGCAAATACAATAAGTACTGATCAAGGAAAATACAACAAGGATTAATCAAGGCAAATGCAAAGAGGTAAGAACTAAACAAGGCAAATACAATAGGGACTAAACAAGGCAATAACAATATGAACTAAACCAGCCAAATACAAGTAGTAACAAGGCAAAAAGGCAGCCAATCAAGGCAAGAACTGCAGAAGCATGAGAGCTGCTGTTCGGGCAACATGGGGGACCTGGGTCAGGGACCCTCTCCATGGGGTCATGCTGCGACCTCCATTAAGTAGGTCCTGGGAGGAGGGAGGGGTGCTGGGTGGTGGTGGGCGGGGCTGGTGGGAGGCGAGAAGCGGGCTTTGAGAAGTGGCAAACGGTCAGGAGAACGAGCGGTGAATGAAAACAACGTACAAAATAGATCAGAAAACATACAATAAGAACTAAACAAGGTAAATACAATAAGGAATAAACAAAGCACTCTTACAGAGCATTACAGCCCTCTTAGACTTGCGCCAGACTCATTTGTGCCATGGCCAATTACTTTCTCCCACAAGAGAATAGTCTGGCCCAGCCCATGCAACCCATCAAACCATCATCCTTTTTCGAGAGATACTAGTCATGTATCCAACTCCCACACAGCACTATCACCAAAGGGGTAGAACAAGGGCATCCAACCAGTTGACATTCAACATAATAATATGACATGTATGCCAGTATCAAAGCTACTCTACTCATCTACTCACTTACTCTTGAATGGGGGGCTCTAGATTTCAAAACCTAACGTGCACTATCAAAGTCCCACTTGGTGGTGCACTGCCTAAATATAACAAGGTTCCAATAACTGTTGGAAGTCGAGCTTTGCATCACTGATCCAAACTTAGCGGGACCCTGAGCAGTCAGACATCACCTCCTTATTCCCTCCCTCAGCCGATTCCTTATTTTATTGAGGAGGATCTGCCTCCTCTGGACAGTCACCTTCTGCAAACTCTCTTTGCAAATTCAAAATGCAAACATGTTCTCACTGCCCATCATAGATTTCCCACCACCTTAAAAGTCTGTAATGGTCAGACACACATGCATTACTTCCTGCTTGGATTTGTGACCCTCCTCAGACTGGTTCCGTGCACTTTTCTCGTGCTTCGCCTTGTTTCACAAGTCTTCTCACTTTTCAAGGGCTAAGTGGAAGCTAATGTTTAGACCTGCACCCCTCCACCCGCATTTTAAGAAAGTAAGGGGTCTAGTGCACAGTCCAGGCCTCTGGTTTAGCTTCTATGACTGGCACAGATGGGTCACTAGGAAGCACTTGCTGTGTACAGGGCCCTCTTGCAGTTGCAACCTTATGGAAATGGTCAAGAAACCAGGTAAACAGGTAACCTTCTCATGTGTTCCCTTTGATGAGTTGCAGTTTCAGCCATTTGTATATTTTTTATGGTCTTGATGGCTGTAAAGGTGGCCGTAGATCTCAGATGTTCCTTAGGGTTTGGTAAACCTTGTTTGTGTTTCTTTTTGCGGTGTAGTCGTGGCCCGCATTTCAATCCATCTTGATTGTGACACAAGTAGCTCTCTTTAATCCAACCCATTCCAGCAGTATTTTGTACTTCTTGGACATTGATGTGCAGGCTCTTATTGGCTCTTCTAACTTGTGGCCATCAAGCCTCCTTTGCTGCTCTGCTGGCATAGTGGTCTTTCCCTGGGAAGAAGAGGATCCGGAACTGCATTTCTGGTACACAGGCCTGGAAGTCAGACTGGCCTACATTGTCTGAAGACACTGTTCAGAGTGTTGCTGTTTTATGGTGTGATCTTGGCCCATACCTCTTGTTTCATGTTGGAGATTTTACCCTTCTTCAGGTTGATGAGGGTGTATGATGAGGCTTTTGGTTTGGTTGCTTATCATGTCGGGTAACCTGGATCTCTGACAATTTTTTCCTACTCTTGGTGGGTTTTGAGGATATTGCTGGAGGGGCCTGGACATGACTACCTCTGTTGAGGTCAGACTGCTCAATTGATAGTGTTCCTTGGTTGCCTCTCTTTATTTTCTGGGTCTGTGGCTTAGGGCACCAGCCCAGTACTGCTACTGTCTTTGACCCTTTTTGTGCAGTGGGTTTGCCCTGAGATGGCATTGTGATTTCACCGCTCCCTTCCGTGCGGAATGGGAAGTCTTCTGACCACCCTCCCCACGGGGACAGGTCTCGGAGCAGCCTTGGTTCTCCTTTTGTCTGCGTTAGGTGGTGTGTACTAGCATTGGGCTGATCATAACCACTGGCTGCTGGGCACCACTACACTCTGAGGTAAGAACTGTTAGACCTAACTGCTTGTGCCCTATGAAGTACCTGCCCCAGGCGGTGTGGTCACAGAAGCCTGCCAGCTCCCTCAGAATGGGCAGCGGGGTTAGAGCTCTGGTATGATCACCATCATCACCAGAGCACAATCAACTGATATAGTGATGTACACAGAGGGATACATGCATGTACTATGAAGGAAGTGGTTCAGCACTGCATGGATTAGCAAGATGCTATTACAGCTCCACAGAGTGCACAAGCAAGATTCAATGCTGTCTGTGGCTATCAACTACCCTCCTGTACCTGACTATTTTCCTTTGGTTCTCCTTTAAATGGTGGGCTTCGTTTTACCACAATCTATCGTTTGTGTATGGGTACTCATTTGTGTTTAACTGTTCAACAACCCAACTTTGGAATTTGCATTCTCTCAAAGTGTCACCTGTACCTTGTTCCCTAGGTTAATTGTATAAATTGGTGGTGATAAGCCTATGTTGATCCTGTCCCTATGGAGGCTGAGTACAGGTTCTATTGCTCAACAGGGTGGTTTGGGTTTATGCTGCTCATGGGCTTTTGGTCAGTGTGGATCTCGCTGTGCTTTGGGGTGGTCTCAGTAGCCTTGGGGTATCGACCATGTCACTTACAATGCCTCTATCAAAGGTGTTTGCGCTTGGCGCTTACTTTTGGGAGACTTTGGATGGCATACTGATTCATTCAAGTGGGAGTGTTTCTTTATATGATTTTTTTTCTTCTGCATCATTGGATTGGATTTGATTAGCCTGATATTGATTCTTTGTCTATAATTCTGACTTTGAACTACTATGGCTCAGTCATTCTGGTTTTGACCAAGCAATGGCCCCAGCTGTGGCATTTGTTGCATATAGATTTGGAGGATTCTTCCAGTCCTTCAAGAGTTTGTCTTTGGGCTCTGCCTTTCTATGCTCCATTGCCCACCCAATATCCTATTGGAGTGTTTCTCCTGAGCATTTCCTCGCCCAGGTAGGGTGACGTCTGCAGGATCACTGACTGAGGCCTGTGGGTTGGTGAATGTCCTGTCAGATGTTCCTCAGGTTAGTCGGTGACATGTCTTTGCATTATCAAACACATCTCTAGCCTCCCTTGACCTTGTCCTCACACCCCAGTCTGTGAATTTGTGAATGGTTGATGTTGCTAGACATGTTTGGTCTTGGGTCTGGATCTTTAGGCTGATTTAGTCCCTCTTAGCCGGTCTGCTGCAGTGGTTAATTTGCAGCCAGTAGCAATTGTGGGGTATAATTACCTTTTTAATGCAATTAGTCAGAGTTTCCTCTGTGGTGTATCCCATACAGGCTCAAGCTACTAGTTTGCTGTCCTGCAAATTTCACATTGTGTAGCCTACTACCAATTTTGCTTCTAAGGTTCTTTTTTTATTGTAGACTTCTGTTTCCATCTATTCCTGTATCTTGTGGTAGGTGTTACCTTTTGCCTGGTTCCTGTTATGGTTGTGTCGGCTAGTTAGGGGTGTTTCAGCTACCCTCTCAGCTTCTTCGGGAAGTTGCTTGCTGGTTTCTGGCTTTTCGTTGGTGATGCAGCTTGAGCCTGACCCTCTTCTGGCCCGCAGCAGGGTTTTCTCAGATCTGTTTTTGGGACTGGTTTCTATAGCAGAGAGAGTTGTCTTCATCATAGGTATGGCAGTGGGTTATACGTTTTTAAGTGAGTGATCAAAACACCCAAAATACCAAGGTCTGGACACTGTTGTGACACATGTTGTCACTCAGTAAGGAAAGTGCGGTCTCTAACATGTAGATGTAGATCTTTCTCAGGTCAAAACCCCTCACCCACCCTTAGGTGGTATGCTTCATCATAGGGTTCCTCCTCACACCACAACATTGATTATGTATTAGGAGTAAATACTTGCTGGTATCCAAATACTCCTTGTGTCACTGTCTGTTTCTTTTTTCAGTTACTGGCCAAGAAGGACTGGTGTTGATGGTTTTCACAACCTTGGTTTTGCTTTGACTCCTCAGTTTTGTGTCTTCTTGATCCCCTTACCTGTGTTGCTCTTTACACCCTGGTGTGGGATGGCGTGCCTTGGGTGAAGCTCTTGATGTTAAAGAAAGTCTGTGCAAACGTAAATCAAAGTCTGAAAGGTTTAATTAGCAAAATAAAAATTAAATATTGGCAAGACACAGATCAGGCCAACCAATGATCCCTCAGTAAACCAAAAACTAAGTCAGCTCCCTAAGTAAAGGCAAGGCCCAGAAGTATAGTATAATAGATACAGAGTTCCAGTGGAGCTCACATAGGGAGTCTACGGGTGCCTGAGTCTAAGATCATGAAAAAGGAATAAGATGACCTTCAGAATTAACAAAAATGTTAACTTTTTCGTTTAAGCTCGCTGGTCAACATTTTCTCATTTCTGGAGCCAAGATCTTTTAAGCATGGTTAGGACTGACAAGAAAGCATGACTGCGATGCCTACAGTAATGCCAATGCAATTTCTAACAGTTAACACTGTGTTAGTCTAGTTTGTCCAGTGCATGTCTGAGGTTGCATTCCCTCCTTTTTGGCTTCTTTGCATAGATCATCATGAGATTTACTTGTCTACAGCAGAGGATTAGTGCACGGCCTTGATGACTCATTTGGGCACTCTCCCCTTGTCTTTCTTTGCAAACAATTCTTCGCAATTTAGGGATCTTACTTTTGGTACCATTCTTGGTTGGCTTTCCATTGTTTGTCCATTCGTGGCCCTGCTTCTCATGGACATCTTTTCCCAGGAATGTGTTTTCCCTCTGTTTCCTAACGTTACATCCTTGCTGGCAGGTCTGTTTTCTAGGCAAATGTCTAGGACTCAGTGACAATTCTTGTTGGCTGGGGCCCAGCCCTATGGTGCTTCCTGGATACTTGGTACATCAAAGAACAGAGGTCCCCTGGGGGACCTCCAGCCCACATAGCGAAGGCCTACAGGGGCCCTGCTAGGGGCCCCCAGAGTCCCTCTCCGACAGCCTTTACATGGCAGTCAGACCGCCATGATATGGTTGTTGGAAAGTGACATCCTAATCCCTTTGCCTCTGTAGGCACTACCTCCATTGTAGGGAGTAGGCTCTGACCGCCGCCCCGAAGTGCTCCTTGAACCTGTCGATGGCAGTGGTCTAATCCCCGCCTGCTGCGTTCCGACCACCGGTATAGTAATCTGGCAGTCAGACTACTGCTCTAGATATCAGGTGAACTGCCACCACGGCCTGTTGATGGCAGTCTGCCCAAAATAGTAATCGGGCCCTTGGTCTGTAATTTGAACCCATAATATAGTTGACATGACAATTTTGTCATCTGTTGCTTTTCGGTTTTTGCTCTCTTTGTTTGCAAGAATTTGCTGGTTCTTCTGTCGAGTTATGCTCTTTTTTCCTCCCAGGTTGAGCTAGACTGTGTTTTTTTTGTATTCCTCTTTCTCTCGGTGTTGTGACCTTTCTCACTTTTGCATACTGGCAATATGTGGAGTGGGCTAGTCTAACTTCTCCGGCTTTAGAGTTCATTCACAGTGCTCTGGTTGTTCTTCTGTTTCTTCATGGGTGAAATGCCAATTTTCTCTGAGTTACAGTCCAGGTGGTACCTGTCCAGGCTTATGGGCACTGTCCTGTGGTTGGAGAATGTTCTGTTGGTTGTGCTGCATGCCAGTGTTGTTGCTCGCTACTTGGTTTCTCAAGTCCTGGCACTAACTGCCCTGAGTTCCTTTTTTAGGTCGAGCTGGTAAACTGCATCCGAAGGATGCAGGTGTCCAGCTGGAGACCTAATGTTGCCTGTCTCGGGGGAAGGAAGGACAAGAGGGTGTTACGAGCTTGAAAGTGGCCGGATTTGGGTGCGCGAACACGCACGTTCCGTCCCGCGCCCCGCCGTGCACTTCCCTCCCATACTCCCAGCAAGTCAGCGTAACGCGCATGCATGCACATAGACACACACACGCGCGCACACGCATTTACTTACACACACACACACACACAGGCACCCAGACGCAGGCAGACACATACAGGCAACCCCCTCTCCCCTCCCCTCTCTTACCTAACCGGGCTTGGCGCGCAGATTTAACATCGTGGACGCGCATGCCCAGCCTCCCGGCGCCGTGCACATCTCCTGTCTGTCCCACATTCACACAGCGCCTCTCTCATTCACGCACGCAGCCCCCCCTGAACGCACATACACACACCCGCCCCCCCCCACAACTAAGCCCCACTCACCCATCGACGTCCTCAGTCGCCCCTCCTGACTTCTGCAGCCACCGCGCGACAGCCGTGGCGCTCCCGAACTTCCGGTTTCGGGACGTGCACGCTCACGGCTTGTTTATTTCTTCTTTTCCTTCCACGCTGCTATAATGGAGTAGTCCGTCGTTTGTCTTTACCGGTGTTAGTGTCTCTCGCACTGCGCCTGGCGGTGGGTGACTTGTTTATTTGAACACCCCTCCTCCTTCCCTCACAGCGGTAATTTACTGGAAGATTGTAAGTCTGTGCGCAGGAGGGTAACTGAGAAGACGCCTTTATACTACAGCGAGGGGCTAACTTCAGAACAGCATGCAGCTTCTACTTTTCTGGTACGTTCATCTCAATAAGTCAGACCAACTACGGGAGCGCTCTTTCAAAATGTTAAACTTTATTTTTAATTCCTGTCCTCACTCAATGTATTTTAATTTTTAAAGCGCTTAGAAACGACAGGGCTGCACGAAGCGCTATTACTATTTCTCTACAGGGCTTCGTAGCACACAACGCGTATTGGGATAGCACACAAGGAGGTCGGGGTCCCTGCAGCTCACACTGCCTCTACAGGGCTTCCAAGCGCACACACACCATCTATAGGGATGGCACACTAGGAGATCAGGGTATGTGCGCAGACTGCACGGGAGTTGGTGGCACACATGCAAGGATTGGGGTACGCATGTCCTACCTTGGGAAGAAGCGGGGTGTCCAAGACCAGGGAGCAGCCCCCGCTCGTGCCATCAGCAGCAGCCCGGTCTGACTATGAACACTGCCGCAGCTCCTGTGCGGACCCCCAGCACCTGTCCCTGCCTGGCAGCCTGTCCGGAGGGGGTGGATGTGGACAGGACGGAGGAGAGGGGAACAATAGGAGGGCCGATCCGAGAGCCCCCATTCCTCAGATATTACATTCACACCCTGCACCCTAACACCATCAGCAGGGTGTACAGTGGCTTGTTGCTCACTCGTTTTTAGTAGGATTTGTCTTGAAACGGTGGCTGTGCTGCCCACTGATTAGCCATTAGTGAAACCGGTTTACCTCTGAAGATTAGCCTGTTTGTGCAGGCAGGGAACCCGACTTCCTGCATAATATACACGGGACAGTTACCAAAGATTGATGCAAACCAAACGTTTTTCACTGATTAGCCATTAGTGAAACCGGTTTACCTCTGAAGATTACCCTGTTTGTGCAGGCAGGGAACACGACTTCCTGCATAATATACACGGGACAGTTCCCAAAGATTGATGCAAAACGAACGTTTTTTGCCTGTGAAAATAACTTGGAAACGTAAACTGTTACATATTCAAATGCCTCTCACCTAGCGTCCTTGGAGGTACACTAAACAGTTGTCCCATTATGCTAATTTCCAATCACTGTAAGGTGTAAAAACTTAACTTGAAGACAGCCATTGTTGATTGCACATTTTATTACTCAGTCTTCCATCGCCCACTATATGTTGTGTGCAAAGGATGTTTTCTTGTAACTGTTTAATCTGCAAAACTGTTGTCACACATACACATTATTTTGTTGTGTCCTAGACAGGCTGCTGACCGGCTGCCACACACACACACAACTCCACACACACACACACAACCCCCCACACACACAACACCACACACACGCAACCACACACACGCAACCACACACACACAACCCCCCACGCACAACCCCCCACGCACAACCCCCCACGCACAACCCCACACACACAACCCCACACACACAACCCCACACACTGAACCCCACACACACAACCCCCACACACAACCCTACACACACGCACACAACCCCACATACACACAACCCCACACCCACACAACCCCACACACAACCCCCCACACACAACCCCACATACACACAAATCCCCACACACAACCCCACACACACACACCCAGACCCCCCCCCACACACACCCCCCACACTCACCCCCCCACACACACACAACCCCCACACTCACCCCCCCACACACACAACCCCCCACACACACCCCCCACACTCACCCCCCCACACTCACCCCCCCACACACACACAACCCCCCACACACACAACCCCACACAAAGTCCACACACACAACCACACACACCCCCCACACACCCCAAACACACAACCCCCGCCACACACACCCACACACACATGACCCCACACACAACCCTACACACACAACCCCCACACACACCCAACGCCCCACACACACACCCACACACACCCACACACACTGCCACACACACACACAACCCCCCCACACACACACCATACACAAAACCCCACACACACAACCCCACACACACACCCCACACACAACCATACACATACAACCCCACACACAACCCCACACACACAACCACACACACACACCCACACACACACACAAAACCACACACACACAACCATACACACACAACCCCCCACCTTCACAACCATACACACACAACCCCACACACAACCCCCCACACACACAACCACACACAAAACCCCCAAACACACAACCCACACACACAACCCCCCCACACAACGCCCCCCACACACACACTCCTACCCCCCTCACTCTATCGCCCTCACTTTATTGCCCTCACTCACTCTATCTATCGCCCTCACTCACTCTATCTATCGCCCTCACTCTATCTATCGCCCTCACTCTATCTATCGCCCTCACTCTATCGCCCTCACTCTATCGCCTACACTCTATCGCCCTCACTCTATCTATCGCCCTCATTCTATCTATCTATGTTCTACCTGCACCTCAATGCTCTTGCTTCCTGACATTGCTGTCTCTGGTCCACTCGGGTGTGTCAATAAAGTCATCCAAGAGCTCTTCGCTGATGCTCCACCCTGGGAGCGGGGAGAGAGAGGGGTGAAGCGACCTATAAGGTACAGACCAAGAGGCTTATTTTGAGTTTGGCGGACAACATACACCTTAACAAGCATTTACAATGCAATAGGTCTCGCATTATTAAAGTTGGAGCAATTGGCATTGTAAATGACAATGTCTTTTATTCTTTGTTTTTAAAACCTGCAATAGGTGCATAAACACGCACTTTGAACGTATATTCCTTGCTTACAATGAGCAAAGCTGGCAGTAAAAGAGACTTCCAGCCTTGCTTCTCATAAGCATGGACTATAAGTGCAAAGTGCTTGTTTACGCAACGATGCAAATGAAGAAAAGGCATTGTCATTTACAATGCCAATAGCTCAAACTTTAATAATGCGAGACCTATTGCATTGTAAATGCTTGTTTCTAGAGAACTTGCCTCTCGTAACGTTCGGGCACTGGTAGGTCAATGTTGCTTTTATTTTGCTCATGTGTTTTCTCTTTGTTATGGCTTGAGAGAAAGACATGGCAGTTGGTATCTCCTCGTTTAAATAAGGATAAGGACCAAAAAGCAGATGAGGAGGTGAGAGCTTGATTTCGACATTACAAAGAACATTTGCAGCGAGTACCTGTCGCAAAGAAGATGGTCCATCTCTTTGAAGTACTGGGACACGGAAGGGAGAATCAGAGTAAAGATGAGTACCTGTAAGTAATCAATAGGTTATGTGAAGGTGTGGCAATTTATTCTCCGTTTTAAGGTTGTCTACGAAAAAATAAAGGCAACAACCTTCATTGATTAAAAACGCATAAAAATGTGCACAAGCAATTACCCCAAGCGATCTATATACTCTATGGCTAAGTAAATTACTTGTCTAACTGTAGTCCTAGAAAATATCGAGCGAAGGAGCTTGTGGCAAGTTTTATAGAAACAATGTTGGTTGGTTGGGGCTTGGGGAGACCGTTGTGAACGGGGGACAGAAACTCACGAGGCCGCAGTGCAGCTACGACAGTGGACAAACCACATGTCTCAATGGCGGGAAAGTAGGGGCAGCTGAAGTGCCGGGCCTAGTGTCGCGTGTGCCGTCGACGTGGCACTGCTGGTCACTGCCTGACCTGCATAAGATGTCGCCGTGAAACTTAAATGCAAACTACGTTGTAAAAGTCAGCGCCTTCCCTCGGCGGCCCAGAGTTAATTAACAAACAAAGATAAAACCTTCGGTAGAGGCCGTTTTTTGCAAACGTCCACTCTAGGTCGATGTTTATTAAATAGCAACCGCTTTAATTGGTTATCCCGCCTTAATGGGTTCAGTGGGATTGCTTCCTGTCGCGCGTCCAAGGAGGCAGCGCGCTCGCCGGCGGTGCGCGCGGCGTGCTCAACATTTCAGCGGCGGGATGGATACTGCAGCGGCGGCAGAACCGGGGCTCCTCGGGGAGCTGAGCTTTCTCTCTCGCAGAGGGACAAGGCAGGGCGAGAGGCCGCGTTTATATCCAGTCCAGGAAAGTGCTCCTGGATTCCAGCAAAGCTGTTATCACCAAAGCCCTCAAGAGAATGGCCGGGGCTTCGGAGCCTCTCAGGAACTGGCATAGCGCCTGACACCCGCAGGCAGCGCTTAATTTGTAAAAGAATAAAGGGGCAGATTTACTACTTCTGGCGCATCTCTGCTAATCAGCAGGGATGCGCCACAAGAGTTGAGACGCATCTGCCCACCTGTGCGCCACCACTGATGTGCCGCATTCACGATGCGGCGCATCGTGGCGCACGGATGGGCCGATGCGTGTCACACCCCCCCACTGCGGAAAGGCGGCGCATTGATGTAGTTGTGTTACAAGCGCGACGCAGCTCCAGCAAGGCTCGCGGTGCCCCTATCCCTAACATGCTGCGTCAATCCTTACGCCTGCTTTAAGCAGGCGCAGGGTTTTGAGGCAGCATGGCCGTAAAAGTGACTGAGTGAAATCTTGTCGATTTTCGGAGGCGTTCCTGCGCCGGAACGCCCCCCCCCCCTTGTGCAGGAACACCCACATGTGGCGCAGGGCTATACAACGCGACGCATCTCCATAGATGCGTCATGTTGTAAATAGCCCACAGCATGGCGTTGGCTGTGCGCCGCCGCTGCGCCACAGCAGTGCAAATCTGGCGTAAGGGGCTTGTAAATTTGCCCCTAAGAACCGAGGCCCCAGGCTGTGTTTAGAAGCCGGCGCTATCAAAGGTTGGAGGTGCCGAATACCAATGTGTAGCCCTGATCCAACCTCATGCGTCTGTCATCCACCACCTGGCACTCCCTGCGTCTTTCTCTCTCTTACATTTTCTTTTTTAACCCTGCATTCTGCCTTCTGTCTATTTTTCTGCCGTTCTTTTCCTCCTTCTTTTCCCCTTTTATGTTTTTCTCTCTTATCTCTGGATCAAAGTCTCCAGTACTTGTGATGGTTCCCAAAAAATGAGTGCGGCAGCCATCAATCATAATTGCACACTGCCCGTTGGGATTTATGAATTGGTGCATGGGTAAAAAGTCTGTCATCTGCACGCCTACTTTACGCAGGCGTTTGGCATGGGTTAACTAAGACTTTCACTGTTATGTCTTGATGAACTGAGGAGTTTGGGTCAGTGATACAGAGTCTTTCATCTCCAGGGATGGATGTAGGGGAGTAAAACTGGCTCTGCAGCCCCTGCAGTGCAGGAGGCCCAACCCATTAGGACTGCCCCATTCAGCCCAAGTCCAATGGATATCTGTGAGATTTCTTAGTCTCAGGGGCCCCTCTTATACTACAGGGAGCCCCATTACTTTGTGTTACGCCACTAGATGGATGGATTTTGGAATGGGTGATGATGTCACTCCGGCTCATCATTGACACTGTCTCCAGTACTGATCTTTTCACCTACAAATTATTGTTTTTAGGCACGTTTGTTTTATTTGTTCAATTGAAGTAAAATAGGACTATGACAGCCAGAATGTGTTAGGCTATTGTCACCAATAAACGTGGCCAGTCAAAGGGCTACTGACATTTTACCTGTAGGCTAGCTGGATTCAGAGGATCAGTAAATGGACATAGGAAACGGGTAGGGTGGCGGAGGGAGTAAGAGTTGTATATACTATATATGAGGCCCCTTATCAATTATAGGGGTCCCTGAGTATGATTAGGGACCTCTAAATATTCCCTTGGGCTTATCACTGTACACATATCCAAAGACATTAGTCAAGAAATGTAGCCTTTGCAATTTGGGGGGCTGCCACCAAAGGGATTTCAGGTTAAGCTCCTGGCTCTCAGGTCTGGACTGGCCATAGCGGGCACCGGGCAATCCCCCAGTGCGCCGCACGGGTGGGGGCCGGTTTTTGGACCCTGGGGGGCGTTTTTGGTACAGGGCCATTTTTGCAGCATAGCTGCAAAATCGGCCCTGTACCAAAATCGGCCGAAAACCGGCCCCGGCAAAGAGCTTGGCGGCACCTCCAACCCCGGCGAGTGGGGAGGGGGTCCGGCCGAGCACTTTGCTAGGGCCGGTTGTTGTTCCCAGTCCGGCCCTGCTGGCTCTCTTTCATTTATTTACCTGAGCAGTGATTAACTTGCTTGTTGCACACTAGAAATCTGCCTTAGTAGTCCATCAAGCCACACTCCTGTTGCTACCTGATAACGTATTCCATCATATTCTTGGCCGTACGTGCAATAGTGGAGTTGACTGGAGCATGTGACGGGGAACTCTCTCCGTCTTGCTTATGACACATACATGTTACCTGGTCACAGGGTGCACTCATTCACTCTGTAAGGAAGGACCTGGCGTACACAAGGCCCACAGGAGACAAGTTACTAAACAGAAAATGAGTTTGCCGTCTAAGTAATCCACCCTTCCTACTGCCATAGGACTTATCCGGTTAGAGGGATTATTGAGCGACTTTGTGGTCTGTCTGGGAGCTAGAATTTGATCCACCAATCAGACAGGGCCACCTTTGTTGAAGGGAGGACCTCATAGGTCCTTTGGGTGAAGTCAGGGGTTGTTGATGTGAGTTAATGATGAAAGGATGCTTGTGAAGCGTAGTAGCATTATTGTTGGGCAGAGTAATAAGCATTTGGGTGTCAGGGGCAAGTGCTATGTGGTCTTGATGAATTTGTCTCATTACAAGGCGAGGCATTACATTGCGTGCTTTTACAACGTGGTCGTTATAACGACCGCTTTGTTACAACGTAGTACCATTACAATGCAAGTTGTTACAACGACTTGCTCTAGAAGGCGTGCTGGACTTAGAAATAGTATAATTTACTATTCCAACTCCAGTGTGTGCAAAAGTAGGGAAGTGTAGTGTAGTTCCTATTATCCCAATAGGCTCTGCGCATTGGAATAATACCTTCAATAGTATAGGCCTAGACCAGACGTTAACTAGGTCTACTACTGTCGATATTAGACTTAAAGTTTTGGGTTTGCCAGCTAGCTCAGAGTTCACTAGAAACTTTCTCGAATGTTCAGGAAGGAATTAACTTCCCTGATTAGACAAGAAGGGATTTAGTTTCTGACAACCATAGAACATGACAACTTTGCTCTCCCCTAATCAAGAGTGTATCTCGAGAGTCGTGTGAACAAAAGGCAATTTATTTTACTCAGTCAGTACGTGCATTCTTAGTCTCATCAGAATGTAGAGAAAAGGAAGAGACGGGCGTGTTCAATAAAAGGTGTTATTTATTGATCAGTCTCTTTTCTCGTACAAGAGAAATGGATCGATATTATTGCAATACTTATAGTTAAGTAAAGTGCATACATTAAAAGCAGAAGTATAAAATAATACTGTAAAAACATTGATATGGTTTCTAAGCCATATGAAGGTTTAAAATGAATAAAATATATTACATACACATATACATTTGACTAAACGTACTCAACTGGTGTTTCTAGATACGCCTACCCCGTGTACCTGACCTAAGCCTAATACGTGGGCGGGAATAGAAAGTTATAGTTTAAGTTAAGTTTGTTTTTGCCAAGTGACTGACTAAAGAATTCTCTGCGAGGGGTTATTCAGTTCTGTACCTGGAAGTTAGGATGAATGAGGGATGGTATCTCTCTTCTCTGCTCTCGATATTCCAGGCTGCCTGCGAGGGCTACCCGGAAACGCCGGTGCTGGATTTCTCGGCAGGAGAAAGCAGCGCGTCTCATTCTCAGCGCGTCAGGAAGGCGGGGCTGCGCCAGCGGGGTCTGCTCTGCTCTGGGCTTCGGCAAGTATGGCTGCTCCGTCTCGTCACCACCGCGTGTGTTTGCATAGGGCAATATCGGTAATATTTATACCTTTAAGGTGCCGAGATTGACGTAAGGATGGACATAGATACGTCAATAAGGATGTCATACGACCAGGTCGTTAGCACATTCTTTTGCTGAAGTTCTCGGTGAAATCAAAACAATGGCCGCAGGGTTTTTCCCAGGTTGTCATAGGTTTGATTTGTTATGAGAACTCCGTATGCCTTATCAGGGGCTGGAGGAATATCGCTTGTCTAATTAGATCGCAAGCGTTATGACCTAATCAGATAACACGTTCCTGTGCCGTAGTGTGGCTTCGTCAGATAACGGTATCTGCATCATGGGGGTTTGCTGCCTCATGGGCTGACTGCTAGTTAACTTGTTGGTTTGTTAACCAGAATAGGGTCAGGAATAGGGGGATCGATACAGAACCTATAGGAATACATCACACCCACTCCACGCTAACTATGGTCATATTTACTAATCTATGCATAGTAAAACATAGTACAATATATTATAGAGTATTGTGTATACCTTACCACCCCAAAATACATAAATGCATTTCGAAATTATCAAATATACCGAAAAAATGCAGTCATATGTATAGTATGCACTCAAGCTGCAGAATAATGCTAAAGTAACGCATTTGTATACATTATTGCTATTTTGGTATATGAGAATTACACATGAAATGGCTCTTAATACAGAAAAAAAGTTCGAGACCACTTCATCACAGAATATAATAAAAATGAACATACCAGCGGGCAGCTAATGTCTATGAGCTGTCTAAAAATAGAAATCTTAGTTCTCTAGGAATAGTTTCTTACTTCAAGCAGAAGATCAGTGTCCCGAAAATTTGTAAAAAATAATTTTGGGGCTGCTGAAGAAATTGCTGTCCGTGAACTGGAGGGAAAATTGTTCATGTGAATTTATTATTAAAGTTGAAGGCCAAATTCAGGGAACGCCGTGTACGAGTTTGTTCAAAAGTCTCTATTTCTGTTCTGGTGAGAACATCATATCATTTAGACTCTCGAAAAAGTTGTCAACAGCTTCCTGGGAGAGTTCCTCTAACTCGGAAATAGGTGTAACCATGCATTCGTGCGCATGATTGTCTCCATTGACATTCTGATTTGGATTGCTGACAGAAGGTCGTACCTGATCGATGCTGCTTTCATCTTGAACTTCACTACCCCTTAATCGTAGTGGTGAAGCTTCCACGAATGCCGTCATCAGGATTGGTAGCCTTTGAGGGCAGCACAAAGCGTGAGCCTTGATTGGACTCAACAATGTTTCAGCATCCATTGACGCATCCGATTGTAGCGTCAGACAGGTGTCTAACACGCATTCTTCTCCGCATAGCAGGCACCTTAATACAGGTAAAACACATCGTTGCCACATAGGTCGAAATGATAGAAACCAAGTCATGTTCAGGTCTCTAAGCCGGGATAGTCCCAGGATTCTTGATATCCGGTCCCGGTATCCAATGGCTAGGATCGTTTCTTCCCTTGTCGCAGGTGTTTTGTCTGTGACATGGTTTGCCATAACGAAAAATAAGGACTAGGAATAGGATTCCTGCAATCAGTCCTAAAATGAGGGGAAGTCCGCCAAAAATCAAGTGGACGAAATCTGGAAAAATACCCAGTATGGCTTTGAATGGTGTTAATGCCATCGAAAATACTGTCTTAAATACTTGTGAGACCCCACTGGTATCAGAAATATTTAAGATTTCATTCAGGATTTCTGCGAAATGTATGGGGGAATTAGTTGATAACAATGAATGTATCTCTGCAGTCGTCCTTGCGACTTGGAGATCATACGTTTCTTTTGATGACGTGAGCCTTGTCGGCGTCTGAAGAAGCACTGTTTTCATTCTGCTTAAAGTATCTATTCGAATAGAAGTAATTTTCAAGTTGGGCCATGCCCTTGCCTCCCTGTCTGGAAAGGAGCTGGGGAACAATGAGTGTCCACAGCACTTGACCTTCGCAGTCGTAGTTACGAGATAAGGAGTCCCGGGCATAACACTACAGCATCTGCGGTCTACAATTAGAATGTAACTCCCATTATAGAGTCTTTGAAAGAATGGTTCTATCTCTGTTGCAGGTGCGCCTTGCTGGTGACATGAAAGGTTATTTGAGTTCCCTTCACAGGCTCCATGCAAACTAATTCCGTTACACAGAAGTGTGCCGCTTAGTGACATCGCACAATTATTGCCACTAAGAAACACTTTCTGTCCTTTATTACTGACACATGCATGCGAATAGGGCAGGTTCCATGTTGTTTTTATGTACCCTTTTCCCAATTTTTCGTACATGCCAGCCTGTATATATTTTTGGCAGTATTGAAACCTGAAGGTTGATATTGGAATATTTATTATCCCATGTATTATCCATTCACTGACAGGTCGTTCTGACATTGTCACTGGTAATCTCTCAAGTTTCTCAATGCTCAGGATTGTATAATCAGCTCCCTTTTGGGCCATACTGATTTGTCTATCAGTAAGGTTAAAGATATAGAATAGTGACGTTGTGTTGATTAAACGCCAAGGCACATAGCCTGAACGCAGATTTTGTAACGTCCAGCCAAGCTGTACAATAGAACGCAATTGGGACTGACCGTGTTGTAATAACAGTAAGTCTTGCGATAATATGTCGATTGCTGAAGACACAATGCTGTCCAAAGAAAAAATTCTGGAGGACAGAGTCATTAACCCATTGTCCACTACAGAAAGTGATTTTTCCAAATGAATACGGTCAATTTCCCGTATTCTCTCTGCTGTTTCAATTTGAGTAACCTTCCAGGCCTCATTGTATGCTGCATATACAGAGGCTGCTATGAAGCGTTTTTGACACTGTTTGCGCGGTCCCATAATTAAATCACGCAAGTCAGCACCATCAGTAAGTAAAGTTAGGTGTTGCTTAATTTCTGCCAGTGTGGAAGTTTGTAGCCATTGAAGGCATAATTTGCCCACACTGTAGGTGGTTATTATCCCTGGGTGTTGTCTTTGAGGATATCTAGGGTCTGGCCTGGTCATTTTGAACCCCTGTGTTTTGTTCAGGAATCTGTCTTGACAGTTATTAGTATCTGTGGGCCAGATCAACCACTGTTTCCAATCTGGATGTGTTCTGTTTTGGTTTAATACATAATTTACGTCTATCTCTTCTTCTGTAGAACTATTGCTGTTCATTGTTGGTTTTGGAATAGACGGTTTATTTAAGTCTTTGATTTTGGCTAGGCCAAGACAGGTGGTTTGTTGAACAGTGTCATTTAAAAATATAATTTGTTCTGGGATCATGCAGGCTCTAAACAAAGATTCTATACCCTGTACTTGCCATTCTTTTGTGCCCCAAACACTTTTCAATTCAACATTTTTGTCCCAATAATCAAAACCAAAAGTATTCATTTGTTCAAAGAATGAGTCTGAATATATCAATTTCGTGTTTGTTATCATGGTCTTTGTCCCTGTCTTATTTGACAATTTGAAATAAAATGTTTCAGCATTACTTATGTTAAAACCTGAAAAGTATGAATATTTGTCGTAAACGGTTCTTGAGCTTCCTTTTGGAGGTGTTGCACAATGTTCCCATTGATTATAATTTAAAACATTTCTAGGTTGTGCAGATCTATGTAGAAAATGGTTACCATAATGGTTATAACAGTACATACTATCATAATTTGTGGAACCTTGCAAATAATCATGTTTGGTAAATTTAGCAGACATTACTAAGTCAGACATCATATTATTAATGCTTTCGAAGTCCCAATCATCAGCAAATGAGTTTGGTTTTACAAAGTCACTCAATGAGATCTTAATTTGGTGTGGATATTTCAGGATTTCGACCGGACCATAAATTTCATAGTCAGTGTTGTCCCATGCTACCCCACCCGGTATAGGATTGGCTGTGAAGTTGGCTGAAGAAAGTTCTCTTTTCTCGACGTGTGAAGATGTGTGTGGTTTGAGGATCAAGTTGATTTTCTGACTTGCTGTGTCCATTTTAGCATATTTTCCCTCAATGAAGCGTCCCAAAGTTAGTACCATGATGAGCCAAAGTATGAGGATAAATGCACCAAAACCCACCCAAAATTCAAGCCATGGAGAAATCAGATATGTTTCTTTCAGTTGTTTCAAAAGTTCTTTAGCTTTATCTTTAAAGGTTTTTGATGATTGCTGTGTCTTTGAATCACTGAAGCCTTCAGAGGAATCATCGAAGTTTATGAAGTAGCCGGATGCAGTTCTGTCAATTGTTCCAATTGGTTCAGGATTACTGTTTCTTGCATTCGCACTTGGTACTTCATTATAGATTGGTGTGTCTCTGCTAAATGTTTTTATTTGGGTTTTCAGAGGTCTAAGTTCCATTGCATTGTTGCATAGTCCTTGTTGTTCTTCTGTGGGCGTTTCGAATGTGATGAGCCTCTTTGTTAGGACCTCTGTACTGGTAGCAAACCTTGGTGTTCTGCTACTTATTGGGAGTCCACTTGGCCTACTATTTGTTATCGGCCACATGATTGTGGTTTTACCAGGTCGATGGATACAACTCGGTTCTCCTTTTTTCCAGCAAGTGGCGGTAGTACAACTGATCTTGTCCCGTTGACAGACAAGACAGGAACTGCTTTTCTGTAAGAAGGCCCAAATTCCTTCTTTACCGCGATCTTTTCTCTGACTAGATCCCCGACTTTTGGAATCCAGACAGGTCTTGCTGGGACAGGTGGTGGTTCTTCAGTGGTTGTTGGCTGTTGTTTCAACTTTATGTTGCTCAGGTCTTTTCTTGTTTTGTTTAAGTCCTGCAAAATAGCCAAACGGTCTTTGATATCAAAGCTTTTTTCTTTCACCACTGAAGTCGGACTATCAAGGTCAGAGATCAACATCCTAGTTCCAAATAATAATTCGTACGGACTGAATCCCTTCAGAGAATTTCTTGGCAAGTTATTTAGACTACGTTGGACACTTATTAGATGTTTGACCCACCCAGCTCCCGAACCTAATATCCTTTCCGTTATAGATTGCTTTATGCCTTGGTTTTTTCTTTACACCATCCCGTATCCCTCAGGAAGGAAGTGAGAAGATTTCCGCTGTGCTATGCTCATTTGGCCATGTTTCCCCTCAGGCTGGAGAGCTAGAGTGAAAACAATGGTCAAACGTAGCATGCTCTTAGCGTATATGCCATTTAGACTCGCAAATCTTTGTATAACAGTCCAGACGTCAGCCGAGTGCTGGTGATCTACATTATAAGTGGAAACTAGCCTGTATATGTTAATCGCAAGCCTTGCTTTTTACTCTTGATTTTTCCTGGAGTAAAACGACGAGGTATTAAACTGTTTCTCTCCCCACTGCGATCTCTGTTGCAGTTTGGGCAGTTTTTTACAAACATGGTGTGATGCAGGCTCATGCCTGGCCACCAGTACCTTGATTGTAATTCTTCCAGAGAATCTTTTAGTTTGAGGTGTCTGAGACCCTCGCCCATATGTGCGTCTGCGATTAACAAGTTTCTCCTGTCCATGTTTGGAATCACTCTATCCCCCACTCCAGGGATTCGAGCAAAAGGGACGGAGTTTGCATCGATTATGTATGTATAATTGAGTGGATAGTTGATCGGTAGCGCTGAGCAGTCGCCTTTTGATGACGTTTTCACCGCTAGCACTGTTTCACCGTCAATGTAGTTTAATGTACGCTTTTTTCGAACTACGGGAGCCGATTTAGTGGCTGCCGCTGTGGCTGTTTCAGCCAATGAATTCCCTGCAACGTGAACGCCATCACGTTGATGACTCAGTGAGTGTGTCACGTGAGTCTTTGGTAGTTCTTTTTGTAAAAGAGCTATTCGTTCCCAGAGCAGTTTCTGCTTTATTGGTGCATCTGTGTCATCTTTGTAACCGTTTTGAATCCATGTCTGCAAATCTTTGTTATATGATTTGACGCAGTAATATGAATCTGACACTATAAGTGTCGGGAATTCGCGATCCGCATTATCTAGCGCCATTTTCAATGCTAATATTTCAGTTTGTTGTTCTGAATTAGTTTCTACTGAGTGTGTTTTTGTTAATAGAGGTCTTAGTTTACCTTCGCGCCACACTTCTTTTTTAATCCCACATGTGGGGTTGTATGCTTGTTCTCACCAAACGGGGGGTTGAGCATGTCCGTCTGTATAAATTACACAGGCGTAATGTCGTAAAGGCAGAATGTCGATTGGCAGAGGGAATGTTCTTTCATATTCTAAATTTTCCATTTCTTCTAGTTCTGGATCAAAGTAATAGTATGCTTTGTCCGTTGTGATTGAATTCACCCATTGTATCCATTCCGGATTCAATGTTGTTGTTGGTAAATTACACGGTGTTGTTAGTGCCTCAAAGGCTGATTCTGCTGTTCTGACTGTGATATGTCTACCGTCAGCTTTATCTTTTTCTTTAGCTATTGCGGTTTGAACTGCATGAACAATTTTTTCTTCAATGCTGAATTTCTTTTCAGCTTCTGTGTACAAGTGTGATTTGAATGCAATTGGTACCTTTTCTCCCTCATTAGAGGTTAGGTATGTGAATCCGCATCTCTCTGGGATGACTCGAATCACAAGATTGCGTGTGTTATCACGTGTTTCTAATTTTGTTTTAATTAGCATGTCTGTTTGTAAGGATCTCAAAATTTCTGTGTGTATTTGAGTCCAATTGGTTCTTTTAAAATCTGGTTTAATTAGATCATAAAGGGGTTTGACCCTTTCTGCGTAATTTGCAATGTATGTTCTTCCGAAATTTAGGAAGCCTAGAATTGACTGTAGGTTTTTTAGTGTTCTAGGTGCTTGGAGTACGGCACATTTTTCTAGAAAATTGTCAGCCAGGCTTTTGCCTTCACTTGATAATTCATATCCTAAGAACAGGACTGTCAGATGGGCAATTCTGGATTTTTTAAAGTTGAATTTGTAACCCTCTGCTGCGAACCCAAGTATTATGGTGTTCACTCTCTTCAAGTGAGTCTCCAAGTCATCATCTGTTAAGTATATGTCGTCGACATACGATAATGCTTCGTCGTCATATATTTGTAGTAATTCTGTTACTCTCGCTGAGAATACTCCCGGGCTGTTCTTGTACCCCTGGGCTAACCGACAGAATTGCTTTTGAGTGCCATTTATTGAGAATGCAGACAAATATCTGCTCTCTGGTGCTATGTTTTGACAAAAGAATCCATTAGAGATGTCTAAGGTTGTTTTGTATTTTTTGCGCACTATGTTATTCATTAGTGCAGCACTATGCGAATTTTGCACTGCAAAAGTTTTGCAACATGAGTTAAGGTGTCGGTAATCCAAAACTAGATGATATGAATTGTCTGGTTTGGAGACCGGAAACAAAGGGTTGTTCATTTGTGAGGTGCAAGTTTCAATCACCCCCTGGTATTCTAGCTGATCTAGAATTTCTTTTACCTGTTTTTTAGCTTCTTGCTTAATTGGGTACTGCCTTTGTGCAGTAGGTTGTGATTTTAACTGAATTTTGTGAGGAGGAGAGTCCTCATCCCATCCTACGTGATTTTTATATAAAGCAGGAGCTAGAGCTACTGCCCACTTTCTAGCAAGTGTGTATTTTTTATGAATTGGGATGTGATTTGAGAAGGCAGGCATAATTATTTCTTCGCCATGAGGGCACTCCCTGACAAACTCTGGTGGCCAGTCTTTTTCAGCTAGAAGGATGTCATAGCCCTTGGAGAGATTATCCCAAAATAGTCCCCTTATTTTTCTAGTCTTATCCCCCTCTATACGTAATGTTATTTCGTATATTTTGTGAGGTTTGCTAACTCTGCTGTCTGCAGTTTCCACTTGAAGATATTCATTCGTGTCCACTGTCTCCAGATGATTCATAAGGACTTTGCGAGCTATGCTCACTTCTGCTGCGCTGTCTAGCATTGTCTGAGCCCATTCTCCGTTTTTCAGTTGTGTCCTCAGTATTCTCGGCATTGTTAACTACCTTGATACTGGCTACCTTCTTTTTTGGAAATTGTAATTTCTTTTTTAGCTGAGCAGGTTCCTTGTCTTTGGACTTGGCGTGCTCTTCTCTTTGTTCTGATCGTCCTCTTCTTTCCGATTTCTGCGAGGAAGTCTGAAAAGATTGAGAGGGACGTGTATCAATGTCTTGATATCTATCAGGCTTTTTTATATTATCCCTATTTCTAAGGTTATATCTTTTCCCAGAGGGGTCACTCTGAGGTGACCTGTGTCTTTGGTTCGGAGATTTTTCTCTTCGCCTAGGAGACCTTCCTCTGGACTGGAATTTCTTTTCTTTGGGATTGGATTGTTTGTTTCCATCCCAGCTCTTTTTCTGTGATGTTGAATTATTATTAAAAAATATTTTTTCCGGACTTTCAATCAGTTGTGGTTTTACTGGTATTCCACCTAAACTATCTCTGCCTAGTTCCTCATAGGATTTTTCTATGATTCTGGCAATTTCAGCTGGTTGGTCTGCTATATCTGTCTCCTTTAACCTCTGGCGGATCGCCACGTTTGCTGCTTTACCTTTTATGTTGGCTAGTAATATAGCCGAGACCTGCTTGAAGTCTTTTAGTAATTTCATACCAAGAGTTAAAGCGGGTTCTGGACCGTATTCGTCTTGAATTTGTTTTAGCACATCTGGTATTACCGAAATGGATGGAACACCGTGCGTTTTTGTGTAGATGGAAGCAAAGACTGTACCCCAAGTGTCACAGTCCTCAATGTGTGGTGCGATTCCCATTGGAAGACAGATAGTCAGAATCCTGTGTTTTTCTAATGGGGTGGTGTCAGGAAACACCGCCTCTATTTGGGTGATTTTCTGTGCCAACCAGAATGGTATTTGTTCCCGTTTAGCCGGTACTTTACCTAGGCAGGATTGTATGTTCTGTGGTGTAATTTTATTTGTGTTCCCCTGGTGAGGGGTCAGCTGTGGAATTTTAATCGCTGGTTGAATTGTTGAAGTCCGCATCACATACTGGACTAATTGTCTGTGTATTTTTATTAGTTGTTTTAGCTGTGTTAAAAGGTTTGCTGCAGACATCCCATCGATGTCTGGATGTGGTGTGTATCCGGCTAGGACCGGCCACGTTGCTCCTGGTCTACCTAAAGGACCGAGCCTGGTGATGTGATTATTATGTTTTAGGGCGCCATCAAATAAGAGCAAATGCTCTTGAAATTTGAGTGGTACTTCCACCTCCTCGAAAGGAGTGTACGTTTCAGGAGGTTCCTCTATTTTGTAATAGTGGAAGTACTTTGTTACAGCATTTGCTGCTGGAAAATGTATCCATGAATAGTATACCTCTGTCTGCCGATATTCGGGGGCCTCAATTACGAATATGACTGTGCCACCTCTAGGTGTCAGTCCATTTTCTATAAGTTTTAAGGTTATAGATTTCCTTTTGATGACCGGGATGAGTATTATCTCCGGGTCTGCATTTTGTAGTGCAGTATCAGCTTCTGCTATGTCAGCTGCTAATCTAACTGCCTCTCTTTCTTCATCACTGTCTACCATTTTACCGACAGGATGGTTATTTCTTTTGTTTGCAGATCAGGTTTCTTATGGAAACAAAGATTAGATGCACAATATTTTGGAACAGTGTATCCTTCAACGTTGACTATACCAAGAACCATACATAGGAGTTCCCTCCTGCGAGGTCTGGCGGATATGACCTTTCACCCACTCCAGACGTCTTTGGAGTATAATGGGAAAAAGGGGTCTGAGTGAGAAAGCACGACTGAGTTACTCTAAATGTCTTACGTTAGTTTTATCGCCCTTTCCAAACACGTTGGGCGCCATGTAGTGTAGTTCCTATTATCCCAATAGGCTCTGCGCATTGGAATAATACCTTCAATAGTATAGGCCTAGACCAGACGTTAACTAGGTCTACTACTGTCGATATTAGACTTAAAGTTTTGGGTTTGCCAGCTAGCTCAGAGTTCACTAGAAACTTTCTCGAATGTTCAGGAAGGAATTAACTTCCCTGATTAGACAAGAAGGGATTTAGTTTCTGACAACCATAGAACATGACAACTTTGCTCTCCCCTAATCAAGAGTGTATCTCGAGAGTCGTGTGAACAAAAGGCAATTTATTTTACTCAGTCAGTACGTGCATTCTTAGTCTCATCAGAATGTAGAGAAAAGGAAGAGACGGGCGTGTTCAATAAAAGGTGTTATTTATTGATCAGTCTCTTTTCTCGTACAAGAGAAATGGATCGATATTATTGCAATACTTATAGTTAAGTAAAGTGCATACATTAAAAGCAGAAGTATAAAATAATACTGTAAAAACATTGATATGGTTTCTAAGCCATATGAAGGTTTAAAATGAATAAAATATATTACATACACATATACATTTGACTAAACGTACTCAACTGGTGTTTCTAGATACGCCTACCCCGTGTACCTGACCTAAGCCTAATACGTGGGCGGGAATAGAAAGTTATAGTTTAAGTTAAGTTTGTTTTTGCCAAGTGACTGACTAAAGAATTCTCTGCGAGGGGTTATTCAGTTCTGTACCTGGAAGTTAGGATGAATGAGGGATGGTATCTCTCTTCTCTGCTCTCGATATTCCAGGCTGCCTGCGAGGGCTACCCGGAAACGCCGGTGCTGGATTTCTCGGCAGGAGAAAGCAGCGCGTCTCGTTCTCAGCGCGTCAGGAAGGCGGGGCTGCGCCAGCGGGGTCTGCTCTGCTCTGGGCTCCGGCAAGTATGGCTGCTCCGTCTCGTCACCACCGCGTGTGTTTGCATAGGGCAATATCGGTAATATTTATACCTTTAAGGTGCCGAGATTGACGTAAGGATGGACATAGATACGTCAATAAGGATGTCATACGACCAGGTCGTTAGCACATTCTTTTGCTGAAGTTCTCGGTGAAATCAAAACAATGGCCGCAGGGTTTTTCCCAGGTTGTCATAGGTTTGATTTGTTATGAGAACTCCGTATGCCTTATCAGGGGCTGGAGGAATATCGCTTGTCTAATTAGATCGCAAGCGTTATGACCTAATCAGATAACACGTTCCTGTGCCGTAGTGTGGCTTCGTCAGATAACGGTATCTGCATCATGGGGGTTTGCTGCCTCATGGGCTGACTGCTAGTTAACTTGTTGGTTTGTTAACCAGAATAGGGTCAGGAATAGGGGGATCGATACAGAACCTATAGGAATACATCACAGAAGGTGTTTGAATAGTAAATTATACTATTCCTTAATTGAGAGCGCCATCTAGAGCAAGTCGTTGTAACAACTTGCATTGTAATGGTACTGCGTTGTAGCAACACAGTCGTTGTAACAACTGCGTTGTAAAGGTAACACAATGTGATGACTGCATTGTAAAGGTGGTTTCCCGGTCTTGATTGATGTTAAGTCTTGCTGGGGGTTCTTCTGGATTCTGTCTTACCTTCTCTGGAGATTGGGGTTGAATAGGGTATCTTTTTTTGGGTATGATTATTTGAAAAGGTATTTAGAAGCATTTGGATATGCATGTCAAATAATTTTGAGTTGGAGTCAGATGTTTGGCCCATAGCTGTGCCATTACTAGTAGTATCCTGCCACTAGGTACTCCTTGTCGTTTTTGGCAATTTGTTTATGTAATTATCGTTATTTTTCTGTCTCTATTGGTTATATCTATATGCGGGCTGCTGATGTGCAGCAATTTGGGACATTGTGCCCCCTCCTAAGTTTGTTCTTGTTTGTGGGGACTGCCCTAGGATGTTGTTCCAGTGGTAGCACCCACGTTTAAGCGTCTTGGCCCAGCTGCAGGGAAGGTGCTGCTGGTTCCCCTCTGTGTGATTTTGGATTCTTTCTAGGCGATGTTGTATCTGTTCCACTCTCCCCTTGCCGTATTACTGACTTGAACTTGTGTATAATCTTCTGTTTGTTTTTTTAGAGTGTTGGGGACATAAATGACTTACTTTGATTCTGTCACTCCGGTACCTGACTTGAATGGACACCTTTTTCTATTCTTTGGATAGAAGACTCTTTTAATCCATCCTGGCTGCCAGTGTTTTGCAGTTGGCACTTCATAGCTATTATTGGAGGATCGTTAACTAATTGTATTCTTAGATCTGGAGCTTCTAATCAATTTCACCTGAGTGGGGGTTGCTCTAACTCTAATGTCCTTTTTAGGTCTCGCCCTGCGATTGCATGCCAAAGGCCTGCTGTCGCAGAGCAAGACTATTGTTATCATTCCGGCTTTCAAGGACTCAAAGGGAGCTGGAGAGGACAACAGACTGTCACGCGCACGCAGCAGCAGCCTGCCGGGATCAGGTCGCGCGCGTCAACATGCGCTCCGATTCCGGCAGGCTCTTCACAACACATGCACAACACACATACAGCCCCCCCCACGCATACACACACACATACATACAGAACCCCCCGCATACACACACGCACGCACACACATACACAGAGAACCCCCGGCGCTTACACACACATCCCTTACCTCGTCTCGGCGTCTTCGCGCTACCTTGCCCCCGCTCCTCTGGTGCGCGCGCACCACTAGTTTCGATTCCCGCGTCGGCTCCTCTGTGGTGCGCGCGCACCACAGGTTTCTATTTAAACAGCCAATCAGGAGGCAGAACTCCTTTTATACATGCTCCCTCTCTGGTCCGCTATCATTTTTTTACTTTTGCATAGTCTTGGCCTCATTCCGAACCCGTAGTTGATAAGTCCCTATAGCTTTAGACGTGACTCATTTAGCTTACGATAGCTATGTGCATCATTTCCTACTTGCTGTCGGAACCAATCCGACAGCTTGGTAGATGAAAGATTGAAAAGGCCTCGGATTGGAGGAATATGGCGAGGGCTCCCTGCACCCAAGGGTTACCCCCTGGCTTACGTGGTTCCTCCTGTGCTGCACTTTGTGTGCACAGCAGGAGAACTTGCATTAGTGTTGGCCATTTCAAAACTTTTTAGATGTATAGAAAACACCATTCGGTGCTCTTTTCCTCGATGCTGTTATATTGATGTCAAGTGAAAGTCAATAAAACCTCCAGAGTGTCCTTTCTGTGGCAGGGCTTTGAGACGTCGCTGTAACGCTCTTCTGGTGAGGCGATGCACTGAATGAAAAACCTCTTCGGTGGCTCCGCGGACGGGACGCAGTGTTCCTGGCCCTTGGAGCCTGTGCTTGCATTCCTCTGCTCCCCGGGCCGCTGGGGTTAACGCGCTGGCAGCCCATTGAAGTGTTTGCAGTCACCGCCATCTACCCCTGCGCAGTGCCCTGTCATGCGACTGCTGCTCGCCCCTCCGCCCGCCCTCCCTCCTGCAGTCTGGGCTGCGCGGACCACCCCTTCCTCCACCCCCTCCCTTCCTCCACCCCCTCCCTTCCTCCACCCCCACCCCCTACCCCGACGACTATGCATGAAATGCTCCGTTCCTGCGAGCGAGGGGGCTGGGGGCTCTGCTCACCGGGGCCCTGCTCTAAGAGGAGTTTGGCAAGCAGCACACTTGTAGCAGTAAAATGACACCATGCTTCTCTATTTTCTAATGAAATCCCCCGAGTGGGAGAGCAACAGGTGGGCGGAGGACACATGCTGGCATTTTGGAGCAAAAGGCAATACTATCCCTTACTGGCCCTCTGCCACTCCACTGTCTCCAATGCAGCCCCACCGCTGTCATTTTGCCCTACGGCATTACAGCCTGCTGCCGGGGGCTATACCAGCTGGTAAGGCCCTCTCCCCCAGTTATAGACCCAAACCACAAACGAGGGCCTTCAAAGAGGGCAAGCTTTACCGATTAGTGTGCCCTGGCGGATGAGGGCTACAATACTACTGGAACATTCCACCGTCTAAGGGTAGAACGTTTTACATTACACAGACGGAAACAGAACGAAAAACATTGGAATGTTGGCGCATGGGGTCCATATCCTCCGTTATTGGCCCTTTCCCTCTCCGCATGCCATCGTCCTTATATAAAAGATCCGAAAACGTGTATGTGCCTGTGAAAGTCATTACAACGCTATAAAGTGGTAATCATATGAGTCACCTGACATTAACCGTCATTTCATTCGAAGGGCTTCACAGGATTTGAAAACAAAGTTGCTCTTGTACTTCCGTGTTGTGGGTCTGACTCCCTCCCCTGCTTGGCACTGACCACCCACCAAGGGTTAATTGCGCAGAGCGAATCGACATAAAGGTTTCCCAACCCGTCCCTGTCACACTTGCATGCTGTTGTGTGTCTCTTTGCAGCCTTTTTCCTCTCTCGTTGTCCTTAAATGGCCTAGCCACGCGCCGGACCTGGAAATGACCGAGGCACTCCCAGTTTAGTGTGCTGACTGTTTCCAGGGCCCACTAGCCTCTTGGAGGGAAGGGCCCCACATGTCGGGAACCCCCCAATATCTGAGGAGGCACATCTGCGACACACTGGACCCGGAAGGCTCCTTGGGCAGGCTCCCTGTCCCAAAATTTCCTCTCTTAGGCTTTGGTGAAGTGTCAGAAAGTAAAATGCAGACAGCAGCTCTGAAGATGGGGTGCATGTGAAGGTGAGGCCTAGCGCTAGAAGTCTGCAGGCCGGCTATCTTTGGGGGATTTGGGTGAGAGGTGCTATGTGGAGAGCCTTGGGTTCCTTAGATACTCTATGGCTGTGGCCTTTTAAGTGTAGAAAACATGAAAAATATAAGGCGGTCAGAGAAAAGCTATTATTGAATGCATTATGTTTAAAATGTGCCTTTTGGTCTTGGAATATCATCCGTGATCTTAAACAGGCAACACTAATGTATTTTTGTCCTTGCCGAAATTTGCTTTCCTTTTGCTCACAACAGTAAAATAACAAGATGGGCATAGCCAATAGGTCTCGCCTTTGGACCTTGTAAGTGTTTAACCATGCAACAGTTAATCTTGTTGCACCAAGGACATTGTGCTGCATAACTGAATACTTATAAGGTTCCAAAAGCGAGACCTATTGGCTATGCCAATGCTTGTTTATTTTGTATTTATTTAATCAAGGAAGCTCCATTTTCTAGAAGTACAACCCAAAAGAGAAGCATCCCCCCTTGGGTTATTGGAGCTTGTACTAGCACAGGTAGTTCTTAAATGAATACAAACACAGTGTCTTTTTATCACTTGACCTCATCACTTCTTCAGTGGGCAAGTTTTTCACCTATCTAGGGTTATACGGTTGATCTTTTTCCTCCTATGCACGTCCCTGTCTTGCAAGTATCTTGTGGTATTTTCTGTTCCTGCCCCTCTGGCATCAGTGTGCATATCTTTACAAGTTGTGGAGGTGGTCCAGCTGTGTTTTTTATTATTATTTCAGGTCCCCTAGGCGCCTGCAGCCCCTGCTGCCTTGCGTTTTAGCACCCTGAAGAAGATGTGATCTGTATCCTTGGTCTTCCACCGAGACGCGCATCAGCGCAGGTCCCCACTGATCAGCAAGACTTCCTCATTATAAATCATCATTGTATGTTTCCATGTTTGCATCAAAGTTCTCAAAAATATATATTAACTACCCATTGGATGAAAACAGTCAAACTGTGGGTAATGTGCTTTAAAGAACAACTACAAAGGTTCCTGTTTGTAAAATTTTGGTATGACATCTTGTACCACTCCTTGTTGAGATTATTGGTGTCTGATGAAGTGGGTGCCATTGTGCAGTGTGTTGTGTGAGTAAATGAGTATGGTTCTGTTGGTAGTATGATGTAGTGTATTTGTATGTTGTTGCGCGGGGTACCATAAGTATGTACAACTGTTTTTGATGTTATTTAATTTATTATAATATTTATTAAATGTAATTATGATATTTAGACTCATTAAGAATCTGTATAATACATTTAAAATATATGTCTCAAAATAATTGCTACATGGTGTAGTAAGTAGTATAGCCTTTTCCCTCCCTTCTGTTGCGCACTGTTTTTTGCCCTATGGGGATGGGATAATATATTTCCCTTCCTTTTGATCCTTGACGTATTGCTCATTTATTAAATATTTTCAGGCAGTAGGTTTGTGTTTTCCCCTGTTCCTCTGCCGAGGTATCAGTTCAGGGGGCCCCTTCTGTGTGATTGTTCTTGCCCATAACTGTGCCATTACTGAAGATGGGGAGGGTAAGGTTGACTTTTGTGGAGGCTGAAACTGTCACATTGAGTTTATGGAAACAAGTTGTTTTGGATTTACATGAAATGTGCAAAGTTTCCAATAGTACTGTGATCCAGGTGTCTGTGTCTCACAGGAAGAATAGTAGTTTTTTTTTTCCAATCATGTTGCAGAAGTCGTGGTCAGCAATGAGGGTCTTCAGATGACCTTTTATGAGTTTATGTTTCAGATTCTTGGTAGCAGTTTTGGATAGGTTGGAAGAGACAATTCTGTGAGAGTGAAGGCCTTCTTTGTAAAGGCCGTAAAGGAGACCGTTGAGAAGAAGGGAGTGCTAATGAGGTGCCATGCTGGAATTGGTGTAATAATTCCTGGAAACTGTAAGGGTAATGGTATGTAAAAAAAGTAGTGTTAGGTCTCAAAGTGGTGAAACATATATCTGTGTGGCATAGGCATAGGAGATCTAAAGGGGCAAGGCATTTGCAGAATTAAGTAGAAGATCACAATTGTCTTCTAGAAGAGTTGGCCGTTGCAGGTTCATGATAATTAGGGGTGGAGACAGCTACCAACATCTGCGTCTTTGAGCGCCATCTTGAGCAGGGTGGCTGAGTGTAAGCCTTAAACAGACCCTCGACAAAAGAGTTCATTGTTCTGTGTCATCAACTTTCATTACCCAATAGAGGTGAATGTATACCATATATTATGTAAAAGCTTTGCATCCAAGCATGTTGTAACCTTTATTTCATGTTTGTAATGCTTTTCAAATGATGATTAATTTTGTCAATATAAACTAAGCAAGTAAAATAAAAGCATAAAAGCAGATCTTACCCCTCTGAACTGAATTACGAAAGAGTGCTTTCCTACCAAAAGTGACGCAATAGTCAGCACGGCATGGGTCTTTAAGAAAATCTGTTGGAACCTAGAGTACCTACATCTGTGGTTCTTCCTGCAAACTGCATTGCAAACAAGGCGTCTGCTGGCCGATTTCAGTAGTTTAGTAATCATTTAGAGCACTTTTCCCCAGGTGACGTCTGTTCAATTTAGACTGTTTGGAATTTCACCCGGTAATTTCTTCAAATACAATATGAAATGAGGTTGATGATCACAGTTTGGTTGGTGTATTCAAATGTATTTATTTGTGCTCAGTTCCTAAAAACCATTGCATAAAATTCACAATGACATTCATCATTGAAATTACAATGATAATCTGTGAAAATTCACATGAGTAGATGCACTAATGGTCAAAGACAATATTACTCAGAGGGTGTAGGGTAGGGTTGGTGTATTGGTGTGTGCTTCGTGTGAGAAGCGAATAAACGCTTAGGCCAGAAGCTCCACATAAATTCCCCTTCTTTAGAGTTCCTCCATTTCTGGGTCTCCAAAGTCAGGACAGTAGTGCAATAAGTCGAAACGTGTCAAGGCCACTGGGAGAGGTGCAATGGTTCCCAGTCCTGAATATAGAGCATGTTGATGACATACATAAAACACAACTAAAATATTCACCTTTGAAGTAAAGCTTTGGTGGCTTTGTATGCTTGGTTTGCGGTCTATAGGGAATTCTGAACTTTCATATATATGTTGCCAGAGCAGTATTAATCATTATTGTGTGATATTGTGTGATATTGCTTACCTTTTTTTCATAAAAATTATGTGAAATTGTATGTAAATTTCACACAATGTACTTCGGAGTATCTTGATTTAAAATTGAACGTGGGAGTATAGCTCATGTACAAAAGTCGCTCGAGGTTCAGAAAGGCAACTGGCTTGAGGACCAAATGTCTTCTGTGAGACATTATGTGCTCGAACAACTTCCCATCAAGAAATGTTCTGCTCGAACAAATTACCGCTGGCAAAAACGTGCTCAAAATATCGCATTCGCTTCTGTTAATATGCAAAATGGACATTTCTTGACTTGCACAAATAAATTAGGCAAGCCTTACGTAAATTTTGCAAGGGGCTAGGCAGTAATATGTTACCCTCTAGGGAAACCATGAACATTTGGCTACTAAGATGTAATGCAAGGGATAACATTACAGAAAAGTTAATTCAGGGTCAGTTTTATGGGTCGAGGCTGCGAGTGCGTATGCTAGCGCATGTAGCTCACTTACAAGGCACTATTGTTTACAAAAAGAGGTTGGAGCCCACCCATTGCCTAACATTTGTCTGCTACAGCATCACTCTCCTTTTTAGCTGTCTTAATTGGCCAGTGCAGCTGAAACATCACTTCTGACCTGCGAGCTCATGCACTAGCACGTGCATCTCATTTGTGAGACATGAGACACTATTGTTTACACATAGGGCTTGGAGCCAGCCCATTGCTTACCATTTGTCTGCTCCAGCGTCACTCTTCTTTACAGCTGTCCAATTGGCCAGTGCAACCGAAACATCACTTCCAATGCTTGCTGTGGAGCAGGGACCAAGCTACTTCATCGGTACCCATTCGCTGCTCCTGACATCATTCAGGTACAGTTGCTTACCCCCCTCACCACCCCCTCTGCCTGTTGCTCCCTTCATTGGGGTCCTGGGGGGGGGGGCCGACCGGAGGGAGGCCTGCCCCCCCCGGGGGAATTTGGGGCCGGGGAGAGGGGGGGGGTATAGAGGGCGCCACACGGGGACGGGGTCTTGGGTTGTTGGTAGCTTTTGGGCTGGGGGGCGGGGTTGGGCTGGGCTTCCTGGTGGGCGGGGCTGTGGTTCCCGCCCGGCCACGCGGCAGAGACACCATTTTATGTGAGGTGTCTCGGCCGCCGGGCGGGGGGGTAGCGTCGTAGAACATTTTTTTTTTTCTTTAATTGGACTTGGCTGTGAGGAAATGCCGCGTGCAACGGTGCACGGACTGTTTACAGTGAGCGCCGGTGTTTGGCGGGCTCAATTGCACCATAGGGACCGCGTCGATGGAGGCGGACTTGGGACGGCGACGGATGGCACAGATCTCCCGGCAGGCCGGACACTTCGCGGGTGCAGGGACAGGCCGGACACGTCGATGGAGGCCGGAGGAGCTCGGGTGAGCAGCTTGCGGCTCCACGCGGCCGAGCGGATGGGCCTGTTCTGCCTGGTGCGGGCGGTCAGGCTCCCACGTGGGACTAGGTGAGTCCCGCTGCCCCTACCCGAAGGGTCCGTGCGGCCGCCGGGGGTTTTAACTGGGGGCAGGGGAGAAGATGGACGGTGGTGCTTCTTGGGGGAGTTCTGCTCTCTCCGCACAAGGGGTATCTATAGTTTAGCTGCATGGCATTGGGAGATTGTGGGTGCTGTGGTGGGTGTTGACGGGGTACCGTGGGGAGGATGATTGGGTACACATGGCCTAGTTTTATCTTCATTTTGTTATCTCAAACGTTATACAAAAAGCAGTTATGTTTACATTGACTTTTGTAAAAAGGCATGATCATGTTGTTCAGGCTCGTCCAGCATGAGATCAATGGGATTTGTCTGAAGCTGTCAAGGTCCTCTGAGTCCATGTTTGTTTTCTTCAGAAGAGTAGAGTTCTTCTGGTCTTAAGGAAGTTGTGGAAGATTCCTTTGGCGAACGACAGAATGATTATGTTAAGTTGTTTGAGGACATTGCTGGTGAAGGCCTTCACAAGGGGTCGAAGAGGGTCCACTTTAGTTTGTTGTCAGTTAGAGAGATGGCTGCGAGTTCTGTGGTAGCACAGCGCTGTCTCTTTTTCCTGATTGTCTTTTTGATGAGGATTTCAATGGTTCTTTTAGTGCCTGATGGTGGGGCTAGCAGTGAGATCCGTGCAATGCTTTGTCATTTTCCTTTGGACGTTTCTCTTAATGAAACTTTTAAGGTTGCTTATAACTGCTGGTAGTTATGTCCTTTATGAAGCCTACAAAATTGGTTATGGTACACTATTGCCGCACACTGTTTGGTTCCTATTTAAAAGTGCTCACTTCCAGATTCAACAGTTTGGAACACCCTAAAAACAAAAGCCACAAAAATTGTAGAAGGAGCACGTCTGTTTAGCTAGTTTGTCATAGAGAAACTCTTCGCTTAAATCACATTGGTCTTGATATCCATAATCAGTCAAAAAACATCCTGCAACACAAATTGTCCCAAAGAAAGCATCAGGAAATCATGTGTAGTCTTTGTATTCTTTTTATTGTTGCTTGTTTCACATATATTATCAGATGAAGACGCAGCCTAGACTAGACATGATTTCCTGAAGCTCGGCGAAGGAGCCGCCACTAAAAAATTGCAGCGCTGCGGAGAAATCACATTAATACCCCGGTACAGATGCTATAGTTCGCTTGAGATGCAGCAGTGTGGCACTTACGTTTAGAAGTGGTATAGTCCTATGAAAAAGCGTTGGCATTGTTCCAATAAACATATATAGTCCCAGTAAAACGTTCCACTGCCAGTGTTGTGCTTAATTTAAAAGTATTGGAATCTAGTGGAGAAGTGTCGACACTGCCCTTAATTCAGAAGTACTCATTCCAGGGGAGAAATCCTGTACTTCTATGATTCTAAGCGCTTTAGGTAAGAGGTATGGACCATACTGTATTGTAACACAATATAAATACCAGTGCCATACCACGTCCCCTGCAGAAGTGCCGATCCTGCGCAATTGAAAGTTTTGCGCAGCAGCGTAGCGCTTTATGATCCTATTAAACGTAGCGTCATCCTACGCCGCCAGATGAAAGGAGTGCCTGCCTGACGCGGCGCGCGCCAGCTCCTGCCCACTGGACGCGCTGCGGGTCAACTGGCGCGTGTCCCAGCCTGTGGCCCAGCGGTAGCCACATCCCCTCGGCCCCTTCCCGCCCTCCAGGTCTGGCCGCCTCTCCACGCCCACCATGAATATCCTGACACTTCAAAGGCCAGGAAGAACATCTTTCTGGCGGAGACATGCCCCGGCCTGAGGTTGCCTCTGATGCCCACCCGGGGGGACGCATGTCTGCGGACTCCAAGGGGGCGGAATGACTTTTGTTACTAATTACGTTTTATTCATAATGAATATTGTATATCTTATTACTCGACCTATACGCCCTCTTGCGGTGTCAGCAGGGTTCGCAAGGTCAGGAGGTTGTGAAACCCACATTTGCGGCCAATGTCTTTGGTCTCGCTGCTCCTTTATTGACGGGTTATATCTATGCAGACGTTACCTGGACGAGTAGGCCATCTCCTATGCTAAAGTAGGGAGGAGATGCCTTGGACGAGTAGGCCATCTCCTATGCTAAAGTAGGGAGGAGATGCCTTGCATATGCAGGGGGAAAGTTTGATTGCCTCTTTCCTGGATTAGTAGGGATGTCTGTGGTCATGGCCGCGAAATATTGTTTCCCGCCTTCTTGGTACGAGGAATAGGGCTCTGTTGGGCAACTGCGGTGTAGGCCTGGGCGCTCATTCAATCTGATCAGAAGATGGTGCATTTGCCCTTACATCCTTTCATCTGACATGAGCGAGGCATGTGCACTGACAGGCCTAATATATGATACGTTACCAAAGTGGTGGGGTCCACCTGTTTCTGAAGTGGCGAGGGATTGGGTGAGTGGAGAGCAGAGCGGGAGCAGATGCTTGGCAATCCAGGTGGGGTATTGTACTTCATTTTAGATGGCGCTTGCTTGCACGGCAACCCTTGGTAACTTTGGTGCGGCGCGGTTTTTGCGGTAGAGCACTGCGGAGTTGCACTTTGCGCCTCCGTTTAAGTGAAAGATATTGAATTCTGGGCCCGGGTTCCTGTCTTGCAAGCTGTGAAACGTATACATACTTTTCTTTACAGTTTATATCTTGCTGATCTTTCCTATGCAAGGTGTATTACGGAGTGCCACGCGGATATCTTCTGTAGGACCATTGTATTAGGGTGGGACAAGGAGGCGAGCGCATGGAGTTTATGTTAGTGACATTTTTCACGGTTGACGGCCTGGAGGGAATAACCTGACAAGATATCTGCAGGTGCGCTTGCGAATCCGGTGCACAAACTTCACGTTTCAATGGGCCGCGGGCGTTTCGAGTCGCGCGGGATGAGGGGTACGTTCTCTGCAGTGGGCTTTTTCCTGGCGGACAGGCTCTGGAGGTGGCGCACTGTGGAGGGACTTCTTTCTGGGTGCCAGAGAGGAAGCACGGTCCCATGTCGGTGTGGTCATTCTACGGGGTGAGCTCGACTCCGTGGCCAGGGAACACGCCCGCCGGAGGACGGGGGGTTGCAACGCGCAGTGGGGTCTGACGCCGAACGGTGCTGCTGCCATGTCGGGGGCTGCGGGGTAGGGTAGGTGACGGGGGGGTTGGGGGCGCTGCGGCAGGGGTTTCTTCCTGGCGGACGGGCGCAGGTATGGGACACGCATCCGGAGGGCTTCTCTCTGTGGGCGCCAGAGAGGGGGCACGGCCCCGTGTTAGTGCGGCATACCTGTTAGGGAGCTCGATTCCGCGGCCAGGAAGCACGCCCCGGGGGTGACGTCGACTGAGGGCATGGCCCTATACAGTTAGTGACGGAGGGCATGGCCCTATGCATGGGTGGCGGAGGGCATGGCCCTACGCATTGGGGACGGAGGGCATGGCCCTATACATTGGTGACGGAGGGCATGGCCCGATACGTTGGTGACGGAGGGCATGGCCCTAGACATTGGTGGCGGAGGGCATTGGCCCTATACCTTGGTGACGGAGGGCATGGCCCTATACATTGGTGACGGAGGGCATGGCCCTATACATTGGTGATGGAGGGCATGGCCCTATACATTGGTGACGGAGGGCATGGCCCTCTACGCGGTGAGGGGGTTTGGGGAGGGGGAGTCCTAGGGGGGGGTCGAGGCCCGTTAACACGTCCCTCGAGTGGCGGTTCTTCCTAATATATGGGGGAAGAGTAGGAGAACTGTTTGGAGTATCGGGGGGTAGGTCAAGCACAATAAAGTATTTAGCCAGGTGGAGAGGCAAATTGACGTTATGCTAATTGTTACTGTTTGTGGGTTGTGGGAATCAGTTAGGGGAGGGGGTGGGGGTGAGGCAGGAAATTACATATTTATGTTTAGATTGTGCGGCGCAGGCCGAGGATGTTATTGGGTAGGATGCACCTGCTTCCAATAAAGCGGCCTTTATCACACTTACCTTGAGTCTCGGGTCGGTGCTTTCTTCCCACCCCCCTCTCCCCAATGGGCCCCAATGGGGTCCTGGGGGGGGGGCCGACCGGAGGGAGGCCTGCCCCCCCCGGGGGAATTTGGGGCCGGGGAGAGGGGGGGGGTATAGAGGGCGCCACACGGGGACGGGGTCTTGGGTTGTTGGTAGCTTTTGGGCTGGGGGGCGGGGTTGGGCTGGGCTTCCTGGTGGGCGGGGCTGTGGTTCCCGCCCGGCCACGCGGCAGAGACACCATTTTATGTGAGGTGTCTCGGCCGCCGGGCGGGGGGGTAGCGTCGTAGAACATTTTTTCCCTCCCTCCCTCCCTGGGCCATGATACGGGGGGGTGCCCACGGGCAGGCACTGCGCTTTACGGGGGATTTTCCTTTTCGGGGGAGTGGGGGCATGGGGTTTTGGCTTTGTTTTGTTGGAGGCTGGTGCAAGACGGGGTTTGAACGGGGTGATGAGTTTGTTGGACGTTACACCTTGGTGGCCTTAGGCTTAATCCTTTTTTGTATGAATAGAAGCAGAAGAGTTCGTGCTTGGTGGATAATTGCTCTTTATTTGCATAGCTGAAATCGTAGATGGCCGACATGTGTTTCTACTGTGGCGAATTGCGCCTGGGCTTTTCTCGGCTATTTACAATGTTTTGTATTCTGTGAAAAAAGGGGGTTTTTGGATTGGGTGGGGGGTTTTCGCATGTCGCTGGAGCAGGTGTGGGGTGCATTCAGTTTGTGGGGGCGGTTCTTCCTAATATATGGGGGAAGAGTAGGAGAACTGTTTGGAGTATCGGGGGGTAGGTCAAGCACAATAAAGTATTTAGCCAGGTGGAGAGGCAAATTGACGTTATGCTAATTGTTACTGTTTGTGGGTTGTGGGAATCAGTTAGGGGAGGGGGTGGGGGTGAGGCAGGAAATTACATATTTATGTTTAGATTGTGCGGCGCAGGCCGAGGATGTTATTGGGTAGGATGCACCTGCTTCCAATAAAGCGGCCTTTATCACACTTACCTTGAGTCTCGGGTCGGTGCTTTCTTCCCCCCCCCTCTCCCCAATGGGCCCCAAAGACCTTTTCAGTCTTCTTTTTCATGGTTCCTCTTCCCTGTCGTCTATTTCTCTTAGTTGTTTCTGGTTTCTTCTTATTTGACTCGTCGTCGCTTCCTCCTTGCTATAAGTGTGACCCAGGGAAGCCGCATAGTTGTGTATAATTCGCTGCTGGAAATGTTAATTCAGGGGCGTGGGGATTCAGTAAACTATTGTGCTGTTCTTGGATAAATATGTGTAAAATACCCGAATAACCACGCAATTTTTATGTGAATTACAAAAGACAATGCAATTGTTTTACAAATAATCTGACTTGCATATTTTTTGCAAATAGCGTGGGCATGTCTCTTTTTGCCCGCCAGTAATCACGCTCTGTGTAAGTTTGTGAGTCGTCCATAGATACCTGTAATCGCTGCTCCTTGTCTGTTATGGGATCTTTTTTGTATGACTCATCTCTGCCATGTGATTCTCTCTCAATAATTCTTTCTTGCTCATAGTTTGTAGAGTTTTATGGAGATGTTATTAGTGGTGTGAATGAGTTAGTGAGACACCAGAGAGATGCCAAGCATCGCGGATGCCCACTGCCTCGCTGTGTTAAGCAGCTGGTGAAGTCAGCCATTGTTGGGTACCATAATAACAAGTTAGTTGCAGGTCTGAGCTGTGTTTGATGGGTGCTCGGACCCATTTGTTAAAGTGTCTTTTGTAGGCTGGTGCGCAGCATGTCTTAGATGAGAATGTTTCTGCTGTAGCAATTGGAAATTTGTGCACTGTCATTTTAACACATGGTTTTCTGAATAAATTAACCCCTGAAATGCTAGGAAAATATACGCATTGTGGGCAGTTGTCTCTGTGAATTTACTGCTATCAGTCGTCGCGACTGATACCTGTAAATTCACAGACTCCAACTGATGGAAGGTTTCTGCCTCTTAAATTGTTTTTTTGGGGGGGGGGGTGGGAGAGGGGGTCCAGGTATCAAATTGCTGCTGGTCCTTTTGCTTTACAAATAAAAGTGGTTTGTGCTACTTAATTTTAGTATTTTCTGATGCATCTCGGATCAGTAAATTAAAAAAAAATTAAACAGCGTTGCAAGCGTGCGTCATGACCCAAGCGCACTCCTGCAAAATGGTGCAGCATTATCACACCTTTTTTTTGCCTTTTGTTTATACTGTACATCATCAGCATTTTTGGCATTACTGTACTTCATAAACAAAAGATATTGGGAAAGCCATTAGGGCACAAAAGGTGGAACCTATTATCTTTGCCAGTGTTTGTTTATGTTGTTTTGACGAAACATCAAGAGGCCATTCTCGAGCAGGACGTCTGTGAGAGGAATGAACAAAACTGGTTCTGATTGACAAGATAGCAGAGTAGGCCTCATCCGTCAGGAGGCAGACCTCTCCTCTTGTCGCCTCGCAGATAATCCAAGCACAGATCATGCAGGGCCCCTCGCATCTCAGAGATGGGGACGCGGCTCCTTGTCTCACGAGTCAGGCAACGCCTGGCTGGCACCCAGCAACCGATTCCTAACCAGCCGGAAGAGCACCGCCAGCCGAGCAGATAATAGATGATGGGCTCCGCTCCGTGGGCTGAGGGAAGCCGTCATTGTCACGGGTCAGCGCACACTCGTCACCAGACAGGGTCACAGGTCTATGCAGGGGCGTAACAAAGGCCCCTGAAGGCAGCGTGGTGCAGGGGATCGCCCACGCATCTGGCGTCCTCCATTCTGCCCAAGAATTATAATGCATATGAGGCACATGAGTTTCTGAGACCCCGCACCACGTTCTGTGTGTGGGTGGTGGGTTTTTTGCGTTACACCACTGGTTCTGCAGCATTCCTGCGGTGTACATTTACAGACAATGCTCGTGCAACACACTGCCATACGTTTGGCGTGCAAGCATGCTTCCCTATGCTCTGAAACAGTTCATGGCTGTGTAAAAAAGTATAACGTGCCTCGCGCTATCCAGGACTGCACATCAGCACTTTACCTCATGCATCGTCGAGTTCCAGGCACGTGCAAGACCCAAGTGTGCAACTTTTGCCGCAATGCAGGATTGTGCACGAACATTCTACGCCCCACAAATGCACAGAATTTATTGTAGGACATCAAACATGGCCCGAGACGAAAACTTCAGGACTGGGCATGACCACACTGTTCCGTGTTCTGCCACAATCCAGAACTGTGAATCAACATTGTCCCCCCTTCCCTACTCTGCGCAGTCTAGGGCAGAAAGAACAACATGGGATATGAACGACTAAGGGCCAACCACTGGTTAATTTGTAAAAAAAAAAAAAAAAAAGTACGTGCTAAGGCCTAATTTCTTTCACCGGAGCCACCAGGGCTCACACTATCCATTCCCCCTGCTAGGTCTGCCAAAGGCTAGTTCCAGAACTTACTGTTAACAATCACACTGATACAAAGTGTATCATTTTGCTCTATTCCAACCACCTAGAGTTGTAAGAACAAATTATGTGATGGAGCATCATATTAAAGTGCCAGTGTTTGTAAATAAGTGTTGGGGCTGACCATTGGCAAACATTGACACAAATTAAGCACTGGGGCTAGAATAGTTTAGGAGAGAACATGCAATGTTCTGTCACAATCTAGGACAGCACACACTAAACTGCCCAGGATACTGACACAATTGTGGAATGTGCATGGAGGTACGGTCTCATGAAGGCATTAAGAGGGATGAAAAAAGTGGGGGTCTCCAAATGAAGCCTGGTGTGCAAATTAGGGCATGGCCTAAACATACAGACTAAATTTCTATTTCCATAGTGCACCTCCCGCCTGATATTTTGGTATCTCTCTGAGATTACTGTTATTGCATCCAGCTATATATAGAGTATCCTTTTTTCAGTGTTTATTTTGGGGTGATTCCAGTGGGTATTTTCCAGTGTTTTTCCAAATTCTTAAAATCAGTGGCTTTCAGTGTTTGCATTTCAACTCTACAGAAAAAAATGCTTGAAAAAGTGTTTGTTCAGTGCTCAATTAAAACCTTAATTTTCCGTTATATTTATGCATATTCTTTTATGAAAGTTAGGGCCAGATGTATCAAAGGGTTTTGCCCATTCTGTGTCTATGGGGAAATGTGTTGATACATATGGCCCTTACTTTGTTGTCAATGTGAATCTAAAAACTGCTATTACTATCAAATTCAAATCTAACAGCGAGTATGATTCTCATAAACACAAGTCTGGGCTTGTATTTTGTTATATGAAGTCAAGCATTTTTAAATCCATGTCATCAAGTATGGGGGCGTAGTATTCTGGGATGCTCAACTGATGGGATTGGCATGGCTAACCCTCTTTAAAGCGACCGCCTTAACTGCGGTATGACTTGATGAGATTGTGATGTGTATCTTAGACTGTAGCGTGCATTGTCCCTTTAGTTTATCTACATTTTCTAACTACTTTCTTCTCTCCATCGGTCTCTTTATATTGCATCCCTCACCTCTCTGTTTCAATTCAATAAAAAGCAATGTGAGGAGAGGAAATCTCATTATAAAAATGAAGAGAAAAAGGAGATAAGGAAATGTGCCTCATGGCAGTCAATGTGTTTAAGATCAAACACTGATGTGGGCCATGATTTACTGAGTGTGTCTTTTCATCCAACAGTGGTTGCAATACTTAGTAGTAAAAGCCACATAAAGTTGTTTTCTTAGCTTAGCTATATGCCATGTAAAAAGCTTGCTAGTCCACATAAATAATGCCAGAAACCGGTCCTAGGAAGCTTGTTTCCGGTCCAGGGAAGGCATGGCTTGGCAGTTCGGGCTAGACTGTTCCCATGAGGCACAGGGTCAGACTGATTTGCATCTGGCTATGTCTGAACTGGGGTGGCAGAGTGGGCTAAAGAACGGTGATGGATTAAACCCAGATCTTTTGACTGTGTGTGAGTGTTTGATTGGTTCAGATGCTCCGTCCATCACCACCCCCTTTTGTACCGCTTTGTCGCCATAAGTTGGCAGGGTATGCTCAGACGTGAGTCCCTTGCCCACTTTGCCACTGGATTCAAGCAAGCCGGGCTGAAGACGGCTGTAATGCCAGAAACCGGTCCTCGGAAGCTTATTTCCGGTCCAGGGAAGGCACGGCTTGGCAGTTCGGGCTGGACTGTTCCCATGAGGCACAGGGTCAGACTGATTTGCAAATGGCCATGTCTGAACTGGGGTGGCAGAGTGGGCTAAAGAACGGTGATGGATTAAACCCAGATCTTTTGACTGGCTGTGAGTGTTTGATTGGTTCAGATGCTCTGTCCATTACCACCCCCTTTTTTACTGCTTAGTCCACATCAGCCAAGCACGCCAAGCTCCATTCTGCTCATATACCCCCGACAACGACAACTTGACACCTGCATCAACCAAGCACACACAGTTCCCAACTGCACATAACCCCCAGCAGAGCTCTCAAGGTTTGCAGGTCCTTCCAAAAGTAGCATGTCTTGTCCATGTTATTATAATTTCATTATGGGAAATGTAGTCATCTTTATCCCATCATAAACTAATGACTACTTATCCCAGACTACAAAGCAAAAACATTGACTCATTGCAACGCACACTCGTTCACCTGGGAGACACGAGAACTTTGCCACAGCAATTTAACGTCTGCAGATCCCTCCTGCACACAGACACACAACGCTACCTGCTGCAGATACGTCCTAAGTATGAAGGTGCATTCACAAAACCCTTCTACATGTATTTCCTCGACATCTCAACACCTACAATTAAGGGGCGTAACGCAGTCCCCTGCAGACAACCCAACTCTTCAGTGGCCCCCAAACTCAAGGAAGGGGTAAATTTCGGCCAAGGCCAATAAATATCTGTGAGATATGGGAGACTCAGGTGCCCTTCTTCACATTATAGGGGGGGTGATATCCTTTTTTGTGACAACACCTCTACAAGCCTCAGCATTCTGCTGCAGCAGCCCAGTACACACAGTTCCCACTTTCTACAGACAGAGGTAAAACATGTCCAGTGTCAGAGGGTCCAAGCTTTTACCCTTTTGGGAGTTCCACTTTCTTAGTCATGAAGCCCAGGGAGAGGATGTGGCCTAACGGCAAGAAGGTAGATCTCGAAGCTGGGGAACCGGGTTCGGGTCTCGCCAGGGATGTTCAACATCCGGTGATCCTGGGCAAATCACTTAATCTCCCCGCGACTAACACAATGACTGTGTCCTTGTGAAACGCAACTGGTGATCATGTAAAGCGTTCTGATACCTTCCGGACGTCTTCACTCTATATAAAACTAAAAAAAAACTATTGTTGCTGGTGAGCTTCCCATAGCATATGCAGATATAACATGATGACGCCTGACAAGGTAGGGAGGCCAATCCCTGGTGCTGGCTGGTGTGACGCGACTCTGGTAGGGCAGAAAATGAAGGCTGGACGGCAAAGCAGGACAGTCCCAGAAATGTGAAGGTGCAATAACATATATTATATTGTTTCTCTACATAGGTAGACAGCACTGCGGCGTTTCTTCCCTCGTAAACAGGGCTCGAGTCAGGGTACCACGCTGGTGGACGGCGTCCTCCCACTTATTTTACTGGGTGGACGCCGTCCCCCCTGCCCAAAAGATGGAGCCGGTACCTGAGGGTGCACCTGCGCGCGCAGCACTCACCAAACCTCGCCTCCTATTGTCGAGAGATGTGGAACAGAGCTCTTTTAGCCACATGCTCCCCGTTTTGCGTGTGGATCTCACTGGCTTCTCTGGCAGGCCCAGTACAACTCCTCGAGCAGGCAGGTATGCTCTCCTGCTCGATGCAGGTCACCTTTCCAAACCTAGGCCGGTCTGCAGGGAAATCGTTCATTATGCAGACATTCTTGAGCCCGGGTACTGCAGCCGGCGCTTGTCCTGAGATTTAGTGGAAGCTTGCTTCGGACAAACATCTCTTTAGATACTATGGGACTGTGCTGAAAGGGGGCATGGTAACACGGTGGTGCATGTTACAGTTAACGCTGCTGTTGATTGCCGACCAGTGCAGCTCAACTAGTGCGAGGGTAATATGCTTGACTTCCATTTTATAAATAGCTCTGGCTGTGCGATTATCGTTTTTCATTGAGCTGCAGATGCCCTTTGAACCTGCCCCATCGCCTTGCCCTTTGAACCTGCCCCCATCGCCTTGTAACCTTTGTTAATGAGAGGGGACTACATTTTGTGACGTCACTTCCGGTGACACCACCTAACTTGGAGCGTCCCCCCACTTCTTTTTATAGGACTTGTGCCCTGCGCTTAGAGGAGTGCAAGCCTTGAAAGTCCTCTTCCCATCATATGAAGAAACCCGAAGAGCAACTTGCAGTGCATTTTGGCGTGCAACAGACTTAACTGGAGACATTTCCAGGGCAGGGCCCTCGTCTAATACAGCATATTGAGCACGGTTGCAAGTGCTCTTTGTTTTAGTTTTCACTTATATGTATGTGTGTGCCCTTTGTATCTCTGGCCTCTCAATGTCCCAAGGCACGTGCATGTATCCTCATGTTGGGCCAGAATTCAGAAATGTGCCACCCTGCACTGCCACCTGTTACACCACATGTGAACACTCAGCACGGACATATTAACCAGTGCTTTATTGCACATTTTGACTGCTGCATACATTCCCCTCTATCCTGTCAGAAGTCACAATTCTGCGTCTACAATACCCAGTGGCAGATTTAAAACCCCCTTGCGCCACTTTTGCGTCATATTTAACATGGGAAAAGTGACGCAAACGTGGCGCAAGGGGGTTGTAAATCCCCCCCCCCCACTGTTCTGCTACAAGCCATGAAAGTGCCCAAAACACTGCTACATGCTTTACCTTGAAGCAGGATTGTGCATGCACAGATTACAGTAGGCTATCTAGAGTGGGATTTCACGTGTGCACTGGTGCATGCTGTGTCGCAAACCAGGAATGCGCATGCTCACTTTGCCTAATCCATTGTTGCAAGGCGAAACTGTGCATGCGCACAGTGCTTCGTGATGTGATAAAATCAGGACATTGCCCTTACGTATCTCAGGCACAAGTGCGTTCCTATTGACGGGTCTGCTAACTCCCCTCCATCCTGGGTGTCTCGAGATGGCTATCCTCAGGGCACAAGTCGTAAAAAAAGAAGTGGGGGGACGCTGACACCGGAGATAATGTTACAACAGGAAGTGACGTCATGAAAGGTGCCGAGCTCCTCGTCACAGAGAGGCCAAAGAGTGAGGTCCAGCTGTTTGGCAGGGGGGACGGCGTCCCCCCAGTAAAATAAGTGGGGGAACGCCGTCCACCCATGTGGTACCCCGACTCGAACCCTGGCTATCCTAATGACGCAGCGAGTCTTGGGGACTCTGCCTGCCGGTATCTTGATAAGGCCTAGAGCAGAGATGTTACGCAGGTCCCAGCAGCCCCTGTGACGCAGGTGGGGGCAACCATTCAGGCCCTCCCTACAACCCTTTAGGGAGCTCCTATTCAGTTCTAGTCTAATGAATATCCATGGTGTATGGATCTCCTGGGCCTCTCTTCACACTCTGCATGAGGGCCATTATCTTGAGTTACACCACCGTCCCGGAGCCTGGCTGTGCAGTCCTTTCAGGCGATGACCTGACAGGGGTCCTGATGCTGTCAGGCCTCTGACACATACACTGGGCCCGTGGCGTTAGACCAGGTCTTACTGTGCTCCTGCAGAGGGTACCCTTACTGTACCTTACAGCCTCCGGATCGCCCGGTAACTCCGCCACAGCACTGGGCGTGGCCACTGTCACCCCAGGGCCCCCCACCACCCTAGACCTAGTTACCTACACCCTGTTGATTCCAAGGCCTCCCCCAGATCAAGCAAGAATAGGTCCATCCCCCCTTACTGTAAAATTCAACACAGTCATAGAGTTTAATGCACAAAAAGTCAGCAAGTCAGATAACAGCTCCTGCCATGCTAACAGAAATCGTTGCGTTTCCACTGCTTGTATTACCCTTTCTTTCTGGAGGAGAAATAAGGCTTCCAAAAACATGGCTTGCCTTATGACAGCTGGCTGTACACCTGCTGCAACCTCATCGCCCCCTGCATGAACACTCACACATACTTGTGGGTGTGAAAGTTGGGCCTATGTTTGGATATCAACAGATACATGGGATCTGTAAAGTATAAAGTATCGAAAGAGGTCTTATTTCCCCAGCTCATACATTTTTCACGGTCATGTAGTAATTCCTTTATTTAGATATAAAAACAATATCTTTAAAAGTTGTCCCAAATCACATTATGTACAGTTTTATGAATAAAAATAATTAAAAGAATAGAAAGAATAAAATTTGACCGTAAGCATACTTGCTACAAAATTTCAAATTGTAGTGTGACCCTCCCAGTCGTTACAAGTTCCAATAAAGTACATATTCAATCTAAACAGTGAGCAACGGGGCCTTAGCAGTTTCCATTTTATCTAAATTGCAGTACGCTTGCTGAATAAATTTGGCCAATTTTATATTTAAAACAATATTATCCGAAGACAAAGCAGCAATAATGGCATGCCTACAAGTCCGAACTCCCAACCTGTTCCATTCTGGCCTAAGCAAACACCTGCGTTGAGAATTGAAAGAGGGACAGATACAGAGCACATGCAAAATTGTTTCTGTTGCTAACCCGCATCCTCTACATGTTGTATCCTCCTTCTTATGACGCCAGGTGGGTAGGTTTTGAAGAAAGCGCCAATCTCCTATTCTTAGGGCAATCAGGCAACGCTTTAAATAGAGTGAAAATGTCGTAGAGAGGTAGATGGCAGGGGATAGCCGTTTGTAGGAGTTGACTACTGCCCAGGAATTACTGCGTTTCGTGAGAAGAGCTTTATCTGTAGCAAGGGATGTCAGTCTTACACATTTTTTAATTGTGTTTTTAAAGGCAGTCTGACTGGGGTTAAGAGCCCAAAGGTCTAGAGCAGAGGTGTTACGCAGGTCCCAGCAGCCCCTGCGACGCAGGTGGGGGCAACCATTCAGGCCCCCAGCTGACATTTGATGGATGTAATCGTTCAAAAGGCAGCCGAATGATCCCCCTGGATTGATCTCATTAATTTCTTTCCAGACTAGCGATTCTAGAGTACCTGGTTCAGCCTGTCTTAATTTATGGCAAAGCTTGAGATATGTACCAACATTAGAGGCTTCATAATTGGTTAACCCCAGCCCTAATCTAATCTATACAGGGGATGTGGTACTCGGCAAATGAAGTACCTTTTTGTAAATTTTAGTAGTATGTTTATTTAAAACAGTGTTCATTTTGCCTTTGAAGATCTCTATGCCATATGAAAGTGTAGGCCCGATCTTGTGTCTTATGTTAAGTACATTTTGAACTGTCGTTTAAGTTGCTTGCGTCATTTATTTAGTTGAGAAATTCTAGGCCCTTGCTTATGATTAGGGCTCCCAGTTTTATCGTATTTTTAAAAAAAATATTTCAATCTGTATTTATCCATATTTATTTTTTGCTCATCTTATCTGTATTTTTCCATATTTACTTTGTGGTCTCTGAATGAATGAAGTTGTAATGTGGTATATTCTACATTCATTCAACTTATAAATATGTGCTCATAGTTTGGCGTCTGTCGTGTATTTGCAAACGATGCAGCCAAATATACCAAAATAATACACCCACAGGTAAATATTGACATTATACAACAAATGGATGTTGACATGTTGTTAATTATTTAATCCTCATCCTTGATTCCTGCCTTCCAACCCAGACAAACAAATCTCAGATACATCACCCTCCGGCACCCTGGTTTAATGATGCACTCCGCCTGGAAAAATCTAGTTGTAAAAAATTGGAACGCATTTGGCGCTCCAATTATTGTACAAATAACAAAATAAAATATAAGGCCGCTTTGCGGGCCTATCATTCTGCTTGTGATACTGCCAGAGCTAACTATGCCAATATCTGCATACTTAATGCCCAAAATCGACCCAAGGCCCTGTTCAAAGTGGTAAAAGATCTTTCAGGCATGTCCGCTGCACCTAAAGACCCCTGCCTAGACTTAACACAATGTAATGCTCTGGCAAATTTTTTTTCGGAGAAAATAGATAAAATCTATGCTACCTTTAATGCTATTCCCATTGATTCTTCCACTTCCGTGTCTCATTTATTCGCTCCTGGTTCCATTGATACACTTAACCCTACTCCCACTGCCCCTTTTCTTCACTTCTGGGAACCGATTTCGCTCCCCCTTTTTCAAAATTATTTAAAGGAAATAAAATCTGGTTCTCCCCGTGATCCTATGCCCCCACAAGTGCTGCGTATCCTGGATCCATCCACGCTCCAGATCATTTTGAATCTTCTAAATGCTTCATTGGCGGAAGCTACGGTCCCCAACGAATGGAAACATGCGATGGTGGTTCCATTGATAAAAAAGGCCAACGCGGACCCAAATAACCCTTTGCTCTCTTGCTATTCTAAGATTCTGGAAAAACACGTTAATTCTCTTCTCACTTCTTATGTTGAATCTTCCAATCTCCTGCACTGCTCTCAATCTGGGTTCAGGGCCAGCTTCTCTACTGAGACCACACTTCTTGGTGTATCTGAGACCATTAGAAAACTGGTGGACAGCGGGGAGACAGTGGCACTCATTCTGTTGGATTTGAGTGCCGCTTTTGACACCGTCTCCCATTCAATCTTGCTGTCCACCTTACAATCGGTGGGTATTGACGGTCCGGCCCTGGCCTGGATTGCTAGTTTCTTGTCCAATCGCACTTTTCAAGTCTTTCCTTCTTCGTCTGTTTCCTCCATCTTTTCTTCCCCTCATGGTGTGCCCCAAGGGTCTATCCTAAGTCCCCTCTTTTTCAATCTCTATGTGAGACCCCTTGCTTTCTTGGCAGAACAAGCAGGCCTCACGATTTATTCATATGCAGACGACACACAAATTGTCTATTCACTATCCACCAATAAACATCTCCCTACATCTTCCTTGCAGTCCGGTTTGGCACAAATCTCCAACTGGATGCACAGCCATAAATTAAAATTAAATGGTGACAAAACAGAGCTACTTCTATTCGGCCCTCTCACATCGCTCTGGGGTCCCCAACACTGGCCTCATCAGATGGGCCCAACTCCTACCCCTTCAGCCTCAGGCCGCAACCTCGGGGTCCTTTTTGACAACCAGCTGTCATTTAAGCAACACGTTGTAAAAGTCTCAGCCACCTGTACCACCATCATTAGGTGGCTGAGAAAAATCACGTGGATGCTTCCAGCTGATACCCTGAGGACAGTAGTCCATGCCCTTGTTACATCTCGCATGGATTACAGGAACATTCTGCTGCTGGGTGCCTGTAAAGAGGTAACAAAGAAGTTACAGGTGGTGCAGAATATGGAAGTTCGTCTTCTTTTTAATTTGCCTGCCAGATCATCGGCCTCTATCCATCTGCGCACACTGCACTGGTTGCGCATTGAGAGCCGAGTAAAATTTAAAGCTCTGTGCATAATGCACCATATCAAAATGGGTAAATCTCCAAAATATTTGTCCTCTTTATTGCAGCATTATGCTCCTTCTCGCACGCTAAGATCCTCTACACAAAACAAATGTCCCTCGGGTCAAGAGAGCTAAAATGGGCGGCCGCTCATTCGCTCTACTTGCTCCTTCCCTATGGAATGAGATGCCTCAAACCTTACGATCAGAAACCTGTTATTTGAGATTCCGTAAAGGAATTAAGACTTGGCTTTTTAACATTTAATATGCGTGTTCATTCCCTCTAAAAACCTAACTTACTCGCTGTTTGCTTTAGCGCCGGGAAACCTTCGGGTAGCTGTGCGCTTAATAAATGTAATTATAATAATAATAATAATAATCCTGTTTTTAACTTTCCATACCATCTATCTACTCAACTGTTAGTCTGGGATTAATGAAAGACAGTAAGGAAAGACACTTAAAAGAAGCCCAATTTTCTGTATGTTTCCATTTTTAAATAAATGCAGATAGGAAGTATGTTGTTTTCTGTTTGTATTTATCTGTAAAAATCAGTAAAAATAGGAAACTGGGACCCCTTCTTATAGTGCAGAAAGTGAAACTATATGTCCCAGAACACAAGGGTTTTTTCGCCAGACTGGTTGAAGGAGTGGCACGTGGCACGGCGTCACTGGACAGACCTGTCATGATATCTCCGACTTGGCAAAGACTCCACTGACTCCCACTCACTAAGTATGTGAACATCAGAGTCTTTACGGTGACCTACAAATAACCATTAGAACAATGGAATGTTTAGACAATGGAGTGGCTCAGGGTCAATAATGACTGGTATTGGCCTCTTGTTCATTTGAAAGCAATGGAGTGGCTGAGGGCCAATAATTGCTGAAATAGACCTCCTTCTGCAACATTCCGATGTTTGTTTTTCCATTTCTCCTTTTTAAATTTACAAAAGTCTACCTCAGTGGGTGGGATGTTGAAATATCCTTATAGCCCTTCTGCCCAGGTCAATACTAATTGATAAAGGCCTTTGTCTATGGTTCAAGCTTAAAATGCAGGTTAAAAGCCTTTAAAACCAGTATAGCTCTCTGCAGTGGGCTCTAATGATATGTTAGAATACAGCTTCAACCATACAATTTGATAGAATTTTGAGGTTATCAAACAAGGGCTGCTTCTAAGTCTCCAAGACAAGGTTTGCTACTTTAAAGGGCAAACTTTTCAAATAGCGGGGAACCAATGGTGAAATGAATTACACTTTAAGTTTTGAAATGAGACTGGCTTCGCTCATTTCAAAAATAGATGGAAATTATAGAATTTTTCTATCTCAGTGGGTCTGACGCTTGCTGCACACAGTGTCTGAAAACTCCAGAGTTTAGGACCTCACGAATGAGTTCACTCCAATTCTCCTAAGCCACCAAAGCCCATGCTGATACTGATCCACTGTTTGCCACAAACTGATAGTGTCCATGCACAGATTGTACCATCACACAGATCCGTGCACAATAACACGTGGCATGTGTATTGATGCCATGCGCGCCAAAGCATACAGCATGCCACCAGGCCTGCAGCATAGTCTCCTCAAAATAAACACACACAAACACTCAAAAGCACCATGCCTGTTGGTATTGACACACACATACACTGCACACCTACTCCATACCTACATGATTTACAGTAATAATCTCAATCCATGCACAAACCAACACCACATAGCCTTACCATTGCCACCAGCCACAGGGACCCTCGCACAAATACTGTGCTGTCTGCTAAACCAGCGGTGGCTGGCAACTCTGAGAGAGGTGAGGCGGGCAAATGGTTGGTGGGTGGGAGCATTCATGAGCGCTAGATGCAAGGTGTCTAGGAAATAAAAAAATCTTACCTTGCATACTGCACAAAAATGCATCTCCCTGCTGCGTCCTCTTCTTTGCTCCTCAAGGCTCCAGACATCTCTCTTAACCAACGCTGGCGCTGCTCTCATGCTGTTAATCAGCAAAGTAAACACAAGGAGATGATGAACGGAGCGCTGAAACTTTTCGGACACTCACCCCCAATCACAGATCTGTTCCCATGATGAACAGGGTGAAGACTGATTTGCATATGGCTGGGTCTGAACTGGGTTGGCTAAGTGAGCTAAAGAACAGTGATGGATTCAACCCAGATCTGTGACTTGGGTTGATTGTCTGAAAAGTTTCAGCGCTTCATCCATCATATCCTTGTGTTTGCTTTGTTCGCTCTACGTTTGCAAGGTATGCCTAGACGTGGGTCCCTTGCTCACTTTGCCACTGTATTCAAGCTAGCCTGGCTGATCAGGTGTGTTACCCTGAAACCAGTCCCATGATGCTTGTCTCAGGTCCAGGGAAGATCTGGTTTGCGCAGTCCAGCTTGGACTGTTCCCATGAGGCACAGGGTCAAGACTGATTTGCATAAGGCTGGTTATGAAAAAGGGTGGCGAAGTGAGTTAAAGAACGATGATGGATTCATCCCAGATCTGTGACTGGGGGTGAGCGTCTGAATAGTTTCGCTCCGCAGTGCTTCATTTGTAAACGGATAAGAGGGGGGGCTCTCGTCGGGCACAGCTACTATCCTTAACACTCCTACAAGTGTAACAAGTCAGACTATTCCAGGCCCCCAAAGACAGAAGAATGGCTTAGGAGGCAGGTATTAGAAAACACTGGCGCTCCGTCCATTATCTCCTTGTGTTTACTTTGTTCGCCTCAAAGTTGGTAGGGTGTGCCCAGATGTGGGTCCGTTGCTCACTTTGCCACTGGATTCAAGCTAGCCTGGCTGATGAGGTGTGTTACCCCCAAACCAGTTCGAGGATGCATGTTTCTGGTCCAGGGAAGACCTAGCCTGGCAGTTAGGGCTGGATTGTTTCATGAGGAATAGGGTCAAGACTTGCATATGGCTGAGTCTGATCTGGGGTGGCAAAGTGAGCTAAAAAATGATGATGGGTTTAACCCAGATCTGTGACTGGGGGTGAATGTCTCAAAAGTTTCAGCGCTCCGTCCATCATCTTCTTGTGTTTTCTTTAATTAGCATGAGAGCAGCACCAGGATTGGCTAGAGCGAGCTCTCTCAGGGCTCCCAAGAGTGCTCGAGACCTGTGCTTGCTCTAACCCAGCTGTCTAAGGTAATTGGGTAAGAGTTTTAAAATGTGCATGTCTGGCTGGTTGTCGCAAGACTGGCGGCCAAAGAGACATGCGCAAGTTAAACTTTAAGTGCCCTGCCCATCACCCCTCTCTGCTGCTGTCAGTCAGCAGTGACCCCGCCCCCATCCTGACGCTCATCTCGAGACGCTGTTTTGGAAAAAAAAGGTAATAAATTAACTTTATTACCATTATATTTTTCATCTCTGGGGGCATTTTAGTTAGTGAGCAATTCTCCTCCACTCAAATGCAGAAACCGCTCCTGTCCTAAACACAAAGCCTGCCTTGTGGTCCACAGAAAGGCATCCACCGTTGACATACACTGCACAATAGAAGGCTAACTGTAGTGTCAGCAGTGATGTGGGAGGGATGATCGGAATGCAGAGAGTGTAAGAGGAAAGCTCTGGTGTAGTGGCTTCCGCACACCAGCAGCTTTCAGGAGAGATGGAAGGGGTCAGGGCGGCCGCCCATCATGCTCTGTTACCATGGAGCTTAGCGAGATCTCCATCTGAAAGTGGCCAACAGAGGGGAGCTTCTGGGCCCTCTTAGGGTAAACAAACAAGTCACAGCAGCTATATTCCAGGGCTATAGTTTCAACAGGAGCAGTTCACGCAGCAGCAAGGTGAGAACAGAAAGCCTCTCAGGACTCCACAAAGCACGCTTCTGGGCACCATAGTAACAGCAAATGGCAGGTATTGGAGACTTTGGAGAGGCTGGGCAAATAATCACCACGATCAGCAGAAGTCAACTCCATTCTGTCTCTGCTGCACAAAGCAAAGGCAAGCCACAATTCAAATCTAAATTAACTCATACCCAAGTAACTCTTTTCAAGTATACACATGTGGGAAACGATCTGGACCCTTAATATCTACTACAGAATATCATAGAAACTACAATTGTAGACATAATATCGAGGGACAAAATATCGAAAGATAAGTATGTACAGACTTACGTCACCTAACTCTACATATGTGTACCTTGAAGATATAAATATTGTGAAGTTATGTAGATGTGGAGTTAAGAATAGTAAAACTTCCCTCTGTGCATTTACCTTTCAATATTTTGTCCACAATATTAGTGTGCCACGATATTCTTAAACTGGATATTGCAGAGTACAATCCAATCGTACGCCACAACCCAGATCAGCACTGGGGTTTGCATGCTGGTCCAGTTAATCCTAACTATGCCGAACCCATTGAACATCTGTACAGACATCAGGTGAGAATTGAATCAATCTATTTCTACGGGAAGATGTGGCGCAGTGGCCAGAGTAGCCAGAGCTGCAGACTCAGGAGCTAGGGATCCGGCTTCAAGTCTCAGTGTTGGCGCAACTTTCTGTGATTCTGGGCAAATCACTTAATCTCCCCGTGCCCATGGACAGGCATGTGCTAATGCCAACATTTAAAAAAACATGATGGATCCAGCTTTAAAATACCCTAATCTCTGACCATATCTGCCTCAGTTTTTTTAGGCCAGAGGGTGCTATATATCTGTAAGAAAGTGCCCTTTTTGTATGGTCAACCCCACCACCACTTTTTGCTACAATGCAGTTGTTTAGGAATCTGAGAGTGCACTGGAGTCTGTCTCCCAAATCTCTGTGCCATTGCTATCTCCCTAAAACTGATATGTGTGAATTACTAACCCCATTTGGCAAGGACTATAACCCCCTTTTAAGTCCCTAGTATATGGTACCAGTGGTACCCAGGGCATGGGCGTTAAAGGGGTCACCAGGGCCTGAAACACTGATTGTGCCAACTTGAGTGGCCCATGTAAACTACTGGCCTCAGGCCTGGTATTACAAGACTGCAAAAGCAATGCAAATTGCTCCAACTTGACTTAGCTCTCACCATGTGTGGCAAGGTTAAAGCACTATTTTTAATATATGTCAGCCACTCTTAGGGAAGGCCTCCTCAGCCCAGGAGGCAGGGTGCATTAACTTAAAGGTATGGACATGTAAGTGCAAGCTCATATGTCCCTGTAGTGGCGTGCATCATTAAAGGTCACTATAATTGATAGGCGGTCAATAGGATAACGTGGGCTGGCACCCAGGCAGACCTGAGGTTGGCAGCTCCATTATGGTACCGCCTAAATATGTCATGTTTTGTATCAAACAACGTGCCACCTCACCCCTGACATGAATCTCATGCCAGAGGCGATGTGTCATGCACCCAGGTGACTACCTTAGAGGTTGCCCACCTAGTTGCACTATACTTCCTGTTCCCTGGATGCCAGCCCACATGTGCTGCCGCCAAGACAGGATTCTGACCCCCTACCAGGAGGTGTAAACTCTCCCAGGAGTCAGAAACAATGGCCTGGATGGGAAGGAGGTCACACATCCCTCTCTGACAGGCTGGTGAAATGGCACATCAAGGTGGTGAGCTTTAAAGCTTTCACCACCTATGATATGCATCCAGGCTGCCTTCCAAATGAAGGAACAGCTATCCCCTGCCCCCAGGCACGTTTGCAGCCAGGCAGGTGAGAAAATTATGTAGTCAAGAGGTGTACACCCTGAAAAGGTTAGCCACACTTCTAGAATGGCTACCTGATCTGTACAGCTGTGAAAGACTTCTGTCATTTAAAAAAAGTGGTAGAGTAGAGGGTTCTTGCTAGGAAAGGTGACACCCCCCCGTATGTAGTCACTTCAGGGGTGGATAAGCCTTTGAAGTTCGTAGGCCATTGAACACTTGCACCCACACCCCTAACACCCCTAAATCTAGGATTTAAGACTTACCTCGATACGTCAGTTCTGATTTGACTTGCAAGAGGACAAATGAAGAGACCCATGACTATGACAGCAGGATCTGCACAAACCAAAGGAGTGATATTCTGCACCTGTGCAATCCTTCCTAGAACTGCACGCATCCTGGGCCAAAGCTCGGTTCCACCAGCAAGAGTGACCCCCTTTGCGAGCCAAAGGCATCACCATACTCCCCTAAACTAGTGGCACTAGTCCCCTGCAACTGCAGGTAAAAATAGTGCACCGGAACCAAAGAATGGCTGGCCATCGGGCCCTCAGAGGGATCACGCAGAAGTAGATGGTTCTGTGTATTGTGGGAATCATTGTCCTGCCTTCCATGAAGTTTCAGGCAGCTACTGTGTACCCCCAGACTTTCGGCATCAAAATAAATTTCTACTCTGCTTAACGCTGCCAATGCTTAGTGGTTACCAGTGCGGCAACCTCCACCTTTTCTTGATGATGTACTTCGAGAGGACCCTGCAAAATCCTCAACCGATGTCAGCAATGGCTTAGTTGTCGACATTTTGCATCCTGTTGCCCACCAGCACTGTGTAAGCGGTAAAAACAGCCCGTCCCCCACCCGCCCCCACTGGCTCCTGTTCAGCACCTGGGACAGCCAGGACAACTCTGCACCCGGGGTTCTCGAGCTAGGTAAAATGGAGCTGAGTGTCATGGTCTGGTCCTGGGATCCGCATCACCCTAACCCTCCTAGGGTTCCACTCAAATCGACCTGCAAGTAACCGATTGTCATTAGAGGGATTTTCCATTGACCAAAATGATAAAGTTCTTCATTGCTATTCTGCACTGATTTCATTGTGCTTCGACAATCTATAACTCCTGTTAAACATGTCCGATTGACTTTGTTTTGGTGTCTAAAATGATATAAAAATCTGCTTTTTTTTATAAATTGATGTCAGATTTCTTTTTAGTCATGTCAATTACTTATCGTCCATATTGTTACTCTGAAACGCTTAACACATGTTCGTTTAGTAAAGCCTGACTGCTCATTGCCACTCTACGAGGACTGAGCTAATGATTTATAATTTTGAATTCAAGGACCATCATTGGGGTTTGTGAGAATATTGTATGGTAAAACCTAACAGCAGCCCCACATAATGCTCCAGGTTCCTTCATTGGCGTTACGGTGATGGGATCCTGAACTTGTGTTACGTAGTACCACTTGGTCGTAAGTGATTTTTGCTTGAGAATTTCACTATTAAATTTAGATTAGATATTTTTTTTAATGTTTTCGATTTTTGTACAATTGGAATTTCAGGGCCCTGTGTGGATACCCATTCCAATAATATCACAAAACACCTAGAGAGTTAGGAAAAGGTTTACACATTTTTTTAAGTTATAAAAAGCTCTCAACATTTGGGTAACAAGGTTAGGCACAATGGAGGCTGGCAAGACTTTGGACCTGTCAGTCCTCCCTGCCCTGAGGAGTAGTGATCTAAGGGTGTTGTGCAAAGCTAGGGGCATTAACTACAGCTAAAAAGTCGGAACTTGAAAAACTCCTCAGCTCCCATGAGGAAGGGAAGTTAGAGCGGGAGGGCCATTCCTCAGAAGAAGACCCTCAGGAGGGTGAGAATTATGCCCTTGCTCAAACTGATGATGATGGGGAAGAAGGTGAAGCCCAAAACCCGCCATCCTTTCCCAGACCCCCTTCACCAGTGAGAAGTGAATCTCTAGCAGACCCCGACTAGTAAGGTGGTAGAAAGCCTTGAGGAAGAGCTTGACCTCTCACTAGATGAAAAGAAACTTGAGGAAAGAAAACTTGAACTCGAGGAAAGGAGACTAGCCCTTGAAGAAAGAAGGGTCAAGATGTGCTTGAAGCCCAAAGATGGTGGCAGCAATATTAACAGAGAGAAAGAGGATTGTTTTGACCCTAACATCCCCAAAGGGATTGTCCCCAAGTTTAGTGATGGTAATGATATTGATGAATGGTTTGAGGTCTTTGAGAGGGCCTGCAACATGAGGAGGATAGGTCACCAGTACTGGGACTCTATTTTGTGAGAGTTATTCTCAATAAAGGGCAGAGATAGACTTCTGACCCTTAATGAGGATTTGGCTGATTCCTATCAGCATTTAAAGGAGACCATGATAGAAGGATTTGGACCCACCACAGAGGAGTAAAGATTGAAGTTTTGGGACACCAATAAAGGTCAAACCAGACATGGGTGGACTTTGTGGACTTTTCAGTCAAAGCACTAGAGGACTAGAAAAAAGGTAATGAGGTGGACACTTAGGATGGGCTGTATAAGTTAATTATGAAAGAGCACATTTTAACTTACTGTTCCACAGAGAAATTGCATCAGCATTTGGTGAATTCCAAGTTGTCTTCTTCAAGATAGCTGGCTAGGATAGGTAACAAATGGCTCAGAACCAGGGTGTCCAGAAAGACCAATAGTGAAAGTGACCAGAAAAAGGGTATTCGGACTTCCCAGCAGGGGAAGGAGGTGAGCAACAACAAAGATAAATAGAAAGAGTTCTCTAAAATCCCCCTAAATTCTTCTCAGGTGGGTAGGCCTCAACATTTCTCCCAGACCAAAGTAAGGGGTACCAGGGTAAGAACCGGCCTCTGGGATATTTTATGACTGTCATCAGCTAGGACATAAAAGAGGAGATGCAGCATGCTCTAAAAAGTCCCCCAGTGATGGACAATCCAAGGGATTGACTAGCATAGGATTGGGGGTTGAAGCGTACTCTGGAGAGGCCAGAGGCTACGCTAAGGCTACTTTAGTTTCTCTGGGTGGGGTGGATATTGAAGCCATGGCTGTCTTACTTCCAAGCCTGCAGAAGTATAGACAAAGGCCCAAAATCAATGGGACTGAAGTAGAGGCTCTGAGGGATACAGGTGCCAGTGTCACTATGGTGGCAGCTAGACTGGGTTCACCAGACTAAATTATACCTGGTGTTAGTCACCAGGTTACCAGTGCTGAAAATGAGACTAAGCTCCATCCAATGGCCTCAGTAAGCTTAGATTGCGGAGGAGTTACTGGCCCAAAGCAGGCAGTTGTGTCCTCTGACATCCCAGAGGAGTGTATGTTGGGAAATGATCTGGAGACTTCTGCTAGGGCAGAAGTCAAAATGTAGACTCATGCAGAAATACAGGGTCTCCCTGTGTGGGCGTGTGTTACCACAAGAGCACAGGCAGCACGTCAGGGAAGGCATGGGAGCTTGGATCCTGAAATAGGGGGCAAAGTCACCCAAAGCTAGAGGAAGGGCAAGAAGTTTGCTAAGGCAGCTTCAAAGAGTTTACAGGACATGGGGAGAGTTCTCCAAAGAGAGAGGCCCTGGTACTCGATGAGGGAAATATAGCTGAAGGAGTCTGGCCTGACCTGGCAAAGCTCCCAAGTGCAGGGTGGCACCAGAGCGAACCTATGCCAAAGGCAAAGGATATGCCCAACTCTTAAAGGCCTGAGGCAGCAAACTGCCAGGTAAGAAGAGAGAGATGCCAGTGGCACCCAAATTATCTACTGGGAAGATGGGCTTCTGTATAGTGAGGCCAGGGACCCCAAACCAGGGGCAACCAGGAGAGTGGTGGTCCCCCCAGTGTACAGAGTTTATTCTGACCTTAGCACGTGATGTCTCCTTAACTGGACATATTGGACAAACTAAAACCGGGGGCAGGTTGGTTGCCCATTGTTATTGGTCCCAGATGTATGAGAAAGTGATGGAGGGCTGTCCCTCCTGTGTTATGTGTCAAGCCAGTGGCAAGACAGGGGTACAACCAAAGGCTCCTTTAATTCCAATTCCAATGGTTGGGACCCCTTTTGAGAGAGTACGGATTGACATTGTTTGTCCCCTTGACTCTCAAACTGAATCGGGGAATATATTCATTCTAGTGGTAGTGGACCATGCCAATAGGTATCCAGAGGCAATTACAATCAGGAGCGCCACTGCTCCTGCAGTAGCAAAGGCCCTCCATGATATCTTCACCAGGATAGAGTTTCCTAAAGAGGTGGCCGCTGATAGAGGGCCGAATTTCATGTCTACATACTTAAAAACTATGTGGACTGAATGCAAAATGAGCTACAAGTTCACCACCCCCTATCACCCTCAGACAAATAGTTTAGTTGAAAGGTGCAACAAAACCACAAAAAGGCATGATAATGGGCCTTCCTGAAAAATATAAGAAGAGATGGGATGTCCTGTTACCTAAACTCTTGTTTGCCTACAGAGAGGTGCCACATAATGGGGTTGGGTTCAGCCCTTTTAACTTTTGTTTAGCCATCATGTAAGGGGTGCTCTAAGTTTGGTGAGAGAAGAACGGGAGAAACACCTCAAATAACCCAAACAAGACATAGTGGACTATGTACTGGGCCTGTGTTCACGGATGACTGAGTACATGAAAAGACCAAAAAAACATTTGGAGGCCAGCCAGTAGCTTATCAAGCACTGATATGACCAAAAGGCAGCCAGGTCAGCTGGTTTGACTGTTTGAGTTTGTTGCTCCCAGTGAACTGGGTCCTTCTCATTTTGAAGAAGAAAGGGGAAGTCACCTCCTCAGTAGTCTTAGGCACCCATAGGAGTCCTCACAGAGTTCCCTATGTAAATCCCCTATAGCCACACCAGGACAGAAATGACATGACATGCTTATGGTCACTGATGGAGGCCAGTCAAAACCTTCAGCATTGCAGCAATGTGAGCCACTCCCTGAACTACGGTCAAACAACCTGCACAATGGTACAGTAGAGGGTGTTGTCTAATCATACCCTCTGACTGAACAACATCAAGCTGACTGCCGGCAAATCCTAGGCAAGTTTGCTAAACTCTTTTCCTTGACACCTGGTCAGGCTACCTGGTGTACCCATAATGTGGCCTCTGGTGACCCTCCCTTTCAAAAACTAAACCTATAGATTGTCTGACCAAGGCAAAACCTACATCAAAGCTGAAGTAAGCAAAATGTTAGAGCTAGGGGTCATTGAACCCTCGGACAGTCCCCGGGCTAGTCCAGTGATACTGGTCCCCAAACCTCCCCAGAGATGAGGATCTGTGTGGATTACAGGGGTTTAAATGCAGTCACTCAAACTGATGCACACCCTATTCCAAGAGCAGATGAGCTAGTTGGCAAGTTAGGTGCAGCCAAATTCTTGAGTACTTTTGGTTCAACATCATTTTAATGGCAGATTGGACTCGACTGAGGAGTGCCACATTTCACCTTGGGCAAGATAGGACACGAAGGATGAATGAGGAATGAATGTCTGGACTACATTGCCCAGAATGTTGAGGAAATGGTGTCCTCTCTTTCTTTCCTTTCCCTGTCTACTTAAACTCCTCCTATATTGCTCTCAGGTGCTTGTCACCTGATATCGGAGTTTTTGTTACCTTCACGCTGAGACTATTCTTACGATCGAGCCTTCCATCTGCCTTTCCCCAGCAGTATTCACCTTCTCGATCGCGCACTGGTGCACTGGGATCCAGGAAGGAGACACCTTTCTCGATCGCGCTTTGCCGCGCTGGGATCAGAAAGGAGACGCCTTTCCCTAACACGCACTGCCGCGCTGAGAACATATTTGCCGGTCGCGTTCAGATGCGTACTTGATTTCTGAGTAAGTGCGAGGAAGCGCTACTTCTTGGAAATATCCTTTTAGCGCTTGGAGGGCTAACTTTATTTTTACAGCACTCTAAGGCGCTTCTAGAGGGATTCCACCATACCTAAAGAGAGCGCATAGCAGCGCTATTCTTTACTTAACATTATTTTACCCTGTGAATTCTATGGTGCTTTTACAGCACTTTGAATACGCTGTATGAAAATTAATACAAACGTTGCTTCTGTTGAGAATCAGAGCCGTTGAAAGGCTCGGAGGTCTATTGAATTACAACTGCAGTTTTGTGGTGTTCTTCTGCAAGCCATTAAGGAACACCAAAACTTCTTCTTTTAAAAATGGAAAGACACAGTCACCTTTAACCAGTAGACTGCCTGGTTGCAGATGAGTACTTGGGAGTACGATGTGTGGTGAAATCTAAGATTCCCTGTGCTTCACAGTTTATCTAATCACTGAGGAAAGTGATGAAACTTTGCTTGTTTTCTTTTATGCTTTATTTTTACATTTTGTGCCTTTTCTATGAGGATTACATGTGGCAGCTTAAAATGTAAGTGTATAAACTCACATAACCATATTGATATACACTAGAGTGAGTGTGGAATGTATATATGACATATTGTATCTCTCCTACAGGAATCACGGGCTATATAGGAGTGAGTTCCACACAACACCCAACCAGCTCTTCGTTGATCATTCAAGCTGCTGCAACTTTATTGTTTTGTTTGTCCCTTTTTTCACCTTCCTCTGTTGTGGTACAGTCTGTTGAGTTCGCTAGTACTCGCAGGTGGTTCCATATAAGGGGAAAACGAGAAATAGCATTGTTCATGGCTCCCACTGTACCGGGCTGATCAGGTTAGGCATAATCTATAATCGTGTCATGACAAGGAGCAAAGGAGAGGTCATCATTTATGACCCTAGACAATCACTTTCAATTTAAGGGGATGCCTTTTGGTCTGAAAAATTCACCTGCCACTTTACAAAGGTAGGTAAATCGAGTTATTTTATGCCTGGACAACTATAATGCAGCATACCTAGATGATATAGATGTCTTTAGTTTCACCTCCGAGATCACCTGGTCCACCTCAGGGATATTTTACAGGCCCTGCAGCAGGTATGCCTAACTATCAATGCCAGTAATTGTTAGATAGGGCAGAGTTCTGCCGGGTGTTTGGGCCACTTTGTAGGTGGAGGCCAAGTCCAACCTTTCCAACCCAAGATCCAGATCATTCTGGAGTGGGAGGCTCCGAAAACCCAAACCTAAGTAGAGACATTCCGTGGCTTGACCGGGCACTAAAGGAGGTTTGTGAAGGGATATGGGACCATTGTGGCCTCACTTACTGAACTCACCTCCAAAAAGTAACCTAAGAAGGTCACCTGGACCACAGGATGCCAAAAGGCCTTTGACACCCTGATAGAGGCTATTTGCTTAGCACCTGTCCTGGAAACACAAGACTATGGAGATGATTTCACTATCCAAACAGATGCTTCTGTACATGGGATTGGGGCAGAGCTGTCACAAACACATGATGAGTGGCTGGATCAACCAGTTGCCTATATCAGCAGGCAACTCCTCCCTAGAGAGCACCGCTAGTGTGCCATTGAGAGAGAAGCCTTTACTGTGGTTTGGTCCCTGAAGAAGCTGCAACCATACTTGTTTGGGACTCACTTCAAGGTTCAAACTGACCACAGGCCTCTCAGATGGCTTATGCAGATGAGAGGAGAAAACCCCCAACTGTTGAGGTGGTCCATTTTCATACATGGTATGGACTTTACAGTGGAACACAGACCAGGGACTGACCATATCAATACAGATGGCCTTTCCAGTTTTTTCCACTTAGAAGATGAGAACTACAAGGGGATAGGTAAGTTGTTTATCACCTTTCTACTAGGGGACGGAGGGCATGTAGGAAAATGCCCTTTTTGTAGGGTCACCCACCAAATTGTTCCGGTAATGCTGATGGGTATGACTTTGAAAGTGCACTGGAGCCTGCTGCCCAGGCGCCAGTGCCAATGCTCTTTCCCTAAAACTGATCGGCACAAATTGCTGACCCCAATTGGCAATGACTTTAACCCCCTTATAAGACCCTAGTATATTGTACCAGTGGTACACAGGGCATAGGTGTTGAAGAGGTCACCAGAGCTTGAAGAAGTGTTTGTGTCATCTTGAGTGACCCAAGTAAACTACTCACAGCAGGCCTGCCATTGCAGACTGCAAAAGCAGTGCAATCTGCTCCAGCTCGATTTTGCCCTCTCCTTGTGTGGCAAGGTCAACGCACTATCTTTAATATATGTCAGTTACCCCTAAGAAAGGCCTCCTCAACCCAGGAGGCAGGATGCATTATATTAAAGTAGTGGACATGTAAGTGCAAGCTTATATGTCCCCATAGTGGCCTTTATCATTAAGGGCACTCTAAGTAAAACATGATCCATAGGTTAACATAGCCTGGCACCTGGACAAACACGAGGTTGGCAGCCCCATTATGGAATCGCCTAAATATGTCATGTTTGGTATGATATAACTCGCCTCCTTACCTCTAACACAAATCTCATGCCAGAGGCGATGTGGCATGCAACCAGGTGGCTACCTTAGAGGTTGCCCACCTGGTTGCTCCTGACTTCCTGTGATCTGCCAGCCTACCCACACTTGCTGCCTCCAAGACAAGATTCTTACCCCCTCCCATGAGGTGTGAACTCTACCAGGAGTCAGAAACAATGGCCTGGATGTGAAGGAGGTCACTCCTCAATCCATGACAGGCTGGCTAGTTAAGTGACACATCAAGGCAGTGAGCTTCAAAACGTTCACCGCCTCTAATGTGCATCCAGGCTATGTCCCAAAGGAAGGAACAGTCATCACCCTGCCCCCAGGCAAACACCTGTTGTGTCCAAAAATCAATTTGTAGGGGGGTCTAAGTGGGTTAGTTTATTGACCATTATGCCTCACAACCCTAGACATATCAATAAATACAAAAGGAGGCACCTAGTCAGAAGTAGTGTGTGCTGTCATGAAAATAGAGTAGTGTGGAATAACACTCAGCTGAAAAATTCCCCTCAGACCACCAACGTGGCGGATTCACTCGTCATCTGGGATACGGATGGTATAATCCAAGTCTCACCCAACACATCAGTTGATGGTGTAGAGACAGGAAAATCGAGATTGACTTCTAGCCACAGTGTATTTCCAAGTGGTGTTTGATGAGTGTGCAGTGCTCAGTGAAAAAGTATATATGCGTGAAAAGGAGTGTTTAAAAATAACTACCAGAGCAGAAAATATGTTTATTAGGCACTGTTCTGGTGTCATAAAATAAAACAAGCGCTGTACAGTTCAAAATTATAACTATAATATAGCGCCGTGCAGTGTGGTCGACATGTTTCAGCTGTCAAGGATATTACCCAGCTTTCGTCAGGACCTTGGTGTAGAAAGAGGCAACTGCAAAAGTATAAAGTAACAACGATTCAAATAATAAGCAGTACTCCTACCAGGAACTTGGAGCCCCAATGTTAGCTGGAGGAAACTGTAAATGAATCGTCCTTTCCTAAGGAAACAAATACATACAACAAACGTAATGTAAGACTTGTTATCCTTAGTGATCCACATCTAACAGAATAACAAGACAAGCAACACACTTGTAGTGGTGAACAAAAGTATTCACCACTATGTCAAGAGACAAACAGTTCTCCTGACACAAAACTTGACAGAATGTTAATTATTTTGAAAAAAGTGTACTCACCCAACATTATGTGGGAAGTAACCTCACCTCACCCGGCACCCACTCGGGAAGTTGAGGCCCCGCTCTAAGAAAATAAAAGACATAGCTGTGCTATGAGACTTTGCAGTAAGACAGACTCCAAAGCTCAATCTTGCTATGTGTATATTCTATTTCCTTTATAAAACTCAGTTGTCTACAAGCAAAATGGATTACCCCTGTCAAAAAATGGAGGCTAGCTGTAAGTTAATCAAAGGCTGTAAGCTCTAAGCTCAAGCCTGCTGATGGTGCAACTCAACTATCAGTATGAACAAAAATAGAAGAACAAGCACAGGGAGCGAGCGCCCACCTACCTGTCCGTCGGTACCAGATGACGAGTGAATCCGCCACGTTGGTGGTCTGATGGGAATTTTTCAGCCGAGTGTTATTCCACACTACTCTATTTTCATGACAGCACACACTACTTCTGACTAGGTGCCTCCTTTTGTATTTATAAACACCTGTTGTGCCCCCTGGGTCACTCCGGTAATACGGCCCCTGGTCTGTACAATTGAGGAAGACTTCTACCATTTAAAAAAAATTGCTAGAATAGAGGGTTATTGGTAGGAAAGGTGACACAACCTACCCCCCCCCCCCCCCCCCACCCTCCAGGGCCAGACTCTCTACCAGGCTTTCCTTAATAAACAATGAAAAATAAATGTTTTACAAAGCATACTTTAAAGCTATTTGTTTTGCAGTATTCATTTAGAAGCACCCGCAGCTCCCCAGCAATAAAATCAGCCCCTCAGCAGTGAACCTGGACCTCACCCTGCCACCCCAGCAAAAATCACCTGGTAGCCAGTCTGGCTCTGGTCACCTCAGGGGCGGATTAGCCATTGGGACTAGTAGCCCATTGGCCACTTGCACCTATAACCCTATGTCCCTATATCTAGGATTTAAGTGCCACTCCTGACACCAGAACCTCATTTCTGATTTGACTTGAAAGGGGACAAAAGAAGAGACCTGTATCTGCGACAAGAGGAGTTGCACAAAACAAGGCGGGATACTCTACATCTGTGGCAACTTTCCTTGAACTGCATGAAAGTGATTCGTCCTGGACCATAGCTCAGTTCCCCCAGCAAGAGGGATCCCATTAAAAGCTGAATGCAACACCAGACTCCCCTGGACTAGTGGCACTAGTAACCTGCAACTGCAGGTAAACTTAGCACACCGATACCAAAGAACCGCTGGTCTTTGGACCCTCCTAGGGATTGCCCAGAAGTAGATGGTCCAGTGCATTGTGGGAATCATAGTCCTGCCCTCCTCAAAGTTTCAGGTGCCTACTGTGTTCCACAGGACGTCAAAACACCTTTCTACTGTGCTTAACACTGCCAAGGCTTAGTGGTCGACAGTCCGGCAACCACCACCTTTACTCGATGTTGCTCCTCAAGAGAATCGCACAAAACCTTCACCCTATGACAGCACTGGCTTTGTTGTTGACATTTTGCACCTTGTTCCCCATCAGCACTCTGTAAGTGGTAAAACAAGCACCTTTCGTGGCTCCTGTTCAGCAACTTCGACAGCCAGGGCAACTCTGCACCCGAGCTTCTTGAGCCAGGTAAAATCAAGCTGACTGTTGTGACCTGGTCCTGGGACCCTAATCACCTTAACCCTCATTGGGTTCCACTCAACTCAACCTGCAAGTGGCCTATTGTTACTAGTGGTATTTTCCAATGACCGCAATTATAAAGTTCGGCATTGCTATTCTGCACTGATTTAATTTTGCTTCGAAAACCTATCACTCCAGTTATAGGTGTCTGATTGACTTTGTTTTGGTATCTGAAATTATACAAAAATCTGGTTTATTTTCAGAAACTGGTGTCTGATTTCCTTTGTGTCATGCCATTGACTTAACGTCATGTTGGTACTCTGAAAGGCTTCACACATGTTTCTCTAGTAAAGCCTGACTGCTCTTTGCCACTCTACCAGGACCGAGCCAAGGATTTATTATTGTGAATCGAAGGACCATCTTTGGGTTTGTGAGAGTATTGCATGGCGAAGCCTAGCCAGCAGCGCCACATAATTCTCCACTTCACGGCAATATCTCCAAAGTTCACCATCTAAGATCAAGAACATTACTAATATCTACAGACAGAAGGCTGGGCGCAATACAACTATGAACTACCCTATTACCTACCAAATCTGTGCCAAAATTTACATCTCAATTACTTCACATATTCTAACTCTTAACTACCCTAAACCCAATCTACATTTCTATCAGTAACTGTGACTAAGAAGCCAGAGACTCTGCCTTCAGACAACCCACAACCCCAACTCAAACTGTGCCTGTAACTGTAGGCAAGAGGCAGAAACTTCTCCAAACTAGACCCAGGCAGAAATGTTGTTATGTGATCTTACCCTCATCTAATTTTTGCGTATATGGTTCTGTGGATTCCACATACTTTTTCTCCTCAGGCAGTTATGCATTTTCACCCATGGGAGACTGATTTGAGCAGAAATTGTTATGTGTGGAATTTTGTGTGCTACATCCGAGACATTTTCTAATCAAACAAGTCTCTTATAAGTATGCAAGGTACACCCCAGATTTACTAAGGGCAGTAAACCCGGGATTGCTTTATAATACTATGCCATCCCAGCGGAGGCGTAACTAGGAGAAATATGCTTTTATCTCCTCGTTATTTCTTCTTTCTACATGTGCTGTATTCTGCAGCATACCCAGAAAGAGGAAAATACATATGTGGACTTTTATGTGCGGAAAAGGACACCTCGCCTGTAACTCAGGCACCTTTGCACCACAGCACAAGGGTGCCTGCATTGGCGCTATACAACACTCAGTGTACTAGTACAGTGAGAGAGCAGGAAGGCACCTTATCTTAGTAAATATGGCGCATCCTGCTGACTCTATTTGATGGAGCCCAGCAAGTTGTCTTGCAGCGTTGCGTTATGTCAAATGTTAGTAAATGTGGCCCTATTGGTCTGATACACAAAGGTAACTTACACTTTTGAGCAAGCTTAATAATTTTTGGTTATTCCCAAAATCAAAGTGTAGATTACACTTTTGGAGTAAATTTACACTCGTTTTTGTGAATAGCTAAAAAGTAGTAAACTTACTTAAAAGTGTGAGTTACCTTTGTGAATCAGATCCATTATATCATTTAGTCTAACTTTGCTAAAAATTACCCCCTATATAGTTGTGCCAGTGAGTGAGCGGTCTTCACTGCCTCTGCATGGAATACATTAGCACCTCATGGTTAACCGCACCAACCTGCCTCTCCAGGAGCATGTGGCTACTGCGTGAATGCAACGCTGTAAAATTCATGCTGTAAAGGGCCTAACTATGGCTTTTGGTGGTGCAGCGGGTTGCATGGTACCTCTGCGCCCTTGCACCACCAAGAGTCGCTTCGACCCGCCTACCAGATTACAACTTAGAAGTGGGCTGGCGGGCGGGTGCCATTGCTATCTCTTGGTGGTGCCTCTTTCAAAGGTGGATGTGCCTTTGAAAAAGGCACCACAATGGGAACACCACACAAGGCTCCTGCCTGGCATGGACTGTTAAGTCCATGCCACGTAGGAACTGGTGGAACTGCCATGCAAACCTTGGCTGAGAGGAAACTTGTAATATGCTTGGCGGGACCGAGGCAGTCCCACCAAGCATATTGCAGCCTCAGGACAGCCACGCCACCTCCAGGGAACAGCAGTTCCCAGGCAGCGGCGGCAGTCCCATGGTCGTTCGACCATTCAAGTCGCAATGGGGCAGTCGGACTGCCGGTGCGACGGGGGCTGGACCGCCAACGCCCCATCACCACGAGTCTGCTGGTCCTCAGACCACCAGACTCGTAATTGAGCCCTAAGTGATAAGAAGGCAATAACGCCTCAACTGTGTCCGTACAGCAAAACTCCACTACAAAGCTAATTTGCTCGTGCAACCAGGTTCAAACGTGCTGTGTAACTCCACCTGTACACACTTGTTTGCAATCAGACAAACTTTCATTTGATTGTGTGAACAATAAATATACTATCTGCAATAAAATTAAGAGTTCTCATTTCTGTTACTGGTAAACATTCTTCTATTTATGCATTGGATTATTGCTCCTGTCTCCTCTTTTCTTAAGGTCACAGGTTCTAATCATTTTATACATAAAACTACCCCGCAGATCAATATTTATCCTGCAAGTCACAAAATCCCATTAAGAAAGCACAGTTGGTTAATGAACCTACAGCAGAGATATGTGTAAAGCACAACTGCGAGCAAGTCTCTAGGCCAGTGTCTGAAGCATCCCACTATGGGATTCAACCTTTACAACGCAGTCATTACATTGCACCACCTTTACATAGCAGGCATTACATCGCAACATCCTTTACATAGCATGTCATTACAACGCAGCCATTACATTGCATGCCACTACAGCGCATGTCATAACAACGCATGTCACTACAATGCAGGCATTACATCGCAGGTCATTACAATGCATACCATTACAACGCATAATACCCATACACTATCGATTACTTACCCTACTGTTGCACTCACTGGAGTTAGAATAGTAATTTTTACCCCTACACTATCCAACACTTACCCTACTGTTGCACTCAGTGGAGTTAGATTAGTAAGTATTACCCCTATACTATACAACACTTACCTTAAATGCCATGTAATGATATGCGTTGTAAAGGTATGCGTTGTAAAGGTATAATGCGATGTAATGGAATGCGTAGTAAAGGTAGTATCTGAAAATGTGATGTAATGGCATGCTATATACAAGAATGCGATGTAAAGGATGTTGCGATGTAAAAACTGTGTTGTAAAGGCATGCATTGTAAATGTATGCATTGCAATATCATACATACTCAAACCATGTAAAGAACTTAACTGGAAAAAACAACTGTACCCTCACTGAACCGAGCTCCCCACATTCCACCCCCTGTGGGACGCCTTTTGCGAAGCAAGGTCAAGTGCGGAATGCCCTGCACTTACAATACGTGCACCACATTGGAAGAGGCACTATGTCATAGATCTACCTGCCAGGCAGGGCTGCTTCTTCTGCAAATTAAAGGCAGAGGACATTGCAGGAAAGAATGTCAGATGGTTTGTGAGAATTATGAGGGAGTGTAGGCTGAGTACCAAATAGATTTCAGGATTACGATTAACCTATTCACTTTTGAGTGGTTCTGAGGCTGTAAATAATTGAGGTCCAATTCACAAAGGAAAATTCGGTCGTAAATGTAAGTTTATGACAAAATTAACAATTTTTATGCCTGCCATGAATTCACAAAGGGGATCTTGGCAGGTGTAAATGGTTTTACGAGTGATAGTATCTCAGGCACAGGTGCAGAGAATTTTGCACTCATAAATCCCACTCGAGTGGAGGAGTTAGATGTTCGAAAGCGTGGTTTGCTTTGTAAATTTGGGATCACCCACAAACATGCATGTTTGTGGAAATTCACAAACACCTCTCACTCCCCTCACAACCCTGGAAAAGGTCGGAGATTTACTTCAGCTGAGAGCTGCAGCAACTCCCCTTCCACAAAGGGAAGGGGAGTGGATCACACCCCGGATAGATTTGATGGAGTTCAGGGCCAGGCTTTTCTCCAGAGGGAAAATTGTTTTTCATGTGGAGAAGACAAAAGTAAATTGGGGGGGGAATTTCCTTTGAATAGACCCTGTGTGTTTTACGGTTTTTATTTGAGGTTTTACTGGTTCTAGGACCCCGTGGATCTCACCAACTATGCGATGCCGGTTGTGTATTTTTTTTTCTCAATTTTTTACCACACCCACATGCAGTTTTTTAAACATTTGTCACCCTTCTATGGAGCACTTCTCTTGTTTTTGGTGAAAATCCACAGATGATTCCTAAAAGGTTACAGAACGGGCATGTAGCCACGAAGGCGGGCTTCAACCTGTAAACAAAGTTAGGCTTGGCCTCTACGATGCACTCTATTCTCTCATCAAATTATATATTTTTTTCAAAAGTGCACGAACCTGTCTGATTTTTTTATTTTTTAATCTCACGGATGGCTCCCATACTCTCTGTTTTCTTTAAGTTTTACAAAAAATTTTTTTGTAAATATAGTGCCGCCGCATGCCCGAACTTCACTAATTTGCATTATTTTAATGCCCAATCCTGCACCAGCTGCGGTGTATCTTCCCATAGCCAGTTGCGGGTGAGGATGACACATGGACATTCTGCCTACAGTGCCGCTGTAGTTGCAGTGATTGTGGTGGGTAGAGAAGGAAGGCACTGGGCACAGCTGCTACCAATGTTCATTTTAATTGGAAGGAAAAAGGATTTCCCCATTTCTGATGATTAGCTACATTTGGAGGAATTATATGACGTAGGGGGCACGTTTTTGAGGGGTAAAGACAGCTTAGAGGGATCTGAAGATTATTGAGAGGAGGTGACATTGGGTCCAGATGGACCATGGGGTGGTATTGGGATGGCTTACAGCATCAAACAGGGCGAGGAATGCAATAAACAAGAAAATGATTTAATTTGCATCAATGTGCACATGGGGGGGTGCATTTATATGTTCAGTCAGGAGTAGGGTATATCATTCATTTGATATAAACAGCAATAGACACTAATACAGGGTTTTTGAGTGGCAGATATGTTGATTGGCAGATACAAGACATCACTTTATCACAAGGGACCATTCTGGCACCAAAAAGATTACTTTACAAGTTCTATAATTGTTTTATAATAGGTCAGATCAAAATGGAAAGAGATTGGGGAGGATAATCAATCCCTTCATTGGGAACAGGGAGTCTGAGAGGGGTATCACCATGAAGCCAAAAAAGGTGAGGCCTAACCATAGGCTTTGATTTGGGTCTCTGGGGATCAAAGGAAACTGTCATGTTTGTGGGAAAAATGAATAGAGGAAGTGAGGTCACCAAGGACGGTTCGAAGTGTTTAGGAATGGGCTATTATATCCTTATGTACATGAACACCATACAGTAAAGCTGATAATAAGGGCATTTTAATTTGGAAGGCGGTGGGGCAGGCGCTGTTGTAAGCCATCTGCTTTCATGAAGGACTGAAAGGACACAGATCATAAACGGATGCAGAATTTGTGGCAGCGAGAATCTAATGCGGGCAGGCATTAAAAAAAATAAAATGGATTATTTTGGCATGACCGCCAGTTAAATGAAAGAAAAAAAAACAGAATGCAAAAATCACAGAGGGAGAGCACAGAAAGAGAGGGGATACACAACAGCCACTTAGTGGGGGTAGCAGAGGGGAAAGTTGCACAGCACAGACCTTTGCACAGGGGTGGAGAAGAAGTCAGTGCTGTGGGAAGTGACTTCATTAAAAACAAGCTTTGGCAAAGCCACTGGTTTTCGAAATATGCAAGATTTATCGGCTTTGTCAATGTTTGTTTTACATGTTACAAAGCAGCGCGAGCCAACATTAACCTTTGACATAGCTCTATTTTTTCCTTTTTATTTTAAGCCATGTTGCACAGCAGCACCTGTGCAACTTGTAAAATACCTTCACCAAGCCAATGGATTTCACTTGGGTGAAACCTACTGGCTTTGCTAATGCTTGTTTTACTCACAGTGGCATGGAGGTGTTTGGCTATTTGCTTCCTTCCCCTCGAGCTACTATCAACAAATAGCAATCAAATCCCAAAAACAAAAAATGAATAAGATGAAGGTGTATGACTATTTGCTTCCTTCCCCTCGAGCAACTCTCAGCAAATAACAATCACATCCCAAAGACAAACAAGCATTTACAATGCAATGGTTTCGCCTTTGGAAAAGTTTGAGCTATTGGCATTGTAAATGTTAAAATTTGTATTTATGATTTGGTTTTGAATACAGATAAATAAATGTCATTGTCATTTACAATATCATTAGCTTAATCTTTCGCAACTGTGAGATCTATTGTACCCTACGGACGAGCTCAGCAGACAGCAATTACTACTACACACACACACACACACACACCCAGAGCCACACACACACACACACACAGGGACGTCCTGGATCTTTTGTATCCCCATGATAGTGAGACATCTGGCAGCCTGGGCATGACCCCGCAAGTCTGATATTCATCTCAGTTCAGGTGTCACGGTAACTAAATTCCTGACCCGGGAAACGTGGTGGGGGTGGTATTTCTAATCCCAGCGTTGCCACTGCACTACAAAATGTGTATTCTGGGCAAATTCATTTAGTACAATATGGCTGAAATTGAAAATATGTAGGTTTATGTAGCTCGGTCCCCAATACTCCATTGCATCATAAGCCACATCAAATAAACCTCTGTATCCATCAGAAAGCATTAGACAGAACACTGATTCCACATCCAACATAGTGTATACATACTATGATGGTTGGTATTACTCTGCTCCTCTCAGCAACAAGCACACCGGACAACACATTAGACACTACTCTGCCTATGCAACCAACACAGCTCACATATTCCATATAGTTTGGGATCAATGCACTAGTAACATCGTGCAGTATAATAAATAGCAGAAGTAGCCATGCATGCAACCTACAGGGGGATGCACTTGGATGTACAGAGTCGGGTGGATTCAAATAGTACTTAGAAGCTACATTAGATAACTGGGAAAATGCAACATAACACACTGGAAGGAACACTACGTATTTGTATCACACACTCTGACATTCCATAGTTGGATAATGCAACACATTAGTCAGAACAATGCACATATATCAAACACTGTTTGAAAACAATGAATAACACCCTACACCAACACCTGACAGCTAACAAGACTAAAAAGTGACTGGTCACACGCAGGCTGATGTCATCCTTATTATCTCTTTATTTATTTTTTGTCTAGTACTCACCTATATTGATGAATGGTGGACCCCACACACCCTTCACTTAGAATCTGTGGGTGGCGCTATCACACTTTCTGGGTGAAACCCACAAGCCCTCTACTGAGGGATCTATGGTAATCCTATGGTGCTGCCCCCTCTGCTCCTGGGAGGACTCTGGAAAACCACTACTGTGCACTTGTAATATGCATGGGGTTCTGCCTCCAATGTTCCTGGATGTACTCTCCACACCCCTATGCACCAATGCCTGAGCATCTGTGGTATTACTGGGTTTCACTTCTGCACTTCACTGTGTCTCACTCTGAGGGTGACTGTGGTTACTAGATCTCATAGGCCTTACCACGCCAAACCGTAGTTCTACTGTCTAAGGTAATGACAGTAAGAATATGCAATAGCGCCTCTAGCCTCTCTCGTATTCTAGCTACATGCAATGCTTAAGTGCAGCTACAAGTCTATAGTAACACGGCTGGAGCACAGTCTCTGAACTTCATATACAACAAAATGTAATACACATAGTCCACATTGAAAACACACATTCAACAAGCATGTACAACATAAGAGAGTTGTCTCTGGTGGTCAACCACCCAAACGTGTTTCAGACCTCACAGATGGTAGCACGGCACTATTTAAATGCCAATAGCATGCAATTAAGATAATATTTACGGACATTAATATTCATTCAGTGAAGTGCTGGGCCAATTGGGTCTACTCAGAAGCACAAGCATGAGCACTGTGTTAAATTTACAACTAAGAATGAGATAAAAGAGTATTAACAACACTGGTGTCAGTATAATGTGTCTACAATTCTTACAGTGCCTGGCTTCCCATCATTTTCTTTTAAGTAACCAACAATGTTAAATCACAATTATGGAATAAGAGAGCTAGATTCAAATTACGGTGTCCCAACCTGAGCACATGGTGTTGTCCTGGACAAGTTATCTCTTCTTGTTTCCGCATCTGACTAACCCTGAGCTCTCAAAATTGAGGTCACTTACAAAGATCCAATGTGCCCTATTCAGTGCCCTATAGAAAACTGGGTAGTTTAGATGCAAGTAGTTCACCTTTTAAAGCGAAACATTAACCATGAGCTCCTTGCGGGCACTTTAGGAAAAAAGCAAAGGCCCGCTGAAGAAAAAGCCCCCCTCAAACGCTTTAATAGAAACTTTTAAACACAGGCACATACCAGAAAAGTCAACAACAAAAAATATGCGAGATCCATTCATAAGCGGCCCGAAAATATACACTAAGTTGGTTTATGACAAATTAGTTTAATGCTCGTTGAGTTATAGATACAATTCCAAAGTTCTGTTAGAAGTATGTGCACGTAAAATGGTCAACAGACTGAGAATACCTGTGGTAATGACACAATCCATGAAAAAAGAAACATTACGTTCTGCTTTGCTTGTACTAATGTCGTGGTACGATTGAATCTTTTTTACATTTAGCTTGAAAATAAAATGCAAAGAAGTGAATTCTCACCCTCGGTACTGACTACGAGGGCCGCGAGCCATACACAGTAGATCGACACCAGCGCGCGCCTCCTTTCCTTCCGTCCGTGCCGCGTCGCCGCCATGACATTAATAAAAAGGCACCTGCTGCTTTTTTTACTGATAACCAGAAAACGAATGGGCAGCTAGGAAATGCAGAGAAAAACACAATGATAGCAACACCACACGCATGAAACGGCGCTTATCTCGCAGCGCCGGTCAACAAAGCACAAAACACGCAAGCCTAGAAACCACCGCTTGTTTCACAGTGTGCGCCTTGCAAACTACTACACGGTGTAACCTACAAAATAAACACGCGTGCGCTCGTGGGGTGAAAGAACTGCTGTTTCATTGACCATAAACCCTCTGACACATTCACAACCTCTTCAGGGGACAGGTCTTACGGCTCCTAGAGAAGACATTCCAAGCAGCAACACTAAGACACCACCAGCTCGCTGCCTGAAAACTATTTCAGACCCGTTTATTGTACCAACACCGGAACCCAGAGTCGGCCTTTGCCAGAATAGTGCCCTGGGCGGAAAGACATTTGGCGCTCTCGCTGCTGCTCGTGAATACAACGAGCATCAGAGAGCACTGTTTGTGTTCAGGGGTCAGCCAAATACGTCTACACTACACCAGAATTGTTACTTGCCTCAGAACACAAACACGTCCTCCAGCGCCTATCTAACTCTTCACGCTGGTGGAGCACGTTGTTTGTTGGAGGGGGTGGGGTTTGAGTGTGTGGCAGCAGAGAGCGAGAGGGTGATGGGAGGATAAGAAAGTGTTATAAGGGGCGCTTGGAGCTCCTGAAGCCAGGCGTCAGGCACTCTGCTGTCGGCATGACCTTAACGCAGACCGCTCCATACGCCCTCTCTGAAGTTTGTCGCCATTGGCCTGGACCCAGCGCGCCCAGGATAAAAGCCGACCCTTCTGAAGCAGGCAACACGCCTTCAACAACTATCTCGAGAGTTACCTGTTACCAAGCAACACCCAACCTACTGGCCTTTAGAACGCTCGAGCACACAATGCAGACCGTGCAGGAGATCCTTCCCAAAAATATACAACCTAGGAGCCATCAGGAAGCAACACAGGAAATGTTACCCAGCCTACAGCCTTCAGAACAGGAAAAACAAGCAGCTCGCACCTGCGTGGAGGGTCAGCAGCATCAGCAGGCAGGGCCCCAGCAGCGCATCCATGGCCAGAGGGTCCCGGGGTCTCTGGCTCTCTCCGCGGCTCACGCTCTTTCTACTCTGAAAGCTGGCACAGGCGAGAATCCGGCTAAACTGCGCTCTACTACGGCTCCGCCCAGCGGTGTGTGTACACAACAGAGGGGACCCGCCCACACCCTGCCAACGCGGGACTCGGGGCGGGAGAGGACACGGACGGCGGGAGGGGGCGGGAGGGGGCGGGAGGGGGCGGGAGAGGACACGGACGGCGGGAGGGGGCGGGAGGGGGCGGGAGAGGACACGGACGGCGGGAGGGGGCGGGAGGGGGCGGGAGAGGACACGGACGTCGGGAAACGTGCACAGGACAGCGAGGGGGGGGGCGGAAAGGCACACGGAGGGGGCGGGAATAGACAGACTTTCAGTGAGGGGAGGGAACGTGAAAAAACGTAACTCCGCCCTGGGAAAAAATCTCGGGAACGCCCCCGAATCTGGTCCGGCCTTGACGGACAGATCCGGCACTCAATGGCTAGCCTCCATTTATGGAGCTAGCCAATGAGAGCCGGGGGACGTTCCCGAAGTGCTTATGGTTAACATAGGATTTCACCTGCGCCGAAAAGCTGCGCAGAGCGCAGCCTTCGGCAGGCGAAACCCAAAAATGAATATGATGAAATGTGCCAGTGTTGAACCTGATACTCTTCAGGTAGAGGTTCCCGGAACTTTTTGGCTTTTTCCACCTGAGTTTTGCGGATTTTCTTATGTGGCACCCGGACTTTGGGCCCTTTTCCATCGCAACTATGGTGGGAAAGTGCCTGTGCCCTTCCTATCCATGTTGGGAAAAGGTGCTGATTTCATGTTCTGAAACATGGGCCGATCTATCATTGCAGACAAGTGGGTGCACACTGGTAGCTATTGTGGGTAACTCATAAGCAGCTTGCCAGTGTAGGCCGCTGTGAGTGCGCACTGGCACTTATGGTGCCCATGATTGTGTGTGCCGCCTACCAAGTATGTTAGTGCATACGAATAGGCACATGTATTGGTTAAACCCATGTCCAGTCTGTTGTGCAGACTCGGGTGGGCACCCTGGTGCCACTGGTGCTTGGAACTATGTGTCCCTCCTGCCATCGCAGGTCATGGTGTGCAATAGCTCATGTGCACCTAGGTAGTGAAGAATACCTATAGGTGTTTTACTGCCTTTGAGGCCTGCTCTGACCATAAGTTATTATGGGAAAAGGGTTGACAATACTTCATGCTACAATGGTGGATTGCACTGGAGCAGCATCATGATATTTCATATCAATGGATTGACAGAGCCAAACCCTTTCCATTGGTAAAGGGGTTTTTGGCATAACTCGCTTAGAAATGCACTTATAGAAAATGGACATTTCTATGCTCAGTGAGTCTCGGGACCATAGTGTCTGGCTCCAGTGGACACTAAGGGTCAGGGGGAGCACATCTGTACGTTCCCCAATCAACAGCCATAAAACATGGTGATCCCCCAGGAACAGCAGACCTCTGCCATTTGAGGGCTGGATGGGATAGATTGAAGATAGAGGTTGTGACATTTAGCCTCTAGGGGCCATATCATGACCCCACTAAAAATTAAGATCTGCGTTAAAGGGCTCCATGGCAGACAGAACTACAGTTTAGGGAAGACATCTGTGGTTCAAAGGGAAAACCAGTAAACCACCCCAACTTCAAGGACCTACAACAGTATAACTGCGGGTGCCATCCTCCAGTAAAGGGTGAGATACGCTTGTGGGTACGTGGGACCAGAGAACCCAGACTGCGTGGTGTACATTGTCAGAGTACTCTGTTATGCACATGGAGGATAACTGGCCAAATAGAGACTAGCCTGGGCCACAAGGACCTGCTGAAATGTTGAGCCCTGAAGTGTGCTCTCCAAGGGCTGCACAGCAGACCTTTTGTTCTCCCAAAGATCTCAGGGACATCAAAGATCTCCCCAGAGGGACCTACACCATTTATCTGAGACATCTGGAGAGCGGTGCCCTCTCAAGTGCCCACCTTGGTTACTAAACCCAAACTGGTAGCATGGTGTGAGAGTGGACTTAAGACTTGTGTCTGAAACCTGGATCGCCTAGCGCGGAGCCCCAGAAATCTTGCCCGCATCTGAGGTGTGTGGTTCCGTACATGCGGAGACCTCAACACTCAAAAGGGTCTAGTGCTGTTGAGTTTATTCACCAGTTGTGGCATCCTGTACAGCCCACTTCATCTATTGTGTTGTATTTCTATTGTGTGCCATGCCGACTGCATGCTCATTGTGTGAGCTGTCCGATTCACAGGGTGTGACCCTCAGAGGTGGGGGTGTACCCTGAGTAGTGCCTCATTCTACCTCATTTGGCTCTGCTGAACTTGCACCTATCTGTGTGTGATCTGACTGGTCTGGTGTAATCTGTATCATCATGCTCCGGACATTATGCCTCATTTCCAGAGCTGTACGGAATTGAAACTCTTCACTGTGTGTGACCGGAATTGCTTGGAGCAACCCAACTCGATGTGCACCGGTCATTGTGCATCCTGACCAGGTAGGTGCAGAATTTGCAACTCATCCTGTTTGAAATCTGAAGATCCTGATGCCACTCATCTCTATGCGCACCAGTCACTGTGCCCGATATGCCTGGGTACGTCCCAGATCATTGTGTGCCGATCGGAGTGCCTGATCCTGCAGAGAGGCTCCCCTGTGTTACTCTCCATTCATTGGTTGTTCCCTTGTTGACCCTCATCATGGTGGAACAACTGCCCTCTCCACACCTGGCCCCTATCGAAAACATTGTGGAACCAGGTAGTAGCAAGAGAGATTGACTAGGTTGAAGAAATGCTTCCAAGACAGTTCAGGAGTGGATCAAGAGACTGCATGACTCCTTTGTGTTTTGAGACTCGTGGTTGAACTTTACGAGTGGCTGCTAACCTCTCCTTAGTACGTCTACCTCCTAATTAAAACTGTTACATGCTGACACTTGCTTCCCAAGGACCCAGACTAAGTGTGACTTTGGCCATGTGCAGTGCAGAGTCCTGGAGGTAGGGCTTGTTATCTTCCATCTTAGGGTATAGGACAATAGGGGTGAACCTGAGGATGGCGAGAGGCCTGGGTCGCGGAGTCTGCAGATGGTGAACCATATACCTGCTGGGTACCAGTGACACCGCGTTAGGGTGCTGTGGGCATAATAACCCTGGGTAAAGCACTACGCTACGCTCGCGTAGTTTGCGAAGTTTGCGCAACTTCGCGCTACGCGAGATGCATGTAGCACAGTGCAAACATGCGTAGCGTACCGTAGTGCAGCGCTCATTTTTTGCTTGCTCGCGGTCCTCAACGTCAAGTTGGTGACCGCGAGCAAGCAAAATGACATCCTCGTGAGACTTTTTCCTTGTTCGTGATCGGCAACAACAAGTTGCCGATCGCGAGCATGGAAAATAAACCTCCAGGTGAGATTCTCAACGTGGAGAGGTCAGGTTTCTCATTGCGAGTGGTGGCGCATGCTCGTGACCTCTCGCGATGAGAAACTACCAGTCCGCGTTGAGAAAGCTGCAGCTCGAGTAAAAATCTACTCGAGCGGCAGAAAAGTACAGCTCGCACTGTGCAAGATGCCGTTTTCAATGATTGCATAGTGCCGGATGCTTGTTCGCACTGTACAATCATTGAAAATGACATTTTGCACAGTGCGAATATGCTACTACGCAGTTCGCGTAGTGCTACGCGTAGTGCGAAGTGTACTTTGCGTAGCTACGTGTACCGCTACTTCGCGAACTACGCCCACCCCAAGTGTATATAAGAGCGGAGCGGAGTGAGTGTGTATGAGTGTGAGTGATCGTGTACTGACCGCCTTTGATTGACAACAGTGGCCGACAGTGCTACTTTATACGTTGATTGGTGCTAAAAGCACAATACCTTTTGACATTGGGTTTCTCCTGCGTAGCTTTGGCTCATGGTGCTTCTAAAAAGGGTTCTAAGTTTTGTGTATTTATATAATCTTGATAACATGCACCATATAAGGGTGCACTCCCTCAATTGGGGTGGGGGGAGGGTTAGATTAGGAATTGTCCTTAGCGTGCATACCAGTGAAAGCATAACCATACGAGTGGGCCTAGTACTGCTAGTTATATGTCGGATTGTGTCTAGTGTCCAAAAGTGTAAGATGGTCCTGCTATAATGACTGCATATTTGTGTTGAATATAAATTATAAATGTTTTACATACATCCTGTGTGAAGTCTCTTTTGTGATTCTCAGTGCATTTATTGCGAGTGGCTGTTGTGCCTTTGCTTTAAGCATTGCCTCTGTAGTCAGCCTGACTGCTCAGTGCCCAGCTACCCATGGGTGAGCAAGGTTTTACAGCAAATGTAATCACCTGCCCTTGACAGGAGAGGTAGTTCTGCTTGGCTCAGGGCATCCCTTCAGCCAATCAGACACTGCTGGTTCCAACAGTCGGTCATTAATAAAAATATTTGAGAGATGTTTCATTTTGTTGACAAAGTCACATTTAAAGTGGCACTGCCTATAAAATATTTTGCATAACCAGATGATTTTGTTAGAGGATACTGAATTATTTTAATGAAAAATGGCTGCTCATAGTTTTTACTCGATCCTTAATCCTCTGGTGAAATGAGAAGAATTATAAAACATCCGGAATCCTAACAGGCAGAGCGCCGACTTTTGAACAGGGGAATGAGGCACGAGTCCTGGCATCTGTTCAACATCCTGTGATTCTGGGCAAATCATTTAATCTTCCCATGCCTATAAAATTAATTAATCTGACCATGTGTAATGTAGCTGGTGCTCCTGTAAGGCACTCCAATGACTCAAGTATTTAAAAACTGCAACAAAAACAAAAATAACACGCCCTCTCCCACCGCTTAAGTCTGACTGAATTGGAATATTTTCTTGCACACTGTAAATGGACACACTTCCCCTTAATATGGAAGCATATAAAAGTGTTTATGTAACAACTAAAAAAACTCACATTTTAAATAAATACAAGCAGTTGCCCTCTGCGAGGAGGGACTGGCAGCACTAATGTTGTTTACCGAGCAAAATAAAGCAATGTTGTCTCAGAAGGCTACTAGTCGAAACTAACCTACAATCGTCACAAGAACAGTTCAGAAAAAGCTTTATGCACACATATTTGTTTATACTTTGTGTTTATTTGGGTGGCTCAGTCAAGCTAGCTATACTCTGCTTTATATATCCCACTTTTTATGAAACCTAGCTTGCATAAATCATAGGCTTTTTCCGGCAATATGATGTCATAGTGGAAGAGGTGTGGCGCAGCAGCCAGGGTGGCTGTTTCCGAACTTGGGGGTTAACGGTTAGATCTCAAGCAGCAGATCAGCCCAGTGAAGAACTCAAATCTTCATTCTTAGGGGTCTCACTAATACAAAGAACTTGTCATAGAAGCTGGAATATAAAAGGCATCTTTATTCAACTTAAATAAGTGAGACTACGTCACACAGAAGCCTTAGCAACTGAATGAGGCAGTCTCCAGAGTACAGAAAACAGAGGCCTTATATATGCTTAGGGTTACAAACTCAGCATAAAAGTAAGGGGCAGTCCTAGCTTTTGCAAGCATGCAAAATGCCTAATATGGACATGCAAGATCTGCAAAATATTAGCCAATAGGAAAACATTCAAAACAAGGCATCATGTAACCAGAACGTCCCCCTTAAGTCGTGTTTCTGCCTAACCCATAAGTCAATCAATTACAGCACCTATAGGTCAATCAGTAATGGCAGGATATGTCTGTATGCAGTTAGGCCAGCTGGTGTCTGAGATTGGTTTCAAAACAAGGACAGAGGGGGTTTTCAACACATTGCAGTCCAAAGGGCAGAGACACTTCATGAATAGAGCAGCCTGTGTAAAGGCAACACAAAATGACCACAAATGTAAGATGGAGTCAAAATTAAAGAACCTCACCAGCACCATGTGACTCTGGGCAATAGCTCGCTTAATCTTCCTGACGCCCCCCAGCACCTTGACACCCTTGAGTAATTGTTTATACTTTACAAATACTGGACATTTACATTTACATGAGTTAAACGCTGGCCACTGATATTGGCTGTGATGAGCACCTCCCTCCTTTCTTCATCTATCTCACAGTAACAACTTTGCAATATTTCGCAGTCTTCTGCCACATAGTTGTGGCACTTGAAGTGAGGCATAACTCATCTGTGAATTCAAATCTATTGGCATACAACATATAATGAATGAATGATATGTGTGTGTGTAAATACATACAAATACTTTACACTGTTTGCATTAATGCATGTAAGCACTGTTTCGGGTGTTTGTTTCAACTTATTATTAAATATGACCTTGACAGCACATGCTGCATATTTCCCTATGACAGGTGAGTGTCTATGCTAAGCTTAATTATTCCTGAAGGATCCATGCATAAACATTGGAGACAAAAAAGTGTCACATTCTGTAGTTAACAGATTAGTAATCTCGAGAATTTCTCATTGGGCACCAAAATGTAAATAGGAATTAAAAAAAACAAGAGATTTTGCATGCAAAACTTAAACCAGTAGGAGAGGAAACCATTGCACACCCACACATAGCCATCTGTAGCCGAGAGAGTACACTGCCATCACACTCGCTCAGAGTACGCCAACATAAGCATTGGCAAACTGCCGCCTGTGAAACTGGCATCGGCTCAGCATCTGGTGATTCTCAGTAAATCACTTAATGCCCAAAACACCAAAGAAATAAATGTGTTCTTGTGTAATGTAACTGCACTAAAATACCTTTGGGATGTGTTTGCGCTATATAAACCTTCAGAAAAAAACAACAAGAGGGTGGGAAACAAATGCAGCTGGGAAGAGGATCAAAAACAACGCCGGATGATGGGGGGAGGATTACAAATAATGGAAGGTGGGAGTAGGTTTAAAAAAAAAACCACGGAGAGCGGAAGGAGAGCAGTGTGGGTTTTAAAAGAACAACGGCAAGCGGGGGTGTAAAAAATATTGGAGATGATGAGGGCATTGAAGCTGGGGAACTGAGGTCGAGTCTCAGCGGGTGGCTCAACATCTTGTGGTTCTGGGCAAATTACTTAATCTCTTCTCTTCATGCCTAAAAATTGATGTGTCAGTGTCAATGCAACTAGCTCATGTTCAGCGATCAGATACCATCAGAGTGCTGTGGCAAAAGTAAAAAAAAATGCAGTCGCCAAACATGATTAATTACAAAGCAAAAAAAGGGGTGTCATAAAAGGAGGAGGAAAAGTTCAAATGGGGTACTTGTTCCAAGCTCCACTGATAATAAAACACACAAAGAGAAAAACGAACACAACCAGATATAGAATGCTGCAACCAACAGCAAGCAAAGTAAAGAGAGTGACAAGCATATGAAGACAGGGAAAGTAAGGGCGGACAGTAAACCCCTTTTTAATATATATTTTATTAAGTACAAAAGACTTTGCAAGTTTCGGGCAAGCGTTGTGCAGGCAAAACCTAATAGGAGGGTTCACCACCATACCCATGTAAACCATGCAAAACAGCAAAACAAACTGTAACAAGCATTTGCAATGCAATAGGTCTTGCATTTACGCGTGTTTAAGCGATCGGCATTGTAAATAACAATGTCTTTTATTTATGTTTTAAAAACCAAAATCTAAAAAAAAGGCATTGTCATTTACAATGCCAATAGCTCAAATTTGCGTACATGCGAGGCCTAGTGCATTGCAAATGCTTGCTCAGCTTAGTTATGAATTTGTCGCATTTTCCACATAATTCATCTGCTGCATAATCTGCAGACATTTTGTATTGTGTTTCTAGCTCAAAAGTTGCTGAACATTTTTTCAGTTGCTTATTTCTGTATGTGATTGTTAAACAGGTACTAATGAGAGAAAATATTTGCCCAGAAAGTATTACTATATGTAAAAATTGAAAAATAATAAAGTAATACTATAAAAAAAGTATTGCATTTTGCCACAATTTGCCTTTTCATTGACCCTTTAGTCAACCGTGGTGCGTCATTTAGTTCTCCCCTGCAGCATAATTCCAGTGGCCCCATGTATAAGGAAAAAAAATAGCAAAGGAAGCGTTGACACTGATTTAGAAGTACGTTTTGGAGTGGCATGGTGAACTGCCTTATCACTGCAGAAGTGGAAGGCCTCATCCAAGCCGAGACCACCAGCACGTGCTGCAACAAGCCAATTAAGTGTAGGGCGGTGGTGTTCACCCTAGATCCTTAACAGATATCCGGATAACCACAGACATGGATCCAAGTATAAGGGCAATTTATATAGACTGCCAGAGGTTATCCAGAAAATCTTGAAGGAATCCAGTCCTTGAGGGCATATGCTGGCCACCCTTTCGGGGACCGGGGGGGGGGGGGGGGGGGGGGGGGCAGGGACATGAACTTTCTGTAAGCTCAGATGCTGCTTTCCAATATACAATATTATATTAAACGTGGGCACCTGTACAAAAGGTATAACAACCCTGCAAAACCACAGCTACCGCTAGGAAAAGACAATGGGTTTAAAACAGCAGTGGAAACACGTTAATAAGCAATATCATCATTAGCTTGTAGGGGTATCACAGAGGATTGCCAAAGACAGGTATATCTATTGATTTTCGGAATTGCCATGAATCTAACAACCTGCCTCCAAACTTTCCAGGCACTCGTGATGACCTTGAATATGCCTTTTTTCATAATAACTTGGTTCTGTTTGCCTCAGCAGAAGCCATTGAGCCTTCTTTCCAAATGATAACTCATATATAGAGGGTATTTCTATGCCCTGCCTATTTTCATTCACCGTACGAGTATCAAAAAGAGGTATCATTTGATGAAGCAGGGCAGCCCAGTGATATAGCACTATATTTGGAACGGCTACCCCCCCCCCCTATTTTGTGGTAGGGACAGATATTTCAACGACCTCCTAATCTTCCCATACTGCCAGACAAAATTGAACATTTGTGACTCAAGCGTTTTAATAATTTTATCTTCTAAAATTAATGGGATAGCCTGAAACAGATATAATATCCTGGGAAGTATGTTCATTTAAAAAAAATTACCTCTGCCAATAATTGAGAGATGTAAGCTATTAACTCTTACAAGATATTTCCTGATATTCTTAATCAATGGTTCATAATTCAAGTTGTTAATATTTTCAATCTTTGAGCTGATGCATACTCCCAGGTAGGTGGCTTTTCCTTTTTTCCTGGGGTCAACATAATCAGTATTATTAGTACATAAAATGATTGTCTTATCTTTATTGAGGGAGTATCCAGAATACTGACCAAATTGCGGGGTGATTATTTCTATTTCTAAGATAGCCTCAGTGGGGTTCGATGTTAAAACTGCCACATCATCAGCATAAGCTAATATTTTGGTCTTGTATATTCCTACCGTAACCGGTTTTATTTTCTGGGTTTGTAGCAATCTAATAATCAACGGATTAATGTATAATGCAAACAATATCGGGGAGCGGGCACACCCCTGTCTAGTTCCTCTCGATATAATAATAGGTCGAAATTCTATACCCATTAACTAGAGCCAAGCTTTTGGTTGTTGGTACATGGCTCTGCTTGAATTAATAAGCCCAGACCCAAAGTTGTTTAACTCTAGCACGTCCCAAAGAAACTCCCACGACACCCGATCAAAAGTCTTCTCGGCATCAAGGAGGATCATTGACATCTGACCCCCCCGTCCTGGACATATCAAACAGTGAGATGACTCTGCGGGTTGGAAAACTTTGGTAATATCCCCAGGGCTTGTATACTTATGATTGTCTGTTTTAATAGAGGTTATAGTATTGTATGAAATCTTCTGCCGGGTGTGCAAAGCCAGCTGCTTGCACACCCTCTCTCCATTTTCATAAATGCTGCTTTGGTGTGATTGAAAAGTCTCTGCTGCTTTCTGGGTCAGCCAGCTATTTTATTCTGTTTTTAAAACAAGTTTGCGACGCATAATATGTCCCTCATCTTCTCCCTGAGTTATTAAAGATATATGTTCCTCTTCGCCTCTAGTCAAATCTTGCATCAGTAGATGCTTCTCCCTGTCAAGCTTTTTTTTTGTTCTCGCCACATAGATAATCGTTTTCCCTCTAAGGACAGCGTTAAAACAGTCCCAGACGACCGCCCTAGATGCACTATAGTGATTCATATCGAAGTAACATTGTGCCCAGTCTTTGATAAATTTGATATAATCTTGATTTACTGAAAGCTTTCTGTCAAAGGTCCAGTTTGAACAAGGTCTGGTAAAGTTGGTTAGCTGTATTAACAGAATTAGGGAGTTATGGTCTGAAATTATTTTAGGGCATTTGACAACTTCTGCTTGGTCAGCTAGATCCCCTGTGACCAATATATAGTCTATCCTGACATATTTGTTATGGGGGTATGAGAAGTAAGTATACCCAGGGTCCGGTTGATTCTTGGTATCCCAAACATCGACCAAACCATAGCTATCTCTAAGTTGGCTAATAGTTATGTATACTCTTGGTTTTCGGCGGGAGACGGGCGGGGGTAAGAACTATATGGGATTTCCTGGGGGGAGAAGACAATAACAGATTTCTGAATTTACATAGAAATTTTGGAATCTCTAGCAATGACTATTTTAAATTCATTCAGGTCAACACTATTCTTGGCTCTAAGACCCCGATGATTTCATTGGAAAAGATCCCATTCTTTTTTTAAAAAAACTTTATTTTGTGTTTTTCAGCAAAATGAACAATACAATCCCCTCCAAAATTGGCATCGGTAAAAAGAAAATACAGGTGTACACAGTCCACAGTCCCCGTACAGCCCCAGCAGGTGCAGATATAACAGTAGTTTCAAGAGTCAAATTCTTGGCATGCAAAGCAATTATACAAAACTGGCAATAAGGAACCTCGTGCGTAGACATCAGGGCATTACCTCAACACCTACTCTCCCTCTCCACTTCCCGCCACCCCATCTTCGGGTCCCAATTCCACAGAGGAGAACAATTCAGCACTAGTTGCATCGGAATCGCTACCAACGGACCCCACAGCGCACATCATTCTCCATGAAAGATCCCATTCTTAGATATTATACTTAAGAACTCAACTCGAATTGGAACAATATATGGCCTACTTCTGGAGAAGCTCCCAGAGGAATTAGATTATATAGAATCATCTTGGGCAAGTAAACTGGCTAATCCCAATATCGATATTGATATGAGTCTATCTCTAACATCACGATTACTTCTATCCTCTAACTTGAAAGCTCAGCTTCACAAGACTATTTTTAACTTATATTTAACACCTGCTAAGTTGTTTGCATGGGGAAAGAGAATAGACAACTCTTGTCCTAGATGTGGGTTAGGGCCAGCCACTCTGCTACATATGTTTTTCGATTGTTCCACATTAACACCACTTAAAAGAGCATGTGGTCAGGATTTTGAGAGGAGGTATTCGGGCACATGGTGGCGGAATCTTCTACACTTTCTATTCTTGGTTATGATAGTACTCTGGGGTTAAGCTCAGAGGAGGAATCATGTCTTTTTATAGGGACAGCTGTCCATAGAATACTATTGGCAGCACAGTGGAAGGATGCTGATCCCCCTAGTTTTCAAATGTGGTTAGCTAGGTTTTTGGGAGTGTATAATCAAGAGAAAGCCATCTTTGTTACTAGAGGGATACGCTCTAGACTTCGTGGCAATAAGATCTGGTCACCAATTGCGACCTAGACAAGCGATGTAAGGAGTTAGTGAGAAAGTTATATATGTATCAACTCGGACATTTATGATTTTATGTGATGTTCTGTTTTTTTTACGACTGGTACCTTTGTCTATCAATTATGTATGTATTTATATATTTATTTATTGATGTGTATCGCCAATTTTTTCTCCATGTACAAATTGGAGTTGCTTGAATAAAAAAAATTTTAAAAAAGGAAACACGTTAATAAGGGATAGAGACTGGAACGACTGGCTCTAATCCTACCTGTCAAAACGTCAACAATGAAGTAAGAAGCAAGTATGGCCACTGGCCTGATCTAAGACTCTAAAACCTCAGAGTTGTCACATACTTTAAGATGATTCCCTCTTTCTTCAACACGTATGTCCTTAGTACATTTAATTGAGGACTGTGACTTCTCACCGTTCAGAAGAACTGATGTACCATCAATACGTTTACCTAAAGCTTTGTAAAATGCAACTGCCACCAAACTTGGCACAAATTCAACGAAAAAAAGAGTATTCAGCAGATCATAACAGAGAATTTCACAAACGGATTTAAAAGTGGATCATTTGGCGAACCATTAAAGATGAAAACAGCTGTAAGTTCAAGGGACTACATAATGACGGTGACGCAAGGAAAAAATGGAGGGAGGTAAGGAAAGCAAAGCTTGAACACTATAGCAACCTAAATCAAGTTCAAACTGCTAACACGGGTGCAGATGGGGACTGATTTTGCAAGGACGATGCGCCCGATGTACAGCTCAAGATGTCTACAGTCACCAATAGCTGTACGGAAAAGCGAATGGGTGCACGTCGGGCCTTCTTTTACATCGCTGAAAGCCTGCACCTCCTGGGTGCTGTAAGGAGTCTCTGGGTTTACTAACAGCAGGATGATTGCTAGAGGGTGCTACAACACAGCAGCTGTCAGCATGCACTTGACTGGCTTGGTACGCGGAGTATCTAACACTGCACAGATGCTTCGTGCAGGTTAGGTTTCAAATCATTTCGGCTGTTATGGTACCCTTCCTATAACCTAGCTTACGACAAGGAAAACCAATAAAACGTTTCAGGTGTGCCACTTACACATATAAAATGAACATGGAAATATACCCCCACTTCACAATAGGTCACTCAAAAAGGGCACCAAGCAGCTATACAATGTGCCACACAAACCAGCATTAAACATCTTCAAAAACTCTTGCCTCGCAACCTGGAGCACTGTGACCACGGCTCTCAGACTGCCATAGTTAGGAACGAAACTCATAAATGCTTGTCCAACTTGAAATTTGTATTGGAATGCCCAGGAACTGCTGCAAATCTGGAGGGAACAGAATAGAAAGTGGGGAGTGGGTCTGTCGTTTGAAGAACCAGGAGCTTCTCCCTTGGCTAGTACATGTAGCCAATTGACTTTGATAGAGCGTGCGGGTCACCCGACCAATAATTTCGCCACTTCCGGCTTCGGGCCCATATATTTCAAATCACCATATACATTGATCGGATGACCTCACGGTCTACTACCAATAATTGTGTGAGTCCCTTACGTTATTCTTTAGAGTACCCGACTTACCATCCACCGATGCGGGTACCTATGACCACAATGGATCAGGGAGCTAGCTGTAAAAGGAAAGGCAGCAAAATACAAACCCAACAAATAACATTCAAAACTCTTGTAAAATGACCACGGACAACTGGAAGTTTTAAAGTCTTTATCTAATTTAGAAATATTCAGAGAGTATCACATTCACAGTAATTAAGCAATCAATAAACAGAATGACATAAAGTACACAGCTGAATAGCAAATAAGTCAGCACAACCATTTATACTACTAAGGAATCAGGGCACATTCTATAGTTGAAGGGTCAGAAATTAGAACATCTAGGATGAATCACTAGAAATGGGGTAGGCTTTGATTATGACTAGTATTCTAAAATTATCTCAAGGAAATGAGACAGGATTTCGGGACATATATATATCTATAGGAGAGACTATGAAGAGAAACACGCTATGCTTTAAGGCAAAAGTTCTTTAGACAGTTTAAGTAAGGATGTTCTAGACCATATCAGGAAATGACAAACTGCAATGCAAAATATAATTTCTAGCAGGTAGGGTAACATAGGAACACGTTATGAAATAAATGCAAATCACTTTAGGATTCAATGGTTGCGGAAAAGCATGGAAAATTTAACATATGCAAGGGTATGTCTTTATTAAAGCAAAAGACAGAAATTCAGAAAGGTGCAAGAGTTTTCAGAGTGATATTTACCTAGACTGGTGTGGAAACCAAACCCTGGCCACGGGTCAGTTTAAGGACAGGAAACCCTCAAGGAAGGATACCCCTCGATGGACAGCAGGTGCAGAATGGATACCCAGGACAGGACAGGACGACCAGATTAGGATCAGGACAGGAAACCCTCAGGACAGGACCGGTACCCGCCGTTCGGAAGCAACGCCTGCGCTCCACCCTCTCTGCAGCTATCGATCAGGACCCCGATTGGGTCAGCGAACTCCCAGCAAAGTGCTCCGCCAGCACTTTTAAGGTTTTGTAAAACCTTAGTCTATGGTCAAATTCGGACAGAGTGCTCCGCAGCGCTCTGTATCTTCAATCACCTATTGAGTGCGTTGGGTCAGTGACAGGTCAGCTAAACCAGACAAGTCGGACAATTTCCCTAGGTGAACCCAGGGTAGATATACTCAGACCCCCCAGGATATAGCGGCATGGATTGGCAAATTTAGCGGCACAAAAATGAAAATTTAGCGGCACAAAAACGGAAATTTAGCGGCATTTAGCGGCACTTTATTTTACTTGTAATCATTCCTTTTCGGCCTTAAGTCAATGTGAAAATGTTTCAGCAATGTATTCCACTCTGAAATAGGCATGTTTAAAGTGTCTAAAATGTTATTTGCTATATTCCCCTTTGTGGTAATATACTGGATCATAGGTTAAGCCAAGCACAACAGCAGAGAGTTGCCAGTCATGCCCATTTTCTGTGGTGAAAGCACCCACTACCGTACATTATAAGGATATAGCCAGGCACCAAGGAGTCCCATGACCACATAGATACTGAGGTCCTTCTTAAGAGTATGGAATTCTGAAGACACATGCAGCTTCAAGTTGTCAGTCTCTCATTTGGAGGGATGTACAGGAGCAGGGTGACACCTCTCTCTCAAAAGATGCAACCACGTCTATTCAGCATTCTTACTTATGCGGTTGCATTTTTGTATGGCCTTTCGAGCATCTGTGGACTTCTCTACGCAAATTATCCTGACAGTTCAGCAAGTTTACCATCTAGCTTACTATACAAATGGCATTCTTTGTTATTGTAGAACTTTATTCGCCCCGGCGCCATTTCATTTGGTTCTGAGCGTGATATTTTTCTCCGTATGTTCGTGAACGGTTGATCAATATTTAGTTTGGAAGAGGTCTTTGACTATGAAGCTCAATGATTGTTAACCAACACAAGTAAACCTACACCTAAATGTTAATTATACGCATACACACACAGGTGCACGCAATATATTTGCGTTTGCTTTTGAAAGGACGCTTATAAAAAAGCAGGCACCATTCATCCAATTTAGAATCATTTCACTAGCAGGAAACCTGCAAGGCCTCCCCAAACACAGGGCCCGGGACCTTGCAGGATTCGGCCACCAAAGCGATTGATACCATTAACTTTCTTCTTTTTCCCCATTGTTACAAGTGTTACAGACTAACTCACACACTGAGCTCTTTTGGCCGCTAATTTCTGGAGATCCCAGAGTGTTAAAAAAAAGGAAAACTTCGGGAGATCACGCTTTTTTCTGTGGTTGTAGCAGTCCAGTGGAACTCCTCGCCCTCTGTGTCAAAAGTCGAACCTTCCCAAATTTATAATGGCTTTAAATACATGGGTTTTTTTTTTTGCATCTTTATTTGGTTTTGTGGCTTCTATTTCTCATTAGACATTTGATTTTTCTTTTACAGCGTTAAGACTACTTTTTGGGAGAAAGTTGTGAACTATAAATATCTAACCCGACCAAAACATTGGCTCTGACTCGAACAGATTAAAAGTTACTAACACAACTGTACATAAGGCGCCTGGAAATGGCAGACGACTTGCAGAGTTTATTTGGTCACCTTACATTTGCCGATTGCAAATGAGATCTAACCAGCCTTGTGCCCACGCTGAATGCCGTGTGTTTACAACCAAACAGTGAACTGGGGATACAGAATGTGCCAAATGCTGTACCTTAATTTATGCCTTCTAGCCACATAATTTAATCTACCGGATCCACGGTTTGGTCCTCCCTTGTCACGTAATTCTACTTCCTGCGGTTATACAGCGGCACGGCAGAATCGCCACCTTCGTAAAAAAGGGGTCGATCAAAATCACTCATAAGTACCCAGTGGCAGGCACCAAGAAGCTGGCCTTCTCTTTCTTGTGTAGGAACAAAATACCTGCTTCCACGTTCAGAGCAGTTTTTCCCGTACGTCAAAGCTACCTCTCACCTCGAGACTGGGTTCCAGCTCTATGGTAAATATACTCATCGAATTTAACTGAGAACAGGAAGACTGGCTGACGTGTGGCCGTGAAAAACATTTAATTTATTATCATGAGCTCATCCACTCATGTTTATTCCCTGCGCACTGCAGCATAGTAGCAACCAGTTACTCGGCGGCCCTGCATGGAAGTATTTTATTAACAGCGCATACTTTGAAAATTGTTTATAATTGAACGTTTTCCCCTGGGTGTTCTACAGGGGCACGCACACGTTCAATCAAGGGGTGCATATATTCATTTTGCTCTAAGCCGCAACTCGGATTGGGGTATACCACAGTCGCGCTGCAAAGGAGTTCTCGAGGCCCCCTTCAGGGGCCGGCCTCGGCAATTACGGCTGTACGGCGCCACGTAGTGACGTGTGCGCTTACAGCCAATAAGATGTCACCATTTTATTTTGTGGAATGCCGGAGACATTTTTCGCGGCCCAAAAGGTAAATATCGCGGTCATTGTGGTCCTCAGCTGATTTCGCGATAATTTTGCGAATCGCGAAATCGCGAAAAGCTGGAGGGTCTGTATACTGTTTTGGGACGGTGTACCACCCCCCAATGTTGCAAAGTGTCAGAATCCCTCAATTTGGATTGGTCCTAAGGTAGGGTTTGGGTAACACACCAATCAGAACAGACTATTTGGAGGCCTACTTTGCATCTCTGGGTACCGCCTAGCGAGATTGGGGTTCTCATGAGAAAGACCAGTGGAATACAATGAATTGTTAACAATTGTTTCAATATGGGTACACATGACTCCGTCCTGCTGGGTCACAGGTCATTTTCTCAGGAGCATCTTGCCCATCTCTGCCAGCTGGCTGAGTTCCACTGTTCAAGGCTGAACTTCCCCAGGCTGCATGACCTGCGCAGAAGGGACCTTCAAGATGGTTCCCGGCTCAGTTAGACCCCCATTCTTCCCCCGGTACATGAAAAGTAAGCGAGAACAAATTAATACATAGAAATGAATGAATGTATTACATGTCATAATTTCGTACTTTATTATTATTATTATAAAAATATACTATGCAATTAGAAATTAGCAAACTATACACTGTCACAAGAGCAACTGCACGAGCAGTACCACGTTATTGCAAAAGCTGTGTATTACGCATGCGCACCCTTTCCCACCAAACTTATAACTACGTCATGTCACGTGAGTGTGACTGACGCATGCGCAGAAGCCAATTCAAAGCGGCGGCCATGTTTAGGGACACGGATTAGATGTATTAGAAATACACATAGGCAAGCTTCTTCTACTTCGTTCATATATGAAAAATATATTATTAGTAAGACGTACAATTTATTAATTGATTACACACGGGCGAGGTTCATGACTCGAGCAAGTCGCGATGCGAAGCTTGCTCTATCAATCCCCTCTTTGATGATATTTACTATCATCACAAAAATAATGGAACCAGATGCCAACTTCTCACACTTTATACAACTCTATCTCTTCCAGCAAGCGATTCAGTTTCTCTTTTTCATTTTTGGTAGGGTGAGAATTTTTCACCTTTTTGTATATCTGATTATTCATTTCCTCTAATTCAAGCTCATCCACACTTCGTTTCACTCCTCTGGCATTCACTTGATGCTTTCTGGTGTGCTTACGGCATTTGCAACAGACAAATATGAAAAATAGGATAAGACCTATAATTCCAATTGGCATCAGTACCTTAAACAATAAGCTTTTACCTAAGCTAGCAAGCCAATGACCTATATTTGAGATACCATCTACCAGTCTCTTCCAGGCACTGTCAACCTCGAGTGGTTTGAGTTCCTTTTCCAAATTAGTAATGTTTTTCACATATCTTTTGAGCTGCACACTTTTGTCCGGAATATAAGTGCAACAATGTTGCGCCTTCAACATCCGGCAGACTCCGCCCTCTTTTGCTAATAAGGTGTCAAGCGCAAGTCTGTTCTGCAAAACCATTTCGGTATTGACCAGCAGAAATCCATGAGCTGTGTCCGTAGACAACACATCCACTGTGGTGGACAATTTGCAAATTCTGTGAGTGTTCAGAACCACTCCCACTCCAGGTATCAGTGCACTGAAAATACTACCCATTATTTCACCTACGCTTTCTCTTTTACTACGCACTAAGCCATTAGTATTTTCACTGCTTCCAGCAACTTCATTCACATGGTATATTTTCGGGAAGACAATGCCAAAATAGCAGCTTCCATACCAGTGATCCGGCAATTTGAAATAAGCCTTGTCTCCACATATATAATAAATTCCGGGAAACACAGGCTCTGACCCATTTTTGAAACCCCATCCTCCAATTACCTTGTAATTATGTTCACATTCACTGGAACCAATGAAAATGTTATTATAGTAGCTAGTCTTCTCGCGGTGAAGACATAGCTTTCCCTTCCTTTCAAAATCCAGCAACAGAGCAGGTCCCGCCCCACCATTTGAGGTGCCCTCCATGTCCTCAGCCCACTTTGGCGTTTTCTGTCTTTCGTCATCTGCCTTTCTTTGTATTTTTATTCTCCTCTTCTCTGCCATGTTCAGGAACATCTTTTCCTGCTCACGCAAAGAACAGGTCAAGTTATCTCTGTGTGCGTCACCTATGTCTATATTACCTATAGTCAGAAAGTATTCGCCCATATAGCGTGTAACGTCACTTTTGGTATGTACAGGATTCAGGTTCCCACGTATAGGAAGTTCAGAAAAGATCACGTCATTGTTAGAGTAATAGTACTGTAACGGTCCTCTTTTGTAAAATAAGCTTGCTAAAATGCTACAGGATATTCCGTATGTCAGGGGCAGGTGATGGTATGTCACGCCTTCAGCTACAGAGGTAGGTAGCTTCATGCAGACATAGCAATCTTCAATTTCCATAGTCTCTACATAATGTATTAACAAGTTTGCGAAAACATTTAAATGTGTCTTATTCTTAACTTCATGATAATGTAGTCCTCCCTCATCTGATGCTTCTAGGTCTCGTTTTATTTGTTTGAGTGCTTTCTCATGTCTTGCTACACCTTGTGGTGTCAGTTCTTCAGTGTCAGTATTTACAATCTCAGTAGGGTCAATATTAGTATTTTTGCTCACCGCAAAAGGAATGAAAACTGTTAGTCCTATCCAAACTAATATCACTATAATTATACTACATACACATACCTTGCAGCATGTTTTGCAACAACTGCGACTAGGTCTACCACTCACGTTTGAATCAGACATTTTGGCTCAGAAGAAGTTTCTCGACCCCTCTTTGTGTCTCTGCTCTAGTAGCTTACTTTGTGCAAATTCACGGTGGCTCGTCTTCTTCTTCGGCAGAGTACTCAGCGACTGGTTCTCCGTCGCTTTCGTCAGTTATATCAAGATCTTCAAATTCCTCCAGAACGAGCGTCCATTCAGGAGCCTTGTACTTTTTGTTTTGTCTTCTTATTCGATCGCTCCTCCTTTTGGAAGTGTCTTCTGGTTGCTCGGCTATGCGAGAACTTCTCCTTTCTTCTGCACGTTTTTCTTCTACCGTTTTTATCCTCAGCCTCAATTTCTTTATGAATCCAGGCTCAATGTGCTTTCTTTTCTTAAGTCTTTTAGTTGGCACTGGGATTTCGTTTTCTTCTATTGCTCTTTTATTTTCATTAGTCGGTGGCAGTTCTGCTTCTTCTTCTTCCCTTCCTATCTGACTAGTTCCAGGGCTCGTATCTGTTTCTTCTGCCTGGTTACTAAACTGGCCTTGTTCGGGAGAGTTTTGTGTTTGTTTTTCAAATGTCTCTGCTTCTGTTTCCTGAACACGTTCTTCTAACCCTATCTGATCCTGTTCGAGCACTTCGATCTCTTGATTTTCTTCCGCTCGAATCTCTTTACTAGGTCTAATCTGTTGTTTTTCGACTTCTGGAGTTTGGGGAGGTGTATCAATTATTTGCTCAGTCCCTGTCTGACCTTCTCCTTCCTCAGTTTTGATGTGAATCTCAATAGTCTGAGGTTCTTCGCCTGTGCCTTGCTTTTCCTCTCTATTCCACTCTCTACCTTCCCAAATTCGTTCGCTTGTTCTGATTGGGTCTTCTGTGTGGTCAATCAATGGTATCCACTCATCTGGCCATATGCTCGGCAGCTCGTCATCAGCTACTTCTGGACCAACTTCTGGGAACCCCTCAGCAGGCTTGACTCTTGGCAGCTCGTCATCAGCTACCTCTGGACCAACGTCTGCGGACCCTTCAGCTTGACTGGTACTGGGCTGTACGTCGTCAGCTACTTCTGGTCTTGCTTCTGCAGGCCCCTCTGCTGGACGGCCTCCTTCTCCAGGCTCCTCGTCTGGTAGTACCTTCTGGGTCTGGCTGGCGTGGATCCAATGGGGAACACCTGCACACTTCACTGCGGTGGTCGTTACCAGGATTACTTGGCGCTTCTGTCCCCACCTTGGTGCCAGGCAGCTCGACCGAGTATGCTTCGTGATTTTGACCCAGTCCCCTGGAACCAGTTTGTGGAGAGGAGTCGTTGGATTGGCGACGGCGTCTTCTCCGATCTGGCGAGAGATATAACGCACTTGGTCACCTAATCTCTTGCAGTATTCAAGCACCAAATCATCAGTAATACTCAACAATTTGCTTCCTGGTACCCACGCTTGTCTCATCACTCTTCCCATCAGGATTTCATGGGGGCTCAGGCCTGTCTTCCGGTCTGGAATACTTCGGAGTCCCATCAGAACCAGAGGCAGGGCCTTTACCCAGGTCATGCCAGATGCATCACACAATTTCGCTAGTCTTGTTTTGATAGTCCCGTTTATTTGTTCCACCACTCCAGAAGCCTCTGGATGATATGCACAGTGGAGTTTTTGCGAGATCCCAAAGGCCTTACAGAGTTGATCGATCACATCATTCTGAAAATGTCGGCCTCTATCTGATTCAATAGTGACTGGAACCCCGCATCTAGGTATCAGTTCTTTCAGTAAACACTTGGCTACTGTCAGTGCGTCACTTTGGGGAGTAGGGTAAGCTTCCACCCACTTTGAAAATAGGCAGACAATGACAAGGACATATCGCTTCCCCTCACAACGTGGCATGGTGATGAAATCAACCTGTATTCTCACAAAGGGACCCCCTGACCTCCCAATTCTCCCTAGTTCCACCATTGTTCTCTTGCCTGCATTGAACTGTTGACATGACAAGCACCTCTGGCAGAGGGACTCTGCTACTTTCCTGAACTTTTTGCTGTACCAAGTCTGTTGGAATACCAGAATCATGGCGTCCCTACCAATGTGTGATCCCTCATGTATCAGTCTAGCCATTGTGCCAAGCAAGTGTCTGGGTAACACAGGCATACCATTTGGGCCCAAGATGACACCATCCTCACGTCTTGGTCTACACCCTTCTTCCTTCCACTTCTCTCTCTCTTGCCAGGGTGTTGCCTGCTGCCATTCTCTCACTTCATCCCATGTAGGCACTTCTTCAACACTCGAAGTTGGCAGCTGTTTCCGGCCCCCCCCCGTTTCGGATTGATTATTAGTCGATCCGTGGCGCATAATTTTGCCACTCGATCAGCGAAATCATTTCCCAAAGATACAGAGTCAAAGCCCTTCTTATGAGCAACACACTTGACCACTGCCAATTCCTTTGGTAACTGGATTGCCTGTAAAAGGTCTTGAACAACTTTTCCATTTCGAATAGGGGTACCTGATGAAGTCAGGAACTCCCTCTGTCGCCATAATTGGCCAAAGTCATGCACAACTCCATAACAGTACTGACTGTCAGTATACACTGTTATGTGTTCGTTTTTTCCCAATTTGCAAGCTTTTATCATGGCGATCAATTCGGCTACTTGTGCAGACTTCACTCCAAATAAATAACCTACTTCTTCAATTTTGGTTAAGGAGACTACAGCATAGGCAGCATTCAGGCCTCCTTGTTCATGTCTTAGGCATGAACCATCCACAAATAATTCTTTGTCATGTATAGGCAAAGGGGTTTCTTTAATGTCTGGGCGGGGTTTTGTGCTAAATTCTGTTAGATCAAGGCAATTATGCCCATCTTCCTCCCCATCTTCCATATCCATTGAGTTGGGAAGCAGAGTGGCGGGGTTCAGAATGTTGCACCGGACAATTGTTATATTTGCAGCACCCACGAGAATCCTCTCGTATTTAGTCAGCTGACTAGGGGTGAGATACTGAGTTTTCGTTCTTGTTAGTAAAATCACCAATCCATGCGGAACATACACAGTTACAGGATGTCCCATGACAATGGATTCACTCTGCTCTAAACTTGTGCAAGTAGCAGCTACTGCTTTCAGACATCCTGGTAATCCAGCAGCCACTGGATCCAGGGTGGCAGAGAAGTATGCCACAGCCCTTCTGGTTGTGCCATGTTCTTGGGTTAGGACTGACAACGCACAATTATCGCGAGTGTCACAGAACAGGGCAAATTCCTTGGAATAGTCTGGCATTCCCAACGCAGGGGCTGTACACAGACAATCTCGCAGTTTTGTGAAGGCTGTTAAACTTTCATCATCCCATTCTACGATATCTGGTGTTCCTCTCTTGGTCATTTTTATCAAAGGCCTAGCTAGGACTGCAAATCCCACAATCCATTGCCTGCAGTATCCTATCACTCCAAGGAACATTCGTATTTCTTTCTGAGTACGGGGTAACTGCATCTTTTGAATTATTCTGACTCTCTCTGACGTTACTTTCCTGATGCCTTTCTCTATCTGGTGCCCCAGATATTTCACCGATTTTGAACAGAACTGCAATTTTTCAGGGGCCACTTTATGTCCCTTCTCACTCAAGTGATTCAGTAGGGCAATGGTGTCAATCACACAATCTTTATGACTTTTGGACGCCACCAAGAGGTCGTCAATGTATTGCACCAAAACAGAATTTCCAGGTAAGACCAAAGTTTCCAAGCATTTTTTCAAGATCTGATTAAAGATAGAGGGGCTCTCTGTGTACCCCTGGGGGACCCTGTTCCAGACATACACGTGACTGTTGAAAGCAAATGAGAAAAGAAATTTGCTGTCTGGATGCAAGGGAATGGAAAAGAATGCATGACATAGGTCTATCACAGTGAACCACTCAGTATCCCAGGGAATCTGGTACAGAATCACTGCTGGGTTCGGCACAATAGGACAACAAGGAACCACTATTTTGTTTACCTTTCTTAGGTCCTGCACTACCCTGTACTTGCCACTAGGCTTTTTGATGCCCATAATCGGTGAGTTGCATGGGCTACTCATTACTTCCTGTATGATGTTTCCTTCTAGTAGTTTCTGTATTTCCAGGGCAACACCTGCTCTCACTTCTGCATTCATTCTGTAGGGTTTAGTATTAGGGTATACTGCATTGTCCTTTATGGCTATCTGTATGGGGTCTATGTTTTTCATTAATCCTACATCTTTTCCGGTAAAGTCCCATACCTCTGGCTTCACTGTTTCTTGGAGTTCTTTGGGCAAATCCTGCATAGTCATTCGTTTAATTTCAGGTCTGATTAACATTAACTTATAAATGCCATCTTCATCTGGGGTCTGAATTTCAACACCCTTTGGTGTGCAAAAGATGGTACAGTTCATTTTGCACAACAAATCACGTCCCAGTAAGTTCACTGGACTGGTGTCACAAACGACAAATCTATGCATTTCTTTAAAGTTTCCAATTGAGATCTCCATGGGCTCGGTAACAGGAGTACTAATCAGTTGATTAGATACCCCCACTACTTGGATTGCTTCTCCCGAGAGGGGTAGGTTTGGAACGTCCACTGTTCTCAGAGTAGAACGGGTAGCGCCAGTGTCCAACAGAAAAGTGACATCATTTCCGTCAACCTTTCCTTCAATGTATGGCCCTGACTGGTCTACCGGCAAGGAGGCGCCAAGTACGCACTCCTCGTCCTCCACTCTCAGGCCCCGTCAGTACTGGTCATCACAAAAGAAGGTATCATTTAGTAAATACTGCGAAGTTGCTGCATTTCTGTTCTCATTGCTCCCCCAGACTTCTACGTCATCACCCTCCGTGGATTTTCCCTTAAATACTGGCTTTGGTGCTCGGGGCAACTGAATCGTTTTTACCTGTTGTTGGGTCTTTCTTGGTCTTTCATTCTGCGTCTGTGGAGTTAAATCAGGTGTTTGGGAGTTATCATCCTGCAAATAGGGACACTCGTCTCGCCAGTGTCCAATTTCTCCGCACTGGTGGCAGGGAAATTTCTTCTTTGCCTCCTCCCTGCTCATTTTGGGCCGGGGCTTTCCTCCACCCCCACCCCCAAGACCTTGGTTCTGAGTAGATTTAGCCATTTTATTCAATTGCTTTTCCTGCTGTTCTGCGAGCTTCACTTGAGCCCACATAACCTTCTCCTTGAGAGCCTTTTTCTTTTCTGCCATCTCGTCCTCACAGTACTTTGCGTACCGTAGGACCTCATCCATCTTTTTAGTATGCCAACAGATTTTGTTATCCTTTATCCATTGACAAATTTCGGGTCTTAAACCATTTACAAACCTGTAAATAAAATGTGTCATATCCTTCATCTCGATGTTATCTATACCACTGTATGTTTTGAACACCTGCAACAGCCTTTCATAAAAGGAGTGCACAGTCTCGTCTCTTTCCTGCGTTGTTCTATCTATCTTGGTCCAATCAGTTTCCTTTGCGGGCACTTTTGCTTTCAGATGTTGAATTACTTGTTCATATTTTTTCATCACCTCTTTCGATGGTTCCCCTGTTTTTTCGTCTCTCTGGTATTCTTCACTAGGCCAAGCTATGGCTATTTTACACTCGGTCCATAGATCTACTGGGACCACAATGTCGAAAAACCCATCCAGGTCTTTCCACAGGCACTTTTGCACCTTTACGAACCTTTCCACCTGCCTGTACCAGTCAACTGGCTTTTCGCGCAATTTCGGGAAATCGTTAGTAAACGACACAATATCCTGTCTGGACCATGGAACGTGCACATATTTTCCACCTGGTACTTCGCGCATAGGGCATAACTGTTCTGGTTTCTCAGTTTCCCTTAGAACAAATTCGGGAGTTGCCTGCCTAGACCTGGCCTCATCCTTTTTCTTGGCCCATAACAAAGCCTCACACTTTAGTAGCCTTTCGGCCGCCTCAAAAAAACTGTCATGTAAGCATCACTATTGCCTGCCCTGGAGGCCTCAAAAACCAAAGGTACATGAGGAAACAGGGGGAGCTGGGTGTACCTAGTGACAACAGCAATGTAACAGATGTAATCAACCAACATCCCTGGCTTTGCTGATGCTGGTGACGGTGTTTTTATAGGGGGCTCTCACTAGAAGTTCTGGTCCCGGGGCCACAGGTAGTAGGTGGCCGGCACGACGATGAGCCCCACGAAGGATGTGAGGAAGCAGAAGAAGGTGTTGCCCCTGTCATCGTACTGGAACTGCTGCCCAGCCATGGCGGCTCCTCCGAGGTTAGGGGAGCACTGACTCAGACCCGACGCCTCGAGCCAATAACTGCCCCGACACACAGTAGAGGAGAGGAGCGGAGCCGATGCTTGACACGCCTTTCTTGCCTTCCGTCACAAACACCCGACGAACGGAAAGGCTGCAGTCGCACCGAAGCAAAGGGAGCTAGAGAGAATCAGCACCAAGACCCACGAGACTCGCTCTGTGGTGGGGGAGGGGCATTGAAGCGCCAGGAAGACAGAGAGGCGGTGCGAGGAGCGTGCAATTGGGAGAGCAAGAGGAAAGCCAGATGGCGCCTCTGCTCGTAACTGTTCCGTAACCACACGCTCGATGCCACCCATAAAGCTGTGGTCCGCTTTTTAAAGCCCACTCACTAAATGTCTCGCCAGGGCAGCGTGTGCGCTGGCTCAGGCTAGACCTATAAAGGAAGCAGCACTATGATTTTTTTTATAAATACGCAAACTTAGAAAAAGGCACAGTTCACAAGGATATCCCTCATGTCGAGATCCTCCGTAAAGGAAGAGAACTTTAAAAAATAAAACACTGAGCAAACAAATTGGAGCAGCGGAGTCAAACTGGCCAGCAGCTGTTGTGCCTCTTTGGATTAAACTATATTCCTGACTATAGAATCTTCATCTCCACTTCTACAGTTCTTTACTCAGTACTAGTAGATTCCACAGGACACTACACATCATCACCTGGGAGAAACTTGCTCTTATATAGCACTTCTTACCACACTTCTTGCATTAATTAATTTCTTGCTCATCGTTTCTGCCCATAACATGCAAAAGTAGCTTCATAGAAAAGACAATGGAAGTTTCACTCCTGCAAACTCTCCGCAGAGTTTCAACCTTGGAAAGTTACATCTTGTCAGCTATGAAAAAAATACAGAGATGAGCTGGGCCATCATTTGACAATTAATTCACTTTATTTTTCTGTTATACAGAGACAGTAACTTGTGCCCGTTGATTTGTCTTGCATGTTATAAAGGCCTGCTAGCAACTGAAAAACAAGCATTTGCAATGCAATAGGTCTCGCATTTGCGAGAGTTTAAGCTATTGACATTGTAAATGATAATGCTTTTTATTTATCTGTTTTGATAATTAACACATAAATAAAAGTCATTGTCATTTACAATTCCAATAGCTCAAACTCTGGCAAATGTGAGACCTATTTGAAGAAGTGGCCGCCATTGTCCGGGCTGCTTGGAAAGTGAAAGTGCGCATGGCACGCTGAATGTTGCAGGAAAGCATGTCGTGCCTGCAGTAGGAGAAACTATTTAAAGAAAATAGTGCTTACCGACCAAAAAAGACGTACTGTGTAACAACAGAAGTATAAGGGCCAGGCCTCATGGGATGTTACAAATGAAGGCAAGGCTGTACTAAGGAGGGACTAACAACCCTATTAACGAATCAGAAGGCAGCATTTACAGAGGACAACGACACAAGTCAATAACAAATATGGGCAGAGAGTGGGCAGGGCTTCTAGTCCGTACTCCAATACAACATGCCTCACAGAGCACTGCCCAGGCTCGAACTAATGATGTCACGTAAATTTTTTTATCTGTTAATTAGCTTTCTCACTTCTGTCTTTCATAATGCCATCTTCCCAAGTTTGGAGTTTTTTCTGACTCAGCTCATCACTTAAATCACTCTTTGGTACTGAAAGAAATCGGCGCCCAGACATACTGTTAAGAAACAGGGGCGCTGGTCGTTCCACCACCAGCTTGCCTTGTCTCAGGAAGAGAGAGCCTGATCATGGTCAGAGCATGGTCATGGTGGCCAGGTGAAAACCAGAGAGGCCGTGGCCTCTCATAGGTATGTGTCTAAAAGGGCACATTTGGAGAGAGGGGCACATATGAAAACTGATAGGACTGTGCTGCCTTCTTGCCTAGTAATGTTTGTTTTCTAAGAGATTGCAGACTTCTTGCTCTCCCTCCTTTCAGTCTTAGGTCCTCACTTGCACAAATATTTCCTTTCTACAGTTATGTGGATTTTTTAGGCATCTACCTCTGCTTTCGCCTTCCACTGGTAGTGGCAACACCCTAGGCACAATTCTTTGTACCTACCAACATAAATCTTCTCTTTTCCAGGAGCGTCCCGTAGTTTTATGCCCCTGGCCCATTTTTACGCAGGGAAAGTGGGGTAGAGTTTGGGCCAGGGAACTCTGCAGCATTCAGCTTGCAAATGAGGCAGGAAGAACCCTCCCGTCATGCACTGGAGCCCTGGAACAGCAAGTACCTAGTACAGGATGTTTTGTTGCAGCCAGGAGAGGCGCCTGAATAGGAAGATTGTGGAATCAGCTTCTTCATTTTATAGCTTCAACTAGTCTGGTCTTTGAGTTTGCCTGGTTTTCATCATGTGGAGCAATTTCGGGGTATAAGTATCACAGTGGTCTTGGTAATGAATCATATATGCAGGTGACGTCACACCAAAACTTTGAGTTTTAGCAGATATTTTCTTTCTATGAAACTTAACATTTTCCTTACATTTTCCTTCCTTACATTTTCTTAATAAAAAAAAATGTTTGCAGCTTGGCTCCAGGATTAGTGGAAATGGCAGCCGAGACAATGAACAATGAATAAGAATTTACATTTGTCATGGCAAAGGAGAAGTTGGCACATCCTGGTGAGGGGTCGTGAGTGAAGTGATATGAGGACCAGGAAGACAGCACCAAGGGTCTGCCGTAGGCTCTCGTGGAGAGGGCCTTCCATTGCAAAGGCGACAGAGTACTCTCTCTGCCAAAATATAGTTCCACTTTCCATGGCTAGGGGGCATTGTTTTTAAAAAAAAATAAAATCCTGCATTTGGGATTTTCTTTTTGAAATAAAAAAAAAGATTAAAGTTTGGCAAATTACCCCATGATGTTGACAGAGTCATCTGTCAAACTTTCAGCGCATTTACAAAAACCGCCATCACTGTGGTTCCTGTAAAAGCAAGAGATATCTGCCAAGCGGTAGACATCTTTAACTTTTGCGGTTGGAATATCCTCCCCATTACAGGAGTGAGGTATTCCCTCATCGTGACTGTACTTAATCCATCGGCAAAAGTATAAATCAGGATCTTAGTCAGATATTTGTTAGTTGTGCATGGAGATTAGCTGTAGGCATGTTTGAAAATCCAGTTGTCAATTACTTTCTGAAATACTCATAGTGTAGCTTGGCTCTCTGGTTTGGGTTCACGGAATTCCACAATCCAGGCGTCCCAAGAATCTTCATTCATGTTTTACCCATTTGATGTATCTTAGGGTAGTGTGGTGTGCACTTGTTGATCAAAGATTCCTGGATGGTGCACTAAGGGAGAAGAGCTAGACAGTGTATGTATTCTATTTCTTTCTCCATTAGGGTATCTATATGGTGCAGAAGCCCTTGAAGTTGATTCAAACCTCTGATGAGAGACAGTGGAGGGCTTATAGTACTAATTTGTTGTGCCTGACTTTTAAAATATCCGACATTTTCTGGCTGCCTTGTTTTATGATCTGTGGAACTTATAAATACGTTTCTTTGTATCCCTCTACAGATGACATTAAAATAGTCCAGGAATGTCAAGACCAATGATCTGACCTCCAATCGCTTATTGCTAATTGGAGATAACAATTTAAAATTAGGACTTTTTTTTAGCAGTTTCTGCTTGACATTTCATGAGGGAATTTGCACATGTGCATATTTAAATACTTCGAGCTGCTGCACTTGCCTGGATTTGGACCTCACGTTGCCCTTTGCTCTCCCTGGGGCTTTGCTGTTCTTTGTGGGGAGATTGCTGCCATCTCAAGCCGTCACCTCCTCCAACCCGCGGCCTGCACGGTGCCCTGGACTCTGTTTCCCAGAGGGCACCGCGGTCTCGCGAGAGGCTTGCAGGACTCCCCCCGCCCCTCCCCGGACCATAAAATCGGGCTTTGGTTCCCCCGGCGCGGGACACATACTTCGAGCTGCTGCACTTGCCTGGATTTGGACGCTGGACCTCACGTTGCCCTCTGCTCTCCCTGGGGCCTTGCTGTTCTTTGTGGGGAGATTGCTGCCATCTCAAGCCGCCGACTCCTCCAACCCGCGGACCGCGCGGTGCCCTGGACTCTGTTTCCCAGAGGGCACTGCGGTCTCGCAAGAGGCGTGCGGGACTCCCCCTGCCCCAAGGACCATAAAATTGGGCTTTGGCTCCCGCGGCGCGAGACGCGCGCGGGCGAAGCCCGGGCCAAGGGCAGGCCCGTCCTTGCCCGTCTGCGCCTGTCTGAGGCTGGGCTGGGCCTACCCCCTTGAGTTTGCTCTTGTTTGAGGATACTAGTTGACTGGCTACTAGTTGTAACTACTTGTCATTCTATAGGGGTTCTATTGAATACGGTGCACATTGATTTCATCTTAACCTTGTTAATTGTTTTTGTTACTCCTGTTTTAGCTATAATAATATTAGATCTTCCTATTGAAATGGGTAAAAGAAAGTTACCTAGTCCAAAACATCCCTTAGTTACAAGAGCAGTGGTAGATTCCCAGCAGACGCTACTGAACTACTTGACGGGGGCAGTAGGGGTTCTGGATAAACAAATATCATCCGTAGAAGAATCTATAGAAGCAGGGTCTTCTAGGACGAGTTCTGATTTAGCACCATCAGATGAACCCCTACCACCGGGTCAGGGTGGGGAAAATGGAGGTACTTCTAACAGCTGTATACAGCCCAGTTCAGAGGAGATTATAGCCCTTGATAGTGACTCGCCTACGCAACCATCACAAAAAAGGCCTTAAAATCCCTGCCCCATGGAGATTCACCCCACCAACAGCCCTTTCCTATCTGCTCACGCACTTCATAAACCCTCCAAACCAGTAAAACAAACCACACAGGGGAAAAAACGGGGGGGTCCTAGTAAAGGTTATAATAAGGGCAAGTCCATATCAAATGACAAAAGTGGCTTGCACAGTGACATCAAGAATCCATCTGCCCTGGTCGAGAGATTGGATCTTTACTTGCGAGTTAGATTAGATCAATTTTCAACTAGACTCACTACCATTGAGGACCTTATTGCTAATAATTGTACCCAGGGTGGGATGGAAGACAAAGGCCCGAGACTTCAGGATACTATAAACTCGGGACGGACCTTTTTCCCCGGGCCGGACAAGCACATCCTAACAGGCCCCACTACAAACCCAGAGAGGGAGCTTAATAAAAAAGAGAACATCTTAATTAAAAATACTTTGACCACTTACGGGCCCAACAGGACCGTAAATGAGTCCAGTCGCCAGTTGACGACTAGCCACGAGAGGAGGTTCGAGTCCCTAGTAAATAGACGGACAGAATCATCTGATTCACCTCATTTTATAACTCCCGCCTCCCCTCCTAATTGTCAAGTCCGGCCTAAAACATACTCCTTACGGGATCAGCGGGCGGCTGGCGACTATTTAGATCTTCCGCCGGCCGCAACGCCATATATCGTTGTTTTGCCAATGTTCCAAAAAACGAAACTGCAGAAGATGAGTCATGGGCTTCCTTGAGAAATAAATCCCTCCTCTGGTTAGGTAGAAAGGTGGGCCTGACAAAGCAACTGTTTAATTAATTTAAGATGGCACAAAGGGTTCAGTGAGTGGGGGCTCAGGAGAAAATGTTAGAAGGGGACTGCATAGTTTTAACATTTGCATCCCCACTTTTGGTGAATAAGATCTTGGGGGGGAGTGGGAACCATTTCCTGGATGTGGTAGGGATTAACATGCTACCTCTAGGGTTCTTTTACCCTCTCTGAGTTCCATATGAAACTTTTCCCAAACTTCCATCTTCTGTATTTGACCACTCCCGGATGTATTTAGTTCCTACCAATAATAGATTTAATCCCCTCTCAGGTCTTGAAGATAACGACTGACTGAGCGATAGTTCCTCTCCGTTCCTGGAGCAAGGACCTACACAGATTTATCTAGACCATCAACAAGTTGAACTTTTGGCACCACCTTATCCCTTTACTGGCGTAGGACTTACTGATTATGTAGAATAGGTAACGGATCCAGTTGACCCAGTAGATCACCTGACAATGGTGAGTCCAACGGTTTCAACATCGGTTTACACAGGAGAAGAGAATTTAGCTATTATAGTACCATCATCCTCCCGTAATTTAGGCACATCTAAATTTAATGTCATCTTTTGGAATGTGACAGGCCTTCAATTAAAATTGACTAATGACGCTTGGTTAGCCTTAGCGTAAACATAACATTTTATGTCTTCAGGAAACCTGGGCAACGACAGAAATACACCTTGAAGGGTATAAAACATATGCCTCATATGTTCTCCCGTCAACTACAAGTAGGCCTAGAGCGGGGCTGACAACGTTCTTCTCTAATACCCTACCAGTTGATAAAATAGTCCCGCTAAAAACAGAAACTAACTTTCAAATATTTAACCTTAAAATAGGTAAAGCGGTTGACTATTTTTTGGTTAATTTTTATAATAACTTACCGCAGGTTGAACTTATAATAGTCCTGAATGATATTTTTCACTTTTTACAGGACATAAGAAATAAGTATCAAAAAGAGAATTTTAAATTAATTTGGGGTGGAGATTTTAATTTACCGCTCTGCAAAAGTAAAAATAATACGAATTGCGGAATTTTAGATGAGTACAATGCCGCATTAACCCATTACCCTCATACAACTACTGGCAGTCGTATGAACGAAATCATGTTTGCCCTAGAATTGGGGTTTGCAAACGAACTCATGGTCCCGTCAGTTCCATTTTCTTCAACATTCAATGGAAGGGGCTTTTCGAGTGTCATTGATTATATTTTGTTAGCTAGTAATTTGGCACATAGCCTCTGTACCTTTGAAACTGTCAACAACGCTACAAGCGATCATTTTCCAAACTCCATGTCATTACTTATTCCTACCAAACATGGAAAACTTACCACACTAAGGGCCCGATGTAGGTAATCTCGATTTACCTACTCTTAAATACCGAATCATACCGATTCAGTATTTAAGAGTAGGTAAATGGGATGTAGGTAATTTCTATTTTTAAATTACCGTATCGGTAAAATTCGGTAATTACCGAATCTGTATTTACAGATTCGGTAATTGCCATTGATTCCTATGGGCCTTGAGGCCCATAGGAATCAATGCCAATTACCGAATCGGTAAATACCGATTCGGTAATTACCGAAGGGGGACCGGGTGTCACTTTGACACCCTGTTGCACCCCTCAATTGTGCATGGGTGCACATGTTGCTGACATACATGCCCTTAGGGCATGTATGTCTGCAATATGGCACATTTTTAAAGCAATAAAAATGCTTATTGAAGGGTTTTCATTATTTACCACCAACTTCTAGTTGGTGGTAAATAACGAATTCTTAAACCCTTGTAGCACTGATTACAGTGCTACCTACATGTCAAATTACAAAATCGGTAATTTTACTGATTCGGTATTTTACAGAATCGGAAAAATTACAGATTCGGTAAAATTACAGATTCTGTAATTTGACATGCCCCTACATCTCAATATACAAATACCGGTCGGAAACGGCCGAAAATCGGTATTTTCGGCCGTTTCCGACCGGTATTTGCCTACCTACATCGGGCCCTAAGTAATTTGGGGCAACAACTTATAAGCCTGGACAGGCTAAACGTTTTTTCCCTAAAATGGGCAAAAATCGATCCCACTGCAATAACATCTAAGGTAGTGAGGAAAGCACTGCCATCAATAGAAAAATGTTTAAACCCTGACACTCCCCACAATGAGACACTGCTTCGTTTTATTAACATCACTAAAATAGTCAAAGAAGATCTATACCAGAAAATAGGAGCCAAAGGGAACATAGCGAGGGTGTGGTTTAAGGCCTGCACAAAAGCTTACACTAGCCTAAAAAATGCACTTCACAATTCACCTAGAGACAAGGAGGAAGTCATTAGACTTAGGAAGATTTACAACAAGGTACTAAAATCCCGTAAACTGGAATTGAAAAACGATCTTTGGGAGGAACTGCACAAAAGCTGCACCCTGAATGATAGTGCCAGTTTTTGGAAAGTCGTAAAAACTCCTTTCCTATCGGGCGAAAGTGATCACTCTAAGCTAGAGGTTGCTGTTGAAGCAACCGCATGGATAAAGCATTACTCCGAGATCTTTGGTCTAGATTCAAGTGACCGTACTGATCCATCCGAAACTGATGGTTGGGCATTTTGTCCACCACGGGAGACTTTCCCAATCCCTCTTATGTTTACCTTACAGGAAGTTGAACATGCTCTATTAGCAAGCAAGGGAGGGAAAGCACCAGGTCCGGACGGGGTGCCGGTAGACCTCTTCGAACACAATCCGGAACTATGGTCCCTGATCTTGTCCAAAGTACTTGAAGCTGCTTGTGTAGTAGGGCTAATTGACTCATGGTCAGCCTCAATTGTTGTTCCAATCTTTAAAATAGGCGAACGTAACAACCCCTCATGCTAACGCCATATTTCACTTCTTGAGAGACTGTTGTTGACTCGTTTTAGGCTCAATATTTTTCACAGAATGGTATCATTTCCTCACGTCAACGACTGGACTAAGAGTCTCTCGGTGTGTCCTTGCGATGACGTTTTCTTCCAGTCTATGATACACATTGTTTTGTTTTGTAAATTTTATACTGAGCCTAGGAAAATATGGATAATTCCAATTCTAAAAAAGATGGGCTTACGCACTTGTCGCCCTACTTTTTTTGCCCTTCAATTTTTGGAAGAGGAGTTATACACAAAAAAGATTGCCTGTTTTCTTAAATTTTGCACTAGGCATAGAGCAAATCTTAGTTAAACTCTATCTCGTCTTTTAAAATTGTTTTAAGGAATTCATTCTGAATCTGAGAAAACATAACTGTGGTAATGAATTTTATTGGATTTTTTATATTATTATACATTGTTTTAGCACACTGTTTTTCTTATTATTCCGATGTCTTTTATCTATATTGTTACATTTGTATTGATGAACTTTTATGGTTTTCTGAATCTGAAACCGAATAAAGGACTTTGAAATGAAATGAAATACGAGTGTTAAAAGTTTGGTGGGAAACAATTAATTCTGAAGTGGTACAGGTGTTAACGCGGGATTACTGGTTACTAGTTACCTTACCAAATCCCAAACTATGTCGACTGAATCGTTGGTACCTGTCGTTGAGTAAAAGGTAATCTTACAATAAATCAATCAATTTAAGAACTTACACCACTCTAAATGACCACTGACCAAATTTTAAGTTTCAAAGATTTAATATAAAGTCAAAGATAACTGAAGATACAAACTTCTCAAAATGAGATTAAGAAGGTAAATCGGTATCACTATGAACATGAACTTTTTGAATAGTCTGAGTCTGAAAAACAAAATAATAAGTACGAGCTCAAAAACCATAAGGGTTGTCAAAATGGATATAAGTTGCAATCTCAAAGTCATTACAGAAAAGAAAATTAAGGTTAGTCTGTCCCTACACTATACTAAGTGACATCCCTACTTAGCAAGATCTTTACCCCTCTAGGTGTCAGCCGTGGTGACTTCCTAAGAAGATCACGCACTTCTCTTTGTCTCTTCTCTGATAATGGGTCTCTCCTGATCAGCCTATCTGCCTACCCATCCGCTTCCTTAGGCTCCCAAAATCATCTGCTCTGCTCTCCTCCCGGGTCCCTTTCCCTAATACCAAATCACATTTTCAATAGAAACGCCCCTTGGGACGCCCCTCACGTGGTACATCTTTGCGCGGCAAACTCCATGATGGTACTCTTGAAGACCCTCGTTATAGTTGACCTTGGTTCCCAGGCTTCTTCTCCAGTGCGCTGATACCCCCTGAAATTCCTGGAAACTCCTACAGGCCTGCGCAAGGCGCCACTGAACAAAGTCCCTTTCATTCGAGCTGATTAGGACCCTCGCACCTGCACACAGTTCGTCCTGCAGTGGGCCTCAAATTCCAGACTCCACCATATCTTAAGTCATAAAACACTCTCAAAGCTCTGTGCTGGACACCTCTCGACCTCTTCCCTAACGAGCACATGACGATTTAAACGACATGACATTATCTGTTCAGGCCTACTTGATTTACATGCAGCAGGTCCCTGCACTCTTAAAACGTTAACTTGATTTAAACAGCAAACATTCTTAACTAGCATACGTTTCTAAAATAACACATCTATAAAGCATATATTTTAACCCTAAGTTCAATAATACATTTGGAAGAACCACGTCACCTCATCTCGCATTATTTTAGCAGCACGTTTAGGTTTGCTGTGAATTGCCCTAAGGCCTACACATTATACTGGATTTTCAAAGTTACATTTAATTCGGACATGACTCTTTTAACATGAGAACATGAGGTTTTCACATATATTCCAACATTTCTATATTAATCTCACACCGTTATAATTATAGTTACTCTACTTAACATTCTATACATTTCGCTACTGAATATAAAACACTCTGTATATTTCACTCCTGGATATAAAACACTCGTGTGCAAAACATGTTTAAACTAACTACGTGCTTGTAAATATGGTGTACTTATACATTTTTTTCAAACTTGTGCTCTCTCAATCCCCCCTTTGATGACCTTCAGGGGTCATCATCACCAAGACACCAAAAATGTAGAACCCTTCAAAGTGGAGTCATAACTGTGCCACTTCTTTTCATACTCTCTAATGCTTTCAGACTCTTGTATTGAGTGTCCTGCATCGCTGACAACTCTTCCTCCTGTTTCCTCATAGTTCTCTGCAACCTATTTGCTCTATAACATTGATACAAACGCACCAATCCCCACAAAGTGATTACACAAATCACAATTATGATGATGGGTTTCAGTATGTACCAAACGATACCCTTTCCTAAGTTGGCAAACCAACTTCCAACTTTACCCATTCCATGACCTACTTTTTCCCACACATTTACCTTTGCCAGGTCCTCAATTTCGTAGTGTATGGCAGTGATGTTTTGTATATACTTCTCTAGAGGCTTTGAATTGTCTGGAATGTAAGTACAGCATTCCTGGACCTTCAAGGCCTTACAGACTCCTCCCTCTTTTGCTAACAGAACGTCTAAAGCAAGTCGGTTCTGAAGAACCATTGCCCTAATCGATTGCATCTCCCCTTCTATCAGCATCAAGGATCTTGCAGTACTGGCAGATAGTCTATCTATGACTGTAGCTAACCTCCGGATCTTCATGTCATTCAATATCAGTCCTAAGATAGGGAATGCAGCACCTAGTACATCTCCAACTACTTCTGCTGCACCCAGCCCTCTCTTCCATCTAGTTGGTATTTCTTTCTTTGGCGTGTCTAAATTCTCAACATGATATATTTTAGGGAAGACAACAGCCAGATAGCATGATCCGTACCAATTATCTGGTAACTTCACATAGGCATTTCTTCCACATACAAAATATACATTTGGTATTGCTTGCATCCCTTTCAAAAAGTGCTTACAGTAATACTCCAATTGAAAGGCATGTTCACAATTGACTTGACCTACATAAAAGTTCTCATAATAAGAGTGACTCCTGTGAATGCACAGTTTCCCCCTTTTCTCCTTATCCAAAGCAATTGGACCAATACTACCCTTTCTTTGATGTGCCCTTTCCTCCTTGGTCCAATCTGTTTCCCATTGTCCTGATGCCTTCAAAATCTTCTGCCTCCTGTATCTAGTATCTACCTGTCCTATAAACTTTTTCTCAACTTCTGATATTTGACAAGTCAGATTGTTTCTTCGAGCATGTGAAGTATCTAACGTTCTCCATGGAATAAACCATTTGTGTAATCTGTCTTCGCTTTTGTAATAGTCCCACTTATTCAAATGCTTGAAATTCGGGACCTCTGGCAATGTCGAGTCGAAATTCGAGAAATAATACTCGAATCCTTCTCGTCCATAAAACATGCTCAACAATAAACTGCACGTGATTCCATATGTCAACGGAAGATGATGGTACCTGATACCCTCCTCCACTGAAGCTGGTAATTGCATACAAACGTAACAATCCTTCACTTCCATGGCATCAACATATTCATAAAGCAATTTAGCATAAGCATTTGACTTGTAATTTCCCTGTGACTCATCTGTGTGAAGCCTTTTTATTTCTGCATCTAACAACGCCTTGTCTTTCTCATTGATGTTTCCCTTCTCCTTAATAATGGTAGTTTTCGGTGTTGACACTCCCGTATCCCCCTTGACTGCGGTTTCATCCCCCTCGTGTCCCACTAGGAATGAAACAGTTACTACTAAAATTATAAGAGAAACCACTACTCCTAAAAGTGTAACAGCTATACATTTCGCCCTGCGGTTCGGGTTGCCAGCCTCCATGTTCTCAAACAGTGTCGCTTTGGACGTTTTCCTGCATCAACTTCTTTCTCGTTTTTAAACAAAGTCTTTCTCTCTTGCAATGTCTCTCTTTTGAACACTTGGAAGCTTGACAATTTATTTCCGCAAAACAGTTCAAAGTCCAGTAGAAAATAGACAACCCTAGCCCTTCTCCATCCGCTAAAAGGAAACCCCTACCATTTTTTCTTCTTCCACTCGGCGCTAGGTTATCTTGCAACAATTTTACAATTTCTTTTCAAAAGTCTTATTTTCATCTGAAGTTATGTATGACTCAAGGAGGGACACTACATCTTCACAAATGTCCATCCGAAGTAACATTCCCTCAGGTTCTGGGCAGTTCGTACCACAACATGGAAAGTCAACTTTTTCTAGGATTATTCTCCTTATTTCGCTCAAGACAAGTGGACGGACAAAATTGAGAGTTAGCGTTTTTTCAATTTCTACTCCTGGTACTATCAGTTCTACATCCACAATTACAAAAGGGTCCGTTCTAATCAAAATCACTTTCTTCACCTTTCCAGTTCTGCGCCCCTTTGAAGACATTCGCAATATGGTATTAATCCACAACAATAAGCGCTCCTAGCATTTCTACTACTCGCTCAAGCATTTCCAAACGAAGAAGAGTTCCCTCCAATATTGGATATCGTGAACAGCAAACTGGAAACTCAACTGTCTCTAAAATCAATTTTCTTATTCCACTCAGGAGAGCAGGATGAACGATGTTGAGTGTCAGCAACCTTTCGGTCTCCGCTCCTGGCAGTAGAAACCTTATTTGCACTGTGATGATCGGGTCAGTTCTGATCAGTTCCACTTCCCTGATCCTCCCTGTTCTGTGTCTCCCAGACATCTGCAACGAGGTAGGTCCAGTCGGGAGTAGAGTATCGTCTACTAGGCACTCGCACCCTACTTGATCTTCTAAGACCCTCCTCGGATTGATCCTGGATATCTTCTTCTGGATCTGAGTCTTCGGATATAGGAGCAAGCGTTTCTTCCTGGGCCGACCTCAAACTTAGCCTTCTTCTCCTTGCTGGCCAAGTGGCAGCTCCAAGCCTTATTCTCCTATTCCTTGTCCTCTCACTTGGTTCTTGGTCGCTCTGATACGGATCTGAGCCTGAGTCGTATTCACTTCTGCTCTCTCCTTCAGTTGCGTCTTCCGTCTCACTGCCGTCCTGCCTTCGCTCTTCTTCTGAATCCGTTGCGTTCCCAACCTCTTCCGACACCCCCTCAGCTGCCTCAATCCCTTCTTGCGACTCTTCTTCCACTTCCGGGCTTTCGTCTGGGATGGGAGCTGTTCCTTCTAGAGGTGCTGGAACTCTTCGAGTATGGGATGCATGGATCCAATTTGGCAGCCCCCCGCACTTCACCGCGGTGTTCGTTATCAGGATTACCTGAAAGGGCCCACGCCAGCGAACATCTAGGCAGTTCTTCCGGACGTGTTTTTTAACCAAGACCCAGTCCCCTGGGTTCAGGTCATGACACAGGTTCCTCGATGCTGGAACTTCAACTGCATGCACCTGAAGGGACACAGAATGGATGGCGTCAGACAGTCCTTTACAATAATCCAAGATCAGATCATCTGTAATATTCAATAGGGCAGTAGTTGGAACTGTAGGAAGTCTCATGGCCCTCCCCATCAGGATCTCGTGGGGAGAAAGACCTGTCCTCCTGTCAGGGGTGCTGCGCATGCTCATGAGCACTAGAGGAAGAGCATCTGGCCAACTCAAAGATGTGGATGCCACTACTTTAGCCAATCTATTCTTCAATGTGCCATTCACTTGTTCCACAATTCCTGAAGCTTCTGGTCGATAACTACAATGCAGCTTTTGATCAATATTCAGTGTGGAGCACAACATGTTATGTTATGTTAATAACATTTATTAGGCGCAACAGCTGCCCCAGCGAAGGGGCGTCCTGGCGCCTGATCATATGCAACAACACAACAGATCAGAGCTGACAGAGGGGGATATTAGCCTACAGAGATGAACAAGTGGGTTTTGATGGCCCTTCTAAAAAGGGTCAAGCTGTTGAGGGCCCGAATATGAACAGGAAGGGAATTCCATAAGTCTGCCGCCAGCACGCGGAAGGAACGTCCTCCCATCCTGCTAAGCCTGAACCTAGGCTTGTTCGCCAGATACTGGGCTTCGGATCTGAGGGATCGCGTGGGGACATAAGAAGAAATAAGGCCTGTCAAGGCCGGAGGAGAAGAAAGCTTTAAGATCTTAAATGCCAGACAGAGAACCTTGAATTTGATTCTCTGTCTGACCGGAAGCCAGTGCAGAGAGGCCAAGACAGGAGAGACAGTACATCGTCTCGGAAGACCTACAATGGCCCGTGCAGCAGCATTCTGCACCCTCTGGAGCCTCGTCGCCTCAGCCTGATTGACTCCAAGGAGCAAGGCACTCCCGTAGTCTATCCGTGAGAGGATAGAGGCCTGAACCACCAGTTGACGTGTGGGAGGGTCGAAAAATTTGAGAACTGGTCTAAGTCCTCGCAGAATGCCATAGCAGGTGGCTGCTGTCTTCTTTGTATGGCTGGCAAAGGAGAGGTTAGAATCCAGCCATACCCCCAGATTTTTTACTTCTTCCACTGGGATAGGCATCGCCCCCAGTTCGAGAGGCCACCACTGGTCTCCCCAGAGTTCCGCCTGCTTCCCCACAATCAGGACCTCGGTCTTTTTTGCATTAAGCTGTAAGCAGTTGTTACGCATCCAGCTAGCCACAGCTATCAGTCCTGCCCGGAATCTGGGCGCAGTCACCTCAGGGTCCCCACTGAGTGTCACCGCCAGCTGCGTGTCGTCGGCATACGATGTCATCGTAAGGCCATATTGCCTGACGACAGCAGCCAGCGGTTTCACATACAAGTTGAATAATGTGGGGCTGAGGGCAGAGCCCTGAGGGACTCCCAGTTCCAGAGAATGGCACGAGGACTGGCCAGGTGGAATGGCTACTTTAAAAGACCGGTCCGAGAGGAATGAGCGGAACCACTTAAGAGCCTTCCCGACAATCCCCACTTCCTCCAGACGCCGCAGCAAAATGTCATGAGACATCTTCACTATTTTGCTGTTAAAATGTTTCCCTCTGTCCGATTCCAAAGAGGCAGGCACCCCGAAGCGCGGTATCAACTCCCTGAGCAACAATTTTGCCACTGTGAGTGTATCGCACCTACGTGTAGGGTACGCTTCAACCCATCTGGAAAACACACATACAATCACCAACACATACCTAAGGCGATTGACTCTTGGCATTTCGATGAAATCTAATTGCATTCTATTGAAAGGCCCCCCCGACCTCCCAATGTGACTCAGTGTGACTGGTGTTCGTTTGCCTACATTCAATTGTTGGCAGGTAACACATCGCTTACATACTGACTCTGCTGCTATTCTAAATTTAGGGCAATACCAAGTTTGCCTGAACACTCTCATCATAGCATCCCTTCCTAGATGTACTGGACCATGTATTTCTCTTGCCATGGGATTAGCTAATTCTTCAGGTAACACAGCTCTCCCATCTGCTGAAACCCAAAAATCCATTTCACTTCGCACACAACCTGCGGTTTCCCATGCCCTTTTCTCAGCTTCTGGTGCATTCTCCTGCATTACCCTCAAATCTTCCCAGGAATCCACGGTCTCTAACATCATGCTTAATTCTGTTCTTTCTTCTGCACCTTCTATTTCCACCTTTGAGAAAGAATAATTTTGCTCCGCACAATAACGTGCGACTTCATCAGCGTATCTATTGCCTTGTGACACAAAATCTGTATTCTTAGTATGAGCTACACACTTCACTACTGCGATGTCAACAGGACCTTGTAATGCTTCTATCAGCAATCGCACAAATTCTCCATTTCGAATGGGCGAACCAGAGGAGGTCATGTAACCCCTCTGAGACCACAACTGCCCGAAATCATGAACCACACCGAAACCATATTGGCTGTCCGTGTAGATGGTGACTCTCTTTCCGTTTCCTGCTATGCAGGCACGAGTTAGGGCAATAATTTCTGCTACCTGTGCGGAATGTACTCCTTCCAGACAAGCGGCTTCTACAACTCCAGTAATTGTACAAACAGCATAAGCTGCTCTCAAACGACCAGTATCGTCTCTTAAACATGAGCCATCAACAAAATAAATTTCATCGGGGTCAGACAATGGCTTATCCACAATATCTGGTCTGGGTTTCGTGCATAGTTCAGTCACATCAAGGCAATCGTGGTCTTCACATCCTTCGCCTTCTATTACAGTAGGTAATGGCATCAAAGTAGCAGGATTCAAGACAGAGCATCTCCTGAGAGTCACGTTCTCTGCGGCAAGAATAACTTGCTCGTAGCGCGTGAGCCTACTATTGGTCAGATGCTGCGTCTTCGTCCTGGTCATTAACAATTCAACTGAATGTGGTACATACACCACTACTGGATGTCCCATCACAATACTCTCGCTCCTTTCAATGCTGACACCCGTTGCAGCAACGGATTTGAGACATCCGGGCAACGCTGCGGCTACTGGATCTAATGTAGCCGAAAAATATGCAACTGGTCTACGGGCATTTCCGTGGGTCTGTGCCAAGACTGACAAAGCACATCCCTCTCTCTCACAGCAATACAGTGAAAATGACTTCTCGTAATCGGGCATTCCCAAAGCTGGAGCACGACACAAATCGTCCCTCAGCTGTAAAAACGCCACCAGACATTCTTCATCCCATGGTACCGGATCACTCACCTCCTTGTGCGTCAGTTTCTGTAAGGGCTTTGCTTTCAGTGAAAAATTAACTATCCACTGTCGGCAGTAACCCACCATTCCTAGGAACATTCTAACTTCTCTCTGTGTTGTAGGCGCATTCATCTTCATTATCGCCTCAATCCTCTCTGGGGACACCTTACGTTTCTCCTTTTCTAACCTATGCCCTAGATACTGTACTTCTGTCAGACAATACTGCAACTTGCTCGGAGATACCTTATGTCCATTTTCAGCTAAATGGTTCAGTAAGGCAATTGAATCTGCTTTACAAGCTTCTTCTGTTTCTGACGCAACAAGTAGGTCATCTATGTACTGTACCAGAACCGAATTCTGTGGCAGTACTAGATTCTCAAGATTCTTCTTCAACAACTGATTAAAGATGGATGGGCTGTCTGTGAATCCTTGTGGGATTCGACACCATGTTAAAACGCGATCTTCCATTTTAAAAGCAAAAAGATACCTGCTCTCTTCATCCAATGGGATTGAAAAGAAAGCCTGGCAGAGATCTATCACTGTGAACCATTCTGCTTGGCATGGTATTTGAAACAGTATCACTGAAGGATTCGGTACCACGGGACAGCATGAAACAACTATGTTGTTAATCTTTCGTAAATCCTGTACTATCCTGAATTTCCCACTAGGTTTCTGCAAACCCATAATCGGGGAGTTACAAGGACTACCCACGATTTCTTTCAGTATTCCCTGTTGTATCATTGACTCGATCACAGGCTTTATTCCTGCAATCGTTTCCTGTGACAATTTGTATTGAGGTGTTCTTGGAAACTCAACATTTGGTTTTACCAATATTTTTACCGGCTCTACCCCTTTAATCAATCCTATTTCTTCTCCGGTGAAATCCCATACCTCTGACGCCACTGCATCTCGTAGGTCTTGGGGAAGATCTTCTATTGTCAGAGTAGGATATAGTTCTACACAGGATTTTGAATTGGCCACCTTAAAAGTAGCATCTTCATCGGTAGTCTGTACCTCCACTCCTTGCGGGGTGCAGTATATGGTGCAGTTCAATTTGCACAACAAATCCCTTTCTAACAGACATACCGGACTCGAGTCACAAACCACAAACTGATGTTCATTCATGTGGTTTCCAATTTTCACAGACACTGGTTCTGTCAAGGGACTAGTCATTCTTTTATTTGCGACTCCTACCACCTGAATTGTTTCCCCTGACATTGGCAAGTCTGGAACCACCGCTGATCTCAGAGTCGAACGAGTAGCCCCAGTGTCCACTAAGAACGTAGTGGGACACCCTGCCACTTCTGCCTCAACAAATGGCCCTCTCTGATCCACTTCTAGAACTGCCCCGAGGGTACAGTCCTCTTCACTGCTCACCCGTTGTCCTGTCAATGGATCAATGTAATAACACTTTTCTTCCTCGACAAACAGAGGCATTTGTTTAAAGACCTTTCCTCCAGCTGCTATCTTTGGTGGCTGTGGGAATTGGGCCCGTGGAGCCGAAGTCCCCCCTTTGGCCACCTTACTGCTTGGAACTGTCACCTTTTGCACTGGGTCTTCTTGGACCTGCTCTTCTACTTCTAGCTCTCCATTTTCAGGGTTAAAGGGACACTCGCGTCGCCAATGCCCCACCTGGTGACACTGATGACACTTTGTCGTTTTCTTTAAAGTGGCAAAGTCTATCCTAGGTCTCTTTCCTTCCTCATTGTCCTTATTCTGACCGTTTGGCTTTCGTCCCATCCCCTGCTTCTGCTGGCCACCCTTCCCGGCAGACTGCATTTGTACCACCATCAATTTCTCCTTTAGATTCTTGGCTTTAGAGTCTATTTCATCACTACAGTATCTGGCATAACGTAAAATCTCATCTAGTGGTTTGTTCTGCCAACAGATTAAATGTTGTTGAATCATCAAGCAAATGTCAGGTCTCAACCCCAAGACAAACTTTGACACAAATTGTCCTATATCTTTGGGATCCATTACATCAAGTCCACTGTATTGCTTGAATGTTTTCAACAACCTCTCATAAAACTCATGCACGGTCTCCTTCGGTTCTTGCCTTGTTCGATCTATCTTTACCCAATCTATATCCTGAGGTGGTACCTTATCTTTCAACCAAGCTATTACCCTTTCATACTTTCGCATGACAATCTCAGATGGTCCATTAGTTCGAGCATCCCTCAATGGTTCAGCATTTGGCCATTCGACACTAGTCTTACAAGGGGTCCACAGATCAGATGGGACCACGATGTCAAACAACGTGTTCAAATCAATCCACAATACTTTCGAAATTTTAACAAACCCCTCTACCTGCTTATACCACTCTACTGGATTATCCCGCAACTTCGGAAATGAGTTGGTAAATGCAGCTAAGTCTCCTCTACTCCAGGGCACATGTACATAATTTCCGTTGGATATCTCTCGCAAAGGGAATGCCTCCATATGCATTGCCCTTCCCTCAGGGGTCATCACATTTGTACTTCGCCTAACCGTGCCCTTTTTCGACCACCTTTCTTCCCATTTATCTAGTTCTCTCCACACTCTTATTCCCGATATCAGCTCCCTTATGTGAGTTTTCAATCCAGTAGTCCTCTTTTCATCTAGATCTTGGTCTGAGTATTGTAACCTATGATTACTCTGTAGTGCCCTTGTCCTAGATAAATCTACAGCATATCTGTCGGCCAAATTAGACAGTTTCTCGTGGAATGCTCTAGCTCTCCTGGTAGTATCCTTCGCTATGAACAGCAGTTCGTCTTGTTCGTACAAATCGATCCTTTCTAAAGGCACCGTTCCTTCTATAATCTCGTCTAGATCGGATTTCAGACTGGAGACATCAAGCCTTTTAACCTTTATCGCAGCTTTCAGCACTTCTGGTCCAGATGTACCTTCTGCCTCCCTCCCGTCCCAGCTCCTAGCCCTGCGCCTAGGCACTGGTGAGTTAAAGGGAGTTCTCCCCTGTTCCCATCTCTCTAGGTCCCATGCCTTTCCATCTTCTCGGGGTGGATGATGAAATACTTCCCTGTTTCTCAATTTTCCGCCTTCCCCGATCTGCCTGTTTTCTCTAGGTGCATAGTAAGGCATCCCAGTGCTCCCCCTCTCTTCACTGTTTCCCTGTGATTCTTGATTACTCGAAGCATGGCGGGACCTGTCACTATTCTCCTTCCTCCAATGTTGAACGTCTTCCCCGAGTGTATGATGAAGGCACCTAAACCTATTCTGAAAAGCCCGTACCATTTCATCTCCCCCTTTCTCCCAGAGACGGGACATTTCCTCACACTCTACAATCCTAGTATTTTGTTCCGGCTGTTCTCTCTGATTTGTAGGACATGCCTCCCCTCTATTCTCCTGACTTTGGCCTTCCCGGCCCTGACTACTCTCGCTGGCCCCACAATGGGATACTGTCCCATTGCCCCTGGTATCCCACTCTGGTTCCGTTCTTGTCCTGTTACTCGGGGATACTATGGACCCGTCCCATTCCCTCAAATCAGCTCTTAATTCTGAATAGGGTCTTGGCCGCGGTCCCCTTAGATCCATTGGTCCTCTCGGACCTCCCTGTTCTGAATTGGGACCGACAGTTGTGTCTAATGGGGTATTCCATGTTACCGATCCTGGTAATTGTTTCCATGCATTTGTCACATTGTTCCTTCTTTCTATCTCAACCCTTTCTCTATCCAATTGCCTTTGTTGTTCCTCTCTATCTCTCTCAGAGTTATAGATCGAAACTATGGGTCCTATGGTAACAGGCACCTGAAGAGCATCTGGCAATCCCACAGACTCAGCCCTTTCTGTGGCTGGCGTTTTTTGCACTACAAGCCTTCCCACTACACTCTGTACAGTGTTGTTTTGAGGTGTTTCTCCGCCTTTGATAGGTGTCCATTCCGATATAGGGAGTGGTGTATATCCCTCTATATCGTTCCCATCTTCCCTTGCGAGCCCTCTATCTTCTATTAACCCCACTCTCGGAGGTGGTCTATCCATTAACAATCTGTTTATCAGATTGTCCTCCGACTCGCTTTCCTCGTCTTCTTCCATGAGGTTTCCCCCTCCTCCTGCCACCTCCCTCATCGGATACATTTTTTCCACCTCAATAGCCTGTACCCTCCAACGCTTTTCCTCCTCATCCCATTTGGAATCTCGCACTGCCCTTACCGATCGCGTCAGCCTCTGTTGACGCCTGTTCAAATTTCGGTCGTGTGCAGCCTTAATCCATGCATTAAGGGCCTCAAACTGTGTTGGTCTGGGTGAGGGTTTCAATGAGGACATGGTTGCTTTTAGCCGATGTAACACCTCTAACTTAAACGTCCCGTACTTCGGGAACTGCATTTCCTCATTTCCTTCCGTAAGCTTAGTCCAAGCCCCAATCCATAGTATGGTATGCAGCCCAACATTCGTTGCCATATAATGAGCTGGCGTACCCTCTGGCGGAGCCTCTTCCCCGTAATAATGTTCACTTCGTTTACGTTTAAAAATCCCTTTCAAACACTTAAAACACTTCATGATTTCTCTTTTCTCCGCGTTTGTTTACTTCCTGATGACACTCCACCAATCTCAGCGCCGTTCTCGCTAACTGGCCTATCCGTACGCGACTTTCCTCCGACGTCACTCTAGCCGCCCAACCAGAGCGCGGCTCTAACTAACGTCACACCAACCGCCCAATCACAGCGCGGCTCTAGCCGACGTCACCCGTCCCCCTTCGCAGCAGTTCCCCTCCTTTCTCAGCTCGTCTCCTCGGTCATGCACGCGTCCCATTCATACTCTGAAAAATGATTACTTCCGTCCAAGCGATCACCTTTCTTGACTGTACGCCCACAGTCTTTCTGTAGTTGTCACCTTAACCTGGCGAAATGTCTTTCCGATTACTTCCAGACAATCGCCTTCTCCGATAGGTTACTCACACACAGTAACTTTCGACCAGCGTCCGTTACTCATACGCTCACTCTTACACTCCCCCTATCTTGGATCCACGGCGGTCAATGGTACCTCGTGACCTCCGTACTATGGTCGACAACTACCCTGGATGTTCGATACACCCAAAACCACTTAAGCTCTGGCCTGAACTTAAGATTTCACCAGTTCACCCGTTTACCAGGTTACCAGCTTACCAGGTTGCGCGCGCTCACAACCTTCTCTCAATCACACTACAGGCATTCAACTCCGCAAGACATTACAATACAAATACAACACAAAACCGCAATCTGTTCACGCATGACCCTTTTTATACTCACTCTCCTCCGATACTGCTGCTTTTCTCGCACCGTCTGCACCTTTCGGCACACGATTCTTCTGCTGCCCGTCTCTCGATGTCTAGGGGCCTTGGGGTAAACTAACCTCTCTAGATTACCTTCCTCAAGAAGATAACCATCCTCACTCTGCTACCAACTGTTAACGCGGGATTACTGGTTACTAGTTACCTTACCAAATCCCAAACTATGTCGACTGAATCGTTGGTACCTGTCGTTGAGTAAAAGGTAATCTTACAATAAATCAATCAATTTAAGAACTTACACCACTCTAAATGACCACTGACCAAATTTTAAGTTTCAAAGATTTAATATAAAGTCAAAGATAACTGAAGATACAAACTTCTCAAAATGAGATTAAGAAGGTAAATCGGTATCACTATGAACATGAACTTTTTGAATAGTCTGAGTCTGAAAAACAAAATAATAAGTACGAGCTCAAAAACCATAAGGGTTGTCAAAATGGATATAAGTTGCAATCTCAAAGTCATTACAGAAAAGAAAATTAAGGTTAGTCTGTCCCTACACTATACTAAGTGACATCCCTACTTAGCAAGATCTTTACCCCTCTAGGTGTCAGCCGTGGTGACTTCCTAAGAAGATCACGCACTTCTCTTTGTCTCTTCTCTGATAATGGGTCTCTCCTGATCAGCCTATCTGCCTACCCATCCGCTTCCTTAGGCTCCCAAAATCATCTGCTCTGCTCTCCTCCCGGGTCCCTTTCCCTAATACCAAATCACATTTTCAATAGAAACGCCCCTTGGGACGCCCCTCACGTGGTACATCTTTGCGCGGCAAACTCCATGATGGTACTCTTGAAGACCCTCGTTATAGTTGACCTTGGTTCCCAGGCTTCTTCTCCAGTGCGCTGATACCCCCTGAAATTCCTGGAAACTCCTACAGGCCTGCACAAGGCGCCACTGAACAAAGTCCCTTTCATTCGAGCTGATTAGGACCCTCGCACCTGCACACAGTTCGTCCTGCAGTGGGCCTCAAATTCCAGACTCCACCATATCTTAAGTCATAAAACACTCTCAAAGCTCTGTGCTGGACACCTCTCGACCTCTTCCCTAACGAGCACATGACGATTTAAACGACATGACATTATCTGTTCAGGCCTACTTGATTTACATGCAGCAGGTCCCTGCACTCTTAAAACGTTAACTTGATTTAAACAGCAAACATTCTTAACTAGCATACGTTTCTAAAATAACACATCTATAAAGCATATATTTTAACCCTAAGTTCAATAATACATTTGGAAGAACCACGTCACCTCATCTCGCATTATTTTAGCAGCACGTTTAGGTTTGCTGTGAATTGCCCTAAGGCCTACACATTATACTGGATTTTCAAAGTTACATTTAATTCGGACATGACTCTTTTAACATGAGAACATGAGGTTTTCACATATATTCCAACATTTCTATATTAATCTCACACCGTTATAATTATAGTTACTCTACTTAACATTCTATACATTTCGCTACTGAATATAAAACACTCTGTATATTTCACTCCTGGATATAAAACACTCGTGTGCAAAACATGTTTAAACTAACTACGTGCTTGTAAATATGGTGTACTTATACATTTTTTTAAAACTTGTGCTCTCTCACAGGTAAGGATGTGGAAAACTTTAATTTTACCAGCAAAGTTGCAGTAAAATCTGGGGTGAGAAATCACAAAAGTTCTTGCCGAAAAACTTTGCAATGTAGCACACTACTGGTTTGAATAATCATTTCAAAATAGGGGAGATTTTGAGCTGCCCAGAGGGAGAAACGGTTCTCTCACAGTTTGGCTAAAAGCAGTGCAGGAATGGTTGGGCCACTACTGAGAAAGGAAGGGTGTGAGGGTTTCAGAAGATCATGTCAAAGTAGGTTTTAGTAGAAATGGAAAAATTCTAGGGAGCCTCGCTGGGTGGAGAATCTGAAGTGTGTGGCGAAGAAGCGAGAAGTGGCGGGAATAAACTGGCAAAGGTAGAGACAGAGGGGAGTCAATCTGGACCCTTTAACCTGTTGCGTGCGGCCGTTTTTCCCGCTGTGCGCTGGAATTTCATAATCACCATGTTGAGTGACGAGTTCACCTTGTCATCCGCACAGGGTAGGTAATGCTGATGACGAGCTCATCAACATGGAAGGGGTTAAAGAAGAGATGTTGCAGTGGAAGATTGCCAGAGCATCTTTACTGACTTTCTGTCAACAAATATTCCATGTCAAAGCTTAAGCTTCAGTTAAATTTAACTCCAAACAAACACTGCACTGGCACAGAGAACACACCTCCAGACTGAGGACCTTCTTTCAGAAATCTTAGGACGACATAGAAGGGCAAAATGCAGGTGTCATAGGGAGAATCTCTAAAAACCATCCAGGGACATCTTTGGGGGCCCTGGGCCAATGGCCCTGTCGGGAACAGCTTAGCATTTATGATCCTGTTCCTGTTCTTTCATGCCCTCTTTGGCCAGGACACTGACAGTGCACAGGCATATCCTCTAAGTTCTAAATGTGTTTACATCTCATATTCAGTGATAGTGAGTCCTGTTTCAATATTGTAACAGCAGCAGCAGCTCACTAATATTAGAAAATTAATCTCAGTGACACCCTCCCAATTCTCATATGAGAGGTCCTGTTTTGATCTAAGAGATTTTTTTTATGGATGCTGCATGAAACGTAAAAACAATATTTCTCTGCAAAATGTCTGTAATAGACTCACAAATGACCCATAATAAAAACATAATGGAAAACGGTATTTAAAACGACCAGTTTAGGAATAAATCAACTTCTTTAGGGCAAGAGTCTGCAGAACAGAGCTGGCTCTGTTAGGTCCCCCATCCACCCCTCCCACCTCCAGAATGCTGGGGCCCTGTGCCTGAGCTCACTTTGCCCATGTCTTAAATATCCTCTAAAAACATTAGTAGAAAATAATGTGCTGATGCCTGTCTATTAGAATTTTTTGCACTCCTAAGAGCTTCATAATTTGAATAGCGAGAATAAATTACTGAAATTCCATGCGCTTATGGAAATGATGGATGTCCATCTTAAATATGAATCTATATGCACGTCTCAGTCTAAGGAATTGTCTTGTCTTTGAGTTTGCAGTGTGGAGAAAGCTTCAGTTACCGGTTTGTCGAGTTGAAGGGTTTTGTACTTTCTGATGCATTGATGCCACAACAGCCCTAGAGAGTTATAGAGTATCAGATCATGACGAAGAGAAAGTACAGTAAAAAAAGGAAGTTACAAATATTAGTATCACATGAGTGCAGCCTTATAGCAGTGCTAACTGAGGCAAGCTGCAGAGAGTAGAAAAGTGTACCATCAAAAACTCAAAGAGATGAAAGTATATGGCAACTGAATTTAGACTGAAATTGCTAATAATCCACATAGAAACCACCTTGATTACTATTGACGACTAAGTGACATCTAGACAAAGTAGAAAGAGAAAAGACACTAGAGACAGTGCACGGGAGAGACTCCAGATATTGAGCAAAGCAAACATTTATATTGCCAAAATGACAGATTCCTAGAAATACAGTAGGAAGGTACATGGACAATATACAAAATGTAAAAAAAACATAATCACCAAACATCATTTAAAAGGCAAAAAAATACTCTGCATGAATAGTTGTAAGCAGCACGATTATTACAGAAAAGGAAGGAGTGAAAAAGGAGCAGCACAATCGTTTTCAGTTGGAGGGACTACGACAGAAAACCAGATATTGAGATTTCGGGCCGGAGTTATTCCATCACAAACATGATTGACATCCCAGCCACGGTATTCCAAGTGCTTTATATCCTATGGCTCTTGTAACATAGCACATTTGTGACAGAATATCCTATCCTCAGAAGTCTAAATCAGTCCCTTCATCGCTACTCCCAGGTGTACAACCATTGTGGTCTAGCAACAGAACAAAGTTAGTGTGTGTGATCAGAGAGAAAGGTGCGTCTCTTCTGCCCCCATGGATTTCAACGTTTCGGGTTAGTGGTCTGATAGTGTCACCGAAGTGTTAGTCCAAAAGAAAATGGTAGCTGAAATTAAATTTATGTGTCTCCTAGTTTGGCCCAAATATCATCCAGTGAATCATTACCGTGCAGAGGAGGAATGCACCGAAGAATATGCAGGTTCAGACTACCTGGAAGGCCTGCTCAGGAGCAATCTTGTGCACATTTCAAAATATGAAATTAAATGAGATTTTCAGTTGATCTAAGTACAAGTTTGCACTTTGTTTTAAAAATGTATGTAAACAAAGTCATGCATTTGAGGTGCGTGGGATCACATGCATTGTTTGAATGGGATATTTTTATGATGTCATTGCAGAAGATGCAATACTCATATGTTGGGTTTTTTGTGAGTAGGCAGCAAGATGAAAAGTCAGTATGACACACTACAACAGCCATTTTACGAGCTGGCTTAGAGGCTAAGAGCTCCAATGGCACTCAGACAATGCACCTCACAGGGTCTCATGTGGCTTTCTTAGAGAAAGAGTAGAATTCAGAAATAATGGAACTGGAGATGTCTAAGAAAAAGATGGTGAGACTGTCAAAGTTGTTGGATGAAGAGGTGTAATACTGAGTAGAAAAGGCTGAACTTCTGAGAAGGTGTCATGGCATGGTAGGCTTCAATGTTTATGTTTGGAATTTGTAAAGTGCATGGCTACCACTGTAGGGCGTCCCAGCACTGATGAACTGGCCACAACAGAAACTCAGAAAACAAATTAACAGGAGCTGCATTAGAACAGCCACATCTTCAGTTGTTTCCTGAACATCACTAGAACTCTGGTGCAGACGAAGCAGTAGGGTATTCCAGAGTTTAGGGGCCAGATACCTGAAGGAACAGCCACAATGCCTAATGCTTTTCATTCTGAGGACAAATACTAGCCTTAAGTCATACGATCTGAGAGCCCTAAAAGCAGAATTAGGATGAAAGCAGGGTCACAGTTAGTGGAAGGTTGTATTGGCAACTCTGCAGAATGCAAAGCAAAGAGTTTTGACTTTAACATGCCTTGCGTCTGCAGCTGATGCAAATCAAACAGAGAAAACAAAATAGAATGATGTCTATAACATGCAAGAGTAAAGGTGCTGCTGCATTCCGCATTATTTGAAGCCACCTTAAAAGTGTCTGTGAGATGCCCAAATATAGGATTGTCCAGTAGTCCAGACGTGACATAATAGTGGCTTGGACGATGATTTTCTGACTGGCGGGCAGAAGGTCCCATAACACTTTCTTAAGCCACCTCAACAAACCAAAACAACATGCACTCAAGTTCTTCATATAGTGTTCCAGAGTAAGGTTGTGATCCAGCCAGACACGTAGATCTTTCACTATATGTTTATCAGCTGGAAAAATGCCCAATGCCTCAGGCCACCATGAGGAAGGCCAAAGGTTAGACTGATTCCCGACCACCATCACTTCAGTCTTTTCCCTGAAGTGATGGTCGCTCTACATCATCTTGGAGTGTCGGGTTTTTGCTGTAGGTGATGAAATATTCCCCAATTGTTTTTCCCATTTTGGTTTGAGCCTGCAGTGTTGGTTCTAGCCATTGAGTCTGTTCAAGCATGGAGGCGGCCAGTTTGCTTGTGGTTTGGCAGTCTGATACATTTTGACTTGCACCTTCTTGTCCTGTCTAGGGGCCAGCAGTCGACAGCGAACTCATGTCCCTGTTTCTTCTTTTGTTTAGGGAAAGAGGGCCTTTAATTTTTTATTTACTTTTCCAGATCATGTTCTGCGCTCTGTCCTGGGCAATTAACAAGAGGGAACTTCGAGATCTCATTTCTGAGGTTGCAATTGCGTGTCGGACAGGGTCTGGGTGCGCAGGATTACTTTAGTTTTTCTGTGAGTGCCTTTTTGGAAATGGGGAGTTGTGCTGGACTTCTTTCCCTTGTTATTCTGACTGTAATTTCAAAGAGTGGCTTGAGCTTTAGGATTTAGGAAAGAGTAAATTGGCAAAGATGCTCCAAAGCAGCCGGTCAAGTAGCAGTACAAATGCCAGGTACCGGATGCCAGCCACCTCCCACCACCTTCAGCCTCACAAAAACACCAGAAGCAGTAGCAGGGTCCCTTCTGTACAGTTTTGGGCTGCTATGGGTTCCAGAACCACAGTCATGTATGCAGGCGTTGAGTTCTTGATTTCAGGGAACAGGGCCATGGCGTGGGGATCCCGGGTGGGGGAGGTTTCAAGCAGGAACTCACCGGAAACTCCCGCATGCCGAACACAGTCCTGGCTGGGCGACATCCGTAGGTACCAGAGCTCTCTCTGCCGAGGCTGACTACAACCTCCATGCTGGCCTCGCCCTCCCAGCCAGGGCTCACTGCCAGATGGAGCTGGGCAGTACTACTAGCATCGGATTGGTAATGAGGGCACTCGGGCAATGCCCGAGGGGCCGGTGTCCGAGCTCCAGTTGAGGCTGCTTTTTTGAGCAGCCTGGGGGCCGATTTGGGCGGTTTCGGAGTTGTTCCATGCCACTAACGGCCCAGTGGGTGTCTGAGTGGCCTTTCTGGAGGTAAATGGGCATCCATTACCTCCCTTTTACCAAGGGGCAGAGGTGTCACTCCTTTTGTTTCGCTGGGCCGGCCCATTAATGTGTGCATATTGAGCGGGGGTAGGGGGGCTGAGCAAAAGTGGCCTCACTTGTCTTCAGGTGTGTTTCACCAGTGTTAACTAATCCATGCATTTTTAGGTCTCGACCTCTGCCAATGCCTCTGGCATTGCAGATGTCGAGAGTATAGAGTTGAAACCAGGAAAGCTAAACCAGGCGGATTGCGCCGAGTGCATGTGCCCGTGCACGCGCTTTCCATTTGCTCTCCGAGCCTCCTGCCTCGCATCATTGCATCAGACCCGCTACAGCAATGCCGAGAGCTACACTTCAAAGGGATCCGCTCCCCCCCCCCTGCTTCACACTTCAAAGGAATGCGCACCCCGCCCCCGCAATGCCGAGAGCATTTCCCGGCCGCATTTAATTTCAAGCAGTTCCAAATTCATGTATTTAAGTGATTAACGTTGTAACTAAAGCACTGTAAATGGCCATTAAGTTATTAAAGCGGCAAGCACGTGACTCTGGAGGTTTTCAACTGCATGTGTCATTACTGTTTGGGTGCACACTTGTATCATCTTATGCAGTGCTAACTTCCAGCAGTTCTGTTATTGGAGACTATAGACTTTTTTTGCTTGAAACATCACAAGTCGAGCACTGTAGAGATCTAAGTGGTTGTCATGTAGTTAGTTTGATTCTGGAAGACATGCTTTTAACCCCTTTGGTGCGGGGGTTATTCCCCCGCTGTGCTGGGGTAGGGGGGCGCGCACAGCGCCCCCATGCTCATGAAGAGCTGAGCTCGTCATGAGCTGCGGCGCTCCGGTGCTCATGACGAGCTCAGCTCGTCACAGGTGTATTACCTCCCGTGGAAGGCTCAGCACAGGAGGGGAATTCTCCCCGCACCTGAGCGTTCCACGGCTCATGACGAGCTGAGCTCGTCATGAGCACCGGAGCGCCGTGGCTCATGACGAGCTCAGCTCGTCATGAGCCTCGAAGAGGTTAATACCACCTTCGCATGCCTACCTTACGTGCAGTTTGTAAAAGGAAGTGTCCAGACTGTAGTTCAAAAGCTCATATCCCACAAAATGATCTGCGTTGTAGGGCATAAACCTTATTACGAGACTGCAGAAGGAAAACCCTGCAAAAGGAGTTAACCCCTTATGATAATATTAACTTGCTTTCTGTATAGTACTTTATACCACACTACTGTCATTAACAAGTGTTGTTAATAAAAGCAATTTCAATCAGCCTGTTTAATAGAATTCCATTTATTGACTACAAAAGGGAGGAAGGCGGAGCTGGCCTTGCCAAGAGCTCTGGCCCTGCAGATATTTGCAAATGTCAGGTGAAATTAACTCAGTGAGTCAGCTTGCTATCCCGGATGCTGAGGCAGTCTTTGCCAGGATCTTGCTTTATGCACCACACGCTTGCTACACTTTTTAAGTGGCCATTTTTCCCCTAGCTTTCTGTAGGATCTGTATATTGAACAAAGTCCCCATGAGCTCTATCGAAGAGCTAGATGATTGTTCTGCCACCCCTAATAATAACCTTTTATCACTCAGAACCACCACATCACCACCACTGCATCACTCAGCACCACCACAGCACCATTCAGCACCACCACAGCATCACTCAGCACCACCACAGCACCACTCAGCACCACCACAGCACCACTCAGCACCACCACAGCATCACTCAGCACCACCACAGCATCACTCAGCACCACCACAGCACCACTCAGCACCACCACGGCATCACTCAGCACTACCACAGCACCACTCAGCACCACCACAACACCACTCAGCACCACCACAGCATCACTCAGCACCACCACTCAGCACCACCACAGCATCACTCAGCACCACCACAGCACCACCACAGCACCACTCAGCACCACCACAGCATCACTCAGCACCACCACAGCACCACTCAGCACCACCACAGCATCACTCAGCATCACCACAGCACCACTCAGCACCACCACAGCACCACCACAGCATCACTCAGCACCACCACAGCATCACTCAGCGCCACCACAACATCACTCAGCGCCACCACAACATCACTCAGCGCCACCACAACATCACTCCGCGCCATCACAGCATCAATCTGTGCAACCATTCAACAACAACTGGTTCAAATATGTTCTCTCAATGTTTCAAGCTTCATTACAAATGTCACAAAAAGATGTTAATATTTCACTTCTGTTCTTGGATTTTCATCACAATAAAATACACTGAACATAATCTTCCCACAAGTTATTTACAAAAGTTTAAGCTATTGCCATTATAAATTATAATCCCTTTTATTTAAGTATTAATTATTAAAAAAAATAAAAGCCATTGTTATTTGTAATATTAATACATCTAAGTCATGTAAATACAACACATATTGGATTACAAATGCTATAGGTGTCACGTTTGCGAAAGTTAAAACTATTGGCATTGTAAATGACAACGCTATTAATTTAGCTATTTTCAAAACCAACACATAAATAAAAAAATTGTCATTTACAAGACCAATAGCTCAAACTTTCATAATGCGAGACCTATTGCATTGCAAATGCTTGTTTTTTAACGCCCCCCCCCACCCCCACACACCTTTTTAATAAAATTTCGCTGAAGCAGTGTTTTGCAGCAACGCAATATGCAAATGTGGCACCTTTTTTTTCTGCGCCCTGGCAGATTTTCAATCCCAATCTAACCCTGGCGTTGGCTGCTGTGTTTTCGGGGCTCACAAGGTCACAATAAAGTTTAGGGAGAAAGGGAGGAAAGGGCCGAGTGGGTTCGCTGCCTCAGCCCCTCCTCGGTGCCGCAGCGCGAGGGCACAAGCATGGCAGAGTTCTGGGGCTCAGAGGCAGCAAAGAGACCAGCCAAACTACAGATCCCGGGCAGCGCTCAGGGCCCGCCTCTAGCATACGTTGCACAATAGGAATTTAATAATGAATGAAAGGCCAATTTGAAGTCTCAAAGATGAGCAAATATTTTATTGCTTCTTTATTTTCTTTGTATTTCTGGATATCAGAGAAGTTTACTGTTTGCAGTTGATTGTTTGAGTTGAAATCCTCTGCAGACCCAATGCAAACTTTTTCTGTTGAGGAGAAAATGTAATAATATTTGGCTTATACGTCTGCAGAAAGATATACAGATGTGACAATTTAGAAAAATCCTTCCCTAGGCATGGATAGCCCAGTCTTTATAGACAGATGATTTCGAGTCCCTCACCCATCAGTTGGTAGTATGTAGCTAGATAATGTAACTGGGTATAGTTTTCTTAACGGCTCACCACTGAGGCGCATCCTGGCTACCTTTCTAATCTTTTTCTCACAATTGCCCGGAGGGGTTGTTGCCAATTGCAGTATATTTATGTGCTGACCTTAAATGTCCATTTGGGACATAAAAAAAACTTCAAGGTAAGCAGGTGGTGGACAGTTTATTTTATGGGCTCAGTGGGCTGAAGATTCCTTAGTCTATCTAGCCCTGAAGGCAGACCTTATAGAAGCGCACTCAGGGGCATATTTCCAAGGAGTTAACACCACTAGAACTTCCCTTTTTCTGGAGTTTGGGTGGCGCTAATTCCTTCACCTTATTTACAAGCTTGCATTAAGCCACTTAACATGGTTTAACGCCGCCTTGTACACAATGCCCCTATTCACACAACACTTAGGGGTCCATTAGGATGTCGGGTGGATTGCCCCCGCCAGGCTGGCGGTGGCTACCGCCAGCCTGGCGGGGGCAATCCGCCCGACATCCTTTCCTGAATTCCCCCCCGCCATATTACAATGGCGGGGTGGACCGCAGTGGACCAGAACACCGCCCGCCACTTTTCCGCCCCGGTCGCCTTGCGGCCGGGGCGGAAAATGTTTAATATGGTGGCGGTGTCTATTAGACACCGCCAGCCATATTACAATGGGCATTGTTAGATGCCTTTCCGCGGCGGCGCTGCCGCCACGGAAAGGCATGCGGTCTTCACTCTGGGGGCCCCAGAGTGAAGTACAAGTGGGGGGGTGCACATGTGGGGTACCTGTGGTACCCCCCTTCATTGTCATTTGCAAAGCAGCAGACACCGCTCGGTGCCTGCCGCTTTGCAAATGACACTGTGAAAGTGAATTTTCAGCATTGTGGCGGGCGGTGCAGAGAGCACCGCCCGCCACAATGCTGAAAATACAGGATGTGCCCGCCACTGTGGCGGGCACATCCTAATGGCACCCCCCGGGACCCCCGCCCTTATGGCGGGCGGTCCCGATTTACGATAGGATGACGGGTGGGCAAAGTCCGCCCGTCATCCTAATGGACCCCTATGCGTGAAAGGGTGGGTGATGGATGTTGCAGTGGGTGTTCCTCCACAACACCCATTGCTTTTTGACGCTGCCCCATATTTCCACGGTATAGGTCAGCGCCCAAAATATCACCAGGGAATGCCTGGTCTTAAGCAGGCAACATGAGGAGAAATGCTCATTCTGCAGCATACATAGAAACAGCAAGTCGCCTGAAAAGATTATTTATGTGCAGGAAGGTGTCCCTACCTGCACATAAACAATCGCCCCTGCAAAGCAGCCACCTTTGCAACATGGCACAAGGGTGCCTGCGCTGTCGCTAGGCAGGTTTTTTAGCGTCAGTGCTAGGGAAAAGGCAGGGGTTTGTTGTATTCTTGTGAATACGGCGCATCTCTGCGTTTTGAAACTGACGGTCTGCGGCGTTATCAATTTTGGCATAACACCACGCTCCAACAGTTTCTAGTAAATATGCCCCTCAGTTTTCTTACATGCATATGCATCATTTTCTGGTGAGGAGAAATAATGCTCCTGGTGAACCTGTCAGAACAGATCAACTATAACATTTCATGCATTTCTCTTCAGAACTGACTGTAAAGTCATAGACATTTTATGCAATATTTGGAAAATTCTACTGTTAGATGAATTGCTTAGTCCAATTTCTTTTTTGTTTTAAAGAACAATGTTTGGGATAATGATGTCCAACTGTAGAAGGTCTGCCTTGCACCCTACACTTGCCTGGTCCAATATGAAGCTTGCATCAAAACCTTTGCTGGCCTCCATTTAGCTCCCAACCCAGCCTTCTATTCAGCAAGTTGCCATCCATTTGGGGTCCTCTAACTGTTGAACAATTTGCACATCCTTTGCATGTTCCGGATTGTTCTTCCATGTCCCTCTTATTGTTGTTGACGGCAACCTTTCCCTCCCTTTGTAACCTTTGTAATGTGTCTATCACTGCTGTCTTGAGGGTTGTCATTTAACATTGAGTACCATGAGTTAGTTGGGACTTGGAATGGTTCTAATTTCTTTCATAAACGTTTTCCTAACGTATGCATATTTAGAAACCACACCTACTCGCTGACAGTCCCTGTGCACTGGACTTAGTCAGATTTAACTTTACTCAGAGGATATTGACATTAACCCCCTGTTTGGTCCATTGTTTGTAAATTTATCTCAAAGATACAATGATTGGATACCCAAAGACTGAGCTCAAACATTCATGTTTTAGACCATTTCCCATGCTTACATTGCTTGATATTTTCTCTATCGCTTTCTTGGCCATACCATGCTGGCTTATCATTGGTTTGTTCTTCGATGACTACCCCGCTATATTTCAGATCTTTGTTTCCTGTGGGCACCTCTCTGTGATATAAATAGCAGCTTGTTTGTTACTTCACATAAAGACATCCCTAGACACACCACGCATCTGGAAATATGTTGCAACGCCTCTGTAAAGGCTTTGTTATTCTCTACATAACAGAGTACCCCTGGGCTTAGTGTTCCTTTCTATTTACATTGCCTTTCTTTTTCTGCCCCATTTTCCTGGATATGGGCAGAATTACCGCTCTGACTGCATGTCTGCTATACAACACTGAGAGCATTATTACGATATTGGTTAAAAAAGAAGCGCCCAACCATAGGTCAACAGTTCCAACTGCTGAATTTGGATCTGACTGCCCTGTGGGCAGTCAGAAACATCCATTTTCAATAGTGACTTGTGCGGAGGGAAAAAAAAGGCCTGTAGCACAAGCTGCCATTGAAAAATAAAGGTTTTTAAACATCCCTACACCTTGTGGCAGGCACCATGCGGTGCCTACCACAAGGTTCGGGATGTTTAGGGGGGCACTTTCCATGTCACTCATGCCCCATAGTGGAGGGCCAGGGTGGAAAAGGGCCCTGCTGGGGGCCCCAAAGTCACTTTCCGACATGGAAAGGTTGTTCAGAAAGTGACATCATAATCCCGACAGGGGAGCCGGGGCTGGCTCTGCCATCATTATGGGATTTTGACGAATTCCAATGCTCCGACGCGCAGCGGACGGCCCCTGCACGATGCCTCCCCTTGCCGCATTGTAATACAGCGGGCAGACTGCAGGGGAAGATGTCGGGTGGACCTCAACTGACGGTCGGCTGGTTGCGGTCCGCCCAACATCATAATGGGGCCCTGAATGTCATCCTGTTTACTTTTCCTATAGCTCACTAAAAACTAAAATATGTTAATTTTCTGTCCCTCACCTTACTGCTCCTCCACTTACCCCGGCTTCGTATCTTTCCCATCTTTCATAGGATCCCTTCATATGTCACCATTTGAGTGTGCCTTGGTTTTACCTTCAACAGCACTGTGTTTGCTTGGACCTGCTCACATGTAGTATTAACATTGAACACACAAGCTGATATTTCATAGTGTTGATGGATAAATAATCAGGACTGGCTGAAAGTGTGCTCCCTCTCTCCCCCACATGTCACTTCCCATTAGTGCAATAGCGTGATGGTAATGACACAGGTCTTTATTGTATTTAAAGAAGCCATTTACAATCATACTTAGATCCTAGTATTTAAAACTGGAGTATAACCAGTGGTGAAATTTTTTCAACACCATTCATTTCCACATCCTCACTGTGACATTTGATGAAATACCAGGTCATGTGTAGTTTTAACATTACATTTTCTGGTAATAACTTCAATTTGTTTAATGGTATGTTCAGAAAATATGTCTGTTAACCCACTCACCCGATGTTTTTCTACTCCGCTCCATTACAAGCAGGATCTACATGACCCCTAAGTCTTCAATAATACCTACTTTCCCTGTCAGTGTTGGGGCACAATTAAATACGTTTTTTAGGAAAAATGATGAGTCGCAGCATAAAATAAACATGACTCAAATATATATTGAATTAATTGAGGAATATCCAAAATGAAAAATTAACTAACAAAATGTAACAATTATTTGGGTTTGATATACTGACAGCTGTATTATTTGCGTAGAGGAAATTCATGGCCATCTGACAAGCAAGTTTTGGTAAAGAGTGAGGCTCCATAGAACCAAAGTAGGGCATTATGTGCTTTTTTTTAAGGCACATGCATATCCACTGTGTCCCTTCGAACATGATCCACTGGCACATTGGATAAAGTGTAAAACATCACTCCACCGCAGGCATGAAGCAGAATGCTGTACTCTCTGGCCCAGTCTACTGTTGTTACCTGAGTTGCCAAAGGGATTAATTCTTCACAGCCCTCTCAAATTGCTGAATTTCTTCATTGTGTCTGTGTTGTTGTGGCTTGGCTCCTTTGTAGAAGTCTAATATCCTTTGTGGCCAGGTGATGCTCTTATCTGATCCGTGTAGGCATCTCACGAGTGTCTTTTAGGGGATGTGGTACACTGTCTGTCTCTGAACTAATCTTTAAAGGAATTGAGTATTATTCACATATGTCTGTGAGTTCAATATCACTGAAAAAAATCTACGTTATGGAAAAAGTGATTTAAAAATACACCTAAATCTTTTTTAAATTACCCCCACCTAAAATACATAAACCTTTCGAAACAAAGTCACACAGAGCACTCACTGCCAGTGCAAAAGAACGAAAAACGTGAAACCCTCTGAAACAAAGTTGCAGAAATGCAGTTTAGAGAGAGGCAAACCGTCCGAACTTGTAAAGGGAGGATGAAACATTTCTAAACTATAGGAAGTTGATGAAAATGTAATAAAACAAAGACCTTGACTCATAAAAAAGTGTAAATTTGTGAAACGAAATTGCTTCAGTGCTGTTTTAAACAGGAACACTGTCAACTCAATAGAAAATATGAAATGTTTTGAAATGTAATTGCCGTGTAAAAACATAAGCAGCACCTTCTTAAAAGAACTCAAATTGTACAAGGCGATTTAAAATCTACACAAACAGAAGTTACTAAAATTGTAATGAAACAATAAACAGTGATTGAAACAGAGGATGAAATGAGTCAAAGCGCAGCATGAACATTTTCAGATTGCTCAATATTTAAGTTGAATAAGTATGTGGAAAAATGAATCCTTAATTCAAAGTTTACTTGAAAACATTGATTCAAAACCATAATTGTAGAAAGTAACACGAAGTAGTATTACTTAGAATGAAATTAATGCAAATCATTATGAAAGAACATTGACTACTTTGTAATTAGAGGTGTGCAAAATTTGTGTGGTTTGTTTTTGCATAATTACATAACATTTTAGTAAAATGATGCAAAATTATGCATATTTATGGGAAATGCCAGTCTGTTTTTATGTCCTAGCTTTTAGTTCGAAATGCATCCTAGCGTCTATTTTTGAAGCAAGGATCCATTTCACGCAAAAATAGTGCAAAACAAGCACCATAAGCAACAGCCATTCACATTTTGTTGTTCCCATGTGTTCTCTGTACATTTTTTACCGTGAATGGCTCATAATTAAGCAATCTGCCATAATTGCATCATTTCTGGAATTTGACAAATGTAATGTGATATTCCTGAAATTGCTCAAATTATGCCTTCATAATTTAAATTCCTTCCAAGGTTACTTTAAGCTCTAAAACAAAAAATATATCTATATTGCACAAACAAATTATATAAATAGGTCCACCAAGTAGGAGACTGCACATAGCCCTAAAACACAAAAATCCATGTGTGTTGCCATGTGCAGGCTCCTATGTAGGCTAGGTGTGAGTTTTAGAGTCTACGGTGCCCACCATCGCCCCAGTGGTGGAGACAGCCCGCCTATAAGACGGCAGTCCCACATACCTAATTACAATGCAGCCACCACCACGTCGGCTGCAAAAGCATTTTTTCCATTGCGGCGGGCGCTGCTGGCTGCGGTACCCGCCGCAATGGAAAAAAGGCATGTTTTCTATTTCCCTGCACTACGAGGCAGGCACGACACGGTGCCTGCTACATGGTGCAGGGAAATGTGCCCCCAGTGCAAAAATGGGTTGCCCCTGGACAAGGGGGTCCGCAACAGGCCCCCAAAGTCCATCCCTGCCAGCTTTTCCATAGCGGATGAACTGCCATGGAAAGGCTGGGGAGGTCCAGCATCCTAATCTAGTGGACGGTGCCTGCTAGCCACCGACACCATTCTGAGGATGCCAGGCGGGTCCGACAGGCAATCGTAACAATTGCCTCTTTTGGACCCGTGGCGGTCGGGATTTCCACCCGTCAGCACACCGTCTGCCATCACAATCTGGCGGGCGGTAATTGGCCTTACGATGGCGGTGAACCCACCACCAGCATGCTGCCGGTTGCGGGTTCACCACCATCGTAATCAGGCCCAACATTAGGACCTCTTTGTGGTCTGGTTGCCCTTTGCGCCTTTTCATTGTTCAAGAAACCTTTAGTACTGAATTTGGATGAATCTGCAAAAAGGATTTGCTAGCCCCTTCGCTGCAGCGAATTTCGCTGCGGTACGGGGGGGCAAGGGGATGGGCGTGGCGCTGCCGTACTCATGACGACTCCCGGCCGTCATAAATCATGGTGGGCATGTGCTCATGACTGCCGGGAGCCTTCGAACTCCGCCCACTGATTAATTCTACCGCACAGGCAGGGAATTAAGACCGCGTGGGAGGAGCGGCAACATTCGGACGGCTCCCGCCGACATGAGCACATTTCAACCGTGACTCATGAGGGGCGGGAGCCGTCATGAGCAACAAAGAGGTTAAAAAGACTATGATCACAGAAGAATAAATAAAAGTTCTACCTTAAAGTCGCCAAGGAGATCAGCTCCCAAACGCACAGCATTGTGCATATTTTTTACAAAATTTGGAAGCTTCTAGAATGGAGTCACATGGTTAGATTTGCAGTCCTCCAAGAGGTAAATGTTGAAATTTGATCAGAATAAGAAGTGAAACTCAGAGGAATTATCCTTCAATTTTATCTAAACAAGAATTTAGCAGGTCATCGTTTACACAAACAGCATTTTTTTAAATAATATTTTTTGTTTTTAGAGTTTTATATAGCGGGAACTCAACCGAAGGTATCAGAGCACTTTACATTAGCACCTATTGCATTACTGAGGGACACATTCATTTTATTAGGCACAAGCAGATTAAGTGATTTGCCCAGAATCACAGGATGTTGACTGAGCATTGCTACCGAGACTCAAAACGCGTTCTCCAGCTTTGAGGTCGATCGCTTTAGCCATTAGGCTACATCCTCTCATCAGTCACATCCCAACTACTAAGTACAGCCCGCATCTCACTTCAAGGAAACGGCTTCCAGTTAATACACTGGTGGATGGTAGAAAAGATAGCTTTTAGGGGTTACTTTGATTATATTGGGCATAATTTGGTAGAGGGGAAAGTAGAAGAATATGGTGGTAAGAGGCTCAGGACATTTTACAGTGGTCTAGCAGGAGTTCTCAGGGGCAGTAGCTAGCCTGCAGCAGCATGGGGATGAAAGGCATGGGGGGCAGTTGGACGACAGGGGGCATATTACTGTGGATCATTAGGGCCCTCAGGGGCCTGGTAGCAGCATGCTTGCAGGGTTATTGATGAGAGAGTGTGGAGAGGATAAAGAGCTAAGAGGCTTCAGTAGGAAGGAAATGCTGACATCATAGGACATCTTACCAGAGACTCAAGAGTGTACTCAGGGGGCTGGCACTAACAGACCCAGTATTGGTGGAAGAGAGAAGAGGGCAGGGAGAGCTGAGGAGCCTTGGGCATTTTGCCACGAGTCCAGGGGACCCTCAGGGCCTGCGAGCAGAAGCCCCACTCGGTGCTTAATTTGTAAAAGAAAAAGTCCAATGCCAGGAGCTCTGCTCAGAAGCCAGATGCCAGTGCAATTAAACAACAGTGTGTCTAATAACGAGGCTGCATAGTCTTAACTCAATCTCATGCCTTTTCCATACACTCCTTGTCTTTTAATTCCACTTTTGCATGTCTCTGCTTTCTGATTTGTGACAGTTTTGTCATCTTTCTCCTCCTCTGTCTTCCCTATTTGTGTGTGTTTTCCCCCTATTTGGAAATATAAGTGCAGGTCACCAAAAATAAGTGCTGTTGGCACCCACCGGCAACTACCAGCTCAAAATAAACACTGGCCACACAGGAGTTTTGAAGGGGGAGTGGTAAGGGAACAGATAACTGAGGGGTATGGGAGTAGTATAGAGAGCTGGGGACATGTCTTTGCAGAGCCATACGGGCTATCTGGGGCCTGGCAGTGGCAAACCTGCAACAGTTTTGGTGAGGGAGAGAAGTAGTCAAAGGAAAGGGAGTGCTCAGAGACATGGTGGGGGAGGGAAGAAGCAGGAATCATGTCCACAAGGTTCACATGAACCAAAGAGCTAGTGCACTGAACATGGAGACTAGTTGTATGATTTGCAAGGGACTCAGAAGACCAGTGGGTACATGGATGTGTGGTAGAGCCCAGCAGCAAAGGTTGAGAGGCTGGGACTCTTACATACATTAGTTCGTTCTGCTCCCTGACTGGCCATTTCTTCTACAGGCAGGGTTTATTTGGATCTTAGGAAGGCTGTGGGTGAAAACATGTCCTCAGTGGGCAGGAAAGGAAAGGTAAGTAACTTTGCTTAAGTTCACCTGACACCTTACCTTTATTTTGCCCAGTGGCAGTCTTGTGCTAAAAAAAGGTGGGAGGGCCACACTTTTTGAAGTTTCACACAGACTTTTGTAAAAAGCGCAGACTTTTCACAAGAGTGCTGATTTACAAAAGAGTTCCCCCCTTCGTCCCTCAATCGCTTTAGTTCAACACATATGGGTCATCCCTGCCTCACCAAGGCCCAAGCACACGCTAAGTTATTCAATAAAAGCACCTCCCCCTTGCCATTCCTGATGTCTGTTTTTGTCTACACCTTACCTTTATATGCTGTCAGTGCTTCGGTGGTGGCGAGTCATCGCTGACCGACGCAGCAATTTTTTGGATTGTGTGACAAATTTCTCTGTTCATCAGGACCTTTCAGGGGATTCTTCTGGTTGTCTGAGTAGCTGAAGCCAGAATGGTAGGTGTTCAAGGCAGCAAGATATGCCCTGGCGAGGCCAGTCAGATCCAGTGTGGCTGGGGCTGCTGTTCAGGGTTTGAAGGCGTTGGTTGCACTGCTCACAGCATCCTGCTGAGGAAGAGGGATGCTACCCTGTCATGGGCAGAGGAGGTAAGCTCCTCTATGAAGGATAGTATATACTGATTTATGGTCTTTTTAGGTCGAGCCTAGGCAGCACATGTGCTTTCTCTTGACATGCAGTATTCGGTAGGGGGGCTTACAGCCAACCTCCAGCTTCTGATTGGCTTTTGTCAGTGTCCTTTAAAAAATGTTGCTTCCAATTGGATAATGGTTCCTACGGTATGCAGACAAAATATCAATGTGTTAATATCGATATACCATAATATCGAGTTTGAAATATCGAAGGGACATAATATAGAAGGTAAGTAATATCGAATTTTTTAATATCGAAGGGACAGAATTTCGGAGGTAAGTAATATCTATTTTGTTAATATCGATGTAAGTAATATCGATGTTACTAATACTAATATCGATATTAGTAATATCGATGTTATTAATATCGATTTCTATATTATTTTTATGTATATTATTATGCATTTAATATGTATTATTTTTTTTATGTAATTTAAGTAAATTTGGCATTTTAGTACCGTAGCGGGTTGTGGGTTTATAGGGGAATAGGGTGGGAAGTAATTTAATTATATTAAATTAATTATTCATTTTTTAGGAATTATAAAATCTTTTAAATTAATTGGTAATTAATTTTTATTAATTGGTAATTTATTTTAATTAATTGATTAATTGATAATTATGTTTGTAGTGGGTTATGGGCTTATAGGGGAATAGGGTGGGAAGTAATTTAATTATACAAAAATTAATTATTCATTTTTTAGGAATTATAAAATCTTTTAAATTAATTGGTAATTCATTTTTATTAATTGGTAATTTATTGTAATTAATTAATTGTTAATTATGTTTGTAGCGGGTTATGGGTTTATAGGGTAATAGGGTGGGAAGTAATTTAATTATACTAAATTAATTATAAATTTTTTAGGAATTATAAAAACTTTTAAATTAATTGGTAATTCATTTTTATTAATTGGTAATTATTTTAAATAAGATTATTTATTGGTTTTTGTAAATAGTTTAGATTAATTCAAAACATTTTTTTTAATAATTTAAAATATTAATGAATTTGGGGACATGGAAAGTGCCCCCCCTGAAGTATGTTATTTGTAACTTCTACGCTATCCAACACTTTCCCTACTGTTGCACTCTCTGGAGTGGGAATAGTAACTTTTACCCCTACGCTATCCAACACTTTCCCTACTGTTGCACTCTCTGGAGTGGGAATAATAATTGTTACCCCTATGCTATCCAACACTTTCCCTACTGTGGCACTCTCTGGAGTGGGAATAGTAATTTTTACCCCTACGCTATCCAACACTTTCCCTACTGTTGCACTCCCTGGAGTGGGAATAGTAATTTTTACCCCTACGCTATCCAACACTTTCCCTACTGTTGCACTCTCTGGAGTGGGAATAGTAATTTTTACCCCTACGCTATCCAACACTTTCCCTACTGTTGCACTCTCTGGAGTGGGAATAGTAATTGTTACCCCTACGTTAGCCAACATTTTCCCTACTGTTGCACTCTGTGGAGTGAGAATAGTAATTTTACCCCTACGCTATCCAACACTTTCCCTACTGTTGCACTCTCTGGAGTGGGAATAGTAATTTTTACCCTTACGCTATCCAACACTTTCCCTACTGTTGCACTCACTGGAGTGGGAATAGTAATTTTTACCCCTACGCTATCCAACACTTTCCCTACTGTTGCACTCTCTGGAGTGGGAATAGTAATTTTTACCCCTACGCTATCCAACACTTTCCCTCCTGTTGCCTATCTGGAGTGGGAATAGTAATTGTTACCCCTACGCTATCCAACACTTTCCCTACTGTTGCACTCTGTGGAGTGGGAATAGTAATTTTTACCCCTACGCTATCCAACCCTTTCCCTACTGTTGCACTCACTGGAGTGGGAATAGTAATTTTTACCCCTCCGCTATCCAACACTTTCCCTGCTGCTGCACTCTCTGGAGTGGGAATAGTAATTTTTACCCTTACGCTATCCAACACTTTCCCTGCTGTTGCACTCACTGGAGTGGGAATAGTAATGTTTACCCCTACACTATAACACTTTCCCTACTGTTGCACTCACTGGAGTGGGAATAGTAATTTTTACCCCTACGATATCCAACACTTTCCCTATTGTTGCACTCTCTAGAGTGGGAATAGACATTTTTACCCTTACGCTATCCAACACTTTCCCTACTTTTGCACTCTTTGGAGTGGGAATAGTCATTTTTACCCCTACGCTATCCAACACTTTCCCTACTTTTGCACTCTTTGGAGTGGGAATAGTTATTTTTACCCCTACGCTATCCAACATTTTCATTACTGTTCTTTTTTTGGAGTTGGAATACTATTTTATTCCCTCTGTTATTTCATATTTTTGTATTGTTTTAGTTAATGCATTATATAATTAATGTTAAAAATATTAAAAGTAAATTTATTTTTTAAAATTTGTTTTGCATAATTATTTTATTTTTATTTATGTTATTAATTTTATGTGTGTAGATGAATTTGTAATTTATAATATTTTTAATTATTTAAAGTTATTACAATAAATATTAAAACTAATTATCAAGTAAGTATATATATATATATATATATATATGTATATGTTTACTTAATTTTTATTAAATTATGTATTACTTATTAATTTCAAATAATATAAAATAATTTTAACTATGTTTATTATATTTTTAAGCGTTTCTTTATTAATTTTACATTTTTTTTAATTAAAAAATATGATATTTTTTTAACGATATTTTTGACATCGATATATTTTTTTCGATATTTTAGTACTTACCTTGTTGTAGATAGGATATTGATGTTGTTTACATCGATATTATTGCTCCGATATTTTTGTATCTCGATATTCTGTTTTTCTATATTTTGTCATAGATCCGGTTCCTACTTGTCCCACCTTTTTTCTCAATTGTTGACTCCCATGGATCTCCCCCAGGACTCGTCCTCTTCCACTTGTTTCTACGTACTTTCTGCTCAGGGACATTTAAAAAAAATCAGAACAGCTCTTCAGAGCTCTTTATGCACTTTCGTGCATTTCCTTTCATCAGCACGGCAATGCTTCACAACCACCTGCTTCATCTTTAACCAGTTTGGCCATGCGCCTTTCAGTTTTTCTGCAAGCGCCTGCATAATACATTTTAATTACAATCAGTGGGACAGCCCCGTGCTTCATTTTTAACTATGGTGGCCAAGTTCCCTTCTTAGTTTTGGACGGCGCAGCCATTTGGCTCATTTTTAGGTCAGGCCACATCAGGACGCGTATACATTTTACGCATGCTCCCCCCCCCCCCCCGCCCCCCTTGTTTCTGTTTTATTCATTTCTTCCTCATTTTAAACTTTTAAAGTAACTGGCACGGTCAGACCACATAGTTCTAGCTTAAAAATAGGTGGTCCCAACGTCAACTAATCTAAGTCCCAAATGGGCTTGGCCCACTGTCATAGTCGCTTTATGAGTGTGAACTCTTCAGGTCAACATGACGCTGACCATTATTAGCATTAGTATAATTGTATTTCCGAAACAGAAACTCTTAGGCATAATGTTTCGTCATTACCACACTCTATTTGTTAGAGTTATTCATATGTTCTGCATATCAAAAACAAAACTGATACATCCAATTCCTGGGTTGCGTCATAATCCCGTTAAGAAAGGGGAATCCTCTTTCTATGGTTTCTATATGTGGGGTTTAAAATGGAAACAATATGGCGATGGCTACTAATGCTGTAAGAGTAACACACGTGTCATTGTTAGCTTTTCCCGGTGAGTTAAACCCATTGCAATGGCAGTGCGCTAGTGAGATAGAGTGTCTGAACATACTTGTATTTTTTGTTTATTTTGTGTCTACTGTGTTCGTGGAGTTTTTTGAAAATCCGGATGTGGGTTCTTAATAGACGCTTTCACACGCTTTGAGATTACACAGTTTGCTGACAGTAGGGCACCCGACCCGCATGTTTCAGGAGCGTAGTCTCTCAAACACTCAACTCTCTGTCTTGCTGGATGGCTGCTAGAAGCTGTGCTACATAATGAAGAGATAGCCCAATGTGCACAACAAGCACCAGTGGTTTCAAACCTAACATCTGACAACCTCAACTATTCCGGGCATGAGTATGTCCACAAATTCAACGGCGGACTCCTAGCTCTGCACCTCATGCTAGTTTAATCAAATCCAGGTTCTGCGCAATACTCCCCAGCACCAGCCGTTGCGTGGCGCCTCTGTGCTCCAGATCCAGACCAATTACTACAAGTGGGGGTGCACCAGGTAATGAAATCCAGTAGATTGTGAGTAGCGTAAAAAAATCCTTTATTTCAAATTTCGTAAGTTCTTATGAGTAAGCAACACTCAGCCAACGCGTTTCATTCCCTCAAAGAGAACTTCATCAGGGCTTGTAAGGTCGTCAAATGACATCTAAAGGTGAGCTGTTCATTTAGGAATTTTCCATATAGAAACGTATAGAACTTTATAATTTTCTCTAGTGTATTGCGCTGAAAGCCATTGGAGTTAGAGCAGGTATGATAAGGAATGCATGTTGCGAACCGTCAAGACGTCCATCCGGTCAGGCTCCAAAGTTAATTCTGGGCATGAGGCTGAAAGGAAAGTTAGATAAAAAGGGGGGCTCTGCCACTGAATGTTAGTCTCACAGTGCTGCATATCTTAGCTGCCCCTGGGTAAATGCTCCCTCACTCTGTTAATAGAGTGCTGCAACTGGGGGTGCCTCTATGTTAGGCTGTTGAGCATACTTTCACTCAAAGTCATACAGTTCCACACCACACAATTCAACTCCACCACATAATTCGACAACAAACCACATAATTCAAATCAACAACACAACTACACAACAAACCACATACATTCAATCCACAGCACAGAATTTCACACCATGACACAAAATTCAACAGCACACCACATAATTAAACTCTACTACATACCACTCCACAAAATAACAAAATAACAATCCACATAATTACACTCCATGGCACACAATCCTATGCCACAAAATTACAGTATACTCAATACTGCATAACTACTATGCACATAATTCCATTGTACACCATGCCACTTAATTCCACTACACAAATCCAATCCACACCACACTATTCCATGCCACACAATTCCACAACTAGCAATTCTAATCCAACCAACATCATCCCACACAACATGCATCCACTCCACTCGAAACGAAAACACTTGGGTAAAAGACATTGTTATTTACAACACAAATAGCTCTCTCAAAATTGCAAGACCCATTGCATTGCAAATGGGTGTTCTTTATTTGATTGGGAGAAAGGGTCTCCTATGCTCATTGGATGGTCCTGAGGGGTATGGGGACCGATTGGGCTGTGGTTAGGCCTGAATAGTAATATTCTAAGAGCCTACTGTGTAGCAGGATGTCTGGAAAGCAGCAGGAGAAGAGGAGCCATATTATTTATTCATTGTCTTCAAATGAAGAGCATCCTATTCCGGCAAAACGTGTTTCTAAGAGTTGGGAAAAGGCTGATTCCTGTCCACTTTTCATGTCTCCAACAGAGGTATGGGACATGATTGAGGAGGCTGTAACACGGACATTATCCAGTCACAATCGCAGCAAAGTACCTAGGGCCATATTATCAAGAAAGAGCGATACATTATCACCGCTTTTATCGGCAGGAAACTGCTGCTAAAGCGGCGATAATGGGCTTGATAATATGCACTTGTGAATTCCCACAGAAGCCCAGGTTAACACCAGAACCTGGGCTTCTATGGGAATTCACAAGGGCATATTATCAAGCCCATTATTGCCGCTTTAGCGGCAGTTTCCTGCCAATAAATGCGGTGATAATGTATCGCCCTTTCTTGATAATATGGCCCCAAGTCTTCTGGAGGAAAAGAGAATTGGAATTAATTTTCTTCTGATTCAGATAAACCTTCCACTTCATCAGAAAATATCTCAGGAGAGAGGAAATGTGGGACACTCCGTCACTTGTGCGACATAATTTGGATTTTCCTTCCTTTCAGGTAGATAAGGACAGAGAGATCCAGGGGCTTATTTAAAAGCCCCTTACCCCACTGGTGTGTTACTTTTTATATGGGAAAATATAACGCACCAGCGACGCAAGGGGGTCGTAAATAAGCCTCCCTATTTCCACAATATGTCAGACCTTCCACTATGGCAATGCCATTTCGGGGAGCAACTGAAGGCATGGTGATGGGAGAATGGAAGGCGGTGGATAAGGTCAATGCGTTACCATTTCTTCAGAAACTGTATGTGTTGGAAGGTGATGATGCGCTTCCCCATAATGTTAAAGTGGATTAGATTTTGCCCAATTTTATTGGCAAGATGTTCATTAATCCAGAGGATCTCGCCCTTTCTGATCCTTTGGATGAAAAGTTGGATTCAGGGTTATGGAAGGCGTTTGCGCCGGAAAACCTAGCACTGAAAGCTAGATTATTTGCAGCATCAGGGGGCATATTACCAACAAGTAGCGATAATTATCGCTAAATAGGGTTAGCGACGATTTTTTTATCGCTGCCTATCGCTGGATAGGTTAGCGGAGAAAACATGCTATTAGCAAAATTTTTCTCCATTGTGCTAAAATATCCAGCGATAGCGGTGAAATGCGTGAATATCTCTGAGAATACAGCGATATTCACGCATTAGCGACGAAATGCTCTTAGCCATGTTATCCACCTCCCATTGGACAACATGGCTAAGAACTGGTCTGAGCAGGCGTTGGTTTTTGGCGATAGCGGGAATATTTCCATCGCTACGCCTGCCTTGCTAAGAGGCGATAGCGACGTTAGCGACTGCTTTCAGTCGCTAACAGGTTGGTTACACCCACTTTGCATGTCATTAGCGATAAATATCGCTAACATGCAAAGCGGGCACCAAACCGCTCGCTATCGCCTAAAAGCTGTCGCTAACATCAGTTAGCGACAGCTTGCTAATAGAGCGATAGAATTATCGCCGCTTAGCGGCGATAATTGCCTATCGCCCTGCTTGATAATATGCCCCATTGGGTCCAGTCACTCGTTAAGTACTTTGATTATCTGTCTGTGGCTATTCAGGAGGGGCAGGAATGTTAAGAGCTTTTAGCAGGCAGAGCTTTTAGCAGACATGGATCAACAATCATGTCTGCTAGTGCATATTTCTGAAGATGGTTGCAAAGCAACGACAATGTCTTCTGGAGCTGTGATTGTGGCCCTACATAATCTGTGGATGAGGGACTGGAAAACGTAGGCTGTAAATGAAACAGCATTAAGCAAGGTTCCATTGCTGTCAGATCTGCCTGCTCTCATTTCCAGCGAAAGTATTAAAAAAAGCCATAAACCAAAAGCCTACCACGTACATAGAAGAAAACAATCCCCTCAACCCGTCTCAATCCGGTTTCCAATCTAACCACAGCACAGAGACTGCCCTCATCACAGCCACAAATATCATCAGACTCCTCCTGGACCTAGAAATCTCATCTGCCCTCATCATCCTCGACCCACGGCAGCCTTCAACACAGTATCCCAAACACATTGCTCTCAAGGCTCCACCAGATCAGAAACAGAGGAAAAAACCTCAAATGGATTGACTCTTTTCTTTCAGGTAGAACTCATAGAGCCTACCTACTGCCCTTCACCTCAAAACCTAAGGATGTTGTCTACAGCGTCTCTCAGAGATCTTCCCTCAACCCAAACCCTTTTCAACACATACTTGTACCCACTAACCAACACCATCAGAAACCACAGACTCAACAAAATCTCCTACGTAGATGGCACTCAGCTCGTCCTCTCACTCTCCAAGGACACCGCCACAAAGAAAAACAATTTCCACAACTGCATAAACAGTGTTGCAAAATGGATGAGGGACACATTCCTCAAATTCAACACCGACAAGATGGAAGTATTCGTGTTCCGCAACACCATCTCACCCTGGGATGAAACCTGGTGGCCAGCCAAGCTGGGGCCCTCCCCAACGACGCCTGAAACCTAGGAATCATCCCAGACAACAAACTCAACATGAAATGCCAGGTCAACGCGAGCTCCTCCACCTGATTCCTCACCATCCGCATGCTTCACAAGATTTTTACACCCTCACCCAAGTCCTCATAACCATCCTGCTAGACTACGACAACGCACTCTATGCTGGACTCACCAACACGTTAACAAAAAAAACATAAATCATCCAGAACTATCCAGAAAAATCTAAAAAACCTTCACTGGCTCCCTGTGCACAAACGTTCACAATTCAAGCTCCAGATGCTCTTGTACAAATCCCTGCAAAACCTAGGTCCTGCCTGCCTCAACCATTACATGAATTTTCACCAGCCCCGCACTCCTTCGCTCCGCCTCACTCAACCTTGCGATCACCCCAAGAGTTTGGCTCAGCACCTACAGGGGTTGCACACTCAGACAACTAACAGCAAAAGCATGGAACAGCTTCCCCCCCACATAAGGGTGTCTCCCTCTATCCAGGCGTTCAGAAGGGATCTTAAGACATGGCTATTCAACTGACAGATGAGGCAAAACAGCGCCTGGGTACCCTTACCGGTGATTATTGCGCTTTACAAATTCAATGATTCATTGATTCTAAGGGAAGATGCTCTTTGGAGATCAGTTGGATTCAATGATCTCTAAAGCATTTAAAGATTTAATACATACCCTTCCATATAAGAGGAATTCCAATTCAAGGAGATTCTAGAACAAAAGAATGAAATCATCTCCCCTCAGAGAATTTAAGTCTAATGCAGTGCGTAAGCAGAAATACCAGCCAGGGAAATTTTCTCCCAAGAAAGCTTCCGAGAAGAAGGGTCCAGCAAAGAAAAGGTCCTGACAATTATGGTTTACTCAAGGCGGTGCAAGAGGGAGGGTGGGTACATCTTTTCTACATTGCTGGCAAAGAGATGTAACAGATGCATGAGTTTTGCACATAATCAGCAAGGGTTATCTGATGGACTTTTTGCAAAGGCCTTCAAATACAGGGCAAAGGTAACCCATCTTCCTGCATTATGCCCCAAAAACATGTTGTTTTTTTTTTAATGGGTAGATAGGTTGCTCAGACAAAGGGCAATTATGAGAGTACCCCACATAGTTTAGAAGGCATCAGGTATGTGAAGGCCAGTCCTGGATCTGAAGTGGGTCAGCAGCTGGATATAAAGTCTCTACTTTCAGATTGTGACTTTGACAGTCATCCTCCCACCAGTTTGACAGAGAGATTGATGGACATTAATCGATCTGGAGGATGCTTATCTTCATGTGCCCATCATGAGATCAGACCAAAGGTTTTAATGGTTAGCTCTGGGGGGGGTGATCACTCCTCAAAACCTCTCCCAATGTTTTCACCAAGGTATTGTCACCGCTAGTTGCCCTGCTTAATTTTGAGGGTATTTTTTGTCCCCCCTTACCTCGACAATTATTGATCTAGTCTTCATCAGTAGGTGTGCTGTTGTTTCACACAAACAGAGAGTTGACAGTGTTTCAAACCAACAGTTTTATCATAAACTGGGAAAAATCCAGTCTAAAGCGAGTACAAAATCTGACTTTTGTGGGGGCAAACTTTCTCACTCCCCAGGGAATGGTATTGTTGGCAGCTTCACGAAATTGCAAAGTTCAGAGTCATATTTTGAGTTGTTAAGTTACAGAGCTCCAAGAGTGTGGTTGTGGCTCAGGGCTCAGTGACATCTTGCTTCCACAATCTTTCTGGTCCAATGGGCTCAGTTCAAACTCCACAAATTGGTTATCTGGACTTTGATGAACTCAGATCCAACTTCTAAGAATTTAATGCATAGGATCCCAGTGACTCAACAGGTGAAAGACAATTTGGCACGGTCGATGTGCATGGACAATGTTCTGAAGGGGGTTCAGCTGAATCCTCAGACCCCATAATAATTACAACAGATGCCAGTCTTTCAGGTTGGGGTGCGTGGGGAAATTCAATGCCACATCAAAGGTACTGATCTCACAGGGAGGCTTAGAGATGCTCGAATTGGAGAGTGTTTGAGGCAGTGAGGCAAGCTCTTCTATCCTTACAGTCTCATCTGACAGGACAAGCGGCATTGATTCTGACAGACAAGTTTCCCACCAAGGCCTATGTGAACAAGCAGGGGGAAATAAGGTCCAAGACACTGAACATAGTTGCACAAAGGCTCTTTTCTTGGGCTCAGAACTCCTTGATTTCTCTGAGGGCAAATAATATTCAAGGATTTTGCAAAGTAACAGTTGATATGCTCAACAGGGAAATCCCTTCTTCTCTGGAATTTTCTCTAGATCCGTCAGTTTTCACTTTGGTCACTCGTTGTTGGGGTATGCCAGTTATGGGTCCTTTTGACCGAGATCTCAATGCCAAAATCCAAAGGTTTTGTGCGAGGGAGAAGAACAACCAAGCTTGGGCATTGGATGCACTTTTGTGATGATGGCAGAGGGGTCTTCTTTATACTATCTCTCCCGTTCCCCTGATATGACCCTTTTTGGTGAGAGTGAGTAAAGAGCTAGCAAATGCAATCCTGATTGCTCCTCAGTGGCCTCAGGCAAATTCTCTTGATGGTAATGAAGGTGATTCAGGAATTGTCACTGCCTCTAATTCCATCCCCTTTTGTTTTTCCGATCTGGAGTACGGAGTTGATGAAGAAGCTCCGTTTGATAGCTTGGAAGTTGAGAGAAGGGGATTGAGAGGTCAGGGTCTTCCTGATGCATTAGTGGTCACTTTGCAGGCTTGTATAAAGTTATTAACTTGGAAGTATTATAATAGACACTGGGGGTCTTTTTCTCGATGGTTTGATGGGAGAGGCCTAAATCCTCAACCTGTGAGTTTGATTTTGATGATGAAGTACTTGCAGGAGGGATCGTTATTGGGATTGTCAGTGGCTACTCTTTGAGTAAAATGAGCAGCAATCCAGGTATTCAAGGTCCTTGGAAGAATTTAGTGGATGATGAGGGGTTGATTTACAGGCTTCTGAAGGGTTTGTCCAATACCTGTGCTACGCCATTATGATATTTTTCTACTTGAGATTTTTCCTTAGCTTTTTGAGGCATTGACCAAGGCTATGTTTGAACCTCTAAAACTTGTTGATTTGCAATTTGTGATCCTCAAGACTTTCTTTTTGGTGGCTATTACTTTTGCTAGAAAATTGGGTGAGAAAGGGGCTCTCTCATGTAAGTTCACCTTTTGTAGAATTTTGCAGGATAGGGTGATTTTGGTTCCAGTTATTTACTTTGTTCTGAAGGTCGACTCCCCCTTTAAAAAGGAAGTGTATTTCCAATTTTTATCTTTTTTTCAGAGGAGGCTAGGCTGTATTTACTGGATCTTAGAAGGGTTTTTCTGTATCTAGAGAGAGTACAGTCATTTAAGAAGGTGGATTCTTTGTTGGTTATTTTTGGACCTGGAAAGAAGGGTGGAAATCCAGTGACTTCAACTCTGAGCAGGTGGATTCAAATTTTGATTGGAAAAGCCTATGAGGTAGAGGGGCAACTTCCTCCATTGCAGATTCTAAGAACTTCAACCCGTAGTATGTCTTTTACTGTTGCCAAATTGTAAGGAGCTTCTCTTTCCAAAATATATTGAGCTGCTAGATGGTCTGGCTCCTCTATGTTTCTTAGACATTATAGGTTGCCAGACGTACATTGCCTTACTGATGTTTTTGAGTACAGATTTCTCTCCTCTACTATTATTATTATTATTACTCAGCATTTGTAGAGCACGTAGCTACCCTTGTGCATCCCAGCGCTTGCGGCTGAAAGAGAGACAAATGGAATTATATGGCCGATTGTTGGAATAACCAGGTTTTTAAAAGTTTGCAAAACGGAAGGAGATGGGATTCAGCGCGAAGGTGTGGGGGTAATGTGTTCCAAAGTTCTGCCACATTATAGGAAAAGGATCTTTCTCTGGCTCGTATTCTCCTGATTTTGAGAATGACTGCAAGATTGAGATTAGCCGACCGCAGGTCCTTCTTTGGATGATGGGGGTAATGAGGGATCTGTTGATAGTCGGACCCGTCCCCCACATAGTCTTATGGGCAATGCAGAGAGCCTCGAATGTAATTCTTTTGGGGATAGGCAGCCAGTGTAGGGTTTTTAGGGCTGACTTGGCTGACTGGGTTTTTGGGATCCCAAGCAGCAACCCTGCGGCACAGTTCTGAGCAACTTGGAGCTTCCTTAATATTGCTATGGGAGCCCCTAAGTAGAGGGAGTTGCCATAGTCCAATCGCGATAGGACCAAGGCCTGAATCAGGATTCTTCTTGCAGCCATTGGCAGGAGAAGGAAGGACTTTTCAAAGTAGCCTGAGTGTACCAAAGCAGGCCCCTGTTACCTTCACTGCTTGGAGGTCAAACTTGAAAGAATTGTCTAACCAGACACCCAGACTTTTTATCTTGGTTTTGGAAGTTGGGGTAGGGGCTAGGCACTTAGGCCTTATCTGTTTAAGATCCAAGTTGGATTGGTTACCTAGGAGCATGAGTTCTGTTTTATCTCTGTTAAGTTTGAGGCTGGAGTGCTCCATCCAAGAGGCCACTTTCTCCAAACATGTTTCGAAGTCAGAGGGGAAGTTACGGGGCCATTAAGAGTGGAGGAATTGAGGGGAGTACGTTTTCAGTTTCAATGAAAGTTGTTTTATTCCTGCATACATGGTTAGTTGTCCATCATTTGTTGGCTTGGTATATCTCATATGTGTTGAATTAAAACGAGGGAAGGACATAGGGGTAATGCTTAAATTACTTACTGGTAATGGCATTACTCTAAGTCCTACTCCCTCACTTTTATTCATATTCCCTTCCATCCTCCCAGTATGTAGAACTAATGCATGAGTTGGTTGTGAGCTTGATTACTGACGGGGGATTTACGGGAGGAGGAGCTTTTATTCAATAACTTGTTGTTTGATTGGGTCTAGGTGAGGCAGGCATGCCTCATATGTACTGAATTAAAGCCAGGGAGTAGCACTTAGAGTATTACCATTACCAGTAAGTAATTTATGCATTCATTATTATGACCTACCTCAAAATGGCAAGCATAGATTGCGGAATTGCAGCACTGGTTGCTTTTGAACTCATTGTCATACTGGTCTGGTCTCTGGCGAGTGGACTGAGACTCCACATTCACATTCTCAGACACAGGTTTGTCACCCTGATCCCTAGGACAGACCATTGAAATCCACTACAATGACATAGGCAATTCCAGACTTGAGAAAGGTTTTCCTAGTCATAGTGAATCAAAATTTGAAGAATAAATGTGGGTTGGATTTAATGGCACAAGTAGCTGTCTCAAAACAAATATTTGTTCTTAAGTCCTGAATGTGAAGAGCACATCAGTTTTATTCTCTTTCACAATACATTTAGCTTGGAGTAAGCAGTGGTTCTGGGTGATTTACGTTTGTTTTGTTTTAATTTTGAGGTTGCAGTTTATAGGACTAGTTTAAGGAGCAGCCATTAATCTCAGAGTGGTCTACGCCTCTAATTGCAAAGCGCATTAAGATGGTGCCCTGCTACAAATTATTTGTAAATTATCCACAAAGAGCTACATTTCGCCCTCCCAAAGAGCTCAGACAGCAGTTTCCTATTACACAGCTTTGATAAAAAAATATATGCGTGGGTGAAGTGCACACCCCTCAATGTAAATTTACCGCACAAACTTTTCTCGAATTGCACACAGTAATTACCGGGCAAGCAACCTCACATCTAACATTGATCCAAGGATGCATTTTCATGTTAAAATATAGCGATATATGACTAATTTGCATTTCATGTAATTACACTTAATTAGTGTAATGTTCTCAAAATTTCACATAAATATATAAAAACAAATTAGACAAATTTCGCACACCCTTAATTCCAGCGCCTGTGCAGACATAGTTTGTGAGTTTTTTTGCATTCCCTCCAACTTCTCCCATGCAAATATTTTCACCACTCTAAATAGTAGCCAAACAATAATTGCAGTCCTTGTCACGGTGAACAACAAAAGTCACAAAATTAGCCTAGCACAAAGCAGTCAGGCTTAACTTAGAGGCAATGTATGAAGTATTTGTGCCGTATCAAATCACTAAAACAGTAATAAATTTGAATTGCAAAACAATAAAAACCTCAAACAAGATAAAAAGTAGAATAGAATTTAAAGAACAACAAAAATCCAATTAGCGGAACCGTAGTTATGAATTTGTTCAGGTTTTAGTGAAAACAGCTCCAAGAACTCAAAGTGACAATATTAGTCAATGGTAGTGGAAGAACAGGACCTAGAAACATATTTTTTTTTATATTTCCTTTTATTAAACAAAAAGAATCGACATCACAAGGTACATCACAGTGCAGACAAATTAGGTAATACATGACTATTACATTCAGATTAGTACATGGGCACTTGCATAGCAGCTGCAACCACTGTTACAGCGACGGTGGGTCATCATGTGTGGGTACGTTCGGGGGGTACAAATATCACCTCGGTAGAGGTTCCAATCGTTCCAGATATGTGACCATTTTTTAAGGCACCCTCGAGCTACGTATACTGTTTCCTCTCTAAACATGCACCAGTCCATGTCTCTTTCCCAGGCCTCTGTCGTAGGTATGTGTACGGCCCCCCACAATTGTGCGATATTTCTCTTTGCCACCATAAGGCCCAGTGTTCCCTACATGGTTTGCTTGTTATTCAGATCTGGTGGCTCCCACATATTCAGGGGGCACCTCTTGGCTTCTGGGCGGATAGTATGTGAGAGAACTTCACTGATGATCTTGTGTATTTTACGCCAGTATCTTTGGATGTGTATGCACTCCCACAATAAATGCATGAAGGTTCCTACACTGCCTCAGTGTCTCCTACAAGTTCCTTCATTTGTTGCTCCCATTTTCACTAGACTTGGTCCTGTTATATATACTCTATACAGTATCTTTAAATGGACAAGCCGCAACCTAGCCGATATAGCCACCTCCCGCGGGGACGCTGTCGCCACCACCCAGTCTTCATCATCTATGACTAAACCCTCTCTTTGCCACTTCTCTCGTATGCCTCGGAGTGGGTCACTGGAGTGATTGATTCGTTTTTTATATGTCAAGGAGGTAGCCATCTAACAGTCTATCCTTGAGAGACGAGGATTCTAGAGGAGTGATCCCTCCCGGAAGCATCGTCTGCAATGCATGGTGAACCTGCATAATCTAAAGTGTTCTGTAGTGGCCAAGACATTTTCTTGTTGTAGGGAGGCAACTGATTTGATGTCTCCCTTCACCCAGAGGTCTCCTACCTAGAGATAGCTATGAGGTCCCATTTGTCGAAACCCTTCGACTTCCACAGGTTCCCAAGCAGTTCTGAGTCCCATAGGGGAGTGGCCAGCATTAACTTGTGGTCCCATCCCAAACTTCTGTTGGCCGCTTGCCAGACTTGCACCGAGTGTTTGGTCGGTCCCGTCAGAAGAGGTTGTCCACATTTCAAGTACAACGCTCTGTTATAATTTCCCCCAGGTAGCAACCATCGATCCATGGCCTAGCCTGGGTCGTCTATCCGGCGTAGGTGCCATGGTTGATGGCGGCCAGGTGCGCTGCCCAATAATATTTTTTAGATCGGGGAGGCCGATACCCCCATCATACCAGCCGAGTTAGAGTTTGGCGAGGGCTATACAAGGTTTCCCATTCCACAGTAGGTTCCTTTGACGCCTTTCAATTTCTCTAAAATAACTGGCAGAAACTAGATCAGGGGAGGTTTGCAACACGTATAAAAACCGGGGCAGGGACATAATTTTAAACAGCGACGCCCTGCCTAGCAATGGAAGTGGGAGTGCCCTCCAGCTTACCGAGTCCCGTTTCAGCCTTTGCAGGGGTGGCAGGAGGTTATGTTCAAAGCGGTGCATAGGATACGTCGAGATAAAAATGCCCAAGTATTTAAAACCTAGAAACAATTTGACACTGGATGCAAGAAAGCACAGGTCAGATACACCAATCAGGTTTGTCCTGGTCAAAGATTTTATCTTCTTACTTTAGACCTTTAAGTGCCAGTCCACCAAACGAGTAAACTTCTAAAAGCCTCCAGGATCTCAGGAGAGACACTTAGGGCCCGATTATGAGTTTGGTCATCCGAGGACCGTCAGATTCGAAAGGGCGTGGCGGTGTCAGTCTCCTGGCTGCCCATTTACAAGTTGGGAGGTCGGACCGCCACAGCCCGGCCACAGCCGCCAGGGAACGACCATTTTCTGGTGGTCTTGCAGCTTTGTAGAGGCATCAATATGCGGCAGTTTCCTCCAACCTTATCATGAGTTTCCTCTCCGCCAGGGTTTACTCTGGGAGTTTTCTATCATTGAATCCAGACATATCACACAACGTTGAACATATTGTTAAAACAAATCAGACTAATTGTCTTTACCAACACTTATTAACAGTATCCAATAAATGAGTACCCACAATGACTTTATTGGGACTATTTGGAATTTAAAGTTTTTGTAATTTTTTTAATATGTGCCTAAGAATTTAACATTACAAAGGTTTGTGGAAACGATTGTGGCTTCAGAGTGTCTCAATCACTCCCCTTCCCCATTTGCATCACTTTACTATGCACTCTCTTACACTGTTAGCAGTGTTTACTTTGTAAACAAAAACAAGTGCCCGGGCCCCCGGCAGGAGACCACTGCCCCTTGGGCCACCCATAGTCCCTGCCAGCGCTACAAATGACTGTAGCAACTCAACTACAAACCCTCACACTCCTACAAATGTGACAATTCAGACTATCCCAGGACCCAAAATCTATCAAAAAAACGGCTAGGACGACAGGTATTTATAATTTTTAATGACATTTGAATTAAAAAACAACTGTTGCTCTGCTCATCTCTAAATTATACAACCATCCTACCATGTCCCAAAAAGTAATGCGTGCCAGTGTTGACAATTAAGTGCTGGTGTCAAGCACAGGAAACCACCAGCTCAAATTAAGCACTGTCTGTTGGTCACTTACAACTTTTTTCTCCCCACATCTTTCTAAAATCCTCCATCTGAATTTTTCAAACATTATCTCCTTGCATTTTTACACTGTCCTTCTACATGGACTTCCTTGCACTTCCCTTCACTGTGCCCTCTCTCTCACACACACTCTCTCTCCTCACTGGTAAACACAGCATTTTCTTTTTCTTTTGGCACTGACAATATTTCAACAGCTGTGTACCGCTTTTACATACTTTCATATAAAATAGCAATTACACACATTCATGGTAAGTGACATAAATGTGACCATCATTTTCTGTGCCAAGCAGAGAGGCCAAACAGTTGGATGAGCATGTAGTCTAAACACCTTTATGACAGTGTGAGGAACTTGCACTGACTTCAGACTCAACTCCAGAGCTCTCGATCATGCCCACACACCTACAATATCGACTCACACAGGCACCATTCACAGCACACACTACAAAAAAAATCAATATAGAAACACAGCATCTTTAAAAAGCAAATACTCTGAGGGACTACAATATGAAGTAAAATGTAAATCCATATTTGTAAAGCGCGAACTACTTACCCTTACGGGTCTGAAGGTGCTGGGGGCCATCGTGGAATTTAAGTGAGCTATTGCCCAGAGTCACATGGTGCTGAGCTGAGCAGCCACCAGAGCCGGGGATCAAACTGTGAAACCTATGTTTCAAAGTCAGCTGCTCTGGCCGCTGCACCACACCTCTCCACTCAAATGTGAGCCACGAACAGGCACTGCTTGGCTGACATGGATACCTTAAGAGTTTTTACAGTCATTGTTGACAATGTTTTTGCCTGTAAAATACAGGATTATAGGGCTAGCAGGGACCTGTTTCAAAGTCAGATTTTAATTGCTGCTGGGCTAAGACCTGGCAGGACCCATCCCCATTAAAGCCTTATTTTTAGATGAGCAAATGTTATATGTCCTCTGAGTGATCAAACTATTAAGTGTTGCCATCATTCATCAGTAAGAGTTGGACCCCAATTCAGTAGCCTAAAGGTACCAGTGGGGGGGAATGGGCGTCACCACCTGATCTGACCTGTTTAGTTAAGCAAAAGGTAAATGTACGAGGACCTGGATGGCTTGCCACCAAGTATTTCACTTGGTGGCAAAACTTTATGACTAGTAACTGCAAAACACATACTTGCAAACACAAATAAAAAACAACTCTGATGCAAAAACATCCAGTTATAAACAGTTCATAATAACATCTATCTTTCTAATGCAAATGATTCAATTGCAGGATGGTAATAGTGATCTCATGACATTTTAATAAAACAGACTTCGTCAGAACGTTCCCTAGCCTGAGGTAGACTGCGGGAGGAGAGAGACACAGATTGTGAAGGCGTGATGGCGCTGGAAATTTCTATTCAGAATTTTAATTTTAGGGATTTTTTTTCATTTTTTTGTGTAAGGTCTCACCACGTTTTCGCGCATGAGGTGCCAACAGGACAAAGAGTCAGAGGTGGTCAGGGCCGGACGGATCTTTTATTCCACCAGGCATTTCGCCAGTAGGCTGAAGCCCTTGGAGGCCGGTTTCAAAATCCTCGGCTGCTCCAGGAGCCTCTATAGCTTTGTCCAACTCCATGATATTAATTGCAGTAGGCAGGGGAGACTTCAAGAGAGGAGAAAGCGAGAGAGTGAGGGTGGAGGGAAAGAGAAATAGACCATACAGGAAGATGAGAGAGAGAGAACAAATGGACGGAAAGAGAGAGATCAAGGGAGAAGAGTTGGTCTAATAGCTAGGGCGGTTGACCTCGAATCTGGGAACTGGGTGTGAGTCTCAGCAGCGACGCTGAACATCCTGTGGTTCTGGGCAAATCACTTAATCTCCCTGTGCCTAACAAAAAAATGAATGTGTCCTCATGTAACGCAATTGGTGCTATGTAAATGGCTCTGATACCCGATACCTTCGGTTCAAGTACGTGCTATATAAAACTCTGTAAAAAAAAATTAAAAAAGGAAGCGGGCTGGTTTGAGCATTTTTGCCAGAGCTGCTTTTGGTTTCCATGTTCGGCCCTGGAGGGATTATGACTATGGATAGAGTCTCAGGTAGATTTGTTTATTGCATGAATATCACTAGCATTGTGTATGACCCTAAGCGACACTACATGATCATACATAACTAGGATGACCACCTCACGCCATGTTCTCAGTAAATATACAGAGTAAGAGAAAGGCAGCATCAATGCATGTGCCCTTACCAAGGGGCCTATTATGATTGCGGTTTTTCCGCATCCTCCGGGCCGGCGGAAGCCACCGCCGGCCCGGAGGATGCGGAAAAACCGCAGCAGACCCACCAAAGACCCACCGCCACATTAGGATGGCTGGTGGGTCCTGATTTCCGTCCGCAGCTTTTCCGCCGTGGTTGGCATACAACCACGGCGGAAAAGCTCTAATAGGGTGGCGGTGTCTCTCAGACACCGTCCGCCATATTAGGAAGGGCTTTAAAAAATGCTTTTCCGCGGCAGGTTTTCCGCCGTGAAAAAGCATGTGTAACTTCACTGTGGGGGCCCGTTGCGGGCCCCCTAGGTGAAGGGGGGTGGGGGGTGCACATGGGGGGTACCTATGGTACCCCCCTGCATTTGTATGCAGAAATCGGCAGGCACCGCAAGGTGCCTGCCACTTTCTGCATACAAATGCAATGTATGCATTTTTACCATTGCGGCGGATGCAGCTTGAAGCAGCACCCGGAGCAATGGTAAAAATAGAGGATGTGACCGCCAGGGTGGCGGTCACATCCTAATTGCACAGGAGGGAACTCCGCAGGCAATGCGGAGGTTCCCTCCTGCTCTATGGTGGCGGATGGACTCAGGTCCGTCCGCCATCATAATCGGCCCCCAAGTGCATGGACAGCCATGAGTGTGGGGGGAGTGGGAAAAGAGGGGGAAAAAGGGAAGATGGAAGCTCAGTCAGAAACAAAATGAAGAAAAGGGGAAAATGCATGATTTCCATCAACAAAGGGAGAAGAAAACGCCCCACTGTTTATAGTGGAGACAGATTGTTAAACTTTCATGTGAAGGCCAAAATGTAGCACTTCGAATTTTTTTCCTGAACTGATACATATTTTCCCAAATCTCAGATTTTTGATGAGTGAGTTCCACCAAAATGGGGCAGGTTTCGATACTGCTGAGCTGGCATTACATTTTTCACTTTCGAGTCAAAGAGTACCTTGGCTGATAGTTTTGGTCCCTCCGGAAACGGTTAACGAAGGTTGGGGGTAAGTTGGTTGCTGAAGTGGGAGGACTTTCAAAGTGAAACATACAAGCTAGAAATTGAGGCTTAGCCCAGCAGTAACCAGTGAAGATCCATCTCTACTGGAATTATTTGGTCCAACGTTTGGAGTCATTGCAGAGCATTTATAGACGGAAACAATTTTTGGGAGCTCCAAGGAGTATTTCCATTGTGTATCTCGGAGATCCCAGTGGCTTGAATAAATGGGTGCAAGTCTGATTGTTTTTTTAAAAAAAAGGTCGGAAACTTGTTGTTGCTGCTTTAGCTGATTTCTCTGTGTAGTTAGTGTATGTTCTAGAGGGGAAGTTCCAGTCATTCCAAAATCAAAGAGATTTGACTTCGCATCAGTTTGAAAAAGTTTCTATTTTTAGTTCCTCTGTGCAGTTAGTGTTGAATTTTTTCTAGGCGGTGGGAATAAATTCTGTGGTTTTTTGTATTTAATTTGAGGAAGTTCAATCACTTAGTTATTTTTGAGTGTGATCATTTCTTAGTTATTTTTTTTAAGTGTCATATCGTTGACAATTGGCACAGTTTTCATATAAAGGAGTGTGTCTTTCCATATTGGTAAATGAATACATCTCTCTCTTTCACCAAGATTCCCCATGTACAGATTGAAAGTGGAGGCAATTATGTGGTAGGGGGGAGTGTGCAAGTGCCCGGCCAGATCCAAGCAGGTATTTCCCATTCTCACAAGCTGTTTGCGATTAAGGTGTACCAAATTAGAATATGCAAGTACATGCTGTGTAAGTCTCCAGGATTTCTGGGAATCTCCTATGTCCAATTATTTTGGAAGCCTCTAAGAGGTCAAGAAGGACCAGGAGATTGGCCTGCAAGCCTCTCCATATGGTGAAGTCTGCGTCCCTCGGTGTTTGGTAGATTGCAATCCTCGCTAAACCAGTGTGATATGCAGAGGGGAGGCGAGGGTCACATGTCCTGGCCGGGGACAGGCCGGGTGTTGGATGCGGCTGTAAAAGGCAAACACTGGAGATTGCTGGAAGCAGGACTCAGACTTTTCATGGGATGGAAGTTTGGAGCTTGGGCACAGCACTGTCGCTCAGTGGAGGCAGAGGAGGTCACACAGATGGTCTACTTAGTAAACGGTATGGTCCTGAATGCTCTGAGTATTTTGATATTCCTTAAGGGAGCTTTAAAATCAGCCATTTCTTAGTGTGTTTGGATATTTATGTGTGTTTATTGAGTCTATAAACCCACCAGTCTCCAAGCATTTTGTAGCAGGAAGTAAGTGGATTAAAAAATGTATGAGGTCTGTTTTTTTTCCAATTACACAATTTTTGAGCTTCTGAGTTCTAAGATTTATCAATCGGCTCAGGTTTTTAAACTTCTGACCACCAGTGATCATCATTTAAGAGAGATTGATTAGAGAGTGTAGAGCGGCTAATGCAGTTCGATTTATTCTTTCCAAACTCAGAAAATGTATGAAAGGAATGTTGTACTCAACCCAACCATAAGAGCAGAAATCAACCACCAGTGTTGGTGGTAAACACTTACCTGCATATTTACTAACATTACCTGTAACACAGGGCAGCAAGGGAAGTTGCTGTGTTGTGTGAAAGCGAGAGAGCAGAACGGTGTCATATTTTCAAGCTTATGATACATTTCCGTTCCCTCCTAGCACTGGTGCAATTGTGGCTACCTAGAAAAAATCAAGGCACCCATGGCCATATTGCAGGGGTGCCTGCGTTAAGTTCAGGCTAGGTTTTGTACCAGAAAGGGTTCCTTTCCTGCCCAAAGGCTATCCTTTCAGGCTATTTGTTCTTTGCATGTGTGCTGCAGATAACCTCCTTCAAACACACATAAATTATAAGAGTTTGCATAATACACATAACTATCTGTTGTCTTTATTAAATGGTGAAGGGGCTGACTCAGAGCACCAAACTGAAACAGCCACGCCAATCTTGTTACAGGAATTAACAAGTATTTCTACAACTAAACAAATTTGTTACAAATACAGTGTTCCTACATAAGGTTGAATGTGGTAGAAGGTTTATTGTGAAACATTAAGTAATGTAAGGTGGACTGGCCTTTGTGGGCATTCCCCCACAATATCGATTACAGAATATTTTTGGGGCAAAATATTGTGGGGGGGGGAAATTGAAAACCAAAATATTTTGAAGGTAAGATTATATAGGTAAGCATAGGTTTACTATACTTAACTCCACAGATATGTATGTTGACAATTTGTATAACTTCAAGGTACATAGAGATGAAGTTAAAAATAGTAAATCTACATTTACCTTCCATGTGCATTTACTTTCTCAATATTTTATTCCCCAGTATTTAGACCTCAATATTATCGCCCCAAAATATTTGTTTCCTCTATATTCTGTCATTAACCTTTTCTGACCACTCGGAGGCATGATAAACTACTATCTGTGCATTAGTATGCACTATTAACATAATAGCTATAGTATATTAAATAATAATAAATAAACTAATAAAACAAGGTCAAATGATATTTGGTTAAAGAAAGTGAGTCTATTAACATTTATTGCCCGAATCATTTTTGGAAAAAAAATGTTTTCCCTAGAAGGCTTTGGAGCAGGAATTCACCTGAGACGAGTGCATCATGGCTGCCCACCTACAAAACTCAACACTCTGAAATTAATGCAACTTGCCTTATGACCCAGGTAGTTCAAGCTGGGTGCTCTCCTATCTCAATTTCCCTCTATGATTAACTCATAACTCTTGTCACTCCATCAGCATCACTGTATTGCTCAGACTGAATCTATACATGCAAATGTGAAGTGTCAATGTATCCCCCATCTCTGGCCAGAACACCCCTCCTTTCAGGCAGTAGGGACAGACATGTAAATCTATCTTCTCCTATGTCTTACGCCGATAACCTGACCTCTTTGGAATTACTGTGCCAGGCAGTGGCAGAGAGGGTCCAGTGATGAAATGGGGTCACCCTCTCTATATTGGAGAAATGTGGTGTGCTCGCTGAATATCGAACACAGAATATTGACGGGTCACAATATCGAGAACAAAATATAGAAAGAAATGTCTACAGGAAATTGTCTAGATTTTTCATTCTGAACTCCACATGCAAATAAATGACACATATATCTTCAAAGTACATAGATGTGGAGTAAGAAATAGTAAATCTATATCTCCCTATTTGCACTTACCTTTTGAAGTTTTGTTGCTCAATGTTCTGTTCTCGATATTCTTGTTTTAAGAAGAACAATGGCTCCTGTGGCATAGATACTGGATGATGATTTAAGAAAGCCGTAAAATACGTATATAAGGACACGGTTTGAGGGAGATGTCAAAAAGAAAGAACTACCAATACACCATTCTAGTTGTTCAATAAATTGTATTGAAAAAACTTGAATTGCAGTAAATATTTATATACATGAAGCAAAATTATTTACATTTGTGTAAAAGTGTCCCAAGTGAAAATATGAACCAAAGTATTAGAATAACATAAGTGAAAAAATGTGCAAGGTTTCAATAATTTGTTGTTCATAAAAGCGACCACTTTCTTTCATCAGATTATATAACATCTATACAATCATAGAGTGCTGTATTCAAAGGTTCGCTTTTCTTAGTTGTCGACGGCGTTTCGACCCTAGCATGGGTATAGGGTCTCTTCAGGACCTACGGTATGGGACATCTGATTTAAGAAACCGTTAGAAGGTCGGTGAACTTGGTGCAAACCATGTATTGGTGAATTAAAAGTATTAAAAAGAATTAAAAGTACTTACCAGGCAACCCAGCCGGGTTACCTAGTAAGGGCCTGCGTCTAGCGATTCAGCGTGGGAGCACGATGGCTGTCTTCACGTTGTAAGAAGCTATACTGAGGTGTGCAATTATTTTCATTCATGTAATTAATTGGATTAAGTAGCGGCTGCTCAATGGTAGTTACCCTTTCTCCAGGGTAGTTTCTTTCACCGATGGTAGGGGGGGAAGGACTGCGTCTGTCAGCCCTCTCCTCGGTGCACTGACCGATATTCTTGTAGCACAATATTCTGGGTAAGCATGGGCGGATTTTGCGGATTGGCAATCCGCGAACTTGCGTATTTACGGATTCGCAATCCGCGAAGATCCGCGAACTCTAGCGGACTTGCGGATTTTTCCGTTTTTTGTGTTGGCGCGTGTTCGCGCCGATTTTGGGACAAGTTCGCAATTGCGAACTTACTTTTCGGCTTGCAACGGCCGCGACTATGTTGTTTCTACGTCTGGTTTATCATCACAGGTTCACAGCACCCTCTGTTTCACCACTGCCACCCTCTGGGACACCCATGCCACCCTCTAGTACATCCTCACAGGCACCTATTAGGTTTATTTATTACTGTAGATTATGGTGGTTGAAAAAAGCTAGCACACCTGCCCTTCTTCAACTGCCATCAATTAATTTGTGTTTCATTAATGTGTCAGTAATTTTGAAAGTTCCAGTCTGGCTGGCACCTGCTTCCTTCCTTATCTGTAATTTGCTATTTGTTGCAGTGATTTTTTTTTTTTACAGGACCTTTATGGTGCTATTCTATGAGCCTGCTGTTTGGGTCATAGCAGGGTCATAGAATTGTTGCAAACTCTGGAGGGGCCCATCAGGAAGCACTACCTTGAATGTTACTAATGTTAAGTTTGAACTTTTGCACCTGCTCATTGCTTTCATTTTAGCTAAAATCGTTTTTTTTGCAATTTCGCGCGTTATTTGGGGCGCGAATCCGTGCGAGATCGATTTCGGAAGCCGCGAATACGTGCGAATACAAAATTGTTTTTGTTGCGACGTGTATGTTCGCGTGATCTTGCGCGTGTTCGCGAGGCGCTTCTAGCTATTCGTTTGCCAAGTTACCCTATCGGTCGTACACGGGCGCGGCCATCTTGTTGGCGTGACGTAATTCCGTTTCCGCCCGCTATGTGTAATCTCGCAAAGTGTGCTGCTCGCGAGTACAAGTTCGCGCGTACTCGCAAGGAAAATCTCGCGCGAACTTACCCACGCGGTCGTGAACGGGCGCGGCCATCTTGTTTCTCATTCATTGCTATGGTTCTGGGCATGCTTTCTCTATCCTCTCTCAATCTCTGCCATCCTTTGCTTGTTTGAAGTTTTTTTGATCTAATTTTACTTATTATCTAACCCTCTATTTTTCTAGCTCTATATTTTTGTGTTTTCTGCAGCTTTTAGTTACTTTTAAACTACTTTTTTAAACTCTTTTATTTTCTTCTTCACTATTCTATTTCTTCTTTATCATTTAAGTTTATTTCTGCCCAGACCATGGTAAAGGGAGCCGGGAAGCACCCTGAGAAGGGGAAGGGTCCCGCACCCCGTGCCCGGCTCCCGTGCGGGCGTTTAAGGGGGGAGCAAGTGGTCCCGAGGGAGATCTTTAGCGCGGAGGAAGTGGCGGCACTGATCTTCCATGTCCAGCGCCGCCTCCCCAAGACGATCCTGGGAGGCGGCAAGATCGCGACCGGCTATGGCATCCGGGAGCGCCGCCAGCGGTGGGAGAAGGTGTGCCGGGCCATGTACAAGATCTCTGGGGTCCGGCGCACGTATAACCAGGCCACCCACCGCTGGACCGATGTCATGGACCGGGAGCGGGACTTGCTGGACGCGCTCGGCGTAGAGGTCCCCGGGCTTGGTGAGTAGTAGTAGTAGTACATTTACTACTCTGTTTTATCCGGCTCTGTTATTTGCAAATCTTTGTTCTTTACCAAGAGCAATAATGCTGCCGATTACATTGAGGTAAATTATATTTCAAAATCTTCTATGCATTTCATTTTCAGGTGCACTGCTCTCCTTCTCAGTAGCCTTGCTTGCTACTATGCTTCTTTGTTTTGTATGTTGTGTTCAGAAGCATTTCATTGGCCTGAGAAATTATGTATCAGTGTACTGTAAAGAAAAGAACTGCGTAATGCTAGACAGTAAGGGTCATATTTTCAATTACCGGCGCATCCCTGCAAAGTAGCAGGGATGCGGCAGTAATTGTGTGCCATGCCACCACCACCCATTGGCCCAAAACGTCACAGAAGCCTTACGCATCTGTGCCGTAAAGGCAGCGCATTGCTGGAGTTGCGTGCCAACGATGGCGCAGCTCCAGCAATGCTCTGGGGTACCCTATCTCCCCAATGCTGCATCAAGCCGTACGTCGGCTTCAAGCGCGCAGGGTTTGAGTCATGCATCATTGTCATAAAAATGACTGATTGACATCTTGTAGATTTCCCTCAGCCACTTTTAGGATTCGTTCCTGCGCAGGTACGCCCTCCCTTGCGCCGGAACGCCCCCTGATGGCGCAGGGCTTTACAACGTGATGCATCGCCCATATGCCCATATGTGTTTTTTTTTTAATATATACGCCGCACCAACACCATGGCGAGTCTTTTGTTCTGCCGCTGCGTCAGAAAAGGCACGCAACAATGGAGGAAAATCAGCCGCAACTTCCGCAAGGGACTTATAAATCAGCCCCAACAGACTGAAGTCCAGTGTCCTTCCTTTAGACAGTCACATGGCTATCAGAAGAAATAGTGGCGGTGGTGGCGGGTGGATTGATAGTTTGAGTATTCACTGATCTGCAAGCAGGATGGACTTTGTCTGTCACGTGTTGTGCACTACTGCCTGCAGTGCCAGGCCTAGGCAAACCTCTTTAGTAGTCTGTTTATTGAGTTACATAGGAACTTTCTAAGTCAACGTTCCGCAAATCAGGCAATACGAATAACGTAGTATACCACATGAGATAGATCCCGTGGAATAGTTGTCTATCTATTTGCTATTTTTCCAAAATATGTTGTTATTGTTCTTTTGAAATGTTTGATTTGGTTGAAAAATCTCATCCATGTTTTATGGTTTTTCTTTCTTTCATGTTGTACATCAGCTCCCCCCAAGGGCAAGAGGACACAGGAGGAGGGTGCTGAGGATGCAGGCCAGGATCGGGCAGGCGAGGGCTCCTTTGCTGGCCCCAGTAAGTTTACATTTTACTAAACAGTACCTATTTTTTCCTAGCGTTCCTCATTCGATTTTTTCTAAATCGTCTTTGATCTTCTTGTAGACTGAATATAAATTCTTATCCTGCCTCGAATATGATGACTCCCTGTGGTATTACTAGACTATTTTTATTAGTCTGTCTGTGTAGCTAACTAAGATTGGACATTTGGCAATTCCATTGGACTCCCATTATATTCAGCAATACCTCTATGCACTGTCTCCTTACTGACTAGATAGTGTGGCAGAGTCATTCAGCTCCCGAAGTCACCGATTATAGATCCCCAATGATCTCTAGATTATCGTACGCAGGACAAGAGAGTAGTACGGAGTCACAGCACAGTCAAGAAGTGTCAGAGGCACTCATGCTTGCAAAAATTCCAAAACCTTTAGCTCATCCACTCTAGTCTAGAGGAACAAAAACCACAGAGTCTATTTAAGTGTAAAAGCTTTATTAAAAGTAAACACATTTATTGAAATCTACTTTGTCATAAAACTATTTAACTGTAAACGGAAAAGTGGTTAGTGCTGACGATTAATTGGACACATTTCTTGTGGTCGAGCCGAACTCTCACCTACTTTGAACTTGATCCTGGTCGTGTTCTTAGGACTCAGGAGTCAAGCTTCTGTCTGTTAGGAGAAAAAGTGGTGCGTGTTAAAAATCAAAAGCAAGCATTCATCAGTTGTGCATAAAAGTGCAGCAAGACAACAGCCTTCCCTGGAAAATGGGACATTTTTACTATGGAGTAGACAGTCACAAATTATTACATTGTATTCTGTTTTTTTAACATTTCTCCTAGACCAAATATTATATAGTAGTGAGTGGTGTATTCTAACTTTCTTAAATGTACTTTGTAGGTGTAACATCTGGTGACGGGGCCAGCGCGGAGGTGGCTGATGTGTTGGACTTGGACTCGGAGGCCTCTGGGGAGGATGCGGCGGTAGAAGAGCTGGTGGCCGTTCCTGTGGGGGATCAAACGGTGGTGGCGGAAACAGGTAAGCTATATATTCCTTACTTATTGAGATTGAAGACTGCATAGTGTGCTTTCTGCACGGGTGTATTACAATTACAAATCAACCAGGTAGTAGCCTCCTCGAAATGTACTTCGACTTAGCTGTGAAGTTTTTGGTGAGAAGAATCCCAATAAGTTCTTAGACGAACGTGATGGATGGGATGAACGAAAAGCGAAAGAAGGGTGTAAGTAAGTGGGACGCGAACTTGTATGATGGCTGGCAAAGAAGAACGATATGTGTTTGCTTGGACCCAGAGGTGGCTGGGAAGGAAAGAATATGGTATGGTGCATGGCTGGGTCAATGATGAAGCAAGGATGGGTGGAAGGACAGCAGCCTGGGTGGGTGAAACAGAAACTGTATGTGTGCGTATACTTTGAATGAATGGATGCCTGGAGCATGGTATTCTCTGACTCTTACATAGCAAATGTGTATCTAGAGAGAGTAGATGGTCGCCAGGTGAAGTAAGTGTTACCTTGAAGAGCATGTACCACCGCACCCGCACGTCCGTCCCAGTGCAGGGAAGGCAAGGAAAAGAAATTGTAAATGTGTCCAATACTTCCATGAATAGTAGCAGTACTTTGTATTGCGTTTGCATTCACAGCATATATCTGGTTATTACGGTGGACACTCCGTACCTCTCTTAATAACTTTAGTTTACTTGTAGTACGTCATTCATGTGTGGGTGTATCACTGTGTTCACTCAATATTAAGCAAAGCACCTAAAGTCATCTCATCTGTCATTAAATACGTCCCATGTGAAGTGATAGATAATCAAATTAGTTAGCTTCTTCAGTTTCCTTTTCTAGTACTCATTTGCACTGTAGGGTGAAAGGTAAATTAATTAAGCAGTAGCCCTTGTAACAGAGTATTCTCAGTGCCACCCGTAATAGAAAAGTAATAGCTTCACCACCTGCATGTACTGGACCGGTACAGTAACGCAAGTCTGTCTCCATCATCATGGTGTGCAACTTTTTTTCTCGGGTGCAACTTCACTGTGCTGTGTCCATGTCATTCTGCCGGCTTGCATAAGATAACGTACCCATTTCCCTAAACAAGAGAGAAGAAGAAGAATAAGACTGGTGTACTGTCATAGTCGACTGTAATGGAAGTCCATAGTGGTCGTAGAATTAGTTCATTAAACTACCACTACTGTTAGAGCAAGGATGCAGAAGTGGGAGGGTTACATAGATACTGTCCTCAATAGTTATGTACTGTGCTTTCAATTTGCTACTTGTACTCTGTGACCCAACTTTCGGCTCAATCACTTTGTGTTATTAATAAGGAGCATTGGTTACAGACTATGTCTTTCTTTCTTCATATAGTTGCTCCTTCTTCCAAATCAACAACAAGGAGGGAGCAGGCTAGATTGGCCCGGCAACGGAGGCTGGAGGCCACAGTCGCCGAGTATCGGCGGCTGGTGGCCCTGGAGGAGGAGGAGGACACGCAGTCGAGCGGGGCAACATCTTCGACTGCATCCTCCTCCGTGACTAAACCAGCGGGACCGAGCCGGGCTAAGAAAGCCGACCGCCACCGCCAAGCACCGGAAACACCAGCTGCCCCCCACAGGAGCTGCAAGGAACGCCAACACCGCCTCCGAGTCCGCATGTCCAACCTGGAGCAGGAGGTCCTGAGGTATAAGACCTTGGTTAAGGGCCTCCGCTCCGAGCTTGCCACCCTCCGCAAGGAGTATGATGCCCATGCCGCATCATGCACCAGCACCAGCACCCTCCAGTAGTGGAGTGTCCCTTGCCCTTTTTTTATAGACTTTTGGGGGGTGGGATTTGGGAGTTGGGATCGTTTTGGGACGTTTCAGAGACAATCGTTGGGGTTAGGGTGGGTGAGGGAGATTATTTTGTTAGGGATAAATAAATATATTTTTCAACTACTTTATCTGACCATACCTGTTTTTTACTGCTTTTCAGTCTGGTGGGTGGGGGGCGGGGGTGTAACAGTAACTTTGTTTTCCTGAACAGTCGTAGGACTTTAGTAGTACAACCGTCAAACTCTTGTCTACTCCGAAATAATACTCCATTATACTACCTCCCACCAAACGCTTATCTTACCTGTAATTTGTGTTAGAAATTAGGGCTAGGCCCAGGGCTGGCTCCAGGTGAAATGGGGATTAACGTTGTCATTCCTGGGCGGGTGACATTTCCTCATTGCGGTGTTACTAGTGGTGTGACACAGTGGCAGTTGCATGCCTATGGAAAAAAAGAAAACGAAACCTTGTTTGTACTCCTTACTGTAGCATTACAACGGTTACGGTACGATCGAGAAAATAGCAGGTGACAGTACACTAGAACAGTGCCATAATGTAGCCTAACAAATGGTAAAGTATTGCAAGTATAACTAGTACTTGCGTTGAATTTATTTGACATTGGCTACTACTACTAGAAGATATAGTACTGAAGCTGAGTAAGTCTAGAAGATATCCTCGTATTCCTTCACCAGCCTGTTGCTGCTATCACCTTATCCTCCCCAGCAAGTGTGTGGAATTATTGATGTCATTTTAGTCAGACATCAAGCAAAACAACACAGCCCGGGGGAAGAGGGTTAGGGTTTGTAAAATGGATGGGAATGGGGGTTTCTTTTTGGGTAGGTTTTGTTGAGAGAAGAAAAAAAAAGCAGAGCATGGACAAACAATAATTGAAGATACAGAGTTTACAGACAATCTTTGGTTACAAAGTAAAGGTAAGCACATGCAGTCACACTCATAGAATAAAAGACAACAATGGATACTGTATCTGTATTGCGTATGTTGTTGGAGTTGTCCTGTTGAAATTGGTAAGTAAGTTGCATGCAGCAAACAATTCCTCTTATTGGCGGCACTCCTCCATTCCAGCTGACGCTTCGTCCATCAATGTGGTGGTGACCACTGACAGAAGAGACACCCTGTCCACTGCCTGCCTGGCGGATGTTGACTGAAACCCGGCCTGTAATTATTGAACGGAAAACAGGAAGTGCTATTACAATACCACTGATAAATAAATAAAAGGTATGTACGCTGTGTGGTTCAAAAAGTCACACTTTGATGATGCCTAGCAGAAAAATGGTTACAAAACGTACTTTGAAAGTAACAGTAGACCCAAATACAGACCGTGGATTGTATTCAAACCACTTGCCTGCAAGCAAAAGTATCCATAGCCAGCATCGCTCCAACAGTGCTCTACAACAACAGAACCGCGTTGCAATAGAACCCCCCTAAACACATGCAATCCTGCTGCTAGGGCTAACCCTAACGAACCCTAACTTACAAAGTGCCAAAACTGGTGTTTCCTTATGGATTTTGTCCAACTAACTTCTAGCCGGTATTAGACCTTCCCAGGAATGCCCCAGGCAAGACCCGCCAACCCACCCGCAAAAAAACACCCGACACAACACCACCAAACAGCGAAAAAGCTAAATCTCATACTTACAATGTCTCTCGGCCTTCGGTCCAAACGCGGCGCTGTGCAGCTAGGTCGTCATCATCATCAATCATCATAACTCCTGTTTTCCACCACGGATTTCCTGAAAAGCAAATGCAATCAAGATTAGACTGTCGCAGCAGTGCTTCGACAGAGACCCCGGCCGCAACCCACCCACGAACAGCAGGAAGCCCCCCAAAATGCTACATTGAGCAAGATGTCTGAAGAAATGGCAAAAAAAAGGCTGTTCCTTATGGATTTTGTCCAAAACACTTGTATCCGGTATTAGACCTTCCCAGGAAAGCCCCAGGCAAGACCCGCCGGCGCCAACCCACCCGCAAAAAAACACGCGACACAACACCACCAAACAGCGAAAAAGCTAAATCTCATACTTACAATGTCTCTCGGCCTTCGGTCCAAACGCGGCGCTGTGCAGCTAGGTCGTCATCATCATCAATCATCATAACTCCTGTTTTCCACCACGGATTTCCTGAAAAGCAAATGCAATCAAGATTAGACTGTCGCAGCAGTGCTTCGACAGAGACCCCGGCCGCAACCCACCCACGAACAGCAGGAAGCCCCCCAAAATGCTACATTGAGCAAGATGTCTGAAGAAATGGCAAAAAAAAGGCTGTTCCTTATGGATTTTGTCCAAAACACTTGTATCCGGTATTAGACCTTCCCAGGAATGCCCCAGGCAAGACCCGCCGGCGCCAACCCACCCGCAAAAAAACACCCGACAACACCCCCAAACAGCGAAAAAGCTAAATCTCATACTTACAATATCTCTCGGCCTTCGGTCCAAAGTAACGCGCTGTGCAGCTAGGTCATCATCAATCATCATAACTCCTGTTTTCCACCACGGATTTCCTGAAAAGCAAATGCAATCAAGATTAGACTGTCGCAGCAGTGCTTCGACAGACACCAAAAATTACACACAAACCCCCGGAACCCCGCCAAAGAGCACCTCAAAGGCAAGCAAGTCAGCAAAAACGGCAAGAAATTTTCACCTCATATTTGGTCCAAAACACTTTTGTCCATTATTAGAGCTTCACAGCAATGGGCCCAAAACCGTCAACTCACCCGCAAAGAAGTACAACACCCCCACAAGTGCTGAGTCTTTCTTCATTGTGCGTAATCCAGCACTCTGCTTGGAGGGAAATCGCAGTCTGGAGGAGGAGGATAGAGGAGCATGTTCTTCAGAACTTGTGAACCTGAGGAATGTAGACTGCGGCACCTTCAAATCAATAAGCAAACAAGTGAAGACAGTACTGATGATGGTCTTCTTTTTGGGATTAGGTGATTAAAGTTTGAATTAAATTAACTGTGCAAAACAAAGAAAGAGAGACACAAAGCACACAGGAATAAAAGTGAATAAGGACGAAAAAGAAAGTTCTTGATTGATTGTCTCATTTTCAGGGCTCGGTGTCAGGGAATAAGAACAAGATTTCGTCATCATACTCTGCGAATTCAGGCTGGATGAGGTCAGTGGCACCGAACAGAGAAAAAATCCCCTCATCTACGTTGCTGTCCTCATCGTCTTCATGTGGCGTGCTTTCTCGCACTTTGTAATCTGGTGGTATGAGGTGCTGATTCATCTTGATCATTGTCAGCCGCTCCACATTTTTGGGCGATAGGCGGCTCCGTTTGGCAGTTACAATGCCACCAGCAGCACTGAAAACACGTTCAGAAGACACACTTGCGAGTGGGCAAGACAAATAGTTTATAGCCAGGTTGTAGAGCTGTGGCCACAATTGTTTTTTGCCATGCCAATACTGCAATGGCTCCTCATTAAGAAAGACCACTGTTGAGTCATTCAGATAGTCCTGCACCATCGACTCAAGGTCATCAACTGTTCCTCCACTTTGCTTACTTTTTGCTGTGCCTGTGACATTTTTTAGAGAACCATACCCCATCAAACTTAGCCAATCCTCCTCCCCAGCCACTGTTAGTGTTGTCATTGTGTGTGGTGCAGATGATCCAGTTGCCGGTGTCTTTAACGGCTGAGAGGTCACTTGTGCCCCAGCCACAGGTGCAGAAGTGGATTCTTGTGACTGCGGATGGCCTGCTGATGCTGATGCTGATGTACTGGCTTCTCCTTCAATAACCTGCCGTTCTTTTTCAAACCTCTTGGCTGACCAGGCTAACCAATGTTTGTACTTTTGAACATCTGCATCAGCGAAAGGAAAGAATGCGTTGTCTGCCAGCGCCTTTTTGTAGCGTGGATCCAGAATAGTAGCACAAATGTAATGCTGATCTGAGTTGATGTTTTTAAGACGTTCATCACCACGTAGGCGATGTAATAATTTCTCAGACAAAATGAAATGTTTTTTTTTTTTTTCATCTTTTTCAAACTCAGAAGAAACCGCCATCAGTTGGTGCTCCAGTATGCACAACAATGGGATAGCTTTTCCCAAATTACAGTCCTCCTGGCTGACTGCACGCGTGAAGAACTCAAAAGGACGAAGCATGTCTGTCAGGCTTTTAACTATGGCCCATTGCGCCTTACTCATCCGCAGGTCCTCCTTCTGAGATGTAGCCTCTGTCAAGAAATAGTGATCGAGTACCGTATACTGCTCATGCAGACGCTCAAGCATGTAGAAGGTTGAGTTCCAACGTGTTGCCACCTCCTGGATGAGTGCTTTCACTGGCATTCCACGTTGAAGTAGCAGTCTCCGCAGATGCTTCCGGGCCTTAAAAGAATGGCTGAAATGGTTGCACATTTTGCGGCAGGTGGCCATTACCTCGAACGCTGGACTCTCTTTATCACTCAAGAATTTTTGAACTACCAGGTTGATACAGTGCGCCAAACACGGCACTCTAACATGGTGACCCTGTGACATGGCCTTAACTACATTGGCGCCATTATCCGTGGAAACATAACCAATCTTGCGTTTTAGGGGGGATAGCATTGACAACACCTTTTTGTCAAACTCTTCCAAAAGGTTTTCTGCTGTGTGACTTTTCTCCAAGGCAAACATGGCTAGTGTTGCATGTTTCCGAGCAGCTTTGAAAACTTGGTCCGGGTCAACACCTGCGTTTAGCTTTGCTATAACACCTGAAAAAGAGACCCAGTGTGCAGTGATGCACATGTAATCATCGCCTGGGCCACTGGTCCACATGTCTGTTGTCAGATGTATTGTGTGAACAGCACTCTTCTGCAAAGCTGCCCCAATCGCCTGCAGCACATCTTCATGTAGTGCTGGAACCGCAACTCTGGCAAAATAGAACCGGCTCGGAACCTTCCATTTAGGGCAGAGCGTTGCAACTAATTCAAGAAAACCTACCGCTTCTACAAAAGAAAAAGGTAGAAGGTCCACAGCTAGCATTTTAGCCAGCTTAGTGTTATACAGACGCGTCAGTGGGTGGTTGCGTTCATATGGCACGTCTGAAGTAAGCATTGTTCTAATGTTGCCCTGGACCAAGCATTTACGGGCTGATAATGACTTCGTTGACCCAATTTTGCTCGCTGGTGAACTTTTGTGCGTTGGTGTCTCACTCGCTCCAACACTCTTAGTGTGCCTCACATTGGGTGTGCTGCTGACAGGGGTACTGGGTGTAAGGGAAGTGTTTGACACGTCTTCTTCCTGCTCGTCATCATCAGATGAAACATCAACGTTTCCTTGAATTTGGCCTTTCTTGATCGCATCTAGGTGCGCAAACCATTTGACAGTGTGCTGTCTCCTAAGATGACCTCTCTGGCCTCCGGTACCATAGTTGGTACCTGGCTTACCACGACTAACTGCTTGCTTACAAATGGTACAAATGGCAAACTTTGGATTTTTTGGACAAACAGTAAAGAAGTCCCAAACGGGGGACTTGAAGTGTCTGTGGGACATGGAGGAGGCGGCGATACTGGTGGTGGTGGTCATGAAGCTAATGCCAGATGAAGTGGAGGATCTGGATTGCCCAACTTTTGTACGTTTTGCACTTTCACCGCCACTAATTAAGGTCGAGGTTGACGGAGGTCTCTTCTTGCCAGAAAGAAATATGGAAGCGGGACGAGTTGGTGTACTACTTAACTCCAATGATTGTGGTGTTTCCACTGCCTCCTCATCGACAACATCATCATCATCATCACGCTCAGCAGCTCTTCGGGCTAGGGTCAAAATGTCTGTTTGCTGCATGCCCGCTGGGGCTGCAGTGACCTTTATGATGACTGGGTCGTCGTTGGCAGAGTCTTCATCAGCAGCAGTATCCGCCACTTCTTGTTGAGCCTCATCACACTCCATAAGTCTGAGACTTTGGACGAGCTTCCTTTTACGCTTAAGTACCTTTGTTGGATCATGGTGTGCCTCACTCTCAGACGGCTGTGGTGCTGGTTCCCAAGTTTGATCCGTATCATCAGAAGGAGGTGTGCTTGAAGAGGATGTAGACACCACCCTTGATCTCTTCCTTGCTAGGGTTGTGGAAGACAATGAAGGATCATCAGGAGGAGTGGCTTCCTCAAATGATACCTCGCCTTGATTGTCGATTTCCTGATGTGCCCCTACTTCGGGAGGAACAACTATTGTGGGCACTTGTTGTGACCCTCCATGCACCTCTGCATGCGCATCTCCTTGCGCTGCCTCTCCTTCCACATGTACTTGGGCTTGTACTTGCACATGTGATTGTTGTTGCCGCTGTGGTTGTTCAACACTCGTCAGATGAGCTACAACAACCTGTGTTGATTGAGGGACATTGCTGCTGCTTTCTTGCGATGAGCCAACATCACTGGTCGATGGTGATTGAAGAAGTATACTGGCTGCCTCTGCAGCACTCAAGGGCTTGGACTTAAGTTGGCGTGGTGGTGGTGGTGGCACTGAGCCCAATGGAGCGGGGGTGCTGCTGCCAGCTTGGTCCCCAGCAGATCCCGCTGCAGCTGCTGCAGGCATACTTTTTTTTTTACTCACAAAAAAAGGGGCGGGCGGCACACCAGTGTCCTTGGTAACTTGCTTCTTCTGCTCCTTACTGGCACCTTTCTTGCTAGAGGAGCTACGGGTTACTTTTTTTGGGGCCATCTTCTTCAGAGCAGGTCAGCAGGCAGCAGTTGCACGAGTTGCAGAGGGTTCTGTGTCCAGACGTGACGTCGCGTGACGTTATGCTGCACACACCGCTGCAGGACTTCTTCCTGGCACTGGTGGTTCTATTGAGTCTTCTTGTGCACCTAAAAGCAATGGAAGACAGAGGAACATCAGTTCAGTTATACACCCCAAAAAATCGACAAAACACAGAAAAATGAGCACAATCCCATGCCATCCATGATGTTTACATTGAAGACACCCCACAGAAAGACTAGGGACATGCAAGTATGCAACACTCACTACCCCTGGGCATAAGGGATGAAAAGTAGGCAAAATAAGTGCAGGCCTCAGACACTGCCTCTCCTCAAAATGGCCCCCTTACACCCCAAGCACATGTTGCTGCCTGTACCAGCCAGCACTCAAGATGGCCACCACCACCACCCACATGGCCAGTCCACATCAACAGTACACCCCCAAAAAACAGAAAAACAGCCAGAAATCACCACAATCCAATGCCATCCATGATGTTTACATCAAAAAGAGTGAGACAACACCACAGGCACACTCAGTCCATGCACCACCACCACCCCTGGGCAAGCAAAAGGCCACACCAGCAGCCCCCCAAAAACGACAAAAAACAATAAAATAAGCACAATCCCAGCCCATCCATGGCCTCAATTATGTTTAAATTCAAGAAGACACCCCACAGAAAGACTAGGCCCATGCAACACTCACCACCCCTGGGCAAAGGGCCACACCAGCAGGCCCAAAAAAACGACAAAAAACAATAAAATCTGCACAATCCCAGCCCATCCATGGCCTCAATGGTGTTTAAATTCAAGAAGACACCCCTCAGAAACACTAGGCCCATGCAACACTCACTACCCCTGGGCATAAGGGATGAAAAGTAGGCAAAATAAGTGCAGGCCTCAGACACTGCCTCTCCTCAAAATGGCCCCCTTACACCCCAAGCACATGTTGCTGCCTGTACCAGCCAGCACTCAAGATGGCCACCACCACCACCCACATGGCCAGTCCACATCAACAGTACACCCCCAAAAAACAGAAAAACAGCCAGAAATCACCACAATCCAATGCCATCCATGATGTTTACATCAAAAAGAGTGAGACAACACCACAGGCACACTCAGTCCATGCACCACCACCACCCCTGGGCAAGCAAAAGGCCACACCAGCAGCCCCCCAAAAACGACAAAAAACAATAAAATAAGCACAATCCCAGCCCATCCATGGCCTCAATTATGTTTAAATTCAAGAAGACACCCCACAGAAAGACTAGGCCCATGCAACACTCACCACCCCTGGGCAAAGGGCCACACCAGCAGGCCCAAAAAAACGACAAAAAACAATAAAATCTGCACAATCCCAGCCCATCCATGGCCTCAATGGTGTTTAAATTCAAGAAGACACCCCACAGAAAGACTAGGCCCATGCAACACTCACCACCCCTGGGCAAAGGGCCACACCAGCAGGCCCAAAAAAACGACAAAAAACAATAAAATCTGCACAATCCCAGCCCATCCATGGCCTCAATGGTGTTTAAATTCAAGAAGACACCCCTCAGAAACACTAGGCCCATGCAACACTCACTACCCCTGGGCATAAGGGATGAAAAGTAGGCAAAATAAGTGCAGGCCTCAGACACTGCCTCTCCTCAAAATGGCCCCCTTACACCCCAAGCACATGTTGCTGCCTGTACCAGCCAGCACTCAAGATGGCCACCACCACCACCCACATGGCCAGTCCACATCAACAGTACACCCCCAAAAAACAGAAAAACAGCCAGAAATCACCACAATCCAATGCCATCCATGATGTTTACATCAAAAAGAGTGAGACAACACCACAGGCACACTCAGTCCATGCACCACCACCACCCCTGGGCAAGCAAAAGGCCACACCAGCAGCCCCCCAAAAACGACAAAAAACAATAAAATAAGCACAATCCCAGCCCATCCATGGCCTCAATTATGTTTAAATTCAAGAAGACACCCCACAGAAAGACTAGGCCCATGCAACACTCACCACCCCTGGGCAAAGGGCCACACCAGCAGGCCCAAAAAAACGACAAAAAACAATAAAATCTGCACAATCCCAGCCCATCCATGGCCTCAATGGTGTTTAAATTCAAGAAGACACCCCACAGAAAGACTAGGCCCATGCAACACTCACCACCCCTGGGCAAAGGGCCACACCAGCAGGCCCAAAAAAACGACAAAAAACAATAAAATCTGCACAATCCCAGCCCATCCATGGCCTCAATGGTGTTTAAATTCAAGAAGACACCCCTCAGAAACACTAGGCACATGCAACACTCACTACCCCTGGGCATAAGGGATGAAAAGTAGGCAAAATAAGTGCAGGCCTCAGACACTGCCTCTCCTCAAAATGGCCCCCTTACACCCCAAGCACATGTTGCTGCCTGTACCAGCCAGCACTCAAGATGGCCACCACCACCACCCACATGGCCAGTCCACATCAACAGTACACCCCCAAAAAACAGAAAAACAGCCAGAAATCACCACAATCCAATGCCATCCATGATGTTTACATCAAAGAGAGTGAGACAACACCACAGGCACACTCAGTCCATGCACCACCACCACCCCTGGGCAAGCAAAAGGCCACACCAGCAGCCCCCCAAAAACGACAAAAAACAATAAAATAAGCACAATCCCAGCCCATCCATGGCCTCAATTATGTTTAAATTCAAGAAGACACCCCACAGAAACACTAGGCCCATGCAACACTCACTACCCCTGGGCATAAGGGATGAAAAGTAGGCAAAATAAGTGCAGGCCTCAGACACTGCCTCTCCTCAAAATGGCCCCCTTACACCCCAAGCACATGTTGCCTGTACCAGCCAGCACTCAAGATGGCCACCACCACCACCCACATGGCCAGTCCACATCAACAGTACACCCCCAAAAAACAGAAAAACAGCCAGAAATCACCACAATCCAATGCCATCCATGATGTTTACATCAAAGAGAGTGAGACAACACCACAGGCACACTCAGTCCATGCACCACCACCACCCCTGGGCAAGCAAAAGGCCACACCAGCAGCCCCCCAAAAACGACAAAAAACAATAAAATAAGCACAATCCCAGCCCATCCATGGCCTCAATTATGTTTAAATTCAAGAAGACACCCCACAGAAACACTAGGCCCATGCAACACTCACTACCCCTGGGCATAAGGGATGAAAAGTAGGCAAAATAAGTGCAGGCCTCAGACACTGCCTCTCCTCAAAATGGCCCCCTTACACCCCAAGCACATGTTGCTGCCTGTACCAGCCAGCACTCAAGATGGCCACCACCACCACCCACATGGCCAGACCACATCAACAGTACACCCCCAAAAAACAGAAAAACAGCCAGAAATCACCACAATCCAATGCCATCCATGATGTTTACATCAAAGAGAGTGAGACAACACCACAGGCACACTCAGTCCATGCACCACCACCACCCCTGGGCAAGCAAAAGGCCACACCAGCAGCCCCCCAAAAACGACAAAAAACAATAAAATAAGCACAATCCCAGCCCATCCATGGCCTCAATTATGTTTAAATTCAAGAAGACACCCCACAGAAAGACTAGGCCCATGCAACACTCACCACCCCTGGGCAAAGGGCCACACCAGCAGGCCCAAAAAAACGACAAAAAACAATAAAATCTGCACAATCCCAGCCCATCCATGGCCTCAATGGTGTTTAAATTCAACAAAACAGTTGTATCATGCACCCATAACCAACCCTGGTCCTACTGGATACTGTGGCTACCCACAATATAATTTATTTAATTTTCTGAAAAAGTTCCAAAATTGTACTTGCAGCAACTGTAATGCCCCAAACAAACTTACTTGTGAAAGTTGATTTCTAATCCAAAAGTGATCCAAAGACAGTCAAAAAGGCCTCAAATCCAAATATCCAGCAGCACCCACAAAAAGTAATCCTTCCAGCTCCAGATCCAAATGAAAGTGACCAGGAGATGGACAAAGCACTGGGAGGAGCCTGCTGGACAGGAACAGGAAGTTGGAGACTGTGGGGCACTTCCTTCCTCCCCCCCCCCCCAAAATGGACTCCTTGCAAAAAAAAAGGCCATGCAAATGTCAACCTGAGGAGTGATTCTGATAAAAATCATAATTTTCTGAAGGTTTATCCTGTTTGCTGGTGATTTTCTTGTGCGAAATTGCAAAATCTCTATTTCGCAAGTGCGAGATTGTTCCTTTCCGCCGCAACTACATGTTCGCAATTGCGAACTCTCGCGAGGTGTGCTGTGCAAGGTGGCAAGCCGCGAGTACGTATTCGCGGGCGACAAACTCCCGCGGGAACACGCAGCAAGATCTAAAATGGCGCGTCACTCGCAAAGAAAAACAACTCGGCAAACGCTAAAATGACGGAAAGTGAACGCCGTGCACCACGCCGCGCGCCGCAACCAAGCAAAAAATCCGCCGCGAGCGGATTCACGGATTTTCGACAAATTCGCGAGCGTTCGCGGATTGCGGATTTGCCGAAAATCCGAAAAATCCGCGAGCGGAGCGGATTTTACGCCCATGCTTAATTCTGGGGGTCTATATTCAGGAGTAAAACCCAAAAATGTTGCATATCATACTGAATAATTCTGTCCGTGCCACTGCACCTAGGTATGAAGGGTTAACATCTATAATTGCCAGATTACAGCACAGATGTGATTGTCTCAGCTGATATATCTGGCTGATCTATATTCACTTCCACCCAAGCCCAATTCCTGATTCAGGCTTGTTTTTTGCCTTTCTCTTATGTGGCTTGTGCAAATGGCCTGATGCATACTTCAAGCATCCTTTAGTTAGACACAGTGGTCCAAATGAAACATTGAAGTAGAACGTATCTCCTATTGGCTCACGTTGAACAAGAAACTTAATGCCTTTCAGGTATCCTTGTCAGCCTCATGTCCTGACAGGTCCGTCTGGCTGTCATAAAGGGTTGCAATTAAAAAAAGAAAAGTGTCACCGTACAAAAGGGATACACGTGTGAGGAATGGTTAGCAGGCCCTAGGCAAGAGCACGGTCAAAACCTAGGGTCCAAAAATAGAAAATCTTTTATTTATTTTAGACATGCCGAAGATTTTATGGCCTTCAGTGGCTGTTAGATAATGAGTTTGGGTACCTCAAAGGAAGGTTGTCTTTCTGTTTCCAGATATCACATCATGGCCCAAGCTTGTAGATGTGGCTCCAAAGCCTATTATTAATCAGAATACATTTCATAAACATCCTGATGAAGGAAGCGTAGGGCTTCAGGACCCTTATCAACCCCATTTGTAACAGAACTGAATAACTCCTTGTTAGAAAGGGGATTTCTGGCTAGCTGAGACTTGCGCCAAAGCGAGGCAGAAACCCCCACTGTAGTCAAGATAAGGCAGTTACACTTCTAAAATAATCCCTGCTCATCCCCTTGTTAGCTTGGAATCAGCAGGCAGGCTTATTTTAGATTCAGTGTGTAAAGCATTTGCACGTAACCAAAAGTAATACAGTGTACGCACTACAAAAGAACACCACCCCAGTTTAGAAAAATATCCAATTTTTATATACTTAAGACAAGACCAAATACGATAAAAATCCACAATACTATACTTCAAAATCATCACTTATCAAAATATGCTTTTAAAAATAGTTCCTTAATGTTGATAGCTCCGTCCGGGGCTATCATGGCGTCATGAACAACAAATCCAAAAACAGTTCTGGCTGACCGCGGGGTAGCAGGCCAACTATGGTGTCGGGAAGACCTGCAAACAGTACCTTTCAGAGATGGAGGGCGATGGGTCACTCGTGTTGCAGGTCAAGCTCCTTTCTAATGGGATTTGGAGCGCTCGCACCAACAGGCGTCGGGTGCTGTGTGTGAAGCGCAGCGGTGCGACATGCCGTGCCCCCAGGTCGCGTGCGAGCAGCGGCTCGGTGGCGGCATCAGATGGCGGCGTCAGTGAGACCAGGGTCACGGTGCGAGATGGAGGCAGTGCTCATCACAGTGCTAGCAGGTCACGGTGCAAACAGCGTCGTTGTAATTACGGGAGCGCTGTCGTCGACTGACGAGCTGGAGTCAATGGTGCCGGCATCAGAAGGCCAAGGCTGCAGTGTGGGATGAGGGCGGTGCATCGAGTAACTCATGAGCGGTGCCCCCAAACCACGGTGCAGGCAGCAGCGTCGATTTCAGCTGGAAGTGGCGGTGTCAGGAAGGCCACGGCGTCGTCATGTAGCGAGGCGGTGAAGACTGGGCGCCAGGCGGCGCTCTATTGGCAGATTGTTTATTAGTAGCATGAGTGCCAGAAATGTACATGCATGCACACAAGATTGTATATGGAAGGGACATATACAGCAGATATAGGTTGAGCAGCAGGGATAAATAAGATAGGATGATGTTATCCTCCATCTCTTGCGAGTAATAAGATTATGGGTCCAACCGCGATTGTAATTAAGCTCATGGGTACATCTTTCAACGGGAATGGTTTTGAGGTAACAAGCTATCTTGGGGTGAAATGACTAGTGAAGAAGAAACTGAAGCGCTAGGGCAATAAAAAGCTGGGCATAGTCTGTGGACATCGTACTTTGGGCACGTTCCTTGAATTTCCCTAAGACTTAACCTAACTTATTCAATCCCATTCCATGCAGCCAAATGTCCAGCCATTCGCAGATGAGACCACTGCAGGGCTTGTGTTTCCCCACTGCTGCTCAAGTCTCCAGAGCCCTGTGTGACAGCGGGGGAAACACAAAAGCCACTGTTCAGCACCCACATCTTCTCCTTTCCCTGGGGCTTCTGGAAACATGGACAGGAGAGGTATATGGCTAGGGAGTCACTCCAACAAAGGTAAGCTTCTCCTAATGAGCGCACTCACAGCCCTGCGTGGCACGAGGAATGTTGCATCTGAAGTGCAGAGCCCTCTTTTTTGCACTTTTTAAAGAAACTCCAGTACTTCGTGGTTCACAAGGCTATTACATTTTTTACAAAAATGCACTCTGTAGAGGTCTATGACTTCACATTTGACAACCCTAAAAATGTGGCATCAACCGCTTTTGGGCTGAGCGAGAATGTAGAATGAGGACATCAGCAGCAGCGGAGAAATGTTAAGGGAACTAACAGCCCTAGTAGACTAGCAGACAGTCTGAGGTGGCATTAAGTGTGTCCAAGCGGACAGGAAGGGCACGGATAGAGCATGTGCCATGGGTGTTCAACTGACTGGAGAAGCGGGGACTATTTGTTAGAGGAAGTTCATGAAGGACTACAAAGGGAATGGACAAGGACCCACACTTTTGTGGGGCTGCGGCTCCGGTAGAACATAATCTGTTAGGAATGAGCAGCGAAGGCAATAGAAATGTAGAGATTCCAGAGGTTTTGTCATGATGTGTGGCCCTCAATGTTAAGTGGGACTCTCAACTATAACACTTCTTATTTCTCAGATGCAGGGGTGGGAGAGAGGAGGGCAAAGATAGTGTCGGTTTGGGGTCACTCAATTGTGAAGTAGTCTGGTGTTCATGCAGATGAAGGGACCTGCCAGAAGAAGGAAGTGGTCTTTTATTGGGTACATTAGGTGCTCTGATCAGGCAGTGGAGAGGAGTTGAGGAAAACAATGCCCACATTAACACATATAGTTCATAGACAAAAGAAACCCTTCATCAGTTGGTCATTTAGGGGCTCATTATGATGGCAGTTGGATGAGCGTCAAAACACCATTGAATCGGGATTGAGACCGCCCGACAAGGAGTCAGCAATCCCAACCAACATATTTTGATTAGACCAAGGCTATTGGAAGTTGCATTTTTCTTCTGCGGCTTGTGCTGCAACCCAGAACAGGGCTGCAACACAAGCCATGGTAGAAAAAAGCATGTTTTCAAACATGTATGCACCTTGTGCCAGGCACCTTGCACACGGTGCATGGATGTTTGGGGGGCACCACGGGGGATGGGGGCTCTGCTTTGGGCCCCCAAAGTCTGTTTCCATCTGCCTTTTCATGGCAGTGGGACAGCCAAGAAAAGTCAGTCCGAAACAGACTTTGTGATACTGACGGCGGTGTCTGAGCAGGCACTACCTCCACTCAGGATTACAATTCCGACAGTTGCTCCAATAGGGGCAGTAGATCCTGTCAGAGGCAGTGGACCTTCCCCCGACAGTCAAGGGTCCAACCGCCTCCATCGTAATGTGGTGGTTGGCCCTAAGGGCTGTCTGCCGGTAGGGTCGCCACCGACGGCCTGTCTGTGGCTGTCCCACCAGCATCGTAATGTGCCCCTTAGCTAGGTGAAAATAGTTTGGGTCAGATTCGCTGCTAGAAATACTTATAAGGCGTCTGCCATGAGGCCGGTCAGGGAGGGATTATTGCAGGTAAAGTTATAGATGGGTGCTAATTACAATTATAGTTGAGAAAGTGGCTAACAGGAAGGTGAGATTGTCTTGCTAGAAACCATATATTGGAGTTTTGCTGTAGGGGGCATGTCTAAGAAAGCTTACATTGAAGGACCAGCCTTCAGGACCAGAAAAAAAATATTTTAAATGTTGGACCGAAAAAATGACATCTGAAAATATTTTTCGGATTCATGGAAATGTTGCCAGAGTGGGGTTTGTGTTAACATAAAGTTATCAGTTATTGAGAATGAGGCCATAAAAATAAGGATGTCAACTGTGATCCTGACCTCCAAAAGAGGCTGTGAGGTCCAGGGAAGTGTACGGTTTGGAATTGAGTCCCAACTGCTAAAACAAAGTCAGGGGTTGAGGGCTGTTTAGCCAAAAGATCTCGTTAATTTATTCATATTGGGCAGGGCAGCATAAAAATTTGGATTTAATAGCTTGCTGTTTAGAGCTAATTTGAATGGTGGGAGGGATGAGGATCACTAAAGTATGAGATCTGTCCATTTATGAAGAGCCCATCCATTCCAGGTCTTTCTGTGCATTTTGGTTCTTGTAGTCGTGAACTTCTTATAGCGTATACTTGGGGGTAGATTAACAAGGAACTGATGCATCTGAAAGATGCGTCAGTTTCCTTGCGCCAGTGCCAAATGTCCTTGCGCCTCCATGGATGCACTGTATTTACAATACAGTGCTCCATGGAGCAAGGATTTACAGATGCGCCAGAAATACTGAATTATCTGTTGGCACAAAAGTGACGCATCGCTGGAGTTGCTCATGAAAGTGACGCAACTCCAGGCATGTGCCACAACAGATAGGTGAGTCTCATACAAAAAGCCTGGCATCATTCCTTACGCCTGGTCTGAGCAGGCATAGTGATTTTGACGCAGTGAAGGCGTAGAGTGACTCAGTAAAATGTTGTCAGTTTCACTGCGTCAGTTCTACATGGCTTTTTGCATGGGAAGGCCTAGCCTGCATATATTACACATGGCGCATGTATAACGTGACGCATCTACATAGATGCGTCACGTTGTAAATCGGCCGCATTGTTTACGATGTCGTTGCGTCAAAAAAAGTGACGCAACAGCAGCGTAATTAGGCACAAGGGGCTTGTAAATCTGCCCCTAGGTCTGGGAGACAATTTTATTATATTCGAAAAAATCATAAAATACAAAAACTTCTGGTAATTTTGCAGGTGTTCAATTTCGCACAACTTAGTTCTAGCAGTCAGTGTTGGGAAGGAGCAGAAACCGTCTTTCAGGGACGCTTTTTGTCCTGGACATAAATGAAATAAAATACCAGCATTTGTAAAGTGCACAGCTACCTCCGGAGCGGTGTCCCGGCGCTGTGGTCCGGAGCCAGGCACACTGGCCGCTGCGCCACACCTCTTCCACTGGAACTAGTCCCCTTCAAGGGTTCTTGACCTTTGAAGACGAGGTTTGCCCCTGGGTTCAATTGTCAGATATCATACATCAAATTTTGATTCCAAGAAATTCCACATAATTTTCACACTCTTTCACATGCCTGTTGTAAATAGAAATACAAGTGCCAGATTGCAAAAATAAAACGTGGACTGGATGAACTACTCACTCATTGAGCTGGGAAACTTAAGAGTTCTGGGTTCCCACTTCTCCAAGTCAATATCTCTCATATGTCTTTCCTGATCTGCAATCTCACACCGCTGAGCCTTTGGAAGTTAAGATCTCTCCACCTCGTCAGCTTCCATCTCCCTCCCACCACCAGACAGGCTGCCAGCTCTTTCCTCAGGGCCTTAATAATTTATCAGGGAACTTGTAAAAATGAATGTGAAATATTAATAAAGGCCTGCTCCTGCGCGTTAATGCGGAGCTTTACACCGTAGAGAGCGAGTGACATCCAGCCCGCAGCCCCGCTCTGTGTCAGACCGGCTTCACTCCCCTCTCTGGAGGGGTGGGGGGAGTTGGGGGTGCGTCAAAAATTTAAATACTCTCTCCACGGAGACTGCAGCTCAAGTCAAGCGTGGTGTGACTCAGAGCCTGACAGGCCTGTAGGGGCATGGATTCCACACAGTCTGTTCCCTCTGGAAGGTCGTATGTCACTGTATCGAGGACAAAAACATCAACCTACACAAATATTGCATCTACTCCATATGCTACCACTACAGTTCAAAGTAGAAGTAATATAGAATTACTAGTCTTAGCTCGTCCTATACTTAGCTGACGGTTAGGTCGATGTACTGGATGAGGCACTATTCTTTAGGCCACGCCCCCCCTGACTATTTAAAGCGCTGACGCTCAGCTGTCTCCAGAACCTGTACTCCTGAGGCACAGCCGGGAGCTCTGCTCGAAATTGTATTTTTTTAAAACTTGTGTGTTAAATTGATTTTACTAATTGTGCACCTCTCCCCCTCCTACTAGTCTGGTTGGGGCACTTATCTTGAATCCTTAACACCCGTGCAGCCGACCTGAACGCTGCCACGGGGAAGGAAATCGCCATCACCGCCATTAGCGAGCGAGCCTGCTCACAGGCCACGCCCACTTCTTTAGGCCACGCCCCTCTCCCGGCATAAAATCATGTGCAGCACTCGGACGCGCAGCGGACGGGCGCAGCGGGCGCGCCGTCAGCGCGCCAAAGGCAAGCCCGTCTGGGCCCGTCCGGGCCCGGACGGTCCCAGGCCCAGCCACTATGCCCATTTCCTCTAAGAAATGCCTTGTCTATACCCGAGATAGACTTCTGGCCCTGAACACACAAAAACATCCTTCCTGCAATTACACCCTTATGGGCGAGAACCCATTTACCGGCTGTAGTCTCTGCAAGCCCGACGACGTAGACACTGAACGCGGTGGCCTTGAACTAGGCCTACTCAACTGCAGGTCCCTTGTTAAACACGCCCACGAAATAAACCTTCTGATTTTAAACCACGCCATGGACATTTTGTTTCTCACTGAAACTTGGCTTACTCCCAAGTTCCCAACAATGGCCCTGACACTGTCAACGCTCTTCCCCCGGGCTACCAAATCTGTTCTCTGAATAGACCGCGTGGCAGAGGAGGCGGCCTAGCCATAATATTCAAGGATTCCCTTACCTGCAGAATCCTAGACGGTCATATTAAAGACTGTGAAAGCTGCCACTTCACCATCCAAATCTCTCCTGTAACATCTTTGTCGGGGTTGCTTGTTTATCGCCCCCCCGGCCAACTCGCCGAATTCCCCAGCAAACTCATTGACCATGTGACTCTTGAATCGACAACTTCCTCTAACTATCTCTTATTAGGAGATCTTAATCTTCACTTTCTCGACCCAGCTGACATCCAGGCAGCCGAACTCTTACTGGATATCTCCTCCACTGGTCTCCACTTAAAGAATCCACAGGCCACTCATGACAAAGGGCAGCTACTTGACCCCATTTTCACAAAATGCAAAACCTCAATACCCGCGCTCATCTCCCTCTCCCCTGGACCGACCACTTTCTGGTCCCTTTCGAATGGCACATCAAGACTCCCCCTTCCCATACGCCCAAAATCAGAACCCTTATCAGACGCTGGCATAAACTGATCCCAGATGAATGGGCAGTTAAACTTAGGGAAGATATCCCCCCCCTCTCAAAACCCCATCACTGCCGACAATGAATTTAATACATGGCTTTCCCAATCTCTGGATTGCCTTTTACCAAGGTCCAGCACCCTTAAATGTACCAAGAGAGTCAACCCCTCCCCCTGGTACACCCCCGAATTGAATCTTTTACGGAAGGAATGCAAGAGAAATGAACGCACATGGAGGAAAGACAAGACAGCAGACAAGAAAGACATATTTCGTACTTCCATAAAAACATATAAACGGGAGCTCCATAAAATCAAGAGCACATTCTACGAAGAAAGAATTAAAAACGCTTCCTGCTCTGCCCAAGAAACCTTTGTCATTCTTAAAGAGCTTCTTCACGCCCGTGATCCCCCTGCGAAACCCTTGGACCCCATAGCCGCAGAAAGTAAATGTATTAAACTAGCCACTTTCTTCGACGAGAAAATTCAAAAAATTCTCGCCTCCCTACCCCCCTCCGACGCCGGCCACAAGGACGGGGACCCTTCCACCTTCCCTCGCTGCCACACCCAGCCCACCGATGCCCCCACACCCCTTCTCAACACCCTCGGCCCAGTATCCGCGGAAGAAGTAGCCGCGACGCTGGCCACAATTAAAAGTGGTTCCCCCAGCGACCCTGCTCCGCTTCGCTTCCTGAGAAAGGTGTCCAGCACCATCTTCCCCCCTCTCACGTCCCTCATCAATGCCTCCCTTACACAGGGAGTAGTCCCTCCCAGCTGGAAAGCGGCAGTGGTCAAAGGTCTTCTGAAGAAACCTTCTCTGGACCCCCAGGAGCTAGCCAACTATAGGCCAATTTCCCTCCTTCCGGGAAACAGTAAAATCACGGAGAAGCTAGTGAATAAAAAACTATCACTATTCCTAGAAAGTAACAACATACTCAGGAACTCCCAGACTGGTTTCCGCCCAGGTCAGGGCACCGATACTGCCCTCCTGGCGGCAGTGGAGAAGGCCAGAAGCATTCTGGATACAGGAGGATCAGTGGCAGTGATCCTCCTGGACCTCAGTGCGGCCTTCGACACTGTAAATCACCAGATTTTGATCCAGCGACTGAGAGACATTGGAGTAAGGGGCACGGCCTTGGAGTGGCTTATGTCTTTCCTAGACGGTCGCTCCTTCCAAGTCTGGGAGAACGACAGCCACTCCTCCGCGATCCCCCTTCGCTGTGGTGTACCGCAGGGCTCATCTCTTAGCCCTACGTTATTTAACGTTTACATGTCCCTGCTGGAGGAACTGGTCACCCCGTTCGGCGTGACGATCATCAATTACGCCGACGATACCCAGCTGGTGGTGACCCTCTCACACCCTCACCAAGACCCATCCAATCTCCACAGTTGTCTTACTGAAATCCACAACTGGATGAACACCTCAACGCTTAAACTGAATGGGTCCAAGACAGAGATCCTGCTGCTCGGACACAAAGGGCCCTCTTTACCGCCTAACATCTGGCCCGACTGCTTAGGTGACCCCCCAGCCCCCAAGGAGGAGGTCAAGAGCCTGGGCGTATGGCTCGAAAAGGACCTGAGCTTCAGAACTCAGGCAAAAAAGACGGCAGGAATCTGCTTTGGACTCCTCAGGGCATGTAGGAAGGTCTTCCCCCTGCTCCCTGCCACTTCTCGGAAACTTCTGACCCAGGGCCTCATCTTGGCGAGGCTAGATTACAGCAATGCAATCTACCTGGGCGCCCCGGAAGCCACATTCAATACCCTGCAGAGAATTCAAAACGCCGCGGCCCGCCTACTCACTCTCACCCCAGCCAGATCCTCGGCTAAGCCAGCTCTGAAGCTCCTTCACTGGCTTCCAGTCAGCCCTCTGTCTGGCCCACAAACTTCTCCATAACAAAGGCCCACCCATCCTCAAGAATCTCATCATTCCCTATAAAGCGACAAGAGCTCTTCGATCAAGCGAAGAGAACTTTATCACCGTTCCCAGAGTAAAAAAAGCTCGGTCTGGAGGACGTCGCTTTTCGGTACACACCGCCAAACATTGGAACAGTCTCCCCCGGAGACTAAGAACCGAACCTAACCTCCTTCAGTTCAGGAAGGCACTGAAAACTCTTCTCTTCCCCTAATTCTTCCTTCCTTCCGCCGCAGTTCCCTCCCGAACTCAGGTTCAAGCGCTGGGATGCTCTAGGGTTACTACGCGCTCTGCAAAACCTTAAAATAAATAAATAAAAAATTGTCATTCGACAAAAGGCATGCGATATAGGTCTTCATTACGAGTTGCTATGTTAAATTGCGGCACCCCTACAAACCTGTCTGCATTTTTTTAAGATTAGTATATAGCGCGAACTCGACCCAAAGGTTTTCGAGCGCTTTACATGAGCACCAGTTGCGTTACTGACGGACACATTCATTTTGTTAGGCACGGGAAGATTAAGCGCCAAATGACAAGATTTTGGCAGAGCGGCAGTGCAAACCGCTGCGCCACTGCTCCGCTAAAGCTCGCGCCGCCCGCCAGCCAGATTACGATTTATTCGTAGTCTGGTGGGTGGGCGGTGTGGTGGTTCCCCCTGCGGTGCCCTTTAACAGGCGACGGGGCCTTTTAAAAAGGCACCACAAAGGGAACACCTCACAAGGTTCCTGCACGGCATGGACTCATACGTCCATGCAGTGCAGGAACCTATGTGCATGCACACAGGGGGGCACATGTTATGCCTCCCTGTGTGCATCCAGATATGTCTGAGGCACTGTAGGCCCAGTAGGGCCCCCTTTGTTTCCTCTCCGCCAGTCTTTTCATGGCAGCTGAACCGCCATGAAAAGCCTGGCTGAGAAGAAACTCGTAATATGCTTGGTGGGACTGCTTCTGACCGCCGCTCCTATGCCAGCGAAAAGCAGTACCCTGGCAGAGCCGAAAGTCCTAGCGCGGTCTGACAGCCCGAGTGGCGGGAAATGAGATGGCTGGATCCACCACCGCCGCGTCACCACAAGTCTGGCGGTCTGAGGACCGGCAGACTCGTAATCTGTCCCTGATTTGCCCAGAACCACAGTATGTTGAGCGTCCCTGCCGAGACTCAAACCCAGTTCCCCATTGTCGTGGTCGACCGCTCGAGCTGTTAGGCCACACCCTTCATTGGTGCTGCAATTAGGAGCACGTCATAGTTTTCAGACCCACTGGGATTTTCCCCTGGTAGATGTCAGCATGTCAAGCCTGCCGATATTTAATATGGGAAAAGTCTTGGAAATTACCAGGGAATGTGGACAGCACCAAAATCTGCATGTTGTGTTCCACTATCATGGGAAAACTTGTAATTGTCGCTGTTTATCGCAGTTGATAACGACGCCTGAGTAATGTTATTTATTGTGTGCAATAAATATCATACCAATCCAGAGTGTGGAATATCTAATTCAAGTCTCTTAATCCAGGGGCAGAGCCAAGCTATAGCCCAACCTTTTGCAGTACTGTGAGCTTGGCATGATGGTTTGGATTTGACACACTGGAGTGCTGTATTTCCAAGTTCCGTTTGGCCAGTGCTGTGCAGCTTCCCCAATGTAATACTATGGATTTGCACACCTGTAATGCATGTCTTAAATTAGCTACAAAACAGTGCACTATTGCTTTGTTATTGTTGTTTATTTGTGAATTTGCTACAGTATAGTTCTTCATAAAGTTATGAAATGGAAAAACCGTTGTGCTGTATAAAAAAACAAAAATATTTCCCAAAACGTATCAAGAGCTGGAGTATAGTACAACTATTAACACCTTCTGGGAAGAATTCATAAGTTTTTATTGTTTCAGTACACATTATTCATTATTTCATTCTTCTTCAGTCCTAGTTTTGTCAAGCTATAGTCTTGCAGTATTGTTTTAGTACCAATAAAATTAAAGTGCACTGTTTGTGCTGTAATGTTCTTAATTTGGCTCACTGTAACTGTGCCACTGAAATAATGCAGCTGTGCTGGAAAAATGATGTGGAAAGTTGGATGCCACAACGGAAGTTCAAATTAAGAAACCTGTCATGCAGTTAAAGGCATGGATGTATTTTGTTGTTTTGTATAGTGCGGGCATAGCCAAATATTGCCTTAAAGCGCTTTTTGGGGAGAAGAAAAATTAGAGACACAAACCTCAGAATGGATGAATAGGAAACAAAAAGAGATGGTGGGATTCCGACACTGTTTTTCAGTCGTTAGCAAGGGTTCAGTTCACTCGATGGCATCCATCAGTTTAGTCTTCAGGTCTTTCGAAATTTAAGAAAACGGGCTTTCCTGGGTAGAGCAAGTGAGTTGCAAAATATGCAGCAATCTCTGAGCATCAAGACATTTTAAAACAGCTATCTGTTTCAACAAAATGGGCCCCAATACTTAAAAAAAATTGAGAGCTTCAGCAAGAAAAAAATATTAATCACATTAAGAGTATATTATTCTAAATGTAATTTGGCAACAATTAATAGTGTTATCCTTCATTAAGGCATATCAACACCGTTTTACTTCTGCTGTTGAGCTATATATTCCCAGGATGAAATAGTTTGTAAAAAATATGCAATGTTACACTCAGGAGGATGGAGCACTGCAAATACCTACTTCTTGTAATAAAAGGTGCGTCTCTTTTATTCTGTGCATGACAAGTTTTTTTTGATGGCTCCTTCCTGGAGCTTAGAGTCTGAATAATTATGGCCCTCATTTTGATGTCGGGCGGACCAACATCAACAGGCCTTCGGTGGCTGTCCACTCGACATCCAGGGCATCGATCCGACTGCCGCATTACAATACAGGCGGTCGGAGTGATTATGTCACAGAGGAAGACCGACGCCACCAACAGGCAAAAGGAGCCCGTCAGGGTGGCAGTCAGACTCTAATCCCTACAATGGAGGTGGTGCCTGTGAAGGCACCGCTGCAGGGATTAGGATGTCCATCTCCCACAGCCCACTGCCATTAAAAGGCTGTTGGAAAGGGACTTTGGGGTCCCCAAGCACTGCTAAGTGGCCACAGAGACATATGAGGCGCCCCCCCCCCAAACATCCTTGCACCGTGCATGGATGTTTGAAAAGTGCCTTTTTCTACTGTGGCTTGTGCTACAGGCCTTTTCGGGGCTGCAGCAGAAACCATAGTAGAAAAAGGCCTTTTACTACCGCCTGCATGACGGTAATATCTTAATAGGGCGGGCAGAACTGCCGGCATCTTGTCGAACTGTCCCCTGCTTGTTATAATTGTGGTCTGATGCTTGTCATTCTAATCAGGCCCTATTTTCTCTTGTCCTTGGGGGGAATCTTGAAGTTTCTATTTTAACAAGAAATATTCATGCAGAACAATTTTTACAAGCATATTTGATATTTATGCATTTTATTGGTAAAAAGAAATTTTGAAAAAAAGGGGCGCAAAATTTGAGTAATTACTCAAAATTTGGGGAAAATGTTATGAAATTAATTGTAATTCCACCAAATGCAAATATGGCATTTCGAGCCAGATGTACGACCCACCAATTTGCGACTCGTAAATTGTATCTGAAGGAAGTGGTCCAAATCCGTTTTTGTTAGTAAAGCAAAATTAGGAACTCCAGTAGGGGGGCAATACGAAGTAATACCTATAAACGCTCGCACATCTCGCTGCGTCTTAGGGACGGGTATCTTAGTTATAGCAGCCACACGCTCAGGTGTTAGTCTCCTTCCTTCCTTCGACAGCAGGTGACCTAAATAGGTGACCTCCTGTTGACAATATTGAAATTTAGAAAGGGACACTTTATGTCCTGAGTGCAATTTACCTGTACTCTGTTTGCATCTCTCCTCCATATCAGAAGCAATAAGGCAGTCATCCACATACTGGAGCAACACGTTACCCGAGGGAAGACTGAGGGAGTCCAACTGGGGTTTTAAGGCTTGGCTATATATACTGGGACTTTGAGTATAGACCTGAGGAGTTCAACAGAATCTAAAACTTCTGCCAGCCAGGGAAAACCCAAACAAATACCTACTTTCTGAATGTATGGGAATACTGAAAGAAACATTCTTCAAGTCGATGACAGAGAAATAGGTAGCAGTAGGGGGAATCATTGTCAGGAGGGCAGTGATGTCAGGGACGACAGGGAACTGGGGAACAATTATCTTGTTCACGGCACGCAAATCAATCACAAAATGGTAAACATCAGGGTGGTCATCCGGGGGGCCAGATTGTGCCCTTTTTAGAATGAGGAGAATAGGGCTATTGCACACATTAGCATTCGTCTCCTCAACCACACCAGACGCAATCAAGGCCTGTATAATCCACAGCCGTGCCCGTTTCCCTGCAAGTGGTATCTTATACTGGGGAAGACAAGGTAGAACAGCCTGGTCCTTAACCCTGATGGAGACCGCAGGTATCTGTAACAGCCCTATGTCTGTGTCCCCCGTAGCCCATAATGTCGTTGGCATCTCCCTGAACTCAGCAGGAAGGGGCTCGTCTTTGGACAAACAATGCTTGGAACTCACCATATTGTGTCCAATCATCATAAAGACGCCATCTGGAGAACACAAAATAGTCGCATATCATTTCTTCAACAGGTCCGGACCCATTACATTTTCTCTGCAATTCGATGTCAATAAGAAAGGTGAGTCTACAGTAAAGGGACCAATAGTCAAAGCCAGAGGCTCGGCGATGGGACTCACAACTGGTACGTCTGAAAAGCCTACCGAAACATTATTTTGGCCACACAGGGCTGCCCCGGGGACCAGTGAACGAGAAACAGAGCTATTCATTGCGCCTGTGTCCACCAATAATTTTTTCGTCGCTGAGCCCGGCAGACCAGCGGTGACATAGGGTCCTCGCTGGTCAACAGGGATCTGGACTGATCCACCACCCTGTCCTTGGCTGTCCTAGCCATGACAAAGTCCTGTTACTTCATCCAAATCATAATCATCATGGTAATATTGGTGACCCCTTGGATCATAAAAATAGTTCTGCTCTGACCGCCCTGGATGTTCCTCTCTTCCCCAGCTCCCGCCATATCCAACTGCTCCTCTGCCTCTCCCTCTCGGAGCATCAACCCTGTGTAACAGCGTCGGACACTGAGTTTGCCAATGCCCTCCTCTTTATAGTACGCACACTGATTTGGTCCCACAGGCGTAGAGTTCCGGCTAGAGCGGGGCAACTGCTGAGCCGGAACAATACCTCTCCCTCTACCACCGCCCTGGGACATCTGCTGTATCAACACCTTCGTCTTCAAGTCTTTATTTTTCTTCTCCTTCTCTTCATTCTTCCTATACTCATAATACTGTGCCATGCCAAAAATGACTGATGGGGAGGAGGTAGTCCAAGTACTCTCTGAAGCCTGCAACCGAGATGTGATCTCGGGAAGCAGGTTCGTAACAAACCTGTTGACAAACAATCGAATACCTCCCTCCATTGACAAATCTTGTCCACCAAAATCCAAGAACACCCCATGTTTTTCTCTGCGTCACCCACATCAGACCAAATCAACACTCGCCCCATCTGTTCTTTAGCAGCCTCTCAAGTGCCATTACTCTCTCCTCTCAGCTGCGTTCCCATATACAACAAGGGCAGGGGTAGGAAAGCAGGGAGGATACACTCACTGATGTAATAGGAACTGGGGTCGACAATGTCGGTGGGGGAAGTGTATGTGAAGGAGATGGGCGGAGTCTGGGACAACAGGCATGGCAGATAAGCCCACCATTCCCGCTCTCTCAGCCACTGAAGCCGAAGAGGAAGTGTGGGATGCTCCATCTAAAACAGCCAGATTAGGGACAGGGTGCCAGGGGCAGCAGCGGGAGGTGCGGGTACAACTGCCGTCTATGCCCTTTGCGGGACATATGGGGGAGGGGGCTGAACATCCAACAGATCCTCCACAAAAGGATAACCCTCTTCACGTTTAACATATGACTTATCACATTGCAGCCTAAACTTTCGATTAGCACATTCTATACCCTTCTCTATCTTCTCCCTCTCACACGCTATAGCCTTTTGTGTTACTGCCTGCGTCGTTCTTCTCCGGGCCTCCTTCTCCGCTCTCAGCCATCTCTGCTTAGCCTCCTTTTGCCATACCTGGAGGGTGTCGAACATAGACTTGCTATTTCTCTTTACAAACAATTTATCCTGCAGGAAATTCAATTTTTGTTCATCAAAGGTACCTGTCAAAGGCCACTCCAACTTGGCGTTATCTCCCGTATACTTGTGCCATAGTGTACTAAACATAAGAGGGCCAAGGGCATGTTTAAATACATATCAAAATTTGGAGTGCCTTCCGGAGGCACAGGTTACATCTCTTCCAATCGAGCATCAGCAGAGCAACAACTGCATCCGAAACAACAAAACCTGCTAATACAAGACACCTCCTGTTAGAAATGGGATTTCCGGTTGGCTAAGGCTTGCGCCAAAGTCAAGCAGAAACCACCCCTCTAGTCAGGGCAAGGGAGTTACACGCCAAAGATAACCCCTGCTCACCCTCTAGGTAACGTGACGCGAGCAGTAAGGCTTATCCCGGAGGCAATGTAGGTTAAGTGTTTGCGCGCGCACCCAGCAACAACACCCAAGGCCCACCATAAAGGAAAGTCCACACAAGGTTATATATAAAAAATAGCCTTTGTATTATAGCAAACACATTAGATAAAAGTACACACTTTACAATGTGTCAACAGGCACGGGCAGAATTTACAGGGGATGTATGTACAGGACAGGGCCACATGGACCACTGTCAGGAATAAGCACTTTTAGAACTAGGATACTTGTTAGAATTAGCACTTAGAACATATAATAACTGTAGCATAAAATAGAAACTAGAGCACAGAACCAGTAACCACTGGTAAGAGGTAAGTACCACCTTCGCAACCCTAACCACCTTAGGAAAATATCACGCAGGGAATCATAAACTCACTAGTATCACTATACTAGGCAAACCAACCTCCTAAGCACTACAATACATTCAGAGGTATAGGCACAAAGACAATATACATGATGCAGAAATGACTTTAGGCAGATTATCACAAGTTGCACAAAGATCACATAGGGCCAAACACATGTACAAGGTGTTGCAAGGGCACAACACCAGAACTGTCCCCCAGGCCAACTGGCCTCTCAGGGGCTGAAACGCCCAGTGTCCAGCAAAGTCAGGGCAGGCTGCGCAGGCAGCCAAAGAAGATTCACCATGGCCTAAACGTAGCAGCTGCCCACTAAGTGCTGGGCAGCTGGAGAGCTGATCCTCGCACCAGCGTGCCTCCTGGCTCTTTTCTGGGACTAAAAATGGCCAGCTGTGCCCAAGAACAACGTGAGAGGCTTGTGGGCTCTATGACAACTGTGGCCACACTGGGGGAGCAGCTCTCTGCCAACCGGGGCCGCTTGAGGATTATGCCCTGGCCCCAACTGGGCTTGGGAGGAACAATGATTTAGGGCTAGATGACGGGGGACAATCACCCACAGGAGTGGGCGGGCACCGGCAATGTGCCCCAATGCCCCCTCTGCTAAAAATGCCCCCCGGAGCCCTTGTGGGCTCTACAACAAATGTGGCCCCCTTAGAGCCTCTCGGGCTCAAAGAAAGAATGCCCCCGGTCGTGGGAGTCCCCTCTCTGGGGACTCAGAATCAACAAATGCCCCCTGAGCCTCTCGTGGGCTCGAAAGAAAGAATGCCCCCGGAGTTGGGGCCTCGTAGGCTGGGAAAACAATGGCGGGGGGCTGGAGCGTTGGCGGCTTGCTCTGGGGACCCGGCGCTTGCTCACCGGCTTCTCCTGGGGTGAGAGGAAGTCTCCGCTGGACTACCTCGGGATCTCCTCCGGTCTGGAATACTTGTAGCACGGGGCTCTCCTGCTACATCGGAGCCCTGCCTACACTAGCTAAATAAACTGAAACACGGCCAGAGATACCGGGCACCAGAACAAATGAACAGAAAGCGCTCCCAAGCGCTAGGGGGGACACATCCAGCGCTCCCAGGCGCTGCAGGTATAAAGGAGTAAGGGCAAAGCGCTCCCCAGCGCTAGTGTCCCCCAAAGTCCAGCAAAAGCCCTTCAGGAGGTAGGGGGGCAAAGGATAGGCCCAGGTGCCAGCTCACAGGGTCCTCCAGGCAGGGAGGCAGTCCCAGTGGCGGTCCTCCTGGCGTCCAGCAGCAGCAGCAGGCCCCCCTCAGGATAGGATCAGGAAGAAGAACTTTTTACAAGAGGTCGCAGCCTCTTTTTATACACTAACTCCTTTGTCTTTAGGTGCAGGGTATGGGCAAAACCAGTGGCAGCTGGTTTTGGAGCACTCTGATGTGCTCAGCCCCTCTTCCCATTCACTGGCCAGGCTAGGGACATAAGACGCACCACAGGGGGCGGAGCCAGCATTGTGTGGGGAAAGCCCAGCCCTATTCAGGTGCCCGGTGCACTCCTCCCTCACATCACTCATGCAGATCTCTCCACTCACCACCGGGGCAGACCCATCATGACTCATGGAGCCTGGCACACCAGCTAGCTCCAGCCAATCATAAGCCAGACAGCCAATTCACATAATTTATACAGGCAGGCCAACTTCTAGAAGTGGCACTTCCACACTAGACACAATCACGCCGCACACATCATCGCGCAGCATTCAAACACGCGAGTCTGCACATACCAAACTCGAGCCTGCACTCCCCACACATCAGGAACTAACATGGACACATACATTCCCCATGCATTCCTATGGGAGGGCAGGCCAATCTCACCACACTCATGCACTTTACCCTGGGACACAGTGGTAAAGTGCGCAGAAACCAAAAATCACGATCACCAGGTCATCATTAAAAAGCAAAAAGTTTAGGGTTGAACCTGCCAGAAGGGCCAAGTCCAACACCTCCTAAAAGTGCAAAAGAGTGAATTCACTACTTACATCCGTTAAACACGCTCGAAACCCAACAACCAGTCACCAGACCGCACCAATTCCTCAAATTAGACTCCGCCTCGCGAGTCTCAAACGCTAATCAAACCCCCGGCGTTTTTCTTAAAGAGTAACCAAATTACCAAGTCACCTGGCAAAAAGTCCACACAGACACCATGTACCTCCAAAATGGTCCGCAGACCTGTACAATTATGCAAACCAATCAAAGAAAAGGGTCTCCAGACCACATCCAAAATTATTCAATATGGTGCCGTATTTACCAGAAATCAAGACAAACTCACTTGGTGCACACAGGTCGAACAAAGTTATTCTCCACTGCCGACCCTTCCGGACCAAACAGCCTGCTCCAAGGGTTTCGCCTTTTAGGACCCCAGCCGGGATGACCACTGAGCGAGGCAGTGCTCGAGCAGACGGGTGGGGTAGCTGCGAGTGTGAGGCGCTACCGTGCAAGGTACCCTAATCTGTCCATCTGACCAGACGCAGCTCCGTCCTCCTAACACCTGGTTACGGGCGAGGATGGGACACCCGATGGAGTCCCTGTTCAGGCACCAAATGAAGGAGGTGGCCCAATTCGGGTCACCCGGGTCACTTACGACCACCTATATGCCTTCCCAATAAATGAAGAGTTGGTCAGACAGTAGAGAATACAAACCAGTTTGTTTATTGGTAATACGCTGCAGAGGATCCCAGTCTGACCAGTCTGCCGAGGGGTCTGATCTCTCTCCCCACAGTAACACGACAATTCCAACACCTCTAGAGTCCCCCCCTAACCGAAATTTTCGAGCTCGGGCCATGGCGAAAAAAGAAGGCACATAAGATGGGCAGTGCCACTAAGCAGGGAACATGCTATCTCAGTCCCAAGGCCATTCAGCAGTTCTCTACCATGTAAAGCTGTGGGAACAAGTGTATCTAACGGTAAAGGTATGCAACAATGAACAGTATATTCATTAGTACAGCAAAACTCCAACCGTGAGAAGTACAAGCAGGAGGAGCAGGGCAGCCTTTCTGCAAAGGCAGACAACTCTAGGGGTCTTGACTGTTAACTCAGCAAGGCTGAGCCAACCTTAAATAATCAAACAACACAATTGCCAGTGCTTGGAGCCTTGACCCAAGAATCAAGGTAGGATGAGGGCAGCAAGATGTTGGACAGGGTGTGGCATAAGTCTCTTAGTTCAGAATAGAATCCTAAAGTGATGTTTTTCTGTTTTTTAGTGAAAATATTGGTCCTGAGGAAAACCCCGGTACTTGGTGGGGTTTGAAACGCGTCGACCGACCCGGTCCCGGGTCACTTAAAACATTTTTATTTACAACTGTGTTTGTGAATAGCAAGAGAATTTTCTTCTCTATCTTTGAACTCCAAAAAGAACTATACATTGGTTAAAAACGGGGTTTATTTATGTTTTATGTTTTCACAGTGTTGTTGACACCGGGACTAGTATGTTTATGTATGAGTAGCTTGGTATGAATGTATGGCCAAGAGTGTCTGAGTTGTTAGCGTGTGTAATTGTTTGTTTAAACTAATTTTTCATTTTGTATATAAATGTATATAGTCTGTTTGTATTTCCATGCACAAAATAAGTATGTGTTTAAAAATTGAATAATATTTGAAAAAGAAGCAATAAAAATGTACTTGTTGCAATTCTAAAAGCAGGTGTTTATGTTACATTCATAACAACCATTCTTTCAGATTAAGAGCTTACAATGTAGGTTCTCAGCACTGGCAATTGTGTTGTTTGATTATTTCTGCAAAGGCAAGCATTTATGAGGCAGACACTCGATCTCTATTACAAAACAACATGGCGTCAATAAAGATGACGCCATGCATGCTAACTTTACGAGAAAAGTGGTTTGGACATAGCAAATAGGGCATTTTAATCATGTGTATTGCGAAAATAACATTTCAAATCTAACACGTCGCATTTGCGACTCGCAATATACGACTTGCAAATTGGGATGTACAACAATGTCTCTGACACTGTTTGCAATTCCTAATGGAGTCGCAAATTGCATTCCTCATTAGAGGCGGGCGCGATTTGCGACCCCATTAGGAATGGCTAGCGCTCACAGGGATGGAGGCCTGCTGGGGTCAGCAGACCCCCATGTCTGTCACTGCTTTTTAAATAAAGCAGTTCTTTTTTAAATGCAGCCCGTTTTCCCTAAAGGAAAACGGGATGCATTTAACAACAAAAAAAGTTACACTTTTAAGTTTAAATTTTGAAGGGCTGGCAGTGGTCCAGATGACCACATGTTTGATTAGATGCCGACACACTTTTTTTGCGGCCTTTACTCTCCATCCTGATTTATCAAAATTTGAAACTTTTGCGTCATGGGACCATGACTAGTGTTGTTCCGTGAATTTACCTGAACTTCTATGTTTGAAGATTTACAAGAAGCTCTATTCTATAAAGAAACTTGATAAGCCCTGAAGAAGTCCAGTCACGGACGAAACGCGTTGGCTATTGATTTTAATCATCTTTGTGAATAAAAGAACCCTTTTCAAACTGAAGAACCTGACTTTGAAATTCTTGGGAGAATGTTCAGAAACATTATTGAAATTTGTAGAAAACATTGCTGAAATGGAACAAACAATGTAATAATAAGTGAAGGGTGCGGGGTCACCTTTTGTGCAGTCCCTGGGACCACTGCCTGTCCTTAAAAAACATTTTTTTGACCCATTCACAAAGGGGAAGAGTTCCCCTGGGGACCCCTTCCCGTTTGCGAATGGTGTACCACCTGCTTGAAGTAGGTGGTAAATTGCGAGTGTTTTGTGACCATAGTTGTTGTCGCAAAACATTCATACATACAAATGTGAGTCGCTATTAGGAAGGGCCGACCTTGGCACGCCCCTTCCTAATAGTGAGTCGCAAACCTCATTTTGCAAATCGGTAAAATTTACTGATTCACAAAATGAGATTTGTCCATGGCCATGCCCTAAATTGCGACCGCAATTTAGGGTCGTACATCTGGCCCATCGTGCTATATTTTATTGTGATATGCGTTCTCGAGTCCATTTGGATACCAGGGTGCATTTCGCACTAAAAAAGTAGCGCTAAAAACACCATACCGCAAGCAACAGCTGCCCGTGTTCAGGTCATTCACATTGTTTCTGTGCTCCCATGCTCGTATTTGCAAGTGAACGCACAGTAATTATGCTATTTGGCATAATGGCATAATTTGAGGAATTTCACATGACCAGCATAAGGTAAAAATTCCTGAAATTACGCGATGTACACTCGCATAATTGAAATTCCGCTTGAGCCTACTTTCAAAGAAAAATTCTCCTCTCAGAACATCTCTGTTGGTTTCAACAGTAAAACAAAACATTTTCATGCTAACGAATCCTTCATTCCTCACGCCCTATTTGAAATACATTTAAATGTGTTAATTTCTTGACACAGACCACACAAACAATATATTTAAAAATGCATTGAGAGTTAGGGTATTATGGAACTGTTAACACCTTCTGGGAGGAATTCTCAAGTTGTGATCGTTTCAGTAGATAAATCATGCGGTGAACGGGAACTGATTACTTTTGCAAAGTTTCAGGACTTGAACTGCACTGCATATTCAGTGTTTAGCAACTCTCCGTCCATTTGATATAGAAATAAAATGTTGTAATTAAAATCGGCTGATTATGCAGCAAATGATGGATTACGTGGCAATGGCTGTAAATCTATAATTATTTTACTGCTGCGGCGTAATTGAAAAATTCGAGTGCCCCTCAATATATTCTAGTATCCCAAATTCTTTCAGTCTGCCACGTTTTAATGCACTTCCAATTGTAATAGTCTGGGTTTAGCTTACTGGGCTGCAGGATTCTAATAATAATGATTTGTGTTTGTCTCACTGTAATGAAGTATTCCAAGATTGTAGAGCAAGGCTGTGGCCCTCTCTAAACTACAAGATGGAGGAGGACCTTGTCCTCTTGCTTAAATCACAAAAATAAAAAAATACATATAAGTTTAATATTAATGTAAGGACTAAAGTCCAGAGCCGCAAGAGTAGCAAAAACCGGTAACGAAAGTAGTATTGAATGATTGAGATCCCTTCTTTAGGGGTGTGTGCCTGCAGTGTAGCTCCTCACTGCTGTAGTGTCCACTTCGAGGATGTGCCTTTTCTACTCTGGTTCACTGCCAGCATATAGCTGCCCTACTATAGAATTGTGTTTCTATTTTGTCTAGGTACTGGCTGAAACACACATATCTTAATTACTGCAAAACCTGGTTCATCTAGAGCCTGGGAAAATGGTTTCTTGTATGACCGACTAGAAACCACAAAATGAAAAGAAAAACCATTTATTTTGGCATTGTCCAGCTCCCCAAAACAGTGCTAGGACTGGACTACTCCAGCCAATTCTGTGGCTCAGCCTGAAGTCCTCTATAGTCAAGATGCAACATTTCCTGTGCATGGCCCAGTGTGGCTCTGTTCCCTTCCAAAGGGGGAGCAAAGGTAGAAAATCGTGTTTTTGGTCCATCTCAGCCTGACCAATGTGATAGCAATCATGTCCCCCATAAACCTAGAACAAAAGTTCAACGCCAGAGCCAATCAGCTATCAATCTATCCTGCTTCTATGCCTGGTTGAGCCACAGGCAGGACTCACCACCCGGGTCAAAATAATCAATGAATAGCTCCAGTGAAAAAAACGAGTGGCACCCCACTTTGGCGGGAATACTACTCATCAATGCACCCTGCAAACCTCCTTTGGGCACAGCGGCTTCCATGCCATAATCTGCTATAAATGTTGCCTTCCAAACCTCCATACACCACACATTATCTGTCTTGGTGGCATTGTTCATGGCTGAGGACCACTCATCCAAGTCCTCTGGTATGCAGTGCTCCACCTTTGACGTCCACACAGTGGTGTTGAGGTTTATGGCAGGTTGTGCTTTTTAATGATCCATGAATGGGTGAACAGTTACATGCTCATCAAAGGTGACATACAACTATGGTTCATAAATACATACTTTTGAGCTGCATTATATGCCGAGATGCGCAATATTTCCTCCTTTGACCTCCACCCAGTGGTGCTGAGGTTTATTGCAGGTGGCCATTTGCAATGGGACAAATATTTGTGAACACCTGAATGCAGTTGAGAAATTCTCTGTGGTTCTTAGCCCTGGAGGAAGAGAGAAATGCCACTGAGGCATGAAGGTCTTTGGGGCAGCAGGTTCTGCAGAGTATGCTGCCCTGCCCTATGTCATTTTCCTTGTCGGGCAATCACTGGCCTTCAGTGAGGCTACCCAGGTCTTCATTAGTTTGGAAACCTGCATTGAGGCATTCTCTTCTGCCAGAGTTTCCTCCGTTGTTGTTTGTCATCAGTTTCCCAAGCCAGAGTACTCAAAGGTCTAGCCCTGATTTACAGTTTGGCGGGTGGGATACTCCATCACAAAACGTTACGGCTATCCCGTCTGCCGTATTACAAGTGCATTATATCCTATGGCACTTGTAAATCAGGCCCTCTGTCTCTTCTTCCTGCCTCATCTGTGTCACAATGGATTTATCCTGGTAGTCTCAGTCCAGTTCACATCCATATCTGAACTGGTTGGAGCAAACTCAGGAATGGTTCTTTTTTTTTTTTTTTTTTTAAACCTTTATTGTACAGAAAGCGCTCACAGATACGGGCCTACAACCCATCGGGCCGGCCACCACAATGAAAGAAACATATCAGGCAATACAGAAGCTCCAACAGGATATCAAAGCAGTCCATACGAAAAGCAAAGGCAAAAAGCCTCCGAGCAACCACCACGAACAGGATGAGAGAAGGTTGATTTTATAATAGAAGAAAGGGTGTCGCAGAATAATGGCAATCCGTAAAGTCCAGAGGGCCGTGGTGGGCCGCGAGCAAGGAGAAGTATCGAACACAGGAAAATTCAAAAAGAACAGTTACATTTTGGCAAAGGCAGAACGTGAGTCCCACAATAATAGCAATTGCAACCGCTGCCCAGCGCCCTCCCACCACTACGAGAACACACAATAATACACAAAACTAAAATTAGGTTTGCAAAACAAAGAGCCCTCTGCCACAACAACCCGGGGGAGGAAAGAAAGAAAAAGGGGGGGAGAGGGGAAAAAAGGGGAAAAAGAACATAGGAAAAAAAGGGGGGGAAAGTAAGGACGCAGCATCACTGCACGCACCCCACGGCTAACGAAGCACTCAAGAATAGACCGGCACAAGGAACTAGTGGTAACAGGAGGAATGAATGCGTAGTAAACCGTGACGGCAGGAATACCAAAAGGCCCATGCCAGCAAAAACACCCCAGGGGGCCACATGCCGACACCGCGTCACGAAAAAAAGAGGATACATAAGAGCCATAGAACAAAAAAAAGGGGGAATGAGGGGAAAACACAAAAGGACAGACCCCCCCCCCACCCCGCACAGCCCACCCTGCACCCCTGCAGAAGGCTATGGCCTACCCCCCAGCAGCGTGCCTGTCGCCCTAATCAGAACCCGAAATATAGAAGAAATAAAAGTAAGAAAGAACCACAAAGACAAAAAGAAGAAGGGAAAACAGGGAAATAACAGCGGGAGAGGAGCCATATAATCAAAACACCATCAGCTCCCACCCCCCCGTCCGAAAATACTCAGAGCCCACGGGAAGATAGTAAGCACAAGGATAAGTTCCAGGAACATGAAGAAGAATCGCACATAGTCATACAGTTACAAACGGACCATCCGACCATACCGCAAAATAATAGTCCACCGAGGCAAGTTCATCTCAACCCTGTCCTTGTTTATCCCAAGCTGTAGTCGTCCAACGTACAAGGAACCAGATCATGTGGAACAGGAGGTGAATAACAGGGAGTCCGATCGGCAATCCACACAAGTCATATCGATCGCGACCCGGATGAACAGGAAAGGACGGCAACCACCTCAAGCAATGCAGGCACAGTTCCGATGACAATATGAAGAAAGCCGATCCGGCGGAGCAATCACAGGATCTTCGTTCGGCCATTCGAGGCAAAAAAGGAAAGGGAGATCCAACGAGGCTGGTCCGGACGGGACCCGGCCGGCGGACCCCCTGCACAGGAGGGAGCACCGGATGAAGGAGGGCAGCGGACATCCGTACACCCACATCGACGGCAGCCGCCGGGCCCACGACCTCCAGGAAAGTTCCAGCAGCACACAACAGAGATGAAGCCGCACACACCGGGGGGGGCCCGGCGGGCCCGGCAAAATGATCCTTCTCCAGGTCAATGATAGGTGCGGCCATGGGAGCACCCCAGGAGCGCAAGGCGGCGAGGATGTCGCAAAGCGTAGGTGCACCCTCACAGTATTCAGCAAACGTGCCATGCGGCGGGCCAGCGTCGCCAGTCTCGGCCAAGCCGAGAGACACGGGGCCGGCCGCCATCTTAGAAGCCCGGCGGGGCCGCGGCAAACTCCGACCCCCGTCCGGACACCGGCGGGGCAAACAGGATACGGCCGACCACCAGCAGAGGCACCACCAGAGCAGGAAGGGGGGCCACCAGAAGAAGGCGAGTCGCCGGCTCCCCACACGCCACCGGCACCGTTCTCCGAGTCCGGGCGAAGGAACTCAAAATGGCCGGACCGGAGGACAAAGGGGAGACGAGCCACATACACGGTCAACCCCGTCCATGGAAGGCAGCACCCCAACACCAGGCCGTAGGACCGCCGGACCAGGCCCGGATAGCCGTAACCGGTCTAATTGCACATCGGCCTCTCCGACCGAACCCACACCGCCACCAAGGGCCGGCCACAGCGCCCCGTCCGGTCCGGGCGCCGCCAAGGCGTGTCAGGCCCGCTCGCTCCGGAGGCCCCGAAGCAGACAAGGGCGCAGCTCAGGATCCGCGGCACCCAGGAACAAACGGATCAAACGGTAAGTGCCTGTGAAATGTCGTAGTTCCATCGTCTATCAAAGAATACTTCCCGGGGCAGGATAAAACACAGGATAGACGTTCCAGACAGGAGAGCGAACGGAGCCGAGCTAAAACGCGGCCATCTCGGACGCGAGCTTGGCTCCTCCCCCCAGGAATGGTTCTTGTTGACCACCTCACTGACATTCCCTGATAATGTACTGTTGGCTCAGGGCGCATGCAGGATCTGATTGGGGGGCCTCAAAAGTTTGAACTATGCACCAGAACTGATAAGTCAGCTTTGAGAATGCATACTAACAGTTGGCACGATTCAGTAATAATGATGCTCTCACTGACCAAGGAGATGCTACACTCCATTGCATTTGAGTTCATTGTCCAGGACCTGCTGATTGTTGTCCTCCCATCAGAATGGGAACTGAGCCATGGTCCAGATTTCTGTTAGTTATGCTACTAGACAGCCTTGAAAAAGAAGAGACCCTGTTTGCTGTTGAGAGGGTGCTGAAGCAGTGCTTAATTTAAGTATGTGGTTTCCGGTGCTCAGCACCAGCACTTAATTGTCAATATCAGCGCTTGTGACAGTCTGCCACAAGGTGGCACTGTCTGAGATGCCCAACAAAAGTCAATTACTAATTCAGTATACATTAAAAATGACTATTACCTTCTGCCCAAGCCATTCTTATAGCATATTGGGCCTGGAATAGTTTGAAGTATCACACTTGTAGGAGTGTGATGGTTAGTACCTGTGTTGTTACTATCACTGGCAGCATAGCAGAGGCAGTGTGTGGTGCAATCTCTGGTGGCCTACTGATGAGAGCCCTGGCAGTTATGTTTTTTACAAATTAAGCACTGTGCTAAAGTTTGTCTGGCGAGGCGTCGCCTACCGAGAAGTGAAGCTGATTAGCCCAGATGCGTAGGACCCAGGGGAAGGATCATCAACCACAGAGACTGTGTTGAGCCCCCTCTATTACTGAACCTCGAGTGTGCTCTTTGTTCCCCCCACAGGGCCCTGATGATTAAACTGGTCACCTTCTCCTGGCCTGGAAATGATCTTAGAAGTAGCTAGGAAGCTAGGAAGCTGTTCTGACTTCCATGACACAAACCTCATCGCAATGCATGGTGTGGTTACAGAGTTATCAGCCTCTGAAGCACTAACTTGTGACTGCTTTGTTTCACTCTGCCCATGACCTCAGAATTGAGGGCATCCATCAGTGCAAGAAAGTCAACTGCAATCTGTGTTGTTTGAGATAAAGCCATTGGGTCATATTTATGTCCCTTGTGTCGGCAGTTTGTCATGTTTTTTAAGCACCTGCGGCACAGTGTGGCGCTTCATATTTACAAGGCCACGTAAATCCACCCTGTGTGGCTTTTCGTGTCCTTGTAAATATGGCCACTTTTCATGCAGCACTTTGTGTCAAAGGGCATGCCATGGGTGTTGCTGTGGGTGTTCCCAGGCAACACCTGTGGATTGTGAAGTATTTCCAGATTGACAACATTTTGTTAACCTGGGAATGCGTCAGAATCCTACACCTCCCCAGGGGAGGTGCAATGAGGAGAAACACTTAAATGTCTCCTAATTTTTTCCTTAAAATCCGCATGAGAGGACAGTAGCGGAGTGGTGAGCGGGGTGGCAAGAGGAGGGAATCAATAATGACGAAAATACATTTTAAAAAAGGAGAAAAAAAATAACTTACCTGCCTCATCGCCGATCTTCTGCTCCTCTCTGGCCCCACATAGGCTCCCAGACTCCTCAAAGGCCAATCCTGATTGGACTGAGCGGCTTGGATGTACGCTCCCAGAGAGACTTTTATCTGGTGACTCTTACCTGGAGCTAGCAGAAGCCCTAGGTAACCAAGGCCACAATAATGTTTGACAGGGATGCCTGGGGGCCAGAATACAAGACTGTGACTGCTGTCCACACCCTTCCATCGTACCCATAAATCCTCCTAGGTTTCTGGGTCAGCCTCAGTCGCAATCACAGCAAATCACAGAAACCTTCAAAGAAACTGTTTTCTTCAAGTTTTACATGAAAAGAAACGTTGTTGCACTTTAAGCTACATTTAACCAATCCCTGTTTTACTTCATGACACAATAAAAAAACTTTGTAGCAACTTGTTGCAATATTGAAAAGAAGACTGCCGCCCTAAACCAGTGCTTTGCAAATACTTTAGGTTTTGCACAGCCACCAGTAGGTTAGCATTGCCACAGTCATAAAAAAAAAGATAGCTCTCTGACTTTTTGTACTCCAGGTGCTTTTTATTGCATCAGATAATAGTGATACACTGGGGTACGTAATTTATTGGGTGCCGTAAATAGCCACTGTGACTTTTCGGTAATAACATGAGAATTGTGGTGCTTACCATACCAGAATTTTCATAGTACAGTAAATACCATACACTTTTCCCTGTTAAATTATGGCAGGATTTACCTGCTGACATTTAATGAGATATTTAGCGCTCCCAGTAATGACTGGATGCAGTATATACCACACAATTTATAATTCTGATCCCAGTGCTAATACAGGTTTACACAGGGGTCTGAAAATTAGTGATCAGGGTCTTTGTGCTAAACTTGTATGTGGCTGCAATGTTTGACCACCATCGGCTAGCGACTTCTGCTTTTCTCTGAGCTCATCGTTTTAGCTGTTCCACCTATCTAAGTGTGTATTAAATACAAGGCACATTATTTAAAAAGCAGAATATCTAAATATATATTGACCGTTATAGATTGAGATAGCTTTGTGTTTAATTTTACCTGATTCCAACTTTCACACTCCCTTCAATGAGTCAGGTTTGGCTGCAAGATGAACTGGAGAGTCAATGGGCTCTGTCCAGTCATAAGTTCAGGAGAGAAAGCTTCAGAACTAATCAATAATATAGAAATCCTTCGAAAGTATCAAAAGTAGATTTATTGGCACATACATCAACGTGAAACACATAGAAGAAAATAGCTGCTATATAATCACAGGTTTAGAAAAGTAATTATGTGCAAATACGGTAGAATGCTTAATAACTTTAGTTACAAACTTACATGGTTTAAAGCTGGAAATGCTCAGTTGCTTTTGGTTCCCCTGAGAAAGGTCATATTTCAAATGAAATCTTTCATTTGGAAAAGGCACCTGCAAGGATTTTCTTGGGGAAGCAATAAGAACATTGAGAAAGGTTGGGAGAGTGGAGCCCTTAAGTAGTCTACCACCTCCGTAGTCATATAAAGTATCTTTGCACACGCGCACACCTACGCTAGCAGGATATAGTGGAATCCTGTTCTTGATTCCGTACACGACAGGGTAAATAAATAAATCCACATTTGTAAAGCGCACAATCCCCCGCAAGGGTGTCTAGGCGCTGGGGGCCATCGGGCCCAGAGTCACAGGGTGCTGGGCTAATCTGCCGCCGGTGCCCGGGATCGAACCGTGATCCCCAGATTCTGCGGCGCCACACCTCTTCCTCAGTAGTCAGTCATATTTCCTCACATCAGAAAAAAAAACGAGAGGGCTCTAATTCCTTGAGTTCCCACTAATTAGCCACACTGGTTAAGCAAGCAGGTTTGTTTGTTTGGTTTGTGTATACATCCCTGACAATACGTGGGTAGGGTCCGCATATCACCTGGTTTTCCCCCATTGTAGAACCAGTCTTTTTATCATAGAGTGTTGTAATGACTCTAGAATTAGGTCCATTGCTTATCTCCAGAGTGGGTTACTTCTATTTCAGGTTCTTAATATTGCTTTAAACCCTAGGAAAGAGGAAAATAAATGGTCACAATATCACCCTTGTCGCTGTGCTCTTGTCTCCAACCTGTCCTTGAAGCGTCTTCCATTTCCTTTCACTTCAATCTGGTATAAACACCAGCCAGGCAAAGTGTGAAAGCAGCTGTTACAACACAACCCTTGTCTCTTGGTTCTCCCAGTATGCCTCCTTTTCACTGCCATTAATGTAAAGCTCTTTGTCGATGACTTCCTGTCACTGCTTAATTTGAGCTGGCGGTTTCCAGTGCTGAGCACAGCCACTTAATCATCAACACCGGGGCTTTTCATGAGCACCAGTTAAGGACACAATCATTTACAGGAGATTAAGTGGTTTGCCCAGAATCAAAGGATGTTGAGCCAATGCCAAGACTCAAACCTAGTTCCCCAGCTCCGAAGTCGACATCTCTGGCTATTACGCCATATCCACTTCCTACTTTCATGGTTAGTTGTTGGCTCTGTTTTAGGTGGCACTAACAGGAGAAATGGGCTGGTGCAAGCTACCTCCTGACGAGAGCCCTGGCACTTATATTTTTAACAAATTAGCCACTGCTTCCTGTCTTAATTACTACCTGATGTTCCTTATTGGGGGTAGGTAGGTTTAGATCTTGTCCATTACTTTCCATGGGCTCTCATTGGCTAAGAGTCGTGGAAGTAACTCCCTGCCACATTCCTTTCATCTAGTGACTCTTCCGTGTTGCACTGAGTTTGTCTTGTTATGACAGCTTATTTGGGCCTCTTATACCTGGAATCCCTGAGTGTTTGTGGAAACACTCTGTCCCCTACGACCCAGCCATCAGTGGCTGACCCTTGTGTATAGCACGACTAAAAATGGTCTGTTCAACATTGTCACTATAAGCCATCACCACAACCAGGAGATATGACAGAGATCGCATCATCTTCTCTGTCAGCAGGACATGTCATCATCTAAACACTTCTGCAGCAGAGCCAGACTGTGGTCCCACACTCAGGTATAGTTGACTTGTGGAGGAAAGCTCTGCCCTTCATTTCGGGAACTAGATGCTAGTCAGAATTAATGATGGGTTGGGATGGGAACAGGAAGGCACGGCTGCTTTGCTAAAGGCATCCTTACACACCAACCTCCTTTCACCTGCCCCACACCTGGTTGTAACGTTTAAGGTGTGTGGAAAACCTCAGAAGTTAATTGGATAACCAAAACAGTGTGATAAAGGTCAGAAATCTACTCAATAAAAAACGATGCAAGCACAATTATAACAATAATTGCATAGACATCCCACTAGCCGCAGCCCGTGTAGGTAAGAGCTGGTGGGGATTTGGACGGAGGACGAGGGGAAATTAATTATTTATTTAATTTTCCCTCGTCATTGTCCGTGAAAATCCCTCCCCCAACTCGGCCCGCCGCCCCACTCCTCTTACCTGCATGGGCCGCGGCTGCATCCCACCCAAAGAGCCTATATGTTTTTCAGTTCTATGTTAAGGAATTCCTTTAGCATTGAGGTGTTACCTGCTCTACAGTTGTTTTGATGCCTTGTGCAAACTTTCTTGAAGATGTGGACAACTTAAAGGGGCAGGTTTGCTAATATTTCACGCAATGCATTACAGCAAGCTAAGTTGCTGCACTGCGTCATGTGGGAGGGAGAGATTAGAGATGGACCATATCTAGTAAGATATAATGCTGCTGCTCTCTTCCCAAGAACTGGTGCACAACATACCTTAAATATTTCCCGCGTTGTTTGTGTGCATACAGTGCAGCACATATCCAAAATTTGATACGTCCGGAGAAATCATCTACTTTGCATTTGCCTCAAGAAGACATATTTTTATGGTGCAAAGCCCTACTTATGAATGTTTGTAGAGGTAGCTTGGGAACAATCATGTACCACCCATGAAACACCCCCTGATGTACAGTAGCACAAAGTCTATTTAGATTTCTTTTTGACAACCTTTCAGAGCAAAAAAAGGTTAGCAATGGAAAGTAAATGGTTCATTAAGACTTTGCTGGTTTGGGTCTCTTTTGTGCCTCTCCACTAGCACAAAGCCTTGATAAATCTGCCCCATAGAATTTACTTCAGGTGCTTGAAAGTGGTCTCAGTGGTTTATGGATTTCTCCTGTTCATCAGGAAGAGGTCGAATTCGACCTCCCCTAATGCCACAAGCCACTGCCATGGATTTACACTCTTGCCAGAATCCTTCATTGCCTTCTGTTCTTTAATGAGGCTCACAGCATTCTATCCTAGTTAGCACGTTCAGCAGACCTTCTACCATATGTTACTGAGTACTGACCCTAACCAGAGCTTCGAGTTAAGCTTCGTGTTAGAAATGGGATTTTTGGTAGGCTAGGGCGCGGGCCAAAGCCAGGCAAAAACCATCCCTCTAGTCAGGATAAGGGAGTTACACGTCTAAAATAACCCCTGCTCACCCCCTGGGTAGCTTGACACGAGCTGCCAGGCTTATCTTAGAGGCAGTGTGTAAAGCATTTGCACATAACCCACAGTAAGACAGTGTACGCACCACAAAGGACACCACACCAGTTTAGAAAATATCCAAAATTTTGATATAGTTAAAACAAGAACAAAAATGATGAAAATCCACAATACTATACTTAAAAGTTCACAGTTCAAAAATATGTTGATTAAAAAGAGTTCCTTGTGTGGATAACTCCATCCGGGCTTCCCCGGCATCGTGAGCACACAAATCCAAAAACAGTTCTGACCGACCGCGGAGTCGCAGGCCAACTACAGTGCCGGGAAGACCCGCAAACAGTACCTTTCAGAGATGCAGGGCGATGGGGCCCTTGAAGTCACTTGCATTGCAGGTCGAGCTCCTTTATGAGGGGATCCGGAGCGCTGGTGCCAACAGGCGTCGGGTGCTGCAGTGTGAAGCACAGCGGTGCGACGTGCAGTGCCTCCAGGTCGTGGTGCAAGCAGCTGCTCAGTGGCTGCGTCAGATGGCGTTGATGGTGAGACCAGAGTCGCTGTGCGAGATGGAGGAGGTGCTCGTCATGGTGCTAGCAGGTCACGGTGCAAGCAGCGGAGTTGTCGCTGCTAAAGCGCTGTCGTCGGCTGAAGAACTAGAGTCGATGACACTGGCATCGGTGGGCCAAGGCTGCGGTGTGGAATGAGGGCAGTGCGTCAAGTAAACTTACGAATGGTGCCCCCGAACCACGGTGCAGTCAGCGGTGTTGATTTTGGCGGGAAGTGGCGGCATCAGAAAGGCCACGCCGCCGTCGTGTAGCGAGGCAGTGCAGAGTGCGGGCCCACAGGTCGCGGTGCGAGCAGCGACTTGGTGATGGCATCAGCAGGCATCCTCGGTGAGACCAGGGTTGCGGTGCAGCGTGGCTATGGTGCCCTCTATGGTGCTAAAGCTTCGGCGTGAAGCAAGGCGGTGCGTAGTGCGGTGCCCACAGGTCGCAGTGCGAGCAGCCGCCAGGTGATGGCATCAGCAGGCATCATCGGTGAGACCATGGACACATTGCTGCGGTGCCCTCTGTGGTGCCTTCTTCAGGACTCGGGTTCAGCAGGGTCGTCATAGACATCGTCGAGTGGCGTTCTTTGGGTTGCAGCACAAAACACACAGTCCACAGTGCTGCGGGTCGAAGAACCTGAAGTCTTTGCTGTTCCTGAGACTTCGTGAACAGTGGGCAAGCTCTACCTCAAGCCCTTGGAAAGTCTCACCAATTCGGTTGCAGAAAGTCCAGTCCAGGCCTTTCACTGCCCAAGACAGAAGCAGCCACTGCAGGTCAGCCCAGCAAAGCACGCAGCAAAGCGGTCGTTCTTTTTAGCAGCTTCTCCAGCTCTTCTTCTGTGCAGTCTTCTTGATCCAGATGAGGTCTAAAGTTCAGGGGTCTGGGACCCAATATTTGTAGACAAAAATCCTTTGATCTTCCAGGCAGAGGGTGTCGGTGTCAGGCCAGAACCAGTTGGGCCTTCTCTGGCATGAATTCCTGGCAGGAGGTGGAGACGGCTTTGTCAAAGGCAGACCAGGCCCTTTGAGGTGCAAGGAAATCTCGCCCTCTTCCCCCATCGTAACCCAGGTCTATTTAGCCCGTTCCTGACCTACCTAGACTATTGGGAGCCACCCTGCTTCCTAGACATTGGTTGACCAAAAACCAGACAGGCAATCCACATTCCAGCAGAGGCGCACTGGATGTCCGAGCAAAATAATTCCCCCTTTCTAAAAGTGGCATCTATGAACTCAGAATGAAAAGGGCACCCTCGCTAAAGGCTGCGTTTTTAGACGCTGAGTTCAGGCGTACCAAACTTCATTCACTTATACCTTTATCGAGCTACGTAGGTGGGTGGCACAATCCGTGCTGCAGGCCCATAAGTAGCAATTGACTCACAAACCCCGGCACCCGCAGTTCCCTTTACTGGGGACTGACAAGTAAGTCACACATCCAATCCTAACACAATTTATCACAGGAGTAACAGTGCTTTACTACTGATCAGCAGTGCGAAAAAGCGCGCAGAAATGTTATACCAGCAAAAACAGAGTAGAAACTGGGAGGGCAGAAAGCAAAAACTCGGGGGAAACACAGCAAAAGATGCCAAGCCTAACACTTCAAAATAGTTATTAGTAGAAAATCCATCTTTTTTATAGCATTCACCCAATTTCTTTACACTGAACATAAGGTTACTTCACTTCTGCAGTGGTTGAAGCCTCCTATTCCATCCCAACAATATGTGTTCTGTTGAAACATATTCAACTTTCTTTGCAAGTTACCTTTGTGTACACTTCCCGCCCCCCACTGCCACTACACAGTGATCATATATGGGAATCATGAGCGGTGGCGGCTGGTATGTCCCGAGGGTAGTGAGGAGGGTGGGACATAAAAAAACTAATTAAAGCACTTACCTGCGAGCTCGATGTCCTCCTCAATGGTCTTCTGTACTCGAGGTAGGCAGGCTCCAAACTCCCAAGCCAATCCTGGCGCTACTCTCACCAGCTTGAGAGCAGCACCAGGATTCGTGGGAGCATCCTCTACAGCACTCAGAAGAGCACTGGAGGCGTTTGCTTTCTCTAACCCAGCTGTCTTAAGACAGCCGGGTTTGAAAGGTTTAAAGTGCGCATGGGTAGCTGGCCGTTGCAAGACAGTCGGCAAAAAAGACATGTGCACTTTAAACTGAAAGTGCTGTGCTCTCTCTGCTGCTGCCAGTCAGCAGCAGCCCTACCCCGTCCTGATGCACCATTTTGGACGGGGTGACGAACAATAACATTTGAACATTTGTCCCACATGCTTGAACTACAGAATGTAATTTTAGATGGCATGTTTTCATGGTGGCTTCTGCTGCAGGGCATATCACATTCCACACTAAATATAATAGCACATTCAATGTAAAAGATGTCATTGAAAGATTCTACCAAAAACAATGTTCAGCATGTAAGTAACCGAGTAAAAAAGATTTTCAATAATGTCAAATTCCAGCTACCAACTGCAGTTTTTTTTAGCAGTCATGAAACATTAAGAATATTCTGCCCAAGATCACTAAATGTGTCTTATGATATACATGATATACAATGATATACATGTTTTTGTCTGAAATCTCACTCACTTCACAGCTTGGGATGGCCCAGCTCTCCTTCTGCCACTCCAAAGAACTGACAGTTCAAAGCCTTGAATAGGAGGGAATATTCACCCAGAGCCTTTCATAGAACATCATTTTTATCATCTATCTCCATTCAAGAGAGGTCAGGCAGATTCATAGAAGCCATGTCTAGCTTGGGGTCTAGGCTAAAAATTGGATGAGGGGAGATTCCCTTTGATGCTCGGGGGATGAACTGGGGCAGGGGGCAGAGGGAAGCTGGAAGGGAAGGGAGAGCTATGCATGTCGAAGCCAAGGATGGACCACCTTCGATATATGGTGGATAGAACCCTGTGATGGTTTGGTAACCCCAAAACGTATAGCCAGAATAGAATGTGCATCCGCTTGCTGAAAAACTGAGACTGTGAAGCGTGAGGGTTTTATTAGAATTAGTTAGATCTCACCACCAATGGGTGAACAGTTATCCCTTTAGAGGATCATGCTTGGTTCATTCCAAGGGGACAATCTGACTGGATCTGAACAGAAAGGAGGATTTCTCTGCTCTCTGCACTGAAGAATTCATGCATGACTCCCAGAGTATGTTGGAGATTGCTGCTTCCTGCTTCCAATATTCTGCATTTGGATGGGTGGTGTCAGTCTCCTGCGGATAGAGTGCTAATAGAGGTGAAGGTCCTGACTGAGAAGACTCTTTCCCCCTTAAACTTCCCTCCTGAGGTTGGAGAGTGCAGAACACCCTGAGGCAGCAAAAGCTGTTGCTTGCCTGGGTGAAATCCATTGGACTTGTTGGTATTTGGGAATTACTTTTGTGCCAGTAAGCTGAGTTCCGGGGATCCCCCTGTGCAAATAAGGTAAGCAGACTGGAGTCTAAAAGGTACAAATATATTTTCACGTAGAAACAGAATTGTTAAAACCCTTTCATTTATCTGGCTCCCTGTCCTAAAGATTTAAGGACTTTTTAGCAAGGTAGTACTGCAATCAAAACTTGGGGGAAAACTGGACTTTGAGAGAAACTCGAAGATTTAGGGAAACCACCAAACGTTCCCAGAAAGAGACACAAATGGTGAGCCTGACGCAGACCTTGTGAAGCTTTGTTTCAGACATTATTCAAATGTGTCCCGCTGGAGATTTTTTGTTTGTGAAAAGTTTTGAAGTCTCAACGTAAAAACGTTTAGCGGAATCAACTACCAATGTGTATATTGGCACTTTCATTCATGGGTTGGCCATAAATTGTGCCTTCTTCCTGAACACCCAAAAAAAGGAGGTTTTGTCATGTTTCATCATTGTTTTGCATTTTCCAAATTATAACTTTAAATACCTTTTCCCGATGTTCTCTTAATAAATGATGTTCAATTAACTTGGCATCATATCCTTTCTCATTTTTGGGAAAAAGGTTCATATGTAGGTTTTCGTTTTTTTTTAACCTAACTTGTGTCAGACCTTTGAGATTCTTCATCTCTTATCTATGTTTGTGCTTGGCTAATTGTTGCACATAGACCAAATAAAATGATTTTTACGGGGAAAGTACTTACAGCTCAAACAGAGGTATTAACAATGACCCTACATTTATCTTTGTGGGGCAGGTTGTTTGGGTCTTGTGTGACATCGGTAACAGGTCACATTAAGACTATAGACTGCCCTTCTTGCACCGAAGAACAACCCACTGATTCTTCACAAGTGTTTTTTGCATTTTAGTACCAGGGGTGATGACAGTGGTGGAAAGCGAACTAAAACAGTGGTAGGTGTAATCCCATACTCTAAATTGTATCATGTGAGAGAAGGTGTAGCGAGTGAGCGTAAATCACTGAAGTGGCGAAGTCTCCCAAAAATTATTTTTCTAAAACCGGTGTAAATGTGTGTCATTTCCAGCATCATTTTTCTGATATTGACCAGCGATTGTTATACTGGATATTTCTAAAAGAACGCTCATCCAGGTAAAATTTCACTCCAACATCTCAAAGTGAAGGTCAGAGTTCACAAGTTACAGTGTGCCGAGCATCTGCAAATAACTCACTTCTGATCAGAGTAAAGCAATTTAAAATTCAACATCCAGAGTCCTCACCATACCGTCTGCCAGACATAAGTATCATATTGACTCTTAATTTTTACTTTCCGTTCTGGTATTCACAGTTCTGTCTTTCAGAAAATGTTATGGAAAAAGTCTGGCAAGATACCTACAAACTGAGGGGCATATTACCAAGAACAAGCGATAATTATCGCTAAGCTTGGTTAGCGGCTATAATTTTATCGCCGCGCTTCGCCTATTTTTATCGCTTAGACGCCTTGCTATTATCAAGGTTTATCTCCTAAGCAATAAACATCGGCCGAAATGCATGAATATCGCTGAAAAGTCAGCGATATTCATGCATTACCGAGCTAATGCTCTTAGCCATGTTATCCACCTACCATTGGATAACATGGCTAAGAACTGCTCTCGGCAGGCGTTAGCTTTTGAAGATATTCGCGCTTAGCGCGAATATTTCCAAAAGTAGGTAATAGGAGATAGCGATGTTAGCAACTGTTTCCAGTCGTTAACATCTTGGCACGCCCACTTTGCATGTCATTAGCGATAATTATCGCTGACATGCAAAGTGGGCCCCAAGATGATCGCTATCTCCTACTAGCTGTCACTAACTGGTGTTAGCGACAGCTAGGTAATAGGGCAATAAAATTATCGCCTCTTTAGCGGGAAAAATTCCCGCTAAAGCGGCGATAAGGCCCTTGGTAATATGCCCCTGAGTTTCTCTCTAAAAGCATCGGTTCACAGTTTATATTCAATTTCATGATAATTCATGACAATATCCATGCAATTTCGCATACACTTAACTTTAACCTGCAAAACTCAGAGCTTGATGATAAAACCGCACATGGGAGAACCACAAGTTGCTGCAAGCGCATTACCTCTGGGTAGGTTTACCTCCTGATAATTCCATCCAAGTCAGATTGACCCGGTGAGTGTTTCTTCTATTCTACAAAACTTTAACATAGAACATGAAGACAAGTGAGGCATTTTGGGTATTAGTGGACATCAGTAGAAAGCACTGGACATCAAAAAGCAATAATTGTTGTCATGCATTTGTACACTTTTGCTAACATAACAATTTACAGGATCTCGTATTGATGATTTGAAACTTTATAACTAGTGAACTAGGCGAGGAAGGTCTATCTAAAGATTCTCTATTTCTATAGGAATAGGTAGAGCTTATCAGTTGTGACCAGGGTCGAATGGAGAGCAGGCCCGGGACCAAAATAAAAGTGACACCCCCCCATTAGTGAATAAAATAGCTAAAAAATGATCCACATTTGCAATTATGGGCAGTTTTGAACTTGTCAAGACATCCTCTGAAAGTGTTTTGCAAAATATGGCTAACTTCATGGATTTGTGCTTGCTCCCGACAATAATGTGTGGTAATATCATGGAAGTCAACAGTAAAAAATGTCCCACTAGACCATAAAACAGGCCCACACACTGAATGTCAGTCCAGCCCTTCTGGCTCTGCCAGATTGGGCAGTAGTCTTGTAGGCCTTCACACTTAGAAGATGATAAAGGTGCTGAGAAGGGTAGCGGGAGCCAGTGGCACAGCAAGGGCGGGGCGGGGGGCGGTCTGCTCTGGGCGGCATGAGTTTTGGGGACGGCGGCCTCCCCCCGCTTTTATCTGCAGGCGTCACGGCAAACGCAGTCTTTGCCAGTACCCACTGCTAACTGCGGCCGTCGCGGGGCGGAAAAGACAGGGGTCGCTACGGGCGGCCAAAGTTCTAGCTACACCACTGGCAGGAGCCATAATATGGTCATTGAAAACTGAAAAGTAGGTCAGGGAGAAGGTTTAGTGGTAATGAATAGCCAGGGAGTGCACCTAAAATTCAGATTCCCTACGCAGATAATTCCAAATCAACCACAATGAACTCCAACCCCAGTAAAAACTACCTTCACTTGTCTCAGAATGGACAAATATTTCCTTTGTGGTATTCCATGGTGGCGAGCACGAATCATGTTTTACTAATTTCATTTTATCTAAATTTATTTTCAGGTCACAAGTCGGAATCCCAACAAAGCAGACTCAGCCTTTCATTCATCTAAGGTCCATACTGTATCATCTTCTATTTACAGTGCTTAAAAGTGGCAAGCGTGCGCTATGAAGCATTCAACTGAAGACAAGCTATGATTATGATTTAATGTATTTACCAGTTTTCGATAGCCCTGCAGCAGAAAGTTATTGGTGCTCTTTACAGAGAACTTAAAGCAGGTACATTTCGTAATAGACATGTGAATTCACTTTACAAGGTGACCCTTGAATGACAGCAAGATCCGAGGCCCTTCAGGTGGTTGAGGTAAATATATGTCATTACCACCTTCCTGGAAGAGAGGAGACTGATGTGGCAATACAGCTTGTCCTAGGAGTGAGTTACACAAGTTGGTGGCATCTTGTGCGCATGGCTGATCACGAGATTTCCAGGTTTTAAATTGTTTCCAAGTGGTGAGGTTCTTTCTCCTGCTGGGACCAGAAGTGACCTGCTGCTGCCGGTGGTTTTCTTCTCATTTGTTGTATGTCAAAATCTCATGGACAAAATATTGACCTGCACATATATGTTGAATCCACCATGTCACTACTGCTATATTGTCATGGTAGGCATCCTTAGGGAGCTGTTGTACTGTTCTATCTCCACATCTATGTGCCCTAAAGGTTTTATTCAAGTCAATATCATAGAGATCCTATCCATGCAGGTCAATACTAAAAACCCTGGGGCAGATTTGCAAGCCCCTTGCACCACCGTCACATTTTAGTGGCCCATATTTATAAGGACAGGAAAAGCCACCCTGCTTGACTTTTCCTATTCTTGTAAATAAGACCCCTTTGCACGCAGCACTTTCCGTGAAAGGGGCGTTCCATTGGTGTTGCTGTGGGTGGTCCCATGCAACACCCATGAAACCAGACACATTTCTAGATTTCGAGAAATCGTAAATCTGGAAATGCGTCTGAATGCTACGCCTCCCCAGGGGAGGCGTAGGGAGGCACAACAGGCGAATTTTTTTCATTTCTCCTCGTTTCTTTCCTCTTTCTATGCGTGCTACATTCTACAGCACACATAGAAAGAGGAAATCACCTCTGGTGACTGTTTATGAACATGAAGGTATCCCTTCCTGCTCGTAAACAATCAGTAAAACAATGACGATTTACAAGTTCTATATGTGCTAATGCAGCACACATAGAAGTTGGAAAACACCTTTTCCAACGCACACAAATGTGCAGGGAACCCTTTCTGCACATAAACAATCTCCCCAGGATGCAGATATCAGTGCATGTGCCGGTGCATGGCAGCAGTTTGTGTGCCATCGCAAGGGGGAGCACAGAGATGCAACTTATTGTCGTAAATATGTCCGTGTGCTTTGAATGCGACTCAGTGTAGCGCAGCCAAATGGCTTGCGGCATGCACTGAGTCACTTTCCTTGTAAATCTGCCCCTCAGTATTTTGACACAAACCTTCCTATTAAGTGTGAATGATGCCCAGTTGGCATTCTACCCTCAGGACCTGACTGGCCATTTATTCCATTAAGGAAGATACAAAAAAAAGTGGTGAGAGGAGTACCTGAATTAATCTCAGAGGCTTGTAACTACTCTGGGCATAATCCAGTTCTTTTTTTGCCTACCTGGCCACCTCAGGCAGGAACTAGCCATAAGGAACTCAACTGCGGCTCTGCTCCAAAAAGAACAGTCCATGGCAAACTACAAGGAGAGACCCCCTCGGAAGAGGAACACAAGCAACCCTGGACTGGTTTATTTTGGCCTCTAGAGTCGGCTGCAGCTTGACTCCAATGGCACAGTGAGCACAGGACCCACATCAGGGCATAACTGTTGCACTTAACACATTGCACAGAGGCAAACAAAAAGTGATGGATGGATTTCTTGAATTAAATGCAGCCACTGGTAGTTATTCTGAACCGCAGTCCAGTCAATCGTTTTCTGGGGGATAGGATTGGTAGGAGGGAGCTGCAGCCAGAGGAGGCCGGTTTTGAAGGCCCGTCTCTCTAGCTCCCAATGGTTAACTGCAGCAGGCACAGTAGGGGAGAGAGATAAGGAGGTGTTTGTGTGAGAGGGAGGGTGAAAGATAAGGAGAGCGATGGCAAGAGAGGGAGACATGTAGAGAGAGAGGGGGGAAGTGAGTGGGGCTATTTCAACATTTTTACTAGGATTGTTCTTGGTTCCTGTTCAGCCCCTGTCTACCTCACAGTATATTAATAGCACAGGACTTGGTTTTGCAAGCCACACGCAGCATTCCTTTTATATTGATGTGGATTTGACACATGGGAGTGACTGCTCTTATATCCCAGTGTGTTTGGCTCTGTACTGTGCAGTGTACCCCCGCCCTTACAGAATGAATTTGTTGTAGCCTTTAGATGACTACATCCACCCTCCTCTTTGCAAGCAGTGAGCGGAGCCGCGTCTCCTTCCGCTCTCTGAAGAGCGTTTTACGGCAACAATAGATAAAGAAAGTGTCTGTCTTTCCAACCTGTCAGATCTGACAGCTCCTCTAAACATCCCAAGGAACGTTTCATCAGCCCCAGATCTGCCGCTTCTCCGGTTCCCGCGACCTTGAAGGCTTGTCATCTTCGGCTCCACAGCTTGTATTTTGATCTTCCCAGGCAGGCGATAACACTGAGCGCGTGGCAGGGGGTTTCAGGGTGTGTACGTGCCTGTGCATGCGTGTGTGGAAGTAGAAGAAGGGGCTTGGAAGAGGGGCAATTATGGATAGTGCAATATTGATTTCGGAACTCAAGCCTCTCTGTGGCTACAGGTCCAAAATATGAAGATGCGGCTCAAGCCTCGATCTCATTAGAATCCAGTACAGGTAGCCCCGCGCGAGACTTGTTGGCATTAAAAATAATACAGGCAGCAGAAGTGAGAGCTTACTGTCACCAATAACAGATGGTAAGGGGCAATGTTGCTAAAGGCTTGAGAGAGTGTGTGTGTGTCTGCGTGCGTGCGTATGTGGTGAGGGGACTTGAAGGAGGGGACGAAGGACAGGGCATTGAATTCACCACTGAAAAGAGAGGGAAATAAAGGACACCTCATTGATTCCAGAGTATAATAAGCATTGGGGAAGGCAATAGGTCTCCCCTATAAAAGAGCTATTGGTTTTGGCAATGTGGGTTTTGCCATGTTGTTCTCCAGTGCGGCTGCTATTCAGCATGGCTAACAGTTTGTGGTGTGGAGTGTCCTAGAGTGGAGTGGGGGAAGTAGAGTGTAGTAGATTGGAGTATAGTGTCATAGAGTGGAGTAGGGGAAGTAGAGCATCATAAAGTTGAGTAGAGGGGAGTAGAATTCAGTGGTTCAGTGGCAGAGAGTGTCGTAGAGTGCAGTGCCGTGAAGTGAAGTGGCGTAGAGTGGAATGGGGTGGAATTGCGTGGAGTAGTTTGGAGTGGTTTGAGGTAGTGGGGTGGATTGGACTAGCGTAGATTGAGGTAAATTGGTTTGGGGTATGATGGATTAGATTGAGTAGAATGGCGTGGACTGGATGATGTGGTTTGGATTTGTGTAGGGTGGATTGAAATGGGGTGAGGGTGATTGGAATGGGATGGATTAAATTGGTTTGGGTGGGGTGGATTTGATTAAAGTAGGGTGGTTTTGAGTGAGGTGGGGTGGGGTGAAATAGAGTGGAGGAGGTGGATTGGACTGGAGTGGAGAGGGTGGATTGGAGTGTTGTGGATTTAACTGGTGTTGGTGAATTGGAGTGGGGTGGATAAGAGTGCAGTGGGCTGGGTGGTTTGGCTTGAGTGGGGTGGACTGAACTGGGGTGGGGTGGAATGGATTGGGGTAGAGTTGGGTGGATTGGAGTAGAGTAGGGTGAATTGGACTGCAGTGGGGTGGAGCCGATGGCGTGGATTAGATTGGGGTGGAGTGGAATGAAGTGGGGTGGGGTGGATTGGATTCAGGATTGTGTGGACTGGAGTGGGGTCGATTGGAGTGGACTGGAGTGAGTTGAAATGGAGTGGGGCGGATTAGTTTATGGTTTGGTGGATTGGAGTGGAATAGATTGGATTACAGTGGGGTGGATTGTATTGGGGTGGGATGGTGTGAACTGGGGTGGGGTGGTTTGGATTGAGGTAAATTGGATTGGGGTGGTGTGGATTGGAGTGGGGTGGGGTAGATTGGATTTGGCTGAATTGGGTGGATTGCATTGGAGTGGGGGATTGGGGTGAGATGGATTGGATTGGAAATGGGAGGATTGGACTGGGGCGGATTGGTGTGGGAATATTGGAGTGGGGTGGATTGTTTTGGATTGGAGTGGGGCAGATTGTAATGGGGCAGATTGTTTTGGATTGGAGTGAGGCAGATTGTTTTAGATTGATGTGTGGAAGATTGGAGTGTGGCAGGTTGTTCTGGAGTAGGGCAGACTGTTTTGGATTGGAGTAGGGCAGATTGTTTTGGTTTGGAGTGGGGAAAATTGGAGTGGGGTGGGTTTGGAGAACTAGAGTGTAGTGGATTGGATTGGATTGAGTGGTTTGGATTTTGGAGTGGTGTGGATTGGATTGTTCTGAGATGGATTGGATTGAGTGGGGTGGATTGGTGTGGGGTGAGGTGAGATGGGGTGGTGTGGATTGGCATGGATTGAAGTGGGGTGGATTGGGGTGTACTGCACAATAATGTGCTAAAGGAACATTTAAGAAATTACATATAAGAAAGAAATAATGTTGCTTTGTAATACCATAATCCTCATCTTTTGAGAACAGTGCCCACAATCAAAAACAAAAGAAAACATGAGTGCAACATGAGAAATGAAGACTTGGCAAGATAAAAGAAAGTTAACTATAGAAAATAAATCTTTGCAAATTTGTTTGTCCTGCTAGGCATGTTTTTTCCAGTCACACACCTTCTGTTTGCAGGGCACTAAAAGTAAAAAAAACACCATGGATTGGAGTGTCGTGGATTAGATTGGATTGGATTGGATTGAGTGGATTGTATTGGAGTGGGATGGATTGGATTGAGTGGGGTGGATTGGGGTGAAGTGAGGTGGGGTGGATTGGGGTGTACTGCAAAACGCCTCAATTCAGAAATTACACATAAAAAGAAATAATGTTGCTTTTTGGATTGGAGTGGGGCAGATTGTTTTCGATTTGAGTGGGGCAGACTGAAGTGTGGCAGATTGTTTTGGAGTGGGGCAGACTGTTTTGGATTGGAGTGGGGAGGATTGATTTGGATTGTAGTGGGATGAATTGGAGGAGGCAGATTGGAGTGGGGTGGGAATGCTATAGTGTAATGGATTAGATTGGATTGGATTAATTGGATTGGATTGAGTGGTCTGGATTGGAGTGGGGTGGATTGAATTGTTCTGAGACGGATTGGATTGAGTGGGGTGGGTGTGTGTGGGGTGAGAGATGGTGGGGTGGATTGGCAAGGATTGAAGTGGCGCGGAGTGGGGTGGATTGGGGTGGATTGCACGATTATGTGTTGAAGCATCATTTCAGAAATTACACATAAGAAAGAAACAATGTCTCTTTACAATAACATAATCCTCATCTTTTTAGAACAGGACCCAAAAACAAAAGCAAACATGAGTGCAAAGTGAGAAAAGGAGACTTGGCAAAATAAAAGAAAGTTAACTATAGAAAATACATTTTTGCAATTTTGTTTGTCCTGCTAGGCACGTTTTGGCCAGTAACACACCTTCTGTTTGCAGGGCACTACAAGTTAAAAAGAACAAAATAGTACCTCAATCAGGTAGGGAGCAGTGGGCGGGCACTGATTAAGTTGAATCAGTTAGTGCTTGGTCCCTGCTCCAAGGAGAGGAACAGACATTATGTTAGGCTTGCGTTGACGAATTACGATGCTGTAAAGAAGAGTGCCACGCAAGCCAACAAATAGTAAGCATGAGTATACAAAAATGCTGCAATGCAAGCCTCACTCGCATCAAAATGAGTTAAGGGAGCAGCAGTGTATGTTCACTCCCAGTAAAAAATACTGGAGTGGTGCAGACAGCAGCTATGCATGCTCACTCAAATAAAAAATAAACTGGTAAAATATATGCAGAAATATTGAAGTCTCCCTTTTACCAACAGCAGGTACAGTACATGCAGCAGTAGTGCAAGTTCATCCCCAATAAAAACAGGTACAGTACAGACAGCTGCAATACAAGCATTGTTCGCAGAAAAACAGTACTGGCAACAGTAGATCAAGCTAATTTCCCTTGAAAATAAGTACATTGTAGGCATGAGCAGTGCATATTCACTCAAGGTAATAGATACAGTAGAGACAGCAGTAGTGCAGGCCTTGTTTGCACTATAAAACTGTACAATGCCGGCAACAGACGAGGAAGCTTACACTCACTAAGAAAAGGTTAAAAACTCGAGAGTTGCTGGGGGTTTGATGGTGTGTGTGTGTGTGTAAAGTGAGAGGGGGCTGCAGAAAGAAGCAAACAAGCATTGACAATGCCAAATGGTCTGGCTGTATAGGACTGTTGTATGGCAAAATAACAAAGAATTGCAGAATAATATTTGTGTAGGTTAAAAGGTGAGGAGACAGTTGCACTGTCAAGCCAGGTTTAAAAAAGTAATGTTGGTTAATGACTGCCCTCCTTCCGTCTGGGCAGCTGACAGAGAAAGACATACAATATAAATTATCTAGTTATTTTAAGACTCTTTAATAGCATTACAGAGTCATGTGTGTGTCCCAGAAAGTTCAACCTGAGGCTGCTGGATAAGTAATTAAAATGATCACAGATGCCAGGAGGGCAAGCACTTTTTTGTGGAAGCACGCAACTTCTGCCCAATCAAAACATGTACTCTTGGCTCACAGCATAAGGGGCTGAGCCAAAGCCCCTCTGTAGTGATGCTCAAATAATTGTCTGGCGACCGCTGTGCTGCCAAGTCAGACCATAACAAGGATAGGGCATTGATTTCAGAGCTCAAGCTTTAACCCAAGAACAGTCGTGTTCAAGAGAACAGGTTGATACTCAGAAGGCATCCTCTGTGAAAGAAACCAGGAAGCCACAAAACCTACATTCTGACAGAACAGTATCTTTACAAGTCATCCATCACTTCACTGGGACGTGTGCTCTAATTAAAGAACAGGTTTTTAACGCGATTGTTTGCTGGTGCCAACATTCCTTATTTTTAGGTCTGGCTTGTCAGTGCAACTGTCCCCAGACCTCATCTGATCACCAGAATTTTTTTTAAAAATGTATTTCATTGGTGTTGAACGGCTTCAGTGTAATAACCGGACCCTTGGCATCTGGGTTGAGTTGGCGGACAGAGGAAACTTGGGATCTCAGCTATTTCTATGGTGAACTTGTTTGTGTCATTCCACTAACTATCCAACATGGTTTTACCAAATCCAAATTTGAAGGTCAACATTGTCAAGGGCTAATCTCCTGAAGAGAACATTTCCATCAGATGTGTGTCACGCATAGGGCAGAGGTGCTGGTGGTTGGAGGTGGTGGGTACTGGCATTTATTTTTGGCGACCGGGCTTATTTTTCCTCTTCAGACATTAATCCAAGGAAAGAGAGAGAACAGCAAAAAAGAGAGAAAGAAGGAAAAGAGAAAGATAGTAAAACAGTGGCGGAAGGAGGGGATTAAGCAGGGATTTAAAAAAAAAAAGGCAAGAGTGAGAAAAAAAGACAAGAAGCGTAGGGTGGTGGAAGGAAGAAGCATGCGGGGAAAGCAAAACTGGCTGCTTTGGTATTTTGTAACCCCGACATTCTCCAATGGCAGGCTCCCAAGACAATGTGTGTGGCCCTTACACTAATTTTTATACAAGTTAAGCACCAGGGGGCAGATTTACAAGCCCCTTGCGCCACTTTTGCGTCAATTTTCCCATGTTAAAATTGACGCAAAAGTGTCTCAACAGGCTTGTAAATCTGCCCTCAGGAATGGTGCAATGCTCATAAATCGGAATATCAGGTGGTAAAATAAAACAGAATTGACACCTTTTTTTTAATCTGACCCAATGAGTCTTTGAACTCTGTTAGTCTTACTGAGTCAATCCATGTGTTTTGGGAAAAAGGAACCCTGTGGATTTTTCATCTAAAGAAATCTTCATGTTCTATTTCGTCTTTTCCATGACCTATTATTATTTGCACAATAGCATGTCATCCACTGTGTTTTTGTTCTGAAACTGGCAATAGAATGTAACCCTTAATCAATGTATCATGTCTTTATTCTTCCCAGGTGCTTTTAGTAGTATCTGTTCTGGGAAATGTATTGTAATTGTGCTCCGAAGGAGGTTCACAGTATTGATCCATTAACAGTATCACGAAGGGGATATACATTGGTAGTAGCACGCTGTGGACCGAGCAGTAGGAAAGTCATTTGTAGTAGCAGGCGGTGGGCAGAGCTACTGGAAGCATCATCCTGGAGAAAGACATAATAACCTGCTGGACACAGATCTATGGATAGCGGCATGCAAACACAGCTCTATTGGTCGCAGCATGCTGGAGACAGATCGATTGTTTGCAGCATGCTGCGGAGAGGGAGAGCTGTTAGCAGTAGCATGCTATGTTCCAAGTTTCTGATAGTAGGATGCTGTAGTTGGATCTGTTACTAGTAGATAGTTGTAAACACAGATGTTGATATTAGTATACTGGAAAACAATTCTTCTATTTGTAGGATGTGACAGCGATGAACGATTGTGGTATAAGAATATCGAAGTCAAAAAAACGAAAACAAAATGACGAGAAGTAAGAACAGATTTTCTACACCTAAAAAAACATATAAGTACCTCAACATAAATATATAAATATATGTATATATATATATATATATACATATATATATTATATAATATAAGCATATATATACATATGTGTGCATAAATTCACTGAAAACATTGAAGTTTAAAGGGATGTTAGCTGAAAATGTCAGTTAAAACAAACCAAACCACTGGAATTCATCAGTTATAGTCAGCTCAAGCAACTACAACTCGTGCCCCCACCATGCATAGTGTTGTGATCAATGATGTCATTTCAGATGTTGCAGTGATGTTATCAGTGATGTTATAGAACATGTCATGAGTGAAGTATTATGGGAGTGTTGAACTTGGCCCTTTCTGCAGGGCATCCCTAAACCTTTTGCCCTCCTCCTCCTATTTTAGCTGATTTCATTTGTGTTGGCCTTAGAACTCTGTGCACTTTACCACTGCTAGCCAGTGCTAAAGTGCTTGGGCTCTCTCCCTGAAATATGTTGAACCAACTGGCTTTTTTGATTACTTCTATGACTCTAGTATATTGACACTATAGGTACCCAGGGCCTGTAAATTAAATGCTACTAGTGGGCCTGCTAAGTACACAACACCGTGCTGGGTGGAATGCTTTAATTCATCTCAGACACTGGAAAACACCCCGGCCGCATGCCGATCCATTGTTATTTTGCGCACCATGCCACCTCAGTTTGGACTCAGCTATATGCAAATGAGTCCTGGACCCTTGGTGTGGCTCATGGGCTCTTAAATCACATTTTTTGGTTCTTCACGACAGCGAACAGGCCCTTTCGCACCAAGACCGTGCCACTCACACCAGAAATCAGTGTAAACCTCCCCCAGCCCATCTCTTTGTCCAACAGCATCAACTGCTTTGGGGAGACTGCCGATGTGAGGCACCTGCCCACCCATCTTCAACACCCCGCCTGCTCTTTGTGCCACGTCGACTGCCTCACGCAACTCCCTCATTGCTCCCAGTGACCCTCTCCAACGCGATCGGAACTCTTGGCACAAAACTTGAGAATGTAAATCTTCAGCTGGACTAATCAGGAACTGTATCTGATCCTGCTCCATCGCGATTGGCCTGAACTTTTGACCCGGTCCAGCACGAACAGGTAGCCGCAGTTGGCTGTTTATGCTTTTAGGCGCTATTTTTCATTTTATTCTCTAAAAATTAATAACTCCAGTTCTACTGATTAGATTTTTGTCAATGTGGCCTTGTTTTATTTATTAAATTCAGTTCTATGTTTCTAACTTGGTGTGGGATACTTTTTGTGTGATGTTTGCACTGATTTACTGTTTGAAATTATGCACAAATGCTTTACGAGTTGCCTCTAAGTTCAGCCTATTGACTTTATCAAGAGGTCAGCATATCAACATATATAAACCAGGCCTTTTGTTTTTCTCAAAAAATCACCAATAATTCTAAACAAATGTACATTTCAATAATTCACACATTGAAAAGGTTTAATAAAAGTGATTGTCATACTTTGTTTCTATTGGAGTGTTATTAAAAATTAACAAAATATATTTGAGTCTTCCTATAACATTTTTCAAGTCACAAAATGTAGGCATAGAAACAACCACAAGTGGGCTCTGCGCTACAGAAGAAGAGCAAAGTTCTCCAGTTCGGAATGCTTTAAATGAATATAGTAAGCTCTCCTGGGGTCAAGGATATAATGACCCAGAAGACTTATTGTTTTAATTTTAATGTTGGTTTGAGGCTGCTAACCTGCCTACAGCTCCCAACAAGGTTTTAAAAAATTTGTTTGTGTTGCCCCTGGTCCTTTTAGGGGCACCAATGGGATCCAAACTATCTGAGTAACAAGCCCTAGCAGGGAATTATGGGGCGCTCCATGCCGGAACAGTGAACAATAAATAAGTAGCTACTCACTCATTTCTTTTGGGTGCCTCGGTGCCCATCCAGGACATCCACATCTTTAATTTTAGTTATTTGCCCTGGGTGGAGTTCTTCGGCCCCCCCGAGCCCCTTCTCCAGGAAAGGGGCCTCAGCGGCTGTGCAGGAGCCAGCAGCAGCTTTTGGCTTTTAAAAACAATTATATTACCAGGTGTGCCATGGTGCATCTTTCAATATTATTTTTCATTGGAGAGCCGGGGAGGGGGGGGGCCACAGAGCCCCTATGGCATCTCAGGCTCTCTGCAAGTGACTCCAGTCTATGGAGGCCCATGGCCCCCAAAATCATACCAGCTCCCTTGTCAACATACATTTCTGATGCTCAGGAGCTGGCATTCTCCCACCCAGCTTGTACCCTCACATTTTATATCACTCACAACTTGTTCAATGACTGCATTTATAACATCTCTAATGGCCTCTGAAAATACATCATTGATAACAACACTGTGCATGTCAAGGGCATGAGTTTTAGATACTTTAGGGCATAAGTTATAGTTACTTGAGATAACTATAACTGGCAAATTTAAGAGGTTTCGTTAGTTTAGAACATTATCTTTTAACTGACATTTTCACTTAACTACAACATCCCTTTAACCTTTGTTTTATTTCAAGTGAATATATATATATATATATATATATATATATATATATATATATATATATCTGTATATATATATATATATATATATATATATACAGATATATATATTACAACACTTACTCCCCTTCAAGGAAACGATGAGCCGCACACGCAACACGGTGCTTTCAAAGCATTCATTCGAGCATTTTTGGGCGATCCTGACGCGTTTCATTCCATCTTGGAACTTCTTCTTAGGTGAGCCCTGGCAAAAAGAAACTGATTGGGAGTCCCCACATGTACAGATCTTTAACCATTCTCGGCCCTCTAGTGGGCATCAATATGATAATATTTTACAGTGCATGATGGTATGTGTGGTTTTCACAATTCAGTCCAAACATTACGAACCCTCCAGTGGGCTGCCTTTTTCAATTTTAATGTCTCGATGGAGATAGTCTCCAATTCCGTGTAGCTCCGCACTGCAGACCCACTTTCAAGGCTGTGTGAAACCATGCCAAATTCCAGTATCTGGCAGCGTCCGTTACCCAAGGTTCGATATTCACGAGTCACAAAGGTGGTCCAAGGCTGGGTAAAGGCGGCGCACTTACTGGCGGTGCGTTGCTCTGCGGCAGGACCAAGCCGCTACACATTACAACACTTTCTCCCCCTTCAAGGAAACGATGAGCCGCACACGCAACACGGTACTTTCAAAGCATTTATTCGAGCATTTATGGGCGATCCTGACGCGTTTCATTCCATCTTGGAACTTCTTCTGAGGTGAGCCCTGGCAAAAAGAAACTGATTGGGAGTCCCCACATGTACAGATCTTTAACCATTCTTGGCCCTCTAGTGGGCATCAACATGATAATATTTTACAGTGCATGATGGTATGTGTAGTTTTCACAATTCAGTCCAAACATTACGAACCCTCCAGTGGGCTGCCTTTTTCAATTTTAATGTCTCGATGGAGATAGTCTTCAATTCCGTGTTACTTCGCACTGCAGACCCACTTTCAAGGCTGCTATATATATATATATATAGAGAGAGAGAGATATGTAGCAATAGATATATATATATATATATATATATATATCTGTATAACTATATATATATATATATATATATATATATATATATATATATATATATACACACACACAGAGAAAATGTACGTTGATGTGGAGTATTGCAATATTTTCTCAAAGATATCCTTGTATCACAATATTCATATCCTCGATATTCAGTAGCACAATTGTTTGTAGTATTCAGAAGACAGATTTGTTGTTAGCAGCATGCTGTAGACAGTTGCATGCTAGAAAGAACAATTGATGATAGCATGGCAATGACACATTTATTAGCTGTAGTCTTAGCAGTAGCTATGGAATGGAGGAGATTGACTCACAAACATTTTTCTTACAATACTTAATTTAATTTGCCTGTCAGAATGGGATCACCCACACATCCTCAGAGTCTGGCTACACTCTTGCTATTTCCTCAGCTTATAAATTCTCAACTTGGAGTCTACCGTTCATCACAGTTCTTTATGAGCTCTGCCTTCAGCTGCTCCCTTCCCCACTCTGTGTCCAGAAAGTGATGTCAGGCTAGTCTTTGACAGCCTGGACCTGTTGACATGCACTCAACATCCGAAGAGACACTCCAAGACACAGATAGGGGTTGTATGGTTGACTGCATTCTGCAGCTAAATCTTAGGTATCTAATATGTCATCATATGAGAGGGAGGGTACTGCAACATTACAGCTGACACTGGCACATCTGTGGCTAAGAGGCAGAAGCCTAGAAACGTGGATTCCAAAAGCCTTAACTGCAACCTGCCGCTCATGCTTGTGATGCACTGTTAGGTTGCCATCGTTGGTCCATTATCAGTCTATCATTTTCTGTTGCAGCTGAAGGAGTGTGCAAAAGTATTTCTTTGTCCTTGAAATATGTGTGATTTCCTAAAACTTAAGCGAAACTAAATGTATTATGTAAAATATCATTGGCTAGTGTCTCACGTGAAAATGGCATGCAGTAACACACCACACATACAAAAGTTAAAAAAGATACATACAGGAGGGTGGTTCAAGTTGCAAATGTTTCACGCTAAATATTTGTTACTCAAACTAGTCTCCTATGGGCAAAAAAACACTTAAAGACTTGTGTTAATTCAATGACACAAAATGTCCTCCATTTTCCATTAACTAAACAAGATTATACTCACATACTAGAAAGTTCACACCAGAGGCTATGGTCTTTTCTTAGTCCAGTCTCTCTATCCATCATTCTGTTGCTACAACCATTGCTGTGAATTTCAGGACTGATGTATAAAACTGCTACTGGTATTTTGCAACCAGTGTTGAATTTTGGAAATCAACCTTTGAATTATTTGGTTGGCTCGCAAAACTTCCCATTCAGAGTGTGTTGCAATCCAACATACATCATGAATATTAACGAGTTAGGTCGCAAATTGTGACTTACTTCAAATAGATTCCATCCCACAGATGGGGGCCTACCGGGGTCAGTAGACCACCATGTCTGTGATCACATTAAAATATGGTATTTTTTTTTTAAAACAGCGCTTTCACCTTGAAGGAAACGAGGTATTGTGACAACAAAAAAGTTAACTTTTTAATAATTTTGTTTCGGAGTCGACAGTGGCCACATGCAGCACTGCCTTCTCTTCAACAAACATTTTTTTAGTTCACAAAGGGGAATGATTCCCATAGGAACCCCTTCACTTTTGCAAACATATTACCACCCCAACTCAGAGTCAGTAAAATTTGGAAGGAACATCTACAGTACACCCCTTCCATGCATAAGTCATTTAATTTCCTAACCACCAACATCACTTTTCACTCCTGTTTTCTCACATTGAAGCCCATCCATCTCCATTGCCAATTCTTTTCTATTTGTAAATGTGTGTGCTTAAACACAAGTATTGCCCTCTTCCTATGCCAACTCTCTTAGGATGGGTTCTGATATCTCCATGAACTTCCTCTTGGGATTCTTGACAGCTGGGGGCCCTATTTGTGACCCCATTACTGTTCTTCCCAAAACTCAGGTTCAAAGAGATCCTTACATCCTCTGAGCTGAATGAAGACATCATCTGTCCAGCCATTTCTGAGTATTTGAAGGGAACCCACTCTACAGGTCTCTTCATCCTGCATATTGTTACATAATTGTCTGTGACCTCTTCAGTCACTGCAGCTTTCTGCATGGCTCTAGGGGCTCATTTTGATGAGTCCGAAAGAAACAATAGAACATGTATTCCACCCTTCTCCAGTTGTTAGCTTTCGGTGCAGGTAACCCTTTTCATGGCACTACTCTAACAATAATAGATATGGCTCCAAACCTGTGTATCATTGTCCACAAATACTTTCACACACTGGGGGGCATATTTACAAGGAGTTAACGCCACCTTTTAAAACACACTTTAACGTAAGGAACTCTCCCAAAACTGTCTTCGAACAAAATAAGACCCCTTTTAGTCAGGTAAATAATGGTTCTATTCCTTTCCTCAATAATAGGTGCATGAACAAGGACAGATCCCCACAGCGCCGAGAACATAGGATCAGGTAAGTGTTAATAAACAAAATATACAAAAATAAATGTCAGCGCGAGAGCGCTGTTACCGTCAAAACTGGTAATGCAGCTTGCTTTGTGCTGTTTTCTTTTCTTCTTTCTGTAGGTTGCAGGAAATCAGCTAGGACGAGGAACGCCAAGACAACAACCCGGACCCGAGAAACACCGTGTCGCGGGTGAGGAGGAGGAACAGGGTGCCCCGGAAGTGGATGGTTAGTAAGACGGAGGTGCAAGACTTTAACGAAAAGCAGGACGCGAAGCGTCACTGCTCGAGGGAAGCTGGGATTTCACTCAGCTGTCCGACTTCCGCGCATGCGCTCTCACTCGGCTCTCCGGCTTCCGCGCATGCTCGCTTCCTGGTGGCGGCCATAATTGTAGTTCGCTGGGTCCCGGGGAACCTGCAATCCTGACACACACATAGATAGAGCAAGTCACCTGTGAAGATTGTTTATGTGCAAGAAGGTGTAAGGCAGGGCAGGCTACCTAGCGAAATGGTGCTAGGGTGCCTGCGCTGGCGCAAGGCAGCTTTTTTAGTGCCAACAATAGGGGTAACGCAGGGGTGCGCCACATTCTTATGAATATGTTCATCCCTGCATTTTGAAACTGTCAGAGCACAGCTTTATCAATTTTGGCGTAACACTGCACTCTGTCTATTTTTTGTAAATATGCTCCTTGGTCTTTCTTGTATGTACAAAGTCTCCTTTCAAATCTCTGCAATTATTCTGGCATAAGCATACATTTCACTAATCGTTGACTTCAATGTCAAATTCAAATGAAGTTAATACTGTTAAAAAAACATATAAACTAATTGCAAAGATGACACACAAAAGACAAAACCACGCACAATGTTATACAGAAACACATTTTTTAATTTAACAAACATCTGAATGATAATCTGTGAATTGTGAGTGGTATTTATTAAGCATAGACAATATCAATTTTACAACAAGTGAATAAACATGTATAAGAAGTGAGATTGTTACACACCTAATTCTCACAACTGAAATATAGTCAATTAGAACATGCTCAACAGTCTTCGGACACTGACCATATATTCAGCAGTCAAGATTCTCCTGCTATAAGTGTGACCATTCCCACATGGTCCAGAGGGTTTTCTGGAACCAAATCTAAAATACGTAAATAATGCTCAGGTTTCTCAGTTAATCCCAAGGTGCATGTATATTGGCATAACAGCAACTTTGTCTGCCACACAGTATTGACTCTATAACTCTTTTTTAGATGCTAAAAAGATGTTCAGCCTTAAAAGCAGATTCAGCATTTGTTGATTTACTTTTCATTTTGAAAACTGTCTGGCTTGTGCTGCTTCAGGAAATACTTTGTTTAACGGAAGTATATCAAACCAAATATTTCAGAACAGGGCATAAGTCCTAAAAAAAGAAGTGGTGGGACTAACCAAATTAGGCAGTGTGCAAGTGACATTATGGCGTGTGACATCTCAGCACGACATCATGGCATCACAGGTGTGACATCACAACCCATGCCCTCACAGGAAGTGACATTACAAAAAAAGGCACATCAGATCTTAACACTTCACACATGTGTTTGGCAGGGATGTCATGAGAACTTTTGAGGTCATTGTGAGATTTAACAAATTAAATTTTGTGTCTGGGTTCTGCCAAAAAAAGTGAGGCAGTCTTGATGCAAAATGTGGGCCTCAATGTATACATTTATGTTTTTAAAACTCTGCCACAAAGAAGCTGGCAACAAGGAGAAATGTAGCAGTAAATCTATTCTGCTTAATTAGTTGCAAAGTCTGCATGTTGAAATATTTTATGGGGTTAAGGCACCTGCTGCAGAGATCTCTTTGTGGCAAGTAAATCACAGGAAACAATAATAATGGTAAGATAACTTTGGAGGGTAACATATTTACTGGAGAGACATGTTTTCTGTAGTCCCAGTTTTGAATCAAAGTAGCATAGAGGGCTAACGTGCCTCCTGCAAAACACATCATCTAACATGCAGATGACAGATTTTTATTTTATGTAGCTAGGTAAGTGAGTTAGTGCTTTTAACCCAGATATCCTTTTGCTACTGCAGTTCATAAATTGCAATCCTTCTAATATAGCACAGCAAGATATAAAGGAAATGTGACTCCTACAACTTGAAAGCCTCTGTTTTATGTAACACATCTTGTGCATTGATTTACACATTTATAGGATTTATTGTCAATGTATAATGTGTACGTGTGATGTAAAGTGCTCTGACACCCTACATTTGGATAAGTAGCTCTATAGAAGAAATAAAACAAAATAGTGTTATTTAAATTCTTATTTGTGTACATATTGGAACAGAACAACACACCCAATATTTTACATACAGGGATTAAACAATGTAAAAAGCATATCTTACTTAAGTATTTGTGAAGTGATATCAACTTAGTCCAGGTCTCCAAAGCTTAAAGAATGGCTTGGGTGGCAGGTATTAGTCATTTTCGATGTATATTGAATTAATAAACCACTGTTGTTCTGCTCACTGGACAAACAGTGCCACCAGGTGGCAGTCTGTCATAAGTGTCGGTGTTGACAATTAAGTGCCAGTGCAACACATCAGAAACCACAGGCTCAAATTAAGCAATGACTGCACCTGTGCATCTGTACTGCATCTGTACGTCTGTAGTGCACCTGTGCACTTGTACTGAACCTGTGCATCTGTAGTGCACCTGTACATCTGTAGTGCAGCTGTGCATCTGTACTGCGCCTGTATGTCTGTACTGCACCTGTGCGCCTGTACTGTGCTCAGGTCGCTAAACAGGATTCGGCTCAAGCACTCCATTTTTGCACCCTTGTGACACCATGTTACTCATTGCACTGTTGCTTATAATTTCTATTTGTATTTTCCACTCCTGTACAGTGCTCTGAAACCAGCCAAGAGCTTGTTGGCGCTTTACAGAACTGTGTAATAAATTAAACACAGTAAGGACTACGGAAAACATTGTACTGTATTTTCTTCATCAATGTAGCGCTAGTGGTGCAAGGGGGCATTCTTCAGGTGCCAAAACTTCTGCGGCTGGCATTTAGACTCAGACAATGCGACTTGTGTGAGGGCACTGATTGCGATACCTCCCAGAAGGGGGCATAATTCAACCATAGTGGTCAAGAATACGCCCCGGGTAACTTTCCTTAAGAAATACTGCTGCCTGACTTTTTCCCAGCCCTTGCGGCATGTGCAGGGACCCTAGCTTTCAGAACTCCTTTAGTGGACTCTTTGATTCTTTGATATTTATTTTAATTTAGATGGTAAACAATATTATAATTATAATAAATAAACATATGTGTTAACAAATGGTATAAAATACATTTATAAAAAATTCAAATATACACTTTCAGAAAGATAACATTAATTTAAACAGCTCAAAATAGATTGTATTAAAAGTATGAATACTAACAATAAATAATAATAAACATATGTAACAAAACTCAGTAGCAAATTCTATAAAAATAACAAAGAATAAACCAAAAGAATTACAATGTATCATCTAAAAAAGTAAACATTAACACATTAACGGCCACATGCATCATTGTTGCCGTTTGCAATTTCTTAATTGCGAAAATTAAGGAATCGCAATTAAGAAATCGCAAAAGGCTATGCATTAAGAAATCGCACTTTTTTCTGCGATTTCTTAAATTTCCTTGATTGCGATTCACAATTTGCGAATCGCAATTAAGGAATCCCTTCCCATTGATTCCTATGGGCCTAGAGGCCCATAGGAATCAATAGGAAGTCATTCTCAATTTGCGATTAGCAATTTGCGAATCGCAAATTGAGAATGCAAATTCAAGGGTGCAGGGGGGGTCCAAAGGACCCCCCCTGCACCCCTGAAATATAACTTTAAGTGCATGTTACACACACACATGCCCCAAGGGCATGTGTGTGTGTGTAAAATGAAACTTTCAAAAATGCACTTTTGTGCATTTTTGAAAGTTTTCGCACATTACCATGAAGGTCAACTTCATGGTGATATACCTCTCCCTATTTGCGAATTCGCAAATTGAAAATGTTCATGCATTGCATTTAAGAAATCTAAAATTGCGATTTCTTAAATGCAATCGCAATTTTAGAAATCGCAACATGATTGCGATTCCTAAAATTGCGAAAAACATGATGCATCCCAAATTTGTCAATTGCATTCGCAAACGGCCAAAAATTGCGATTTGCACCGTTTGCGAATGCAATTGACAATGATGCATGTGGGCCTTTATGAATAATTAAGAAAATTAAAGCAATACAATTTATTAAATGCATATTACCACTCCTAGCCAAGCAAAAGTGGGGAGAGTGCTGGATTATGCAGGGGTCAATTTTACTGCTCCCACTCCAATCTGAGCACAGTAGGGATTGTGTTGTGAAGTGATAAGCTGTGTGCCTTTGTTACCCTTGCCTTGCATTTGCATCTGTCTAGGTGTGCGGCTCAGATTGCTCCCAGTTAGGATAGTGGAACAGAAGGGGGCCTGATGGCCCCTTATATTCAGCCTTTGTTATGGGCCCGGCTGGAGTCTGAAATTTGATAGCCCCCTCGCTGCCTGCACCGTTGCTGCGCGAAAAGAAAGCAAACAAGGTGTAGGCACTGCTGAATGTGTCCAGGTGTCTGAAAATTACACCTGTACAAGTTCAGCATATTTCCGTGGGTCCCACTTCTTTCAGAGTGTATGGCGTCCCCCCTGTAGAAATAGTGGGTGGACGCTGTGTACCCGCGTGTACCCCGACTTGTGCCCTGTTCCAGAATGACCCATATCAAGAGTCGAAATCATACTACACAGCTCTTAGGATATGTTAAGAAGATTTTTGTAATTCAAAGTACCTGCTGAATAGGAGGCAATAGGTTCTACTTCCAGGTTTGCAGCATACTGCACCCTCAAGTGGGTGCCTCTGAGAGACCAGCCCGACTGATACAGGAGTACATGTTCCCACTGGAGAGTTATTTTAAGAAAAGATTTTGCCGGGAAGCTGTCATAATTTAGACATCACTCTCCCTTCTTAAAGCTGTATTTCTTTGTTTTTGCCCATGTCACTTACATCAATAGAGTGTTCATTCATACACGTACCATAGACCAGGCACACATATGTAAAGAATATTTAGTATCTAATTTCACAATAAATCCATATAATATTAAAACACATTGTCTATGAGTTCCAAAGTTGAAGGTTATTCAGTTCAGCAGTCCTGTACCCTTTTCACAAAAATTAACATACTGAAAGCCAAGTATTGTGAATTGGACATTAAGCTTGAAAGGATGTAAGAACATTTCAACGGTTCATCTTTCTCAAGAGTTGGAATTTTTCAAGTATTTATCAATGAAAAGCATTTTACACAGTGCTGGAAAGTGGTTTATTAGTACCGGTAAATGTATGCACCTACTACTGGCAATAAGGCGTCTAACACAGTCTAGGGCTCAGAATAGATCTCAGAAAATTATTTCCATGCTCAAACCTTGGAAGCTTAACTACGAGCAGGCAGGCTTAACTTCAGAGACAGGTATGTAAAGCATTTAAAAACACAAATTCAGCAAATAATTGAGACACAACACACAATAAAAAAACAACACTAATTTATAATAATTGGAAATATTTTTATCTTTAAAATGATACCAAACCGAAAAAAAATCCAACATAGGGAACCGGAGATATGAATTTTTAAAGATTTAACACAATATAGCACATAGAAACCTATAGCACTTATTGGGACATCTGGCCGCGCTAGACAAGCACAAAGTCAAAGTTTCAGACTGATTGTGATGGAACCCTGCACAGCTACCCCTTGTGGTAAGCCTTTGTTAAAGTTTTTACCTTCTGGCTTAGAAACTTTCATGGAGCTTTTTCTGCCCAGGTCCCTCGATGCTCTCCACCAGTCTGGTTTCCTTGAGGGTTTGCTGGCTTGACTTTTTTACGAGCTCCCAGTCCAACTCTGGAAGTCAGACCTCTAGAACTCAGGGGAACGAACCAGGGACCCAGGCCGGCTCACGGTTGAAGGTGGGTGACTTGACTCTTGCGGTTGGAGACGGTCAAGATTTTACCTTCCGACTTAGAAACTATTCTGGTGCATTTTCGGCCAGGGTCCCTCAATGCTGTTCACCAGTCCGGGTTCAGTGAGGATTTGCCGGCTTGACTTTCAATGAGCTCCCAGTCAAACTCTGGAAGTCGGACCACCAGAGCTTTTCAGCAGGACGAACCAGCAGGGCAGGCCACCTAACGGTTGAGGGTCACCGGCTTAGCTTGCCAGGTTGAATCGGTCCACTTCTAGATTCCAAAGTTGCTTCCTGAAGTTTCTCTGGGGGTTCCAAAGCATCCAAAACACAATCCAAGATTCTGGAAGTTCCAATATGGTGCTTGAAAGTTTGGGACTTCAGTTCCCATCAATCCACAAAAACCTTACAAATCCTCTGGACGCACTCCATGTTGGGGATTCTTGATGGTGATGATCCAGGTGAGCTCTGTTAACCTGTAGCTCCCATGGAGTCTACTCTTTAGTCCTGGTGAAGCAAGTTAGGCCCACAGAGCTGTAGTTCCAGATTTTGCAGCAGGTGCATCAGTCAGAGTGTAGGGCCTGGTTGGTTCAAATCAAACTTCCAGTATGGACCCTTCTTCTACTCTTAGTTTCAAGCAGCTGATCTGAGAGGCTCTGCCCCTCTCAGATACTTATTCAGTGTTCTGGAGAATTCTCATGGGAGAGAACACTCCTCTCCAATGAGGTGCAGGGCAACACCATAGAGCATGACCACATCTTCCAAAGTGTGGCACAATGGTCTCCCAGAGAGCACTATTCTTTAAAAATGTAATATGGCTGATATATCAGCAGAGAAGTAAGAGCTAGTTCCAGCCTACAGTATGGCTCATTTCCATAGCCCTCCTCCCTCTGGCATCTGCAAATTCCTTCCTTAAGCCTGCCATCTGGCTACTTTCAGAGGGGATGGTTTTAGATGGACCTGGCCTTTTCTGCAAATCCCCTCCTTCCTTTGAAACTCATGGTTTACAACCGCTCACCCCTGCTTTGGCCTTCCTGTGTAGCAAAACCCTTTCCTCCCTGATCGCCCCTCAGCCAGGGTGCCACTTATTACTCCATCAAAGCAGCCTAGCTAATACTCTCAACTCTGACCAATCAGGGGAGACTACAGGAAGGCTGAATTTTTGCTTACTGACAAAAAGTCGAATATGTTATTTTCTGTATACTTCCGGCTAAGTTGAACAATAGCATATTGCTGAATTTATCAATACCATTCTCCTAAGTCCTTGAATGATATTTTTCTTTCATTCTTAGCGGTATTTATGAGTTCATAAACAATTGCAATGTTAACGAATGGGGCTGGGGATCTACAATGGAGAAAATGAAGTGTCCCATTTTTCAAACACCAGGGCCTATAAAACATATTTTATAACAACCCTGCTTATAGCTACATAACCCTCCACACCCGGGACAGTCTAGGGGTCCAGAATATGCAAAAATAATGTAGATCCTCACTCCACAGTGTTCCTAGCACAAAAATCGATTTTGGGAAGCACTTTACCACAATGACAGAAGGGAAATATGCAATTTCTCTATCCCCAGGAGATATACACATTTGTTAAGGGTCCTCCTTATAAGTACCTGACCCCCTCACCCCTGGGACACGTAGGGGAGACCTTGGGGGTATCTAATATTCCAAAATATTGTAGTTCATACATTTTTAAGTGTCCCTTCCAAAAAAGTCGAGTTTGGGCAATTTTACATTTAAAAGCAGTCCTGCAACAAAACACCACTTTTAAAATGACCTCAGGCTCTCAGCAGTGCACATATGCAAGTGCAGAAAGGGCTGCTGGCCTCTAAACTGTAATGCCTTACATACTAGGGACTCAAAGGTAGTTTTAATCCCCCTCCTCTGTTCCTCCTCTGTTATGTACTAGGGACTTATAGAGTAGGTCATGCCAATCACAGGGTACCCTAACCTACAGTATACCCTAATGCAGAGCTTTCCATACTGTGTGTCCAGACACAGTACTGTGTCGCCTGCAAATGGTGGGTGTGTCGCAGGATGACACAGGCATTAATGGGCACTTAGCACATAACTGCTGCTAATTAAGAGGCATTCCTTTGAAAGAGTGTCAGCAAACTCCGGTTCAGCAGCGCGGACTCTGAGACACTCTGCTCTTTGGGGGCTGGGCGATTCACAACAAAGCCTCATTAACAAGTAAATGTTCTTTTAAAGACCTGCGAAGTACTCGGGTGGGGTTGTGTGTGTGCCCGGGAAGCAGGGGTGAGATGACAAAGGATGACAGACAGAGGGTGACAGACGGTGGGAGATAGAGGGAGGAAGACAGAGGGAGAGAGACAGACGGAGGGAGACAGACGGAGGGAGACAGATAGAGGGAGACAGACAGGGAGACAGACAGGGAGACAGAGAGAGGGAGACAGACAGAGGGGAGACAGAGGGAGATAGCGGAAGGGAGACAGAGAGAGAAGGAGGCAGAAAGAGGGGAGACAGAGGGAGGGAGATAGAGGGAGGGAGACAGAGAGGGAGGGAGACAGAGAGAGGGAGACAGAGAGGGAGGGAGACAGAGAGAGGGAGACTGACAGAGGGAGGGAGACAGAAGGAGGGAGACAGAGGGAGGGAGACAGAGGGACGGAGACAGAAGGGGGAAACAGACAGGGAGGGAGACAGACAGACAGGGAGGGAGACAGACAGACAGGGAGGGAGGGAGACAGACAGGGAGGGAGGGAGACAGACAGACAGGGAGGAGGGAGACAGACAGTCAAACAGGGAGGGAGTACAGACAGACAGTGAGGGAGACAGACAGGGAGGGAGACAGACAGGGAGGGAGACAGACAGACAGACAGGGAGGGAGACAGACAGACATGGAGGGAGGGAGACATGTAGACAGACAGGGAGGGAGACAGGCACATGCAGACAGGGAGGGAGACAGACAGACAGGGACACAGACAGACAGGGAGGGAGACAAACAGACAGACAGGGAGGAAGACAGAAAGACAGACAGACAGGGAGGGAGGGAGACAGACAGACTGGGAGGGAGACAGACAGACAGATGGGGAGGGAGACAGACAGACAGACGGGGAGGGAGACAGACAGGGTGGGAGACAGACAGACAGGGAGGGAGACACACAGGGAGGGAGGGAGACAGACGGGAAGGGAGGGAGACAGACAGTCAGGGAGGAAACAGACAGGGAGGGAGACAGAGGGATACAGAGGGAGACAGAGAGAGAGGGAGACAGACAGAGAGAGTGAGAGGGAGGGAGACAGAGAGAGGGAGGGAGACAGAAACAGACAGAGATAGAGACAGGGACAGACCGAGAAAGATAGAGGCAGAGACAGGGGCAGACAGATAGAGATAGATAGAGACAGATAGAGACAGAGAGACGGAGAGACGGAGAGGGAGACAGAGGGAGGGAGACAGGGACATACAGGGAGAGACCGATAAATAGAGGCAGAGACTGAGACAGAGAAACAGAGATGCAGAGAGACAGAGATGGAGAGGGAGATGGAGAGGGAGATGTTGAGGGAGACGGTGAGGGAGACCCAGAGGGAGACGGTGAGGGAGAGCCAGAGGGCGACAGAGTGAGACAGAGTGAGGGAGATGGAGGGAGACAGAGGGAGGGAGATAAAGGGGGAGAGAGAGAGGGAGAGAGGGAGAGGGACGGAGACAGAGGAACAGATACAGAGGGACAGATACAGAGGGAGACAGAGGGAGGCAGACAAACATAGGAAGGGAAACAGACAGAGGGAGGGAGACAGACAGAGGCAGGAGGGCAACAGAGGGAGCGAGACAGATAGAGGGAGACAGAGGGAGGTAGACAGACAGAGGGAGGGAGACAGAGAGAGGGAGACAGACAGGGAGACAGAGAGACGGAGACAGATAGAGGGAGGGAGACAGAGGGAGCGAGAGGGAGGGAGAGGGAGGGATAGAGAGAGAGGGAGGGAGAGAGAGGGAGACAGAGGGAGGGAGAGAGAGAGGGAGACAGAGGGAGACAGAGAGAGAGAGAGAGAGAGAAAGAGAGGGAGAGAGAGAGAGGGAGAACGAGGGAGAGAGAGAGAGAGGGATAGGGAGGGAGAGAGAGAGAGGGAGGTAGAGGGAGACAGAGAGAGGGAGAGAGAGAGAGAGAGAGAGAGAGAGAGAGAGAGAGAGAGAGAGAGAAAAATATGTGTGTATGCCGGGTCTGGTGGCTCAGTGGACGAAGGCATCTGCGGCAGGGGCCCGTGTTCAACCTCATGCTCTCAAATTTGCTTGAAAATGCACCATTTGCCCACTTCTATTTCAAAATTTTCTTCCGGACCCCCCTTAAGTGGTTCGGAATCGCTCGCTACACTGCCTTACTTTGTCCCAAAATGATGCATCTCCAAAAAGTGTGTCACCAACATGAAAAGTTTGGAAAGCTGTGCCCTAATGTGTGTGTGTGTGTGTGGGTGTGTTTCAATCTGTTTTTACCATAGCACTGGCCCTGGGCCTGGATAGGCAGAGCCCAGGCGCAGTCAGAGTCAGTTACCACCAGTACCATGCAGCACAAAAAAGGGGGTGCCTAGGGTACAAGATGCCTTTGCAACACGTTTGTTGGATTTGGGCCCTTTCTGCAGGGTCATACCCAGACATTTTGCCTTCACCCTCCTGTTTTCTGTATGAGCTTTTGTTGGCTTTAGGACTCTGGGTCTTACCCACTGATAACCAGTGCTAAAGTGCTTGTGCACTCTCCTTAAAACAATGGCACAATTGGCCTATACCCAATTGACATCTTTAAGTTACTTGTTAGTCTCTATTAAAATGGCACTACCTATGCCCAGGACCTGTAAACTAACTGCTACTAGTTGGCATGCAGCATTGACTGGGCCGCCAACTTAAGCAGTCCTTTAAACATGTCCCAGACCCGCCACTGCAGTTTGTGTATGCAGCTTTAACTGCCATTTCGACCTGGCAAAATGAAAATTTTGTCAGGCCCATACTTTCCTTTTTAATGCATATGTCACCTCAAGGGTAGGCCCTGGACAGACCAGAGGACAGGGTGCAAATTATTTAAAAATGAAGGCATGTACTTTTAAATTTTACATTTTCTACCAGTGAAAAACTCTTAAATTAATTTTTTACTGCTGCCAAGCCTACTTCTCCCATTGGATAACATTGAAGTTACCTTATTAGATTTGATAAGTTATTATTTCCAAATGGGAGCAGGTACGCAGTGTCTTTGGAACTGTAATGAAAATTCGTAACTTATGGTGAAGTCAAATTTTAATTACAGTTTTGGAAAAGCCATTTGTAGAAAGTGTTGAGTATTAATTGGGTGACCCGTAGTTCTATCGGCCCCGGGTATGAACTATAGTACAGTAAAGAAATGGTCGCAATAGAACTTCAAAATAACCATATGGAGAAATGAAAGCATTCACAAGATTATATGAGTACTTTGCAAAACCAAAGGGGAGGATGGACGGAGTGTTGGACATTGCAAGCACTCACCCCCAGTCAACTGATCTGGGTTTAATCCATCATCATTCTTTAGCTCACTCCGCCACCCCAGTCCGGACAAATGAGTACTTCTGCAGTCAATGCAGTTTATTCTCAAAGTATCAATATACATTTTAAAAAGACATAACAGCTGTCTATACATTCAGAAAAGATTTTTTTGTATGGTGCTCAGGGTGAATGTGTTTAGTGAGGGTTCAATCAATCAATCAATCAATCAGTGGTTTATATAGCGCGCTCCTCAACCGTGAGGGTCTCAAGGCGCTAAAGAGGTGGGACAGCTCCGGATCAGTCGAAGAGCCAGGACTTGAGGTCCTTCCTGAATGTGTGGAGGGTTGGGGAGCGTCTGATGTTGACAGGGAGCTCTTTCCAGGTTTTGGCTGCGATGTAGGAGAAAGCTCTCCCACTTGTTCTGCTTTTGCAGATGCGGGGGAACTCTGCTAGGGCAAGGTCAGTGGAGCAGAGGTTCCTCTTGGGTAAGTGGAAACATGCTCGGTCGTTGAGGTATTTGGGGCCAATGTTGTTGAGGGATTTGTAGGCATGGGAGAGGAGTTTGTGGGCGACCCTCTTCTCGATGGGGAGCCAGTGGAGGTTTTGTAGTTGTTGGGTCATATGTTTGTGGCGTGGTGTCCCTAGGACGAGCCTGGCAGCAGCGTTCTGGATGGTCTGGAGCCTGCTTAGAAGAGTTTTGTTGATTCCGGCATAGAGGGCGTTGCCGTAGTCAAGTCTGCTGGTAATGAGTGCGTGGATGACTGTCTTTCTGCAGTCGGGGGGATCCATTTGAAAGTCTTTCAGAGGATGCGAAGGCAGTTGAAACTGGTGGTAGAAGACTGCGTTAATCTGGTGGTTCATGGAGAGGGAGTAGTCAAAGATTATGCTGAAGTTCCGAGTGTGGTCTGTCGGGGTGGGTGGGCTTCCGAGTGCGGGGGGCCACCAGGTGTTGTCCCAGGCAGAGGTGCAGGGTCCGAGGATGAGGACCTCGGTCTTCTCGGAGTTGAGCTTTAGGCAGCTGTCCTTCATCCTGGCTGCTACGCTTTTCATCACTTCCTGGAAGCTGAATCTGGTGGTTTCTGGGTTCTTGGTGAGGGAGAGGATGAGTTGGGTTTTGTCGGTTTAGGATACAATGCTAAACCCATGCTATCTGACAATGGTGGCGATGGGGGCCATGTAGATGTTGAAGAGCGTCGGGCTAAGTGAATATCCTTGGGGTACTCTGCAGACAATGTCTGTGGGGGCGGAGAGGAATGGGGAAGTCTGATCCTCTGTGTTCTGCTGGAGAGGAAGGATTGGAGCCAGTCGAGGGCGGATCCCTGTATTCCTGCGTAGTGGAGTATGGTGGCTAGTGTTGGACAATAAACGGTGTCGAAGGCTGTGGAGAGGTCTAGGAGGATGAGGGCCATGGTGTGTCCCTGGTCTAGCAGCATGCGGATGTCGTCGGTGGCTGCGAGGAGGGCGGTCTCGGTGCTGTGGTTGCTTCTGAAGCCAGACTGGGAAGCGTCTAGGATGCAGTTTTCATAAAATGAAGGCGGTCAGCTGGGCGTTCACGAGTCTTTCAGTGACTTTGGCTGCGAAAGGGAGGAGAGAGATGGGCCAGGACACTCATGAGTAATTGAGCGTGTTATAAGTCTCGTATAACATAACAGTAGTTCTTCAGGTCAGTCGGGTCGGCCTTAAGTTTCTTGAGGAGGGGTTTCACCTCTGCACGTTTCCAGTCGTCGAGGCAGGTGCCGGATATGAGGGAGGAGTTGATTGTATGTCCTAGTTCGGGTGCGATGACAGTGGCGGCCCTGTGGATGATGTGAGGGGCAGGGGTCCGTTGGGGCTCCTGAGTGTGTCTTCTTCATGGTTGAGGAGATGAGCTCGACGGACGCGGTGGCCCAGGAGGTGATGGTCGGCTTTTCGGCGGTGGTGGGTGGTGTGGTGATGTCTTCTGCAAGCTTGCTGAAGTTGTCGTAGAGTGCCTTGATTTTCTGGTGGAAGTAGGAGCTGAGTTTGTTGCAGAGTTCCTGGGAGGGTGTTGCGAGCTGCTGGATGACGTTGAACAGTTCCTTGGTGTTGGATGCGTTGGTCTTGACTTTATCTCTGATGAAGGTTCTTTTGGTGTCCCTTATACACTGATGTTAGTCCTTCATGGCGATCTTGTGGTTGTTCCATGCTTCCGTGATCTTCTGGTTCCGCCAAGTTTTCTCCAAACGTCTGCAGGTGCGTCTGGCTTCTTGGAGTTCGGTGGTGAACCAGGTAGCATTCGGCAGGTGCTGTTTGGCTATGTGTCGGAGAGGTGCCAGCTTGTCCGTGCAGCAGGAGACCCAGCGGTGGAATTCCCTGGCTGTGGAGTTGGTGTCGGTTGTGGCCTTTGGGGGGTCTTGGAGGAGGGTGGAGTTCAGGTGTTCCTCTGTGACCTTACTCCAGTTCCGTCGAGGCGGGCGCGGGGCGAACTTGGGTGCGGTGGTGGTGTTGAAAGGGAAATGGACGCAGTGGTGGTCTGCCCAGAGGGGCTGTGTGGTGTAGCTGTAGCAGATGTTGGATCCTCCCGCAAAGATAGGGTCGAGGGTGTGACCTGCTCTGTGGGTGGGCATGCTGATGAGTTGTTTCAGTCCTAGGGTTGGAAGAAGAGGAGAGGTAATGTGCCATACATACATCATATTTACATAATAGGGCCTGTCCGGCCTAAGGAAAGACAAATCACTTTGACAAAATCATAGTAGTGCTGACCTGATGCCTTCTGCTCTCTTACCTGGATGAGAAGGACTAGACCTGCATCTCTTGAACCTAGCACCCCAGAGTGACTCTAAGGACTAGCTGGGGGGTCTCCTAATCTGAAGCCTCAGGGACACAACAGGCTTCCATCAACTTTGTACTTGCACCTGGACTATGCCATCTGTGAGTCTACCCAGCAAAGTGGTGCCACCCCAGTCCTTGGCCCTTGGAATTGGGCTTTAGACACTCTGCCAGCCTCTGTGGATGCAGCGAAACCGACACATCTCCTGTTCTGTGCGGCACAAACCAGAGCAGAACTGATGCATTGGGGCTGCCGGGTGGATTTGACCCATAATAAAGACCCGCATCATCTTCACAGCCCCATCGCAACCACTGCTGCTTGATGCTTCCTCGGCACAGGCTGTCTCCGCAACGCAGCCTCATAGCTCCTCAGAACGGACGCATCGCCCTGACTACGCGCTGTATCCTTGACACTGGACTTCACTTAGCAAGCTCTGTCAATGGGTTCCTCGACGACACATGCCCTTCACATCGCAGCCTCGCTGCATCTTGGAACCAACACATTGCTTCGGCTGCATGACGTATCTTCAACGCGGTCCTGTCAATGCTATGCAAACCAGCATTAAGGTACTCTGTCCAGTGGCCCTAACTCGGTCCCTGTAGCCAGCCCACCCTTCATCGCAGTCGGCCTGAACTTGTGACTTTGTCCTGGTCCAGCGCAACTAGATAATCACAGTTGGCGCTTTGTGCTCTTTGGTGCTATTTTTGCTCAAATCCTTTAAATTGTGTATCTCTGCTTCTACTGATTGGATTTTTGTTGTTTTGGTCTTGTTTTATTTATTAAAGATAGTTCTGTTTTCCTAACTTTGTGTGGGATCCTTTTTGGGCGGTGTTTCCACTTTATTACTGTTTGAGTTATTTGGCAAATACTTTACACATTGCTTCTAAGTTTAGCCTGACTGCTCTATGTCAAGCTACCAGAGGCTTGAGCACAGGTTAATTTAAGGTTGGCTTGTGCCTCACCCAGACATGGATTGGGGTTTCTGTTCTCACACTCCAGTCAACCAACAACCCAGTTTCTTACAATGGTGTCAACATGTTTCGGCCTTTGACAGTAAATTCTGGGCTTCCATAAGGAAATGACCTCTTGTGCAACTGGATGAGTGAGAGTCACTATGTTCAAGAGTTCATTCTGAGTATGGCGTCTTCAGTAGGCCACTGCCTTAGCATTTGCAAGCTTGTGGTCAAGACTGCATCAAAGTGAGCACAAGTTGTTCTACCTCTGGTGACTTTGTCTGGGAAAATCTGCCATACTCTGGTGTTTTTAGGGTGAAATTATGTGTAAGTAAAATGTCTGAGGCTGCACATGACTCTAAATCGATTCGCACAGTGGGGCTTGTGTGTGAAATAATGCGTAGCTCAAAGTGTGGATAACTAAACTGGGATACTGCACCAATTACAGAAAAAATAAATGTTCTGTTGTACCCTCTCCATTGTAGGCACGAACTGTTGACAGCTTGGCCGTTTCCTCCTTCCACAATATTTTGCTATCAAACAGAATCCCGAAATATCCTTCAAGACTTATATTTATGTACTGACTCCTTTTTAAAAACCGAGGTTCCAAAGGTCATTATTTGAGTGTTAATTAAGTTGATCACTAGACCGTTGGAAGATGCTAACGAGTTCAGTATGTCCAATGCATTTTGCTTCCACGCTCGGGTAAGTTCACACCGTAATATATTGTCAACATAGTAAAATGCTGAAAAGGCACTGCTAATTGATAACTTAGCCTGGCCAATTTCATATACTATGAGCCTTGTCTCCTTGACAGTTCATGTATTCATCTTCAGATCTTTGTCTTAATACCAACTTAGAATTACTACCTCACAGCAAGCCTACCTAATATATCCAATAAACAATCGTGTTAATCTCCACATCTAATGGTTAGTAATTTCTAGAATTCATTGTATTTTTGGTATGCTTTACTTTCAATAGCTTTATCCAATTTTCCTTTTTACGATTTGTTAAAATTTTGTAACGTGCACTGTATATTTTTTTTGCACTGCTTGTGTTTCTTTTTTTGTTATGTTTTATGAGAAACTCTTTTTTTTTTAAAAACGTTTTGTAAACTTGTTTTTTTTTATTATTTGATATTAAATATTTCATAGACAGAGATGAATCACAATGCACTGTCACATTACAGTATTAATAATTCTTTTGTAAAAACACTCTTCAGGGTCACGCCAATAATTGCCTGCCAGCGCCTTCATAATTAGGCAATTGGTATTTTCAAGCAAGTATCTACAGCCTTCCTCAGCGCTCTCTGGTGAGCAGACTGCAGAGAAAATGTACTCTCAATGCCTTGGAATATTAGGTACTTGAATCATTTTCTGAAATATTCATATATTAGTGGGTGAACATCTTATCACAGTTGCAGGCCCTCGATGGGAGTTAGCTTACTTCCAACTTTTCGGATTAGCATTGAGAAGCATTGAACTTGATGTTTACTTTCGGTATGATCCCTAATCCAAAAAGAGGAAAGTAAGTTAAAAAAAACCTGCTGAACACAAAAGTGTAATCGATCACTGAGCATTAGATACAAGATATTCCTAATGGGCCTGTCGGACAGACTATGTGGCCATTTAGATGTCTCTCGTTTTGTGATTCGAAGCTATGCAGTAACAATTGGCAATTCTTATTCATGTCATGCTCAAATGGCCCAAGAGCAGGTACTTCAACATTTATCTTGGAATATTTGTTTTACATAGACAATCAATAGGTTTGGATTTATGTTGCGGATCACCAGAGGCTGATAGCTGATGGGATCTAAATTTGATAACATGTATTATTGGCCTAATATACACAATATAACCTCGTGACTATATAATCATGAAATTAGAATTCACGATAATCACATATTAATCAATGATTCACTTTTGACTTGTTTGCTCCTATTGGTATAACCGGAGCCATTTTGTTTCGTTTCTCTATGTGCAAGTACTGTTTCCCAGAAATCATGTGATTACGCTTTCTGCTCGAAACCACGATGGCAGCCAAGATGCCTGCTATAGTGGTTAGCTTGTAGCTCAAGGAAACCCAAGGTCACACCTGCCCTGTTTGTGGGATGCGCACATTCTAGCAGAGCCCGTTCCTGTACTCCCCGGGCTACAGATAGACAGGAAGGCACCTTACTGACCTGCCCCCGAAATAGCTTAGGCCTAGGCTACTAGCAAATCAATTGTGCCTTATATGGGTATTCCTCTTGGCTTGCGGACAAGTTGTATCTTTCCTTGAACGCATGAAACGTATATATGCTTTGTATTTTGAACATGTAATCAGTCTCCTCTGCGCACCTCCGAGGGTCGTGTAGACTGAGGCTCCCCTGCCAGGGCTTGCATTTTGATGAATAAACGATTGAACCTTCTCCATTGCCGACTGAATTATTATTATTGATAAATGCATATGGGCTAGTGGTAAGTATAGCCCGGTAGAATAATTTTGAATCCTTCATAGCTGAGCCTCCTAGAAATAGTTGTCAGAAGCCCTTCCATTTGACATCCACCTAAGCCACGAATAGCAGGGTTGACAAAAACATCATAAATGTCTCGTGATATATTTGCATTTGTTGACTACTATGTTCTCAAATGTGATATCTTCCAGCAGCTTCCCTTTCTTATTGTGTGTACATTTGTTCCTGGGTTACTCATTTCAAAACTTTTTATATAGCTGTTAGAGTGTTGGAGATCATATCTGAGTGCACACATCTGCTCATTATGTGACAGAATTCAATTGACCAGCTCTTTCAAATAGAAATTGAACTTTTTATTATGTTCTGCTAAGTCATGTCATGTTATGTTATGACTATTTGTAGAGTGTGTTTCTCATCCGGGTGGGTACCAGGTGCCAGATGAGGAGGGGACTGTGCTGGCCAAGTCTGATGTCTAAGTAAAGAGCTATGTCTTCAGTTTTGTGCAGAACATAAGGACTGAGGAGGTGGCTCTGATATGCAGGGGTAAGTCATTCAAGGCCTAGGGTGTGAGGTATGACAAAGCCACTGCGTACAGAGGTCATGAAATTGGCAGTTGTGAAGTTGGTGCCAATCAATCAATCAGGGTTCTTATAAAGCCCAAATACTCATCCATGAGGGTCTCAAGGTGCTGAGCGGGGTGGATCTGCGGTTCAGATTAAGAGTCAGGTCTTGAGGTCCATCCTTAATTGCGGCATCGATGGAGATTGCCTGCGGTGCTGAGGCAGGGAGTTTCCGGTCTTTGCAGCGAGATCGGAGAAGGTTCTTCCTCCAGCCGTAGTCTTGCGAATCCGTGGGATGGTGATCAGGGTCAGTTCGGAGGAGTGGAGAAATCTGGTGGGAGTGTAGAAGGAGAGGGGATTCTTGAGGTGGGCAGGTATAGCTTTGTGGAGGGGTTTGTAGGCGTGCGTGAGGAGCTTGAAAGTAATTCTTTTATTGATAGTTTGACAGTGAAGGTTTCTCAGGTGGTCGGTGATGTGGCTCTGGCAAGGGATGTTCAAGATGAGTCTGGCGGAGATGTTCTGGATGTTCTGCAGTTTTGTTGGAGTTTCTGGGTGGTGCCGGCGTTAGTGCGTTGCCATAGCTGAGTCTGCTGCTGACAAGTACATGGGTGACTGTTTTCATGGACTCGATGGGAATCCATTTAAAGATCTTCCAAAACAGGTATAGTTTGTGTAAGCAGGAGGAAGAAACAACGTTGATTTGGTGGTTCGTTGAGAGCGAGGAGTCCAGGGTTGATGTCAAGGTTTCGTAAGTGGTCTGTGGGTGTGGGGGGTTCCCAGCGCTGCGGGCCACCAGGAGACATGAGAGATAAAATCCTTTACAATGTTGAAGATTTTTTTTTAATATAATTTGTGCTGCTATTGTGTCCAGTCGCTGCTAATTGTTTAGTGGATCTGATTTGCTAGTGGTAGTTCATGAGGCCTGAAATGTAGGTGCTTTTTTGGGTTCATCATGTGTCTGTATCCATCTGAGTTTGCGTTGCGTGGTGATTGGTGAGTCTATGTTCTTCTGTGTAACAACTTGCTTTCAGCCTGGACCAGGTGGTGGTGATGGTTTTGAGTGGAGCTGGTGTCTGAACAGGAATTGATACAGGGGTTGAAGTTGGTGACTGACCACAGAAATCATGATGGTGGTGTGGTTGGCGGCCTTGGAGCTTCATGGTCCATCTTTTTTCCGTTACCTTCTTCCAGTTTCGTCAGGCGGTTGTATGATGTGCATTTCTGTGTTGGTGGGGGGTAAGCAGCCTGAAGTGGATACGGGCCTGGGTAGTCCAGGTGAGTGGGTGAGCTTGTTCACTGTGATGTTATTGAAGTTTGTGAATATGTGGTCAATTGGACAGGGAATACCCAACCACTATTAATATACATGATATATGGTAATGGAGGAGCTCAGAAGGATGTATCGCAATACCCTAGGAAACAGCAGTGCGGGGAGGGTGGGGGGTAGTCGGGGGAAAGTTGGGGAGGGAGTTCCTTGTACGAATGTATGAAAATATTTGCTCCTAGAATTATTTTCCTGAGACGACGATCACACAGAAATGGAATGTAAAACAAAATAATGTAATAAGGCAGCAGTTCATGCAAATTAATGTATGAATGTAATGATAGACTGTCGAGAACTTTGTTATGTACAAAAGGCAATAAAATATCTTTTTTTAAAAGGAGAAGTCTATTGGCGTGGGTGGGGTCCATCACTCGTTGGGTGAGTACGGTGAGGTCCTCCAGGAGGTTGTTGGTGATAAGGTCAGTGCGGTCCTTCATATGGTAGTGAGGTCACCGAAGAAGATGAAGGAGCTGGAGTCATGCATTAGGACTAGGAGGAGTGCAATTAAGTCTGAGATGGAGTTGCCAAAGTACAATCATTCCAGATGGTCACTGGTGTTTGTAGATGTAACAAAGCAGTGAATGGTCTCTTTGAAGATTATGTCTAGTCCTCCTCCAGAACCAAGCCTGAGATGGTTACCGGGACAGCCGCATAAGCAGGAGCTCTGTCTCTGCACCAGTAAAAATCCTTCACCTATGGGGTATTACCCCCTCCCTTGAGAAAGGTCTATGGTGGCTTTCACAGTATAGTGGAAGAGACTTCTTCTGGGGACTCTTGAGGGGCTATTGGACAGTAGATTGAGTCCTGTGAGGCTACGCGACTCAGCACTGTAAGAGTTGGGCCAGGGATGTCGCTTAGCTCTGTGAATAGCCCTTCCTGGCACCCTGATCCCTAAGGCCATGAGTCTTAGCCTGTGGCACATTTGAACGCTGTGTAGTGGGGAGGAGAGTCCGCAGATACAGTAAGGGAGCGACAAGGGCGTAGCAACCCACATACTGCATTGGAGCGGCTGAATGGGAGCGGATAGGCACCTTGAGCTGAAAGTCAGGGCTTGGTCATTCTGACTATCCATTATTTATGAGAGTTTGCTGGTCTACCAGGAGGTTGCATTTTCCGGAATGGGCCATTGCATTTCTCCTGAAGGCGGACCATGGAGATCTCATGAGGCCACATGTGTCCAGTGGAACGTTTGGTCAAGAGCTCTGGAAGAGTGTGGGTAAGCCCACTATAGCCCCCTGTGCTGCAATGGGACACCAGCCCCTTTCCCACCCTCGATGCTGATGAACAGGCATGGTGACTGACAAGAGTGCTTTCACTGACCCACGTTTGGGTGGGCAGGCAGAGCGGACTGAGGTGCACAGGGAAATGCAGCGGGGGCCTTAGATGGCAGCACTGGCGCCCCAGGCCATGCAGAGCTGGTGCTCTGAGTGGGGTTTACTGAATTGGAGCAGTCACCATTAAAATCTGCACTGGCGGGCTGACAACTCGTTCCTGTGAACTGTGTGGTAGCCTCTCCGCCTAGGCATGGCCCCACCTGTTAGATATTTGCCCCTCTCTTGTGCCACCATTCGCTGATTTGGTTTAACCAAATGGGAGCAAAACCAATGAAGGAGGAGTGTCTGACACAATGAACACAGAAGCACCTTGACATCTTTAATGGAACAGATGCTGCTTGACTACAGTGCGAAATTTATGGAGCTCTTGACAGCAGTGCGTAACGTAATCTCGCTGGAACCTAAATTAGATACATTAATGATTTATGTAGGGATTCTGAGAGAAGACTATGAAAAGCATAAAGAAAGGATGAGTACCAACGAATCAGTACTGGGAACAGTGTGACTCATGGTAGACACATCTGAGATGCAAATTGAAGCTTTAAAGTAGGATGTTTGCTTGTAAAGGCCAAGAGTGGATGATGCAGAGGTCTGCTCATGTCCTAACAATGTTAGAATTGTGCACTTACCAGAAGGATAAGGGCCAGAGAGCATGGATTTATACATGGAACATTGGCTGGCAGATATAGGGCTGGTGGGCAAACCTTCAAACTTCTTTTCAGTAGAACATGCACATAGAGTTCCCTGCAGACTGCCCCCTCCGGGGGCACCCCCGAGCCCAGTAGAAGCACAACTATTGAATTTCTGGGACAGAGACAATATCCTGCAAATTGCCAGAGCCTAGGGCCTGTGGAGGGTTACAAATAGTATGGTCACAATATTTCCAGACTCCATGACAAATGTACAAAGGCATCATGAGTCCTTCTATTAGGTAAAACAGTGGCTCACGCATCTCAAAATCAAGTATGCACTGTTGTTGCCAGCGGAACTCAAACAGATGGATGGGGATATGGATCTGTTCTTTCCTTCACCGAGGAGGTGTGGAGCTGGCTTGAACTAATGGGGAGACAGCTCCCTCAGAATTTAGTGCAGAGAAAGAAGGTTGGCAGACAAAGAGGAAAAGACGTTGCTCTCCTGGGAGACTCTGTGGCAGACCAATGAGGGAACATGCAGCAAACGAACATGCTTTGTTAGTATTTGTGACTGAGCGGCATGAAACATTGAGTTTAGAGAATCGCGACTTGGGCTTGGAGTCACTGGAATCTCAGGAATTGCTCTTGTTAGACGATGTTCCAGAGGAACTGTAGAATGGTCTGCAGACTACTCCAATGAAGGCTGACTTACCAATATGACTGTGTTTGCATAGTATTCTTTTACATGTCCAATTGTGATAAAATGGTGGTTATCCTTTGTTTTCACAGGGCAGCATAGGTATTCAGATCAAAGCCAGATCAACAGGGAGGTGGGACTGATATGAGTTAGGGCATATGGGATCATCCATTATTAGTTTACGTAAGCTACCTTGGAGTGAACCCACACTGTTCATGAAGATAATGTGGGTTATGACTGACTGGGACATATTAAGGTCCTGGTGTCTGGGGTGAGTGTTTGGGATAGGTTTTTATTCACTCCACGCATTGGGATTCTTTTCATTGTACATCAGTGTGCGAACCTGACACAGCAACACTTATTGAGGTTGCCATGGTGACTGCACCACTGCAGACATGCCGCACTAGCCAAATCGGACTATACTAATGGAGAAGGGGCAGACAAAATAATAGTATGGCTACAGGGCTGACCAAATAATGATGTCGCATGTACAGGGCATGGGCACACACACAAATAAATATAAGATCCACACATATCTATAACAGTGCCAAATACACTTTACATACCTCCAGGAGACTCATTTAACTGCTGTGGAACTTAGTAAAGTGAATAGGCGTTGGCGAGGAGAAATATATGGTACCACCTAATCCGGATATACCTGGGGAGTCCTGATCTGGGTTGCCGCAGGAGTTCCATACGCGGCACAGCACTCTCAAATTGACTCAGAGGATCATGTGGTGTTGGAGGGTACTTTAGATGGTGAACCACTGGCATTGGTGCCAATATTTGCACCTAACACAGGTCAGATCCTTTTTTTTGGCTCCCTGACACTTGCTCTTTTGCACCTCGCGGTGACACCGACTGTGTGGTGTGAAGATATTAACTGTGTTCCAGATCTGTTGTGGAACAGGTCGGTAATGAGCCACTGATAATAATAAATGAATTGGATATATCTGCATGCTCACTTAGTGCAGAATAGGCTGAGGCTTCTCTCAAATGTGCGAAGCTCAATAGACTCCCATTCTCTACAGTTCGAGAGTTATGCCTTTCAATTGGTGTATTGGCATTCTTTTCTGAACTGCTCAAAGAACGGTCTGTCAGCATCTAAGGCCTCTTATTTATATGCAGCCTGATTCATGTAGGTAAATTGCACTCGCAAAGGGCCAGATTCTGAGAATCTGGCCCTTTGCGAGTGCGATTTTTGCATTTGGTATTCATGATACCAAATGCAAAAATCGCTATTTAAGAAGTCGCAAATATGCGAGGAATAGCATTTGAGGAATCTCTAATAGAGATTCCTCAAATGCTATTCATGAAACATCAAGAAATAGCGATTTTGAACTTTTGGGGCCGCTATTTACCGACAGGTCAGACCTGTCGGTAAATAGCAAAAACTCAGAAAAATGCTTTTAAAAGCATTTTTCAAAGTTGCATGTAGCACGCACACATGTCCTTTGGACATGTGTGTGCGCAACACCTGTCCAAAAGTGCATTTTAGGGGTGCTACAGGGCGTCCTTTGGACACCCCTGGCACCCTTAAAATCGCTATCTTAGTTGCGAGTAGCAAATTGCTACTCGCAAATCCCCATTCATTCCTATGGGCCTCTTGGCCCATAGGAATGAATGGGGAGTATTTGCGAGTAGCAAATTGCTACTCGCAAATAAAGAACATGTAGGAATCGCTATTTAAGTAGCAATTCCTACATGAATGCCGTTTTGCGTGTCCTCAATAGCGAATCGCTATGATTCGCTATTAGGGACACGCAAAACGGCATGTACATGAATCAGGCTGATTGTGCGGACACTCTCTGGGCTACAAATAGCCCTCACCCACTTGTATCCTTCCGCAGACTTTCCCAAACCTTGGGGACACACCACACCTTTCACCACCTATTGGCTTAACCCTTTCCGTGCTGATGACGGAACCGCTCCGTCATCAGCCGCGGTGGCGCTGTGCTGATGACGGAGCGGTTCCGTCATGGCCCGCCCGACGCGCCTGCGCGGTGCTGATTTCGCGCCTGCGTGGCGCGTTCTATTAAGCGGGCGGGGCCATGACGGAACCGCTCCGTCATGAGCACAGCTCAACCGCAGTTGGTGACGGAGCGGTTCCGTCACCAGCATGGGCGTGCCGCGCGCCCCCCTCCCCCGCCCCCTTAGCGCTGCGGCGGAATAGCCGCCGCAGCGATGAGGTTAAAAGGGGCAAGTTATATTGTCAATCGGGTTATACCATGTTGTGTTGCTTCATGTCGCCGTATGCCACGCCATATCACCTAATGTCATGCTATCTTACTGTACATTACTTTATGTTATGCTACCTTATGTTACATCAAGTTACTGTATGTTACATCAGTGGCGTAACGAGCTGCGGGGTACTGTGTTATGTGCCTGTGTTACATTATGTTACTTTAAATTACATCGTGTCACACCAAATCAAGTTGTTTTATGTGATGTGATACCACGTTATGTTATGTCATCCTAGGTCACCTTATGTTTTATCGTGATACCTTTTGATGCGTTAACTTATGTTATGATGTCTTACATTATCCAAAAGAAAACAGTGAGGTGTAATATCAGAAATAAAGGACCTGTACTATTTAATAAAGTACTGGTGGTGAACGTATGGCCTCCGGGCCTGCCATTGTGGCTCTACCCCACCCCTACCACCTCCCTACCAAAGTGGAATTACCCCTCACCCTATCAACTACTTTGCACTACTACACAGGATGGCAGTACCGGTCTCAGCAGCTTTGATTAGTCTGTAGCCCTGAAGACTAGTTTTTCTCATTCTCTGAAAACTCTGAAAATGAGAGTGTTGTAAAAAGAATTGATCTTCTACCACAAAGAAGGGCAGCAAAATAACAATACAATTAAGGTGTTACATTCAGAACTCATGGACTTTAAAGTAGATCATATTAACTCAAACCACTATTACCCACCCAATTCCATTCCAACAATCATCCTCTAATAGCATCCGATTAGAGGCTATGTTCAACTGCCTCGCACCGACTACAGAATAAAACTAACTTTAAAGTTGTAACTATACCTGGCGATTCACACTGTGCCTCCGGTACCATGGTGTTTCACACCAGGGGACCTTCAAACGGTCCCCTGGTGAAAAACTGAGATCACACGGTGGCAGGAAAAACGAGCTGAAAACCACTGTAAACAGTGGATTTTCAGCTCGTTTTTCGGAGGCTGTAAGCACCCAATGTAACATAACAGGTATATTTGTAAAGAGCACAATTACCCGAAGGTGTCCTGGCACTGAATAACAGATGTTTATTGTTACCCAACTCAATGGTACTCATTTTAGCGACCTCAAATGGATGAAAGGCAGAGTTGACCCGCCGGGATGTGAACCTGTGACCATGCGGTCGAACACAGGCCCCTGTAGTGGCTGCTGTAGTCCACTGAGCCACCAGACCCAACTGTGCATCAAGGGGTGTGAAAACACCCCAGGAAATCGGGGACAGCCTCATTGACTCTGTTTTTTTATTTTTCTGGAAGAGTTGCCGGGGTGGGGGACTTGGTATGGGGCAGAGTGCCTCTTAGGCAGCTCTCGACATGAGGCCCACCCCTTACTAGGCCCTGCCCCCTCCTCACACGGTGGTATGAATTTGTAAGGTGGCAGGTATGAGTGACAACTGAAAATATAGCTATGAATGTGTCACTCTCAGAGTCAACAAGCATTTACAATGCAATGGTTTCGCCTTTGGAAAAGTTAGAGCTATTGGCATTGTAAATGACAAAATTTGAGAATCTGAGAATCTGCCCCTTTGCGAGCGGATTTTTGTTTGATGCATCTAGCTGTATGACTCAACTGGACCCAGATGATATTAAATGCCGGTTTGGAATGTAGGGAGTTAGTAGCTTGTGTAAATAGTTCGGCCCCTTCCCCTGCAGGATATGATCAAGCCACTACCTCCGAATTTTATGCTAAACTGTGAACTTGACTGCATGGGACACAATTTTGCTTAAATTGCCTCTAAAATATGACGACAAATCCTGTAAGCATGAGAAGAAACGAATTAATATGCACGATGTGTTAAAATGGATGACTATAGCCCAACCTCAATGTTATAAGATGCTGGGATTACTGTGTGGCTTAGGCGTAGGACAACTCAAGACCAGCTTAATTCTCCATTTATCAAATTTTTATTAAAAGCAAATTTGACATATCTACATTTTATTCACTTTATTTATTTATTTATTCAAAACAACATTAAAAGGAAAAAAAGATTTTATCTCAAACTGTTAATTCCATTTATTTAGGAAAATTCAGAAATAGACATTTTATTTACATTTCAGAAATGCAAGTATTAGCAAAAGACAGATAGTTCCCAAAATTCATTCTTTCTCCTAACTTCTCTAACTAATAACCTCACCTAAAGTTCAATCTCATTCTAAAGAAATAAGAAAATTATTCAAAGTCTTACATCTCAGGAAAAAACAGCATATGGAGAGCATCTCTGGAGGAAATCGAAAAGGAGTTTTTCCTCACTAAAATCAGCACTTTTTATACCTTTTTCACTAGCTCTATCTATCTAAAAGTGTAACTTTCAACATAAATTCGAGTTCTGATTGGACAATTTTGGGGTGGATGAGCATCACCTCATCATTACAAAATTTAGTTCCTGTTCAGTCAGCTAAAATCCAAAGGGTTTATTGTTTTACGGAAATGTCCGGCCTAGTCTTGTTCTCAGTTTGCAACTTCAGAGTCTTTTCCCACGTTCAGTAGCTTAAGCATTCATCATACTTGGCAGTCATCTGGACTTCCAGGGCAGCCTGTCCTTGAACTAACTTCATTCCGGCACAGGCAACTTGCATTCAGACTCGGGCTTGGGCTGCACATGCTCAGTTCATCTTTCTTTCACAGTTTACTAAGGCAGCCATTTTCTAGTAGGCCTCACGGACCACTATGGAAACTATCATAGAAACAAACACAAAATAGACGTTAATCTGAGAATGTTAGCCCTTATGTTTACCTCCCCCCTTACTAAGGTTTTCCCTATTAGTAGTTACCTAGCAGATAAGCAACACTTAGGCGTAATATACTTACTTATCCCTCGGTTTCTGCCACAAATACATAAACAAAAGCACATTTATGCTGCATTTTTATTATTTCAAAGCTGCTTATTAGTTTACAACATGACAAAATCACACTTTTAGTTAATTATGATTGCAACACATAAGCAAAGTTAATTCCCACGTGTATCTGTGGATTTTCAATTTTTATTCTAAATTGATTAGTTTTACACACCAATCCATGAGTTCATTATTATTATGGAAGTGTGACTTCCATCAACTATATCTTATTTTTGGTTAGCACTGCATCCTACCCCATATTACTGGGGATGCACTGTCCTCCCGTTGGACAGTTACCCTTTACAGCAATGCTGTATGTGAGTGTGATTGAAAGCAAAGGTGTGCAGTATGGTATGCTACTATTTGAGGAATATTTCTGGAAAAAAATTAATTACTGCTGCTTTTTTAATGTGAAATATCTGCGAAGGAGGATCACTTCAGTTGAAAATCAATAAAATATATGTTTTTTAACTGTATCAAACTGTTTATATAACACATAACCAAGCACTTATAGTGGGGTTGGCTCAGCTACGCCTCAGTGGGCTTCACATTTAGCACCTAGTATAAGGCACTAGTTGCCAAAACCTCAAACACAACCTTTTAATATTAGACCCTTTAAAGTGGGGACGTGCAATAGAATCAAAAGGTAAGGCGGTCTTACTCTCTAGTAATACATATAGCAGCAGTACTTCAGTCCACAAGTTGTCACCTGGATCAACGTACAGTAGTGTCAAAATTTATCATTAAAATATTGCAGTGGCGTAACGCTATATGATGAAGCCCCCTGCAGAGTGGGATGAGGGACCCCTGAGTCTCTCATATGCACAGATATTCATTGGCCTTGGCCTGAATGGGGGCCCCCTAAAGGGTTGGGGGCCCCTGAAAGGGTAGGGATCCCAGTACCACAGGGGCTGCAGGGGCTTGTGCACACCCCTGGCAGTGTCTCCACTCTGTCATTTAAGCGCCTTTGTAAGTTATATCAAATAAAGGCATGATGGGTAGAGACATCAGAAATTACTTCGTGTAAATGAACATAGTAATTTCCAAGAAACACCATCTCATTTCAGCTCCATTGGGAGAATCCTTAGACCAATCGCCAAACAGAGTTGGGGCCATTGGTCTAAGTACCTTAGATCATCTGCTCTATTTAGAGCGGGGCTGTACGACATACTTTTTCCCTCTTTGGGACAACCAAGCAGTCGCAGCCCTTGCAGGTCCATGCGGTCGGGCTGGGCAGGGGGAGTGACAAACGAAGGGATAGGGAAAATAAATAAATAAAATTGCTCATACTGCATCGCCGAGTCGGCGATGCGGCGAGTGCAAGGTAAGTGGTTTTCTTATTTTGTTTCCCTATTCCGTCGTTTCTCACTTACAACCCCCTCACCCCATTCTGCCCCCTCCCCACCACCACACTGTGTCTACCTGCACTGGCTGACACTGCAACAAAGAAAAGCATGGTGATCTCGAACAGAAAAAAACACCATGAAGGGAGCATTAGTCATTATTTCTTTTTTATTCCTCAAAAACAAACTCCTTCTTTAGATGTTTGTTCTCAAAAAGAAGAAAGTTTGCTGAGTGCCAGCATGAAACATGGTGACCACTTAGCAACCCTAAAAAGCTTTAGAGAATATGGCGTGGCAGCAGTTCTCTAAAGGCACAGAGATCTCTGTCAGGCTGATGGAGAACACCAAATATGATTGTAGTCCACCAGGACGATGAAGTGTATGCCTCCACTGCCCTGACAGAATGGAGTATAGCCCCGAATCTAAATGAGACCCTTAATACTCTGTCTGGGTTTTGTTATTTGCCTTGAACATAGAATTAACAGAAACCCATTATTCGAAGAATTTGAAAATGCTACCTTGACTATGAAAGGGAAAGACAAATTCCTGAATTTAGGATAGATTTTCTAAAAATAACTAATGTAGAAATGACTAAAAACTGCTATTTCTTCAGCTTCATTAACTGTATGTCCTCTGGAAACTTAGTTGATCCTATAGCTTACAACCATTAAATAAAGTAGTTGAAACTTTTTTGCATAAACTAACCTGCGTCTGAGCTAGACAGAGAAATTCACTATACAATATTATGTTTCTTTGAACCAGACTTTGGTCTGTCTGCACCTATAAGGCGCTAATTTTTCTCCTCTGCGAGAATATCATTTTGCCCAACCAGGATCTTCCTTGAAACATCCTTCTTTAACAGCATTTCTGCTCTTGAATGCAAAGATCTAATGCAATAACCCAGAGAAACCACGGACCTGGATTCTTCCCGCCCGTCCACTCAAATTAAAGATAGCCCCAACGGGGGGGGGGCGCTAGAGGGCGCCGGACAAGATGGCCGCACTTACGTGAGGCTCCGTCTAGACCAACAAAAATTCGCTCATTAATCCTTCAGAATCGCTAACCTGTGCCCTGTACCTGGACTGAGAGGACCCCGCTGGTGTCCAGGGCTCGCTGGAATCTTCTGTACCTGTCATCCGAAGCTGCGCTCGGCGCTCCTGGACCGGAGCCGCGCTGAGCCGGGCACTTGCTGGCGGAGACGCCGCGCTCTGCGGGGGAGCCCGCCCGCTGCTGGAGGAGCTGGCCGGGGCTGGGACATTGGCTGATCCCGGCGAGAGCGGGCCTGCGGAGGTGAGCTCTGGGTCCTGCGAGGGTCTCACGACGGCGAGGTATGTTGGCGGAGTGACCCTGAGGCGGAGGCGGAGCGGAGGACGGCCCGGACTCGGCCCTGCTGGTATCGGTGAGTGGGGCGGGGCGCTACGCAAGCCCGGGGCTGCGGAGGTGGCGCCGGGCCTGACTGGGCCCCGCCACGCGATCTGAGGCTGGTGGGGGCAGGGCGAGGGGATCCACAGCGAGAAGGAGCGGAGCGGAGGCACTCTGCCTCTTGAGCGGGCAATCGTCTGGGGATGTGTTGCTGCGTGACCCTGGACACTAGAGAGCTGCTGCGGTAATTGCTGCTCCTGGATGCCCGGTGGCTCGCGGGGCGCCCGCCATTTTACAGTACCTGCTCCCTGGGTGCAGTAAGCATTGACATTGGACCGGCGCTATGTATGCCAAGTACCACTGACCCGCATGGGAGAGCTGGCGAGAGGGGGACACGAGACTCCTGACCCTGGTGTTGTGCAAGTGTGATATTTATCGAGTACAGAATTACAGGCTGCAGGAGGGCTATAGAAACTTTGGAGGTCGCCCTGGGGAGGTCGATTCTTTCCCGCCGAACGCAGAAGACCTACTGGCATTGAGATAAAGAGCGCTGTAGGTGGTTGGGGCTGGTGTAGGCCCACTGGTATAGGCACTAGGGCATCCCTGCAAACAACACCTGGTATACCTACCATTTACATCTGCACCTTTGCCTGGGTTGTCCTGTATATCGCCATGGGCAGAACGGAGAGGAACCAACCTAAGATCACCTTTGAAGCCAAAAAAACTGCGCCCATATCTTCCCAGACATCCGCTGACGCAGACCAGGGGGGGGCTGCAGGGGGTGCCCCGAATTTGGAATCCACATTGGTAGCCATGCAAAAGACCCTACAATCGATTGAAGGCACAATGGAATCAGTAAATCACCGCCTCGACCAAATGGCAACACAATTTGACCGCCAAAACGAGCGGATGGGGGAAGTGGAACAGAGAGTCTCTGCCACGGAGGACGGTCTAGCCACAGTCTCATCTAAAGTGTTTAATATGGAAAGGGTATTGGCGGTCATACAAGCGAAGAACGAGGAGTTGGAAGGGAGGTCCAGAAGGAACAACGTCAGAGTCACGGGCCTGCCGGAATCAACGAATGTGGGGCGCATGGAGGACTACATGGAAAGAATGCTCATTGACATATTCGGGGCTGACCACCTGTCCCGTGTCTTTATAGTGGAACGCGCCCACCGATCCCTAGCCAAACGCCCACCGCCTGGGGCGACGCCGCGTCCAATAGTGGCCAGAATCCTGAACTATAGGGACCGGGATACTATTCTACGTCTTGCAAGGGAAAAGGGCTCCATTGAATATCAGGGTAACAAAATTGAGTTCTATCCGGACTTCACCATGGCGGTACAGACAGCTCGTAAAGAATTTGCCACGGTCAAGCAGGTGCTGAGAGCTGAGAACGTAGCATACGCCATGTTATATCCCGCACGTCTCCGGATTGGGCCTCCTGCGGACAATAAGATTTTTTCTACCCCTAAGGCGGCTATGGACTACGCCAAAAAACTGAAAAAACGGGCTAAAGAGCTGAACGGCCGTCGGGATGATGAAGAGGAGAGGCAGGATGAGGTCGCTTGACCTGATGGATGCTACTGACTGCGACAGGGGTGCCGTCACTGATCGCTGCGCTATGTTACTTCCATTGTTTTGCCTTTGGTTGATGTTGCCTGATTGTGAGGTCCACTGGCCCCTGTCATGCCTCAGACTCATACCATGTATGCTTTGGCGGGAGGGAAAAGATGGCAGGTGGGGACGTATTGTCTGCGGCTGCATTGATATTTGCTGAATTACTCCTCCCGTTGGCACAGCGGAAGGCAGGGCGGGGGGTGGTGGGGCATGGAGGAAAATGTGCCAGGGCTGCATTACTCGTTGGTGACACGCTCAGTTAGTCATGCGCTGTCTCATCGGGCACGATAACGTCAGGGGCACCACTGGCACTGTGCTGCTGTTTGATAGTTAAATACTGGCTGGCAAGGTCATGGGATCAGGGATGCAGGGGCGAGGATGTTGTTCTTGAGTTTGGTCTACACTCTCGTCATTCCTGGCGAGAGTTGGGTGCCGCTACGCCCCCCGATATGGGAGATCCCCACACACTAATGTTGTTGATACTGTTGGGGTTTGGGACAGGGGGGACAATGGGATTGCTTTGGCATATTGGGCACGCTGAAGTGGGTGGAGGGGTGGGGGTTGAATTTCTGGGGGATGTTGGGGTACTGTTCGTTTACCTGGTCAGGGAAGTGAGACCTATGTTACTCTTTAACTGCGCTTGGAATGTCTGGTACTGGAGCGGTCTTCGAGGTGGAGGGTCTACTGTCTCTTATGTGATGTTGGTGGCTGTGGATGGCCCTCTGAGATGGAAGCCGGGGAAAGACTATTGCATTGAGGGTGGATTGCGGGATTGGTGTTATGGAGGGGGGGGGTAAGATTAAATGCATTACTTGGAATGTGCGGGGACTCAATAGGCCACAAAAGACTAGACAAATGTTTGCCTTTTTGAATAGACATGGCGTACAGGTGGCATTCCTTCAGGAAACGCACCTTCAGGGTAAGGCGGCCGAAAAGGTGGGCAAACAATGGGCGGGGGTGAAACTGGCTACGAAATATTCTTCCTATGCAAGAGGGGTGATGATCCTGATTAAGAGAAATGTTCCATTTGAAATTGTGTATGAAGACATTGACTTGAATGGTAGATACATCTTAGTGCAGGGCAAATTATGTGGCACACTGATAACTTTGCTCAATGTTTATGGACCAAATGTGGATGACCCTGAATTTTATGTAACTCTCTGGAACAAGCTATATTCACTTGCACCTTCGGCTATCATATGTGGGGGAGATTGGAACATCACTCTAGATTCAGACCTAGATAGGAAACAAGACAGAGCTTCTGCACGTAGGAAGGCAGTGGATGCGGTGTGCGAGGGCATGGATGGGTTGCGACTGCTGGATGTATGGAGACTACGTAACCCGACTAAGCGGGAGGGCACCTGCTACACCTCAGCACATGATACCTGGTCGCGATTGGACTACTGGCTAACGACACGAGATGTCAGTGGATGGGTGGTGGGCGTTGACCATTTACCTCGTACTATCTCTGATCATGCTCCCGTCACACTGGTGCTGCAGCTCACATCTCATGTCCCCACTCCTTTCACCTGGCGACTTTCCTCTGGGGTACTGACGGATCAGGTGTTGTCTGTGAAACTAAGGCAGATTATTGAGGAATTTTTTACTAACAACGTGGGATCTGTTGATAAAATGGCTACGGTCTGGGAGGCCTTCAAGGTGACGGTGAGGGGTGCGTGCATTGGGCTGAGGTCAGGGGTGCTCACGTCCGTTAGGGGCTCCATGACCAGGTTGGAAAGAGAATTACTGATTCTGGAGCGGCAACTAGAGGAGGGAGTGAATGGCACGGTTCTAGCAGACATTCGAACGAAAGTGGACGAATATAACGATCTGGCGGAGCAGGAGGTAAAATTCCTCTCCAAGAAAGCCACAGCTAGGTACTATGGCGAAGGGGGCAGACCAGGCAAAGGCCTGGCGGATAGAATCAGGGAGCCATGGGCACGACACTGCACAGTGCAAGAAATTATGGATCAGGGAAAGGTAGTTACTGACACAGAGGGTATACTGGCCTGCTTCTCCAAACATTATGAGCAACTCTATGCACATAGGGATACAGCAGATGAGGAGGAAGTGAATAGATATCTGGAAGATGTAGCCCTGGTGTGGCTAACTAGGGGGCAGCAGGACTTCCTTATGCTTCACGTAACTGAGGCCGAATTCAGAGATGCAATAGCGGCCCTCCCTAGTGGTAAGGCGGCTGGTACGGACGGCTTACCCTCCGAGTTCTATAAAACATATGCGGATTTACTGATCCCGCAGCTGGCACAGGTGTTGGAGGAAGCGTTTGACTGCGGACAATTGCCGCCAACCATGAGGGAGGCACTGCTGGTGGCACTGCCTAAACCCGGGAAACCACCTGACAAGTGTGACTCATATCGCCCCCTTTCACTTATGAACACTGATGTGAAGATAATTGCAAAAATCCTGGCCACGCGGTTACGGTTACTGCTGCCTGTCATGGTCTTACCGGACCAGTCAGGTTTCATCCCACTCAGATCCACTACACATAATTTAAGGACACTCTTTGCTGTACTGCACCTGCTTAAACCTGAACTGCCTGCAGCTGCGGTCATGCTGGACGCAGCTAAGGCCTTCGATTCGGTGGCATGGAAATACATGATGACTGTCCTGCACCGGATGGGGGTACCGTTCTTTTTCACGTCACTCGTTGCCCTATTATACACTGCACCCACGGCAAGAGTCAGGGTCAACGGCCGCGTCTCTTCCTCGTTCCCGATACAGAGAGGAACGAGACAGGGGTGTCCTCTGTCTCCATTACTGTTTGCCATTATGATGGAACCCCTAGCCTGTATTTTGCGTCAACGATATGCTGAAGCCGCATTGAAATTCCCACTTCGTGCTCTGGCGGTATCAATGTACGCGGATGACATGGTACTGTATGTTAGAGATCCGGCGCTCCACCTGGAGAACATCCTACGCGAATTCATTAAGTTTGGTCGACACTCTGGTCTCACCATAAATTGGGACAAATCTGTGATCGTGCCGCTCACGGAGGCGACCCGCCAGACCCAGCTGGAGTTCCCCCTGGAGTGGGCAACAGAGTCAGTTCGGTATCTGGGGGTCTGGGTACACAGGGACTGCCAGGAGATTATCCGAGCCAACTATGGTGTTGCGGTATCGAAACTAGAAGATCAAGTGGCGCGCTGGACTCGACTCCCGTTGACTCTAGCGGACCGAATATCCCTAATTAAAATGGTGGTGTTGCCAAAATTTCTCTACCTTTTCATTAATATCCCTATCCCGTTGAAGTCGCATTTCTTTGCAAGAATCAGATCGCTCCTAATAACTCTCACATGGGCTGGCAAGAAACCAAGAGTGACCTGGGAGGTGTTGACCAAGCCGTATGCACTGGGAGGGTTCGCCCTGCCGGACATGAGGCTGTACTATCTCTGCGCACAGGCGCATTTTGCGAGTTATTGGTTGAATGCTCCACCATACACCCCACACGTGGCGCTAGAGGCGAGTGCGGTTCTGCCATATCCGCTGAGGGCCATGGTAGTTAATGAACACTCGGTTTTTGAGAAGGGAGAGATAGACACAGTGCGGATTACAGCGACGGCTTGGGAACAACTTGGTCGTAGAGCGGCCCGCCTGCCGTTATATGCACCGGCTATGCCGCTACTTTACCACTCTGATATTTCAGTAACTGGAGAGATCGGAGGGTTGCAAGTCCTGAGGGAGGCCGGATTGCAATCCATGGGGGACCTTTTTCCCGGGGCGTCGTTTCTCTCTTTGCAGGCCATGACGGCTGGATCGGCTAATACATGCATGCCTACTTTTATTTATGCCCGGCTGCGGGCTGCGATAAAGGATTTGTACCCAACATACCCAGAGGAGCCCCCAACACTCGGTGCATTGCAGTTACTTTACACAGCGAAGGACAGGGCTAAATTAGTCTCTAAACTATACAAGGCTGCACAGGAGGATGAGGGTGGGGGGGCGGACCTGGCAAGAGCACGATGGGATAGAAGTCTTCCTGACCCGCTTACTGATGACGAATGGCATGAGTGTTGCAGCATGACGGGAGGATATGTGATAAATGGAAACTTCCGGCTCTTACATTATAAATTTTTGCATCAGTGGTACTACACACCGATTCAACTGGTCAGGTATGGGCTTCGCACTACTGCGTGCTGTGTGAGATGCGGTGCGGATGATGCTGATTTTATACATCTTGCCTGGGGCTGCCCGCGTGTGTATGACTTTTGGAAGGCGGTAACAGAGTGTCTGACGGTTATGACCTCGGTTGAGGTTCCACTTGATGTGCGGTTCTGCCTGTTGGGTATAGCCTCTGGGGTGGCAGCACAATCACGACGTCTAGTGGTACTGGCACTCCAATTAGCCAAGAGGAGAGTCGCTATGGGATGGGGGGGTAGGAGGGCACCAGACATGCAACTATGGCTGAAGGATATGGCACACTGCAGAGACCAACTGACCTGTTATTATGAGGATTTGCCGGAGAGATCTCGCCCGAGAGACATATGGGCTCCATTTACGCTGTATGTCTTGTCTCTAGAAGATTCAGATAGCGAAAGGAATACGATTGCTGATATACCGGAACATGATACTGTATCGGATTGACTGTTGTTTGAAAGCGGTGAAGGTGGCTGCGTGGTGCAATGTGCTCGTGCTGTTGTGCTTCATGAGTGATAAACATTTGATGGGATAGATTGAGCAGGCCGGACTGCATTATTCTGCCCAGCTGCGATCCGAATATACGCTGTAAGATCGGCGATACGTCACCTAAGATGGCCGTGCACCCTAGGCCGGTTCCTGCGACAACTGAACCTTGAGAGTGGTATATGTCCAATAGTTAGGCTCACTTAGACCAGGGGTGGGAGGGGTGGGAGGGTGTTGGGCTTGTTAGTCGGTTGACTCCGTTCTGCACAATCAGAAAATGAGACCGAGATCACATGAGGGCTATACGGCTGACATCATCGTATGCTCTGACCACTGCAATTTGAACATATATGGTGCCTACAGGAGCTCAGTCTGGGACTGCATTTGTACCAAAGATGTGTATTACTGAGATCTAATGTGAATGTAAGTTGCACTGATTGCGGCCGGCCCTGCCAGGGGGTTGTAGGCACTCCGCTGTGTTTTATTCAACATGTGCAATAAAGGTCTACCAAAAAAAAAAAAAAAAAAAAAAAAAAAAAAAACAAAAAAAAAGATAGCCCCAACGGATATCCGAGAGGAGCTTTCTTTTTTAATCAAGGGTTAAATTTGTTCTATCTATTCTCACTTGTTTCACTTCTGTACTGATAAAGAATGAGAAAAACAACGAAAAGCTCCATCATCAGGTACAGGCCCTGTGGATCAGATTATTTTAGACATTAATATTATCCTATTAGAATGTTGAAGCCACAATATCGAATTCCAAATTATCATCATGGTAAGTATATGTAAGTAAGTATAAATTTACTATTCTTAACTTCACATTCATGCAAAGTGCCTACATGTGGAATTAAAAATATCAAATCCATACTTATATATACTTACTATGATGCTGTTTTGGTGGTCAATGTTTTAATGATAATATGTATGCAGCTCATTTGAATCCACAATATTCTTGTACCATACTAGCACAGGGCACATACAAACCTCTACAGGGAATTTATCCATCCTTACACATACTCTCAAATCTGTTCATCCTACAAGCCTCCATATGTTGGAATCCAAGGGATGAAAACCTTTTATATATGTAATTAAGGGAGATCCTGTTGCCTAAATTATGATTCTGTGACTGTAGGGTCCATCTACCGCCCACAGTGCCCCAATGAAGTAAGACGATGGCACCTGAATCAAGAGATTGGCATACCTGAATTAAATAATTCAGGAGTATGTGGCCTCTTTCATAGTAAGTTTGAGGAGCCCATAGGAAATTATATCCATGATAGCTCTTCAGGACCTGAAGGAAATACTTCCATCTATGCCTTGAGCTTACACCTTCCAGTCTGCTGCGTCTCAACATTCGATGATGACATCACAGAAACACTGCAGGTCTATCTGGCTCTAAACTGTTCCCTTGGGAGAAAGCACACTGAGCAGTCAGATAGGGAGGCCCCTGTTCACATTCTTATACCCAAAACAAAGCCATGATGATTCTGTGTGGGCAATAAATAATTCAGGCTAAAATAAAACCAAGACACTGCCAGCGCGTTTTAGGTTCATCTCTGATTACCATGGTCAGACAGAAATAACCTTACACTATGCCTTAACAATTCTATAGTTTAGTATACACAATGGTTCTGTCGGGCATGCCAACTGATTACTTCAAATTATATATCCATCTTTACAAGTTTTTTTCTTATTTCGTTAAAGGTTATTCTATAAAATTATGAAATGACCACATTTGTCAAAAAAAGCAAATCCCATACCAAGGAGAACAGTGTAACACTATACTTTTTTAATCACTGTATTAGTTTCATTCATGAAAACCTTTGTTTTTGATACACATAAATTAAACAGTTCAACAGTACTTCATAATAAACGGCGCATATGCACACAGTGCGTGCAAAGTGACATGTGGTGTGCTCGTGAACAAGTGAATTATATACAACAAGTGAGTGAGGGGTGGGAGGGGAGAGGGTTTGTGGTGTTTTTTACTAAACACTTTACAGGCCAGTTTCTATGTTGAGTTATAATACACTCAGTATGCCACTCCACTTGGCCTTAGGAACTGAATGTTCTGAACTGGTCCGTTGATGGTAATAGCGTCGACGTTTCGACCCTGGAACGCCTTACTTCGGGGTCTAGGGCGGGTCTTCTTCCGGACTTATAGGGATGGGGTAGTGAAAATGCGCCTGTTGGTCAAAGGGATAGGCCATCAGGACGGGATTTGCGTGAGATAATAAAATTACTTAAAACCAGAGAGCACTCTGATTAATCATGCACTCACCTATGGGGCATTCTTGAGTTAGGAGCCCAGTGGCTGTTCGGAATAATCACCCATCAATTAGAGCCATCCGGCTTCTAGAACGTTTGGTTCTGTTAAATTAATTTAAGGACCGATGAGATTAATTTGCACTTTAAACAGAGTACTAAAGATAACGTTGTTGGAATGGGGAGGTCCGAACATCTATTATCGGTACAAGACTCACCCTGACGATTCAGAATATCGAGTCCCTGTATGCTTTCCACTATTAGTCGGGACGCTCCTCATCTACACAAAAGCCGCAACAATTTGAGCAATCTGAAAAGAGAGGCAGAGGGGACTGTCAGCGCGCCCTCCAAAAGGCATCGCGTTGTTTAACCAACAACCATGACGGAGTCAAATTGTTAACTATACAAGGGGTTCAGTCGGGATTCTCACCTGATGTCTCACTCGTCGTGTTCGATCTTTGGAGAGCCTTGTGCACGGGGTATGGATCCATCCATGCACTGCACTACTGCACAACCGGCAACTCACGGAAGTGATTGCCGGTATCGGCGAATATTTCGTACTTCGAGGACGCCGTGACGCAGACCTTCATTGCTAAGCAACCGAAGTGCTACATGTGCGTGAGGAACGTCCTCGTCACTGGCCTCGCATTCCTAGTTGCTAGGTAATGGTCGGACGCCTCCAACCAGGATTATGATGCTCGCCCGCACCATCTGTATAAAATAGCATAAATCATATCCTCAATGACTCGATGTGGCCGAGGGGGAGTGGCACGCCAAACGTCATAACAACACGTCTATAACTAACGAGATCTCTCATCGTTAAGCATTCAATAATAGGCTCAGCACTCTAACGATAAATATACAACCACAATACAAGTCTACAGGATGTATTTCATGACCAGTTATTACATTTCTAAACATACATAACTGGATCCACAACAAGTCATGGCTTTTAGGAATTCTTGTAGGTTGTTCTATACACAAGAAAATGAAGCGCTACACTGACCTAGTCAGTGAGCTGTGGTGCTTTCTGGATTTCCAGCAGCACCTCTACTTTCAACAATATGTGGAGCATTCCCGAAGGAAGTCTTCCAGTGTCACTACTGGTTTGCCTACCTGTCTCAGGGACTACCTGCAACACGTTGTTATCAAGCAAACTCTAAGGGGTCCCCAGTTTACCACACAGACTGATCTGCAGCCCTCTAAGTAAAGAGAGATCCACTACAATGAAGTGCGTACGTCAGATGATCCCTGCGGCAATTACTTAGAGGTTGAGCAAGCTCTTGTGAACCATCAATAACTTTTATTATTAGGATAGACCACCCTTATGACTTGTGTATCATCTCAGCACCCCCTAGACTCCACCCAGCATGGTGTCAAACATAAAGTCATCCCACCATCTAACACCCAGTTATTGAGCCACATATGAGTTCCCTGGATCCAGCTGGTCTGTAAAGACTTCAAACAACAAGCCAGCTCTTATTCACCCAAATCCAGAGTTTTCTTTCTGGACAAGGACCAGTTCATCTTATTGAACATCCTAGATCAGGTTACCAATTCCTTGTTTGTGGTTAGACAAATTTCCAAGCCCTTATTTCTTCCAGAATGTTTCCCTAGGTGCCCAGAATTACAGCACCGATGTGTGCATCATCTACATATCGGAAGAGATGCCAATACTTATGTGCAGGGAGTTTCAAATACAAGAAGAGAGGCAGCTGATCCCTTGTAAGACAAATCTGATGACATTCTCAACTGTAGTACAGAAGAGAATTCAGGTTTTTCTTTTGTGGACACCTATACAGGACAGAGTTTTGTTAGCGCACAATATTTAAATATCGGTCACTGCAATCTATTGTCAGCCTGATCTCAACCCGGACGTTTCAAGGAGGTCTGAATATATTGATGTAGGAAATAACCATCTTTTGCATGGTGTACCTCCAGATTTTCACCTTGATTGTTTTTGCTGGCTGTAGAACTCTGTGTACTTTACCCATCCTAGCCAGTGGTAAAGTGCCTGTGATTTCCTTTTCAACATGAGGGGACTGGCAGAGACCTAATTGTCACATTTAACTTATCTATAAGTCCTTAGTATATAGTACAAGTTATATCTAGGGCTTGTAAGTTAAATGTCACTAGTGGATTGCAGCAACCATTGTGCCACCCCATACAGTGACAATGCCAGCATGACTGCAGGCCTACCATTTGTAGCCTGACTGTTGCGGTTTGAACCCGTAAATTTAACCTGTCAAAATAACCCCTTTTGACAGGTCGAAACCTTCCCCTGGATTGGCATTATTGCCCATAAGGCAAGGAGCATTTTTTTTAAAACATATTTTATTGAAGATTTGTCATCATACAACGTCATATGCAACACCTCATCATTATTTACGAAACATGTCTTCTTTTATAACCCAACATTCCTTTACGCCCCCCCACCCCTCCTGATTGGTGCGGGCAAGTAACTTCCAAATCTCAATAACACATGTTACTCAGTTAGCAGTGGTACATTCTCTACTTGTTGTAAAGTCTAAGCATTACACTGAAATTGTAATCAACTTGTTGAAGGTCAATCAAGGCCTGAACTAAGGCCTCCCACGCCCTTGCTTGATCCAAGGCCCTCTCCTGAGTCGATCCTTGGGTTAGTTGCATCCGGACCGTGCTCTCACTCCTTGCCCATTTCAAAAGTTCTGCCCGCCAGCGCCTCTGTGATGGTCCCTCCCTCGACTTCCAATGCAAGGTGATTTCCCTCTTCGCTAAAATCAGTCCCAGATCTATAAATTTGCTTGTTATCTTCGTCTTGGGTGTGTGGGGGAACCAGAGCAGCACACACGTGGCCATATCGTAAGACAATTCCCTGCCCGTAACTTCATTCAAAAGTGTACCCACTTCCGTCCAGTAACTCCCCAGACTCGGGCAGTCCCACAGCATATGCTCCAGCTCTACCCCCTCTGTCAAGCATCTGGGGCATGCAGCATTTTGCACCTGGAAGTGCCTATGAATTCTTCCCGGAGTCAAATAGGCTTGGTGCACTATGAAAAGTTGTATTAATTGAAGCCGTGCGTTTCGAGTGCCCTTCCAGGCTCTCTTGAGGATCTGTCCCCATGTGGTATCTGGCAGCGGTCCCATTTCAATTTTAGAGCCGTTAAAGGCAGTAACCCCTCGTGCAGCATCCGCGATCGGAGGCACGTGACCGCTTTAAAGGTCCCAATCGCCATCACCACATATTGACATGCCATTGTAGTCTGAGGTTCTATTTGCCCCTTCTTCCAGTGTTTCCTAATTGCGCTCGTTACCGCCGCATGAATCAAGAAGTCCCCATTTGGGTGGTCATATCTTTCCTGTAGGGCCTGAAAAGACAGCAGTTCGCCCTCTTCATATAGGTCACCTACAATCTGGACTCCTAGGTGCTCCCATTCTTCGAGAACAGCCCAGTCACCCCCATGTGGAAGTGCCGTCAGCATTCCCAGTGGGATCTCAGGAGCATATGGGTGCAAGACTCCCGCTTTACGTTGGCTACGGTTCCCGCATGACCTCAAAATGCCTTCTTCTAGAGATAGGTCTCTGGGGAGAAGTGCTTGTTGTAGGACTATATAAGAAAGGATATGTCTTGGATTCCCTGCGCCTCTCCCCTGTTCAGGGCCCCGAAACTCTGTGGCCACCGCCTGTGTAAGAACCTGCAGCTGCGCTGCTAGATGGTAAAGTTCAAAATCCGGAACTGCTAGACCTCCCTCCAGTCTCGGCCGCATAAGTGTCCCCAAGGCTATTCGCTTCCTACCAGTGCCCCATAAAAAACCAATGACCATCGACCTCAATTCTTTAAACAACAATGGTGGGACCCAAACCGGTAGTGTCCTAAAGTTATAAAGCAGCCTCGGTAATGCCACCATTTTAAGTAAGGCTATCCTCCCCATTACTGACAACGGAAGCGTGGACCAAAATGCCATGCACCCTTTCAAGGCCCTCACGCAGCATCCTATGTTACCATCCAGGATGTCGGTAGCAGCATGGTAGATCCGAACCCCAAGATAAGTGAGGCACTTTGGCTCCCATTTTATCCCCTGGGGAGAGCTGGATCCGTCTCGCATGGTCGTACCGGATATAGGCATGTCTTACGCCAATTCACTTTGAGTCCCGATAAGTTTCCAAATCTCGTTAGCAGCGTGATTGCTCCTCGCAGTGCCCCCTCCGTGTTTTCCAGATACAAGATTAAATCATCTGCATACAACGATATGCGTTGTGGCAGTGCATTATACCTTAGTCCGTCAAAGTACAGTCCCGATCTTGCCTGCACCGCCAGCGGTTCTATGGCCAGCGCAAACAGCAGGGGGGATAGGGAACATCCCTGCCTCGTTCCCCGTAGCACTGGGTATTGGGTGGATATCAGTTTCCCCAGCCTCACTCTTGCTACTGCAGATGAGTATAGCACTCTGACCCAACTCCCAAATCGCTCACCTAAACGGAACCGGTCCAGCACTCTACCAAGGTACGTCCATTCCAGGCTATCAAAAGCTTTTTCTATGTCGACCGAAAGGATCGCCGGCATGACCAGGCCAATGTGCTCGGTCCTCATGACTCTGATGAGCCGTCGTATATTGGAAGAAGTGTTTCTAGTTGGTATAAAACCAGCCTGATCTTGATGGACTAGGGCGGTCATATGAGGCAGCAATCGAGTCGCTAAAATTCTACTCAGGATTTTGTAGTCCGTCGTCAGCATGGATAACGGTCTATAAGACGTTACATCCTCGCCATCCCTACCTGGTTTCAACAGGGGAATAATCAGTGCCTCTTTCATAGAAGACAGCAACCAACCCAATTCTCTAGCTTCTTTATAGATCTCAAGTAGACGGGGCGCCAATAGATGTACGTATTGCGCATAAAATTCTACCGGCAATCCGTCCACTCCCGGGGTTTTCTTCCGGGCCATTTGCTTGATAGCTAGTCGGATCTCGGCGATAGTGATATCTTGACTAGCGCTTTAGTCTGTTCCTCTTCCAGTTGAGGAAGTTGGATTTCTGCCAAATATTCGTCTATTACTTCGTCCTCCACCCTCAAGCTACTCCGGTACAACGACTCATAGTAGCCCAAGAACCGTGTTATGATCTCGCGTTGGGTGTATACTATATTGCCCGAGAGTGACTCTATGGCCAGAACCGGACAACCTCTCGGCGCCGGATCGGCCAGCTATGCCAGCAATGCCCCAGCCTTATCCCCCTGCACGTGCACTTTCGCTGTGTAAGCCTTATGATCGAAACAGCGCAATCTCTCCACCTCCGCTGCCGTTAGTTCCTTTGCCTCCAGTAGTTGTGTTTGCAAAGCCGGCTGCTCTGGCCGCTCTTGCTCCAGTGCCCTCAGTTTTTCTTCAGCCTTATCTATGTCAGTCAGCAACACCTTCCTCATTCCCGTGTGTTTGCTGATACAGAGCCCCCGTATTACTACCTTGAAGGCATCCCACTCCACCGCTCTAGAAGACACTGTGCCCACATTTTCCGCAAAATATTGCTCGATGCTCTCTCGTATAGCTACTTGGTAGACCTGATCCTCCAGCGTTTCAGGGCGTAACTGCCATGTGGGTATGGATGATCAGCCCTCCACCAATTGATGGACAGCAGCAGTGGATTGTGATCCGAGATGGTCCTGGACAGGTATTCTGATCATCTTACTATTGGGGCTATTGACTGTGAGCATAAGATCGCATCTATGCGAACGTGGAGCTCATGTAGAGCTGAGAAAAAGGAGTAATCCCTATCCCTTGGGTGTTGTCTTCGCCAAATATCTATCAAGCTCCATCTTTCCTGCCAGTTCAGTCTGCACTGTACCAATCTACGTACTGGTGAATCGACCAGCGGAGGGTGTGACCTGTCAAGCACAGTATCCGTGAGTGAGTTAAAATCCCCCCTGCCAGTGTCGGGTTGGTTAAATAGTGTGCCAGTGCACCCGATAAGTGTTCAAAAAAGTGTGCCTGGTCAGTGTTGGGTGCGTATATGCTGCAAAGTGTGATCTCCCTCCCGTGTAATCGTCCCTCCACTGCAACATATCTGCCCTCAGGGTCCACGACATGTTGTATAGCCTGAAAGGGCACTCCTGCCCGCACCCAGATCAGTGCCCCCCTAGCATACACTGAGTACGTTGTGCAAAAGACCTGGCCCCTCCACCTACGCTGCAGCGCCAGGCCCTCTGCTTTGGTAAGATGAGTTTCCTGCAAAAAGGCTATTTGAACTCCCCTCCTGACCAAATAAGCGTGGACTTTGTGTCGCCTTGTCATTGTATGTAAGCCGCGCACATTCCAGGAAATGCAGACCAATTCAGGTAACGTCCCCATTGCCCATGAAACCACCCCTCCTGACTGTATCCAAGCAACTGCCCGCACCTACTTTCCCTCGAATCTCAACAACTTCAGCAACTGGCATTCCCCTCCACCCCCCCAGAACAGGACCTAATAACAATCTATCAGTCCCCATCCAACCAATAGAAACCAAAACACTCAACTATATCCCGCAGTAGTCACTGCGGTTCCGCCTTAAGGGCAAGTGGGGCGTGATCCTGGTCCAACAGGTAGCTACGCCAACCCGCAGCTCCTATGCGCCATGACCCCATAACGAGAGATCTCAGCATCTGGACCCATTTGTGTACAGGCATAAAACCACCATCTACTGGCCCCAGTTAACTTCAATTTTTCAACATCAGGCACAGTTCTTCCCCGCCCTAAGCATGCAATACACCATCAGCAGTCCCTGGTGTGACCGTCGGGCCTCGCACGCTGTCCGTTTCCGACATTTCCGTTTCTGAACAGGTTTTATGCCCTTCCGATTCAGTTCCAGGAGTTGACTGAGTCAGTTGCGCTCCTGAGAGCGCCAGCACCGCCTGCAGGGCAGCCTGTCGCTCCCCTTCTGTTTGAGTCGGTGACGGTTTCTTCGACCCCTGTCATCTTCGCCGGAGTCGCTGAGATTTTCGCACTTGCGGAGCCCTCTGTGGAGCAGATTCCTGGTTCCCCATGCGGTCCTTGCTCGCTCTATAGGTCTCCAGCCATGTCCATGCTTCGTCAGGGGTATTGAAGAACTGCGTGGTGCCGTCCATTATGACCCTCAGTTTTGCCCGAAAGAGCAAGGAGTATTGAATCCCCTCGGTCCTGAGTTCCCTCTTATACGACAGGAATGACGTCCGGAGCCTCTGAGTCTCAAGCGTGTAGTCCAGGAAGATATTCACTTTACTGTTATCCACCGAGTAAGGCCCCGAGGCGCGTGCCCTGTGGAGCGGCAAATCCCTGTCCTTGTAATGAAATAGCTATGCAACCATTGGTCTTGGCGGGTGACCCAGTAGTGGAGGTCGCGCTGGGACTCTGTGTGCTCGCTGGAGCGTGAAGAATGTAGACAGGCCCTCCGGGGCCACCACAGACCGCAGCCAGGCTTCCAGATAGCCGATCATGTCTTCCCCCTCCTCTTTCTCCGGAAGACCCACAACTCATATATTATTGCGCCTATTTCTGCTCTCGGAGTCCTCGGCCCTCTTTTCCAGGGCTCTTATTCGTTCCAGGGCGTCCGCCATTTTGCTCTCGAGGGCCGCCTGGCCGGTGTCAGCTCCTGGAGCGTATCTTCGGCTATTTTCACTCTATCTGCTAATTTAGAATGATCCGCTCGCAGTAGACCCAACCCTGTCGCTACCTGAGCAATGTCTTGTTGTAGGGCTTCTCGTGACGCAGCTATGGCCTCCAAAATACGGTCTAGCTGTTGTTGCAGATCAGCGGTCCCCTGTTTCATCTGGTCTGACGTTTCAGAGTCTGCGCCCCCCTCAGTTTTCCCTTTGGGTTTACCCATAGGCGTGTGATCTTCACTACAGGTTTAAACAGAACAATGGGTCCACATATAGTTCGCAGCTGACCGTGTGTTGCCTCGTCGATGGAGTGCTAAGTATGCAGCCGGGTCAAGAATGCCCCCACACGTTCCAGTTGGGCGGGCCCTTGTGCAGACAAAAGTTCTCCTACTTGTGTGGCCCTGGCACCGGCTATCAGTCACACAAAATCAGCGCTCCAGCAGTCTATAGGCCCCACTTGCTCCTACACCATCCCCTCCGGTCCATTTGTGGTCCACCTACTCGTCCGTCATCAGCTCAGACCCAGTGCCAGGGCAACCTCGACAGCCTCTATTGCCTCTATTATGTGCCTGGCAGCTTTATGTACTATTCTCTCTGCGCTTGGTCCCTTTAGAGCTCCATCCCAGGCGGCCGCCGCAGCAGCCAAGGTGCACCGCACTATCTCCCCGTCATGGGCGCCCCTGTCCCTGGTGGCCGCAGGTGTTCCCACTGGTCCTGCCTGTCTCCGTTGGTCCTGCTATCCCTCTGCGCGGGCCTTCCACCTCCGATGCCGCCACTTGAAAGCCAGATCGCGGCCGGCCGCCGCCGATATTTGCGCTGCTCACTGCCGTTGCTTATCGCACTTCCCGCTCCGCCCCAGGCTCGCAGGACGCAGCTCGCCCGCGCCCCGCATCCACCTCCGCAGAGCGGGATCCCCGGTCTACTGCGCCCCACTTACCCGGGTCACTGTCCGCAGGGCAGCTCAGAGCGCGGTCCTTCTCCACACCTCTTTCGCTGCTCCTCCATTCGTCTTGGCCTACAATGGCGGGGCACAGCCAGTTCGTAGTGCCGATCTCTACACCCCCTACTCCTGGCGCCGTGAGCCGTAGGCCTCCGATTGGTAGGGCTTATCTCGCTCCGCTCTCTCCCTTTCAAATAGTGGTCGTGCATGGCTGGCCGTAGGCGCTTCTCACGCCAGCGGAGCGCGCCTCGGATCAGCTGCCCTGGCCTCACTCCGCCGTCTGTCCGGCCCCTATCAGTTCCGGGCCGCCATTTTGCCGCCGCAGCTCAAAATCATCCACCGCTGCCTCAACTCGCGGCGTCTTCACGCACCTCCCAGTTGCCGGGTCACCCCTATTTCACTCCTCTGGTAAAGGTACCAGCGCTTGTTGCCTCAGGACTCTCCTTGTAGCCACAGTCCAGCTACGCGCCCCGCAGCGTCATCGGGAGCACGGGGCAGCCACCATCTTAGGTCCCTCTCCTCCGGTTCTTGGCGCGGCGGAGAGGACCCCACAGGGGTTTCCAATTGCGCTTAGATGTGCCGCTTCTCCTCCCGCACCCCTCCGATAACTTTTGGGTCAAATTTGCGGGTCCAAAGCGTAATTAATCAGGATAATTCAGGGATCTGGTGCGGAGCTCCGAGCTCACGCCGCCTCTCCCATCGGCGCCCAAGCTACGCCCCCCCATAAGGCAGGGAGCATGGTATTTAAAAGTAAGACATGTAAAGGTTTAATGTTAAACATGTTCTTACAGTGAAATAAAACCAAAAGTTATATCTCCTGTAGCAATGCTGGTTGGTCCATAAGAAAACACTTGGTTACAATATTACATTAAATAATGCTGATTTCAGTTAGGAAACAGAAATATAATTCCAAGATACTTTTTAATAGTTATTCAAAATACAAATTAGTGGTACAATTTGTTTTTTGTAACAATTCTTAAAGAAAGCGTACTTTTAAAAATGTACCATTTTTCCGCATAAACATCTGCAGGCCCATTTACATGAGCTCCAACTGGCCCTCATTTGTTACCCTAACTAGGCCCGCACCAATAGCAGTGGAAGAAGAGCTGCCCCTAGTACTAGTTTAAAGTGACCACAGAGAAGTGGTTGCTCATGTACATGGCCACACCTCTGGGGTGTGAGTCAAAGAGGGACCCCTGTAAAGCTCTAGAACTCCTAGGACAGGGCAAATAGCAAAGCGAGAACACCTTTCCTAGGCAGTGAGTACTGTAAATATTACATAAGTCTATTTAACATTATGTGGGGGATAGTTTAAAGTGACCACAGAGAAGTGGTTGCTCATGTACATGGCCACACCTCTGTGGTGGGCACACGAGCTCTGCACAAGTGAAGAAAGCTTCTGCGTTGGCTGTTTGAAAATCAATTAAAAAAATATTTATTTTTTTTAAAGTGAAGAAAGGTTCTCCTATCTTGGTTTTAGGTAGACAGGGGAACTGTGTGATTACTTGCAGTAGGGCACACAACATATGCTGCAAAAGTGGGTAAGGTTACTCCTGGGAAATTCTAGCCCACCGGTCAGGGAGGAGCCTGGAGTCATCCCCTCCCACAGGCTGGTGCCAGGTATACATGTGGCACCTACGGTACCCTCCACAAAACACTATTGGACCTGTGGAAGATCAGAATAGGACCACACAAGCTGTCTGAGAATTCTCCTATACTCAGGACAAAGAAGCAAAATAGAGTACTAAAGCTAACCTCCTGTTCAAGATACAGGGACAAAACAAACTACAAGAGGCCTTTCCTGCAATTTTCCAGCTGCCTAGTTCCTATTTGATCTCTCCTGAACCATGCTGGTGGCTTTTCCTGGAATGAGTTGTGACCCCCAAAAGGGCTATTCCAGAAGTCTTGGAACCCTAGGCTGTGTCACAGTGCACTCCTCCTAATTGTATCCTTTTTGTCTACAAACACCACTAGAGAATTGTGACCAACCTGCCCAGCCAATCGAACTAAGGTGTGTGCGTTGCCTCTGGGCTGAAGATTCAGGTTATTCCTCTTGGAGCTTTCCCATAGCATCAAATCCATTTCAATAGGACCTCGCAGAGAAGGTATTCAGCATTGTGGAACCCTCTTTAGCACAGCCTTCACCCGGATGTACATTGTTACAACGCATGCTTTTACCACGCATGCTTTTACAACGCAGGTTTTTCAACGCAAGTCGTTACAACGACTTGCGTTGGGGGGCGCTGGATAGTGAATAGTTTAATTTACTATTCCAAATCCAGTCCCCGTGGATAGTAGGGAAGGTGTTGGATAGTAAATTAAACTATTACCTATCCTAGAATGCCCCGCAGCGCAATTCGTTGTAATGACTTGCGTTGATAAACCTGCATTGTAAAGGCACTGCGTGGTAAAAGTTGCGTCATAAAGGATGTTTCCCCCTACACCCTTGCCCTGACCATGATCATGTTAAACTAGGGAAATGAGATCTTCTAATCAGTTTATTGGACTTTGAATTATTTCTCAAAATAACCTAAGAAAAGTCCCTAATCAAGGGAGACCAGGAACTAAAAGGGTACCATGAGACTTTATTAAAGCTGTGACTTTAGAAACTTTCAGCACTTTGGAAACAGTGGGTCTAGCCAAGGCGTTAAAACATCAAAGGGCAACAGAGCTGTTGCATCCTGCTATGGAATCACTGTTTCCTTTTGGATGTGAATAACTCAATGGACATTCATGCCTAATGAAGACACAAGGAGATGTCTGGTCACAGCGACAGATGCGTGCTGTACTGAAACTAAAGACAGTAAGGGCTCATACAACAACACGAAATGACACTGGGCTGAGAAATTCCCATCAGCCCACCCTTATGGCGGAATATCATCATGTGGGATACGGATGGTGGATCCACATCTCGCCCAACCCATCAAATGATGGTGCAGAGATGGATTACCGAAGTAGACCACTAGCCACAGTGTATTTTAAATGGTGCTGATGGTGTGCAGTGCTGTGTAAGAAGTGAGTGAAAATATATAAAATTGGCTACTAGGGCAAAACATTTGTTTAATAGGGATTGTCCTAGTGTCAAAATTAAAATAACGCCCAATAGTCTGAAAATATGACTATACATTGGCGCTGTGCAGTGAGGTCAACATGTTTCAGCTGTATGGAACAAACTGTCCAGCTTTCTTCAGGACCTAGTTCTAATTTCAACTGCAAAAAATACTAGTGAGATAAACGTGTAAATACTAATACTCTGCAATACTTATTCAATTACTCCTACCAGGAACTTGAATCCTCATTGTATGCTAGTGGAGGTTGACTAATTTGTCCTTTCCTACAAAAGAGGAAAACAGTGCACAGAAAAAATAATACATTTATCTAAAATGATCCCTAAGTGACAAAAAAGACAGTACAGACAACACATAAATAGCGAAGATAAGTCTCAACGCTTCACAGAAGGCTGCAGTCCTCCTGGCTCCTATGAATTTATTCACAATAGTATATTTAGAGTATCATACTCACCCAGCATTATGTGGGAAGTAACCTCACCTCACCCGGCACCCGCTCGGGAGAAAATGAGGCCCCGCTCTGTTAAATGGAAATGAAGAAATGAATGAAAAAAACACCGTAAAAATAGTATTTGCGGTGTGTAGCTACCTTGCTCACTCATTTCCATGCATAATTAACGCACCCCAGTTGTTTGCAAAAAGGCACTCCCTCCCCACACTCCATGGCCAAACCTCAGCGTGTTATGGACAATAATTGAGCAGGAAACCATAGGGAGGAATTATAAAAAACCAGAACTCAATTGTTAAAGTGAAATCCACTGAGAAGAACTCTCTATGTCAAGTCCCACTAGACTTAGATGGTGAAAGTTCGTACAGATTCCCAGTATAACCAGCTCGCTTAATGTCAAATACTGTGCCTAGAAGGTAATGCCAGAGAGTCTGCAGGAACCTACCTGACCGTCGGTGCCTCTTCACCAGCGTCCGAGAGGGAGTGAAGGTACCAGACGGTGCTTCAGCGCGACTTTATATACCTTGTTTAATTGGATAATCACTCCAATAAGCTCGCTGATGAGGTGGTAAAGTGACGGCCTCTAGCGCTTACTGCGGTCGAGTGGTACTAAGACCGCTGATCACGTTGCGCCTGCGCAAACTACCTGTTTTTACACCCATGTGCGAAAGTGTAGTGAAATTTTCAATAGCTGATCGCTAGCGCATGCGTGTTGGCGCGGCAGAGTATGACCGCGTAATGCGGTAAATTGAGATACAGCGTCCCAATATTATGGTCAAAAGATGGCACGTCCATTCTTCTGATAGTAAATACCGAAAATGGATCATATTGCCGATATTTATTGTCACTGGTATTACTGCCGGAGTACCACAAAGTACAACAGATTGATTGGAAATCCGGTGGTAAATCCCAAAGCGTTGTGGTCCTGTCCATATTTTGTATTCTCGATCTCGTATGTACCAGGCTGTCATGCAGGCTAGGTGCTCTTTTAAAGGAGAACAAAGGAAGAGGAATGTTGGTGTCTGTTATGTTCAAAATGCCCCAATGTTTACGTACAGTTTTTTTGTATTTTGTTGGACAAAACACTAAATGTACTCACAAGTTCACATTGTATATATTTATACCAACCCCATGGCCAGGAACTCTCTCCTCTTGTTTAACAGTCATCATCCACGGGCACTACGGGAAAATCTCCCCGTAGGCCAGTTCCTTCGGCTTAGAAGAAACTGTTCCTCCAGAGAATTGTTTGACAAACATGCAACCAAACTCTCGGCCCAATTACAGGAACGCCAATATCCCAAATATCTTGTCAAGAAAGCATGGAAACGCGCCTCAAATAACAACCGGGAGGCACTATTGGAGAGGCGGCCTCAAAAACCACCATTAGACAGGCTTACTTTTGTGAGTACATTTAGTGTTTTGTCCAACAAAATACAAAAAACAGTACGTAAACATTGGGGCATTTTGAACATAACAGACACCAACATTCCTCTTCCTTTGTTCTCCTTTAAAAGAGCACCTAGCCTGCGTGACAGCCTGGTACATACGAGACAGAGAATACAAAATATGGACAGGACCACAACGCTTTGGGATTTACCACCGGTCCAGGGCCACTACCCTTGTGGCTCTTGTAATGCCTGAGCAAAACCGATAGGAGGTACCCCTGATATTTGTAACAGGGAGAGGGGTTGGAACAGTAGAAAAATTTAGAAATCCCTATCTAGCAAGACAGCAGATAGCTGTTTTAGTACTTATGGAAGTGATCTGGTTTGAAAGGGATAATATTCTATACCGTTATGTATAGGGGGCAGATTTACCTACTAGGTGAAGCACTGTACTCCAATTTAATGAACTTAAAAACGCACTCAAATATACCAAACAGAGAAAAGTTTTTTGTCATTAAAAATGATCATAAGGATTTATTTACCTCCCAATTGGGTTACAATCTAACACATTATCACAAATAAAGAAAAAATAAAAAACCACTTAACATGGTTATACAGTATCATATAAAAAGTCAAAGTTAAAAAGAAAACAGTCGACGCAGCGTTTCGGTGCTTTTTCTTTTTTCACACCTTCTTCAGGACCTTAAAACATTTGACTCCATTATTTCTAGAAATAAATGAAAGCGTTTTAGTATTTCTCTTTGTACAAGTGCATCATTTTTACCTAGGTTTACCACTACCTATCGTTATAAAATATTGGATATGCCAGACCACTTAATTCGAACAACAGAGAGTTTTCTTGCATAGTGGAGCTCAGGTTCGAGATCCTCTAACTGGCTTGACATTGTGTATGGGACAATATCCCTCTGGAAACTGTATCTAATTTTATACATCACTTTCTTCAACATTAGGATCCAATTTCTGTTAAGGTTTTAAAGTAACTTGGTCATCATACCTGTGTTTTAAAATTGATGCATTTCAAAATAATTCCACACGTATTTGCGAGATGCTCAGGTATTTCAATTTCCTTGAGCTATACTAATAATAAACAACAAAAAAACTCAGTTGAGTAACAAGTGTAAAAGGATCCTGTCTTAAGCTGTTAAGTTCATAAACGGTATCAATATTACCTCTTAATATAAGCAACTCAATGTTATATGTACACGGAGGAGCCACCATCAGTCAGGGCGGAACTTCTTATAGTCTTTGAACCTGGATGTGTATAAATGTCCAAGTTGAAATATATTTCCCTGAATTCTTTAATTAATTCTATTATTTGTTAGAGGACAAACGATTTTAACAATCCTATAACTAGAGATACAGGTTAGTAACCTGTACTAACCTGTATCTCTAGTTATAGGATTGTTAAAATCGTTTGTCCTCTAACAAATAATAGAATTAATTAAAGAATTCAGGGAAATATATTTCAACTTGGACATTTATACACATCCAGGTTCAAAGACTATAAGAAGTTCCGCCCTGACTGATGGTGGCTCCTCCGTGTACATATAACATAGAGTTGCTTATATTAAGAGGTAATATTGATACCGTTTATGAACTTAACAGCTTAAGACAGGATCCTTTTACACTTGTTACTCAACTGAGTTTTTTTGTTGTTTAGTATTAGTATAGCTCAAGGAAATTGAAATACCTGAGCATCTCGCAAATACGTGTGGAATTATTTTGAAACGCATCAATTTTAAAACACAGGTATGATGACCAAGTTACTTTAAAACCTTAACAGAAATTGCATCCTAATGTTGAAGAAAGTGATGTATAAAATTAGATACAGTTTCCAGAGGGATATTGTCCCATACACAATGTCAAGTCAGTTAGAGGATCTCGAACCTGAGCTCCACTATGCAAGAAAACTCTCTGTTGTTCGAATTAAGTGGTCTGGCATATCCAATATTTTATAACGATAGGTAGTGGTAAACCTAGGTAAAAATGATGCACTTGTACAAAGAGAAATACTAAAACGCTTTCATTTATTTCTAGAAATAATGGAGTCAAATGTTTTAAGGTCCTGAAGAAGGTGTGAAAAAAGAAAAAGCACCGAAACGCTGCGTCGACTGTTTTCTTTTTAACTTTGACTTTTTATATGATACTGTATAACCATGTTAAGTGGTTTTTTATTTTTTCTTTATTTGTGATAATGTGTTAGATTGTAACCCAATTGGGAGGTAAATAAATCCTTATGATCATTTTTAATGACAAAAAACTTTTCTCTGTTTGGTATATTTGAGTGCGTTTTTAAGTTCATTAAATTGGAGTACAGTGCTTCACCTAGTAGGTAAATCTGCCCCCTATACATAACGGTATAGAATATTATCCCTTTCAAACCAGACCACTTCCATAAGTACTAAAACAGCTATCTGCTGTCTTGCTAGATAGGGATTTCAAAATTTTTCTCTTGTAATGCCTGCCCTCAAACGTACAAAACTGACAAAGTGGACCTAGGAACAGGCAAAATGTGGCTCCTCAAAAAACATACAAATTGTAATACTGAGAGGGTCATTTATATGATAACTTGCCCTTGTTCCCTAAGATATATTGGATACACCACACGTAAAATAAAGCTGAGGATTGGCGAACATAAAAGCACGATCCGGTGCCAGAAACAATCCACGAGATTGACCAATCATTTTCTAACCCTTAAACACACAGGAGAGGACATTAGATGGGTGATTTTAGAACATCCTTTTATCCCACCTCACATCAGTGACATATCCAGGTTCTTATTTGTCAAGGAACAGAAATGGATTTTCCAACTTAAGAGTGACAGTAAAGGACTTAATGACGATATATGTTGGACATCTCTGTAGTTTTGTTCTGTATATTCACATGTCTGTTTTTATAGCCCCTATGTGAATAACAGCAAGGGACTGTGAGATGGCGTTCCTTCATGCTGGCCACACTCTGTCCTTGTGGCTATATACCTCAGATTTTTCTTTGTCTGGATCTGAAAATACATTTACACTACATGACATTGTTAACTCTATACATCGAATAATTCATTTACCATTGTCTTTTAAACATTAAAATTTCCAATCAATCTGTTGTACTTTGTGGTACTCCGGCAGTAATACCAGTGACAATAAATATCGGCAATATGATCCATTTTCTGTATTTACTATCAGAAGAATGGACGTGCCATCTTTTGACCATAATATTGGGACGCTGTATCTCAATTTACCGCATTACGCGGTCATACTCTGCCGCGCCAACACGCATGCGCTAGCGATCAGCTATTGAAAATTTCACTACACTTTCGCGCATGAGCGTAAAAACAGGTAGTTTGCTCAGGCGCAACGTGATCAGCGGTCTTAGTACCACTCGACCGCAGTAAGCGCTAGAGGCCGTCACTTTACCACCTCATCAGCGCGCTTATTGGAGTGATTATCCAATTAAACAAGGTATATAAAGACGCACTAAAGCACTGTCTGGTACCTCCACTCCCTCTCGGATGCTGGTGAAGAGGTACCGACGGTCAGGTAGGTTCCTGCAGACTCTCTGGCATTACCTTCTAGGCACAGTATTTGACATTAAGCGAGCTGGTTATACTGGGAATCTGTACGAACTTTCACCATCTAAGTCTAGTGGGACTTGACATAGAGAGTTCTTCTCAGTGGATTTCACATTAAAAATTGAGTTCTGTTTTTTTATAATTCCTCCCTATGGTTTCCTGCTCAATTATTGTCCATAACACGCTGAGGTTTGGCCATGGAGTGTGAGGAGGAAGTGCCTTTTTGCAAACAACTGGGGTGCGTTTATTATGCATGGAAATGAGTGAGCAAGGTAGCTACACACCGCAAATACTATTTTTACGGTGGTTTTTTCATTCATTTCTTCATTTCCATTTAACAGAGAGGGGCCTCATTTTCTCCCGAGCGGGTGCCGGGTGAGGTGAGGTTACTTCCCACATAATGATGGGTGAGTGTGATACTCTAAATATACTATTGTGAATAAATTCATAGGAGCCAGGAGGACTGCAGCCTTCTGTGAAGCGTTGAGACTTATCTTCGCTATTTATGTGTTGTCTGTACTGTCTTTTTTGTCACTTAGGGATCATTTTAGATAAATGTATTATATTTTCTGTGCACTGTTTTCCTCTTTTGTAGGAAAGGACAAATAAGTCAATCTCCACCAGCATACAATGAGGATTCAAGTTCCTGGTAGGAGTAATTGAATAAGTATTGCACAGTATTAGTATTTACACGTTTATCTCACTAGTATTTTTTGCAGTTGCTATTAGAACTAGGTCCTGAAGAAAGCTGGACAGTTTGTTCCATACAGCTGAAACATGTTGACCTTACTGCACAGCGCCAATGTATAGTCATATTTTCAGACTATTGGGCGTTATTTTAATTTTGACACTAGGACAATCCCTATTAAACAAATGTTTTGCCCTAGTAGCCAATTTTATATATTTTCACTCACTTCTTACACAGCACTGCACACCATCAGCACCATTTGAAATACACTGTGGCTAGTGGTCTACTTCGGTAATCCATCTCTGCACCATCATTTGATGGGTTGGGCGAGATGTGGATCCACCATCCGTATCCCACATGATGATATTCCGCCATAAGGGTGGGCTGATGGGAATTTCTCAGCCCAGTGTTATTTCGTGTTGTTGTATGATCCCTTACTGTCTTTAGTTTCAGTACAGCACGCATCTGTCGTTGTGACCAGACATCTCCTTGTGTCTTCATTATATATGTGTTGGGTATTGAGATGTCGAGGTCGGTAAACTAACCCTCATAGACCACCTACTTCCCCTTATTTTAGCATTCATGCCTAATGACAATTAACCATGGGTGTACCTGTTAATATTAAATGTGGCATTAAACGTCTATCCACATCCAATAGAGTTGCTGCATTGATTTGTTAGCCACTGCAGCCCGAGGCGAGCCAAGGAAGGCAGTCCTTACTAATCCTGCATTCTTTTACCTCCAAACAGCCACGTCTGAGTTGAAAGCTGCTTCTAACTTCATACAGACTGAAATAAAGCAAGCTATACTCACACACAGACCAAGTAGAGTAACAGATATGCACACTGGCCCAACAAATGAAGCATGTAGAGTGCAGGGAGCAAAAGGTCAAGCACCTGTAGAATATGTGTAGGAGGTGCATCATAGACAGCAAGTATGCAAGGTTACCTCAAAATGCAAAAGGAGCAATGAAAATAACAGCATTGCAAGATTCCTACCCACACCACAAATGTACTAGCTTTGCACCAGCATCACAAGCTTCTTTTACTCAAAGAACACATGCAGGAGGTTCATCAAGGGCAGCAACAATGCAAGCTTCATCCAAACACACAACAGGAACAGTATAAGTAGCAGCAATGCAAGCTTTTTATTCGAACCAAACACGTACTGGCCTTGCACATGCATTGCTTGCTTCTCGCAGACGTAGAACATATATAAGAAGTGCAATATAGGACGCAGTGCACGCTTGATGCTCAGACCAATCACAACACTGCATTGCAGCATTGTGATTCTCTTAGGGGAGGGAGCCTGTGTGCTTTCTGCTTCCTCCGAAGCTGAGGAGAAGGCGGCGTAAGAAGGGACCTAAGCTGGGGAGAATCGGCTGCCGGCAAAGGGTACTTTTTTTGTCGCCAGCCCCCGTTCCCTGCCAACCGCCACTGTTACCGCTAGATTTCCTCTTAGCTTCGAAATTAACATATCGGGCTAGCGAGTTGCAAGCTACCCTCAAGCACACAGCACCAACAGTGTGGACAAGAGCACTGCAAGCCCCCTCTACCTGCCTAGCGAATACACCTGACCACCACCGAAAATTTCTCTCACACATAGAAAGATACATCATGAGAAGCAACACTGCGAACTTCCCTCAGACCCAAAACAGGAGCAGACAAGCTAAGAGCACTGCAAGTTTCCCTGCAATACACAACAGAAACAAAATGGATAACAAAACTGCATTCTATCGTCAAGTGTCCAGCATGTGCAGCACCAGCACTGAACACTTCTCACACACACACAGGATGGGCAACTCATGGATAGCAAAACTGCATAGTATGGTCAAGTGTCCAGCATGTGTAGCACCAGCACTGAACACTTCTCTCACACATAGGTTAAGCATATCATGGGTAGCAACACTGCAAGCTTCCCTCAGACACACAGAAGGAGTAGATAGGAAGCGCGCACTGCCAGGTTTGGACTAGTGCAGAAATTTGGCCCGGCACCAAATTAAAAGTGACTACCATTAGCGAATCAGATAGCTAGAAAAGTGGCCCACTTTTGCAAATTGATGCAGTTTTAAAATTGCAAAGACAACCTATGCAGGTGTGTTTCAAGGTATGGAGACTGTATGCGTTTGTGATTGCTGCCGGAAATGTTTGAGGTAATAGCAGATAAATCAACAGTAAAAACTGGCCCACCACACCTTAAGACCGGCCCACAAACAGCTAAAAAAGCTCCCCACACACTGACCCGAAAAACCAGGCCTTCCGGGCAAGCTTCCCTCAAACACACAACAGAAAGAGGTTGGGCGTGAGCATAGCAAGTCCCTTTGACGACCCCAGCACACACATCACCAGCTGCGAACTTCTCTCACACCGAATTTGCAGGCCATGGCAGAGGCAGTTGAAGACCAGGGAACAGTTAGTTTGTCCCGGAGTTGAAGAATGACCCCTAAATCTCTACTTTAATTCGATTGCAGCCCATAAACTGAGCAGAGACAGTGACCAGGCCTCCGCACTCAGACGCATGTTGCACTGTTATCGCGTCCAATATTTTCCCGCTAATACGGTTACCAAGCTCCTTTGCAAGATTCAAATGAAATTTGGGCCGGGTCGGCTGCCGTGCCCGCAAATCAGGCGGCATATTGGGCAGAGGGAGGGCTGCAGAGTCCCTAATCCGAGGAGACAGTAATGAAAAGACTGGCTGCAGGGACGCTGCTGTCAGCGCCGGCGAGCGGAGCAATGTCCTTCTAATTGGGTTTTGCTAAATGCGCGAGACAGAGCCTGCCAGCACTCGGAATGACAAAGAGCCCTGATTGCGTTGATGGGGAGTCAGGCAAGGAGGCAGTGGAGAGTCACTGGGCCCTATCTCACCAGATTCCAATGGGGTGGTAGATAAAGAACTCTGAAAAGGTTTGGGCAGTGCTGGTAGGGTCAGTAATATAGGGGAAACTACTTTTGATTAATTTGTTCCGGTGTTTGCTGGCCGAGGCACTCTTTTTTGAGGACTGGGCATATATTTTATCACTCGAATTTGACCCAGTAAAAGTGAAGGAATGGTAGAAAAGAAAGAAGGGGAAAGAGAAATACATAAATTCAGCCAAGACAAAGAAAGCATGGACAACAAAACCCTAGAAAGTGACATAAAGAGACAGGAAGGATAAAGGATTGGGTTATTGAATATGAATTGTTTATTTTAACATTTTTTAGTTTAAATTATATTTTTAATTCACCTCTTAACACCTCAAATTCCCATAATGTTTATTTTTATATATATCACTACTTCCCAATGCGTGATCGTATATCCCTATGATTATTATCCAGTGCATTTGATGTTGTTGACTTTTTCGCTTGACTCGAATTTTAATGTGTTGTAAATTTACCTGTGCGTTTATGGCTGTAATGGCTGCAATAACGTTTTCTGATGATGATGATTGGCTTATTGAAGGAAGAGGCATGTGGTGGTACCCTGCTTAGACAGCCTTGGGATTCAACAACCCTGGCATTTGGCAGCAGTGCGGGAGGCTCTTAAGAAAAGCTATGGGCACAAGAACTTATGGTTTTTATGTTTTAAGCAATGGCCTGATCACAAGCTGATAGACCAGAGCACTGAAACTGTGGCACATAGATTTGCTCAAACGCACCATTAAGTAGGCCCTGGTTACCGTTCAGACACTCCTGGCTGTGTGCATTGTTGAGGAATTGCTGTGTGTTAAAAGGATCTACATATACCTGTTTTCCTCACCCCTCCATTGCTAGAACGGCATTCTAGAAACAGGAAGGGACATATTTACAAGGGGTTATCACCACCAGACTGTCACTTTTTTTGACGTTCTGGTGGCGATAACCCCTTTGCCTTATTTACAAGGTGGCGTTAAGCCACTTAACATGGCTTTGTAGATAATGTCCCTATTCACACAGCACTTAGCGTGAAGGGTCGGGCAATGGGTGCTGCATTGGGCGTTCTACCACAACACCCATTGCTTTTTTACTTTGCCCCCTATTTACAAGTCAGGCGCAAATATCGGGCAGCGCCAAAAATAAGCCCTGGGAAAACCTGCTCTTAAGCTGGGGCAATGAGGAGAAAATATTAATTTCTCCACATTTTTGCTGTTTCTATGTGTACAGCATTCTGCAGCACAAATACAAAGAGCAAATCACCATTAGTGATTGTTCATGTGCAGGAAAGTGTCCCTTCCTGCACTTAAACAATCGATAGATAATGATGAGTTTCAACTTCAACATGTGCTGCATTCTGCAGTACACATAGAAGTTACAAATCACCTTTGGTGATTGTTTATATGCAGGAATTTACACCTTCCTGCACATGAACAATCATTCCCAGCAACGCAGACACCCTTGCACTATGGTGCAAGGGTGCCTGCGTTGTTGCTAGGCAGCTAAATTAAGCACCAGTGCAAGGAGATCGCAGGGGTGCGCCGTATTATAGGAAATATGGCGCATCCCTGCATTTTCAGAATGTCGAGCGTGGCTTTACCAATTGTGGCATAACACTGCGCTCTGCCATTCTGTTGTGAATGTGCCCCAGAGTTTCAAGGTTACTGCATAAGCGTTCAAATTACCCAACTGCTCACGTAGCCACCTAAATTACTGCTCAATATCAAATCCGTATTTGTTTAATAGCCCCAAATAGTGTAGTAGTAGCTCACTGTCAGTATGCTAAACCATCGGCTCCCAAGTAACATCCTGCCTGTTAGGTACTCTATAAATGTCTTTATAGGTCGGTTCACAAAGTACAGTATCGTAGTGGGTTGAAATTCGACCTACCTCATCAATATCCATGCTGTAGGTCAAAAATTGTGACTCACTACTATTTGCCACAATCACAGAGAAGGTGGCCTGCTGGGGTCAGCAGACTGTCAAGTCTATGATTGCCTTTAAATAAAGACATATCTTTTAAAAATGCAGCCAGTTTTCCATAAAGGAAAATAGGATGCCTTAAAAAAGAAATGAATTGGTACACAAACCTTTGTTATGAGTAGGCAGTAGTCTTGTGAACTACTGCCTAGTGCTAAAAAAGGTTTTGGTCTAGACTCACAAAGGTGGAAGGTGTTCCTTTCATTAGAGACTCTTTCACATTTGGGAATAAGTTACCACCTCCTTTAAATTTGTAGGAAAATATTAGTGTTTTGCAATTTGCATTACAAAACATTATTACATACCGTAAGGAAGGCAAGCACTAAACCCGCCCCTTCCAAACACTGATTCCATATTGTTTCCTAAAACCATTTGGAAAAACCTTTATCGAAATATTACTTGGTTAAGGACATTTCAAAAAGTGTTTTAGCGGTCGCAAATCCTCAGATTTACTGAATTGAAGGGTCTTCGACCGTTAAAACACTTTGTACCTGAGGCCCTAAGTTACTTTGCTAAGGAAAAGGAGGCCACTCTGCTCCTTGCCAAATGAGATACATGATATACTCTTGCTTGTATTCTAAGGATCCTGGATAAAAAGTAGGGTCGGACTAGACTATAGGGCATTCAGACAGTGCCCGATGGGCTGGTCTGACAGGTCAGCGTCTGGGCTGTTTTTTTGACTGTTTGTGGACCTGTTTTAAGGCCTATTGGTACAGTTTAACTGTTGATTTCCCTGATACCAAAACACTGTTGCCTGCAGCAAGCTCAAATCCATTCAGTCTTCCATACTTTGCAAAACACTTGTACATCGCGTCTTTACAAGTTCCAAGCTTCTCCAATTTGCAACAGGAATAACTTTTCTAGCTATCCAATTAACTAATGGGAGCCATTTATATTTTGGTGCCCAGGCCTATTTTCTTCTTGGTCCAACCCTGCCCATAGGCCTGTCAGGCAATGGTCACTTGCCTGCCCTGCTAATAAGACCTGGAAAAAGAACACTGTTCTCCACCGTAGTACAGTTTTACAATATTTTCTATTTGATTGCTATAGATAATGGCTGACAAGTAGCTTTTTTGTCAGTTATGGCTGTGTGCATCATCACAACAGAGTAGTGTAGAAGTTTTGTGTTTGTGTGCTAAGCAGTATAATTATGAGGTAACCATATCTGTTTCAGCACTGCTTATGCCTTCATGATAGGGCTGTTAGACGAAAGTCTAACTTTCTGACTTAAGGTATTCGCAAAGGGCATTTACGAGTAGTAAAGTTAGACTTTTGTCACAATTGAACTTATGTTTTGGTCTCATTGTGTAGGTACTCAAACAAAATGGTTGCCAAGTATCAATGTTTTTGTGTACATTATGATATGTTGTAGAAGTATGGAGTGATGCAACAGGAAAGGTGGTCAAGCTTTGTTTAAGGGCATTGCTAGAGATCAAAAGTGGCCTGGGTTGAATGGATGCCTGAGTACACACAGTGCGTGTGTTGTACAGCTGTTGCTAAGATTCTGTGATAGAAACATTTTGCGATGTGTGTTTCATCTTGGAAATGTGAGTCAAGGGATGTTTTCCCCTTTGAAGCTGTGGTAAAGTCAGATTTTCTGCTAATACATTGTAATATCTTCAGAAATTGTCAGCATTAGAATACATGGAATAAGATGACTGTATTAAAGTTGATGAAAGAACCTCACCACTTTCCAGGTTATCCTCCAAGCTTTAATTATCCCAGGTTCTAAAATATTTTTTTGAAAGATTAATATTGAAATATTAAACATAATCATTGATAACATTCTGAAATTGATTGTGGATAGGCTAGGGTGACCAGGCGTCCCGGTGTTCCCCAGACAGTCCTTGTTTTCAGTGGATGGTCCTGGTGTCCCAACACATTTCTTCATTTTGAATAAATGTCCTGGTTTTTGGAGCAAAGTTCAGGTATTTGCAATTTTAAGGAGAATTGGAAGGCATGATCTCCTTCAGAAGAATGAAAAAATTGAGCAATTTATTCGGTTTCAATTAGGCAGCATAGCAGGAGTTCCGCTACGTGCTCCCAGCAGAGGGGAGACAGGGTGGGGAGAAGGGCAGTGGGCGCAGGGTAGAGGTCCTGCCATAGATAATGCTAAGTAAATGTAGCATTGTAAATGTATGCCTCCTGTATATATGTGTATCTTCGTGACCAGGTTACTGGTAACTCCGGAGTCCTCTAGAAATGACAGGAAGAAGTTGAAGTGGATCGAGATATTTCATCTCAATGGGGCGCGTAGTCTCGCATTTCACTGACCCCACCCAGCATTTTACCTGTAGCAACTGGAAGCTGTCGTTGGAGGGGACTCAGGGGAGACTGCACCATTTCATCTGATCCTTGACCCACCCTACTCACCTGAAGCTTGCACCGATCCTATGATGTCACTCACTCCCCCATGCCACCATCTCAACATTGCTTACACAGTGCATGCTGGGATTTGAAGTTCGCCACAGTCAACACGAACTGCAATTGGTGAGCTGACTGCCTCAGGGGGAGGAGACCCAGGTGCTTGCAGTTATTTTAACAGGAGGAGCTAATGAGGGACGGTATCTGCACAGCGTAGGGCGCTGAGGAAGGCAATCATGCCGAAATGCATTCGCCGCCGCTGGGACTCCTGAAATAAAGTTGTTTCCTGCACTGAATTCCCCTCTCGGCCTCTGTTCTTTTCTTCGGGAAGAATCTCCTCCATATAAATATATATGTACACACACACATATATATTTTGTGTGTGTATCGATGAATAGATAGACAGATAGATAGATAGATAGATAGATAGATAGATAGATAGATAGATAGATAGATAGATAGATAGATAGATAGATAGATAGATAGATAGATAGATAGATATTTACAAGGTTACGCAAAAACCGGGACAGGTCAGATATAGAAGTAAGACTAAAGGCTTTTTTTTTTCTCAAAATCTGATCACCCTAGGATGGGGGCCAGCTGTCCATTAACAAATGGGCAACAATGTATATTATAGCTTCCTTACATCAATTCAGTTGGCTCTGCTCACTTATCCACCCATAACTGTTTTGGGGTACCTACGAGTTGTAACAGCATTTAACGATCGCCACACTTCTTGTAAGCTATACATGACGCCTAAAGGGGCTATGCTGCCACAGAGAGCTCTGTGCATAGAACAGATGTTACATCAAAGTGACTGTGGGCAGGAATATGCTCCAGAGTTCTGCCTATTCCACTCAGGGGGCCTTTTCCTAAAATGTAGGAATAAAGACAGCTGGTGTTGGTGCCCATCAGGGAGCAGAATATTAATATAACAAATGTTTTTTTTCCGGTTACCAACAATTTCTTACAAATATGTAATTTCATAATAAATCCATTGCATTCATTATTTGCACACATGTTTTACGTAATGCATTAAAACAAACAGATCACGTCTTTGTCTAAAACTGAAATCGGACCTAATGACAAACTCTGTACTAAATACAGACTTCGGTTACTACATATGTGCAATTCTGTTTAGATTTTCGCCTAATTGAGAATGCATTTTGTCCACAAAAGTAACAATTCTTACAGCAATTTGGACCTAGTGCTGTCTTAAACATAAATTCACAATTTTTTTTAAATTTTCCCTAATACAAAACCCAGAATGAAAGGTGTTAACCAAATCGTCTTTTGGAGTCGAAATCAAGCCATGTGCAAAACTGAGGGAGTATCGTTCCTATCGAAGCATCCCTGAGCAAACAACAACTACAAGGAAACGCGAGGCCTTCCCAATCTATCTAAATTCTAAGACTCATATATGTAGAAGAGTAAATCTCAAATCAGTTTCCTGTCCCTGGAGTCTTAACAAATTCCCCAGATATTGCTCTGTTCTACAGTCACCATAGGACACAATAACATTTCAGATAGTGTTAGGTTCCAAAATCACCATAGGGAGCAATAACATATTTCTTGAATTTGACTCCTGCCAAGGCATGTTTGTCATTTTCATGGGATCTGTATCATATAAAGACCTTTAATGCAGCTTTAGTTTCACTGCCAATCACATGTATCACGAATTTCCCAGTATCTTGCTTGTATTTCCTCTTTCAGGTGGATTGATAGTCCATCCTTTCCTTATTCAGCTCTGCTTGAATCAAATATATCACAGTACAGGGTCAGTCAGTTAGCCAGTCAGTCAAACAAGCTTTATTCGATTAAAAATAAATCATAAAAGCACATGATACATACAATTAATCATAAAACATATTAAAAAATACTTATACAAAGAAAAGTGACAGAGTACAGGGTCAAATATGGTAAATAAGCTACTTCAAAGTTGCACAATGGGTCCACAAAATTGCACTACCCAAAGGTCATCTAACTTCATTAAAACACTTTATGTTATACTGTAATTTCCAGCATGCTACCCTGGCACACCCTCGGTCACACCATGTGAACATACAATCACCGTCCAACTATTGTTTATCTAACCAATAGTTCCCAAGATGCACCACTGATACTCCCCAAGTGCTGCAAATAAGTCACAATGAAAAATACTTTTATTTCAGTTTTTTTTAAAAAGTTTTGTTTATTGGCATTTGAATAAAGAGACATTGCATACATTCATGTATTAGCCATATTTTTGAAGGGTCTATGCTTGAACCAGGGAATGCGTGCAGTTAATGGGCGTTTGAAGTCCGATAGGATGGGGGCAATGACCTACGATAACGGCAGATCTGGTTCCCGTATTGATTATATCCTGGTGAAGGTGGAAATGTGGCCCAGTCTGCTGGATATGGTGGTAGTAAATAGACCCGAGAGTGATCACAATCCCCTGGTTCTATCGATCAAAGAAGGTTCCTTTGCAGAGCCCTCGGTGACAGAGGCGTCCCTGCCGCAGGTCTTATTATCCAATAACGAAAGAAGGGTCAGTTGGCCTAAAATAGCCCTGGATGAGGTGGTTCTGTCAAGGATTAGAACCATGCTGAGGGATACAATGATTCAAATTAGCGGGTTTAGCCAAGAGTCGGCCCTTCTGGATAACATTACTACTCTACATAGGGATCTATTTTTAAATCTCAAAACTCTTTTTATTAAATCCATTGGCCCTAGAAGAAATAAGCTGAAGCCCCTAACCTGGTATGACAGTACATGCAGGGAGCACAAAAGGCGCTGCATGCGGCTTTAAAGTCAAGAGATCAGAGCTTAATCCATAGTTGTAGGGCCACCTACAAAGTTGTGCAGGCTACTGCTAAGAAGAACTGGGACGAGACCCGTTGGAAGGAATTGTTGGAGGCTTGCCAGAGTAATAACATGACTAAATTCTGGCGGCAGCTTAAATGGGGCAATCGCCCACAGGATAGATCCCCCTCAAATTGTGTTGAGCCAAGGGAATGGGTCGATTACTATGGGAATCAATTTAAAGCGAATGCCACTAGTTCTGCAATTTTGTTGCCCATTACTTCCAACGAAGCCTTGGTTTTTACGCCTGCTGAAGTGAGGGCAGTGTTAAGGGTTATCCCGGGGGGTAAAGCACCAGGACCTGACTGCATACCAGCTGATATGTTTAAGCAGGAACAGGACCTCTGGGTCCCATACATTGTTCTTTTAGCCAATGCCTTGGCAAGGGGTGCGAAAGTCCCTGATTCATGGCTGGGGGCGGAGATCCTTCCCATTCACAAGAAAGGTGATCGCTCAGTAACGGCTAATTATCGACCTATTAGCCTTATTGATGCTGTACAAAAGATTGTGGCTCGCCTTCTTTTGGGTAGGATCCAGACTTGGATCTCTGATCATGATGTTTTAAGTCCTCTCCAGGCGGGTTTTCGGCAACATATGGGGACTTTAGAGCAATTTTTTAGATTCATGCTACTATATTGGAAGGTGGTCTACCTTGGGGGAGGTTTGTTGTTTGCGGCATTTGTGGACCTCAGGTCTGCGTTCGACCTAGTGCCCAGGACCAAGCTCTGGGAAGTCCTGCTGGATTTGGGCATGCCCAAAGAGCTGGTGGCGCTGCTGATTAATCTGCACAAAAACACCTATGCCAAAGTAAGATGGGGCGGTCCAGGGGAGGTTACTGACAGTTTTAAAGTTGCCAAGGGGGTTAGACAAGGGTGTGTGTTGGCTCCCACCCTTTTTTCCTTCTTTATTAATGGGGTGACCAAGTATTTTACTAATTATCCAACGGATGCGCCCTCCCTTGCTGGTAAGAAAATTCCTCTCCTCATGTTCGCGGACGACACTATTATTATCTCAAAAACGAGGCAGGGCCTTCAGTCCGCACTGGCCCGTTTTGAGTGTTTCTGTAGCGAGCATGAGTTAGAAGTGAATGTCAACAAGACCAAATTTATGGTCCTGCGAGGTCCCAAGGCTGTGAAGGCTAAGGTGTCGATGAGTGGAGCCATTTTGGAACAAACTGAGGTTTTTACATACCTGGGTGTTACATTAAGTGAGAACTTAAGCTGGAAACCCCAATTGGATCTTATGACCCTGAAACATGCTCAACTTGGGGGAGCCCTATTGAAGGAGCTCGCAAAATCTCTCACTAAACCTCTGGCACCGTTGGTAAAAATGTATGGCTCCAAGATAATCCCTGCAACTATCTACGGCGCAGAACTGTGGGGGTATAGTGATTTATCCACTCTGAGGGTGGCTCAGAATAGGTTCCTCAGAATGGCAACTAGTCTCCCACAATCAACACCCTCCCTACCCCTGCAGCTTGATTTAGGTGTTAAATCCATCGAGGACGTGGTACGGTACAGACCACTGGCATTCTGGCGTCGTCTGTGGACTACACCTGAATTAACCCTGTTTGCTGAGGCTATCACTGAGGTGAGGGGGCTTGAAGGGTCCCATAGGGTTCCCTGGTTCTCTCATCTCAGGATGCTTCTGAAAAACTTGAGCCTGGAGGCATTATGGGTCGATCCAGCACGTGCGACCTTTCCATCTAAAAAGGCACTTAAAGATATTTATTGGCACTGGATCGCTGAGAGGAGATCCGCTATGGTCGTTGGTCCTACCATGTCACTTGAATTCTTGGTTGTAAAGGATGTCCCTAAATACGAAGCCTACTGGGACTTAATTACCAAGCCAAATGATCGCAAACTGTATCACCAATTACGAGTAGGCTCGTTACCTGTGAGGGGGCTTACGCACTCCTGGTCAACTGGTGGTAGCGATAAGTTACCTTTCTGTGAAACAGCAGTAGAGAATATTGAACATCTCTTCGTTTGCTGCCCTAAGTACTTGTTACCCAGAAAAGTTTGGCTTTTACCAGTCTGCCGCCTATTATGTACTAGATCTGCAGTTGCAGCGATTAGGATTCTTAAAACAGATACTTCCCCCCCTATCGCCATTGGTGTAGCAAAATTTGTGAGCTGGGCTTGGTCAATTCGTATTCGCAACCTTGGCAAATGAAGTTCCCACTGTATATGTTTTTACAACTTTTAGATCCAATGTAGCATTGTTTTTACGTAGTAAGGGGTCTTTTTGTACATCATAGTCTAAAAATGTAATACTTTTCTTAACGTGATTTTAAAATGTAATGTATTTATTATCTTATATGTAAAAGTGTATGAATTGTTTTTTAATATGTATTTGTCTTTTATGATGCAAATCGAATAAAGACCTCTTGAATCGGAATCGGCATACATTCAAACATAGCATATCCAATGCAATATGAGCAAAGCGGATACATTTTTCATTTAAAACGACTTAAAACACAACACAATGAGCAAGTCAGGGTAAACATCAGAATAATTGTCATATCAGATGACTGGCCACAGGTTATTGGATAGGGGATATACTTCTAGGTAAACATCAATCAGCATCTACAGGTGAAGCAGTAACTCAGAGAGAACATTAAACGGTAATAAGGGACAATGTACATCGTTATGTGAATAGGAACACGGGGGGGGTGTCATATGGAAGGTACATTTACTGCACAATGTAATAGGTGGTCAGATAGGTAACCCAAAGTGTCTAAACCAAGAGAATTCGACCCTTTCAACGGAACATGTATAAATCAGGAATTTTCAAGCTTCTTCCTCCGTATTGTCAGGGTGGGGGGATTGCTCCCGCGACCTGGACCATTGTAGAAAGGGTTCCCAAATATCTCTAGGTCTTGAGGCCGTGGGCATCAACTCCCAGAATGTTCCCAGTTGTGTATGACCATAGCTCACACCGTGTAGCCATGCCTTGAACGTGGGTATTCTACGTCTGCCCCATTTCATAGCGACTTGCCTTCTGGCATATAGGAGCAGAAGGGCATGTAGTTTTCGCCTCTGCGGTAGAGTGTTCTGAACCAGGCCCAGAAAACCCAAGTGTGGCACCCTTTCATCATTTCTGCCAATGATTTGATTGATTGCAAGAAATACATCAGACCAGAACTGTCCGAGTTCCGGGCAGCTCCATGCCATATGGAGAAATGTAGCTGGCTCAAACCCGCACCTCCAACACCTAGCGTCCTCTCTCAGTTTCATGCGCTGCAAGCTAATGGGTGTCCTATAATATCTGTGTAGGAATTTAAAATGAATAAGGCGCAATTTATAATTGGGGGAAAGGTCTAATAGCTGCCTGCAACAGAAATTCCATTGGTCCTCATCTAGCGGGGGATCCAAGTCAGTATTCCAGAGTTCCAGGGTCCATGGCTTGATTATTTGGGCCTGGTCTTGCATGGTCATATATAGTCTAGTCACCAACTTTTTCGGCGAGGCTTTCGCAAGCAATGTTTGTAAAGCCTGGAGCGTGGGGAGAGCCTCTGGGAAGTCATCACCAAGAGATTGGCACGCCGATCGGAACTTATGGTATGTAAATTTCTCTAAAAAAGGGACCTCATTCCTGTCTACACCCGATGGGGGAGGAGGGGGGGATGAGCCGCCTGGGTACAAGTCAGCAAAAGTCAGTAGCTGAGTGCCATCAAGTTCAGGAACCCCTCCTCCCACTTCCAAGCATGCTAACATTAGGTTTTGGCGAAGGTGTATTGCGGGAGCGTATAGGAGCAGAAGGCGCACCCATTTCTGAAGAGCTCTCCAGGCCCATCTCAGCGTGTTTGCGTGTGTCTACATCTTCGCCAGGTCTAGGCGCTGCCTTGTATACCACCACCGTTAAGGGCAACGATGCCACCGCATCCAACTCCACCGCCACATGTGGTTGATAGGGATTTTGGTATATCCAAAAGTGCAAGAATTGGGCTTGCGCACATAGAGCATAGAGCTGCATATCCGGTGCCCCCAGTCCACCCTGGCGCAGAGGCAATGTCAGGAGTTCGGATGAGACACGTGTCCCTGCCACCCGCCCATATTAGAGAGAGCAGATGAGTGCGGATACATCTAAAAAAATGTTGTGTGAGTGGAATCGGTATGTTTACAAAAAGATATAAACATTTCGGGAGTATAACCATCTTCGCCAACGCCACCTTACCGGCAATTGACAAGGGAAGTTTAGACCATATTGCCACCTTTCCTTCAAGCCACGCGATGGCTCTTCCAAAGTTCATGGACCAAATGTCTTGCAGGTTGCGACATAGCCACACACCTAAATATTTGACCTCATCCGCTTCCCAGCGTAGTGGGTATTCCAACGCTACCTCCACGGTTCCATCTGTGAGCGGGAAGATGACCGAATTCCTTCAGTTTATTGATATCCCTAATAGCCCCCCGAACTTGATAAATTCCCGCAGCACTGGGTCTAGATTCTCGGAAGGGTTCAAAATATACAATGTGACATCGTCAGCATACATCGAAATCAGCAAGCTATGGGAACTGAAGCCTATGCCCCTGGCAGTGTGGTGCTGACGGACGCGAGCAGCAAGAGGCTCCATGGAGATGGCAAATAGGAGTGGTGACAGTGGACAGCCCTGTCTGGTGCCACGTAAGATCGGAAATGTGTCAGAGATCAGCCCATTAATCCGCACTCTGGCTAGTGGGGCAGTGTACAGCAGTTTTATACGCTTTATAAATAAAGGACTAAATCCCATTCGTGTCAGAATTCGGAACAGGTAGGGCCATTCTAGGGAATCGAATTCCTTTGTGGCATCTAAAAAGACAGCAGCAGCTTTTACAGAGGGGTGTAAATAGTGTAAAACTGAGAATATCATCCTACGGTTGTGAGCCGTCGAACGGCCAGGTATAAACCCAGACTGGTCTGGGAGGGCCACAATCGGAAGGAGCGGTTGGAGGCGGTTAGCCAGCAACTTCGCATACATTTTGACGTCCACGTTTATGAGCGACAATGGATGGTACGAGTCCAGTTCCGCTTCATCCTTGTCTGGTTTAAGCAGTGCCATAATCAGCGCCTCTCGCATGGAAGCTGGGAGAATTTCTGTTTCCAGGGCTTCCTCATATACCGCGTGAAGGTGTGGAGCCAATTCGTTAGCGTATGTCTTATAAAACGCAGTCGTTAGACCGTCAGGTCCTGGGGCCTTATTAAGGGGAAGACTCTTTATAACTAATTTGATGTCTTCAACAGTATATGAGAGGTCCATGTATTTACGATGTGCGTCACTGAACCATACAAGTGTAATCGAATCAAGGAAAGCCTGCATACCATCTGCACATTCCGTCTGTGTGGCCGTGTATAGGTGGGAATAAAAGTTGCGAAATTCACTAAGAACCTGCTCCTGGCCTATCGCAGTATTCCCCTCCGGGGTATTAATTGTGTGTATGTAAGGGGAGGAGGCCGACTTTCGGATCATAGTGGCCAGTGTTCGCCCGGTCTGTCCTCTTCACCGTAGCGTCTAGCCTCAGCGTGTTTACCTAAAAATGTCAGTTCGCGTTGGGCTTCCTCTGCAAAATCTAGCAGCCTTGCTTTTAAGTCCGCCGCCACTTGGGGACTACCCTCAGTGCAGAATTTTGTCTCAAGAGTTCTGATTTGCGCCTCTATGTCCCTTAGGGTGCCTCTGACTGCTTTTAATACCCCAGCTTGCCGTGATATGCATTTACCCCTGATCACCACCTTGAATGCATCCCACAAAGTGGCAACTGTAGAGACCGAACCAGCATTTAAGTCAAAGTAGTCAGAAATATCAGATCTAATGCCCTCTTTAAACGCTTCGTCCAAGAGGGCATGTTGTGGGAGCCTCCAAGTGAACGCCCTTGGCGGTAGATCAGGGATGGCAATCGTCAATAAACAGGGGGCATGGTCCGATAGGGAGCGAGCCAGGTGTCGGATCTCAACTGTCCAGGCAGCCACATCCTGTGATACCAGCCAATTATCAAGCCTAGACCAAGCAGCATGATACGAGGAAATACAGGTCCCCTCCCGCAGATTTGGATGGCGGAGCCTCCAGATATCGACCAGGTTCCCTTCGTCCATGAGGTCATGAAGGGCTTGAGCCGCAGCAGGGTGTAGTGGCCTAGATGCACCCTTCCTATCTAATGTGTCCTGTAACACCACGTTAAAGTCTCCGCCCCAAATAATGGTATTGCAATCTATCGAAGCCAGCCTAGCCCAGATCTCTCTAAACAAATCGGGGGAATCAACAATTGGTCCATATATTTATTTATTTATTTTATACAATTTATTGAGTGCACAATTACCCAAAGGTGTCTTGGCGCTTGACAGAGGAACTGAAGGTTCAGATCTAAAAATATTGGTGGAGTCTAGTGATTAAATAGCCACCAAGACAACAGGTTTCCCTGCCAGGAGTCCCTGTAGTATAATAGACCTGCCTTCAGGGTCAAAATCAACTGCACACTCTCTCCAAGCAAGGCCTCGGCGCAGGAGTATAGCTACTCCCCTCGCATAATTAGAATATATTGCAGAATGCACATCTGACCACCTATTGTGCTTCAGACACAGTGATGGCTTGGTATTGAGGTGCGTTTCTTGTAAAAAGCATATATCAATGCGATGTCTCATTAAATAAGTGTGTATGAGGCGCGCCTTCCGACCATCGTTCATCCCCCGTACATTCCAAGTAAGGATTTTACACAGATTAGCATCAGTCCCTATCGGTGCGTCCAGGTCATCTCATGGTAGCGCCTCACCTTTATGCAAATATCCCCTCCGTACACCTGCGGTATAGTAAACAACCCTGACAGCTCAAACACACAAACAAACCTCACCTCCCCTACCTCCCCCCCTCCCGCCTCAACCCCCCAACTAGGTTGTGACATATCCCCCCCAAAGCCACTTAAAAAAGTGGGAACATTTGAACAGTGGGAATAATCCCTTGGAGGCATGGGAGCACAAGCATACACCCCTGTTGGCACAGGGTGGCTGAGACTATAGGAAAACTCGACAGCAAGGCCACCAAAATGGTCAAAATTAGGAAATAATGCAACGTACATTAGTAGCATCAGTAAAGAAGTGATGAACCAGTCATCGGAGCACCAAATATAGCAATACCTCTATAGCGCTTAGATCATATTGTCAGTTCACAAATGGTTCACAATAGGTGTTTTCCATAGGTCAGGTAAGGGGATCACACAGTTGAGCCAGGAGAATCAGTCATTGTCACTGCAGTGGTCATGATGTCCGGGTTTCTCGGCACCCGACGCCGTCTTCTTCTTAGGGCCACAGATGTGCTTGGCAAACTTGAAAGCTGATTTGGTGTCTGTAAAAAAGTGCGCAGTTCCATCATGGGACACCTTCAACTTGGCAGGGTAGAGTAGCGCATATGGGATTTCAGCTTCCATCAACAGACGCTTAGTTGGTAGGAACTCTCGTCTTGCTGCCTGCACCGTCGGCGTGAAGTCCGGGTAAAAGGAGATGACATTACCTTTATGCGTGATGCGACCCTTCTCTCTAACCAGTCTCAGCACCATGTCTCTATCTTGGTAATTCAAGAGTTTAGCCAGTACAGTCCTAGGTGTGCCTCCCACCGGCGGCTTCGGGCCCAAGGCTCTGTGTGCAACTCCACCACAAAGACGGGGGACAGGTGAGGATCAAAGAGTTCATGCATGAGATCTGTCACGTACACTTCCATCTTTGTGATAGCTGCCGTCTCTGGAATGCCCGTGATTCGGACGTTACTGCGTCGGGAACGCGCTTCCAGGTCGTCCGACTTTGCACGTATGACCTCCAATACTTTTTACATGCTCAGGAGTTGTTCTCTAGTTTCCTGTTGGAATCCGTGCTGTTCGGTATGACGGTTTTCAAGGCAGTCTAGCCATGTTTCATGGGTGGCAACTTGAGTCTTTACTGAGTCAAGTTGAGACGTTAGAGTATCTAACTTTGCATCTATGTTACGCAAACTATTGCGCATTTCCAACATCAATGACTTGAGATCTTCTCCCTAATTGTCGTCAACTTCTTCACCTCCCGCGGCCCCCAGGGCCTCCTGGTCTTGGTCTACTGGCTTTACAGGGCGCTTATTTTTTAACGAGATTTTAGATTGGCGGGTATCAGCTTTACCCATGGCTTCCTCTTGGGTCGATTTAGCACCCACGGTGCAATGCAGGTCCGGATAGGGTGACTATAGGGCGGTCAAATCTTCGCTTTTTCTAGTGATCAGGGTCTGACCCGCCCCCGTGTGTAGCCGGATCCAACCAGACTCCGTCTCCCTCAATGGGGTTCTATAGACAAGTCATTGAGCCCACTTTTGGCCAGAAAGTTTCCGAAAGGGATATTTACTCGTCACTCGTGGTGGAGCGGGGTCAGCAGTTGCAGTCCCCAGAAACTTCAGGTAGCCGGCACACCCCACTCGGCATGGGCCGCCTTAACCAACAAGCAGCTGCGCCCTCTGGTCTGGCAAGGAAATGGAGCACCTGCACGGCGAGTCCAGGGAGGAGGCCGCACGCAGGGTCAGGCCAAGGGGTCGGGGTCAGCGCAATCTCGCATGGGGCAGTCCAGCACCGCAGCGCTCAGGGATCTTCAGTGTGGTAGATTTGCGCACCTTCCACCCGCAGTCAGCGCTCCCTCTGCCCAGCTCCCGGATTCAGGCTCCTCACCTCGTTTTTCCCAGGCATAGGTCCCGCACAGGGCCTCCGGGGCGTCACAGGCCTCCAGAGCACCCGGGGCCCGCAGAAGGCGATCTATCCGGTAGCTCGTTGGCGGCAGAGGCAGGGGTAAGTTCAAACAGCACACCACCCTCACCGCCGGCAGGAATCGTGGTCGGGTTGCAACCTTCACTTCATACCCACGGCAGGATCGCCTCTGAAGGGGGTCAGGCACGGCCTCTAAGAATCCATAAAATGGCGTCTCGCAGGGCCGGAGGTTTCTATGGCGTCGCAGGACCAGCTATTTCCACTTGAATGGCCAATGGTGTTATGTCTCTGGGGGGTCCTCACGTAGATGCGGGGTTTTTGGCAGCAAGGCCGGGGCCTGCACCGTCCGCCGCGCTCCTCTCCTCTAAACGCCGCAGGCCCGCACAGCCCCGGGCTCGAGTTTAGATGTCCTTTGGGGAGGTCCGTCCCAGTCACGGCCACAGCGGTGCTTCCAACACGGCCCTCAGCTCCAATCTCGCCAGGGCATCCAGACGGGCACCAATCTCCTTGAAACCCGGTCTGCAGGTGTTGCTTGGGGTCTGGTGTATGATGTGCAGTCGAGGTGACCCTGCGGTCTCGTTTTGGTGAGGATATATGCAGGATTTCTTGCTCAGCCGGCAGAGCTCACTTAGGCAGCGGCCATTACGCTGCCTGGCTAGCCAAGCCCCCCTACTTTTATTTCAGTTGATAACTTATCGCCTCGTTTCCATGTTTCAAAACTGAATATTGGCATAATTCAAAAGAAGGTCACCATCAACATTGCGTTGATAAGCTACAGTACTGAGCATTCACCAATCAAAACAGTCCTGAATGCATTTCGGACAAAACAGCCCTTCATCACTGAATGATTCATTTTGCAATTACTCGTGGTTCATGCTGGTAAATATTAATTTTGTCAAAGCAGAATCAGCCATCTACCAGTGGTGGTTAGTAGGGAATGGGGGTGGTGAGAGGGGGCAGGGGGGACAATGACAGCGAGGGGTGGGGTTTGAAAATATATATTTTTTAAATGCACTTTCCTTTTACGCTGGCTGCTTCACTCCTCCGCTTCTCTGCTCCTCCTGACTCCAGTCCTGAAGAAGCTGCAGGAAGCACCCGGGCACACAGGCTTCCCTGAGCCAATCACAATGCTGCAATGTAGTGTTGTGATTGGTCTGTGCTCCATGCATTGGCGCTCAGATTGGGACAGGGAGCCTGTACATATTCCCTACTAGGCTGTCCAGTGCAGCCTGGTGGGGAATATGCAAAGTGTGCATAGCTGCTTGATCGGCCAAAACGGCAGGCCAAACAGTAATGCGCACTTAGTGTACATAGTCCACTCCTACTCCCTGAGCCACCAGCCCCACCCAGACCTAACCCAGCCCGCAGCAACTAAAAAGAAAATTATAATACCAATCAGTTATTATAATTTTATTTTTCCCTCTTTGACTGCTCTAAGAGCGGTGGGGCGACGCTCCTCCGCCTTCGCGGATGAGCCGGCCCTCCCATCTGCTCAGTACCAAACCAAACTCTTCCCTCAAATGTTGTGAAAAAATGCATCAAGATTACTGGTTGTGATTATGAGTATATTTATTTTGCTGTCCAATATTCATTGTAAAGTAAAATGCAGTAAGGAACTCTCAAACAGCCAAAATGTGTTTCGCCCTTACATGGTCATCCGGACCAGGGCTTCCTCAAGGCTTTCCTACAAATAAGTGTCAATTCTTGTAGTTCCAAAAAAGAATAAAAAGTTGTTCAGTTTTGAATATCAATTTGCGGTCTGTCAATGGCATTCGTCTTAGTCAGGTCCCCGAGTAGAACGACTTTTTATTCTTATTTGGAACTACAAGAATTGACACTTATTTGTATGAAAGCCTCGAGGAAGCCCTTGTCCGGATGACCATGTAAGGGCAAAACACGTATCGGCAGTTTGTTTGCGAGTTCCTTACTGCATTTTACTTTACAATGAATATTGGACAGCAAAATAAATATACTCAGAATCACAACCAGGAATCTTGCTGCATTTCTTCACAGTAATAAACTGAGAAATGGAGGAGGAGGTACTTGCATACTCTTACTGATTATTAACTGAGGTAAAAAAGGTTCAATACCTCGAGAATTACTTCCTCCAAATACAGGATACAAGGCAATTATGCCCTCGAGGAGAACCCCTGAACTGTCTTTTGCAACTAAATCTTCTCTCAAATGTGCCTGCGGGATTGTTTGACGAAGCTGAAAGATTCAGTGAAGAGTTTTATCAATAGAGTATCTAAAGGATGACCTATGAAATCTCAATAGACCCGAGCTTAATATAGCAAAGCTGATCCATATTTCACATTTAATAATAGATGATACAATGATACAAGAGACATTTTATAAAGTCAAGCTAAAGAAAAGAACAATGTTTTAGTTTTATATTCTGGTTGTGTCTTATGCTGTTTACAGTTAGCATTAAACGTCATCTAAACCACAAGTGATAATAGCACAGACTGTTTATTGTGAGAATATTTTCTCCATTATAGCTGCCTGGGCCTTCAGCAGATGTCTCAAATTCACTTGCGTGTGCCCTACTAATAGTATATCATCTGTATACCTTATTAGTTTAATTTCTCCTAGTTTAGGCAGGTGGGAAGACAGGCTTTTCAGATATTTTGGCAAAACAGTTGCATAAGGATTAAAAAGTAAAGGGACGATTATGCACCTATGTTTCAAGCACTTATTAATGCTCATTTCTGAGGTCAGCATTAGCCTCCTTCCAATCCCACCCTGACGCATGTGTCTGGGATTAATATGTTTAAGAAGAACTCTAGCAATGCCCCAGTTATACAAAGATGTAATTAGTCCTATAGCCTGGGACTCCTTTCATAATCAAAAGCTGACTTGTAGCCTGTAGTGTCTTGCGAGTTAGCGATAACGGGACCCTTTTGGCTCCTGACGGACTCTGTAGTGCTTTGATGTAAGTGTTAGAGCGTAATGCAATGAAGGCTGATTTAGAATGTTGAGTTCGCAGTTATACGCAGAAAAATAAAGACGTGTAATACTAAGCTCCATGTATGGTGTAGTCATTGGTGGGTACCCAGGCTGGGGAAGACGTTACATTGCCCACAAAGCTAACATGCAGAGGCACTCTTTTTACATGCATCAGTTTTTGGGCTGTCATTTAGGCTGCTGATACATTATCTTTCCACCCAGTCTCTAATCATCGCCTAGTTTGGTGTTGAAAGTATGCCAACTTCCTCACCCAACCTCTGAAGAAAATGTAAGACAAGCTTTGCAATAACTTTAGCATCTAGGTCCTGCAAAGCAATTATGCAATAATTGTCTGCAAGTTCTTAGTCTTCTTTCTTAAAACTCAGGCATACAGTTCACATCTTCCAATATTTTTGAATTAATAAGAAGTTAGCAATATTGTTAAATATGGGGCCCACAATTCTGCGTCCAATAAAATATATGTATTAGGTTTCCATTTAGTCTTGTGACATGGGAGGATTTAATTGATGCAGGTACTTTCTTTACTACAAATTGGCACACATTATAGTTCCATCTGCGTTGTAGGTCTCCAATTGTCAAATTGCTATCTTAATATAATATTTCCATGTATTTAATCCAATCTGATAATTGGACAGAGGTGTTAAAATTAGCTGGGGCTTGCTCATATTCCTCCTTAAGCAAGGCTAAAATTTCTTGTGAATCACTCAGTCTTAAAGCTTTATGAAACGTAGTCTACTTGTCCTCAGTGTTCTTCTTTTCTGTCACCCACATTCATTTGAAATATGTTTATGAAAGTCTCCCATTACTTCTTCTGCATGTGTTAAATGAGGTGGCTCAAAGTGCACATTTGTTTTAAGATGTCCCATTGTTCTTTGATGACACAATTGCTAATATTAAATTGCTTCTCTCCATGTGAAAGGCATCCCAATACTATTCATACTGTCTATGAGATGGTTTATACTATCCTTTAATATTTTTTAGATATATTCTATATTTGGTACATGGGTCATGGCCACCATTTCTCTAATACCTTCCTGTGTCCTATTTCCTTCACTGATTAGCATTTTAGAGAATCTCTTGATCTTTTTTGAAAATATCTGTTTAAATTCCCTTTGGCTCTCACAACTCTCATTTCACTATAGGGCATCGTTCAACATTACTTCTTGTTCATGGTGGTATTATATTTCCCTCTATGCCTCTCTGTACCTTTTGCATGGGGGAAACATCCTTTACAACGCAACTTTTACCACGCAGTGCCTTTACGACGCAACTTTTACAACGCAAACCATTACAACGCATTGCGCTGGGGGGCGCTCTAGGATAGGGAATAGATTTAATTTACTATCCAACACCTTCCCTAGTGTCCACGGGGACTGGAGTTGGAATAGTAAATTAAACTATTCACTATCCAGCACCCCAAAGCGCTATGCGTTGTAATGGTATGCGTTGTAAAAACCGCGTTGTAAAAGCATGCGATGTAAAAGCATGCGTTGTAATGTCATACATCCTTTGCATGGTAATCAACATGTGTTAAACCATAATCCTAAACATCACAATATTCCAATAATTCAGCTTCATCTAATAATGTAATATGTACGATTACACAATTCAAGTAAAGGATCCGAATCCTGTTTCGTTTCCCTGAGTAAGAATCAATTTTGCTGGAAATTGGAAAGAAAATCTTGCAATGTCTTTCTTGGTGACTCAAGTTGGTTGTTTGCTGTAGCAGTAGTTCCTCTGGTTCAGGTTGTCAGTCTGTTTTTCTATGTGATACAAGAATGTTTAGATTAAATTTGAGGTGTAGTCTCCCCTTCGCTTACATTGAAGCAATAGGTTGTTCTTGTTGATCCTCCTAGTTACCCACAATCTTATTCAAAGCTTTGTCTACTCTTACTTTTGAGGCTGCGCTTAAACATAGTTGCTTGTTTAAGTGGTCCAAGCACCATACGTTTGCTTGTAAAGAGGGCCTGCAGTCACAAAGAGTAAGTTTCAATAAAGTGATAAGTGAAAGTTGCAGGTTAAATGGCACAGAGGTGCCGATTCACAGAACTAACTTAAGACAAAATCCGAAAATTACTACTTTTGGTATTCACAGAAGTTAGAATTTTGTCTTAACTTTGTCTTAAGACAGACTTAAGACAGACTTAAGACAAAATCCTAACTTAAGTCTGTCTTAAGTTTGTCTTAAGACAAACTTAAGACAAAATCCTAACTTCTGTGAATACCAAAAGTAGTAGGTTTAGGATTTTGTCTTAAGTTAGTTCTGTGAATCGGGCCCAAAGAACTTAAAATATTATTCTCAGATCTTCATTGCTCAGGATTTTGTAGCTTTGGAGCTTCAATGTCTTCATGGTCATCAAAGGAAAACACTTATGACCACTTCTAAAGACACCTTAACATATCTCTATGGCTCAAAATGTTCCATAGCAGATGCCCGCAGAATAGGGTGACCAGATTTTGAGAACCAAAAACCCGGACATTTTAGAAAAAGAGAAGAAGGACTACAATTTTTCTCCACGGAATTGGCAGAATGATAGCTCCCATCAACATAGGATCGCCGAAGATGCATTAAGAAAATAAATAACATTTAATTTCTACAAGCAACATCATACCTATTAATTAAATTACTTAATTATAACAGCTGCTTGTAGCATCGCGCTACTAATAATCACAGACACAGCTTATGGTTTGACTGGAGCTTTATTCCTCACATCCAGTGTCAACCCTGTCCCTACTCTAACTGCCCTCATTCTGTCCTAGCTCCTCCTCTTCCCCTCAACCCGACTAGCTCCGCCCCCCCCAACTACTAGACTGTCAACTACATTACATCTCCCCCTTTCTTAATAAAACAAAACAAAACAGTGCTTCAATCCATCTCTTCAATGAGTCTCTTTGGTGGTTGGATATCACGACGTGGCCGCAAGGACATGGCCCCAGTGGACTCACTCAGCAAGGGTCCATTCTGCTGACCTCGGCCTTCTGTATCACCATGGTCGGGTTCTTCAAGTGCGAGAGTGCCAGTCAGGCTCACCAAAGGTCCTTTCATGTCTCGAGGACACTTCTTGAAGTGAGAGACGTTCCTGGTGATTCGACGTTGGTCAGATTCCGCAGTCAGCATGGTGCCCTTCTGTTGGGTAACCAGCAGTGGCTCATCACGGAATCGGCAATCAGTCTTTCTCTGTTGATCCTGTTTGACGAGGACATAGTCTCCTTCATGCAAGGATGGACACCTCGCTCTCCTTTTGGCATCGGCGTATGATTTCATTTTGTCCTTGTTATGTTTGTCAGTCACAGCTATCTCTTGGTGATTGTGAGTTGGCAACACAGCTTGCAAGGTGCCTTCCCATGTTGGGATGCGATTTCTCATCGGTCGCCCTAGCATGAGGGTCGCTGGGCATTGTCCGGTGGTTGAGTGTGGGTGGTCCTGTAAGCTCTGAGGACTTCATTCAGTGCGGCCTGCAGCTCCTTCTTCTCAGCCGTGGCTTGCTGAAATGTCTTTTTGATCGTAGCCATAAACCTTTCGATGGTGCCATTTGCTTGTGGCCAGAGTGGTGTAACTTTCCTGTGCTTGAAGTCCATGTGTTTTGCAAATGCACTAAATTCGTGTCCATTGAATGGGGGCCCATTGTCCGTCTTAACCTCTTTGGGGACACCCCATGTTGCAAAAACTTCATCTAGCACCTTGAGAGTGCAAGAGGCACTTGTGGACGATATTATTTGTGCGATGGGAAATCTTGAATATTCGTCAATTATGGCAACCACATATTTTCCAGACTGCAGCGGTCCGTAGAAGTCCATGGCAATTTCTTGCCACACTCCGCTGGGCAGGGTGGTCATTTGTAGTGGTGCCGGTGGGTTGCTTTTGTTGGTCAACTGGCAGAAATGGCAATCCTTCAGGGTAGACTCTACCATCTGGTCAAGGAAAGGAAACCAGACGCGTTCCCGGAGAGCTCGCTTTGTAGATACTACTCCTCTATGACCTTCATGGGCCAAAATGACAACTCCCTGCCGTAGTTGACTAGGAATCACAAGTCGTTGACCTTGTAGAATGACTCCATCGCTGGTGACCGATAATTCATCGCAGACATGCCGGAATGCTTGCATCTCTTGCCGGACTGTGGGGTCTATGTCTCCTTCTTGTGGGTCATGTCTCCACCGATTGGTTTGAATCCGGCGGAGTACGATCTGCAAGACGGCGTCTTGGGCGGTGGCCTCCCGGATGACGTTCATGGGAATGGCAGGTGGCAGTGCTTGATCAGCCACAAAGTGGATATACTCCTCAGCAATCGATGGTTTGGATTCCGATGATGGCTGAGGATGACGGGACATGTAGTCAGCCGGGTTCTCCACCTTCCCCGGTTTGTGAACAATGGTGAACGTGTACTCTTGCAGTCTGAGACCCCATCTCTCAATTCTCGGAGGCATCTTGGACCTTGGGTTGCCATAGATGGTGACCAGCGCCTGATGATCGGTGATCAAGGTAAAGTGCTTGCCATATACAAAAACATGAAAGTGTTCACATGCCCAGACCACCGCAAGACTTTCCTTTTCCGGCTGCGAATACTTCTTCTCGGGATCAGACAGGCTGCGACTGGCATAGGCAACAATCCGTCTCTGGTCAGAGTCGTTCTCATATTGCGCCAAGATGGCTCCCATGCCAACGGGCTGGCGTCTACAGTTATCTCAGTTTTCCGTTGAGGGTTGAAGTATGAGAGGCTGTCAGCCGACCCTACAGCGCGCTTGATGTCTTTGAACGCTTGCTCGCACTGAGGGGTCCAGTCGAATGGTTGACCCAGCTTGGTGAGGATCCGAAGAGGGTGACTGATGGTCGCATAGTCACGGATGTAGCGGGCACAGTAGCTGGCCATCCCCAAGAACGATCTCAAATCGTTAACGTCCTGCGGGCTCTTGGTATTGTTCAGGGTTGCAATCTTGTCCGGATCAGGCTTCATGCCCTCATCTGAGAAAATATGGCCAAAGAATTTGAGAGTAGCCTGGTGAAACTCACATTTCTCCTTGTTCAGCGTCAGATTTGCATCCAATAGGGCATGACAAACACGATCAAGAGCGATGTCGTGCTCACGAACATCGGACCCATAGACTAGGATGTCGTCGCTGTAGTTCAAGGTGTTGGGGATGTGCTGAATAAGCTGCCGGATCGCTTCCTGAAAAATTTCTGCGGCGGAGGAGACGCCAAAGCTCAGCCTTTTGTACCTAAAAAGGCCAAGGTGGGTTGCAAACGTCGTGATGTAGCGAGATTTGGTATCTAATTCGAGCTGTGATAGCCTTTGTTTAAGTCCAGCTTCAAGAATACCCTTGCGCCATTCAGTGCAGCGATCATGTCGCTCAGATGCGGTCCAGGGTGTCGCTCCCTTTCAATCGCAGTGTTGGGTAGGCGCATGTCAACGCACAGTCTCACCTTGTTGGGAGTCCCTTTCTTAGGCACGATGACCACTGGCGACACCCATGGGGTTGGGCCATCCGTGCGCTCTATGATGTCCGCAGGCAGGAGTTCTTGAAGTTCGTCCTCGACGGCACTTTGAAGATGGAATGGAACACGTCGTGGGTGCTGAGCAACTGGTTTGATCTGTTCGTTAATGTGCAGATGAATTTGGCACCCTTTCAGCTTGCCCAGGCCCTGAAATAGCGTGGGAAACTTGCTAACACAGTTCTGGTTGTCATTGACTTTGAATAAAATAGCCACCAGACGAAGACGCTCTGCCGTGGGAAGACTGAGTAGGCAGTCGGCTTCAGGCCCTTTGATGACATGGATGACCGCTGGTATGGTAATGGTGTCAAGAGTGAGTGTCGTGTGAAATTTGCCCAGACAAGGGAGTGGCTTTTTGGACATCCACGTGAAAACACGGACTGGTGCAAAAGTCAATGGGGGCTTCGGGGTCATTTTCTCGTAGTCCGTAACAGGAATGTAGTTTAGTGAAGCTCCGCTGTCCATTACAAATTTGGTGTCATGATTCCCCACTTTAATGTCTAGGCGTGGACACTTTTTGAGTTGGTCAGGATCTGCAATCATGTTTAAGTATTCAACGGTGTACGCCGATTCCCTGGATGATGATGATCTCGAGTCCCGAGACGGGGATCTGCGTTCCCATTGTGACCTGCGTGATTCTCGGCTGGAATGTGATGAGCCTGGGGACCGCATGGACTCACCTCGAACAGCTCGTATGTGATGCTTTCTTGTGTCTGAGCGAGACGATCTCGTTGTCTCACTTCGCCTTTCCTTGCGATAGTCTCCACACATTGCTTCAAAGTGGTTCGACCGCCCACATTTCCTGCATCGCTGAGCCATGGCAGGACAGGTGTCTGCATGGGGATAGTCATATCCACATCGGTAACATCGTTTAGTCCCTTCTGGCTTCCGGTCCCTTCGCCCGGGTTCTCTCCTCCTGTATTCTGGGCGTCTTTGGCGCGACGACGGTCTCTGTCTCCATTGCTTCTCTTGCGAGTACTTTTGTCTGCTACTGGGTTTTTCTTGAACGCGGTGCGCCTGCTCATGACTTACACTGTGTCCTGTTTCAATGGTGGCGGCGTGTTCTTCAGCTTGGTCATAGACACGAGTCATTTCTTCGATCTCTTCTAATTCATGTGGTTTTCTCAGCAGCCGCCTTCTGAGTGTTTCCGAGTGGCAACTGGTTATGATTTGCGATTTGATGGCAGCGTCAGTCGAGAAGGTTTCGAATTCACAGTGTCTCGACAGCCTCCGCAGCCGGGTGATGAATGCACTCATTGCTTCCTCTTTTCCTTGACACGCTTGATGAAATGCATGGCGTTCATAGTCCACATTCCTTTTGTGGAGGAATTTCTTGTTTAACGCCTCCCGTACCTTGTCATAGCTTCCAGCATCTGCAGGCGGGAGGTCCTTGATTATTTTGCTTATTTCTCGGCCTGCTAGGTTGCGGAGGGCAATTAACTTTTCTTTGTCCACCGTCACTTTGGACCCCTCAATATAATCTTCGAAGTCTTCTAGCCATTCTTGCCACTTAAGGCCCATGCTCCCTCCCGTGGTCACGGTCAGGGGTTCTGGGGCTCGCAGATGCGATCCTCCCGCGATGATGGGCTTAGCTTCATTCCGTTGTGGTGAAGTATTGGGGGTCACCATTGGGTCGCTGTTTCCCTCTCACTCTTTCCTTTGCCTGTGCTTGTTTTCTCACTACACTACTTGCGTTTGTCAATGTTTGTTTGCTTCTTCTCACCAATGCTTGTTTATTTGCTCTTGTCAATGCGTGTTTATTTGTTTTTGTCAATGCTTGTTTATTCTTACTCGCCAATGCTTGTTTATTGCTGTATGCCTGACTTCAAAATGGCCGCTCTACAATGACCAAGGGGTCTGTCTTGAAAGTTGTCTGACTCCAAGATGGCCGCCGTCACTGCATGCACACGAGGCTTTCTCTCTTTCTTCACTCGGTCCCAGTTCACTCAGGACTCACCGGCAGGCGACTTCAGGAGGCAGCACACAACAGCATTCACTTTTCTCCTGCCACTGCTACCACCAGGTGAGGTTGGGGTGGGCTCCCGCCTTACTTTGCAAGGTCCCGCGCTTTCTTCAGCGACAGCGTGCCGAAACTCACGCATCGAGCGTGAGATTTTCCGACGTCGACGAGCACTCGAGCCCCGGCTTCAACACGCTCGGTGGCGCTTGCCAGCGGGCCTTTGGGGGCAGCGTCCTCCGCGCTTGGGCACTTCTTCTTCGCTCTTGGGTGCTCGACAGGGTCGGAGTGGGCTCCCGACTTCTGCACTTCCAGTGCTCACCTGAGGCACACGCTTCCAGCGTGAGTTGCGCTTCGGCGCGATCAGCTTCTTTTCTTCGAGCGGTTCAGCGCTCGTTCCTTCGGTCCCTCTTGGCTCCCTCACGGTCTCTGGAGGGGCAGGGTCACCGGCTGCTGGCCACTCTGCTCGGGCGGCAGCTCAGCTTCAATCGGCAGCGTTCTCCTCGATGCTGCCCTGGACAGGGCGCTCTCGTGGGGGTCTGTGGACAGTGGGATTGGTCATCCCACCCTCGTCGCCAGTTGTAGCATCGCGCTACTAATAATCACAGACACAGCTTGTGGTTTGACTGGAGCTTTATTCCTCACATCCAGTGTCAACCCTGTCCCCACTCTAACTGCCCTCATCCTGTCCTAGCTCCTCCTCTTCCCCTCAACCCGACTAGCTCCGCCCCCCCCAACTACTAGACTGTCAACTACATTACACTGCTAACGAACACAGCTTTAGAACAACCCAAAAAGTGCTTCTCACTGTTTTCAGTCGACCCTCTCTAAAAACAGGGGCATGAGCTAAAATTGCCGAAATCTGCCTCGACAGCTGGTGGAAAACTGGGACTGTCCGGGCAAATCCGGGACATCTGGTCACCCTACCACAGAACCTCCTTGTCATATGATTTGCATTCATTCTGCCTCTGAGCCCCTTTATAATGTGTATTTGCTCATGTGCTCTGCCTCTAACATTTATCGTACTGCACAATTGCTGTTTGCTATGTAGCTGATATGCACACACAGTATAAAAATATTTTCTTATTTGTTAATAGTGTTTTCCAAGGTAATGTGCTATAGATTCATGAAGTGAGACATTTAAAGGAAAGAAGAGCCGTTTTATATGAATGTGCAAGGTAATTCACACACTTTGATTTCCACTCCATATCACAGATCACAGGTTAATTTGTCACAAGAATGTACTACTTAAAGCCTATTCAAGGGCTTCTTGGGGAAAGAGGAGCTTGAGACATTCCAGAAGGAGCATCTTTGACAAAGAGTCTGCCAAGGCCGCCTTCCATCACTTGCTATCTGGTTGTCTAGAGAACAGTGACACAAGAGAGACAAAGACCAGCTTTGCCTAAGAGCAGGCGATAGACTGGAAAAATATGAATTCAGTGAGAAGATGTGTGTGTGTGCCATTAGGGAAGCTCCTATTTTTGCAAAGATTTCGGTGCTAATGTAAACATTAGCTAGGACTAGCGAAAAAGGGATTCCACAAAAGATTTAATTCAAAATTGCCACCAATTATGCTGTCAATATTCATCCTATTCACATGTTTTGTCTCTATTGTATCAACTATAATGCTTCAATCTACAGTTATGCTTTATCATGAACTCTTCACTGAAACCAGGCTTTAATGTATTAATAATGCCTTGTAAAATAACAGTGTAGATTTCTTGTGTGTGTGCATCCTTCAGGGATAAGTATTCCAGGGATGTATGACGTTACAACGCATGCTTTTACCACGCATACTGTTACAACGCGGTTTTTACAACGCATACCATTACAACGCATAGCGCTTTGGGGTGCTGGATAGTGAATAGTTCAATTTACTATTCCAACTCCAGTCCCCGTGGACACTAGGGAAGGTGTTGGATAGTAAATTAAATCTATTCCCTATCCTAGAGCGCCCCTCAGCACAATGCGTTGTAATGGTTTTCGTTGTAAAACCTGCGTTGTAATAGCACTGCGTGGTAAAAGTTGCGTTGTAAAGGATGTTTCCCGTATTCCAGTAACCCACTAAAATAAAATGTATTATTCCCGATCGCTGATAGGATCTGATCTGTATTGCCCAATATATATTTTCTTCAGATAAACCATGAGAGATGTATGGGCCTCAGCTGGAGCATGATAAGTTGAAACAGACCTATCTTGCCTGAGGGCCAAGCAAAATGTGCTGGGCCATGGTTACAAGGGAACTTTTAAAAATGTACCATCCTATTCACCTCACCTCTCTCACCCCTTGGATACTATTTAAAGACCCATCCTTTCTTTCTCAACTGATGCCCTGTCACAAGCCAAACTAAGCACTGCCTTTTATCTCTTGCCTTTTATTCAACTCTGTTGCATGTACCCTCACCCCTGTCTGCATGGGGAAACATGGTGAGTGTAATAGTACAAAGACCAACAACACACCGCAGTATGCAAGCACATGAACACAGGATGAAAGGACAACAGCAACCAGGGAGTGGGGAAGCAGTGTCTCACTAGATCAGCATGTTGATAGGGAGGATTATCACTCACTCGAAACACAGACCAAGGATAGGACTGCTTGACGCAAGGCAGAATGTTCCTATGTATTCTAATGAAGCTGCCAAAGGAATTGAAATCATTATTTGAGAAGGACATATTGGAGCCTGTGAAGAGACTACACAATTAGTATCTCCATCGATGTTTTCAGAAAGGGATCTGAAGAAATGTGTATGTGTATTGATCTCTGCAGACTAAAACAATGGCATTTTTGTTTAACAGTCCCCTCTGCCCCACACTAAAAAAAATGATAACTCAGAGCCCGATTCACAAAGCGCCTCTGCACTTCTGGTGTAGCCCCCGCAGTCGTGGCAGGGGTCCGGCACTCGTGACGGGACCTCCATACTACAGGCACCCGTTGCGGAGGTCACGCCATAAGTGTGGAAGACATTTGTGAATCGGCCCCTGAGTTAGCAGAGACTATGATTGTTTTCCACTATGAACAAGGCTATTACCAGATAGTGTGGCATCTTCTTTATTTTGCTACCATAGTGTTCTTTGCATCTGACAAAATGTTCCAGCTTAAGAGGAAGCCATTTGGTCCAGACTCAGTGATGGCAGTTCTCCATAAGATAATGATTGAACTGTTTAGAGACGACACAGCAGAGGTCTGGCATTTCCAAGGAGAGAATGTGCTGGAGCTTAATAAGAGACCAGTGAATATGCTCTGCATAGGGAACTTACTATAAAAAGAGAAAACAGTAGGGTTTACGAGCAAGAAATCACTAGGGATGTCGTTAGGAATAGATATAGTTCATTATGTATTATCAGAGATGCTCCTAAGCTGAACTATAAAGTATGTTCTAGGAATGGTAGAGTCCTACTTGCCATTCTTTAAGGGCTTTGTGGACAGGGCTGTAAATATGAGTTCACTGTTTAAGATGGTTATTATATTCTAAAAAAAAAAAGATTGGTGCCATATATGTTTGATGGTGTTAAGGACTCTAGGTTCATGTTGGGACCCTAATAAAAAAAAAACAGTGCCTTTTTTGTTGGGAATGAGACACTGTTATCCAAAGGTTGTGAGAGCAAGAAGTTTGTTTTAAGGATAAGGTGGAGGCACGCTTTTCCTACTCCGTAACATTAAAGGGGGCACAGGCATGTGTTTGCAGTGTGAGGAAGGAAGAAGGAGAGAACCAGCATTAACTCTCCAAATAAACAAGAAGGCCATCCAAGATGAGTGGCGGCAAACCCCTTAGGAGAAAGCAAAGATTCTCAGTAGTGGAAACAATAACCCTATCTTATTCATAGTATTGTTCGTTAGCTCAGCAATTCATCTGGTTTCTCAGTGGCCTGGGAAACCTGAGGCGCTCCTGAGCTAACAAAAAATACTTTTACTACATGATTCACTGATACTGGACCTCCAAGGTGACTTGCAATGTCCTTATATTGTGCGGCAGGGGGTTCTTTATTCCCTCTAATGCATAGTCACATTATCATTTTCCGACAAAACACTAAAATCCTTGGTTCTTGTTCTTTCATATGAAAGAGATAGGATGTTTGCAATCCTAGAGAATAGAAATAGAATCGCCTGTGCATAATTAAACAAACCAAAAGGCAGGCAGCTTTTTTAAAGATAATGAAATCAGTTTAATATGTCAGAGAGATGCTATCATTCCTATAATTTACCTAGGGCATGCAAAAACATTTTTTTCATAAACATCTCTGTTTTGCTTATCATCGGTCATCTCTAAAACAGAGCAGAAAAAAGAAAAGCAACATTTTGCTTTTGATTTTTTGAACAGTTTTAATTATGTACTACCTTTTCACTTGCCTGCTGGCAGGTGCCACTGTGACTTCAGAACTCAACTATAGTAAATTAATACAGTACAGCATGTACATTATTTCTTTATTACAGTTGACTAGGTGTGTCACAAGTCACCTGTTATAAGAAAATTAGAGATGGGTTTTAATACAGATATTGCAGGATCCCATGTACTGTACATTAATTACCAACACCAGAGGGACTGCCTTCTGGTATAGTGGGGGCAGAGAATCCCATCTTCCTGGGCCTCCTCTTCTTTGCTGTTTCTGCAAGAAGGAAAGAAAAATAAGACACTGATTATTAGTAGTGCTATCTACAATTATTTTAAAGTGCATGTCATAATTTACAGGAAACAAATGTACTTCTTAAGGAAACCAACCCCACATTTCGACTTTAACCTCCACCCTAAAACAGTAACCTGTCATATAAATTAGTCATAAATACAAATGGTATTGCTCTTCTTCTTTTCTAAATGATTTTTTGTTATCGTTAGACTCAAACAATATTGTGCTGCACCTAATGGAAGAAGACTGTGCAACGACAGGAAAGGACCAACCACTCCTCCTCGGTCCTCTCACCTTCCTGCATGAAAATCTAAGTTTTAGCATACCTGGGCTGACTCTACCTGCTGACATCCTAACTGAATTCCACTCATCATGGATTCATGGAACCAATCTTTTTAAAATCTCAATACACTGCACTACAGCTTTACGATATCCACTTCACTCCCAACCCTCCAGACTCTCTCGCTCACATACACCCCGCCCTCCACCCCCCACCTACAAAGTCTAAAGAAACCATAATGTATAACATAGCTTGATATATCTTGTACGCATTTAATTATATATATATCTTCCATATTCATCCACACAGAAACTGCACTCCACATAGTGCTGGATATTCAATTTATTTAAATCTTCATGGCAACCATAAAAGTGTCAGATGCATTTCGGCTCCTACAGAGCCTTTCTCTCTCTCTCTCTCTCTCTCTCTCTCTCTCTATATTGGTTTGGTATGCAAGCTCCGGTTTTACCTATTAAAAGGCTTGATGCTTTCTAAAATGTCCGAGTGCGTCTATGCTTTGTGGGCAACTTGGAGCTTCAATTTACACGCCGCGGCCCAGCCGTAAGAGACGCACCGCCCTTTGATGCTAGGGGCCACGGGGCTCTGTATACAACGAAGCTCTGTTGTGGGGCATTTTAAGAGGATTTATACCGGACTTGTGTGCTGAGGCCCATCTAAGGGTTTTTTGTCAACAGCATGATTTATGTGCACCCATTTGGGTTAATACTACTGACTGCCCTACAGGACCCAGAAATCACTACATGCTCAACGGAGCAGCCCATTGGAGGGTGACATTTTTGATTTAACTGGAGGGTGTGGCAGCACAGCACGAGATTGTCGAGCCTCTGAGGAAAGTGCAGAGAAGCACTGAAATGCGTCAGGCGAAGATGACATGTAAAGCTGAAATTTCAGATTGGTATGCAAGCTCCGGTTTTACCTATTAAAAGGCTTGATGCTTTCTAAAATGTCCGAGTGCGTCTATGCTTTGTGGGCAACTTGGAGCTTCAATATATATATATAATTAAATGCGTACAAGATATATCAAGCTAAATTATACATTATGGTTTGCTTGGATTATATATATATATATATATATATATATATATATATATATATATATATATATATATATATATATATATATATATATATATATATATATATATATATATATGTGTGCTTAATTTTAGCCATTGCTTTGCGGTAATCGGCATAAACACTTGATTGTCAACACCAGGGCTTGTGACATATTACCTGCTGCCTAAGCCATTCTTATAGCCTTGGAGGCCTGAAATAGTCAGAATTGTCACACTTGTGGGAGTGTGATGTTAGTAGTTGTGTTGTTACTATCAATGGCAGCATGGCAGGGGCAATGTGTGGTGCAAGCTGCAGTGGCCTTCTAACGAGAGCCCTGACACTTATTTTTTTTTAACAAATTAAGCACTGATATATTCACTGAAAAAAAACATAGGTTACAAGGACGTTATAGTTAGGGTCAGACTTTACCTGCACAAAACCAGTGAAATTCAGCAGTTATAGTTAGCTGAGAGCTAACTATAACTCGCGCCCCTGCAATTCACTGCTTATGACCTCACATATTACATCCCTCATGACATGGTCAGTGACAGCACTGATGACATCACTGATGACACCTCGCATGACATCACAGATGACATCACTGATAACATCATCCAGTGACTGTGAATGTTTTTTAAAACTTTATGAGTGTTAAATATACATACTAAGGTGTATTGGTGTATAAGTGGGTGTATGAGTGCCTGTATGGATGATTCAGTGGATGTGTGACTGACTGTATAGGTGAGTGTTTAAGTGTGTTGAATTTATGGGTGAGTGACTGGTTCTGTGAATGTTTGTATCAGTCTCGTAGTTGATATCTAAGTGGCTGTATGGGTGTGTGACTGGGTATGTGAGTGGCTGTATGGGTGATTGGTTGGTTATCTGAGTACCTGTATGTATGTCTGACTGTCTGTGTGGGTGGGTGAGGGGGTTTGTGTGTAGATCAGTGAGTGGGTGTGTAAGTACTGGTATGTGTCAGTGAATGGGTTTGTGAATGTTTGTGTGGGAGTGGGTGTATGAAAGGTTTTGTGGGAGTGTGAGTAGGTCCGTTAGTAATGTTGTGGATAATGCCACCCCTGATGTCATCAGTGATGACATTTTAGATGTCATCAGTATTGACATCAGTGATGTCACTGACCATGTCATGCCTGAGTGAAGTAATATGTGAGGTCAGTCACAGTGCAGTGCGGGCTGGCGAGTTATTGTTAGCTCAGTTAACTATAACTGCTCAATTTCACCGGTTTTGTATGAGTGAAATCTGACCTTAACTATAAAATCCCTCTAACCTTTTGTTTTTTCAGTGAATTTCTAAGGTTTTTTAACTAGTAGTCACGTTTACACAGTGGTGGAGAAAGGGTAGCTGGGCCTCTGAACAGCTCTCAGGAATCCCGCTGTGTAGGACTTATAGGAGGTACCCGGAGGGCTTTTTGGCCCCAAGGTCCCACAGCTGTATAGTGGACTTCATCCCCCAACCAGTAGTGCACCACAAGCTGCATTTGCAGATAGTGGAGAAAGGGGTCATGGCATCTGAAGGCCTCCCACCTTGTGGTTTATATTAGAGATAAGAGGAGAGGGAGTTGGCCCCCAAGGATTTCCTTGGCGCCAACTACACCTCCTGTTACCTCCAGTAATTCCCATACAGCATGATTGCTAAGAAGAAGTAGGAGGCCAAGCCCCCTTTCTCTAACACTCTGCAAATGCACCTCCTGGAAAACTTCTAGTTGGGGGATGAAGTCCCCTTGGCTCTTGAGTGTCCTTGGGGGTCAACCAGCTCTCCTGTTACCTCCAATAAGACCCACACAGCTGGAATGCTGAGAGGTTGTCAGAGGCCATGTCCCCTTTCTCTACCACTCTGGAAAAGCACATGCTGGTGCACTGCTTGGGCGAAGAAGTCCACTTTAGTCCTCAGGCCCACAGGAGGCCAATTGACCTCATCCCCTGACCAGCAGTTCACTTCAAGGTGCAAGAAAGGGGGTGTCGTCTCTGACCACTTCTCAGTAATCCCACTGTGTGAGACTTAGTGTGGTAAGAGGAGGTTTTGTTGGCCCCTAAGAGCCATCAGCAGACAAGGGGACTTCATCCCCCAACCAGCAAAGTGAGAAAGGTGGTGGGGCATCTGGTGAGATGCGAGCTTTGAAAAAAAAGTTTTTAAGTTCTACGAAGGCGAGCCTCGTGGCCCCACTTCACTGGACCATTTAGGGCCCGGGGACCCCATCCACCGGGTTCTGCCCCCTTTCCTTTCTTTTTTTTCTAAAAAGGAAAGAGGGCAACGCAGCCCCCTTCCTGAGGCTAATTTCCACCTCGGGGACCCCATCCCCCAGGGCCAGGCTTTATATACTTTTTTATAAAAGGGGAGGGGGGCCAAGTGGCCTTCCTCCGCAGGCCAATTTCGGCCCAGGAAACCCTATCCCCCACGGCCAGGCCACCTCGTTGAGGACTGCGAGAGAAGCCTGCAGGCCCCCGTGGTTCCGGCAGGCTCCCCGCTTCTTTGCGGGAGCCGGCATTGCTTTTTACACACAGGGAGCTGCTGACATGCAGCCCCCATGTGTAAAAAGTAAAGTTCTCCGTTTTCAGCCAGCAAGAGCTAAATGCTCTTGCTTTCAGAAACCAGAGCATTTGTTTGCTATAGAATGGCAGGAGTGGTGCTCCCACCATGCCATAGCAAACTGCATTGTCCCAGCAGTGGGCACCTCGGGACATTGCTGGAGGACAGGAGGACTGCCACCCTGGGGGGTGGCAGTCCCCAGGGCCATCTAGGGCTCCTAGAGGGGGGCCGTGCAGCCCCCCTCCTTCCTTGAGTAAGGGCCTGCCCCGCGGAAGTGGCGGTCACCGGGCCCAAAACGGCCCAGTAGAGGGGCCACCCGGCTCCCCTGCCATTTCTGAATTGTAGAGTTTGGCCGCGGGGAGGTGGTGGGCACCTGGACCAGGGGGGCCTCCCCTGTACATTAGCCCTGGGAGGTGGCTGTCCCCGGGGCTGCGTGGGGCCAAGTGCGCCAGCACCTCTTTAATTATGTTTGCCCCGGTGAGGTGGCAGTCTCAGGGGCGCGGGGTGTCACCTAGGCACCCCCGCTTTAACTCTTAAACTGCCCCTGGTGCCGGAGACCTTTATTTAATGAAGAGCAGGAGACCACACTTCGTTTTTTTTGTTCATTTCAGCGGGAGTTGTAATCCAATGCGACTCCCACCGAATTATTTTCTTAAAAATGCTTGTTTTGCACTGGAGGATCCCTGTGGGACCCCCCAAGAGGCCTAGGGGGTCAGTGTGTTTCTACCCTGCCCCCTTATCTTTTTTTAACATTTTTTCTTGTGACTCGGTTCTACCGAGTTACAAGATGGCTGCCAACACTTCCTGGTTTGAAGTGTTGGCAGCCAATAATATCTCAGGCACTAGATCGGGAGGGGTCGCGGATCCACTGTGGCCTCAGTTGTATATCTGAGAAATCTCTAAATTTAACAGCAACTACTGAACGGATTTACACCATTTAACAAATACAGTGCTTTCTGGACCAAGAGCTACCTTTTCACCAAATTTGGTGTAATTCCGTTCAGCAGTTTGGTCTAAAGTTTCCTCTAGAAATTAACAAAGAGAAAAAAGTATTTTGGGTCCCCCCTTTTTCTCTGCCCCTCTTGACGGATCACCCTGAAATTTTCAAGACAGCAGCTGAAGTGAGCGTTAAATTCGTTTTGAATATTTCGCAAAGTTTCGTCAAACAGCGCCAAAGTTATTGGCAATTGAAAAAACACTCTTCCTATGGAAACTCTTTCCTAACTATAACTACCTACTGGGGACCGCCAGTAGGATATAGATAGATAGATAGATAGATAGATAGATAGATAGATAGATAGATAGATAGATAGATAGATAGATAGATAGATAGATAGATAGATAGATAGATAGATAGATAGATAGATAGATAGATAGATAGATAGATAGATAGATAGATAGATAGATAGATAGATAGATACCTTATGGCATAAGTTATACTTACTTGAGATAACCATAACTGGTGAATTTCACTGGTTTTGTATGCTTGAAAGAACATGGTTTAACTGACATTTTGACTTAACTATAATGTCCCTTTAACCTTTGGTTTTTCAGTGACTATGGGGCATATGTAGGTAATTTACATTTTGCGATTCTCAAATAGCGATTTTTAAGGAATCGCTATTTGAGAATTGCAAAATGGAATGTAGGTAATGAATCAAAAAAATTTTGCGAATCCCTAAAATTCCTTAATTGCGATTAGCAAATTGCGAATCGTAATTAAGGAATGAGTGTCCCATTCATTCCTACGGGCCAAGAGGCCCATTGAATGAATGGGGATACATTCTCAAATTGCGATTTTCTATGAGAAAATCGCAATTTGAGAATCGCAATTCCAAGGGTGCCAGGGCGTCCAAAGGACACCTGTTGCACCCCTGGAATGTGCCTGTAAGTACATGTGGCGCACATACATGCCCTAAGGGCATGTCTGTGCGCCACATGGCACTTTGAATTTTAAAAAAAAATCATTTTGACAGGAAATCGCAAAATACCATCTACTTGGAGTAGGTGGTATTTTGCGATTCCTTAAGCCAAAATTGCAATTTAAAAGGCACCCCTACATAGCATTTAAGGAATCGCAAAATTGCGATTCCTTAAATGCTTGAGCAAAATAAGGAATCGCAATTTTTGCGATTCCTTAATTTGCTATGTGGCACCTACATACCAAAACGCCGTTTGCGATTCGGAAAGGCCAGGCATTTGTGAATCGCAAACGCCTTCCTGAATATGCCCCTATGACATTAAAAAAATGTAAACATCACTTACCTGTCTCCACAACCTTAGCGCCAAACAGGTCAAGGAGACCTTTGTCTCTGTCTATGATAGGTCAGAGGTTCATGACCTGCCGCTGAATGTGAGGGGGGCAAGAGCTTGCTGTGCTGCACTCTCCCTAGAGCAGGGTCCACTCCAGCAGGTGGTACCTCTTGCCAGGCCTGCTGGTAACTTGAAGGGGAAGTTACTGTGCAAAATACTACCAGTACAGCCACCTCCTCCTCCAGAATAATTTTGGGGTGAGCACCATCCTAGCACCAACATCTGGCGATTGCAGCAGCCTTCTGTGGCCAATGCCTGCCTCTGCCATATCTGTAGAGGGATGTCGAGTCTTAGAAAAGCAAAAGAAGTAGATGGGGAGACAAATTAAAAATAATAGCAAGGGTCAGGAAACTATACTGAAAAGGAAAACAAATTACGAAAATTTGGAGAGGTGGACGGGAAATGATGGTATAGAGCTGGATGAAATAGGAAACATGAGGGAACAGAGTTAGGAAGAACCTGGCAGGAGTCAGAGTGTCACTTTCTAATCAACATGGCTGTGCACCTGCATCATGTGTCATCTCGTTTTGTGCTATCTGTGAACAAAAAAGGAGTCTTCGCATCACTTTTTTGCGCGAAACGCTGGGAGCTGCATTTTGCATAATTTTTGGGGAATTTCATCTAATTTTGCTCAGTGGTAATTACGTGATTTTTTTTTACACCCCTAGTGTGCTTGTTGGTAAGTACATGTTGCTGTGTTTGAAAATGAGTCCATGCATATGAGTGTGTGTGTGTGTGTGTGTGTGTGTGTGTGTGTGTGTGTCTGTGTGCGAGTGTGTGTGTTGTGGGCGCAAGCATAGGTGAGAGAGAAAAAACAGAAAGCCTCTGTGAGCGTGTGTGTAGTTGGTATGCAATTCATGTTCATTGGCATCTCTGTGTTTGCCTGTATGAATTTCTATATTTGCTGATGTGTCTTTCCGAACTCCTACGTATGGTTGTGGGTGCCTTTGAGAGGGAAGAAGAGAGAGAATGGGAAAGAGGAGAGGGGATTATATATGAGACTATTGTACACAGAAATATCATCTGACATAAATATTGTGTCCTAAATATAATCTAAATGTAGTTTGCACAAAACTGTCATCATATTCGGCTTAGATTTTCTATTACTAACTCCAATGGGACAATAGTTTTGTAAACAATATTTATGTTGGAGGATATTTTGACTGCAATATTCTAGCGCGGTGCCGGGGAGAGAGGCAGAGAGGAATTGTGCTTTACTTACTGGGTAATATGATATCTAGCAGGGCAACGGTGGTTCACACATTGGAGCTAAGTGGAAAGTCACATGGAAATGGTCCTTAACATACAGGATCAATGTGGAATCTGACATGATATGAAGCAAAGAGCCAATATGAGAAGCGGTATGGCAACTTTGCTGTACATTCTTTGCCAAAGTGGTCATTGACATGACAATGGTGCTTTAAATTCTGGGGAGAAATTAAGAACTGATTTAACAATGGTGCCTTCCATTCCAACATAGCATTACACTTGCATGACAATTGTGCTTTATACATGCGACAGTTGTGGTAGCTGACATGGCAGAGGGCCTTTAGATACTGGGCAATGCGTATTATATTTATTAGTGCAATAAATAACTCAGGATGGTAATGTGTGCTATACATACCTTGAAAACGTGTACACTGGCATTATGACAGCACCAAACCTTTTTGATAACTGTTTGGCTTGAGGTCTGAACCTGTAAATGGATAACTCTGGGGATAATCTCAACTTGTCCTGGTCCCCAGCCTTGGGACTCTGAGCAGCCATTTGACAAATTCAAAAGCACCACTGGTATACAGCAAATCACTGGAATAATTCATCAACAGGCAGACATGGGCTGAAAGCACCCTGTCCTGTGGCAGGTTTTGAGCTTTACAATGCAAGATTATTTGCTGCTGTGCTCGTGTCAACTCTATTGGTACATGCAAGTTTGCTGACGCTATAGCGTACATACGTTACTTAGCACCGTACAGTGTTGCTTTGCATTCCACGAGCCCCCACGCAAAAATTTAGCGAATCTGGGCCCTAGAGTCTAGCGAGGTTGCAGTGAGAGAGAAGAAGGTAGTGCAAAATCTATTGTACTGATGTTTGCTATTCCTATCCCTGGGCCAGGTTTGCAAATGCTTTGCGTCACATTTGTGTTGCTTTTCTAATGCAAACCCAATGCAAAGTGTTCACGTGGGATTTACTATCCAACACAAATTGTGATTTGCATTGGATAGTACCTCGAAGTGGCGTAAAGTTGCGCAGTGTGCCGCCTTGACTTACTCTGCATCAAGGGGGAGCTCCATGAGTGGTGCATGGGTATTTCCATGCAACCACCTATGGGTTTTCATGCAAATCCCTACCTACGAAGAACTGTAGACAGGAATTTGCACCAAAATCCTATGCCTCCTGAAGGCAGACACACTACTCCTCTATTTCCCACTTTGCATATGTGCTGCATTGTACAACACGGTGGGAAAAGCCTCACAGCATAGTTTTATACTGGAATGGACCCTTCCAGTCCAAAAAACAATGCATCAGACAACGCAAACTCTAGTGCATTATGGCGCTAGCATTTCTGGATTGGTGATCGACTGCCTAAAGTGTGCCTGCGCAGAAAGAGGGCAGAACTTCTTACATCTTAGCAGATATGGTGCTGTTGCGCTCTCTCCCTTCCGCACAATGCAGCGCAGTTACTCAACTTGCCGCCCTGTGTTGCTTGACTTCGTGATTAATCTGGTTTGAGATTTTTTCCAAATAACCAGAGTTTTGTCTCAATAAAGATGTGTCTACCCAGAACCCTGAAGATCACTGAATTCATGAAATTTGTGAACCAGAAAGAGGGGTTTCAATGTATCTTATTAAAAGATAAAATGGAACAGTTGACATCAAATGAAAGGCATTTGTTCCATAAAAGTTTTAGGAAAGTTTCACCAACATCAGTCATTGCATGATCTTGAAATCCTTAATGCAATGTGAAGCACACAATCTTACCACAAAGTGTAGTGTGAGAATGGCTATGAGAACGTGACACAATGTTTAAAGGGCTGTGAAACGGTGGCTAGTGGCCAGTGAACTATTTTGCCACGCCTTGAAAGAGATGTAAGTTTTGATCACAAGTTTTACATAAAAGTTGTTTGGAATTGCAAGTGAAATTTAAAAATAAACAATGATGTCAAAGAGGCTATGAGTAGAACTAATGTGAATAAAGGTGATTCGGCGTGCATCAGACGGAATGATTCTGTTACAGAGCAGAACTCAGTCTATTTCAGTCCTTCGAGACTCCCACAATCCTTGAGTACAGCTGTTCCTGAGGCTGTTGGACACGGGTGGAATTTCAATTATGTGGGCTTGTTCGGTTGTCAAAGGGAAAAGGGAAAATGTGATCCTTGAAATGAAGTTGCTGGAAATGAAGGCATTGAGGGTTTGCAAGGAGATAGGGTTCAGACACCTGGTTGGGGATAAAAAAAACAACTGGATCCTCAGAGCCCTAAGGACTGGATGTATCATCTGTCAGGGTCGCAGCTCAATGTTGTGTTTGACCAGGATCTGTGCTGCAACACAGGCGGGTCTTTTTGCTGTGCCACAAAGGAGTTGTTTGCAAGGAGTCAAAGAAATCCTGATTTATTAATATCTGTGAGGCAGGAATAGATCTGTGACTGCTTGAGAATAGCTGTGAATGGAGGGATGGAGGCCTGAAAGGGACAATAAACCACTTTCTCTACGTTATCGCTCACATGGTGCCCGCATCACAGTATTTATAATCAATGCCACAGCTAACGAAACATTGTGAAAGGTGCATTGGAGAATGGGGCAGGGATCCGAAGGCGTGCAGCTGTTCTTGACACCTTGAAAGCTGTCTGTCATGCACAGCATCCCCTTTGCCAAGCACTGGTACATTTCCTTGCGAACAAGAAGTGATGAATGCCCGCTTACCACCCCCTTGCTTGGTACTCACAAGGACCTGCATGATAATATTGAAATTCACCAATGCATTTGTAAAGTGCAATATAACTATGGCACACAGGCTGTGTGACTGAAAAATCCCATAGGACATCTCGCGTCAGGTTCATATGGTCTGGGACTACCGACCACCCCCTCCCTGTCCTGTGCACCACCACATCAACCCTTAAAGTAATTAGCCATGCGAGGAGTTTTCTTTGGAAGGCAGGGGGTCTCACCACCCCCCGGCCATATTTATTAAAATATGAAAACAAATTAAAATTGTTGAAATAAAACATTATTTACACAATCATTAATATGCAAAATTCTGACATTAGATTTACAGCAGTGTAGACAGGTATGAAAGGGCTAACCTTAACAAAATGTCTAATACAGCGTGTTTCCTAACCGAGTCTAACATCCTACGTGTGAATTTTGTATCCTAGCATTTTTGGGCCTACGGCAAGGTCGCTAACCGGTGTCAGATCCTTATTATCCAGCTACGCCCTCACGTATGAGTGCGCATGCGTAACAGGGCCCGGTTACCGGGAGAGTACGTCCCTCTCCTGGTTACCCCGTACGGTCCGTGAACTCCATTAAACCAAAAGGAGGGCCCTTTCACTCTGCGCCGGTTGATGACGTCATAGTGTACGTGCGGGGTGGCTAACAGCCCAAGGAAAGCGTGACTCCCTCCCCCGCACCCTTCCAACCAAGCGGATATCCTGCCCCTGAAATTCTAGGAGAGACCATTGGCCCCTCCCCCGGGCGACCCCATTCGAGAATGGTGATGCCCTCTAAGGACCTTACTGCCACGGGCCAGCATAGTTTACCGACAATCTGCCCCCCCCCCGAAAACTCCTACTCTGAAAGGTCATACCTACCTCACAAAACCCTCCAACCATGCCAAAATAGTCTTTGTCAGTAAGTCATTGCCTGTCTCAGTCAGGTGGACCCCATCCTGCAAGTAGAAATGGTCCCCCCAGATGCACCCATGTGGAATTCTCTGCAATTGAGGTGTTCGAAATAATTTCTCTATCTTGTTGTTAATCCTCTTTACCGAGTGATGCCCTGACAGAGCCCCCCCCCCCCCTCCACTGCAGCCTAGGTATCAACTGAGACCACACTATGGTGCAGCCTAGGCATGTCTTTGCAAGCCAACCTGCTACCGAGATAATCTCTTCCAAAAGGGCCCTCCTGCCCAGTTTTACCAAATCGTTTCCCCCCAGGTGTAGGATAACCACTGAGGGCGGCGGGTGTGTTTGTCAAGTAATTCTGAAAAGAACCCCCTAAGCTGGCTGAGGCAGAGCCCCCCCTACCATGAAAGGAAACCTTGAAACCCCCTGCTCCGCCCTCCGTCTACATTAGCCTGAAAGGAAAACGGGTTTAGCACGTTTAACATACGAGTGACCAACAACCCATACTACATGTGTCCTCCTTCTGTCTTCTTGCGTTCGCCGTGATGATGATGGATGCTGTTGATGACCCGGTACCAGTTTCCGCCCTGCGTCACAGGTTTGAGAAACTGAAACATAAACAAAACAACAAGGCAGGTGTCAGGTGATTTAGTTGTACCTTACAACATGTGCAGCCGCACATAACGTTTATAACTGTTGGAAGACCATCTCCCAATCCTCTTTACACTGCTGGCATGCAACCCTCTCGCTATTGCTTCAGTGGCCGCTCCTATTCTGAAAGAATGTGTCCCAAAATCCTTAGGATTTAAACCCACCTTGCTGATTTTCATTGACAAAACTCTTTTGAACTGAAACCTGGTCAATGGGGTACCGTCTGCATGTATTAACAATGCTCCCACTGCCGCTCCTACCCGTTGCCTGATGAATGCCTCTACATGGGACACAGGGCAGCAAGGATTAGTCCGTGCCCGGTGGAATACCAAGCTATCCCCCCGGGCCTCCTGATCTGTTTTTGATTTAAGTATGGTTAACAGCATTGTATCGCCCATTATTTTTGTGTTGTCGAGCCGGAGACCACATAGCGTGTCCAATTTGTTGTTAGCCACCAGTTCGCTTACTCATAATGCCCCATAAAAGGCCAATGAAAACGCGGCTTTAAATAGGAGCACCTCACCTGAGGAGCTACAAGTGTCAGACAAAGCCTCCAATACTGCTGCCAGCCGCTCCAAACCTATTGGTTGTCTGGAGTCAGCGGTATTCGCTTGTAGGCACCGCCATCCCCTCAATGCCTTCCGCACTATGAAACTGTTTGTGGGATCTCTGGCCCCTTTTAGCTGCGCAAAGAGTTGTTGGGAAGTGTGCCGGTGTAGCCTCTGCAGATGGTAGATGTTCCCTGAATACCTGCATCTTAAAGCGAGAGAGTGCGTCAGCTGCGTTATTCAAGACCCCAGGGACATGTTTGGCCCTGAATTGTACATTCAATTTCAAGCATCTCAGCACAATCTCCTTCATGAGGCGGAGTATCAACTTACACTGCGCTGCCTGTTGATTGATACATTCAACTACGGTCATGTTGTCTGACCAGAAGATCACAGATTGATTGCGCAAATGTTCAGGCCAGACCGTTAGTGCAACCCATATTGGAAACAGCTCCAAAAAGCCGATGTTCGCTGTCAAGCCGCCTTCTTCCCACCAAGCCGGTGTTTCCGGTCCAGGGAAGACATGGCTTGGCAGTTCGGGCTGGACTGTTCCCATGAGGCACAGGGTCAGACTGATTTGCATATAGCCATGTCTGAACTGGGGTGGCAGAGTGGGCTAAAGAATGGTGATGGATTAAACCCAGATCTTTTGACTGGGTGTGAGTGTTTGATTGATTCAGATGCTCCGTCCATCACCACCCCCTTTTGTACCGCTTTTGGCCACCATAAGTGTGGCAGGGTATGCTCAGACGTGAGTCCCTTGCTCACTTTGCCACTGGATTCAAGCAATCCAGGCTGAAGAAGGCTGGAATGCCAGAAACCGGTCCTTGGAAGCTTGTTTCCGGTCCAGGGAAGACATGGCTTGGCAGTTCGGGCTGGACTGTTCCAATGAGGCACAGGGTCAGACTGATTTGCATATAGCCATGTCTGAACTGGGGTGGCAGAGTGGGCTAAAGAATGGTGATGGATTAAACCCAGATTTTTTGACTGGGTGTGAGTGTTTGATTGATTCAGATGCTCCGTTCATCACCACCCCCTTTTGTACCGCATATGCAAATCAGTCTGACCCTGTGCCTCATGGGAACAGTCCAGCCCGAACTGCCAAGCCATGCCTTCCCTGGACCGGAAACAAGCTACCGAGGACCGGTTTCTAGCTTGCTGTCTGGTCATGCCTGCTTGAGTGGACAGTAAAATAAAGGGTATTATGTAGGCTAGTACAGCCCTGTGGGACAGAGGGGCACACTTCAGCTCAAACTCCTCTTAACCCTAAGGTCCAAGTATATCTGTGAAATTTTGAAAACTCAGTTGCCCCTCAGCACGTTTTTCAGTTTGTGTTATACCTCTGTATAGAATCTTCCCATACATTGTCCCCACTCCATGCCCCAAGGTGCTTTCTAAATGCAATATAGGCCAACTTCTCAGTAGCTTCACTCTAATCCTTGCAAAAGAGCCCAGCGACCCTGGAATGCTCGGGTAATCGCTGCCCTGCTTTTCTCAGAAATAGGGCTGTATGGAGAAATAAGCCTGAAGTTACTTTAGCTCTGTCATGTGTATGACATGCTGATCCAGAGAGGATTGCAGAAGAAATTACGAAAGCCAGGGGCTTGCTAATCGAACCTGTTTTTGACATATCAATTTTTGGGCTTTTGAGCCCTGAAGCAATACTTAGGGGCCGATTAGGATGGCGGACGGACTTGCGTCCGTCCGCCACCCCTGAGTAGGAGGGACCGTCCGCATGGGCAGCGGCGGTCCCTCCATGGCAATTAGGATGTGACCGCCACCCTGGCGGTCACATCCTGTATGTTTTACATTGCGGCGGGTGCTGCTTGAAGCAGCACCCGCCGCAATGTAAAAAACGAACGCTGTGCATTTGCATGCACAAAGCGGCAGGCACCGCGCGGTGCCTGCCGCTTCGTGCACGCAAAGGCAGGGGGGTACCATAGGTACCCCCCATGTGCACCCCCCACGCAACCTTCACCCAGAGGGCCCGCAACGGGCCCCCAAAGTGATTGTCCGTATTCTTTTCCACGGCGGAAAAGCCGCCGCGGAAAAGCATTACTTTCCCTACATCCTAATATGGCTGGCGGTGTCTGATAGACACCGCCAGCCATGTTAGTGCTTTTCCGCCGTGGTCGCCTTCCGACCGCGGCGGAAAAGCGGCGGACAGATTGTGAGACCCACCAGCCATCCTAATTTGGCGGTGGGTCTTTCAGGCCTCCTCGGCGGATTTCCCGCATACTCCGGGCCGGCGGTGGCTTCCGCCGGCCCGGAGTATGTGGAAAATACGCCATCATAATGACCCCCTTAGTGTTTTAATGCTCAGTTAACCTACCTTAACGGGCTGAAATAACTAGTCAGCGTGGCCAGGTTTGGAACTCCTAGCCTGTGATTCTTGCATGTTTTAGTTGCGAGTGTTCATCTGAAGGAGCCGAGGATGGTTTAACAAACTCAGCTAAAATGTTAGGCGGACCTTGCTTTTATTCAGATTAAAAGTGATTCAAACTTGAGGAAAAATGGAAAGGACTTGAGGGCCTAGATTTACCGACTAACAATCAATGCAACAATCACATGAATAAGAAAGCAAGACAGCCATGTTTTGGATGGAGTTTGTGCTAATTGTACACTCTCCCTCACAAGTGTAAGCCATATAAGATATGTTATTTGACGTACATCTCACTATGTGCAGCTGTATCATGCAATATATGGCTTGCCCCCTTGTTAGCGTCAGGTTTCACTTGAATAAGGAATAGACGCAAAGCTACATAGGGCTCTTTCGGCTGATATGGCTTTGCCCCTAACCCAAATGATATTTTCACCACTCCATTCGCGATCCGCCTCCTCAGCTTAAATGAATGGGAGACTCATTGTGATGTTGCACAAGGGTTAACTTTTGGTGCTAAAAACCTTTTGCTAAGAAAGTTGAATGACACTGTGGGGGGGGGGCTCTGGGGGGGGGGGGACCATCAAAGGCAAAATATATGAAAGGGTCACAATATCATGACCAGAATATCTAGGGATAAAATATCTAAAAGTAACTTTGCATAGATTTCTTATACCACATATGTATCTTGGTGATATACTTCTTCGATGTCCGCAGATGTGGAGTTAAGAATAGTAAATCCATACCTCCCATTTAACTCTTTGATGTCTTGTGCCTCAATATTGTGGTCATCATAATGTGACTCGTCAATATTCTGACCTTGATATTCCCTACAACAATCATTGACTCTGTGGTTGCTACACCTTGCTTCCCACACAAATCTTTACTAAATCTGGGCTTAAGGTCCAGGCAATTCCCTGCAACATTTCAGGTATTCCTCCTGCTATTATCCCTGATGTGTGCCACCACAATGGTATTCTTTGGTATTATGTTCTTATTGCAACTAGGAAGCCTGTGAGGATCTATGGGCCAGATACAGTTGGGCAAAAAACTCTCAGTGTTTAAATTTAGTCAGAGGTTTCCATCAACTTCTGTGTGCAAAGCCTTAGTGGTAGGGTTAATAACATGACATGTGTATAGCGCACGTTCCCCCCAGCAACAGGGCATCTTGGCGCTGAAATAACAGATGTTTATTGTTACACAACTCAATGGTACTCATTTTATCAACCTCAAATGGATGGAAGGCTGAGTGGACCTGCCAGGATTTGAACCTGTGACCATGAGGTCAAGCACAGGCCCCTGCAGTGGATGCATTAGTCCACTGAGTTACCAGACCCGGCATGTAATACCTGTGACCTGTGTCAACAGATAGATTCTCACTGCTCCCCTGAAAGGCTGGTGAGCCTGACACTTATGGACTCTTTTACTAGGTGGATCTTTTTATTCCAGAGGATGTAACTGAGCCAGGAAGGATCTGGATGCTGTTCTCAAGAGTCATACAATGGATCCACAGTTTCCCTTTTCCATCCTCCCTGGGGATTTCACCGGGGTGCATGAACCATTCTTGTAGTCTCTACAACACTCATATTTAGCACTTTTAAAGCCCTATGCATCACTCTGCACTGCCTAAAAACTGCATACACTGTGCCAACCTTAGCCACATAGGCCAAACCACATCCAACACCCTTTCAACTCTACACCAAAAGGGCATAGAGGAAACCAATGAAAACCGGTAAGGGCCACAAAGCGCTATAGAAATGATGTAGACAGCGTACGTTCGTACTCAAATTCAAGAAAGCTCTTTAGGCTACATAAGGGGGTTAAACAGCACTGTAACACTACACTGAACCTCAGCAGAAACCCCACCTTTACTGTTGAACCACCTGGGAGGCGAAATAATTTCCGAAATTCACTCTAATAATATTTTTTAGGATAGCAGACTTAGTGCTCCCAGTGCCCAAATGAGCACAGGTAGAGGCATTTAAGCAGCCAGTGAAAAGAAAACTGAGGTGTATGAGTGGTACCCCTGGCTATTAATGTTCTTGGAGCTTCAAGGTGCCTTCTAACATTGTGACTTCAAGAAGCCAGTTCTATAGGTACGCCTGATCACAGTCATGATGGCTGCCCCCTCAATCAGATCAGAAGAACACGCTTGTGTATGTTTGAATCTTCGCATTTGGTGCACTCTCTACTGGTATTTAGACAAAATATTGGGATAAAAAGATTGGGTGGACTTAATATAGTGTCAAGACTATTAAGGACAAAAATATTGTGAAGGTAAGTCATAACTCCACGTATATGTAGCTTGGCAATATATATGTCTTCAAGGTACGTAGATGGGGAGTTAAGAATAGTAAATCTATACTTACCTATTTGTACTTACCTTCTCGATATTTTGGTTCTCAATATTTTCGACATGATATTATGTCCATGTGATATTTTTGTTACCGATATTCTGTTGGTAAACCCTCTTCACCACCTAAGGGTAGTGTCCGGCCTATGAAGGGTCTAAGCCCATACTCTGGATTCTCCAGAGTTGGAGATATATTTCAGGCTCGGAGCCCTGGTCTTCCAGTTAGCTGCACTTCCACCCGGGGACGGCTCCTTTGCAATGGCGGAGGAACGTCACCCCACCGGCTCAGAGCCAGCAGCTGAAAAAGAAAACGATATCTTACTACTGTTTTATTTTTTTAGCTGCTGGCTCTGAGCTAGCGTGCGCAGTGAGGGGCTGCGCCATGGGAGGGGGGAGGAGGAGTGGTATGTGCACTTGTAAGTGTGCATGTCAGTGTGGCAGGATGTCTCAGGTTGGCCAAACTGACATGCATACTTAGGTTTCCCCATCCTGGCTGTATTGTTCATGGGGATTGGATGGAAGTCGTGATGCTGACCAGGAACTGCAGCAGAGGAGCACAAGGCGGCCGGCAGCACCAGGTAATTGTTTTATTTTTATTTTGATCATTTACCCCCCACACACCGTGCCCCCAGCGTGCTTCTGGTGACCCCCTGTCTCCTCCTCTCCATCCCATCCACCCGCCCACCGGTATTTTTCTCTGTCGGCTGCCACAGTTTCTACCACTCCTGTGTGGAAACCACAGAACCATATTATTCTATGTGGGTCGGAAGTCACGTCTTCCATCGCTCTCTGTTCCCTTCATATATTCATGCACCTGATGTTTGGGTTGGAAGCTTTCAGTAGATCACTCCTCTGCCACTCATGGGTGGGCCTAAAAAAGGCAAGATCATCTCATGCATCAGCTCACAGTCTTTCGCCATGCTAACCAAGCACACACATCGACATGTTTCACCCAAAGATGGTAAGTAAGGTATTTATCCTCAATCAAACCATGGACAACAAGTGGAGCGCCTTCTAACTCTAAGATGAAAGTAGCTGTGCACATGCCTCAATCTCTCTTCAATGTCTCTGCTTCACTCCATGTTTAAGTGCCAGGGCAAGTTTGTTGACAAATGTTTGGTGCATCTGTTTACACTTCACTCATGACACCTCAGCTTGAATCACATACACCATTCAATAAGCTCATACAGCACTCACCATCATCAGCAAATTAAGTGACCTCTTAAAAGACCAAAGGGAAGCATTTTTGGTCCTTGTCATCAGCTTGTCACACTATACAAATGCTAAGGCACCCTGGACACTCGCCAACTCTTACCTCTAACTTCACTAAAAGTGTAAGGGTGTTTGGATGCCTTGTAAGACATTGATAGAGCGTGCAGGTCACCTGACTAGTCCTTTACCAATACTCACCTGGGCCCATAATCAATAATAAAAAAAAAACTTAAGCAGGTAACCCTCGCTCTACTATCAGTGTATTTTATTCATTTAGGACTTTTGACCGTTTTATACCTTGACTTACCAATCCACGTCACCGATACCTAAAGTCCTAAGGGATCAAGGGTGTTAGAATAATAGGAAAATAACATTTGCACTCATATAATAACCACAAACTCAGGAAAGATTTAAGCTCTTTATCTAAAATCTTTTAAATGTCATGATCCAAAGATTAAACACCAAGAGACATTCAATTCTGAATAGTAGAATCAACATGTAACTATGCAAAAGATGTATTAAACTGTTTACGAGCATTTAACAGTAGGGAAGGGTAAAGAGAAGGAACATGATATGAACACACTATTTTCAAACATATAGCAATAGGGAGGGTAAGAAGAAGGAAACAAATCAATGACGAACCCACATGGATTTTATAATTACCTAGAATGGTGTGAAGAACTAACCCCGGTCACGGGTCAGTTTAAAGGACAGAACCCCAAAAGTTGCAGTAGCCAGTAGGCTAGCAGGTGCAGATCAGAATCAGGACAGGTAAAGCCAAATTGGATCAGGGCAGGACCACCAAAGGTTAAGACCGGCACCCACAGTTAAGTTGCAACGCCTGCGCTACTCCCTCTCTGCAGCAAACAACCAGAACCCCGATTTGGTTATCGATTTCCCCGACAAAGTGCTTCGCCAGCACTTCAGCTCCCAGAACCCCGATTGGGTTATCGAATCTTCTGTCAGAGTGCTCTGCAGCCCTCTGCTCTTAGTCACCTATTGAGTGCATTGGGTCAGTGACAGGTCAGCTATTCGGACAAGTCGGACAAATTAACTAGCTAAGCCTACCCTAGTTATACTATTTTCCAGGTCAGTGTACCACCCCCCAATGTTGCAAGTATAAGGATCCCCAATTTTGATTGGACAAGGAATGAGAAGAGGTCATCACACCATACTAAAATGAAACTTTCCTTTTGAATATTCTATTAACATTCCCGCCCATCAAATTTTATTTTCCCATGTATATTTTATTCCACCCGGCAGTGAATGTATCAATAATGATTACAATGTAGTTCATATTTTAGTTTAGCTTCCTTCACAGGGGTCAGAAGTTGACTTTCCCAGGAACATCTTCTAGCATGTCATGACTTGGCCGGGTTTCAATGCCAGTGCTTCAGGGTTTGTGTTTCTACTGCGCAGACGCAGTTCCTTTCAATATGGTGTTCAGCGACAGGCATCAGGCCCAAATTGATTTACATGTAAGAATAGAAAAGAAACTGTTTGAGAACACAGAATAAATTAATGCACTGTATACCACTGATCTCTACTCTATTCCCATTATTTTATATTAACTATTGTGTTAGGGTTAAGCAGAACGAACAGCTTAGCAAAAGCAGCAGTGCATGCTTCATGCATGCTGTAACACGGAGCAGCCATTTTAGTTTTAATGTGCAGAAGCGAAAGTTTCCCTCCAAGCGAAAGATACGTCATGTCACGTGAGTGTGACAGACGCATGCGCAGTAGGAAATCCTGCGTAGAAGCAGCCATTTTATTTGCAAGCGGATTAACATTAGTAAAAGCACATATGCAAGCTTCACTTAGATGTCGTGTAGTGCGATATTAATAAAACAAAACATGTTGGTTAGTACATTAACGTTATGTCGAGAGGACTGATTACAAGCAAGTCGCATTACGTGCGAATCCTTGCTCCATCAACATTACCTCTATAGAGACAAAATAAAGATTGGGCCATGCTGTCACCCTATGAGGCAATGGTGCTGAAAGCTTGGACAGAAACAAGCATTGCACAAGTCAATGGGTTTCGCTTTTGGAAAGTACTGTCTTTACCAATGCCTTTTGGCAATGCGGTACAGCATCAGAAAGATTCTGTGCAGGCAAAACAGCACAATTATGCAGCCATGTTATTCTGTAGGCTTGCACCTGCTTGATGACGTAATTATCCATGAGTGCCTGCAAAAAGAGACTGGCGCCATTTTCGGATTTACAGATTCGAGCTGGAACAGTAAGTTAAAAATTAAAAAGAAGTAGCATGAAAGTGCTCTTTATAAGTTGGAGGGGCCTTCAGCAACTTGCTGCTGTGGTCCTTGCCCCAAAAAACGAAAAATCGAAATATTGAAAAAAGAAAGATGGTGGCCAATGGAGGGGCAAGAGTGGAGCAGGTTGAGCTGAGGGAAAAACGAACACACAAAGAAGAGAAACACACGAGTAGACGGAGAAGCAACCTGGAGTGCAGAGGAGGAAGATAGTTTGGCAGAGCAAGCCTGCAATGAATGGGAGACAGCAACATGGCGGGTGGAGAGGCTGGGTATTTTAGGGGTAAGAAGCACATGAAGGAGAGAGAAGCAAAATGCATGCACTCCTATTGAGTGCCTAAGTGAAATGAAAAAAGTAGTTCCTATAAGTGAGCAGTGGAGGAATTGAAGTCAGCTAATCATAGACATGATAAAGGGGAAATGCTCCAGGGGAGGCACAAATTCAAAGATGGACAAGCTGGAAGAAGGAAAGTCATTGAATAAAAAGCAAGCAAATCAGAGTTACAATAAAGCCAACCAATGATAAGCAGTTGGTGGACGGTACACCTTTCTAAATTCTTAGTAAGCCTAAAATACGTTTTTTGCAACTCCGCTGTCTGATCGGCTCGGTCTAAAAAAAAATAAGTAAGGGTTTATTCAGTCAAGATGGCCTTCTCTTCCACCCAGAATATTGCTGAAAGACATACTCAATAGTTATTGTGGCCTAGATTTAGAATGATTTTGCATCAGGCTGTATCACATTTGTGGCATAGTCCCAAGGCAAATTCATTTTTGTCACTTACTAAGCTATTTAAAACCACTTTGTGTGGCTTTGCCTGGTTTAGTAAATACAAAGTAGTGCAACGCCGCACATAGTGCTACCATGCATTACTTTGCATCGAGTAGGTATTACATGGATAGAGCATGGGCATTACCATGTATCCATCCATGTATTTTGATGAAAACCCAGATTTGCAAAGACTGGTAAACCTGGGTTTGCGCCACAATGGTGCACCCACCCGACAGACATGTAACAAGGAGAAATATCTTTATTTCTCCTCATTACTTTCTCCTTCCACATGTGCTGTAGTCTGCAGCACACACAGAAAGGGGGATATTCCTCTAAGGATTGTTTTAGTATATGAAGGTGTCCCTTCCTGCACAAAAACAATCCTGCCTGAAACGCAGGCACCCTTGCACTGTTATTCATGGGGGCCTGAGTTGGTGCCAGGCAGCACACAGTGCGCCAGCCCTGGCAGAGAGCTGACATTCTCCATATCTTTCTAAATATGAAGCATTTCTGATCTCTCCCTTTTATGCAAAGCGGAGCAGCAAGTTCCTTTGCTGCACAGTTTTGCGTGAAAAAAAGTAAATGTGCCCATGTATTGTTCCATCAGTTGCTTGCAGCTGAATTTGTCACAGTGCTTAATTTGTGCCGGTGGGTGTGGGTGGTAGACACTCGCACTCTTTTTTGAAGACTGGGACTTCTTTTCCATTTTCAGATTGTGACTCAAAGCATGAGAGAGAATGGCGGAAAAGGGAAACTGAAGGAGGAAGTGAAAGAAAGGAGAACAATGATAAAGGGGGAAAGCAGGAATGAAAATAAGCCTTGTGAGAAAGAGAGTGAGGGGGCCTCATTTATAAAAAGTGACACATCGCTGCGTGAAAACAGCGATGCGTCACTTTTCACTGCGCCCTCCTTGCGACACCAATGATGAGTCATATTTACAGTATGACGCATCATTGCGCAAGGAGTTTCAGATATGTCAGTATTTCTGACATATCTGTATCGCGCAAAAGTGACGCATTGCTGGAGTGTGTCACAAAAGTGACACAACTCCAGCAATGTATCCTTTCACATGGGGCAAGCCCCATGTGAAAGGGCCTGCGTTAGTTTTACGCCTGCTGTGAGGCAGGCGTAACAAATTGACGCATTTGAGTCCTAGAAGTGGAGCAGCGAAATCTCATAGATTTCACTGCGTCACTTCTACGACCCTTTCTTGCGTCAAAACGCCCCCCCTTGCATACATTATACCTGGCGCAGGTATAATATGGCGCAGGGGTTTACAAAGTGACGCATCTACCTAGATGCGTCACTTTGTAAATATGGTGCAACAAGGCACATTTTTTACGCTGCTGGTGCGTCACAAAAAGTGACGCACTGGCGGCGTAAAAGTGACGCACGGCCTCATAAATGAGGCCCAGGAAGTGTAGGGCGGTCGAAGTATTAGAATGACGTGAAAGCAAAACTAGGCAACCTGTATGTTTCAGCACCTGCAGCAGGTACCTGAAAGTAAGTTTGGGCCCTTGCATTTACATTTTTTTAACTTAAGCTCTGGGCTCACCCCCACCCTAAAGGCTCTTGACAGTGCTGCCTGGGTAAATCGGTCTCTATTGAACATTGGCGCCGCTATACAGGTCTACATGTGGCTCTCTTTTCAGAAATAATTACCCTTGGTCTTGAGAAGAATTCCAGAGCATTAATGAAGCTGTAAGGACAACAAGATGTTTCTCCTGGGCTCGTGGCACTGGAGTTTACTGCTCAGCATTTCAGACCCCGCTTCCCATCCTTGATCAATGCGCAGTAATGATTTGTAGAAAGAAAGCCTCCGACGGAAGGGGATAAAGCGGCATTACAGACCAATAAAGCACAGAGATAAACTCGCTGGAATAAACCAGGGAAGGAAAGGGAGCGGAGGGCCGAGAGGAGAGAGCATAGGAGGAGAGAGAGGGGGGTGGGGGGAGCGGAGATGGGGCTCGGAAGAGACACTGTGGATAGAAGGGGCGGAGAAGGGTAAAGTGGCAAAGAGGAGAAAGTGCATGCTGTGAAAAGGAGGAGAGGGCAGGGAACGAGAGGGAAGCGAGGAGAGAAAAGTGGCTGTGGGAGACAGGAGAGTGGGAGGGGGGGTGAGAGAAAGGAAGGTGTCTAGGAGGCAGAGAGGAGGCAACAGGCAGGGGAGGGAAGGAGAGAGGGGGATCTGAGAGGGAGAGAGAAGAGGGTAAGCAAGGGGCGAGGACAGGAGAGAGAAAGGTGGGATGAGGTGGGTTAGGAGGGGAGGGGACGAGGGCATGGGAGCAGCGGTGGTCCCTCCATTAGGTCAGAGGAGCGCCACGCCCCCGCCACCACCCTAAAATAAAATGATAATAAGACGGGTTTTAAACCTGTTTTATCATCGTATTATTTTTATCCCCTGGACCCGCCCCTAGGACTCTGATGAGTCTTGGGGCAGGGTCCAGGGGATGACACCACTGGTGGGGGAGTGGTAGTGCACTCCCTTCACTGGCAGGCCCGAACTGGCAGTAGTGGGCACCGGGCAATCCCCCGGTGCGCCACACGGGTGGGGGGCGGTTTTGGGCCACTGGGGGGCGATTTTGTTACAGGTCCGTTAGCTGCAAAATCGGCCCTGTAACAAAATTGGCCGAAAACTGGCCCTGACAAAGAACTCGGCGGCACCCCCAAACCCCGGGGGGCAGGGTGGGGGATGGCCGAGCACTTTGCCAGGGTCGGTTTCGGTTCCCAGTCCAGCCCTGTTCACTGGCCGGCCAAACCCTCATTCACAGAGAAGCTCTCTCCAGCCATCTGCATGGCTGGGAGTGGAGAGAGCAGGCACAAGTTCCCAGTATGCCTGGGAGCGCATGTTGCCAGCACTCAGGCCAATGCTGACACTGCTTTCATGCAGCATCAGGATTGGCCGCAGTTAGAGCTTGTGCCCTGAAGCAGGAAGAGCGCGATGCGGCGGTAGACGGCGGCGGCGGTAAGGTCCCTTTTTGAAACTTGGCTTTTTTATCCCCAAAACCCCTCTTCTCCTCCGCTCCCCACCTCTCTCCCTCCCCCGGCCTGACCCGCCATTTTGGCAGGGGACGGGCCACTACTGCATGGGAGGGGATCAGAGGACACTGGGGAGAGAAAGGTGGAGGATGCAGATGGGAAATAGTGGGAGGATGGTGTTGGCATACAGTAGAGAATGGAGACTGAAGATGAGAAGAGTAAAGATTATACTCTGGGAGAGAGAGCACACAGCAGATAGACTAGAAGGCCGGAGGATGGAAGTGATGCTGTATTGCTCATAGTCAGGGCCGGACTGGGAACCACAACCGGCCCTGGCAAAGTGCTCATGGGGGGTTGGAGGTGCCGCCGAGCTCGTGGCCGGGAAGGTTTTCGGCCGATTTTGGTACAGGGCCGCTGCAAAAACGGCCCTGTAACAAAAACGGCCCTCAGGGGCCCAAAACCGGCCTCCACCCGTGAGGCGCACCGGGGGATTGCCCGGTGCCCGCTATGGCCAGTCCGGCCCTGTCATAGTCTGGTGGCTGGAGAAATAAGTCCTGGACACTGAAGTAGGGGTGCACAAACAGGTCTTTTTTAGACATTCTTTGAGTCCTTTTGTTTCAAGGAGCTTTTAATTAGTCTTCCTGGACATTGCCATTTGGTTGGGGATAGTGGTGAGGGGTGGACTCTGTTCTGAAAAGCGAGGAAAGCTTTAGATGGCGTACGCTCTTTTGTCTTTCCCCGATTAGTCGTTCATTTGTGCTGAAGAGAGCCAGGTGCAGAAAACTCACACATCTTGTGCCTATGTTGTGCCTGCCTCAGGGTGGAGACCTCCCTGCTGTGAGAAGCATCACTCGATACAAAGGCTGTGTCTGGAGAACAGCATGGAAAGGACATGTAAGAGGAGAACCACCCTAAACTGGTTCTACTGCTTCAGACAGCAGATCCACATCCTCTATCTGTAAAAAAGGGACCTTGTTCCTCAGTTGTTGTTCCAGTTCACTTGAAATCTGGAGATAATGCTTGGAAAGCTGTATATCTGTCCTGAAGTGTCTAGAAGGGTACCTGTCACCTGAAAAGGGGAAAGAGACTTGCCTATACTGCTGGAGGAGAGACTGTGTCAAAATGTGCAAAATGCAGCACATCTTCAGTGGCTGTGGAGTACCCAGACAAGCAGATGGCTGGAGTGCAATCTAGGACAACCCAAGCATCAGGGCCCTCCACTCTCCTCCACCCAGGCTCTTCATAGAGGTTCCAGGCAGGAAACGCAGCTCTGCGACAGCACAAATGCAACGGCCTGGATGGGATGGTAAATGCATGTTGTAATCACCCCATGTGGGTTTGCAACTGCTGAAGTTGTGATCAGCCAGTGTAGGCCGCAACTGCCAAAGTTGTCATTGTCCATGTAGGACTGACTCAGCTGAATTCCTGATCAGACCAGCGGGGGCGGCACTTGATACGTGTCACCAGGCCCTATCGGCAGTTTCATCATGGTCACTCTGGCCCGGCATGAGCTCATCGCTAGAACTAGAGGCCCAGAACAGTTACTGTCAGTCATGGTGAGACTGTGCCACATCAGGACAGGTAGCCATCAGAACAAGAATAAGGATCCTTCGAGCGAGCGCACTGTCAGACACAGACACGCCTACGGCGGTAGACACTCGGACTCCTTGCCAGTTGCAGCCCATAATCAGAGTGCACAGGAATGCCTCAGGGTTCCAGGCATGCCGAGATCAAGCTGTGAGGAATGATTCAACCGATGAGTGGGTAAGAGACTCACAACACGTCTTTGAGGGTGATTTAAACCGCACAACTGCCAGATTGACTTTACTCATGTTATCCCTTAGCATAAGACGGTACCACTCAGAACCAGGTAGACAGCGGTGTGGGTGCAGCACCTACCAAGAGAGAATCCAGAGACACTAAGGGGGTCATTATGATGGCGTGCGGATCTGTGCCCTGTGTTGTGAGGACCATAGCATAGGGTTTAAGTGCGTCAATGCCATCATTTGGGAACAGATACGTGAGAGAATTGAATGTAATCGAGGTAATTTTATTTCCCCGTTAAACTACCCTTAAAGTGGAGGAGGTTCCAAGCAGGAGATAGCCAAAATAAAGCAAATTCTGGGAAGGAAGGTAGGTAACCTATACACACTATGGCAGGATAGACTAAAAGCCAAAGGGGATAGGTAAAAATCCGTCATCGATTTAAAATCCTGAAAAACAACTTAGCAGTGAGTTTGGACCTGCCTTGTAGCTCCATGACCTTGTTGCTCACATTATAGTATCTTCTTTTGCTGTGATTGCTCTACACCATGGGTAGCTCTCCCTGTTATTTGGCTTCAATGTGTTAAAGCCTGGATATGTCACAGCTCAAAGAATTAATTATGTACTGCATTGTCTTAAATCGTGAGCCTCAGCCTTAGAATGTCCTAACTCTGTCACTGGACATTGTTTGAAACACGTCAACAATTACATTACAGTGAGCAGCCTTGTTTTCAGTCCTGGGTGTAATTTTAATAACGCAGCTCAATTTTCAAAATTCCAGACTTTTGAGTATGGCGAATTTACACAAAAATTCTCAAAAGTTTGTGTTGTCAAGATTTGTGTAAACATTGACCCTAGTATACTGGTGCACTTAGAAATTATCTTGCAGAGAAACATATTCTGCACAAGTCAATTTCCTGCTGAAATCTCATGTGATGTTTAATCAGTAGGAATGCCTCATTTTAAAAAGTTACGCAAGACACTGGCAAACCACATTCCACATTAAAACCATAATTTTGTGTAATGTTCTCAAAAGTTTCCAGGATAAAACATTTTGTGCACCTCTGCTATTGCCAGCTTCTCAAGAGAGCAATAATAAGAAGTCTAAGGTATCCCTTCTCTAAATTGTGGAAGCAGATGGGATGCTCAGTCAGCATCTGGTGAACTTAAGTCTCAAATAGGCAGCCGCTCCCCCTTTAATTGATAGCTTATAAATCACTTTTACCAAATCTTTACCCAGCTGCTCCCTCTGCAAGGGATTTGGATACAAACATGCGAATCACATTCCTCTTCTCTGCCCCTGAGGTTATTCAGAGAGTCTGTGATCTTCCCAGCATTCCCTGCATTCTGATGCTTTATGTTGTGTTCCACATAAAAAGCTGCGTCTCAATCCTTCTTATGCACCCTATTCTCTTTCAGGAGGTTACTGCTGTGATGTTGTATCCTTTATGGCTTTTACGACACTCATGAAGTCATATACAGCCTGATTCATCAAGCTAAATTGCACTTGCAAAGGGCAAGATTCTCTATTTGAGATTCCTTAAATGCAATTCATGAATCATTTTAAAATTGCGAAAATGCAATTTTGGGCCGCTATTTACCGAGAGGTCAGACCTCGTGGTAAATAGCAAAAACTTAGAAAAATGCATTTAAATGCATTTTTCTAAGTTGCATGTTACACACACACATGTCCTTTGGACATGTGTGTGCGCAACACCAATGTAGATTACATTTCAGGGGTGCTACAGGGTGTCCTTTGGACACCCCTGCACCCTTGAAATCGCATTCTTATTTGCGATTAGCTAATTGCTAAACGCAAATAAGGAATAACTCCCCATGCATTCCTATGGGCCTACAGGCCCATAGGAATGAATGGGGAGTTATTCCTTATTTGCGATTAGCAATTTGCTAATCGCAAATAAGGAACATGTAGGAATCGCAATATTTTTTGCTATTCCTACATGAATCCCGTTTTGCAAGTCCTTAATAGCGATTCCTTATGAATCGCTATTAGGGGCTCGCAAAACGGGAGATTGATGAATCAGGCTGATGGACCCTGGTGATAGCACCAAAAGAGGTAGAAGCGGTATTTGTACCGGTTTTCACAGTATTGTTGATTTATTGTTTAGTACACTAACAGTTTGCGTTCATGCTTACCACCAGCTTTTAGCTAGTGGTGCCTTGGAACAGTGCACCTATAAGATGCAGACATATAAACAGCCCAAGTACTCTTTACAAGGGTGTGGGTCACTACACCATATGACATGCCATGAAAAACATATTGCATCCATGCCATATGGCATGGGTGCAATACGCCCTGAGAAGATGAGGAGTTTAGAACAGTCATTATACATGCCCCTCCTTAATTTGTGGAAGGAGATGGAATGATGTATTATTTATGGATATTGATATTGCTGAGCTCGATACCGTGGCATACAACCATTTGAACAAGAATCTCCCCATAATTAAATTGATATAAGAATTAGGTGCAAAACTCAGAGAACACCTGGTATGTATACTGTGTGCTCCAGGAGGTTTGAGTCCCTGGTTTATGCATCAGACTATGGGTGCCCAAGTGGCAGCATCAAAATCCTGTTTAAATTATCATCAAGATAGGACCTGAATGGGGACCTCAGTGCAGGAGAAACACCCAGTAACTAGTCAATCTTTGAAATTGACTGAGGTCCTTAAGGAGAAGACAGCTCATTTACAAGAGGAACCTTCAGGGATTGTAAAGAGTGTGGCTTTGGCAAAGGACCAACAGGTATCGTGCTGGGCCAATTGCAGCAGTTGCACCCATTGTCTCATGCCCAGGAGGAACAGTCAGTTTCTGCTGCGGCAGAGACATCCAATGCTGTCATATCGCATTCTGGAGGCCACAGGTCAGGCAGTGGCCTTTGGACCACAGCAATAGGTGCTCGGGTCATGTATTTCGACTGTGTTGACATCCATCCTACTATTGCTCTGCAAAACTGGGATAAATACAACCCCTTATACATTTGAATCTCAGTGGTAGTGATGTGAGCAGGCACCAATTTTGCCAGCGACATCACAGATTTTGTTGCATCCCTCTTCACCAATACCAGCACCTTCATCCTCCTCAGAAACCTTAACTTTTGCCAAGAACACACTATGGCCCTTCTAGAAAACATCAAAATGCTTGGCCTCAACCAGCACATTACTGAACCCACCCACACCGCCAGACACCAATTGGATCTGATTTTCCCCTCAAACAGCAACATCACAGTCAACAAGCCAGCAACTGTGACCTGGACATACCACACCATTGTCAGCTTCAGCATACCCATTACGCACCTCCTGTGATCTACCACCACTGGAACCACCCACCACAGCTGGAAAAGCATCACAGAAGAGGAGTGAGCTTCTGCCCTCTCCAAGCAGTGGCCTGAGCACACAAGGAACTTGCAGAAAGCCATCAACAAATACCAACACCCTGGCTCCTCTCAAGTGCAAACCAACATCAATAAACCAAGAACAGGTTAGCTCCGTACAGAGGAATTCCATCTGACAAAACCCTGCTGCAAGCAACTGCAGTGCAAATAGAGAAAAAGTCAAAACACCTAAGATGAAGACATCTTTAGATCAGCCCTAATATGCTGCCATCAGCAAATACAGGACACCAAGAGCACAGCTCTTGCAGGTTGCTTCAACACCAGCACTAAAAGCAGCAAGGAAATCTTCACTATCATCAAAGATGTTACCGCACCTCTTGCCACCTCCAGCAACATCACCCCCTCACAAGACATTTGCAACAAGCTCTTAGAATTCTTCTGAAACAAAATCACCTCCATATATAGCACCTTGGACCCTAACTAGACCCCGTCACTGTCATAACTATACTTCCCATCTTGGCCAATGAGCAAATCCTGACCACGTAGCCTGCGGTCACCACAATCAAAATTGCTGCTACCATGAAGACCATTCACTCAGGGGCTGTTTGTGACTGTTGTCCCCACCAGACCTTCACCAAAGGATTACTACCGATCAGTGAAGCATAAACACCCATTCTCAGTGCATCCTTCGACTCAGCCACATTTCCAGACACCTGGAAACGTGCCACCATCATTTGCCTGCTCAAAAAAGCATCCGCTGACCCAGCAACACTTTCTGACTACAGACTCATCTCCCTCCTACCATACCCAACAAAGGCCTTAGAGAAACTAACCATTCGACGCATCACTGACCACCTCAGTAACCACCAGTTCCTGGACACCACGCAGTTCAGATTCAGGCCCAAGCACAGTAGAGAAACAGCAAGATATGACATCCACATGATATTTGACAGAGGAGACATGGCAGCCCTCATTCTCCAGGACCTCTCTGCAGCATTTGACATGGTCTCACAACCCATCCTCATCAGGTGCCTACATGAGATTGCCATCCAAGGACCGTTCTCTGCTAGATCTGCTCCTTCTTAGTGGATAGACCCTAAGCAGTAATCCTGGCACCTTACTCCTCGGAAGCCTGCAAACTCATCTGATGACTGCCTAAACGCTCATAGCTTAGCCCCATTTTCTTCAATGCTTACATGATCCCTCTAGCCAACGTTATCCGAAAACACAACTTCAACATCCTCTCCAATGCCAATGACACACAACTCATACTCTCCTTCTTGGACAAGACCTCCAACAAAAGAAAGAAGTTCACCACCTGCATGACCAAAATTGCTACGTGGATAAAAGTAGTTCGATCCCCTGCAAAGTCCAACACTTTCCCCAATGTGGTTACATTTGGAGGGGGAATAGTAAATCTGACTCTTCCAAAGCCCAACACTTTCCTTAATGAGGTTACATTTCGAGTGAGAATGGTAAATCTCACCCCCCACTTCAAGTCCAACACTTTCCCCAGTGTGGTTAAGTTTGAAGTGGGGATAATAAATCTGACCCCCCCTCCACAAGTCCAACACTTTCCTCAATGTGGCTACATTTAGAGTGGGAATAGTACATCTGATCCCCACCCCCAAATGCAAGCACTTTCCCCAATCTGGTTAAGTGTGGAGAGGGAATAGATAATCTGAGCCCCTCAATGTCCAACACTTTACTCCATGTATTTACATTTGGAATGGAAATAGTTAACTAGGCAACCCAGTGTTGTCAAGTTTGGAATGGGAATAGTAATTCTGACCACCTCAAAATCAAACACTATCCCCTATGTGATTACATTTGGAGTAGAAATAGTCTGACCCCCTCAAAGTACACTTTTCACAATATTGTTAAGTTTGGGGTGGAAGTAGTAAAACTGACTCTCTCAAAGTTCTACACTTCCCCAGTGTGGATATGTTTGGATTGGGAATAGTAAATCCATACCCCACCCCACACCCAAAGTCTAGCCCTTCACCAACTGTGTTTGAGTTGAGACTGAGAACAGTAAATGTCCCTCTAGTCCCAAAGTTGCTCAATTTCTCCTATATGGTTAACTTTGGAGTGGGAATAGTACATGTCACCTCATCTTAAAGTTCAAACCCATTCCCAATGTGATTGGGCTTGGAGCGGGAATAGTAAACATGACCTACCACCCCCCCAAAATCCAAATGTCACACTAATGTGGATACGTTTTTAGTAAAAAAAATAAATGTGATCTTTATAAAGTGTTATTATTTCTTTTCTTTTTTATTGTAACTTAGTTATTGCAATTTATAGTATAAAGTGTTTACTTTTCTTAATTACATGCTTTTTCTTATGTACCATTTTGTACATTGTTTTGTTACGTATGTTTTGTTTACATGTTTTTAATCCCTTCCACGCGGGGCTAATTCCCCCACGGTGCGGGGGGGAGGGGCCGTGCGCGGTGCCGCGCTGCCCGTGACGAGCCAAGCTCATCACGACTCCGCCCACAACAATAGAACCCCAGCACAGGCGGGGAATTAGCCGCGCATGAGCCGTCCGCCGCCGTTATGACGAGCTCAGCTCGTCATGAGCACAGCTCCACTGTGCCTCATGAGGAGCTGAGCTTGTCATAAGCATAGAAGGGGTAATATATCCCATCTTTTACATTAGAATATTTTTGAATAATTATGACAAGTTTTCATTTTTTTATTAATGGCAATTTTCTTTTAACTGAAATTTTGTAAACATTTTACATATAGTGTAGCTGTAGTGTATATGCATTTTATTTGCATGTAAACAATGTTTTATACATGTTGTATAGTCATATTTAATATAGATGTATTTTTTCACTCTTTTTTATTTTTATATATTATGAATGATATATGAAAAAGTATTGGGAAAAATGCTTACCTCTTAAAAGTATTTTAATATATATATATATATATATATATATATATATATATATATATATATATATATATATATATATATATATATATATATATATATATATATATAAATACTTTTAAGAGGTAAGCATTTTTCCCAATACTTTTTCATATATCATTCATAATATATAAAAATAAAAAAAAACGTGAAAAAATATATCTATATTAAATATGACTATACAACATGTATAAAACATTGTTTACATGCAAATAAAATGCATATACACTACAGCTACACTATATGTAAAATGTTTACAAAATTTCAGTTAAAAGAAAATTGGCATTAATAAAAAAATGAAAACTTGTCATAATTATATATATATATATATATATATATATATATATATATATATATATATATATATATATATATATATATATTTCTTTAATATTTTTATATTTTTAACATAGAAATGATTTATAACTTTTTTCATGTTATACATTAATTTACCAGTATTAATAATTATAAGACATTTTTTCTTTCACTTTTTCCTACAGTATGTCAGTCTTATTTTTAATTTGTCCACCATTTCTGTCACTTTCTTTGATTTTGAAGTCTGTCCTTGTCATTTTGAGCTGTTCGTGGAGTCTAAAGTCACAGGTTCCCATTGCTGGTGTCCAGTTTAGGTAAGACTATTTTAACGTTATTATCTAAAATGGTAGTGTTGTGGGAGCTTAATTAGGCTGGTGTTTGTTAGTGAATGTTATTTGAGTGTGTGTTGTTTGTTAGTATAGCATTTGTTAGTTTAGGGTAGTGTGGTAAGGATTGTTCTTAAATGTAACAGCACCGGTGACACCCTAAAATGCATCCTCCTCAACGTACGCTCTGTACACAAACACGCCATGGAAATCTGGAACCTACTCGACTCTCTCTCGCCCGACATCGCCTTCTTCACAGAGACCTGGACCAATGCATCCTCCGCCCCCGACATCAGCACCACCATCCCAGATGGATACAGGATCCAGAGGAAAAAGCGCCCCAACCACCCAGGAGGGGGACTCGCCATCGCCCACAAGAGCATCCTCCGCCTCACCACCTCCAGCCAACCTTCCCCTCCGCCGAACACCTGCACTGCCAGATCCAGACCCTCCAAGCCACACTCCAAGGAACCCTCATCTACAGACCCCCCGGCCCCCGAACACCCTTCGCCACCACCATCTCCGAATTCATCGCACCCCACGCCATCGCCTCAACAAACTACCTACCCATTGGAGACCTAAACTTCCACCTCGACAACCCCAGTGACCCCAACTCCACTATCCTCCATGACAACCTCGCCAGCATCGGACTTAAACAACTCGTCAACACACCCACCCACAGAGCAGGACACACCCTCGACCCCATCTTTGCGGCAGGAAACAGCATCCAATTCAGCCACACAACGCAGCCGCCATGGACCGACCACCACTGCGTACACGTTGCCATCAACAAACCCAAGGAACCCAAACCAGCTCCACGCCCACCACAAAGGAACTGGAGCAAGGTTACCGACGAGCAACTTAACTCTACCCTCACCTGAGACAACCACACCTTGGCACCCGACGCAAAAAACGCAGCCAGAGAACTCCACACCCGGATCTCCAACTGTGCAGACGAGCTCGACCGCTACGCAACCCCGACAGACAACGCCCCAGGAAAGCCGTTTGGTTCACCACCGCACTCCAAGAAACCAGACACACCTGCAGACGCCTGGGTAAGAACTGGAGAAACACCAAGACAACGAAAACCACACCACCTACAAGGACGCCATGATGGATTACCACAACCAATCAGAGGCACCAAGAGGAACTTCATCCACAACAAAATCCGGGCCCACTCCAAGGAACTTTTCAGTGTCATTCAAGAATTCACCAACCCATGCAGCGAAGCCACAAACATCACCCCATCCCAAGACCTATGTGACAAGCTAGGAACCTATTTCCACCTCAAGATCAAAAACCTCTACGACAACTTCATCGACCATCCACCAGGCGACACAAACGCCCCGCCTCCCATAAACAACAGCCAGCCAACCATCTCCAAATGGAGACCGATCACAGCCAAAGACCCTGCCTCGACCATGAAAAGCATCCGCTCGGGCCCCCACCGACCTCTGCCCCCCCCCACATCTACCACAGATCTGCAGGGACCATCGCACCCGAACTACAATGTACCAGCAATACCACCTTAAAAACAGGCACCTTCTCAGACGACTGACCCATGCTCAAGAAGCCCACAGTTGACCCCACCAACCTCAAGAACTATCGGCCCATCTCGCTCCTCCTCTTAGCAGCCAAAGTTACAGAGAAAACAGTCAACAGGAAACTGACACGATTTATTGAAGAGAACGCCGTCCTCGACCCGTCCCAATCTAAATTCTGAAGCAACCACAGCACAGAGACCACCCTATTCGCCGCCACAGATGACAACTGCACCCTCCTGGACCAATGCCACTTCACAACCCTCATCCTACTCAACCTATCAGCGGCCTTCGACACCGTCTTCCACCGCACACTAGTCGCCAGACTACATGACTCAGGGACACAAGGAACAGCCCTGGTCTGGATCCGATCATTCCTCATCGGAAGAAGCCAAAGGATCAGACTCCCACCCTTCCACTCTGACCCCACGAAAATCACCTGCGGAGTCCCACAGGGTTCATCACTGAGCTCCACCCTCTTCAACATCTACATGGCCCCCCTCGCAGCCATCGTACGACAACATGGCCTAAACATTGTATCCCACGCCGACGACACCCAGCTCATCCTCTCCCTCACCTAAGACCCCACCACTGTCAAACTCAAATTCCAGAAAGGAATGCAAGATGTTGCAGTTGGATGACAAACAGCTGCCTGAAGCTCAACGCCGAGAAGACAGAAGTCCTCGTCCTCGGTACCATCCCTTCTGCATGGGATAGCACCTGGTGGCTGACCGCCCTCTGAAGCCCACCTACCCCTTATACCCCACCAAAAAGCCCGGCATCGTACTCGACTCATCACTCACCATGGACAAACAGATCAAAGCCATCATCTCTAACAGCTTCGAAACCCTCCGCAGTCTCCGCAAGACCTTCAAGTGGATCCCCCCTGAGTCAAGGAAGACAGTCACCCACGCACTCATTACCAGCAGACTGGACTATGGAAACGCACTCTACACTGGCATCAACAAGTCACTACTTCGCAAACTCCAGACAATACAGAACACTGCTGCCAGACTCGTCCTTGGCCCCCCGACACAAACACATTAGCCAACACCTACGAAGTCTCCACTGGCCCCCCGTGGAGAAAAGAGTCACTTTCAAAATCCTCACTTACGCCTACAAATACCTACACAACAACAGACCCAAATAACTTAACGGCAGATTCAACTTCCACATACCCAAAAGAAACCTTCGATCTTCCAACCTCGCACTGGCCAAAACCCCGCGCATCCACAGAGCCAGAGCAGGTGAAAGATCCTTCTCTCACATTGCAGCCAAGACCTTGAACGAGCTACCGGCAGACATCAGACGCGTCCCCTCACTGGACTCCTTCAGGAAGACCCTCAAGGCCTGGCTCTTCAGCTAAACAGATCTGCGGACCCCCACCCCCTTCAGTGCCTTGAGACCCTCACGGGTGAGTGGCGCACTTACAATTCCCTGATTGGTTGATTGATTGATATAGTTTTTGTATGCATTTGCTATGTATTTAACATTGCTTTTAATGATTTTGAACTGTGTTGTGTTTTATGTGTTTTGGGTATGTTTATATATGTTTTTATTTTAACTTTATATATATTTGCTCCTTTTTAGCCTCAAAGTTTATTTTTAAACTGGATTCATTTATTTTTTCTAAAAACATAATTTAAAAAGAAAAATATTTGGTTATTTTTCAACTAAAAATATATTTTACTTTCCCTTGATTTGTTTTGTTTTCCTGGTGTTTTTAATTATGTTTTTCTTATGTTGGGTGTTTTGTGATGGATTACCATGGATTATCAGAGTCATATTGATGCTGTTATAATGTTGTATTGTTCATTATTTGCATGTTTTGGGGCTTTTTATCATTTCTTGAAAAACAATTTTAGATCATAATTTCATGTACCAGGACTTTCTGGCCTTTTTTATCTTTTTTTTTTTTTTTTAGATTAAAATTTTACTTACTAGGACTTCTACAAAATTGTGTTTAATTTAATATATTTAAGATATTAGGTGGCTACTGTTCGTTTGTTGATGTTATATATGTTATTTAATATGTATGTATCTGTTTTATTTATTATGTAGGATATGTGTCACAGTGATAGAAAAGGATTTGTTTAATAAAATTAATGTACGTTTTTTTGGGTTGTATATTTATTTATTTCTAATTATTTATTATTACCATTTTTTATTATCTATCTGAACATTTGTGACTTTATTTATTTATATGTATAAATTGACATTTAAAAGTTGTTTAAATATTATTTACAAATACATATTAGTAAAGTATGTGTTTTGGGTATTTAGGTAGTTAGAATGGGTAAATTGTGTTGTTTACTGTAATGGTGGCTCTTGCTATTGATTCTAAATAGTGTAGGCCATGTTTGTTAGCAAAGAGTCTTACTTTGCATGCTAAGAGTTCATGCATTTCTTTTAGTTTGTTTAGATATTTTCTACTTGATTTGAGTGAGGGATTGTTCATTTCATAGTTCCTGATAGTTTTGTTCTTTTAAAGAATTTCTAGGATTTGGTATATTATAGGGTGGCTTCATCCAAATGTTCCTTGGAAGGAATTGAGTCACCCTTCCAGTGTGTTATTTGTATTTTTTTCTTGGGACATGGTGCTGGCATAGACATTCCAACAAGTGATTATGATAGTTGTGCCCTGATCGGTACAGGAGGCCAACCCAAGTATATTCAATATAATCCATTAGTGCAGCTGGCTTTGTTTCATTCTTTTGGTAATGAGGGAGGGGGATTCAATTAGTATGCCAAGATGGTTAGTGACTTCTTTTACATGGGTGTATGCTAGAGCTAATAGTTTGTTTTGTTTGTTGCAAATTCTAGGTTATTTGCATATCGGTGGATTTTTGGAGGTGCCTTTATATTTTCTGGTTAAAATGAAAGTGTCACCCCAGAATTGTAGTGTGTGAGTAGGTTTTCAGTAATATGGAAATCAATGTTTGCTAAAAATTATAATGGTTTTTCTGATGATTATAGCTGTACATTTGCTGTTTCATGTGTTAGCATTTCTTTGTAAGTTGCTCTTTGTTAGATAAAAAATTCTTACACTAATGGATGGGATGCGTGTGTTTTGAGATTGTCTGTATATTGTGTATATTTGACTGAACGGTGGAGGGCATGACCTGAACCAGCATCCACCATTCACGCACTCACATGAGTACATTGTGGTTAATAGCATTAATGATCATTCTTTTAGTTTTATTGTTGATGTCATAAAATAAAAAAGGTTTCTTTATATGTGCGGTTAGCAAGTGTTAGGGAGTGTCTAGATCTTCATATTTTAGGTGTTATGTGTATTACCCTTGCTATTCTCCATGTTCTGGTAATTAATCTTATTAGGTTTGGTAGGCCATGGAGTTGGCATGTTGCCTTTTCAAGAAAGCTTGGTGTTATGTTTTTAAGTGTGTTTCTGTTGGCTCTTGTGACCTCGCACTGGCCTCTTTTAGATCCTGTAGAATGTTTTGTTACTTCCATGTTATTAATATTAAGAGAAGGATTATGTTCCCTCCCACTTTCTACTATTTCTTTTTTTAGTAGGAGCCCTACCATAGCATGTATTAGAATAATATTTGGTGCATTTCCTGTGTGTTTTCTCACTGGTGGTGCTCTGCTTACTCTATGTATGTCCTTTGTAACTTGATAACAGCTTCTCTTCTGGGGATTTCATGTATGTTGCTGTTTTTTACATTTTATCAGTGGGTGAGTTTAAAAATATATAAAAATATTATAAAATATAATAAAATATAATATGTGTGATCATATTTATTTTAATATTTATATATTTGAGCTGCACATTTTTACCTTTGAGTCAGAAGTTGTATTTGCTTTGGTATATTTGTAGATTTTGGTTTTGCCGGGCTTTTTCTGCTGTTTTTGGTACACTTTTGATTTGTCGCAGTCTGTTGAGAGGATGTGATATGCTAGTAGTTTATTTTTATTTGTTGTATTGTAGTTCCTTCAGTGTACATTTCATCCTAAATTGGTTTTCAATCCGGCAAAGTGACACTGTCCTGCTTTAATTGCTGTCCGGGATGCATTTTGTTGTAGGTTTTCGTGGCCTTTTTATACTTTTTTTTTTAATGGGAGGATGTTTCTATTTTCTAACTGATTTTAACTTTAATTTCATAGGTTATTTGGAGAGTAGTTTTTTTTTTTTTTACCAAAACCGCTAATTAATCTTATTGTTATAGATATATAATGTATGTTCATCTTATATACAGTTATTTTGTATGTTTGCATATAGATATTTATTGTAATATTGATTGTTTTAATTTGAATTCTGTTGATATAATCCAGTGTTGATATTTTAGTTTTGGTTGCTATTCAAATGTTTCCTTACTTTTAATGTAGGTACAATATCTGGTAGTTCATTAGTTTTGTTTTCAATATTGTTGTATTTGAGATATGTTTACAGCAATATTTTTGTTTTTGATATTTGTTTCCATACTGTTTTAGTATAGGTTCACAATATTTAGATTGTCAATTTGTTTTAAAGACATTTTGGTATGTCAATATAATGTTTCTCAATAAAGTGCTGTACAACCATCTGTGGTTATCCATATATCTCATAAACTCTGATGGGACCTCTAACTCTTATTACCAACGCCATCGAAATCAAAAGGCCACCCGTAATGAGGGAGTATAGCGTCTTCAGCAGTGAGTCCCAGTGGCCATCTATAGAGAGGAACTGGTTGATGTTATGATGCGGAATGTAGATAAAGGAGTAGCAGTAATACAAGGGACAAACTGGAAACCAAAACCAGCCTTGGCAAAATTGTTCAATCATCCGCACATTGGACCATGCAAGAATGTATCATGAGTGGGCCTGCCTTTCTCTAGTGAGTTTGGGAGGGAAAGTTCCTCAAAAGACATTTTACGAAAGAAATGCTTTAAGCGGTACAGAATACAACACAATTTAGGGGCGTGGCCAACTGCCGGAGAAGATGTGGCCTGAGAGTCAGCATCTACCCTGATCGGGGGTTGTGGATATCACCGGCCACGTTCGCCGGGGAAAAACCAGTCAGAGAGCCGCGTGGACCCCGCAGAGACTCGCTGCCTATGTGAGGTGATGAGCCGTGGGCTTGCGTAGCTGCTCGGCCTGAAGGAGCGGCCTGATTTGCAACCAGACCACCAAGGGTCCAGCTAGCAGTGGCTGGTACATGCCCGCTGACCTCTGCAGCCCCGCAACCATAGCTGGGGACCCTGCTGCCGAGACCCGCAGCAGGAAAGCAACCCCTGTTCGGCCCTGATCCGCTACGGCCTCCGTTCAGGGGTGAGAACTGAGGAGTGCGGAGAGAGAGCTTGGGATTTTTGGCTGCCTGTGGAGAGATGCCCAACAGGCCCTAGGGGCAGCGGCACACTAGCGGCTGCTCTGGGTGGTGAGGCAGCCAAGCACTGAGTTCTCAGTGAGAGCACCACGTGGATTATAACTGTGCACCTCCGGAGGGTGCCGGCCGGGAGTTTCCCGAGTCCAGTGTTGAGTGGGGGTCCCCTGCCTGGACTGCATCTCGCTACCAGCTACTGGGGCACTCAAATATCAGTTCCTTATAGTGACAATGTGCTCGAGCCCCACTGTGACCATTATCGCCTGAAGAGCCCAAGCGTTGGTGACAACCCCCGTGTCGGGGAGAGCCAAGAGGAGGGAAAACTGACAGGCCGGTGGGAACACTTCCCTGAGCAGTTGGCGGTGATAACCGCCGGGCCCTTCCCTGTTGACTGTGGCGCAGTCCTGACTCAACACTGCAATTCGGGCCATGTCGGGAAGCAAAGGAGGATGGGGCACTCACCAGCCTAACCTGGACAAGTTCTCCTGGCATAATAACCAGGAAGGGGCAAGCACTCAGCCTGACACAGTGCAAGACACACAACAGGTGATGGAGGAGCAAGGCACCCCCACACTAAAGGATATACTATAGTGGTCAATGGCATGCTCACCTCACTCGAGTCCTGAGTAGACATGGTATCCACAGAAATTTTCCTAATCCATGCTGACCTCAGAAAAATGGATGATCGCATGAAAGAGGTGAAGGAAGTAACACAGGGTGTCACCACTAACACAAAGGCCTTGGTGAAGCAAGTCTGTGAACTGCAATCCACCAGTAAGGCCCTGGCTGAACAGCTAGACGATTATGAGGGCAGGGCCCTTGGCTCTCTCCTTGAGAGAGCCAAGTGCCTCGCCACCAATCTTGTCAAGGATGAGATCATCACCAAACATTTGCAGCCTAAAAATCTCTCCAACTACTTCTCCATTGAAAGAGCACACCGAGTACCAGGAGGTAGACCAAAACCGGGTCAGCAGCCCAGACCAATACTAGCCCGTGTTTTTGAACTTTCGAGACAGTCATGTGAATCTACAAACCGCACGCTGTGCCCCACCTCTTAAATTCAATAATAACATTGTAACGTTCTTCCCGGACTTCACCATGAAAGTGCAGAGGCAGCAAAGGAGTTTCCTTGAAGTCAAAAAAGCCCTCAGGGACTAAGCACTGACACATGCGATGCTATCTCCTGCATAACTCAGGGTGGAGTCGGAGGGTAAAATCTGGTTCTTCAAAGAGCCAGAAGCAGCCTGGGAGTGGCTATATGGATGGCGAAAAGTGGGAGACCTGGACAATTCCAACAGACGCAGGAGACAGATGGTTAAAGCCCAGAAAAGGACTGAACCCGGTCAAGAAGAGAGGAACCCCACCAACAAAGACCCGGGCCATCATTTGGTACATAGTCGGCTTCGCCACAAACAGTGACACTCAAGCAGCTGTTCCATGGAACTAACATGACGCAGATTTGAACTTCCTACAGTTGCATAGATTAATTGAATGGAAAGAAGGGACAGAAACTTGCATCAGCAGGAGTTGGAGGGCCGTGCTAAGCAGTGTGGCGCCAGGGCGAGATACCCTCACAGCAACAATGGCTGACTATAGGCAACCAACTCGCTAATATAGACTTTAGGCAACATGGCTAGTTATTGTGAATGGGGTTGGGTGTGCGGGACTAAGGGTTTTACGTGTCCCACGAAACAGGGAAGTGAGGGCGACAGTCACTCTGCAATGTTGGTGGGGGGTGTTAACAGTTTTCTGGGTTTTATCTTTGTTTTGGTTATATACGCATTGCGGGTATCAGCAAGCAGCTCATGTTCCCGCTAGGATCGTGCCCCACCCCTTTGGGTTGGGAATAATACAGCTTACAACCACAGCAACCACTATAATGAAGTCATGTCACAACCATTCGGAGGGGCCGACCATGACAATTGCACCCCAGGCCCTGAGAGAGAAAAGGCGCCAGCGATGGTCGGCACTTCTGGGGTGGGGGAGGCCGAGGCTGCATTCAAACTGCTCTCTTGGAACGTCAATGGGTTAGGGGATAAGATGTAGGGCACTCGACAGATGGGGCTATCAATTGTTAGCACACTCAGGCTTTACCACTGGGTCAAAAGGGGCGGGGGTACTAATGCGAATAAGTTTTCCTTTCATAGTGACACAATCGCGCACAGACAAATATGGCCGCTTCGCTGCTTAATCTGGCATGTGGAAGGGCAGGTGTGTAAACATTATGTCGGTCTACATACCTCCGGCACTACATAGGTTGGCCCTACCGGACATGAGCAAAATAATATTGGACCTGCCTGAGGGGGAATTAGTGATTAAAGGAGACTTCAATATGACACTATGTGAACAATCCCACTGAGGAACAATTCAGAAGCCAAAACCACTATGACCGATTTCCTGCGATCTCTGGACCTGGTGGACGTATGGTGCGAAACACGACAATATACATTCCAGTCAGCAGAGCACAACAGTAGATCCTGAATAGACCACATCTTGATAGTGGCAGACAAAAGGCACCACTTCACAGAGATTAGACATCTGGCATGGGGCATCTCGGATCATGCCCCCCTACGGGCCCAATATGTGGTTGGTGCCACCCTCACTCCCAGAACATTCTCCCTGTCACCTTAAAATCCTGTATAACAAAACTAATCTCAAGAAAGCCACAGTCAACTACTTTACCGAAAATGGGGGGTCAATCCAATCATCTCAAGTTATCTGGGAGGCCTACAAGACGGTACTAAAGGGACAGGCCTTAGTTGTGGGAGATAAGAAAGATAAGTGCAATAAACTAGAAGAACTGGAGGATGACATTCTAGCTAAGGATCAAGCAGCCATACACATGCAAAACGATACAGTTGACCACAGATTCGATTTTAAGCTTCAGGAATATAAAGAGTTGACAACTGAGGCAGCCAGGGAAAAGCACCGGACACAGCTACACAGAATATATGAACTAGGAGAGCATGCAGGTAAGCAGCTGGCGTGGCTGGACAGGTGAGAAAGGTCAGATTGCTGGATAATGACGATATGTGGAAAGGATGGGGTCTGGAGAAGGGATCTGCAAGATATAGCAGAGGCTTTTGTAGACCACTTTCAACAACTATGCTCCCCCAATAAATCAATCAATCAATCAGGATTTCTAAAGTGCAAGTTACTCACATGGAACTGGTCTCAAGGCGCTGGAGGTAAGGGGGCAGGGGGAGTACTGCAGTGTCCGGAGGATCTCAGGGTTCATTCGAAGAGCCAGTTCTTGAGGTCCTTTAGGAACTTAGGGAGCGATGCAGTCTGTCGGAGGTAGAGAGGGAGGGAGATCCATGCCTTGGCCGCGAGAAGGGAGAAGGAGCGCCCTCCTGATCTGTTTTTCTTGAGCCGAGATACCGTTGCGAGGGAGAGCTGGGCTGAGCAGAGAGAGCGCTGGGGAGCGTGGAACACGAGCCAGTGGTTCAGGTTGGTGGGTCCGGTATTGTGGTGGGCCTTGTGTGCGTGGATGAGAAGCTTGAAGGGGATTCTCTTCTCGACGGGGAGCCAGTGTAGGGACCGTAGGTGTTGGTTGATGTGGCGCGGCAGGCTGAGGACTAGTCTGGTGGAGGCATTCTGGACGGTCTGGAGTTTGAGTGTGAGGTTCGTGTTGATCACGGCATATAGTGTGTTGCCGTAGTCCAGTCTGCTGCTGATGAGGGCGTGTGTGACAGTTTTCCTGTGTTCGTGGGGGATCCACTTGAAGATATTGCGAAGTAGGCAAAGGGTGTGGTAGCAGGAGGAAGTGATGGCATTGACCTGACAGTCCATTTTGAGTTCGGAGTCCAGGATGATTCTGAGGTTGCGTACATGGTATGTGGAGGCCTATAAGGGCGGGGGCCGCCAGGTGTCGTACCAGGCGTCAGTGTGAGGATCCATGATGAGTATCTCGGTTTTGTCCATGTTGAGTTGAAGGCAGCTGTTCTTCATCCATCTGTCGACCGATTCCAATCCGTCATGAAAGTTGCATTTGGTGATTTTGGGTTCGTTGAATGGGGAGAGGATGAGTTGGGTATCATCTGCGTAGGATGAGATGTTGAGTCTGTGTGCTCTGACGATGGTTGTGAGCTGGGCCACGTAGATGTTGAACAGGGTCCGGCTGATGGAGGATCCTTGTGGGACTCCGCAGGTGGTTGGAGTCAGTTCTGAGAGGAATGGAGGGAGTCTGACTCGTTGCCTTCTGCCAGAGATGAAGGAGAGGATACAATTGAGGGCCTTGTTCTGGATCCCCACGTCACGGAGTGTGCGGGCTAGGGTTTGGTGAGAGACAGTGTCAAAGGCCGCGGAGAGGTCAAGAAGGATGAGGGCCACATTCTCTCCTCTGTCAAGGGGGGCGTGGATGTTGTCTGTTGCTGCGAGGAGTGTGATTATGGTGCTGTGCTTCATCCTGATGCCTTATTGGGAAGAGTTGAGGATGTTGTTTACTTCAATGAAGGCGGCTAGTTGGCTGTTGATGGCCTTTTCCATGACTTTGGCCGGATAAGGGAGTAGGGAGATCGGTCTGAAATTCTTGAGGTCGGTGGGGTCTGCCGATGGTTTTTTCAGGAGAGTGTTGATCTCGGTGGGGAAGGAGGCGGTCTCGAAGGAGGGGTTGATGATACTTTTGAAGTTCGGGGGGATGATGTCTGTGGCTTTGCTGTAGATATGGTGCGGGCAGATGTTCGTGAGGGCCCCAGAGTGGGTGATCTTCATTATCCTCAAGAGTGTCTTCCATGCTGAGGGCGGTCCAGCTGTCAAGTGTCGGCTGCATGCTGCTGGGAGCGGTGGGAGGGGGTTCCTCGTGGGGCTTGTTGTCATTGAGGTTGTCGTAGATGGTCTTGATTTTGTGATGGAAGAAAGTGCTGAGTCTGTCGCAGAGGTCCTGGGAGGGAGTGATGTCTGTGGACTCGCTGTTGGGTTGGGCGAACTCTTTGATGATGCCGAAGAGTTCCTTGCTGTTGTGAGCATTGGTGGAGATTCTGTCCTGCAGTGCTTTCTTCCTGGAGAGTCTGATGAGCTGCGGGGGGCAGCGGTAGCTGTTTTGAAGTTGTCGAGGTCAGTCGGGGTTTTGGGGTTCTCCACAGTTTTTAAGTCATCTGCAGGTGCGTCTAGAGTCTCGGAGTTTGGTGGAAAACCAGCTGGCTTTCTGGCGTGACAATAGAAGGGTCGAAGGAACTATTTGCTGACATACCGGTCCCGACATTATCCTCGGAGGACCAACAATCACTCGAGGTAGACCTCATGATTGAGGAAATAACGGCAGCCATACACAGCATACAAGCTGGGAAAGCTATGGGACCGAATGGCCTCCCAATAGAACTCCAAAACAAAGTTAAAACCCAGAAAACTGTGGCACCTCACCTGCTCAATATGTATCTTGAGAGCAAACCTGTGGGGACATTGCCTCGAGACCAACATGTGTCCTCCATAGTAGTGATCCATAAGAAAGGGAAACTGGTGGAGGACCTTGCCTCATACCGCCCTATATCTTTGCGCAATGTGGTGGTCAAAATTCTGGCCAAAATATTAGCGATGTGGCTACTCTCAATAGTGACCAAGCTTGTACACCCGGATTATTCCGGGTTAATGCCCAGCCGCAATACTGCTCTTAACCTGAGGCGACTGAACGGGGTGCTCTCTAGGAAAGATAAAATCCAAGAAAGTGCTGCTACACTGTACTCAGGCCCTCGTTTGGCCTTTGCCACCATCGATTGGACATACATGTTCACTGTCTTAGAGCTTATGGGTCTGGGAAAAAACTATATTGCGTGGATCCAACTGTTATATGCAGAACCGCTCGCACAGGTAGTGGTGAACGGGCATACATCAAAGACCTTTGCCCTAAACTGAGGGACAAGACAGGGTTGCCCTTAGTCACCAATTATATTCGCACTGATTCTTGACCCCCTGGCGATCTGGATACAAGGGAATCCTTTGTTCTGAGGGTTAAAGTGGATGGAAGGGTGGGAAAATAGAAATTCTCTCTACGCCGGCGACATCTTGCTATATGTGGCGTCCCCTCGATCCTCTATTAACAGGGTCCTCCAGGTCTGCTCCAGCTTTGGAAGGTACTCAGGATGCACCATCAACTGGTCCAAATCGGTAATATACCTACTACACGGGCCCGCCCCAGTCCTGCCGGCGGAAGAAGAAGCAACTATAGTGACGGATGGCTTTCGGTATCTAGGAACATGTTTTATAGCTAATCCAGTACTGTTCTATGAACAGAATCCCAGGGCCCTTTAACTCAGCTGCAAGGCGATATCTGACACTGGAGATCACTACCGTTGTCCCTACTAGGGCGAACGGCATTATTCAAAACTATGGCACTACCCTGTTTCCTGTATGCCCTGTAAAATACATCACACAGTATCCCTGAAAGTACTTTAAATTGGGAAGTCAGAACTCTTCTCTGGGACGGGAAACTGCCCGCATTGCAGACGATAAGCTGGTCCGCGGATGGTACAAATATTTGAGTGTATTACTGGGCAACACAACTATCGACCATTAATAAATGGATATATGACATACATGAGGAACCGGCCTGTCGCATGGAAAAGTGGCTAATGGGTAATGGGGGATTCAGAGAGGCCCTTTATACGCACCCGAGTAGGCAGCAGCTCACTGGCCCAACAGCCCTAATTGTTGCCCTATGGCACAACATCACGAGAAAATTAGGCTTGAATAATAAAGTGACGCTGAATATTCTCTTGTGGCATGCAGAGATATTGGGCAAGCTAAGCAGATACCGGGCATTCGACAAATGGGACACCATTGGCATATCAAAAGTGGGGGACCTCATTAAAAAAAGGAAAATAATCTCATTTGCCGACCTACAACAAGAATATGAGTTGTCCAAGGGGGAAGCGTTAGGATACTTGCAAATACAGCATGCTCTGATGGCAGTGCTCCGGGTGGATGATGAAATACCAGAAGGCTCAACACTTGAGGATAGACTGCTGATGGAGTACATAGACCATAGGTTAATTACACTTACCTATCAGAAGATAATCAACAACTCTCCTGACCCCCTACAGCACCTCCATGAGCGCTGGCAGGTGGATTTGGGAAATCTAGAGGAGGAGGACTGGTGCGCCGCGGTATCCTCAGCAGGTGAGGTTGCCATATCATCATGGTTGTGGCTAATCCAACTAAATATACTTCATAAAATCTCTACGATAAAAAATAACATCCCTTCTTCCACTCCATCTCAGGTCAGTGTCCTTCCCTCTCCGAATCTTCACTCCATGTATGAATTCCCCCCTATTTCCCTGGATAATTTTTTTTCACTTCTTCAGACCGTTGGCTCGGGCTCTCCTAATGACTGTTGCCCTCCCCAAATTCTAAGAGATGCTTGTATGGCCTGACCCGGCCCTCCTCTTGACCTTTTAAATCGTTCACTCTCTACAGGCTCTGTCCCTAATGCTTTCAAAAGCGCTGTTGTGGTACCCATTTTTAAAACAAACGGCTCCGACCCCGCGGTCTTGGGCAACTACCGACCTATCTCCCTCCTTCCCTATTTGGGGAAGGTTTTGGAGACCTATGTCACCCGTTGCCTGAGTACTTTCATCGAGGAAACTCATTTCCTCGATGATAAACAGGCAGGTTTTAGACCGGCCCATTCCACGGAGGCAGTGGTGGTGGCGGTAATGGACTCGCTGAGACGGGGGGCTGATAAGAACTTGGCCCAGGCCTTAGTGCTTTTAGATCTCTCGGCCACTTTTGACACAGTCGACCAAGTTATCCTGGTCGACCGTGTCAGAAATGCTGGCAGTTCGGGCCCGGCCCTGTCTTGGATTATGTCCTTCCTCCATCACCGTTCCCAATCGGTACAATTGTCCACTTTCTCTGCTCCCCATATTTCACTCTCCTGTGGTGTTCCCCAGGGCTCTGCTTTGTCCCCTCTTCTTTTTAATCTTTATATGCAGCGCCTATTAGCTTCTCTTCGGCACTCTTCTGTTACCATTTTTAATTATGCAGATGATCTGCAACTTATTTTTCCTATCGACCCCTCCCCTCTTTCTTGTTCCAATTTCCAAACCACAATGCTTACCATCTATGAGTGGATGAACTTCAGTCAGCTGAAGCTCAATCCTAGCAAGACTGAGCTGGTGCTGATTGGCGGCCTTCCGCATCCTTGACTTCCAACTTTTGGCCTCCTGCCTTGGGTCTCCCTCCCTGTCCAGTCAACTTCGTGAAGAGCCTTGGAGTTACTATCTCCAGTGACCTTTCTATGCGGCCGCATATTAATGCTGTTACCTCGGCCTGCTTCTACCACCTTCGCAGAATCGGGAAGATCCGAAGGTTCCTTTCATCAGAGGCTCTTACTTTGGTTATTATGGCCCTGGTTACCTCACGTTTAGACTATGCCAACTGTCTATACGTGGGGGTCCCCGCTTACCACCTCCACCGTCTCCAACCGGTGCAAAACCAGGCAGCCAGATTAATTTTCCAGCAGCCCAAACACCAACATGTTACGTCGATGCTGAAGGCTCTACACTGGCTTCCGGTTGCGCAACGATGCATCTTTAAAATGGGTTGCACTGTCTTTAAATCTCTCTCTGCTTCTGCCCCTGTCTTTATCTCTCTCTGTCTGCGCCCTCACGTCCCTCTCCGACACCTTAGATCTTCTGCTCACAACCTCTTGATCACTCCTAGGTTCAAACGCAAGAAACATGGGGGTCCCTGTTTTTCTTTTCTTGCTCCGTCCACTTGGAACTCCTTCCCTCTTTCAATCCTGCTCACCCCTGATTATTTTTCTTTCCGCAAATCCCTGAAAACTTATCTGTTCTGCCTTGCCTACGACTAGCTATTTCCACTGACCTGTGTCTTCTGCCCACTGGTCTCCGAGCGCCAAGAAACCAATTGGTGTATGTGCGCGGTACCAAATACCTTCAACATAACAACAACAACAACAACAAACATAACTAGTTAAGATCGGAATGAGTGTTGATGCAGAGTGTGGAAGGATGTGTGAGGGGTTTGGCACCTTTTATCATATACTCGGAGACTGCCCGGCTATCCGGGGATACTGTAATACTGTAATTGCAAGTGTGAGAGAGGTCAGTGGTGGAGCGCTACAGCTGTCACCTAAACTGTGTTTACCTAATATATGGGAGGCCAGCGACATGACTTGCATGGATCAACTCTGGATCACCATGGGATTTATAATCGCTAAACGAAACATTGGTCGGAGGTAGGGTGTGTTTCAGCCACCAACCCCGGAACAATGGGAGCGAGACATGGACTGGTGCATGATTGCAGAAAAGGTGATCTATAAAAGCAGGTGGTGCCCTGAGAAGTGGGACCCGGTATGGGGAAAATAGAACACACATAAGGGTAATATTTGTGCTTCCCACTCCATCCCAGGGAGAGGATCATCATGGTCAAGACACTTCACAGATGTAACCGATGACGAACAGGGAGGGGTGGGGGGGAATTGAATATGACAAACTGATAATGAGAAGCACAGTTGATTTATCTGATTTGAGCTGTAATGTTTATTGATGCAACACAATTTTTCAAATATAAGGGATTTGTGCTTTATTGGTATCCCATGCAGCCGTAAAAGCTTCCCACTTGCTAGCAGTCATCAGGGAAATGACAAATTATGTAAATGGCGGTTCAACCCTGAGTGACATCCAAATGCAATCACAGGCTGGCATTAAATAAAGCCTGGAGTAACAGACAGGCATTGGAGAAGTAGTGCCAACTAAAGACCAATCAGCATTTGACACTGACATGTTCCGGAAGGAACATGTACACTGCTTAATTTGAGCCAGTGGCTACCAGTGGGGTCCATGTTTGAACACCAGTACATATTTGTCCCCATCAGATACTGACTGTGAACAAGAGAGGGGGTAAAAAAGAAGGAACAACTTTCACGAAGGGAAAAATCAGGTACCAGCAAGAGTAAGATAAAGTAGCAGCAGTGTCTGGTAGTGGATTAAGACACTAGACACTAGACTAAGGGCCAGATGTATGACCCTAAATGGCATGCGCAAACGGGTTTACGATCCGTTTGCACATGCAAAATGGCCCAGGGCCATGTACAATCCCTAAATAGCGAGTGGCAATTTATTTGCCACTTGCTATTTAGGAATTGCGAGTCGCAATTAGGAAGGATGTTCCCTTCCTAATTGCATCCACAAATCAATGTAAGAATGTTTTGTGACCGCAATTGCGGTAGCAAAACACTTGCAAATTACCACCCTCTTCAAAAGGGTGGTAATGCAGTCGCAATTTGGAAGGGGTCCCTAGGGGACCCCTTCCACTTTGTGACTGTCTAAAAAAAAAAGTTTTATGGGCAGGCAGTGGTGCCAGGGACCACTACCTGCCCTTAAAAAATGAAACAAAAACTTTTTTTTTATGCATCCCATTTTCCTTCAAGGAAAACAGGCTGCATTTTTTTTTAGTAAACTGCTTTATTTAAAAGCAGTCCCAGACATGGTGGTCTGCTGAGCCCAGCAGGCCACCATACCTGGGAAGGCCTGTCATTCCCAATGGGCTCGCAAATTGCGAGAGGCTCATTAACATTAATGAGCCTCACAATATGCGACCCAATTGGGAATCACAAACAGTGTTAAACACAGTGTTGTACATACCAAATTGCACCTCGCAAATTGCGACTCGCAAATGAGTCGCAATTTGCAAAGCACAATTTTGCTGGTCACACATCTGGCCCTAAGTGGATTAAGAATTTAAGAATACGCAGCCTTGGTATTCATCTCTCCGATTTTTAATAGCACAGCTGGAGTAAAGCTTTTGCCACCAGCGCTTATTTTTGTTTACAAATAAAGCACGGAGCTAGTCACAGCAGTGACACTTATTCACTATCCGCAGTGTGTCATTGGCGGAAGCCCTAGACTGGGAGAAAGCATACATACATTGATGCATTTGCAACACCGAAGCCTTCTGTGAGAAAATGGGTTGTTGGGTGAGGGGGGTGTGAGCTCTTCTCTTCTCAAACAATAGCTACAATCCTTGTCAGGGCGAACCACAAACAGAGACTAAATTACCCTGTGGTTAATCTCTGCTAGCTTGACATTAAAGCTGTCAAGTTTAACTTAGAGGCAATGTGTAAAGTATTTATGCAGTACTCAAACAACACAAGAAAAATACCACACCAATTTAGAACAATAGAATAAAATGTGATAAATTATTTGACACCAAAATGAAAAAAAATCCCCAAATTAGAAGCAGAGAAATTTTAAAGTTTTAAGGTAAGTAAAGTGCCTTAAGGCATGAAGCACCAACTGTGGTTATCTGGTTGTGCCAGACCGGGACAATGTCACACGTTCAGGCTGACAGGAATGAACTGCTGGCCTGATACAGAGACCAGGTTAGTTCCACTGAGAATTGTACCTTATGTCCTTGATGCGAAGCATTGTGTTGAATTGGTTCCCATGAGGTGCTGTGAGGATTGCGATGCAAGGTCCTGCATCAACTTGGGTCATGCTGCATAGGTTTCGAGAGGCTACCAATGAGGGGCTGAAGGAACCCACAGTTGGGCCAGAAGGAATACACTCTGATGTCAGCCAAGAGTCCAGGACATGGGGGGCACCTCTTGGGGATCAGGGCTCAATCCAGCAAAGTTCAGCAGCTGCACTCAGGCAGGTCCAGTTTGGTCTGGCCAGCTGGGCAGATGCAGGACAGGTCTCCGGAGCTTGTTATGTCCCTGTAGCTCAGAACAGAAAGCCAGTCATGTAGCCCTCAGAGTCACTCTGGTGAATCTAGGTCCAAGGATCGGGTCCAGTTTTCCTTTCTCAGGCAGCAGCGCAGAAGAGCAGTCTTTCTTATAGCAGGTCAGCAGGGCACTCCTTCTAGCCGCTGGGCATCAGAGCCGTTCTTTTTCTGAGTCTTCCTCAGGTCCACAAGTGATTAGAAGAGTGGGTCTGAGGGTCCTACTTTATACCTGGTTCTTCCTTAAAGCCACCTCCGCAAGTTGTAAAATAAATGCTGTTTGTACCTTATGGGGACGTGGTCTTTCATCCAGAAATGCCTCTATTACTTGAAGCGCCTCATCTTGGGGTATCTGTGTATACAAGGAGGTCACATCAAAGGAACCCATCCATTGTGAAGAATCATCAAACTCTTGTCCTTCAACCTTATTGATGAAATCAGCGATGTCTCGCAAATAGGATGGCACATCCATCAAAAACGACTTGAGGAAAAAATCAACATACTTCAAAATTGGTTCTAAGAGGGAATCACTTCCTGAGACCCTGGGTGGGTCCTCAAGTCATTTGTGTATTTTGGGTAGAAAATAAATTACCAGTATCCTGGGAAATTTTTGGGACAAATAATCAAATTCTTTGGGTCCCAAAAACCCACTATCCAGTCCTGCCTTCAATATTCCTGAAATGAATTCCTGTGTGGACCTCGTTGAATCTTCTTTGACCTTCCAGTACCATTCCTAATTGTATACCTGGTTCCTTCCTTCTGATATATACATCTCCCTTGTATCAACTTTATAAAAGTGCCATTTTCAGAATTGTGACTTAAAATACACTTTTACCTTAAAGATGGTATTAAATTACAATTAATTTGAGGGTAAACATGACATTTCTACCTGGAATAAGGTGATTCATTGTTATCGTAAGGGTTAGGAAGGCCTCGCAGTAGTACAAAATTAATTTGTGAGTTTTTACCTACCAGGACATGTAAACCTTAAAAATACATATCTAACTTTTTTAACACAATGCACCCTGTCCTATGGGCTGTTTAGGGCCGATCTTAGAGGGACTTATATGTACTAAAAAATGAGTTTTGGGCTTGTCAAGGTGTTTATTTTGCCGGGTTATAGTGGCAGCTTAAATCTGCCTATAGGCTGCAATGTAATCGAAGGCCTGAGACACGTCTAAAAAGCTACTTAAGTGGGTGGCACAATATGGGCTGCAGGCTTACTAGTAACATTTAGTTTACAGGCCTTGGGTACCTCTAGGACCACTTTACTAGGGACATATAAGTAAATTAAAAATGCCAATTAGATGTAAGCCATGTTTAAAACTCATGGCCCTAGTACACGTCAGGGTCCCCAAACTTGACAAAAGACGGCGCCCATTTACTACTCACCGTAAATGGCTCGAGTGCTCAGTAGGTCTGCCCATGTCGATGTCTATGAGATTGACAGCCAACCCTCCCAGGTAACTTAACTGAACTGCCACTATCACTTTCTTACCTGGTCATATGCTGTGCAGACTGACAATCCAGTACTCCAATGTCCATTCCCCCTTGTCTGAGGTGGCGGATCAGGCCTGTTCGGATGAACTACTGTTATACTGTAAAAATGCATATTCTCACAACATGATGCTACGGGCTGTGTTGTCATTGTGTGCGACTTTTTCACAGTTAAAACTTTAAATAAAGTTGTAAGAAAAAAAGAGAGTACACACACTTTAGCACTAGTTAACAGTGGTAAAGTGCACAGAGTCCTAATGTAAACAAAATGAATTCAGCAAACTAGGAGGAGGGAAGGCAAAATGTTTGTGGATGACCCTGCAGAGATGGCCCTGTCCAACACCTTCACTACAAGACTGCTTGAATTTTATGTGGATTTTCTGGGTCCAAAACTTGTGATTCTAGGTGACATCCCCACACCCAATTTCACAATAACAAGTTTTCTCCCCACAATAACCACACGGATTCTGAAATACCATGTCCTTTTATGCGCATTTTCCCCATTCCAAGAAGAAAACTGCTTGCATTTTCCACGTGCTCATAGCAGGTGAACGATATCTGTGGGATGGTTGGTGGGGCTGGGGAGTGTAGTGGTGGCACGGGGGTTTTAGAGCAAACTTTAGCCTGTCTGAGGGGAGTATCATCTGCCCCCTCCTGCACTGCTTCAGGTGTCAGACTAGGGCCGGGTGGTGTTACTACCTTCATCCTCTGCTCCTGCAGCAGTGAAGACAGGCCTGGTGTGTCCAGGCTCAGGATTGTTGGGTCCAGATTTTGCAGACTCATTAATTCTGAGGATAGGAAGACTCTGGAGACTTTTAATTGAGGGTGGATTCTGAGATTGAGGAGGATGTTGGGGACTTTTAATTGATGGTTATCGGTCCAAGTGCAATTATGCCACTTGTAATGAGTGCTTCAGTGACAAGTATGGAAATTGTTGAACTTTTTTCCCAAGAATACATTTGGGGACGCATTACACATGCAGCACATTTTCCTTACTTGACCAGGCCCACGTTTATAAAGGTGCGCCCAGCGCAATGAAGAGAAAGGCTCCGCATTATGTGGAATGCGCTGCCCTCAGGGCAACCGCAAACTCGCGCTGCGCCCAGGGCTGCGCATTCACGTGAAATACGGAGTGGCTGCTTTACAGCCGCTCTGTGTTTCACAGTGCAGGCGGCCACCCACTGTACTTTTAACCCCTCTCATGCTCATAACGAGCTGAGCTCGTCATGAGCACACGGGAACCGTCATGACCGTTGGAACGCTCACACGCGGGGTTATTTCCCCTGCTGTGCTGAGCGTTCCATTAAACGGGCGTGGTCGTGACGAGCTCAGCTCCTCATGAGCACACGAGAACCGTGACTCATGACGAGCTGAGCTCGTCATGAGCACCGGGGCGCTGTGCGCGCCCCCCCTCCCCCCAGCACAGCAGGGGAGTGTGCCCCGCAGCCAAGGGGTTAAAGGGGATTAGAGATCCCCTTGCAGGCGGATGCAGTCAGTGACTGCACACGCCTGCAAAGAGAGATCTGGGGAGTACATAGGACCCCTTTACCTCCTGCAGAGGGCTGCTCTCAGGAGACGCACTGTCAGTGCACCTCCTGTCAGCTTCTTTGCCTCTGCACCTGCGTCAGTGATACGGCGCGGGTACAGAGGCAAAGGGATTCCCTCATTTGCATGGGGCACACCCCCATGTAAATGAGGGAATGCCCCCTTGCAGATAGTGCTGGCGTTTTATGTGCGCCAGCGCTATCTCTATTACAGAAGGGACCATTTAAGCGTCTGTGGCCCCTTCTGTAATACCAAAGTGCCCCGGGAGCGCCAAAGCGGGCTCAAACGCTCATTACGCTCCAGGGGCACTTTATGTAATACAGCCCTTGATTTTTCTGCTGAATTGATTCTTGTGGATTTCTGTACACTCAGGCGACGCTAGAACTTTCTAAAAAGTTGCATTTTTCTAGTTTAATGCAAAAATAGTTTCTGAGACAATCCACAGGTCTCATCCTTTGATGCAGATAGTGATTTGATGTTTGTTAATTAAACTTTGAGGAACTTGACACACTCAGAAGAATATCCCATGGGGGAGTGTGGAGATTGCATAGGGGCATTTTTGCAAGGAAGCTTCCTACGCCTTCTGAAAGTAAAATCTAGATGCAAATCTGTAGGCTCTATGGCATATCATTAGCTGGCACGTTGTAAATTGGGACAACTGTCAGGGTGGCCCAGGCGTGATGTTATACTCTCTCAAGTCCACCCTTGTCCACACTGCCCAAGGTTATTTGCAGCTCAGCTTCTGAGCTGAGTATTTACTTTTTTGCAGACTATGGAGATGAATCAGCTTGGATCTTATACATACAGGTTCAGAACAGAAGAAAAGTAAGACTATGGTTGTAAACCCCATTATCGCCCTCTAGAGCCTCAGTCAGGATATTTCCTAAACAATCTACTCCCTGCAGACAAATGTGTGTCACATGAGGAGAGCTATTATATGGCAACTTTTGAAGTTTTCATAGCAGGCTTCAATCAATCAATCAATCAATCAGGATTTGTAGAGTGAGGCTGCTTCACCCATGAGATTCTTGAGTTGCTGTCTGATAAAACTTCCTGCTCTCCGATCGGTTGAGCATCCATTTCTTGAGGTCCTTCCTGAATTGCTGGAACAATGGCGAGGCTCTGAGGTGCAGGGGGAGGTCGGTCCATGTCTTGGCCGCCAGATTGTAGAAGGAGCGGCCTCTGTTGTTTCTCCGGCATATGCAATGGGTGGCAGCCAGGGCGAAGGATCTGGATCTGCGTTTTCTAAGTGGGCTGGTGAAAGGTTGAGCATTGGTTGAGGTACGCAGGTCCTTCACTGTGCGGAGGACCTGCGTAGGTGAGTAGCTTGAACTGGCATCTCCTCATGAATGGTAGCCAGTGGAGTTTTCTGAGGTGAGGGGTTATGTGCTTCCATCTGGAGAGGTAGAGGATGAGCCTGGCTGCTGGAGATTCTTCAGGAGTTGGGCTGTTTTTCCTACATATAGGGAGTTGCCGTAGTCGAGTCTGCTGGTGACAAGATCGTTCATGACAGTTTGTCTGGCGTTGGTCAGGAGCCATCTGAACACCTTCCTGAGCATACAGAGCAAGAGGAAGCAGGCGGTGAGGATGGCGCTGACTTGCTTTGTCATTGATAGCTGGCTGTCGAGGATGATGCCAAGCGTGTTAGGTGGGTATTGGGGTTGAGCCCAGCTCTGGGGGCCATAATTCATTGTTCCACTGTATGTCCTTGCCTTTCCCGAAGATGAGTACTTCTGTCTTGTTGGTGTTGAGTGTGAGACAGTTGTTGCTCATCCAGTCGGCAACATCTTCCATTCATCTTTGGAACTTGTCTTTGATGGTTCTTGGATTGTTAGTCAGAGAGAGTATGAGTTGGGTGTTGTTGGCATAGGAGTTGATGTTGAGTCTGTGGCTTTTGACGATGTTGGCCAGGGAGGTCATGTATGTGTTGAAGAGGGTTGGGCTGAGGGGTGACCCTTGAGGTACCCCGCAGGTGATGTTCTTAGGGAGCGAAGAGTAGGGAGGGAGGATGATTTTCTGTGTTCTTCCTGTGAGTTATGATGCAATCCACTTGAAGGCTGCTCCTTGGATTTTGATCTGACGAAGCCTGTTGATCAGTGTGTGGTAGGATACAGTGTAGAAAGCTGCTGAGAGGTCAAGGAGGATGATGGCCACTGTTTCCCCCTGGTCTAACAGCATTCAGATGTCATATGTGGCTGCGACTGGAGCTGTCTCAATGCTGTGGTTTGCTCTAAAGCCGGACTGGGATGGGTCCAGGGGGTCGTGGTTCTCCAATTGTCTGTTGAGCTGGATGTTGATTGCCTTCTTGATGACTTTGGCTGGGAAGGGGCGCAAAGAGAGGTGACTCTAGTTCTTCAGTTCTTCTGGGTCCACGGATGGCTTCTTCAGCAAAGGCTTCACTTTGGTGTGTTTCCAATTCTAGGGGAAGTAGGCTGTGGAGATCAAGGAGTTGAGGGCCTTGGTGTGTTCCATGCTGATGAGTTGGTTGCTGAGGTTGAAAGTGTGGGGGGAGCAGGAGTCTGCAGGGTGTCCAGAGTGGACGGCTCTCATGATAGTAGATGTTTCCTGTTCGGTGAGGGAGTTCCATGAGGTGAGCTGGTGTGGGTGGGCATCGGTCGGCTTGAGGAAGTTGACGCTGTTTGCAGCAGGGCGTTGGAGTGCAAAGTCTTGGTAGATGGTGTTGATTTTGTTGTGGAAAAAGTATGCCTGGGTGCATTGCACAGATCTTGTGAGGATGTGATGTTATTTTCTGTTGGTGAAGGGGTGGTTAATTCCTTGACTATGTTGAAGAGTTCCTTGGAGTTGTTGGAGCTGTCATTGATGCAAGTGGCTAGGGCAGTCTTCTTGGTGTTTTTCAGGAGGTGGTGCTAGTGGTTGAGGGCAACTTTGAAGCATATTCAGTCCTCGAAGGTCTTACTGGTGCACCATCTCTTTTCAGTCTGTCTGCAGTTGCGTTTCTGTGTTTCTAGTTCTTCCATGAACCACTATGGGTGTTGTGCTCGTTTCTTGGGGTAGGTAGGTTTCCTTAGGGCAACTTCATCAGCGCTTGCTGTGATCCAGTTTGGGAAGTTGTCCACAGCTTGTGCTGTGTCCTCTGTGGTGGTGGGTAAGTGGAAGTTGAGGGTGTTGGTCCAGCATTGTTCTGATACCTTAGACCAGCTGAGCTGTGTTTCGCTGGCGGTGGAGGATGGGGTGTGGAGGGGTTCCGAGGTGACAAAGTGGACGTAGTGGGGTATTTTTCGGAAGAGCTCTTTAGTGTGGGTATATTTTACTCTGTTGCTGGTTGCGAATATAGGGTTGAGCGTATGTCCTGCGATGTGGGTGGGGTCGGTGACCAGTTGCTTGAGTACGAGGTTGGCCATACTTTCTAGGAAGTCAGCCGTGTTAGTGTTCTCAAGGTGAAAGTCGAGGTCTCCTAGGAAGATGTACAGATTTGAGTCGCTATCGATAGGAGCAATGAAGTCAGGAATGGCATTGCAGAAGGGAGGATGGGGTACCGGAGGTCTGTAGTTAAGGGTGCCTGGGATTGTAGTTTTACTATTCATTTGGAGTCAGAAGTTGAGGTGCTCCATGAAAGGGTGGTGTCATCTATGGTGGTTGCACATTTGAGGGTCTCTTCGTAGATTATGGCTATGCCGCCGCCGCTTCTATTGGTGCAGTCTTGGTGCGTGATCTTGTATCCAGCCGGGGTGGCTATGGCAATGTCGGGGGCTGATGTGGGGTTCAGCCAGGTCTCTGTGATGGAGACGGCGTCTAGGGTGTGGGTGGTGATGGTATCTCAGATTTCTGTGTCGTGTTTTCCAAGTGAGCGTGCGTTAATCAGCAGGCAGTTGATCTCTCCGGAGGTGTTGGTGCCGGCCTTGCTTCTGGGTGTGAGCGACACAGTGTGCCTGATGGGCCTGGCCACAGTTGTTTCCCTTGTGATGCAGGTAGACTGGCAGTTCCGGCAGGAGAAGGATCCTCCAGTGGTCCTGGGGGAGGCCTGGGTGCATATTCTTTTTCTGGCACCCAGGGCTCAAAGTTTATCTATAGTGAAGCATAGGCGGTCATGGTGGTTGGAGTCCTGGCACAGAGTGAGGTTTGTACACTGGCACAGCACGCCCTCTGTGCTCGTCTGCTGAGTGGGTACGCTATGGTTTCCATGATGGAGGGCAGGTGGGGTCGCTAGGGGGTGGCAGTGGTCTCCATGGGGAAAACCCCAGTCACGACAGTAAAAGCGACACGGCAGGTGAGGCGTGAGGAAGCAGCAGGCCTGCAGATAACAGAAGGGAGGCCCCAGCAAAGATGGGAGACAAGGGACAGGTCAGAGGGGCTCCAGCATGCAGGGCAGGCAGGGAGAGAGGGAAAAGGGAAAGAAGCCAGACTGCATGTGGGGTCTTGTAGGGCTGAAGGTAAAGGCAGCCACATGCCAGATGCACACCTCCCAACTCACACGGTGCCAGTGTGTCACATGATGTTGGCCCTGTTCACAGGGTCTCGCAGTGTAAAGTCGATATCACACAGTGGAGGACAAAATGAGCTGGAAATCTCTGCACAGAGTGGGTTTCCAGCTCCGGTGTGGATGATGCACATAGCTAAAATCCATCAGGATTTCATATCCTCCCCTGGACAACTGTGTCAGCCTCAGAAGCTGGGTGGGGTGATGGGCCTAAATTGTGCTAGGCATACAGATCTGCCCCTCTCGATGGGCACGCCCCCTCATGGTTAGTGAGAGTAGTGTGCTCTAGGCAACAACACTTCCACAAGTCCCTCCCCTTCCAAGGCCCCTCCTCTCACACTGGAATTTTTTCAAGGGTGGCAGGTCTGAGATTTTTACTTCTAATAAGTTATACTGATAAGGCCGACTCACTCATACTCAGGGCCATTGGACTTATGCGATTGTGCGGCAGCGCTGATTTTCGCATAATTAGAGATTTGCCATATTTGCCACATTATCCATCATCTAATGCATAATCTGCCGATTTTTAATTAAAAAAATTGTTTCTAGCTCAAATGGTTCAAAAGTTACAAAAAACGCAGCAATGTATTTTGCCGCGCAGTGGAATGCCCTTTGCAAAGGTTGACTGGTCAAATGTATGTTGCTTATTGCTATATTAGGGAGCTAAACTGGTACTAATGAGGTACAACAAATGGCCAGTGTTAACAAGTGTAAAAATTGAAAAGTAATATAATCAGAAAATATGCCGCTTTACGCCACATAATTAGCTTTTTCCTGCCGCATAATTTACTCAACCCTGCCGCATAATTTGGCTCTCCCCAGCCACATAATTGCAGTGGCCCTGCTCATACCTCAGGGCTACCCTTCAAGCAGGTCGGGCCTGACAGTGCATAAGTTGTGCCCATGGTTGCAGGTGGTGGGCACGCACACACATTTTCGTGGACAGCAACTTATTTTTCATTATCAGACTTGCACCAAAAGCAAGAAAGAGAAAGGCACGAGGAAGAGGAACCAAAAGATGGGAAGACAATGACAAAGGGAGACCGTGGGTTGAAAAGTAACCCGCAAGAATCAGATAAAGAGACAGGAAGTGTGGGGTGGTGGAATAAGGAGGCATGAGAGGGAACGTAGGCTAGGCAGCATTGGTACTTGGCGCCAGGTGATTTGGCAGCGCCGGTAATGAGCTCGTAGGAAAAACTTTGGACTGCTGCAGTTTTAAAAAAAAGAAAATAAACGAATCACTGCCTGACATGCGACACCCTGCTTCTTCCCTCCTGGCACGTCAGGTTAAGCGCAATTCTGCCTGCCTCTGCTGCCAAAGAGCCGGTTCCGATTCTCCGTTCCTCTTCACAGGCGTGGAGGCACACCTTGTTTAACACCGCGCACCCTCAGGCGCGGGCCGCGGCACGGGCTGGCAGTGCACTCGCAGCATCGAGTACCCTCCCGTCCTCCAGAGCTGCACCTCTGACTCCTAATACCGGAACCTTCTGGTTTCAGCATTCAGCAGCCATCTCTGTCAGCATTTTATTTTGTTGAAGCCCTCCACAGCGCCATACTGCCACCTGCTGGACATAACACAGAAAGGGCACACAGCTCTCTGCCGAAATCATGTAATGCCCACCACACGCAACGCGATCACAAATAATTCAGCAAGTAGGCTTTTCATTGCCCTTTTGACACATAAATACGTCATGGAATGCAGAGATATCCTGACAGTGAAAGGAGTACACTTGATTTGGGCAGCAAGTGCAACACCACATTTTGTTTACATAACGAAAAGAATTCTGCAGGTGCTTGTAGAATCTGCCTGGGTCTTGCAGATCTCAAGTTCAAATAGCAGCAAGCCGATTTGGCCTTTCATTCTTCTGATGTGGGTACATTAAATACCCACGCATTGGTATAAGGCAGTGTTTTTCTCAGAGCCCCCAAGCTAATTATGAGGAGGTTCCTGAAACAAGCTAATTATTTTCAAGTCGGGCCCCTCTCCAAAACATTATGGGCTTGGAAGGGGTACTTTTTATGTAGCTCATACTCTACACCAAACATGAGAATTAAAGAAGAGTAAATTTATCAAACAAAAACAGAAATAGATCAACAGAGACAGCTCCCCATAATTGGGGGTATTGTGAGCCCCTCACAATTATAGCCCAAATGCAACAGCAGCCTGCTGCACTTCCCATAATTGGGGGTGTTGTAAGCACCACACACTTCCAGGCCCCAATGCAACAGCATCTGCTGCACAATGATTGATGTGGCCCGGAGTCGCAGGCTGTCTCCTTTGCATCATTCACCCCTTCCCCACCATGCCTAACCATTACTCCAATCTGCCCCTTTCAGGAAAAAATGACTCTCATATGGTGCACCCCTCTGCAGCAAGCATGCCGTCAGCGCTAATGATAGCAAAGAATATGTGGCCAGATGCTCAATTTGTAAAGTGAGAGTGTCATAGTTGTGATGCAGTGGGCCCCTTATTCTCCTGGGCCTATTGTCTCTGCACCTGCTTCACTAATGATAACTACTAGCTACTTCCTTGCAAGTGGACTGTCTTTCCTAACCTTTGTTAAAAACATGGCCCACTGTCTTGCCCCTTTCCCCTTCCTGCTGTTTCTTTGAGGCCCAGGCTAAGGTTTCTCCTCTGCATCAATATCAATACCATTTATCCAAGGCCCAACGCAACAGTGGCACTGCAAGGGTGCACTGGCACTAATGCAAGCAAGGATTGATAGCCATCATTTGAGTGTGTTGTCCTTTCACATCCCTGAGCTCTGGTATTACTGTACCTGCAGCGGGAAACATACATTACTACACAGCCATTACAACGCACTACCTTTACAACGCAACTGCCTTTACATCGCATGCCATTACAACGCATGCCATTACAGCACGTCACTACAACGCATGCCATTACAACGCATACCATTACAATGCATGCCATTACAATGCATTATAAGGTAAGTAATGGAGATTTTTTTGTTTTAGGGTGGGTATGGGTTTGGGGTACATGGGAATAGTAATTTTTACTACAACACTACCCAACACTTTCCCTACTGTTGCACTCACTGGAGTGGGAATAGTCATTTTTACCCCTACACTATCCAACACTTACCCTACTGTTGCCCAAAAAGTATTATGCGTTGTAATGGTATGCATTTCAACGGTATGCATTGTAATGGAATGCGTTGTAATGGTAGTTTTCAGAAAAATGCATTGTAATGGCATGTGTTGTAAAATCACGTGATGTAATGGTAGTTGCGATGTAAAAACTACTTGGAAAAGCATGTGTTGTAATTCTTTGATTTGTAACGTCATATATTCCCTGCAGCACCAATGATATCTAAAGGCGGTCTCCTCTGCCTATACCACTGAGCCGTCACACTTAGGCCTAAAACCCAGAAAAGTCTGTCTGTCACTTGTGTAAAAACAAAAATGGTAAAAAGCCTCATGTCTCTCTTGCCCCTTTCTTGCTTGTGCCCTGCTTAGCAAGGGTGACATGGACTTTAATGCTAAAACAGAAAATCTGCATGTAAACAGAATTGGAACTAGGAAGGTTCTATAGCAATCCACGTGCACATGTTTTTTAACTTTACTAAAACTGTTTCCATACTTTTTGTTAAAAAACAGCCATACTGTCCCACAATGGTTAATGTGGGGCTTTAGGTGTCTCTTGCTGAAAGTGAAACAGGATGGGGGAGGTCTCCTGCTGTGAAGCTTAAGAGGGGCAGAAACCTAAAAAAGAAACAGGCCTTTTCACCACCAAATAAAAAGGCTGTTTGGAAAGCAGTATTGGCTTTAATTGATGAAGTCACTTGAAGTGTCATGGTGATTAATAATTAATCTTTCTGAGAGGTAAGGCAAGAGTGTTATCAGCTGAGTTCTGCAATGTGTCCTTTTAATGGACACTTAAAAAATATTTGTACTGGTACAGTCTTATTATGAATACAGTTTGATTACACTGTATTCTTAAAATATATATTTTGAAAGCACTTGTTTTATCTTAAACACTAAGGCCCAGATTTACTAAGAAATCACTCAATGCAGTGCTGCCAGTAAAGTTGCTGAGTTGCCTCAATGGGCGATAGCAGAATTGTACTCTCTCCCTGCACAGGCACACTTTGGGGTCGATTAGGATGGCGGACGGAAGAGCCACCGCGGCCCGTGAGTAGGCGGAAAAAGCCTTTTCCGTGTCCGCCTGCCGCGGATACTCCGTCCGCCATATCAGGATAGGAAAACGTGTCAAATTTCCGTCCGCGACGGAAAAGCACGCTCCGCCGGCCAACTACACACGACCACGCGGCGGACGGAACACATCCGGACGCTCCGCCGTACGCACTGACGTCTAAGACCGTCCCCCAAATCAAGATGGCGGAAAACACACATAAAACCGCAGCGGAAAAACAACCTGTCTTAACACGGCGGAATCCCCACAGCGAACATAGGTGACACAGCCGAGATACCCACCGCAAGCTGACCACCACCATGGACCCGGCGCTACACGCTTTCCCGATGCTCTTCGCGATCCACCACGTCCTAGTCATGGCCTACTATGGACGACGACGCAGGTAAGGTACAAACCATTGGCTGTCTGGAGGGGAATACCAGCAAGGGACGTGACGTAGGGAGGGGGAGTGTCATGTTACCGAAACCACTGATGAGAAGCATATACGAATACACATTTGCAGTACGCAAGCAGGAATGACAACGACAGACCACGAGACTTGATAGACTACCTTTATTGTCCAAAATAGGGGTCAAATCACAGTGTATGCGTGAGCATGGGCAAAGTGGGCACCAGAGCAGGTACAACATAGCAGGCAACGAGAGGGCAGCATGCAGTATCAGAGCATCAACAGGGCATTGTGCAGTACAGAGCAGGTACATCACAGCAGGTAACGAGAGGGCAGTATGCAGTATCAGAGCATCAACAGGGCATTGTGCAGTACAGAGCAGGTACATCACAGCAGGTAACGAGAGGGCAGCATGCAGTATCAGAGCATCAACAGGGCATTGTGCAGTACAGAGCAGGTACATCACAGCAGGTAACGAGAGGGCAGCATGCAGTATCAGAGCATCAACAGGGCATTGTGCAGTACAGAGCAGGTACATCAGAGGCAGCACGTGAGAGGGGCAAAGTGCATCAACAGTCCATTGCACAGAACAGGCCCATCAGAGGCAGCACGTGAGAGGGGCAAAGTGCATCAACAGTCCATTGCACAGAACAGGCCCATCAGAGGCAGCACGTGAGAGGGGCAAAGTGCATCAACAGTCCATTGCACAGAACAGGCCCATCAGAGGCAGCATGTGAGAGGGCCAAAGTGCATCAACAGTCCATTGCACAGAACAGGTCCATCAGAGGCAGCACGTGAGAGGGCCAAAGTGCATCAACAGTCCATTGCACAGAACAGGTCCATCAGAGGCAGCACGTGAGAGGGCCAAAGTGCATCAACAGTCCATTGCACAGAACATGCCCATCAGAGGCAGCACGTGAGAGGGGCAAAGTGCATCAACAGTCCATTGCACAGAACAGGCCCATCAGAGGCAGCACGTGAGAGGGGCAGTATGCAGTATCAGAGCATCAACAGGGCATTGTGCAGTACAGAGCAGGTACATCACAGCAGGTAACGAGAGGGCAGCATGCAGTATCAGAGCATCAACAGGGCATTGTGCATTACAGAGCAGGTACATCAGAGGCAGCACAACTACGTGTCCCTACCAACCCGTCACAGGGACCACAAGAGTGCCACGCAGTTCTCAATGGACACACCATGTGAAGTAACATTTGAGTGAAGTGTTCAGCACCTCACATCACAGATTCAGGGGGACTGCGTGAACTACCTGCCTCGGACACACTGGCAGCACCAGCAACAGGAGTGTGAGACACAGCCACAGCCCGAGTGACACACAAATGGGCCACGGACCCAGACACACTGGCAGCACCAGCAACAGGAGTGTGAGACACAGCCACAGCCCGAGTGACACACACATGGGCCACGGACCCAGACACACTGGCAGCACCAGCAACAGGAGTGTGACACACAGCCACAGCCCGAGTGACACACACATGGGCCACGGACCCAGACACACTGGCAGCACCAGCAACAGGAGTGTGACACACAGCCACAGATGTAGTCACTGACACGTGAGCCACTGACCCAGACAGACTGCCAGCACCAGAAACAGGAGTGTGCAACACAGCCACAGATCTTCTAACTGACACGTGAGCCATAGACCCAGATACACTGCCAGGACCTGCAACAGGAGAGGGCACAACTGACACTGTGCCACCATCTGATACATGAGAGTCAACTGCACCAGCGCCACTGGGACAACTGAAATGATGAGCCACAGGGCTGTATGGGCCAGGAGGCAGGGTGGGCCTGGGAGCTGGGGATAGCTCACCTAGAGCCAAATCGGGGTTGGCAGGTGTCAATGGTGTGTGTCTGCGTTTCTTAGGGAGGTGTGAGTGCACCCTGGACAGGACAGGACTGCCAAGTGGTGGAGACTCCAAAGAATCACCACCCAGCATAGGTGGAGCAACTGCTGCCGGGGATCTGGTTTCGGGGGACGTGCTGGAGCCTGCTTGTCGTTTGCTCTGTGCCTGCCGCCTGGACTCGGAATGATGTGTAATGGGGGATGCAACAACAGGGGACACCCTCCTCTGCTTCTGACTGGCCTGGATGGGAGTGGAGGTATGGGGGGACTCCGCCGCGGAGACATCAGTTTGGTGTTTAGTAGAAAACATCAGCCTCAGTGCAGCCAGGGGTGAAGTATGCCTGTCCTTGATAGCGCCATTGTCCATGCTAGATGCCTTGTCCGTAGGATGTGCCTTATCCTTAGGTGGAGTGTTGTCTCTGGATGTAGCCTGTGCCCTGCTCGCCGCCCTGTTCCTGCCAGCAGACTTGTCATCTGTGGTGCACCTGCCTCCAGCAGACACCTGCTCCCTGTGTGTGTCCCTGCCCTTGGGAGTGTTCCTATCCACTGCTGTGGGCCTGCTCTTGGGAGTCTCCCTGCTCTTAGTAGGTGCCTTAGTCTTCTCACTGTCCTTGGGAGTGTTCCTATCCACTGCTGTGGGCCTGCTCTTGGGAGTCTCCCTGCTCTTAGTAGGTGCCTTAGTCTTCTCACTGTCCTTGGGAGTGTTCCTATCCACTGCTGTGGGCCTGCTCTTGGGAGTCTCCCTGCTCTTAGTAGGTGCCTTAGTCTTCTCACTGTCCTTGGGAGTGTCCCTTACCTCTGCTGTGGGCCATCTCTTGGGAGTCTCCCTGCTCTCAGTAGGTGCCTTAGTCTTCTCACTGTCCTTGGGAGTGTCCCTTACCTGTGCTGTGGGCCTGCTCTTGGGAGTCTCCCTGCTCTCAGTAGGTGCCTTAGTCTTCTCACTGTCCTTGGGAGTGTCCCTTACCTGTGCTGTGGGCCTGCTCTTGGGAGTCTCCCTGCTCTCAGTAGGTGCCTTAGTCTTCTCACTGTCCTTGGGAGTGTCCCTTACCTCTGCTGTGGGCCTGCTCTTGGGAGTCTCCCTGCTCTTACTAGGTGCCTTTGTCTTCTGACTGGCCTTGTCCAAGGAACAGTCCATGGACATGTGAGTATCCCTTGCCTTGGGAGTACCTTTCGTGTTGAATGCCTGTGTAGCTCCGGAAGGCATGTCCCCCAACAACACTTGTGGATCCTGTGTGTGTACTCCAGTGCATCTGAGGTCGTCTACGTGAACAGATTTAGCTGATCTAGGGGATGGGGTCTGTGCCCTGCGTGCCTTGACGTGCTGTCTGACGCTGCTTCTAGTGCAATAACCTGTATTTGAGTCCTGCTCTGAATAATCACTACCCCCTGAGACATCCAGCGGTGTAGATGGGGAAACAGAAGTAGCACCCTGTTCATTCGACTGTACTATTGCAGACGACACACTGCTTGCCAATGACTGCACTGTCCTGTGTAGACCTGCAAGATCGCCATGCATCCCTTCCATGAATGCCACCACCTGCCCCAACTTCCTATCATGGTCCTGGAAAGCATTTGTCATATTGGTCTGCCCCACACACAGCTGTCGCAGCAGATCAACGGCCTCAGCACACAGTGCATTTTGGCTCACCGTGGCAGGGGCAGCGGTGCCTGCACCGAACGCCACTCTGCTCCCCCTACTCCTCCGGCCACGAACAATACATGGTGCAGTTGGCGGAAGTGTGGGCCCTGTGTGCTGTCTTCCGACAGAAGGTGATGAGTGCCCACTCCCAGTCTGTGACAACAGTGCAGGCTCACCAAGAGTGTCCGACGAGGAGGACGATGGTGTCTCCACATGCGAGTCCTCAGGGACGGTCCTGTCCCCCTCTCCGGCGCTGGCCTCCTCCGTGTCAGTCTGCGTGTGTGCGAAGTCTGATCCGGACTCATTTCCTCGGCTACTCTCCACCGTCTGTGGCTGAGTGTCCTCTGGCAAAGCTGAAATGCACAGAAAAGATGTGTGAGTCATGGGCACACTCACGTACAGAAGGAACAGGATAGCCAAATCACATAGCAGACAAAGGTTTATGAGCCCTCTTCCTGCACATGGCCCACCCCTACCAGTCATCCTCACATTTTCTGCCATGGGGCCATGGACCACTAGGGGATGTGCTTTAACACTCAACTACTAAGCAAGTGGCGTGTCAACATGGCGGACCTGGATGTCAAATGAGTACCACCCAATGGGACCAAAATGCCATCACAGGCATACATACGCAACACGGAACTCAATAGTGTGTCTGTGCACCAATACATGCATAGCACTCACAAGTTTCCTACACAGACAGTATGCTCACCGCTAGTTTGCTGTTGATCGGCACTCAGACGTTCGGCCAGTTCAGGATGCGTCACTGCAATGATACGGTGCATGAGAGGGGTCATGGAGCGTCGGGCCAGACGGGGCGTCCTTGGAATCAGGCCCAGTGTTACTTCCGCTACATTCTTGCTCAGCCTGGAAATGTCGTCCCAGCGTTTGTGGCAGTGTGTATGTCGTCTGTTGCACACCCCCAATGCCCGTACTTCCCGTGCTATGGTCCTCCACAGGTCCTTGCGAAGGTGCAGCTTGACCTACCATGATGGGAGACAAAAGGGTTTAAGTCAGTGGACAGCTGGCCTGTCACACACATAGGGGCAAGACGTTACTGTCAGCAGCCATGCAGAATCAGGAACATATGTCTAGACCACACTACACAGCTAAGATAGAAATAGGCCTGATCATTTGGCCCCCTCATGCACACCAACATGTCCCACACTGCACTTACCACCCGTCCCGGTGCGCCGTAGAGGCGTCCATAGTTGCGGAGTACACCGTCCACGAGGACATCAAGCTCCGCGGCGGTGAAGGGTCGAGACCGGATCTCTTTGCCACTCGACATGGCAAGATCACGGAGTATGGCACTAGAGCAGCAGTCGGTGGTCAGCTCAGCAGCAGCAGCAGCAGGTCGAGGTGATGGTCACAGGCAGCAGTCGGTGGTCAGCTCAGCAGCAGCAGCAGCAGGTCGAGGTGATGGTCACAGGCAGCACTGGTCCCCAGGGTAGGAAGTTTCATTTTGGCCAAGACACATATATAGGGCCCTCAGCACGTGTCAGTGGCATACGTCGCCAGCAATTGGTCAGCCCTGGAAGCGTGATCGTGAAATGGGCCAATGACTGGCCCTGTTGTTGCGGTGCACAGCTTCCGCTACTTGCGATTGGCCGTATGCGGCCAGCGGCCCTCTTCCCATTGGCTGCATGTGCAGGGACCGTCACGGGCACACATCGGCAACCGCACATGCAAGCTTCAGGCACGGATGCTTCAGTTGCAACAATGTACTATCACTGGCGCCTCCATGGCGGTGCACGTACACAGCGGGGGAGGTGCAGGCCTATACACCCTGCAGATGTACTCAATGGACATGCCAGTTCATGACCCCCCTTACAGTCACCTTGCATCATCCACCGTACACCGGCCGGAGCGGCCGGCCCATGAACAACCGCCGTGCCCGGCCATGAACACAACCGCCATGGCCGGGCACGGCGGTTGTTCATGGCCGGGACCGGCGGGTGTTCATGGCCGGGACCGGCGGTTGTTCATGGCCGGGACCGGCGGTTGTTCATGGCCGGGACCGGCGGTTGTTCATGGCCGGGACCGGCGGTTGTTCATGGCCGGGACCGGCGGTTGTTCATGGCCGGGACCGGCGGTTGTTCATGGCCGGGACCGGCGGTTGTTCATGGGCCGGCCGCTCCGGCCGGTGTACGGTGGATGATGCAAGGTGACTGTAAGGGGGGTCATGAACTGGCATGTCCATTGAGTATATCTGCAGGGTGTATAGGCCTGCACCTCCCCCGCTGTGTACGTGCACCGCCATGGAGGCGCCAGTGATAGTACAATGTTGCAACTGAAGCGTGCCCGTGACGGTCCCTGCACATGCAGCCAATGGGAAGAGGGACGCATGCCGCATATGGCCTTTGGGAAGTAGCGGAAGTTGAGCACCGCCATGGCGGCGCCAAATATGTGATCTTGTCAGACGCTGCACCGTGATGTGTTGTGTGCAGTTGCGTCATGAGGGATGTGAGCGTGATTGTGAAAGGTCATATGTCATACAATATAGCATGTGTGTCCATACAATGGACATCGGTCGGCACACAATGGGCAACAGATGTGCATTTGTACGTGTTGACGTCGGGTTTGACCCTACAGACGTTGTTACATCTTCACAACTACACAGTACATCACGGCTGTGTGGCCAATTAATGCATCTGTTGTCAGTTTCTTGTTGTGTCGAGGTGACTACAGTGGTGGTGGTACACATGCATTCCGTGTATGTGATTTCTACGTTGTGTCACCATGCATGTCATTACCGTATGCACATCATCATTGGTGGTGGCATTTGTGCTTGATGACATGGCGTGTGTAAACTTATCGTTTGTGTGCATGCAGTTGCATGAGTGTCTGTGATGTGTCTACGATACATTAGGGTGACGACTGAAGTTTTGTCAGTAAGGTACACATGTGATGGAGTTGTACACGTATGCGTCGTTTGTAAGTTGACCTAAGTTACATCTCTCTCCCACACAGGAGGGCTCCAAATGTGCATCGCCCATACACTCTGCTGGAGGATATGGTAGACGAGGAGGTGATTCGGAAATTCAGGCTGGATCGACGTCGGTTGCTGGAGCTTGTGGCTCAATTGTCTCCTCATCTGCAGCCACGTAGAACGTATCCTGGCTCGTTTACACCCACTGCAAAGGTCATGGCGTTACTACATTTCTTCGCTACTGGCACATTTCAGTATACAGTTGGAGGTGCCGGGGGGATGTCACAGGCCATGTTCAGCACGGTTCTTCGGGATGTGTTAACAGCTATGATGCTGTACAAGGATGAGTACATACATTTCCCACGTCCGGAAGAGTTGCCAGCGGTCAAAGCTGGTTTCTATGCACTGGGCCACATACCTCACGTTGTGGGCTCAATTGATGGCACGCACATCGCGCTCATTCCACCACGGGCACGCGAACAAGTGTTCAGGAATCGCAAACACTTTCATTCGCTGAACGTGCAGGTGGTGTGCCTGGCGAGCAACATCATCTCCCATGTGTGTGCAAGTTTCCTGGATCCGCACATGACGCCCACATCATGCGGACCAGCAATGTCCCACGACTCATGGCAAATCTGCCACCCGGTCAAGCGTGGCTTGTTGGTGAGTGTGCAGTGGGGACTCTTGTGATCTCTGTGTTGCATGGGGTACCCACCATATCTTGTTCTGATGTTTGTCTCTGTCATCCCCCTACATAGGCGACTCGGCTTACCCAAACCGGCCCTGGCTCCTCAGTCCCCTACGTAATCCGAGGACGGCGGGTGAAATGCGGTACAATGAGGCACATGGAAGGACACGGAGAGTCATCGAACGTACCTTTGGACTGCTCAAGTCTAGGTTTCGGTGCCTCGATAAGACCGGAGGGGCCCTGCCTTACTCACCAGGAAAAGTATGCAAGATCGTGATTGCCTGCTGCATGCTCCACAACCTGGCAGTACGCAATGACATTGAACTGCTGTTGGACCCTGAAGACGAAGGAGTTCCTCGGCCTCCCATCCCACCCATGTCGACTGATGAGGATAGTGGTGAGGAGGAAGGTGTGGACCAGAGGCGCCAGCTCATTGATCGCTACTTCCCTTGAATGTGAGTATCTACCTCTAGTGGCGGTTGACAATGCCTCATGTATGTTTTCTGGTGTTGTGTGGATATGGGGTTAATCAGCTGGGTGTGGTTTGTGATGGTTGCACATGTGTGTCTTCATGTCTTTGGACATAGGAGTGTCCATGATGTGTGTGCTCCCATCCCATGCTTGTGTGATGGTTGTCGTTTGTGTAATGTTGCTGTGCATTGTGTTGTGATGTGTGTGAATCTCTTTACTGACGTGTGTTTGCTGTCTCTGGTTTTCTCTAGGTCACTCCCGCAGCGCCATGATCATGTGCGACTATGATCCCTGTACCTGTTTACGTCTGTATCTGATGGCAATCATGTGAATAAACATGGAGGCAAAACATCATTGTGTGAGTAAATGCAATTTATTGACAGGTTGTGCTTTTGTGGTGGTGAATATTTACAAGTAAGTGGGGGGGAGGGAGTTGGAGTTGAAGGTAATGGCAGATGAAATGTCCGTGCTGACACCACATTGGGGGGTGTCAGGCTAGTCCAGCAGACCAGTGGCAATGATTGTCTATGTGGGACAGGATGGTTTGCAGGGTGAATGTCTGGCACAGGCAGTGGCATTGTCAAGGTCGTCCCCTCTTGGAGCGTGTGCCTGGCGCTCCAACACTGCTCTCAGCCACTTCCTGCCTCGGCCGCCCCCTCCGTCTCGGAGGTGGTACAGAGTCAGCTTGGAGGGCAGGTTGGTGATGGGCCACATCCGTCGCCAGGGGCTCAGGTGGTGGTGGCGGCGGTGGAGTCGGAGGCGGAGGTGACGGGGGAGGCGGAGGTGACGGTGGCGGTGGCGCTGACACACTTGGTGGAGGGGGGGGGGTTGTTCCGGCCAACCCATTCCCTCCACATCGTTGCCTGCTGGCCCATGATCACCAACATCTGGCCAAGGATGCCAGAGATTTCGCGCAGGATGTTGGTGTTGTCCACTGAGTCCTGGTGAACACGATCAGCGTTTGCCTGGGACCGGTCGTATGAGGCCTGGCACCTGGCAAGAGCTTGTAGGGACTGTGCCACTGGCTCGGGTAGCTGTCCCTCCTCTGACCGGCGGTGTGTGGCTCGCCTGATTGGCAGTTGTCCCGTTGCCTGTGTTTGTGGCCCACTCACCCTGCTTGTGTGTGGGGCCGTTGGACCAGCGTTGCGCGCTGGGTCATGCTGGGTGGCACCGGCAGGAGTCGTGGTGCTGGTGGTAGTGGTGGTACTGGTGGTACTGGTGGTACTGGTGGTACTGGTGGTGGTGGGGACTGTGCAGATCACAGACACAGGTGCCGCGGGAGTCACACATGCGACGTTGGTCGGTCCCGGGAGTCCCTGTGAGCCAGATGGCCCTGGCTGCGTGCTTGGTCCCGCTCCATCCTCCGCCCCGGAGCTGCCTGTGTCGTCGTCAGCAGAGAGTCCTGTAGGTGTGGGAGGCGAGGCTGGCGGCCGGGTACTGCTTTCCCCAGTCAGTTGACGATCACCTGAGGGACAAGATCGAGCTGGTCAGTAATGTGGACAGTACATGGTTACATTGATTTGTAGACATTTCTGTTTCCTGTCGCACACACCCCACCCTCCACCACCACCCTCCCCGTGAACATGGGGGCCTGTTGGGAGTTGTAGTTTGGGCCTCTCACACACCCCACCCTCCACCACCACCCTCCCCGTGAACATGGGGGCCTGTTGGGAGTTGTAGTTTGGGCCTCTCACACACCCCACCCTCCACCACCACCCTCCCCGTGCACATGGGGGTCTGTTGGGAGTTGTAGTTTGGGCCTCTCACACACCCCACCCTCCACCACCACCACCACCACCACCCTCCCCGTGAACATGGGTGCCTGTTGGGAGTTGTAGTTTGGGCCTCTCACACACCCCACCCTCCACCACCACCACCACCACCACCCTCCCCGTGAACATGGGGGCCTGTTGGGAGTTGTAGTTTGGGCCTCTCACACACCCCACCCTCCACCACCACCCTCCCCGTGCACATGGGGGTCTGTTGGGAGTTGTAGTTTGGGCCTCTCACACACCCCACCCTCCACCACCACCACCACCCTCCCCGTGAACATGGGGGCCTGTTGGGAGTTGTAGTTTGGGCCTCTCACACACCCCACCCTCCACCACCACCACCACCACCACCACCACCCTCCCCGTGAACATGGGGGCCTGTTGGGAGCCATGGACATGTTAGTGTGTTGGTGTCCGACGTGCATGGGTTGGGGCGTGGGGGATGTTTATTCTCAGTTGTGTGAGCCTGACCATGTCGTGCTGATCGTGGTGCTTGGTTTGTACTCACCAGTCTCTTCTCCTTCGTCAAGGCCGTCTAGGCTCTCTGGGTGTAGTATCACCAGCACCTTCTCCTCCCAATCGGTGTAGGGTATGGGCTCCGGGGGTGTGCCACCGCCAGTAAGATTGGCTCTGGCGTGGTTTTTCGCTCGGATGCCCTTGACCCTGGTCTTAAGGTCATGCCACCGCCTCTGAATGTCGTGCTTCGTCCTCGGCACAGTCCCCGACGCATTCACCCGAGTGACGATCCTGTCCCACATGTGGTTCTTTTGCGCCACGGTCGTCTGCTGGACTTGGGCCCCGAAGATGTTGGGCTCCACACGGATAATTTCATCTACCATTACCCGCAACTCTGTCTCCGTGAATTTGGGGGTTTTTTTGGGTGCCATAGTGTGTGGTGCTCAGTGTGTGAGTTGAGTGAGTTGGGAGGTGCAGGTGTGTGGTGTGTGATGTGTAGGATTTGTGTGGTGGGTGTTTGTGTGGTGGGTGTGGTAGGGTGGTGGGTGGGTGTCTTCTATGTGATTTTATGTGAGTTAGCAGTGTCTCGAATGGCCCTCTTGCTGGCAGCAATGCTGTGGTGCAAGGGATTGTGGTTGTGTGGGGGTGTCTTTTTGTAGTCATGTCTCAATAGTTGTTGCGAGTCAGGTGGTAGGTGGGCGTGTTGACTTGTGTGCATTATTGGATAATTGGGACGTGTCATGGTGGCTTGTGCTTGGGGGGGGGGGGGGCGGCCTTGTCAATGTTCGTATGTTTGCTTAGGACTTGCGGTGCACTTTCATACATTTGTTAGGCGCTAGGGATGTTGTGCGTGTTGGCCTTCCGCAGTGATGCTGTGGTTCTCGTAGCATTGTTTCCGCCGCGGACGTGGATGGCTGTGAGTTCCGTGGTACGGGCGGATTTATCCTAATTGCGGCCACGGAGTATTCTCAGGTATGGCGGTACATGTTTTATTTTCCGCGGTCATTTCCGTCCGCGGCAGTGGTTGTTCATTGGACTCCGTCCGCCGCGGACGGACTTGGTTGTGTTCCGTCCACCGCGGACGGTGTTGGTTGTGATCCGTCCGCCGCGGTCGGAGTTTCGTGACATGAATATCCTAATCCCAACCGCGGTTTCTCCGCGGCGCTGCCGGGAGTAAAATTTCCCCCACCATGGCGGACAGTACCCATTTCCGTCCGCCATCCTAATCGACCCCTTTATTCGGTCATGCTCCAATACAGATACTGTTCCGACTTCGTGCAAGGATGTCTGCACTGTGGTCAGCATAGTTTTTGTATAGGAAGAGGTTCCCTCATGTACAAAAACTATTCTTTGAGGCATTTTCCTCTTTGCATGTGCACTGTGCAATGCAGGACACATGCAAAGAGGGAGAAACAGGGTGAACTTAAAGCCTTTCTCCTCGCTATGCCTGTCTCAAGTAGGCTCAGGATTTTGGAGCAAATCCCTGTCAACAATTATTTGAGGCAGGGATTTGTGTCAAAACCCATGTTTGCTGCATGGGAACTCCCTTGCACTACCCATGGAATGCCTCTTTAATGCAAAGTAATGCAGGGCAGCATGCAGAGCAACTCTGAGTTACTTTGGAAAACTATCCGTTACCCCCCGGGGTACTCCTTGTACTCATCCCTTTCATCCTTAATGAGGTGAATTCACCTTGTTAGACAGTAAACAAAGAAGAAGACTGCACTAAGTTTGCCCCTCCCTCCTGGGAGGGAACCAATAAAGGCTACGCTTACCCAGCATTCCTCCTGTTCTTTTGTTCTGTCCCTCATCAGCAGAAGACAAGGAGATGGCAGATCCTGCAGGGCTGGGTTCATGCTATGGAGTCCTTCTCCCGGAGTGGGGTAGGATGTGAATGACGGGTGGAGATGCTCTCTCTCTCCCAGCTGGGCTGGAAGTCAGGGGAGCTGGAGATACAGAAAAGATACAGACGGGGACGGTTTGTTAGCGTCTTTTCCAATGGAGCCACTTCCGGATTAGCGGACTGGGCTGACGCATTTGCAGAAGACTGGCTGAGTTGCACATACGTGGAGGTGACATTTTACTCCTGAGTTGAAGGAATGGGAGAGTATAAGGTTACCCGATAGGCAGGAATGGTCAGGTCGTGGAATCTTGCTGAGATTTTTCTGCTGGTGTAGCGATATTTGGGGTGTTTTCCAGTGCTAAAAGTTAGGAAGAGGAAGCAGCTGCTTTTCACTTTCTCCTCTTCGTCCTATGCCCTTCTCCCTCCCAGGAGGCATTCGGGAGTGAGGAGGATAGGTTGAGGAGACTCATTAAGGAGACCTTGTGGGTTGTGGCCCCTGGGACATCTGTGGCTCCTGCCCAGCTGAGGTCACTGTCCCTGGTCTCTTCTGATTCAGAATAAGAGATCCAGAGAAACATAAGGGCAAGTGTGTATTGTGTGAGATGTTGCCTGAATTACTTTCCCATATAAAGGAGAATATGGGGTTTCAGGATGAGGAGGTTCCTGAAACATCTGCCAGTGGATTGTTGCAGCAGTTCCAAAGTGCTTCCCAACTGAGGTTCTGTGAATTCTGAACCCGTGGGTTCCATTTTGTGTATGGCAGCCATTTTGTGGTTGCCCTCACATAGGCCGATGACTGTGGCTGAACTAGTCTTTTAAGGACATGTACACCTTAGCTCGAGTTCGTGCTGACTCCTGTTTGACCTCAGTGAACTGACCCCGCTGCCTGAAGCTGACCTTGTTAAACCAGTTCCTGCCCTTTAGCTGATCAAGATTGAGGATCAAAGCACAGGACATTGTAGAGTTTGGTATGCACACACACACCCCTTATCCTGCTTCTTATCTGTTTTCTGTTCCTTCTTTTATGGTCTGTTTATGATATGGGTTGTGGTCCTTTTATTATTGGTTTGTCCGGCTTGTGTAAGAAGGAATGTTAGGCATTTTGCATGCTTGCAAAAGCAAGGACTGCCCCTTACTTTTATGCTGAGTTTTGTAACCCTGAGCATATATAAGGCCTCTGTTCTCTGTACTCCTCAGACTACCTCATTCAGTTGCTACGGCTTCTGTGTGACATGGCCTCACTTATTAAATTTAATAAAGATGTCTTTTCATATTTCAGCTTCAGTGCCAAGTTCTTTTTTCTATTAGTAAGTATTCCCTGAGAATGAAGATAACATTTCTTCACAACTGGTTCCCCCCATCCTTCCCCTTATTTTTGAAGTGTTTAAAAGAGAATGGTGGGATCCAGATAAAATTATGTTGCCACGTTTTATGGTTAAGTTGTATCTTTTGAAAGACATGAATCTGACCATAACATACTCTGTGCCTATTGATTCTTTTGTTGCTAGCCTGGTGAGCATAACATCTTTAATGGAGGATGATATTATCAAAGATGACATTGACAAAAACAGTGGATACAGCACTGTGAACGTTTATTCAGTGGTGCATTTGGCTCTTCAAGCAGGGATTTATGGTTCTTATAATTCCCAGTCTCTCATAACAGACATCAAGAAGCTGTTTGGTGCTATTGAGGATTCCATCAGACCTTGCTGCTTTGTTAGAACATATTGAGAGGCAAGTACAATTCATGTCTGAAATTGTTTTTGACATGGTCAGATCCACTGCTTTGTCACAAGGAGCATGTATTGAGGCAAAATACAATCTGGTTTTGAGAGATTGGCACACTGATTCAGCATAGAAAGCATCTGTGTTATGGTTACCTTTTCAAGGTTCTCAGTTGTTTGGTGCAGTGTTGGAGGAGAAACTGCATAAGTTATTGAAAGAGGATAAGCACTCATACGCTTTGAAACAATCTCTGCCGGAGATTCAGGGGGCACCAAATAAGTCCTCCTTTCACCAATCCTATAGGAGGCAATAACAGAAGCCATAGAACAAAGGCTATTCCAAAAGAGTTGGAGACAAGAAATCCAGGGCTACTCCAAAGCCTAGGTCTTGGCTATATAGGCATTCTCTCAGGATTTGCGGTTGGAGGTAGGATTCAGAATTTTCAGAACATCTGAGAGGCATCTACTTCTGACGAGCGGGTGCTTCGGGTAATCAGGAATGGCACCAGGATAGAATTTGAGACTCCTTTGAGGGATTCCAGAGTAAGGTTAACTCCTTGGTCTCTGAGATATGCAAAGAGATAATGGCATTATCTCAGGTTATCGAGGCTCTCCTCAGCAAGCAAGCCATTGTGGGAGTGTTTTTTCAGGGAAGGGCAAGGGAATCTACGCCATAATTTTTCAAATGGCAAAGGCAACAGGAGGATTCCGGTTAGTGCTGGATCAGAAGGCACTCAACAAGTTGTGAAGACATTACCATTCAAGATGGAGACCTTACATAGGATGATTCCTTTGGTGTGTAGAATTCCTTCCATGTACTAACGATTTGCAAGATGCATACTTTCATGTGCCCATTCACCCTTTTGACCAAAAGTATCTGAGATTTTGCCCCAAGGGGAGGCATTTTTAGTCCCAGGTGCTTCCTTTCGGGCTGAAGGCAGCACCCAGAGTGTTCACCAAGGTGGTGGCTCCCATATTAGCCCCTTTCCATCTTTAAGGGATAAGTGCTTATCCATGTCTGGATGACTGGCTTCCCCATGCCCCATCTTCGGAGCAGCTGTTGCGAGAGATGGCAGTGGTGTGCAAGGGCATTCAGGATCATGGTTTCCTGCTCAATATGGCCAAATGCAAGTGGTTTAACATTAATCTGGCCCAATTCCATATGGATTTGAACATAGCTTTCCTCCTGGAGTCTCGGGCTCGGACATTGAGGAAGTTGCCTCTTCATGTGACCAACAGCCAGTCACTGCCAGTGAGTCATTGGTTGAAACTACAGAGGCATATGCACCAGTTTTCATGGTACTCTGGGCCAGGTTTCATCTACACCCTCTATGGACTCATCCTCATGCATCCCAGTGCCCCTCCTCAGGGGATTTTGAAGGCAAGGTGCAAATACTCTGGTGGACTCTTCCCGACTCTGTGTCAAAAGGGGTGTTTCTGCAGCTAGATCCTCCGCAGGTTCTAGCAACTGATGCCAGCTCCCTGGGGCCCCAGTCAGTTCAGGAGAAGTTGTCACTAGTGGAGAGTCAACATTCTTCCAATTAGACAGAACTCCCAGGAGTCCTCCATGCAGTTTTGAGGTTTCAACTGGAGTTATGGGATGAACCAGGTCCCTGCTTCTGAATCAGATAGCGGTGCAGCTTTTACAATGAGCAGAGAGCAATCTGCATTTTTCCTGGCAGTACATATCGGGGGGATCGACAATTTGGTGGAGGATTCCCTCAGCAGACAGTTTTCTGCCTCTCAGGAAATGTCTCTCACCTGTTCACTATTTCTTCAGATTTGTAAGCAGTTTAGGGTTCCTGCCCTGGATCTGTTTGTACTGAGGCAAAATGCTCAGCTTTCCATATTTTGCTCCTGGGGTCCTCATCAAGGGGCATGGGGAGTGGATGCATTGACAAGGCAGGGCGTCTGGTTTGTGGTCCTATACCTGAAGGAGTTTAAGTAGAGTGGTTTCCGCGGGACCGCAGAGACCACTCTACTTAAACTCCTTCACATACCAGACGCCCTGCCTTGAGAAAGCCCTGGGCCAATTGGCCATAGGGCGAAACACGTGTCGACGGTTTTTCGTGTGATTTCACTGTTGAAACAAACAATTAAAAATTGCACATCCTGCCAACCAAGCACACAAGAACATGAATTTTGAAAATTAGTATTCCTTTCACTGCATTTGATCAACGGGCACAGACCTTCATCTACTAATTAAATTAACCTTTTTCTAATGGCTTCTGGGCGCAGCCATTTGTGAGGCACGTGACATTTTCACTATTGGGTCTTGACCACTGTAGCCGGAACCCTAGACTCCACCCATCTCAGCAAACATGAAAGCTTTGATCGCTCACCCTTTTGAGCCATTGGAGTCTGTGGATTTTACATTTCTGACTCTCAGAGTAGTCTTCCTTGTGCCTATCCTCTCAGCAAGAAGAATTGGTGAGCTGGTGTGTTGTTGGTTCACGAGCCCTTCTTTAAACTTTTATGAGGATGGGGTGGTGCTGAAATTGGATCCCTCTTTTGTGCCAAAGGTGGCTTCACAATTTCACAAAGACCAATAAACTATTCTCCCTGCTTTGTTAGATGAGGTAGATTCAGTTTCAGCAGTTCAGTGGCATATGTTTGAAGTGAAGAGAGATCTGCTGGTTTAAGTGGAATGATTTAAATACTTTAGGAAGTCGGATTCCTTGTTTGTATCCTTCGGGCTTCTAACGATGGCTTAAACAAGCAATTTTTTTTGCTTATTCTGTAACGTGCACGCCCCCTCTGGAAGGAATTCAGGGTAGTTCAAGCAGAGGAGTATCTGCTACTTGGGTGGAGCTGAATGGAGTGTCTGTTGCTGACAGTTGTCAAGCAGTCACATGGGCTAATCCAAAAACATTTGTAAAATATTACAGGCTGCAAAATGTGTTGCATGCCAGTACTAACTTTGGAATGGATGTACTGAGTTTGGTTGTCTCATAAACCAGCTGTGTTGTTCTTCATCATTATTGGGTGTTGCAGTCGATGGTGGTTTTATGTGATTTCTTTTCCGGGCCTGTTTTCCTATGAAAGCCGGTCTGGATGGCTTTGGTATTCCTCATTAGTGATGAAGGGGATGAGGACAAGGGGGGCCTGGAGGTAATGTCTCATGACCTACTGGTATTCTTCAGTACTCCTGGTTCTGTTGTCCTCCTCCCAATTATCACACCCCTCCCTCCTTCCCGAACGACTGGCGTTCATGGGGGCTTGGTAGTGAAGGAGGAATGCTGGGTAAGTATAGCCTTTATTGTCTCCGTCATAGGAGGGAGGGGCATACTGAAGGCATTTTTCTTGTTCTTTTTTCCATCTAGCGACATGAATACGCCTCATTAGTGTTGAATGGGACGAGGACAACAGGAATAGGAGAAATGAAGATTACCAGGAAGTAATGAGACAGCTCAAATCCAGATTTGCATCTGATTGTAAATCCCAGCATTGCACTTTGCGCCGTGTTTGTGTCACAAAAGTAATGCAACCTCATCGCGAAGTTTTAGTAAATTTGGGCTCTAGAGTGGCACTGCACAGCCTTGCGTTACGTTTGGGTTAAAGTGACCCAGGTGCAAAACCTGGAATCAGCTTTACCAAGGCCACCATGTGAGGCTTGGTAAATATGATGTAACACAAAACAGCAGATGTTGCTTGGTGACCTGCGTTACACTGTTTGGTGGAGGTGTTACATGGGTGTTGCATGGGTGTTCCCACAAATTCCCAGAATTCCCAACACTGGCAGACCTGGAAATCCATCAGAATTGTACGCCTTCCCACCAGAGGCACAACAAGGAGAAATATCTTTATTTCTCCTAATTGTTTCCTCATTCTAAGTGTGCCTCATTCTGCAGCACACTTAGAAACAAGACATTGCCTTTAAGGATAATTTTCGTACAGGAAGGTGCCCCTTCCTACACAAAAACAATTCTGCCTACAACACAGGCACCCTTGCACCATGACTCAATAGTGCCTGTGTTGGCGCTAAGCTGCACTGAGTATGGAAGCACAAAGTGAGGACAGGAATGTGCCTTATATTGGTAAATATGCCACATTCCTGCCCTCTCCCTTTCACGCAGCACAACAAGTTGTCTTGTTGCGTTGCTCTGTGTTGCGTTGCGTGAAAAATTGATAAATATAGCCCTTAGTATTTTTTAAAATAGCACTTCATATTGCATTTTTAACCTCTGAATATAGCAGCTGAGAATTTTAGTTTATTTAATTGTATGTAATTTACTGACCTCAGCAGGGTGGAAGCCTGAGTCAGGCTTGTCCGTAATGAAAACTCTTGTATCTGCAGCACTTCACAGTGGCATTAACTGAGCCATCGTGTAGATTTTAACGCATACAATTCTGTGTATATGTGACAGCATATGCTGTACAACACATTGTTGTGCCATTCTCTGCTCACCAGCACCATCCATTCATCTTGATCATGGGAGAGAAGAGGAGACTTTAGCACACATTACCTCCTCAATCCTACCTCATGCCAGTAGTTAGTTGAGGTTGTCACACCTCCTCCAGGCACCACGTGATCAAGCATAAACTAAATCTTCAGGCTCACACTCTCATGTCCTCTTCTCTATTCCCGAAACTTTGTCCTCTTACCTTAGATCTTAGACCTTAGGGGAGGAATACCACAGCGGCGGTTCCTTCTGAGGGGCGCCGCCCCACCTCAATTCTAACCTCCTGTTTTTTTTATTTTGAACTAGACAGTCACTATACATTTAGAATCTCTGATCTCGTTCTGTTCGAGGGTCAGGCACAATCAGGCATTTTGGAAAGGACCATGCGTAAATAGCATTTGTCTCCCGTCGCAGGTTTTACAGGGCATACCGAGTATCAGCCCTGGTCCTCTGTGCCCTGCAACAATGTTAGGCCACTGCCATCTATGACGCAGAGCAGCCTCTATGATTGCAAACAGCCTGGGTGCTTTAACCCCTCCCATCCAAGTGACGGAACCGTCACGAGCCTCAGGTGGGCTGTGCTGGTGACGGAACGGTTCCGTCGCGGCTCGCTCGTCGCGCCTGCGCGGCGTGAATTCCGCGCATGTGCTGATGTTCTAATGGGCGGGCCGGGCCGTGACGGACACACACTGCACCCCGCCCATTTCCTAAATGGTCACAGGGTGGGATGGGATCAACAAGCCTCCATGGCCCCATCCCATCCTGATGGTTCAGAAAGATTTGAGAACACGAGGCCGGCAGGCTGACCACAGTGAGATCTGTGACTATGATATACGGTCCTCATGAAACAACAGAGGTGAGCAGAATGTAGAACTGCTGGTACGACTCAGGGCAGGCAACAGGAAGAGAGGGATTTAGAGCAGGATTTTCATTCATGGTATGGTTTATTCCGGTGCGAGGAACCAGTAGTCACAAAAAGAGAGAATGCTTTTTTATTTACAAATTTGTATTGCACAAACTCCTATGGGCATTGGAGTGCTTTACTGAAGCACTAGATTTCATTACACATTCGTTTTTGTTTTTGCCACAGAAGATTGAACGGTGTGCCTGGAATCACACAGCTTGGCGTACCCACGCCAAGACTTGATCTTCGTTCTCTAGGTGCAAAGTCAGCATCTCTGGCCATTAGCCCAAATCTTCCCCCTTGTCTTTGCCATACGAGCCCCTTTTATGACATTGATTAATGCCATGATCTTAGCTCACATGTAATTGGCGAGTTGGATTTCCTGGCTAACCTCGGCCAATACAGTCATAAAAAAGCATTTAAAGACAAATTGAAAATCTAAGGGAAAACTTTGAACTGTAAGCACTTCTGATGGTAAACAACCTTTACAACGCGGTCAAAACACCGCAGTGCCAACACAACGCAGATTTTACAACCCAAGTCGTTACCACAACTTGCACTGGAGGGCGCTCTAGACTAAGGAGTAGTAGATTTACTATTCCAACACCTTCCCTACTGTACGTAGGCTGGAGTTGGAATAGTAAATCATACTATTCCTAAGTCCAGCACCCTACAGCGCAAGTCGTGGTAACGACTTGCGTTGTAAAAGCTGCGTTGTGATGTACCGCAATCATTTTGATCGCGTGGTAACATCATACATCCCTTCTGATCCATTGCTTTTGTCACTTCCCATGTCTACTGTCAGCTTCGCACAGACAGTACCACAGGGCTTGGCTAGGCCAGGCACTTCTTCAAATTCTGAAGTCTCTTGGTACTGGGGCTCCCGTGGAGATAATCCATTTAGGGCAACCACAGATTGTTTCTGTTGGAGCTGGGCTGGGACTATTTGTCAGGATACCTACCATAATTAACCTTTGAAATTTTAAAGAAACACTCAGCTCCACTGTTAGTGTATAGTGAGTGGGGCTCTCCGCAAGGAAATTAGACACTTTTGGTATATTATCAGTGGACGTGCCTTTTCCCAGTTGCGGTGCTCTGTATTTTGATTGCCGCTCTTTACAGAGGCATAGTGGCCACTAGTGCAGCAGGTGCAGTGGCACCCATGACCGGAGCTTTGAGGTGACCCATTGGACCCTGATAATTGTTGTATTTTCTACCCCAATAGCAATTGAAGGGGCAATTTCCCATGCAGGCACCAGAGCCCATGGCAGCCTTGCTACGTTGCTGGCTCTGTACCCAGCTCCCTGTGTGACCTGCAGGAGTCTGGGTCTCTGTGGTTGAGCAGGCATTGTCCACATCTGCAGAGGAGAGTCTAGCAGAGAGGAAGCAGTGTCCCACTGTGCAACTCCAAATCTGCACGGTGTCACAAGGAACGGAGCTCCTAACAGTGGAACCGATTACTGTCATGAGGAAAAGGTGTCAGTTGATTCCCTTCCAGTGGAGCAAGCAGTCCCTGCCAAGAGCCATAGGAAGAATTCTCAATGGGGAAGGCTATGTAATCTGTTTCCCCTTTTAAGGTCTTGCCTAGCAGCGCACATACGCTGCATAGGCAAAAGACCTTTAGCAATCGCTTCGGTTTTTGTCTTAAAAACGTGCACGTGTTCCATTGCCTTCAATGGCAACACGAGCACGTTTGGCGATTCCCTTGCGGGAGGGAGCTTGACGCCATATGTTTGTAATTAACTTACAAACATGTGGTGCCCCTGGCTCGCTCCCGCAAGGGAAACGCTTTCACTCTTGCCGACACTTTTTTAGGCGCGCACGCTTGTTTAATTTTCTTTCTTTTAGCGCGCGCGCATGCACGCACACAAATCCCGGGCTTATTTATTCCGGGAGCCCTGCCAATTTCCTTTTCGCGGCCGCGTCACTTTAACGGCCCCACGGCCAATGCTTGTTTTTAGAGCCAGCCGATCGTCGCAAAGCGACACTGTATGAAGACGAGACCTAAAAACGTTCAGGTAAAAAACAAACAAACTAGGAAATGTGTGTTTCCAGTGTACTGCTACGGAAGCCACCTGAAGATGAACAAAACAGAAATAAAAACACAAATTTTGCTGCCGATTCTTGCTGGGTGCCTGAACGCAGTTGTCCGTGTGTGCCTCTAACCTGCGCCTGCTTCGGCGTCCTGCTGCAGTGTGACTCTAAACACCTTCTTGGAGCGCTCTTCCAGGGAAAAAAATGTAATGTCAGGTGTGTGGAAACTTTTTTAAGTGGTGCACGGTGCACATGTGCGAAATGCAGCCAACTGATAGAAGTGCTGATACTCCTTTCAGCCGCTGGCTAAAGCCAACCGAACCATGACAGGCAATGACTGAAAGGGTGTATCCGAAAGCCAATGTCTTGATTTGTATGTTTACATGGCGTGGGGGACTGAGGAGGAGGGCTGCGGTGCACAAGCGCACCCGGAATCCATGGTTCTCAATAATAAGCTACTTGCAAACAGGGTGCGGCTCGAGGGGGGGGTTGTAGAAAGCTGAGCGCTTCAATGTGAAAGGGTAGTTTCACTTTCCATCTGAAGCCGGCGAAGGTACAAACACCTGGCAACAAATGACTGCCTCTACTTAAATCAACCCGTTCGTTACCCAGCCTCCCTCAGAAGCAATCTTCGCAGATCACGCACAAGTCGCACAGAGGCATGGTGGCCGGCTTGTGCGCCACAGCTCCTTGAAGCGCACAGGTGAGGACGAAACCCATAGACTTCTGAGTGGGTGAATTGTGCATGATTACTTTTATATTGTGATTGTTGATGAATGACTGGTAAATGGAATGACAGTATTTGTGTTGTGCACAGGGGAGCTCCCTCTGTATGAAACACACTGCATGGAGATGTACAGAATGACCCAATATTGTGGGACGAAAACTGATGGGTGCAGTACAATTTGAGGGCTTGGGTGGTAATCAGCACACAGCAGACACAGCCTTCATATAGTTCCACAGCAAGGGCTGGGGTGACATTTGTTCTGTGCAGCATTCTGAGGTCATGGACATGTAGAGGGGTATACACATGACTTCAAGGTGGGTGGGATCCACCAGGGGACAACGTGCCTATTTTTAGGTCGAGCTTCCATCGACCTGTTATTGCTCTTCTGTGGGGTTTGACAGCAAAGTCACTGCGATCAAAGATGATGGAATGCACTGACTGATGGTAGGTAAAGTTTCAGCGCATTACTGTTTTTCAGTGGCACAAGGCCAGGACAACCAGCCTTTGGGTCCTAACTTTGAGAGTGCGGTTGAAGTGCAAAATGCACTGCACTCTCCGATGCAGAGGTTCGATTCTCGGCGGGGGAGGCGCAGAGACATATGCTTAACTATTGAATGTTCATGAAAGTACAGCAAAATGCGCAAATAATACAACTGAGTGCCGCAAAACGTCATTATTGCATCACTCTGCTAATACAAGCCGCATTATACTGGCGTTGCTTCAGGTGGATTTCCACAATCGGACTATTGTTCTTCACTTGGGGAGGACGGCTGTGTACCTCTTTGATATGCAGCAAATCCTGACTGTAGTGGTAGCTAGAGGTCATCACAGGCTGGTTGTATATTGTGCTAAGCTAGTGTTTTTTCCTACTAAGATAAAACCATTGACAGCCCTAGCAGCATGTGGTTCGTGTCTGCTGTGGCTAGTCAGTGTTTGTGCGGTTTACTTTTAAAATAGTTTAGCACAGCCCCCTGCTGCTATGATCATTTTGTTTATGCTTTTTCAGGGATGGAGCGCTCCTTTCCAGGTATCATTTCTGCAGCCAGCAGTTGCAGTTGCACCACGCCCATCTATTGTGTTTACCTTTACATTGTACTGTTATGCTTGCCAAGAATTGCAGAATGTAGTCATGCCATTGTAGAATGCTTAGAACCTCGGGATTACTAGGATCTGGTCAGTTGAAGGAAGAAACTCTGACTGTGCAGTCACAATTTCTTACTTTCAAAACAAGAATAAAGTTAGAAAGACAGACTGCACCTGTCCGTGTTGTGTACAGAACATAGCACAATCTCAAAGACCACAAAAAGTAATCTCAACCGACACAGCGTGGGTCAGATGTACGGTTCCACAACCTGGTTGCCGAAAGTCAAAGACATTCACTACTCTAAAATGTGAGAAACTTCTACATATGCCACTGTTCCCCACGCCACATCTTCGTGCCTTCCTTGCCAGGACGTTTGACTACTCAAAACTGCCATCTCTAGGTTCCTGCCCTCCCCTTCCTTCTCTCAGCACTCCCTGCCTTTCCTTCACTACTTTACCTTTCTCTTCACTTCCTCTTTCCCTTTGTTCTTTGCCTCCTATCTCATGTTTCCTCCTCGCTTCCTCCGTGTCATTTTAAGGACTTTTGTGCCCCAGCAAGGAAAATATTTACATTTTCTTACTCATGTTCTTATTTTTCAAGCCTGCATGATGCTAAACAATATTGGATTATTCTTAAACTTTCACACAAAACTACTGAAATAAGTTTTGCCGGGGCCCAAAAATCTTTGAAATTACAGCCTTTTTTCCCATTCCCCCCGTTATCCAACCCCACCCGTTACCCACCCACACCCGATTGCCAAAACCAATAGCTTATTGCTCTTCCTCTCGCCCCCCTCCAAAATCTGTACATTATTACCACCTAGTACTATGCTTGCCTGCTGGCTAAGGAGTTCGAACTTTCCCCTTATTGGTATGGGACTAAGTCCAACATGTTTCCTTCTGCTAGAAAAATGTTTCCTATAAACAAACATTGTTCAAGCACCCTCAGAATTCACGAACACAAATGTCGCAGGGGGTGGACTCTGCAGGTTTTTGTTTTAATGTTTGGACACGTTTTTGCATACTATAAATGTAGGTCTGAGCACAATCAAAGGCCGCCTTTGATTGTAATTATGTTTCATCATTTTCACACTTGGTAACACATTCCACACAAATACATTCCACGCATGCCACATAATTCCAATCATCATAATTTCACTCAACGCCACACATTTCCACACCACGTAATTCAGCTGTACACATTTCCATTTCAAACTACATAATTTGACAACAACCCTGATATTTCAACCCAACAACACAGTTACACAACACACAACATGCATCCAATCCACACCACAGAATTCCACATCATGCCGCACAATTCAAGAGCATACCACATACTTAAACGCAACAACATACCACTCTACCACATTAAATGCCATTCCACATATTTATACTGTGACACACAATCCCACTCCACATTATTCAAATACACTCAATGCCAGATAATTACTATCCACATATTTCCATTATGCACCATGCCACATAATTCCAACACACAAATCCACCACACATAATTCCACAACTAACAATTCCAAACTAAATAATCCCACTCCACACCACATACATACACTCCAATCCTAATAATTCCACTCCACACCACATACATACACTCCAACCCAAAAACAAGAGTAAAACACATGCTCATTTCCAGAGCCAATAACTCCAACTCGCACAAATGAGAGACCAATTTGCATTGCAAATGCTAGTTAAGTCTTGCCTGCTCCATACTCGCAAGCTTGCTAGAGATATTGTATAGAGAAAAGGGCTTGGAGCCCACCCATTGCTTATCATTTGTTGGCTTCATTGTCACACTTATTTCCTGTCTCTTAATTGGGGAGCGCCTGCTGGCTTTACTTCCTCTTCTTTCCTCCAGAGCATGGACCAAGTACAGAGAAATTGTCTTTGATAGTGTCCTTCCGCTGCTGCTCACAGATGCTACATGAAGGTATGCTATTGCATGTTGTTGTTGTGCACAACCGGCAGCCACCTCTTGAACCAGATCTTTGTTTTCTAAAACACAATTGTGTCCTGTTTGACTAAGCCTTTTGTGTGTAGCAGGTGGTGCCCGGAGCCAAGCTTTTCAAAGCTTGCCTTCTCCCACGTCTACTCAGCAACGCATGTTTATGTATTTACCGAGTATCGTATTTAATTATCAGCAATAAACAACTGCTGGCAGCAACATTTTATTTCCCTTTTAAAAAGGTCAGGTCGAGCATTTGCCCCTGCTTGACCTGTAATTTTACATTCCTTATTGTTTTACTGGGGCCAAGCTTTAGCCTGTCTGCCAGGCTCTGAAAACTATCACCTTTATTTGCAGAAGCAGCAGAAAATTGTGCTCTGGGAAGTTCAGTAGTTCAGATCTATGGAGTTGCTCGCACTCCCCCGCCCCCCCCTCCCCCCCCCTCCCCAGCATCTTGAGACCCTCACGGGTGAGTAGTGCGCTTTAAAACCCCTGTTTGATCGATTGAGTGTGTTCTTGCGCTTACTGCAGAAGTTTTATGCTCAGCTAATAAATACAGCTTCAGTTGCACATGGTTTCACCCATCTGGCCTGCCAGTCTCCCACAGCTGACAAAATGCCATACAGTTGGATAGCATTGCTTTAAAGATAATCTTTAACGTGATGCATCAACCCACATTATAATTATTATCATAAAAGAAAAATCAAGTAAGCAGCATGTGTAGTTAGCATGAGTTGTTACCTAACTAGTGCGTCCCATTTACATCAACGTCACATGTTGGGCTGCATGGGTTATTCCACGTTGCAGCTGGGGATTCAGAATTCCCATTGATCCAAACCACACCTCAAATTTTGCATGTATAGAGCAAGCCTGTGAGGATACCATGCTGTTATCCTGACTGGGGGCCACATTTACGAAAAGTGTTGCATCGCTGGGGAAAACAGCGATGGAACACTTTTTATTGTGCCCTCCTTGCGACACCATGGATGCGCCGTATTTACACTAGAGCGCTTCATGTCACAAGGATTGACCAGATATGTCAGGAATCCGGCTGTATCTGGTGGCGCAGTAATGACTCATTGCTGGAGTGTGTCGGTCAACAACTCCAGCAATGGTGTCATTACATATGTGCGAGTCCCATGTGAAAGCTCCTGCGTCACTCCTTTCGCCTGCTTGAAGCAGGCGTAAGGATTTGACAATGTTAAGTCATAGGAGAGGTGCAGGAAAATCTCATAAATTTCACTGCACCACTTCCACGAGTCTTTTTTACGTGGGAACGCCCACCCTGCATACATTACACTTGGCGCAGGTATAATGTAGCATAGGGCTTTACAAAGTGACGCATCTACCTAGATGCATCACTTTGTAAATAGAGCGCAGTATAGTGCATTGATTACACTGCCACAGCTTTACGGAAAAGTAAGGCCTTCATAAATAAGGCCCTGGGTTTCCAGGTGCCAAGAATGTGAGGCAGTCACAGGGTTCATGATTCAGGCCTATCCTTATTTAACAGGCAGAAATGTTTTCAAACTACACCAGAGGATTTTGCAGTTTCTGTAACACACATGCAGAATTTCTGACGATGGAAGACCAGACGCGCATTATTTCAGAACTGTAGTAACTCGCCATTAAAGACTCAGGGCCTCATTTAGAAAAAAATGTATGCAACAGGGTGCCGCAAGCCTTTTTGCTGCGCCATGCTGCGTCATTTCGAAAGCACAGGGATGTGTCATATTAACCCCTCCCATGCTGATGACAAGCTCAGCTCGTCATCAGCCACGGTGCTCGTGTGCTGATATAATTTTTCTGTCCATCACCACAGGAAAAACCTTAATCTTGACAGAGCCATTCTCTCCCCAACTGACTGGTTCCTAGTGTTAAGAAGCATGGCTCAGGCTCTGTAATGGTTTATTGTTAAGACCCTTGCCCACTCCGAAGCCCCTTTTATCTCAGGTGTAATGTCAACATCTTCGTCTTTTTGCCTAGAAGCTAACAGGATGGGGCTTCAACATTTAGGCCCCATTTCTTCTCTTGCATTCCGGAATTCAGAAATCTCACAAGTGATCCTATGATCATTATTGGACTTCCTTTTCTACATTGTGTACAAGAAGATCTTAAATCCCTGCTCTTGTGAACCTAAATGTATCCATCAGTTCCTCCTAAATAGTTTTGGTCTGTGTTTCTCAATATTCACCCTTAAAGTACAACATGCGCTAATAAAGGCATTATGGGCTCCTCTCAGACATGGACCTGTTAAGTAATCACCTTCCTTGGGATTTTCATTTAGTTCTCAAATCACTGCCGCTCCATCCTTTTGGACCATTGGAAAAGGTCTCTTTGAAATTATAACCTTTCAAAGCTTTCTTTTAGTGATCATCACCCGAACTTGCAAGTTGGGGGGAATTAGTCTTTGTCTTTCAGAACTCCTTAATTGAGCATTTTTCATAACAGACTATTTCTTTGCTTAGGACTTGGGCTCCCTCCTAAAGTTCCTAGGAGGTTTTTCAGAAGGAAACTTTTTCCTGTTCCTTTATCAGCTGAAGAGGAAACATGGCATTGCCTAAATGTAACTTGAGTAAATAAGCTCTATCATCTGCTTCCCATTCTGCCAACCATAGAGTATATGAGAATGTCCATTTAGATTTCAATTCTTTTAAACAAAGTTGCAAACCTTCGGCTTCTTCTCTGAACCAATAGTTTGTCAGTAATCTCTCTTGTTTATGGGGTACTGTGGAGGGTTCTGCTTAATTTGATTCCATGCCTTACCTGCATACACTTTTTGGGTTTGTGGCCATGGGATGCATTGCTTACAGGAACATAATTGTGTTCATGATCTCCGTGTATTTGCTGAAATGTTTCATGTGTTTGAAAACAATAAAACTTGATTATCAAAAAAATCTCTATTGCTTATGATTCTCAAGGTGTTTCTATACCAGAACCAGTTCAGGTACACTCTCCTCATGGGATGACGGCCTCCAGGGTAGAAGAGGGGCTTCCATTCAAGATGTCTGTCGATCAGCAACCGAGACAGTCCTTTCAATATTTTTAAAACACTGATGTATGGATTTAGTGGATTAGAAATCCCTGGACTTTGGATATAAGATTCCGAAATCTCCTCTTCACAAATGAAAATTCCCCAATAATGCTTCATTTTTTGATTAACTAGATGTGTTGTATCATATTAGGGTCTTGTATATTATTGTCAGGATATCATGTGGTAATTCTTTGCCACTGTAGATCTGCACTTCTTTGATTACCCTTCCTTGTCCCAGTACTTTAAGCCCACCCTCCTTACATTATCATGATTTTGATTATCATAGCTTTGGGGTGACAGGAAGTAGCATGGTCCTCCTCCCCTTTTAACTCCAGGAAGGAGGGCTGAGCTGGAGACAAGGAGGAGAGGACACATAAGTGGGAATCTTTGGTATGTGCAGGATAATGTGGTGCCAGGGGGAGGTATGATTGCTTCATAAAAGTATGTTCTGTGATAAGGAAGGATATTTGGAGCAATGAAGGTTACCAGTAAGTAATCAGCACATTTGCCTGCAGCAGGTACTACTTCTAATCCAACCTTTAAGAGCTGAAAATCACATGGTTACAGCGCCTTTTCCATGCTGGGCTCTAGGACTGACTACTCAGAGCCTTTACCTTCAATACTGGAACTTTCTCATTTCTAGGTGTGTAAAAACATGAACTATGTTAGCCATGACCATATCTTCTTATGTCTTTAAATTATATATGTGATGAATAATTTAACATACAAAAATCCATGTTTAATATCAACAATATCATGTCTGATATGTATTTATTTAGTTAAATTAAGCCGTGTATGAATGAATCAGTATGTATGAATAGCTTTAATAACGAACATATGATTCTGTACATCTTACAGAGGCCGTTTTTGGAATTGCATCTGTACCCGAATTGTGACTAATATTGTATGTCATTTTTTGTTACCATGATTTAATATTTATGAAAGCATGCATTTTCTATCATAATCTAATTTATAATTATAAAAATAATATATATATATATATATATATATATATATATATATATATATTTAATTTTTTAATGTTTCTTTCTATTCTTGTCCTATATTGCTTTTGCACTATCCTAGGTCCACCTTCTATCTATTTCCTATATGGTTTTTTCACACACAGTAATTTAATCCAGATTTAGGAAATGTATTCAGGGGTACGCCTTTTGTTGCACACACTTTATTTCTAGATTTCAATCATGGCAAACCATTGACAACAGGACTGCTCTCTGGTAATCAGTGGCTCACAGAAGCCCAACTGCAAGGGCACTCTCCCTGCTCCCCACTCAAGCAATGGGGATTGTAACCTTTTTACCCAGATCCATAGAACTGGATGTTGCTAGAGGGTTGTATGACATTACCACGCATGGTTTTACCACACACGTCTTTACATCGCATATTTAAACATGCATACCATTACCACGCTTGTACATCCATTAACATTAGAAGTGCACTTACCACGCAAACAACAACCACACACACTGTCACCACTTATACCATTTCTCTTTCTGTGCTATAAATGTATTGATTTTGTTATACAATGTAAAGTAAACTTACCTATATGCAGCATTCTCAGTTCCGATACTACAGGTTCCAGCATGCCTAAAGACAGTCTCACCTGTGGAAGTCACGTGGGTGTGAGGCACGTGGCACGTGAGTACATTTTTCAGCATGCAGCTAATGGCGCCTGAATATGCGAGTTTGGCAGCAAGAAGCAGTATCATCCTCTGATGAAGGAGCCCTCTGGCTCTGAAACGCGTCAGGAAAGGAACTTTTGCCCATGTAATGAAACTTGGCTGGTTTGGAAAATAAAAGCTGTTAAGCACTTCTCTGCGTGGGTTTCCTTGCTGCAAGGCAACTTTTTGATGGAATTTAACTCGGCAGCCTGGCCGAGAAGGAAGCCCTGCCATGAAAAATATGGAGCTGAAGGTCACTGAACCACGGACCTTAAGCGCAGTGAAGGGTAATGAAAACGAACCGGCGCTTTCATTTCAGTCCACTTGGATTTTACTTTGAAAAGAAAAAGACTGTGTTTCTGAACTGCACCCACTTGGGGAAAACTTCGCTATGATACTACAGGTTCCAGCATGCCTAAAGACAGTCTCACCTGTGGAAGTCACGTGGGTGTGAGGCACGTGGCACGTGAGTACATTTTTCAGCATGCAGCTAATGGCGCCTGAATATGCGAGTTTGGCAGCAAGAAGCAGTATCATCCTCTGATGAAGGAGCCCTCTGGCTCTGAAACGCGTCAGGAAAGGAACTTTTGCCCATGTAATGAAACTTGGCTGGTTTGGAAAATAAAAGCTGTTAAGCACTTCTCTGCGTGGGTTTCCTTGCTGCAAGGCAACTTTTTGATGGAATTTAACTCGGCAGCCTGGCCGAGAAGGAAGCCCTGCCATGAAAAATATGGAGCTGAAGGTCACTGAACCACGGACCTTAAGCGCAGTGAAGGGTAATGAAAACGAACCGGCGCTTTCATTTCAGTCCACTTGGATTTTACTTTGAAAAGAAAAAGACTGTGTTTCTGAACTGCACCCACTTGGGGAAAACTTCGCTATGATACTACAGGTTCCAGCATGCCTAAAGACAGTCTCACCTGTGGAAGTCACGTGGGTGTGAGGCACGTGGCACGTGAGTACATTTTTCAGCATGCAGCTAATGGCGCCTGAATATGCGAGTTTGGCAGCAAGAAGCAGTATCATCCTCTGATGAAGGAGCCCTCTGGCTCTGAAACGCGTCAGGAAAGGAACTTTTGCCCATGTAATGAAACTTGGCTGGTTTGGAAAATAAAAGCTGTTAAGCACTTCTCTGCGTGGGTTTCCTTGCTGCAAGGCAACTTTTTGATGGAATTTAACTCGGCAGCCTGGCCGAGAAGGAAGCCCTGCCATGAAAAATATGGAGCTGAAGGTCACTGAACCACGGACCTTAAGCGCAGTGAAGGGTAATGAAAACGAACCGGCGCTTTCATTTCAGTCCACTTGGATTTTACTTTGAAAAGAAAAAGACTGTGTTTCTGAACTGCACCCACTTGGGGAAAACTTCGCTATGATACTACAGGTTCCAGCATGCCTAAAGACAGTCTCACCTGTGGAAGTCACGTGGGTGTGAGGCACGTGGCACGTGAGTACATTTTTCAGCATGCAGCTAATGGCGCCTGAATATGCGAGTTTGGCAGCAAGAAGCAGTATCATCCTCTGATGAAGGAGCCCTCTGGCTCTGAAACGCGTCAGGAAAGGAACTTTTGCCCATGTAATGAAACTTGGCTGGTTTGGAAAATAAAAGCTGTTAAGCACTTCTCTGCGTGGGTTTCCTTGCTGCAAGGCAACTTTTTGATGGAATTTAACTCGGCAGCCTGGCCGAGAAGGAAGCCCTGCCATGAAAAATATGGAGCTGAAGGTCACTGAACCACGGACCTTAAGCGCAGTGAAGGGTAATGAAAACGAACCGGCGCTTTCATTTCAGTCCACTTGGATTTTACTTTGAAAAGAAAAAGACTGTGTTTCTGAACTGCACCCACTTGGGGAAAACTTCGCTATGATACTACAGGTTCCAGCATGCCTAAAGACAGTCTCACCTGTGGAAGTCACGTGGGTGTGAGGCACGTGGCACGTGAGTACATTTTTCAGCATGCAGCTAATGGCGCCTGAATATGCGAGTTTGGCAGCAAGAAGCAGTATCATCCTCTGATGAAGGAGCCCTCTGGCTCTGAAACGCGTCAGGAAAGGAACTTTTGCCCATGTAATGAAACTTGGCTGGTTTGGAAAATAAAAGCTGTTAAGCACTTCTCTGCGTGGGTTTCCTTGCTGCAAGGCAACTTTTTGATGGAATTTAACTCGGCAGCCTGGCCGAGAAGGAAGCCCTGCCATGAAAAATATGGAGCTGAAGGTCACTGAACCACGGACCTTAAGCGCAGTGAAGGGTAATGAAAACGAACCGGCGCTTTCATTTCAGTCCACTTGGATTTTACTTTGAAAAGAAAAAGACTGTGTTTCTGAACTGCACCCACTTGGGGAAAACTTCGCTATGATACTACAGGTTCCAGCATGCCTAAAGACAGTCTCACCTGTGGAAGTCACGTGGGTGTGAGGCACGTGGCACGTGAGTACATTTTTCAGCATGCAGCTAATGGCGCCTGAATATGCGAGTTTGGCAGCAAGAAGCAGTATCATCCTCTGATGAAGGAGCCCTCTGGCTCTGAAACGCGTCAGGAAAGGAACTTTTGCCCATGTAATGAAACTTGGCTGGTTTGGAAAATAAAAGCTGTTAAGCACTTCTCTGCGTGGGTTTCCTTGCTGCAAGGCAACTTTTTGATGGAATTTAACTCGGCAGCCTGGCCGAGAAGGAAGCCCTGCCATGAAAAATATGGAGCTGAAGGTCACTGAACCACGGACCTTAAGCGCAGTGAAGGGTAATGAAAACGAACCGGCGCTTTCATTTCAGTCCACTTGGATTTTACTTTGAAAAGAAAAAGACTGTGTTTCTGAACTGCACCCACTTGGGGAAAACTTCGCTATGATACTACAGGTTCCAGCATGCCTAAAGACAGTCTCACCTGTGGAAGTCACGTGGGTGTGAGGCACGTGGCACGTGAGTACATTTTTCAGCATGCAGCTAATGGCGCCTGAATATGCGAGTTTGGCAGCAAGAAGCAGTATCATCCTCTGATGAAGGAGCCCTCTGGCTCTGAAACGCGTCAGGAAAGGAACTTTTGCCCATGTAATGAAACTTGGCTGGTTTGGAAAATAAAAGCTGTTAAGCACTTCTCTGCGTGGGTTTCCTTGCTGCAAGGCAACTTTTTGATGGAATTTAACTCGGCAGCCTGGCCGAGAAGGAAGCCCTGCCATGAAAAATATGGAGCTGAAGGTCACTGAACCACGGACCTTAAGCGCAGTGAAGGGTAATGAAAACGAACCGGCGCTTTCATTTCAGTCCACTTGGATTTTACTTTGAAAAGAAAAAGACTGTGTTTCTGAACTGCACCCACTTGGGGAAAACTTCGCTATGATACTACAGGTTCCAGCATGCCTAAAGACAGTCTCACCTGTGGAAGTCACGTGGGTGTGAGGCACGTGGCACGTGAGTACATTTTTCAGCATGCAGCTAATGGCGCCTGAATATGCGAGTTTGGCAGCAAGAAGCAGTATCATCCTCTGATGAAGGAGCCCTCTGGCTCTGAAACGCGTCAGGAAAGGAACTTTTGCCCATGTAATGAAACTTGGCTGGTTTGGAAAATAAAAGCTGTTAAGCACTTCTCTGCGTGGGTTTCCTTGCTGCAAGGCAACTTTTTGATGGAATTTAACTCGGCAGCCTGGCCGAGAAGGAAGCCCTGCCATGAAAAATATGGAGCTGAAGGTCACTGAACCACGGACCTTAAGCGCAGTGAAGGGTAATGAAAACGAACCGGCGCTTTCATTTCAGTCCACTTGGATTTTACTTTGAAAAGAAAAAGACTGTGTTTCTGAACTGCACCCACTTGGGGAAAACTTCGCTATGATACTACAGGTTCCAGCATGCCTAAAGACAGTCTCACCTGTGGAAGTCACGTGGGTGTGAGGCACGTGGCACGTGAGTACATTTTTCAGCATGCAGCTAATGGCGCCTGAATATGCGAGTTTGGCAGCAAGAAGCAGTATCATCCTCTGATGAAGGAGCCCTCTGGCTCTGAAACGCGTCAGGAAAGGAACTTTTGCCCATGTAATGAAACTTGGCTGGTTTGGAAAATAAAAGCTGTTAAGCACTTCTCTGCGTGGGTTTCCTTGCTGGAAGGCAACTTTTTGATGGAATTTAACTCGGCAGCCTGGCCGAGAAGGAAGCCCTGCCATGAAAAATATGGAGCTGAAGGTCACTGAACCACGGACCTTAAGCGCAGTGAAGGGTAATGAAAACGAACCGGCGCTTTCATTTCAGTCCACTTGGATTTTACTTTGAAAAGAAAAAGACTGTGTTTCTGAACTGCACCCACTTGGGGAAAACTTCGCTATGATACTACAGGTTCCAGCATGCCTAAAGACAGTCTCACCTGTGGAAGTCACGTGGGTGTGAGGCACGTGGCACGTGAGTACATTTTTCAGCATGCAGCTAATGGCGCCTGAATATGCGAGTTTGGCAGCAAGAAGCAGTATCATCCTCTGATGAAGGAGCCCTCTGGCTCTGAAACGCGTCAGGAAAGGAACTTTTGCCCATGTAATGAAACTTGGCTGGTTTGGAAAATAAAAGCTGTTAAGCACTTCTCTGCGTGGGTTTCCTTGCTGCAAGGCAACTTTTTGATGGAATTTAACTCGGCAGCCTGGCCGAGAAGGAAGCCCTGCCATGAAAAATATGGAGCTGAAGGTCACTGAACCACGGACCTTAAGCGCAGTGAAGGGTAATGAAAACGAACCGGCGCTTTCATTTCAGTCCACTTGGATTTTACTTTGAAAAGAAAAAGACTGTGTTTCTGAACTGCACCCACTTGGGGAAAACTTCGCTATGATACTACAGGTTCCAGCATGCCTAAAGACAGTCTCACCTGTGGAAGTCACGTGGGTGTGAGGCACGTGGCACGTGAGTACATTTTTCAGCATGCAGCTAATGGCGCCTGAATATGCGAGTTTGGCAGCAAGAAGCAGTATCATCCTCTGATGAAGGAGCCCTCTGGCTCTGAAACGCGTCAGGAAAGGAACTTTTGCCCATGTAATGAAACTTGGCTGGTTTGGAAAATAAAAGCTGTTAAGCACTTCTCTGCGTGGGTTTCCTTGCTGCAAGGCAACTTTTTGATGGGATATATATATATATATATATATATATATATATATATATATATATATATATATGTTATACCAAATTGCCCTAAGCATTGAGAAGGCACACGTCACCTCCCGCCTTCCAGGCTGTTGTGCTACTTGCATCTATCTTCCCCGGCATTCTATTATCTTTCGCCGACGCGTTTCGGGGCCAAGCCCCTTCATCTTGGGCGTGAACAAACGAGCTTACAACCTGCATGAGTGATTGCTTGTTTTTATTTCACCTTAACCCCGCCTCCATTGTCACGTGTTTGATCGATTACGCGGGGTGTTGTGGGGCATGTAGTTTGCCATGCAGGAATAAGTTCGAATTTGTAGGTTCAATTAAAGTTCCATTATTGCTCTGAGTGAGTTCCAGGTAGGATTGGTGCAAGCCCATCATGCACATGGGGACGTGACACTGTTGGCAGCTCGGATCAGTTCCAAACTTCAGCTCCGTGCAGTCGATGGAGGGCGTTTCCTTCAGCTGCCGGTGGTGCCCTTCTCCACGGCCAGGCCGCCGTGCGTTAATGTTATACCAAATTGCCCTAAGCATTGAGAAGGCACACGTCACCTCCCGCCTTCCAGGCTGTTGTGCTACTTGCATCTATCTTCCCCGGCATTCTATTATCTTTCGCCGACGCGTTTCGGGGCCAAGCCCCTTCATCTTGGGCGTGAACAAACGAGCTTACAACCTGCATGAGTGATTGCTTGTTTTTATTTCACCTTAACCCCGCCTCCATTGTCACGTGTTTGATCGATTACGCGGGGTGTTGTGGGGCATGTAGTTTGCCATGCAGGAATAAGTTCGAATTTGTAGGTTCAATTAAAGTTCCATTATTGCTCTGAGTGAGTTCCAGGTAGGATTGGTGCAAGCCCATCATGCACATGGGGACGTGACACTGTTGGCAGCTCGGATCAGTTCCAAACTTCAGCTCCGTGCAGTCGATGGAGGGCGTTTCCTTCAGCTGCCGGTGGTGCCCTTCTCCACGGCCAGGCCGCCGTGCGTTAATGTTATACCAAATTGCCCTAAGCATTGAGAAGGCACACGTCACCTCCCGCCTTCCAGGCTGTTGTGCTACTTGCATCTATCTTCCCCGGCATTCTATTATCTTTCGCCGACGCGTTTCGGGGCCAAGCCCCTTCATCTTGGGCGTGAACAAACGAGCTTACAACCTGCATGAGTGATTGCTTGTTTTTATTTCACCTTAACCCCGCCTCCATTGTCACGTGTTTGATCGATTACGCGGGGTGTTGTGGGGCATGTAGTTTGCCATGCAGGAATAAGTTCGAATTTGTAGGTTCAATTAAAGTTCCATTATTGCTCTGAGTGAGTTCCAGGTAGGATTGGTGCAAGCCCATCATGCACATGGGGACGTGACACTGTTGGCAGCTCGGATCAGTTCCAAACTTCAGCTCCGTGCAGTCGATGGAGGGCGTTTCCTTCAGCTGCCGGTGGTGCCCTTCTCCACGGCCAGGCCGCCGTGCGTTAATGTTATACCAAATTGCCCTAAGCATTGAGAAGGCACACGTCACCTCCCGCCTTCCAGGCTGTTGTGCTACTTGCATCTATCTTCCCCGGCATTCTATTATCTTTCGCCGACGCGTTTCGGGGCCAAGCCCCTTCATCTTGGGCGTGAACAAACGAGCTTACAACCTGCATGAGTGATTGCTTGTTTTTATTTCACCTTAACCCCGCCTCCATTGTCACGTGTTTGATCGATTACGCGGGGTGTTGTGGGGCATGTAGTTTGCCATGCAGGAATAAGTTCGAATTTGTAGGTTCAATTAAAGTTCCATTATTGCTCTGAGTGAGTTCCAGGTAGGATTGGTGCAAGCCCATCATGCACATGGGGACGTGACACTGTTGGCAGCTCGGATCAGTTCCAAACTTCAGCTCCGTGCAGTCGATGGAGGGCGTTTCCTTCAGCTGCCGGTGGTGCCCTTCTCCACGGCCAGGCCGCCGTGCGTTAATGTTATACCAAATTGCCCTAAGCATTGAGAAGGCACACGTCACCTCCCGCCTTCCAGGCTGTTGTGCTACTTGCATCTATCTTCCCCGGCATTCTATTATCTTTCGCCGACGCGTTTCGGGGCCAAGCCCCTTCATCTTGGGCGTGAACAAACGAGCTTACAACCTGCATGAGTGATTGCTTGTTTTTATTTCACCTTAACCCCGCCTCCATTGTCACGTGTTTGATCGATTACGCGGGGTGTTGTGGGGCATGTAGTTTGCCATGCAGGAATAAGTTCGAATTTGTAGGTTCAATTAAAGTTCCATTATTGCTCTGAGTGAGTTCCAGGTAGGATTGGTGCAAGCCCATCATGCACATGGGGACGTGACACTGTTGGCAGCTCGGATCAGTTCCAAACTTCAGCTCCGTGCAGTCGATGGAGGGCGTTTCCTTCAGCTGCCGGTGGTGCCCTTCTCCACGGCCAGGCCGCCGTGCGTTAATGTTATACCAAATTGCCCTAAGCATTGAGAAGGCACACGTCACCTCCCGCCTTCCAGGCTGTTGTGCTACTTGCATCTATCTTCCCCGGCATTCTATTATCTTTCGCCGACGCGTTTCGGGGCCAAGCCCCTTCATCTTGGGCGTGAACAAACGAGCTTACAACCTGCATGAGTGATTGCTTGTTTTTATTTCACCTTAACCCCGCCTCCATTGTCACGTGTTTGATCGATTACGCGGGGTGTTGTGGGGCATGTAGTTTGCCATGCAGGAATAAGTTCGAATTTGTAGGTTCAATTAAAGTTCCATTATTGCTCTGAGTGAGTTCCAGGTAGGATTGGTGCAAGCCCATCATGCACATGGGGACGTGACACTGTTGGCAGCTCGGATCAGTTCCAAACTTCAGCTCCGTGCAGTCGATGGAGGGCGTTTCCTTCAGCTGCCGGTGGTGCCCTTCTCCACGGCCAGGCCGCCGTGCGTTAATGTTATACCAAATTGCCCTAAGCATTGAGAAGGCACACGTCACCTCCCGCCTTCCAGGCTGTTGTGCTACTTGCATCTATCTTCCCCGGCATTCTATTATCTTTCGCCGACGCGTTTCGGGGCCAAGCCCCTTCATCTTGGGCGTGAACAAACGAGCTTACAACCTGCATGAGTGATTGCTTGTTTTTATTTCACCTTAACCCCGCCTCCATTGTCACGTGTTTGATCGATTACGCGGGGTGTTGTGGGGCATGTAGTTTGCCATGCAGGAATAAGTTCGAATTTGTAGGTTCAATTAAAGTTCCATTATTGCTCTGAGTGAGTTCCAGGTAGGATTGGTGCAAGCCCATCATGCACATGGGGACGTGACACTGTTGGCAGCTCGGATCAGTTCCAAACTTCAGCTCCGTGCAGTCGATGGAGGGCGTTTCCTTCAGCTGCCGGTGGTGCCCTTCTCCACGGCCAGGCCGCCGTGCGTTAATGTTATACCAAATTGCCCTAAGCATTGAGAAGGCACACGTCACCTCCCGCCTTCCAGGCTGTTGTGCTACTTGCATCTATCTTCCCCGGCATTCTATTATCTTTCGCCGACGCGTTTCGGGGCCAAGCCCCTTCATCTTGGGCGTGAACAAACGAGCTTACAACCTGCATGAGTGATTGCTTGTTTTTATTTCACCTTAACCCCGCCTCCATTGTCACGTGTTTGATCGATTACGCGGGGTGTTGTGGGGCATGTAGTTTGCCATGCAGGAATAAGTTCGAATTTGTAGGTTCAATTAAAGTTCCATTATTGCTCTGAGTGAGTTCCAGGTAGGATTGGTGCAAGCCCATCATGCACATGGGGACGTGACACTGTTGGCAGCTCGGATCAGTTCCAAACTTCAGCTCCGTGCAGTCGATGGAGGGCGTTTCCTTCAGCTGCCGGTGGTGCCCTTCTCCACGGCCAGGCCGCCGTGCGTTAATGTTATACCAAATTGCCCTAAGCATTGAGAAGGCACACGTCACCTCCCGCCTTCCAGGCTGTTGTGCTACTTGCATCTATCTTCCCCGGCATTCTATTATCTTTCGCCGACGCGTTTCGGGGCCAAGCCCCTTCATCTTGGGCGTGAACAAACGAGCTTACAACCTGCATGAGTGATTGCTTGTTTTTATTTCACCTTAACCCCGCCTCCATTGTCACGTGTTTGATCGATTACGCGGGGTGTTGTGGGGCATGTAGTTTGCCATGCAGGAATAAGTTCGAATTTGTAGGTTCAATTAAAGTTCCATTATTGCTCTGAGTGAGTTCCAGGTAGGATTGGTGCAAGCCCATCATGCACATGGGGACGTGACACTGTTGGCAGCTCGGATCAGTTCCAAACTTCAGCTCCGTGCAGTCGATGGAGGGCGTTTCCTTCAGCTGCCGGTGGTGCCCTTCTCCACGGCCAGGCCGCCGTGCGTTAATGTTATACCAAATTGCCCTAAGCATTGAGAAGGCACACGTCACCTCCCGCCTTCCAGGCTGTTGTGCTACTTGCATCTATCTTCCCCGGCATTCTATTATCTTTCGCCGACGCGTTTCGGGGCCAAGCCCCTTCATCTTGGGCGTGAACAAACGAGCTTACAACCTGCATGAGTGATTGCTTGTTTTTATTTCACCTTAACCCCGCCTCCATTGTCACGTGTTTGATCGATTACGCGGGGTGTTGTGGGGCATGTAGTTTGCCATGCAGGAATAAGTTCGAATTTGTAGGTTCAATTAAAGTTCCATTATTGCTCTGAGTGAGTTCCAGGTAGGATTGGTGCAAGCCCATCATGCACATGGGGACGTGACACTGTTGGCAGCTCGGATCAGTTCCAAACTTCAGCTCCGTGCAGTCGATGGAGGGCGTTTCCTTCAGCTGCCGGTGGTGCCCTTCTCCACGGCCAGGCCGCCGTGCGTTAATGTTATACCAAATTGCCCTAAGCATTGAGAAGGCACACGTCACCTCCCGCCTTCCAGGCTGTTGTGCTACTTGCATCTATCTTCCCCGGCATTCTATTATCTTTCGCCGACGCGTTTCGGGGCCAAGCCCCTTCATCTTGGGCGTGAACAAACGAGCTTACAACCTGCATGAGTGATTGCTTGTTTTTATTTCACCTTAACCCCGCCTCCATTGTCACGTGTTTGATCGATTACGCGGGGTGTTGTGGGGCATGTAGTTTGCCATGCAGGAATAAGTTCGAATTTGTAGGTTCAATTAAAGTTCCATTATTGCTCTGAGTGAGTTCCAGGTAGGATTGGTGCAAGCCCATCATGCACATGGGGACGTGACACTGTTGGCAGCTCGGATCAGTTCCAAACTTCAGCTCCGTGCAGTCGATGGAGGGCGTTTCCTTCAGCTGCCGGTGGTGCCCTTCTCCACGGCCAGGCCGCCGTGCGTTAATGTTATACCAAATTGCCCTAAGCATTGAGAAGGCACACGTCACCTCCCGCCTTCCAGGCTGTTGTGCTACTTGCATCTATCTTCCCCGGCATTCTATTATCTTTCGCCGACGCGTTTCGGGGCCAAGCCCCTTCATCTTGGGCGTGAACAAACGAGCTTACAACCTGCATGAGTGATTGCTTGTTTTTATTTCACCTTAACCCCGCCTCCATTGTCACGTGTTTGATCGATTACGCGGGGTGTTGTGGGGCATGTAGTTTGCCATGCAGGAATAAGTTCGAATTTGTAGGTTCAATTAAAGTTCCATTATTGCTCTGAGTGAGTTCCAGGTAGGATTGGTGCAAGCCCATCATGCACATGGGGACGTGACACTGTTGGCAGCTCGGATCAGTTCCAAACTTCAGCTCCGTGCAGTCGATGGAGGGCGTTTCCTTCAGCTGCCGGTGGTGCCCTTCTCCACGGCCAGGCCGCCGTGCGTTAATGTTATACCAAATTGCCCTAAGCATTGAGAAGGCACACGTCACCTCCCGCCTTCCAGGCTGTTGTGCTACTTGCATCTATCTTCCCCGGCATTCTATTATCTTTCGCCGACGCGTTTCGGGGCCAAGCCCCTTCATCTTGGGCGTGAACAAACGAGCTTACAACCTGCATGAGTGATTGCTTGTTTTTATTTCACCTTAACCCCGCCTCCATTGTCACGTGTTTGATCGATTACGCGGGGTGTTGTGGGGCATGTAGTTTGCCATGCAGGAATAAGTTCGAATTTGTAGGTTCAATTAAAGTTCCATTATTGCTCTGAGTGAGTTCCAGGTAGGATTGGTGCAAGCCCATCATGCACATGGGGACGTGACACTGTTGGCAGCTCGGATCAGTTCCAAACTTCAGCTCCGTGCAGTCGATGGAGGGCGTTTCCTTCAGCTGCCGGTGGTGCCCTTCTCCACGGCCAGGCCGCCGTGCGTTAATGTTATACCAAATTGCCCTAAGCATTGAGAAGGCACACGTCACCTCCCGCCTTCCAGGCTGTTGTGCTACTTGCATCTATCTTCCCCGGCATTCTATTATCTTTCGCCGACGCGTTTCGGGGCCAAGCCCCTTCATCTTGGGCGTGAACAAACGAGCTTACAACCTGCATGAGTGATTGCTTGTTTTTATTTCACCTTAACCCCGCCTCCATTGTCACGTGTTTGATCGATTACGCGGGGTGTTGTGGGGCATGTAGTTTGCCATGCAGGAATAAGTTCGAATTTGTAGGTTCAATTAAAGTTCCATTATTGCTCTGAGTGAGTTCCAGGTAGGATTGGTGCAAGCCCATCATGCACATGGGGACGTGACACTGTTGGCAGCTCGGATCAGTTCCAAACTTCAGCTCCGTGCAGTCGATGGAGGGCGTTTCCTTCAGCTGCCGGTGGTGCCCTTCTCCACGGCCAGGCCGCCGTGCGTTAATGTTATACCAAATTGCCCTAAGCATTGAGAAGGCACACGTCACCTCCCGCCTTCCAGGCTGTTGTGCTACTTGCATCTATCTTCCCCGGCATTCTATTATCTTTCGCCGACGCGTTTCGGGGCCAAGCCCCTTCATCTTGGGCGTGAACAAACGAGCTTACAACCTGCATGAGTGATTGCTTGTTTTTATTTCACCTTAACCCCGCCTCCATTGTCACGTGTTTGATCGATTACGCGGGGTGTTGTGGGGCATGTAGTTTGCCATGCAGGAATAAGTTCGAATTTGTAGGTTCAATTAAAGTTCCATTATTGCTCTGAGTGAGTTCCAGGTAGGATTGGTGCAAGCCCATCATGCACATGGGGACGTGACACTGTTGGCAGCTCGGATCAGTTCCAAACTTCAGCTCCGTGCAGTCGATGGAGGGCGTTTCCTTCAGCTGCCGGTGGTGCCCTTCTCCACGGCCAGGCCGCCGTGCGTTAATGTTATACCAAATTGCCCTAAGCATTGAGAAGGCACACGTCACCTCCCGCCTTCCAGGCTGTTGTGCTACTTGCATCTATCTTCCCCGGCATTCTATTATCTTTCGCCGACGCGTTTCGGGGCCAAGCCCCTTCATCTTGGGCGTGAACAAACGAGCTTACAACCTGCATGAGTGATTGCTTGTTTTTATTTCACCTTCCAACAGTGTCACGTCCCCATGTGCATGATGGGCTTGCACCAATCCTACCTGGAACTCACTCAGAGCAATAATGGAACTTTAATTGAACCTACAAATTCGAACTTATTCCTGCATGGCAAACTACATGCCCCACAACACCCCGCGTAATCGATCAAACACGTGACAATGGAGGCGGGGTTAAGGTGAAATAAAAACAAGCAATCACTCATGCAGGTTGTAAGCTCGTTTGTTCACGCCCAAGATGAAGGGGCTTGGCCCCGAAACGCGTCGGCGAAAGATAATAGAATGCCGGGGAAGATAGATGCAAGTAGCACAACAGCCTGGAAGGCGGGAGGTGACGTGTGCCTTCTCAATGCTTAGGGCAATTTGGTATAACATTAACGCACGGCGGCCTGGCCGTGGAGAAGGGCACCACCGGCAGCTGAAGGAAACGCCCTCCATCGACTGCACGGAGCTGAAGTTTGGAACTGATCCGAGCTGCCAACAGTGTCACGTCCCCATGTGCATGATGGGCTTGCACCAATCCTACCTGGAACTCACTCAGAGCAATAATGGAACTTTAATTGAACCTACAAATTCGAACTTATTCCTGCATGGCAAACTACATGCCCCACAACACCCCGCGTAATCGATCAAACACGTGACAATGGAGGCGGGGTTAAGGTGAAATAAAAACAAGCAATCACTCATGCAGGTTGTAAGCTCGTTTGTTCACGCCCAAGATGAAGGGGCTTGGCCCCGAAACGCGTCGGCGAAAGATAATAGAATGCCGGGGAAGATAGATGCAAGTAGCACAACAGCCTGGAAGGCGGGAGGTGACGTGTGCCTTCTCAATGCTTAGGGCAATTTGGTATAACATTAACGCACGGCGGCCTGGCCGTGGAGAAGGGCACCACCGGCAGCTGAAGGAAACGCCCTCCATCGACTGCACGGAGCTGAAGTTTGGAACTGATCCGAGCTGCCAACAGTGTCACGTCCCCATGTGCATGATGGGCTTGCACCAATCCTACCTGGAACTCACTCAGAGCAATAATGGAACTTTAATTGAACCTACAAATTCGAACTTATTCCTGCATGGCAAACTACATGCCCCACAACACCCCGCGTAATCGATCAAACACGTGACAATGGAGGCGGGGTTAAGGTGAAATAAAAACAAGCAATCACTCATGCAGGTTGTAAGCTCGTTTGTTCACGCCCAAGATGAAGGGGCTTGGCCCCGAAACGCGTCGGCGAAAGATAATAGAATGCCGGGGAAGATAGATGCAAGTAGCACAACAGCCTGGAAGGCGGGAGGTGACGTGTGCCTTCTCAATGCTTAGGGCAATTTGGTATAACATTAACGCACGGCGGCCTGGCCGTGGAGAAGGGCACCACCGGCAGCTGAAGGAAACGCCCTCCATCGACTGCACGGAGCTGAAGTTTGGAACTGATCCGAGCTGCCAACAGTGTCACGTCCCCATGTGCATGATGGGCTTGCACCAATCCTACCTGGAACTCACTCAGAGCAATAATGGAACTTTAATTGAACCTACAAATTCGAACTTATTCCTGCATGGCAAACTACATGCCCCACAACACCCCGCGTAATCGATCAAACACGTGACAATGGAGGCGGGGTTAAGGTGAAATAAAAACAAGCAATCACTCATGCAGGTTGTAAGCTCGTTTGTTCACGCCCAAGATGAAGGGGCTTGGCCCCGAAACGCGTCGGCGAAAGATAATAGAATGCCGGGGAAGATAGATGCAAGTAGCACAACAGCCTGGAAGGCGGGAGGTGACGTGTGCCTTCTCAATGCTTAGGGCAATTTGGTATAACATTAACGCACGGCGGCCTGGCCGTGGAGAAGGGCACCACCGGCAGCTGAAGGAAACGCCCTCCATCGACTGCACGGAGCTGAAGTTTGGAACTGATCCGAGCTGCCAACAGTGTCACGTCCCCATGTGCATGATGGGCTTGCACCAATCCTACCTGGAACTCACTCAGAGCAATAATGGAACTTTAATTGAACCTACAAATTCGAACTTATTCCTGCATGGCAAACTACATGCCCCACAACACCCCGCGTAATCGATCAAACACGTGACAATGGAGGCGGGGTTAAGGTGAAATAAAAACAAGCAATCACTCATGCAGGTTGTAAGCTCGTTTGTTCACGCCCAAGATGAAGGGGCTTGGCCCCGAAACGCGTCGGCGAAAGATAATAGAATGCCGGGGAAGATAGATGCAAGTAGCACAACAGCCTGGAAGGCGGGAGGTGACGTGTGCCTTCTCAATGCTTAGGGCAATTTGGTATAACATTAACGCACGGCGGCCTGGCCGTGGAGAAGGGCACCACCGGCAGCTGAAGGAAACGCCCTCCATCGACTGCACGGAGCTGAAGTTTGGAACTGATCCGAGCTGCCAACAGTGTCACGTCCCCATGTGCATGATGGGCTTGCACCAATCCTACCTGGAACTCACTCAGAGCAATAATGGAACTTTAATTGAACCTACAAATTCGAACTTATTCCTGCATGGCAAACTACATGCCCCACAACACCCCGCGTAATCGATCAAACACGTGACAATGGAGGCGGGGTTAAGGTGAAATAAAAACAAGCAATCACTCATGCAGGTTGTAAGCTCGTTTGTTCACGCCCAAGATGAAGGGGCTTGGCCCCGAAACGCGTCGGCGAAAGATAATAGAATGCCGGGGAAGATAGATGCAAGTAGCACAACAGCCTGGAAGGCGGGAGGTGACGTGTGCCTTCTCAATGCTTAGGGCAATTTGGTATAACATTAACGCACGGCGGCCTGGCCGTGGAGAAGGGCACCACCGGCAGCTGAAGGAAACGCCCTCCATCGACTGCACGGAGCTGAAGTTTGGAACTGATCCGAGCTGCCAACAGTGTCACGTCCCCATGTGCATGATGGGCTTGCACCAATCCTACCTGGAACTCACTCAGAGCAATAATGGAACTTTAATTGAACCTACAAATTCGAACTTATTCCTGCATGGCAAACTACATGCCCCACAACACCCCGCGTAATCGATCAAACACGTGACAATGGAGGCGGGGTTAAGGTGAAATAAAAACAAGCAATCACTCATGCAGGTTGTAAGCTCGTTTGTTCACGCCCAAGATGAAGGGGCTTGGCCCCGAAACGCGTCGGCGAAAGATAATAGAATGCCGGGGAAGATAGATGCAAGTAGCACAACAGCCTGGAAGGCGGGAGGTGACGTGTGCCTTCTCAATGCTTAGGGCAATTTGGTATAACATTAACGCACGGCGGCCTGGCCGTGGAGAAGGGCACCACCGGCAGCTGAAGGAAACGCCCTCCATCGACTGCACGGAGCTGAAGTTTGGAACTGATCCGAGCTGCCAACAGTGTCACGTCCCCATGTGCATGATGGGCTTGCACCAATCCTACCTGGAACTCACTCAGAGCAATAATGGAACTTTAATTGAACCTACAAATTCGAACTTATTCCTGCATGGCAAACTACATGCCCCACAACACCCCGCGTAATCGATCAAACACGTGACAATGGAGGCGGGGTTAAGGTGAAATAAAAACAAGCAATCACTCATGCAGGTTGTAAGCTCGTTTGTTCACGCCCAAGATGAAGGGGCTTGGCCCCGAAACGCGTCGGCGAAAGATAATAGAATGCCGGGGAAGATAGATGCAAGTAGCACAACAGCCTGGAAGGCGGGAGGTGACGTGTGCCTTCTCAATGCTTAGGGCAATTTGGTATAACATATATATATATATATATATATATATATTTAATTTTTTAATGTTTCTTTCTATTCTTGTCCTATATTGCTTTTGCACTATCCTAGGTCCACCTTCTATCTATTTCCTATATGGTTTTTTCACACACAGTAATTTAATCCAGATTTAGGAAATGTATTCAGGGGTACGCCTTTTGTTGCACACACTTTATTTCTAGATTTCAATCATGGCAAACCATTGACAACAGGACTGCTCTCTGGTAATCAGTGGCTCACAGAAGCCCAACTGCAAGGGCACTCTCCCTGCTCCCCACTCAAGCAATGGGGATTGTAACCTTTTTACCCAGATCCATAGAACTGGATGTTGCTAGAGGGTTGTATGACATTACCACGCATGGTTTTACCACACACGTCTTTACATCGCATATTTAAACATGCATACCATTACCACGCTTGTACATCCATTAACATTAGAAGTGCACTTACCACGCAAACAACAACCACACACACTGTCACCACTTATACCATTTCTCTTTCTGTGCTATAAATGTATTGATTTTGTTATACAATGTAAAGTAAACTTACCTATATGCAGCATTCTCAGTTCCGATCATCCGTCCTGCTTCAAAGTGCTCTATTTTCTGTAAATAGAGACGCTCAAGTCCCTATGTCCTGGAAAATGTATCGAAAGTAAAAAGGGACTATTGAAGTGACATAGAACAAGCGTCAAGAAAGATCTGCACCTGGGGTTTATTTAAACTGCAAGGGGAAATTAAATCTTTACTTGCAGACACTCTTTTTGTTTTTCAGTTCTTCACATTACATCTTTCTAAATATGGTATGCGCTGGGGAACCGGTGGCGTCAGCTGGTTAATGGGTTATTCAGGTACATTTCAGATGGACTCACAATCAAATAAAGTTGTTGATGGGTGGGGTAGTGCCAGCCTCCAACGCTTTCAAGGTTAAGTCAGTTTCCGCCCATTCACTCGATAGCACCCGTGAGTTATTAAATGAGACCGTATTTCACAAAATTTGCACAAGTGCAAAACAAAAAAGGATATTAAAATATTAGGATATTGTCGGATATTCCAAGCCAAATTCACCTAAATATGCACCAAAAGACACCAAATCACACCCAAACAAAGCAAACTCATATTATGGACGAAACAGACGCATGCCCTGAGCCCTAAAACACGGGAAACCTGGCCCACACCAACCCTATGCCTTAAGACCTTGCCACACAAATAGAAACACTGCCATCTACTGATCAATTGGGTGGTAAAGTCTTGTGTTGTAAAACCTTGCAGGAAAGCAGTCCATTCGGAGAAAAAAACTGCGTGGTAAATGTAATTTGAAGTAAAAACTTCAGAGTAAAGGCTGTTTCCCTTGCTGGAGATGCCCTAAATTGTGTGGCCAACAAAACCACAAATAATCTGCCACCCGGCAAAACCGTCATGAGCACTTGGAATGTTCTCCATTGGGCTGTTTTGCACAGCCCCAGGAAGAACATGCCCAGCCTCCCCAGGCACTGCCTGAGGATCCAAACAGGACGCTCAGGCCAAACACGACGCTGCTCCTGCAGCGTTGTGATTGGCTGGGAGAGCCCAGAAGCCTGAGTGCTTCCGGTGCTTCCAGCAGAGGAGGAGAGGCATGCTGCAGTGGGAGAGGCATACGGGGCAGAGAAGGTACGTCTTTTACCTTCTCAGCGGCATGCCCTGAACACAGATGCATGACATCACAACGCATGCTTTTACATCCCATGCCTTTACAACGCGGTATTTACAACGAATACCTTTACAACGCATAGTGCTTTGGGGCGCTGGATAGTGAATAGTTTAATTTACTATTCCAACTCCAGTCCCCGTGGATAGCAGGGAAGGTGTTGGATAGTAAATTAAACTTATTCCCTATCCTAGAGCGCCCCACAGCGCAATGCGTTGTAATGGTTTGTGTTGTAAAAGTTGCGTCGTAAAGGCACTGCATGGTAAAAGTTGCGTTGTAAAGGATGTTTCCCCCTGAACACCCACCGCACCACCCCCTTTCCGAGTGAGCCGCCACTGCCCATCAGTCTTGCCTCGGGACAGCTGTTATATCTACCAGGACACCTATTTGCAAGTTCTAGAAAAATACCACCAGATTGGGAACATTTCCTCTTGCTTGATTTCCACTTACTTGCCTGTTCATGGAAATTGAGGGTGTTCTTCTGTTCTCTGAGCCCCTCCACAGTGAAGCTACGAGTGCTGAATTGTATTATCATGGGCACCGCTTGCAAGAATGTAGTCACCTCACCACACCACCCCTTGTGACCACTGGTGTTCCTGTAACAATGTCTCTGTGGCTGATACTATCAATAAATCCATTCACTTGGCTTACTCAGCTGGGATACAATATTGTAAAACACAGAACAGTAGTGTCTATGTGAGTGGAAGTTTGTATGACACTGTACTTAATACCATTCCAGGTGTGAAGGAGCCCACCACACCATATATTATGAATGGGCTACTCCGTTACTGACACCAACCTGAGGAGTAATTTGATCCTTACATTGTGTGTGCAAGAAAGTGTATCCTTTGTTACCCTCTAATTGGTCTGGAACTTGCTACCCAGTGTATGTGACTGCCACAAATCCATCACACTCCCAATCAATTTCCTCAGTGTGTAAGGAGACGCAGAGCAGTTTCTGGCACTACTCGTCTCTTCTCCATCTTTTTCCCTATGTATGGGTTTGTACAGGCATCTGTGAATCCAGAACCACTGCCCCTGTATTCGAAGAGGTTGTGAATGTTTCCACCATCGCATTTAGGGCCGGACTTAAAGTTTGGCGGATGGGTACTCTGTCACAAATGCAACAGTTATCTCATCCTCCTTTTAACAAGTGCATCTAATCTAGATATCATCCATATCATGGATAGAGTACCCATCCACCAAAGTCTATATCAGGTCCTTAGTCTACTGACTAACCAGCTGGACTCTAACTAACTGTCATATTAAAAAGCAGAATGGCCCTGGATTTTATCTTCACTGCCAAAGGGGCTGAGAGGGCACAACACCTCCCTCAGCATTCAGGAACACACTTATCACATCAAGAGTAGTATCAAGGAACTATGGGGCACATGCATCAAGCTAAATATCGGTCACAAATGGCCCGATTCGCAGAATCTTCCCCTTTGCAACCGGTATTTAGCCATTTGGGATGCATCAACCCAAAACCCATTTTCAATATAGGTAATCGCAAACCCATTGCTCGCCCGTTTCATGCAAAGTTATGCGTGTAAAAGGGCTCTATTTACAAGGCAGCGGTATGCCACAAACGTGGCTTATCGCCGCTTTGTAAAACTAAAGAATGGCATAGCACTACTAGAACGTCGCTAAAAGTGACATTGTGGTGATGCTGTCACCTTATAAATGCCCCACTAGAAATTAAGTAAAGTCAGTTTCTACTGTACCCCACTGGACGGAGACTTCAAGGTCTTGTCACATTCAGGTTCTACCGTACCCCGTGTGTTTAGACTTCAAGGTCTTTCAACTTTTTTCCACGAGTAGAGCAAGGCACCTTCTCGTCAGCTACTATTTATAGTTTGCCATGACACAACATGTCTTATTCTCTGCTTGCTGCGTTATAGAAATGTATAAAAGAGATTGAAAATTGAAGCAAATTTGGCACTGTGTGCTCGAGCGGCAGAGATGGCAAAGTACTGATTCATTGCTTTGAAAATTCAGACTTCGAATATTTTTGCTTCTTGCTGTATTTTGTGCCACTCAGCATATATTAGGCTCTTCCACACATCACATTTGCTAAACTCAAAATGTCCTCTTAGACAATTGATGGTCGTGGGGGCTTTGTTGTACATACCAAACTATGCGTTAACTGTGACATCTGTTGACACAGAAAATTTCAAATTACAAAAAAACGTCTCCTTCAAGGAGGAAGACAGTTCGAAAACATTGGGTTTAAAGAGGAAATTGAAGGGAGAGTTCAGAGGAGTCTCATCTCCCATGAGTAGGTTAAAGTACTTAACAGTAAGTACATCATACGTCATGGTTGGCAATGGTAACTCCCTAAGGGGTATATTTACAAGCCCCTATCACTACCACAATGTCACTTTTAGTGATGTTGTGGTGGCGATAGGGACTTCGCCTTATTTAGAAGGCAACGTTAAGCCACTTGTAAATAAGGCCCCCTTTCACGCTGTACTTAGTGTGAAAGGGGAGGGCAATGGGTGTTGTGGTGGGCATTCCACCGCACCACCCATTGATGTTGACGCTGTCCCCTATTTACAAGGGTGGTGTTAATAGGAGGCCGCACCAAAATTAAGACCAGGGAAAACCTGGTTTCAACAGACGAAATGAGGAGAAATGCTTAATTTCTCCTCGTTTTTTGCTGTTTCTATGTGCGTTGCATTGTGCAGCACACATAGAAACAGCAAAACACAATTGATTGCATATGTGCAGGAAGGTGTCCCTTACGGAACATAAACAATCAAAAAAGAAATGACATTTTGCAACTTCTATGTGTGCTGCATTAAGCAGCCCACATAAAAGTTACAAAACACCCTTTAAAGATTGTTATGTGCAGGAAGGCCTCCCTTCCCTAAATGTAGACACCCTTGCACCATAGTGCACCCTTGCACCATGGTGCAAGGGGGCATATGTTGGCACTAGGCAGCTAAATCAGCAGCAGCACAGAAGGAAACGCAGGGTTGCGCCATATTTTGTAAATATGGAGCAGCTCTCCGTTTCAGAAGTGGCAGAGTGCGGCATTAAGCCAAGGAGACCAACGTCACGCCTCATATTTACATTGTTCTCAGAATTTGTGTTGCATCTACGACATCGACTTGTTTTCAGAATTGGTAGTCTAAACTATCTTAGAGCAAATGCATTTTTCAGAATTCACTGCTCCTGAGTTCTGAAAATAATGTTGATTTCTTTGAAACATTTTCAGGGACCACACTTGGCAGGTTGCTGTTCTATGAAATTATCTTTTTTATGGCCATGATGGCATGGTTCCCTTTGAGATGCCCAGGATGTTTAATTAATAATTATCTGAATGAAAAGTAAATGAGCCAACATTTCCTACAACACTGCCTAGAAACTGCTAAATTCTCTTGTGCCCGTGGAATGCTTTACCTAAGCCGTTAACAGGCAGCCATCAATTTATAGCTTCCCACTTCCATCATAACAATGTCATTTTGGGCCCAAAGACACTATTAACAGACTGTGGAAGCTGCAGGCAGCTGCTGTGCCCAGCCCCTTCCCAGCTCTAAAGGCAGCATGAGGGGCTAACAGGCATTCTCCCATGAACTGCTTTGCAACATGCCTGCTTAAAGCTGATGGTGAATGTGTGTGGTTTTTGGTCCATTATCTCCCACGCAAGGGGGGAAAGGTGTTGCCGTATCTGTATTTTATTTATTCCTTTTTCCAGGGACAATAATTTGTTTTGCCTGGATTTAGGTGCAGTGATACCAGCCAAAATCAGAGATTCCAACTCGCCAGTATCTCTGGATCTAAATCCGGGAACCTAATAATGGGAGAGATGTTGGGCAAGAGAAATAGACAGTGCAGATGTGTAGCCGTGATCCAATAGAGTGCTTTAGATGTAGTCTTGGAAGGACTGTGGGCTATATTATCAAGAATGGCGATAACATTATCGCCGCTTTAACAGCAGGAAACTGCCGTTAAAGCGGCGATAAGGGGCTTGATAATATGCCCTTGTGAATTCCCATAGAAGCCCAGGTTTGATGTCCTGCACACCAGAACCTGGGCTTCTATTGGAATTCACAAGGGCATATTATCAAGTCCCTTATCGCCGTTCTTGAAAATATGGCCCAAAGTTTGTCTCATTGCAATCCAGGCACGTTACCCAGAGCAATTGAGTAGTTTCCTAACCACACACAGGGCCATAATGGAAGCCTGGCTTCCCACAATGTGCAATTTTCTCGTAGATTGCTGTGCAATCATTGTTCCTGCTGAGGCAAGAATCAGGGATGCCGGTTCTGAGATTGTACTACTGATTATCAACATGAAGGATATTGTGGTATAGGAGCATCAAGGACAAAATATCTAGAACAGAATATTGAGGGACAAAATATCGAAAGGGAAGTGCATATAGGGAAGAATAGATTTCCTATTCCTAACTCCACATCTACATACCTTGGAAATAAATGTACCGCGTGGGTACATATACGTGAAGTTACGTAGACAAAATCTACACTTACTTACCTGTTGATATTTCTTTTCAATATTTTGCCCTCGATATTTAGTACCCTCAATATGCTGACTTCTATATTTAGTATGCACACCATTTTCTGACAACCATTCAGCTACTATCTTTTAGTTGGCTTTGAGGACGTAGGATTTGTGACTGCTTTCTAGGCCAGTACTGTGTCTGTACCAATTGAAAACTGATGTGATTACTTTTTCTTTAGCCAGTAAATGAAACTTATTAAAATGCAGATGTGTTTTTAGGTGGTTTAAGGTGACTTTAGGTGGCTTTTTATTGTCTTTCACTTAATCAATTTCTCTTAAAATCACTTGTTTTGCAGGAACACATCCATCATCACCATGAGTGGCCAAGCCCCTCTTAGCGTCCACAGCAGGTCACTGCCATCATCCCCTGGAGGTAGGGTGACCAGGCGTCCTGGATTTGCCAGGATGGTCCCTGTTTTTCCCCAGCTGTCCGGGCAGATTTCGAGAAATTGAGCTCATGTCCCAGTTTTTAGAGAGGGTGACTAAAAACAGGGGGAGGTGTTCTTTATGTTTTACAAAGCGGGGATAGTTAGCAGTTGTTCCAAGAAAGCAATTTAATTCACAGGCAAGCTATTGGGTTTAAAAATAGCATCTTATGTATGTTCTTACTGCCTGTTTTGTAATTCTCTGCTGGGGAGCCCTGTCATTCTGTGCGCTCGCTTGACGTAAAATTATAGCCCTTCTACTATTTTTGTGAAATGTCCTGGTTTTTTGCTTTAAAATTCTGGTCACCCTACCTTGAGGGAGACATCAGAAGCAGCAATCCCTTTGCCCGGAGACTTTACACGTATCTCTGCCAGTACTTACTTTATGAAGACTCTCCAGTGTCCCAATAATTTTTCTCCACCGCAGCATTCCTATGCATGAACTATGCCTTGGGACCATTGGGCAACCCTGAACATTCAATTATCTGCATTTTGTATTCTGAGACTTGCACACCTACATTTATAACAGAAAATGTGGTGGTGAAATGCTCTGTTGCTTTGCAGCTTGGTGTTCAGCATAAAATACATATATGTAAGTACATGTGCAGGTCCCACAAAACCAACTGCTGTTTGCCAAAGAAAAACAAATTGCTAAAGGTGCCACAGAAGGCATGAGGTCACTGGACGAGTTATTGCTGAACAGAATACAACAGACTCAATGCACAGCTGTTAAGTGCTTTATTGATGATCATCCAGATGTCCATGTCAGGCTTGGTACAACTGTATTCAGTTTATTAACAGAAAACATCACCTAAACCATTTGATGGCCTGTAGAAAAGGGGGTGGTGTATGTGTATACAACGAACAAAAATCACTGAGAGGTTTATAACTGAAGGTTTAAGAGAGGAGAAGAGCCAGTGTATGTGAAGCAGAATAAATAAGAACTAGCTTGGGTCAGAGAGAGGTAAGGTCTTCCCAGAAGTCCTCACTCCTACATCACTGGCAAAATATGCACAGCACAGAGTTGTAAACAGGGAATCCATTGGTGTTACCCTTCCCATTAGACAAGCACCTTCAACATTTTTACACTCTCCATGTTTGTCAAAGCCACCTTTGTATATGGACATGTGGTAGAGCTGGCCTCTGGCCTCTTACTGAGGAGTGTCGCCAGGGTAGAACGTTTGACACCATTGTTTGCTTTACTGAATTGGCAAGTCTGGTCAGATGCCCCTTCCGGACCAGTTCTTAGCACTGTTGCCGTAAGTCTGATTGTGAGCTCACTCAAGCCAGCGTCACTGTCCAACAGCCAGCTAGTCCAGAGGAACGTCCAATCCAACTAGTTTATTTGCAGATGTAGCCAGGGCGTTAAGTGGGCTGGGTATCACCAGGTCTGAGCACCAGCAGTTTTTTATAGGAGGCCTCGAAACGGGTCTCTATCTGGCTCTGTTTTGTGCCCTGGACCAGGCCGTCCGTGTTTTCCAGACTGCAGGCACATTCATGTGTACGCGCTCACACTGCTCGCTTCTCACTAGTGGAGAAGTTAAGACATGAGGCATTGTCAGGTGAGCATTGTAGGGGAAGGAAAATCCTCTAAAGAGAGTAATTTTCTCTTTGGATTTCCCTTCTCTGTCAAACTCAGGAGCAGCAACATCGTCGTGGTGTCAGCAGGGCTTTAAGTGGAAGCTTTTTCAATATTATATACAAGCCATAGTTACTGCTTATTTATCTTAAGCAACTAACAACCATTAATTACATTGGCCACGCTCCCTTGAGAGACTATCCCCCCCTCCCCCAGTTTTTTCATCCCACTTAAAGCTCTGGATGTAGCACAAAGCGTGTTATTCCTGAATGGAGCGCTGTCCTATCCAAACCGAAGCCCAAACCCAGTGTCGATTTCAACCCAGGACACTTACAGTGTGAGATTTTCAGCACTCTAGGCAAAATTGATGTTTGCCTGCCTGAGAACTTCCCTGCACTTAACAAGCATTTACAATGCAATGGTCTCGGCTTTGTTAAAGTTAGAGCTATAAGCATTGCAAATGGCATTTTTTTAATTTTTTGTTTTTTTAAAAACATAAATGGTATTGTCATTTACAATGGCAATAGGTGCGCCTTAGAGAGTAGTAGAAAGTATAAGCGGACAGAGAGCCACACACAAACACAGAGAGCCACACACACACACACACACAGCCACACACACACACACAGAGCCATACACACACACAGCGAGTCACACACACACACAGCGAGCCACACACACACACAGCAAAACGATCACAAGCAGGGGACAGAGGCAAGAAAAAACGATCACAAGCAGGGGACAGAGGCAAGAAAAAAACTATCACAAGCAGGGGACAGAGGCAAGAAAAGCGATCACAAGCAGGGGATAGAGGCAAGAAAAAACGATCACAAGCAGGGGACAGAGCCAAGAAAAAACGATCACAAGCAGGGAACAGAGGCAAGAAAAAACAATCACAAGCAGGGGACAGAGGCAAGAAAAAACGATCACAAGCAGGGGACAGAGGCAAGAAAATCGAGCACAAGCAGGGAACAGAGGCAAGAAAAAACAAGAAGCAAAACTGCAAGTACCACAATGCAAAGGGGTAGAACAGGACAGATATTCCGATCCAACATGAGGAATAAGCGGGGATCTGGGGAAAGGAAAAAGTGTACAAAACAAATAAAAATCCCTATGCGACTACAAAAAATTAAAACACAGCAAAAGATACAGTGTGATAACATTGCAGCTCTCAGAATACATACGCAAACAAAGGTTACAAAAGTGCCACAGCATGTAAACTTGTAATATCCCACCCCCCCACCACCACAACCCTTGCCACGTGCAAGACGTGTGTGGAGACAAACGCATACGTAAACATGCAGCCACACTGCAAGTGAACCCTATAAACAAAGGGGAGAGTGCCCCACACTCGCTCCTCGGATGTTACTCACAAGGCTGGAAGTCATCAGCAGGCATGAAGATGTGTGCTCTGTGCTGCTGCCCGCCCTCCATGACAATGGGGGTTTAAAAGCCACTTCTCCAAGAGGAAGCAGGCACACACGAGCACGCCTGCAGCCCCGTGTGGATGGTGTGTGCGTGCACAGGGAGGGCTGGGCTCCCAGCCTGCACCGGGGCAGAGGGGTAGCACCGCGCCCCAGGGTCGCCTGGGCAAACAAAACCTGCTCGAAATGGGTTGCCACGCAGCACGGCGCAGAGCTCACTGCTGCAGTAGTGCACATGTGCAAGGTAGAAAACCAAACCTCTGCTGGAAAAAAAACTTTACACTGGGCAGCTGATCTCTCATGGATACTACTGCAAATGGTCCAAGTCTGAAGTCTCTAAATCTGAGCAGTCTCATAAAGGCACTTGTATTCTGCGAAACGACGTGCTGGGCTAGGATCAGGATCACACACTGATGAAATTGGAGAAGGCGGGATTAAAAAGAGGGGGGCGTCCAGTGGGTGCAGGCGGATGAGTAATAGACCAAAGCAGAAATGTGGGGAGGAATGTAGGCGGCACGCTTAAAACAAGGGGGTGATATGGGGGTGGATCTGTTGGCGGGAATAAAAAGGGAGTATGTCGAGAAAGGAGCCGATGCGTCCCATTACGTTGTGCGGTGACGACCTTCTTGATGGCGGCCGGCTCATTGAGGGGTGCCGTGGGGCTCAGATGCAAGCAGAGGCAAAACAAAATCAAAAGCAAAGACACAATGTTGCATCGTGGGAGGTCCGGTCAGCGGATCTCGCACACATTAAAGATAACCATCAACGGCCTGATCTTGACGAGGGAGCTAAGAGCCAAGCAGAGTAGGCAAGAGCCAAAAGCCAAAATGGGGGCACCCTTGGCAGCCGGATTATGGAGGTGGACAGGGGAGTGAAATAGGCAGTAGAGCCAATGCCATCTTAAAGACAGATACAGCAGTAGAGCTGCTGCATTGCTGGAGGCCGGGGTCGTGGCCCCCACCCTATGCACATAGGTCGGAGCAAATACCTGACGCAATTGACTCCAGGGCAGCAGATATCAGCTGGGAGTTAACGAGCACATGCCAAAGCGCCGTTCCCCCACGGACTCAACTCGGGGCAGTACGTGCCGGATGTAGGTTCACCCTGCAGCAGCCGCAACGGGACGGCTGAAAGTGAACTGATGTCCGTCGATCATAGGGCGACACAGCCGTGGCTTAGGGCTGTGCGAAGGGAGGGGCAGTCCGGCACCAGAATCCTCTCCGAAGAACCCCTGCGAGGGTCGAGAAGGCAAAGAGCAAAGAGGTAGGCCGCGGATTAAAGCCTCATTGCTTCTACCAGGTGTGGGGGTCTCAGAGCTCCCAGATGTCGAAGGGAGAGATCGCTGGCAGCGGCATGGGATATTTTTTTTTAGCTTATATGGCAATGGGAAAGCCTTAATCTCCTTCCTCAAGCACCCCAGTGCAGGTAATACAGTCTCTCTGGCATAGTCTCCAAACGGGAGATCAGTAGGTAAAAGGGGGTGCAGGAGCACCGAGCCAGCCACAGTGTAAGAGACAGTCAGTGCCCCCTCCCCTCACCTACAATCGGTGTCGAGCAATCACCGGTATGGCCTGGTGATCAGCATATAGCAGTCGCTACTGTTGCAGTCCAGATGCAGGCACCCTAGTCTCCCACACTCCCGGAGGTGGAATGAGGGTGTAATTGCACGATCACCCCTTTTGAGGCCCCAGCTGCAACCAGGTAGCGCGCCGCACCGCGGCTTCCTGCTCCACGTGCAGCCCTCGGAGATGCGTCTTCATCTGAGTTCCAACTCGTATGCGTGGAAGGCAGTGGATAGGTCGAGTCTCCCAGCGGCGTCCCTCTACAGCCGCAATCTAGAATCACCACTCGCCGGGTAGCATCATTGCGATCTTTCGATTCCTGCAATTCCTCTCGCCACCATTTTGGCATCAGGCAGCGAGCTTTCAGTCTGTCCCCACAAGCTGCTTCCATGCCGTTACTTCTGCCGCAAACGATACCATCGGGCTCCGGGGTGCTTCCGACAGCTGAAAACGGCATCCCGGAGTGGCCAGGTCCGCTGGTTCAAGACGGCACGGCGGAGCTTCGCAAGTAAGCTACTGCCCAGGCGCCATCTTGGGAGTAACTTTTCACTACTTAACACAACTTCACAACTTCACCATTTCGGCATCAGGAAGCGAGCTTTCAGTCTATCCCCACATGCCGCTCCCAGTGTCCCGGCAGCGTCCCTCTATAGCCGCAGTCTGGGATCACCACTCGCCGAGTAGCATCATTGCTATCTTCCGATTCCTGCAATGCCTCTCGCCGCCATTTTGGCATCCGGCAGCGAGCTTTCTTTCACTCTGTCCCCCAAGCCGCTCCCATTGGCGGGAATAAAAAGGGAGTACGTCGAGAAAGGAATTTTAGGGGCTGTCGAGTGAAGCAAATCCTACCTCAAGCTCAGTGAAAGCAAATTGTGCAGCAAATTGCGTGGCTAAATAATTAAATAAAGAAGCCACGGAAGGCTTAACAAGCACCACCATGTTTCTCCGAGGCCAAGCAGAAATGCCTCGGAGAAACACCCCGTCATTTTCGGATTCGGGGGGGGCGTGTTTTTCTTTCTCTCCTCTTCCCATTGGCTGGAATGTAAAATTCCAGCCAATGGGAAGAGGAGAGAAAGAAACTAAAAAAAAAAAACCAGAATCCCAAAAAGACGGGGCTTAAATGGACAGATGCCCCTCTCCTCCAATGGCTGGCCTCCGTTTAGGTAGCCAGCCAATGGAGAAGAGAGGCCGGTTCAAGCCCCACACTGAAAAACATAAGATCTCTCCGGCGAGGCTGCGCAAGCGCAGCCTACGCAGGCCGAGACCTAAAAATACTTTTTGGGGGGAGGGATTTGGAAGTAATTTTAATCTATCACTAGATGGCGCCCTGAAGCCACTATTTTACCCCGAGTCCATGTATTTTTGCTTATCTAAACCTCTGGGTTACTTAGAAATAGACTGAATGCTGGCATTAAGTGCTACAGAAATAACTGCACAGAATTACATCTGTGTTTTCATTGGTGATATCAACGTCCTGATGTTTCAAATGATGATTGAAGTGTTTGGCTCGAAATATTCTTCAACCCATGCCTGTAAGAATGCAACTTAAAATTGTATAAACCGTTCGTCATATTTGTCATATGCGGTAGATTTTCCTAGAGTATGTCACTGCTTATTAATCACCATTATAAGTAGGAATATATGATTATACCACGAATTCAAATACCACGCATGGCTTTGTCACGCGAATTTTACATCGCAAGTGGCTTTACCACGCTGGTATTTACAACGTAGGATTTTACTACGCCTAGAAACGTCTTACCTGCACGTCTTTCTCTACGAGCCCTTACTTCCATCCTCCATTGAAACAAGCGTCAAAACACGTATACCAAAATAAACAAGCATTTACAATGCAATGGTTTTGCCTTTGTTAAAGTTAGAGCTATTGGCATTGCTCTTGACACTCTGAAGCTCCACTCTGAAGCTCCACTCTGCACTCTGAAGCTCCACTCTGCACTCTGAAGCTCCACTCTGCACTCTGAAGCTCCACTCTGCACTCTGAAGCTGCACTCTGAAGCTCCACTCTGCACTCTGAAGCTGCACTCTGAAGCTCCACTCTGAAGCTCCACTCTGAAGCTCCACTCTGAAGCTCCACTCTGAAGCTCCACTCTGAAGCTCCACTCTGAAGCTCCACTCTGAAGCTCCACTCTGAAGCTCCACTCTGAAGCTCCGCTCTGCACTCTGAAGCTCCACTCTGCACTCTGAAGCTCCACTCTGCACTCTGAAGCTCCACTCTGCACTCTGAAGCTCCACTCTGCACTCTGAAGCTGCACTCTGAAGCTCCACTCTGCACTCTGAAGCTGCACTCTGAAGCTCCACTCTGAAGCTCCACTCTGAAGCTCCACTCTGAAGCTCCACTCTGAAGCTCCACTCTGAAGCTCCACTCTGATGCTCCACTCTGATGCTCCACTCTGAAGCTCCACTCTGAAGCTCCACTCTGAAGCTCCACTCTGAAGCTCCACTCTGAAGCTCCACTCTGCACTCTGAAGCTCCACTCTGCACTCTGAAGCTCCACTCTGCACTCTGAAGCTCCACTCTGAAGCTCCACTCTGCACTCTGAAGCTCCACTCTGCACTCTGAAGCTCCACTCTGAAGCTCCACTCTGCACTCTGAAGCTCCACTCTGAATCTGCACTCTGAAGCTCCACTCTGAAGCTCCACTCTGAATCTGCACTCTGAAGCTCCACTCTACACTCTGAAGCTCCACTCTGAATCTGCACTCTGATGCTCCACTCTGAATCTGCACTCTGAAGCTCCACTCTGCACTCTGAATCTGCACTCTGCAGCTCCACTCTGAATCTGCAGCTCCACTCTGCACTCTGAAGCTCCACTCTGAATCTCCACTCTGAAGCTCCACTCTGAATCTCCACTCTGAAGCTCCACTCTGAAGCTCCACTCTGAAGCTCCACTCTGAAGCTCCACTCTGAAGCTCCACTCTGAAGCTCCACTCTGCACTCTGAAGCTCCACTCTGCACTCTGAAGCTCCACTCTGCACTCTGAATCTGCACTCTGAAGCTCCACTCTGAAGCTCCACTCTGAAGCTCCACTCTGAAGCTCCACTCTGAAGCTCCACTCTGAAGCTCCACTCTGAAGCTCCACTCTGAAGCTCCACTCTGAAGCTCCACTCTGCACTCTGAAGCTCCACTCTGAAGCTCCACTCTGCACTCTGAAGCTCCACTCTGAAGCTCCACTCTGCACTCTGAAGCTCCACTCTGAAGCTCCACTCTGCACTCTGAAGCTCCACTCTGAATCTGCACTCTGAAGCTCCACTCTGCACTCTGAAGCTCCACTCTGAAGCTGCACTCTGAAGCTCCACTCTGAAGCTCCACTCTGAAGCTCCACTCTGAAGCTCCACTCTGAAGCTCCACTCTGAAGCTCCACTCTGAAGCTCCACTCTGAAGCTCCACTCTGAAGCTCCACTCTGCACTCTGAAGCTCCACTCTGAAGCTCCACTCTGCACTCTGAAGCTCCACTCTGAATCTGCACTCTGAAGCTCCACTCTGCACTCTGAAGCTCCACTCTGAAGCTCCACTCTGAAGCTCCACTCTGCACTCTGAAGCTCCACTCTGAAGCTCCACTCTGCACTCTGAAGCTCCACTCTGAAGCTCCACTCTGCACTCTGAAGCTCCACTCTGAAGCTCCACTCTGAAGCTCCACTCTGAAGCTCCACTCTGAAGCTCCACTCTGAAGCTCCACTCTGAAGCTCCACTCTGCACTCTGAAGCTCCACTCTGAAGCTCCACTCTGCACTCTGAAGTTCCACTCTGAAGCTCCACTCTGCACTCTGAAGCTCCACTCTGCACTCTGAAGCTCCACTCTGAAGCTCCACTCTGCACTCTGAAGCTCCACTCTGAATCTGCACTCTGAAGCTCCACTCTGCACTCTGAAGCTCCACTCTGAATCTGCACTCTGAAGCTCCACTCTGAAGCTCCACTCTGAATCTGCACTCTGAAGCTCCACTCTGAAGCTCCACTCTGAAGCTCCACTCTGAAGCTCCACTCTGAAGCTCCACTCTGAAGCTCCACTCTGAAGCTCCACTCTGAAGCTCCACTCTGAAGCTCCACTCTGAAGCTCCACTCTGCACTCTGAAGCTCCACTCTGAAGCTCAACTCTGAAGCTCCACTCTGAAGCTCCACTCTGAAGCTCCACTCTGAAGCTCCACTCTGAAGCTCCACTCTGAAGCTCCACTCTGAAGCTCCACTCTGAAGCTCCACTCTGCACTCTGAAGCTCCACTCTGAATCTGCACTCTGAAGCTCCACTCTGCACTCTGAAGCTCCACTCTGCACTCTGAAGCTCCACTCTGAAGCTCCACTCTGCACTCTGAAGCTCCACTCTGCACTCTGAAGCTCCACTCTGCACTCTGAAGCTCCACTCTGAAGCTCCACTCTGAAGCTCCACTCTGAAGCTCCACTCTGAAGCTCCACTCTGAAGCTCCACTCTGCACTCTGAAGCTCCACTCTGCACTCTGAAGCTCCACTCTGAAGCTCCACTCTGAAGCTCCACTCTGAAGCTCCACTCTGAAGCTCCACTCTGAAGCTCCACTCTGAAGCTCCACTCTGAAGCTCCACTCTGCACTCTGAAGCTCCACTCTGAAGCTCCACTCTGCACTCTGAAGCTCCACTCTGAAGCTCCACTCTGCACTCTGAAGCTCCACTCTGAATCTGCACTCTGAAGCTCCACTCTGCACTCTGAAGCTCCACTCTGAATCTGCACTCTGAAGCTCCACTCTGCACTCTGAAGCTCCACTCTGCACTCTGAAGCTCCACTCTGAAGCTCCACTCTGAAGCTCCACTCTGAAGCTCCACTCTGAAGCTCCACTCTGAAGCTCCACTCTCCACTCTGAAGCTCCACTCTGAAGCTCCACTCTGAAGCTCCACTCTGAAGCTCCACTCTGAAGCTCCACTCTGAAGCTCCACTCTGAAGCTCCACTCTGCACTCTGAAGCTCCACTCTGAAGCTCCACTCTGAAGCTCCACTCTGAAGCTCCACTCTGAAGCTCCACTCTGAAGCTCCACTCTGAAGCTCCACTCTGCACTCTGAAGCTCCACTCTGCACTCTGAAGCTCCACTCTGAAGCTCCACTCTGCACTCTGAAGCTCCACTCTGCACTCTGAAGCTCCACTCTAAAGCTCCACTCTGAAGCTCCACTCTGAAGCTCCACTCTGAAGCTCCACTCTGAAGCTCCACTCTGAAGCTCCACTCTGAAGCTCCACTCTGAAGCTCCACTCTGAAGCTCCACTCTGAATCTGCACTCTGAAGCTCCACTCTGAATCTGCACTCTGAAGCTCCACTCTGAATCTGCACTCTGAAGCTCCACTCTGAATCTGCACTCTGAAGCTCCACTCTGAATCTGCACTCTGAAGCTCCACTCTGCACTCTGAAGCTCCACTCTGAATCTGCACTCTGAAGCTCCACTCTGAAGCTCCACTCTGAAGCTCCACTCTGAAGCTCCACTCTGAAGCTCCACTCTGAAGCTCCACTCTGCACTCTGAATCTGCACTCTGAAGCTCCACTCTGCACTCTGAAGCTCCACTCTGCACTCTGAAGCTCCACTCTGAATCTGCACTCTGAAGCTCCACTCTGCACTCTGAAGCTCCACTCTGCACTCTGAAGCTCCACTCTGAATCTGCACTCTGAAGCTCCACTCTGCACTCTGAAGCTCCACTCTGCACTCTGATGCTCCACTCTGAAGCTCCACTCTGAAGCTCCACTCTGAAGCTCCACTCTGAAGCTCCACTCTGAAGCTCCACTCTGAAGCTCCACTCTGAAGCTCCACTCTGAAGCTCCACTCTGAAGCTCCACTCTGATGCTCCACTCTGAAGCTCCACTCTGAAGCTCCACTCTGAAGCTCCACTCTGAAGCTCCACTCTGAAGCTCCACTCTGAAGCTCCACTCTGAAGCTCCACTCTGCACTCTGAAGCTCCACTCTGCACTCTGAAGCTCCACTCTGCACTCTGAAGCTCCACTCTGAAGCTCCACTCTGCACTCTGAAGCTCCACTCTGAATCTGCACTCTGAAGCTCCACTCTGCACTCTGAAGCTCCACTCTGAATCTGCACTCTGAAGCTCCACTCTGCACTCTGAAGCTCCACTCTGAATCTGCACTCTGATGCTCCACTCTGAATCTGCACTCTGAAGCTCCACTCTGCACTCTGAATCTGCACTCTGCAGCTCCACTCTGCACTCTGAAGCTCCACTCTGAAGCTCCACTCTGAAGCTCCACTCTGAAGCTCCACTCTGAAGCTCCACTCTGAAGCTCCACTCTGAAGCTCCACTCTGAAGCTCCACTCTGAAGCTCCACTCTGCACTCTGAAGCTCCACTCTGAAGCTCCACTCTGCACTCTGAAGCTCCACTCTGAAGCTCCACTCTGCACTCTGAAGCTCCACTCTGAATCTGCACTCTGAAGCTCCACTCTGCACTCTGAAGCTCCACTCTGAAGCTCCACTCTGAAGCTCCACTCTGAAGCTCCACTCTGAAGCTCCACTCTGAAGCTCCACTCTGAAGCTCCACTCTGAAGCTCCACTCTGAAGCTCCACTCTGAAGCTCCACTCTGAAGCTCCACTCTGCACTCTGAAGCTCCACTCTGAAGCTCCACTCTGCACTCTGAAGCTCCACTCTGAATCTGCACTCTGAAGCTCCACTCTGCACTCTGAAGCTCCACTCTGAAGCTCCACTCTGAAGCTCCACTCTGCACTCTGAAGCTCCACTCTGAAGCTCCACTCTGCACTCTGAAGCTCCACTCTGAAGCTCCACTCTGCACTCTGAAGCTCCACTCTGAAGCTCCACTCTGCACTCTGAAGCTCCACTCTGAAGCTCCACTCTGCACTCTGAAGCTCCACTCTGCACTCTGAAGCTCCACTCTGAAGCTCCACTCTGCACTCTGAAGCTCCACTCTGAATCTGCACTCTGAAGCTCCACTCTGCACTCTGCAGCTCCACTCTGAAGCTCCACTCTGAAGCTCCACTCTGAAGCTCCACTCTGAAGCTCCATTCTGAAGCTCCACTCTGCACTCTGAAGCTCCACTCTGAAGCTCCACTCTGAAGCTCCACTCTGAAGCTCCACTCTGAAGCTCCACTCTGAAGCTCCACTCTGCACTCTGAAGCTCCACTCTGAAGCTCCACTCTGCACTCTGAAGCTCCACTCTGAAGCTCCACTCTGCACTCTGAAGCTCCACTCTGCACTCTGAAGCTCCACTCTGAAGCTCCACTCTGCACTCTGAAGCTCCACTCTGAATCTGCACTCTGAAGCTCCACTCTGCACTCTGAAGCTCCACTCTGAATCTGCACTCTGAAGCTCCACTCTGAAGCTCCACTCTGAATCTGCACTCTGAAGCTCCACTCTGAAGCTCCACTCTGAAGCTCCACTCTGAAGCTCCACTCTGAAGCTCCACTCTGAAGCTCCACTCTGCACTCTGAAGCTCCACTCTGAAGCTCCACTCTGCACTCTGAAGCTCCACTCTGAAGCTCCACTCTGAAGCTCCACTCTGAAGCTCCACTCTGAAGCTCCACTCTGAAGCTCCACTCTGCACTCTGAAGCTCCACTCTGAAGCTCCACTCTGCACTCTGAAGCTCCACTCTGAAGCTCCACTCTGCACTCTGAAGCTCCACTCTGCACTCTGAAGCTCCACTCTGAAGCTCCACTCTGCACTCTGAAGCTCCACTCTGAATCTGCACTCTGAAGCTCCACTCTGCACTCTGAAGCTCCACTCTGAATCTGCACTCTGAAGCTCCACTCTGAAGCTCCACTCTGAATCTGCACTCTGAAGCTCCACTCTGAAGCTCCACTCTGAAGCTCCACTCTGAAGCTCCACTCTGAAGCTCCACTCTGAAGCTCCACTCTGCACTCTGAAGCTCCACTCTGAAGCTCCACTCTGAAGCTCCACTCTGAAGCTCCACTCTGAAGCTCCACTCTGAAGCTCCACTCTGCACTCTGAAGCTCCACTCTGAATCTGCACTCTGAAGCTCCACTCTGCACTCTGAAGCTCCACTCTGCACTCTGAAGCTCCACTCTGAAGCTCCACTCTGCACTCTGAAGCTCCACTCTGCACTCTGAAGCTCCACTCTGAAGCTCCACTCTGAAGCTCCACTCTGAAGCTCCACTCTGAAGCTCCACTCTGAAGCTCCACTCTGCACTCTGAAGCTCCACTCTGCACTCTGAAGCTCCACTCTGAAGCTCCACTCTGAAGCTCCACTCTGAAGCTCCACTCTGAAGCTCCACTCTGAAGCTCCACTCTGAAGCTCCACTCTGAAGCTCCACTCTGCACTCTGAAGCTCCACTCTGAAGCTCCACTCTGCACTCTGAAGCTCCACTCTGAAGCTCCACTCTGCACTCTGAAGCTCCACTCTGAATCTGCACTCTGAAGCTCCACTCTGCACTCTGAAGCTCCACTCTGAATCTGCACTCTGAAGCTCCACTCTGCACTCTGAAGCTCCACTCTGCACTCTGAAGCTCCACTCTGAAGCTCCACTCTGAAGCTCCACTCTGAAGCTCCACTCTGAAGCTCCACTCTGAAGCTCCACTCTCCACTCTGAAGCTCCACTCTGAAGCTCCACTCTGAAGCTCCACTCTGAAGCTCCACTCTGAAGCTCCACTCTGCACTCTGAAGCTCCACTCTGAAGCTCCACTCTGAAGCTCCACTCTGAAGCTCCACTCTGAAGCTCCACTCTGAAGCTCCACTCTGAAGCTCCACTCTGCACTCTGAAGCTCCACTCTGAAGCTCCACTCTGCACTCTGAAGCTCCACTCTGCACTCTGAAGCTCCACTCTGAAGCTCCACTCTGAAGCTCCACTCTGAAGCTCCACTCTGAAGCTCCACTCTGAAGCTCCACTCTGCACTCTGAAGCTCCACTCTGAAGCTCCACTCTGCACTCTGAAGCTCCACTCTGAAGCTCCACTCTGCACTCTGAAGCTCCACTCTGAAGCTCCACTCTGCACTCTGAAGCTCCACTCTGCACTCTGAAGCTCCACTCTGAAGCTCCACTCTGCACTCTGAAGCTCCACTCTGCACTCTGAAGCTCCACTCTGCACTCTGAAGCTCCACTCTGAAGCTCCACTCTGCACTCTGAAGCTCCACTCTGCACTCTGAAGCTCCACTCTGAAGCTCCACTCTGCACTCTGAAGCTCCACTCTGAATCTGCACTCTGAAGCTCCACTCTGCACTCTGAAGCTCCACTCTGAATCTGCACTCTGAAGCTCCACTCTGCACTCTGAAGCTCCACTCTGAAGCTGCACTCTGAAGCTCCACTCTGAAGCTCCACTCTGAAGCTCCACTCTGAAGCTCCACTCTGAAGCTCCACTCTGAAGCTCCACTCTGCACTCTGAAGCTCCACTGAAGCTACACACAGCGCAGGGCAGCTCTGGATGCTGATGCGAGAGGCCAGCTGGGAGGCGCGCTGCTCGTCTTCCTGCTCGTGCTGACTCGGAGAGAAAACTTGTTTTCATTGGGAGAGCGGCCTTCAAAGACCCGGTCACTGCGCCTCTCCGAGTGTTTAGCTTGGGATAAAATGGGCGCAGTGTTGTGGTGATGACAGTAGAGCAAGGGAGGTGCCGGCAATGCCGGAACAGACTCGGGGGCGTTCCCGGCGTCGCGTGACGTCGGCAAAAGGGAAAGAATGTCAGGAACGCCCCCGTGTCTGGTCCGGCATTGACGGACAGGCCCCTCGTCCAATGGCAAGGCTCCGTTTACGGAGCCAGCCAATCAATGACGAGGGCCGACCCAAAGCACCCTACAGTTCTCAACAGGATTTCGCCTGCGCGAAAAGCTGCGCAGAGCGCAGCTTTCGCTAGGCAAAACCTAAAAAAGGACTGCTTTTTTGACGTACACGGCATGTCTTTGGGGGAGGCTCTTTCCTTTTTCTTTTAAATTTATGTTCGTTTTTTTTTTAAAGTAACCTGCTTGTTATTTTTGGGGGGGGAGACCCCCCCCAGCCCCCCTCCGAGCCCCCCCCCCCCCCCCCCCTGCCCCCCAAGCCCACGCAGAACGACATGAAGGAATACCACGTCTCCCCCCCAGCCCGTGGTAAAGACGTCGTGGAAGGCACCCTGCGTGGAAGGCACCCTGCGTGGTAAGTGTCACGTGGTAAAAGTTAGTAGTGGTAATGCCTTCGTGGTAAATGATGTTTCCCTATAAGTAGCATTTCTCAAAAAGGGGTCGGAGGGAACAATTACTTTCCCACCATGGTTTCCGGAACAGTTCTCTCTCGAGTAAATTCAAATATTGTTGTGCAAAACACACATGATGCACTTTTCAAAGGTTATCAGATACTGCTTGTGCAATGCACTTGTGTATATTACTAGCAGAGCGAGATGCAAGTTGTCCCTACCGGCCGATTTTACCTGGACTGACTTTTTAATCTAGCCAGAACGCTTTAATCGTCCGTGTGTGCCAAACAGCAAAACCATGACTGCAATTGCTAGCGTACACTGCCATCTTTTGGCTATAGTATGGAATTGCTCTTTCAACAAGACTGAACAAATTAAAAAGCAAATTTTACTATCCAAAACGGAAAATGCTCATGTTTGCCTCTATTTCACTCACTCTCTCCCTTTCTCCCAATCTTTAACGTTTTTTAACTCATCGTCCTAGGCATCAGTTTCTCCTTTCTTCTCCTATTTCTTTAGTAGTGAGAGGTGTTGGGAGTGTTTTGCCTGGGTGATAGTTGGGAAGCAGGAGAGGTGCTGCAGCTCAAGAATGAGGCGTGCTGTACTGGAGGAGCAGTATAGGAGGCAGCTCTGGAATAAGTAAGAGTGCTGCAGGAATTAGGTGCAAGTTACAAGTAGACACCATGTCTCTAGACATCACTTTCCCCCTCAAAGTTTTTCACTTTACAGAACTTTTCTGATCAGGGGCCCTATTATGAATAGGGCGCACTTTCCCTGTTTGCGCCCGGGGCACCTTGAAACAGGTGCAAACAGGGAAAGTGCCCCTTATTACATAGAATGCGCTGCCCCCAGGGCAGCCCCAAACTCGGCAGCACATTTACGTGAAATATGGAGTGGTTTTGAAGCAGCCGCTCCATGTTTCACATTGCAGGTGGCAACCCACCTACACCGTTAAAGGGGATTAGAGATCCCCTTGCAGGGGGGTGCAGTCAGTGACTACACCAGTCTGCAAGGGGATGTCGGGGGAGTCTTTGGGATCCCCTTTCCCCCCTCCAGAGGGCTGCTCTCAAAGGGAACACTGTCAGTGCGGCTCCTGAGAGCTTCTTTGCCTCTGTGCCCACGTCTGTCATACGGCGCGGGCGCAGAAGCAAAGGGATTCACTCATTTGCATGAGCCACGCCCCCATGCAAATGAGGAAGAGCCCACAGCAGAAAGCGCTAGCGCTGTATGTGCGCCAGAGCTATGGCTATTACAGAAGGGAACGCACAAGCGTCTGCGGCCCCTTCAGTAATACCAAAGTACCCCGGGGGCACTAAAGTGGGCGCAAATGCCCGGAGTCCCTTGTGTAATACGGCCTCAGGTGTGTTGATCCCATCGAGCCAATTGACTCGAAGCAGAAGTACAACATTCAAAATCCTTTCGTTTGTTGACTGAAATCAGAGCCCCAGAAAAGTGATGGATCACTGGCACCGTGTCATGTGGTATCCTTGGATTGATGTGCATTGGTGGAGCTGTGTGTGGGTGCCAGTTCCGGATTACCCAGGGACACTGCAGCCCTGCCGTGGAAGGGCTGTGCATTGCAGCAATGTATACATGGGTGCTGGAAGTAGGGGTACAGGAGCGCTGCAGCACCCCTAGAAATAACCATGCTAAAGTTGGAGGGTGAATAAGCAAAAAAGAACCCTTGAATTTTGATCTGTATCTTGTTACTTTTGCTGTGCACTCAAAGTCAGAGGTCAAATGTCAGGTTATGTTTTCTGACAGATTGCTGATTTTATAAGTTAGAGATGGAGATTGGGGTTTACTTTTCATTTCCTGACCGCACAATGAGAATTTTGAAAAGTGAAGTATGTGGTAATTTGGCTGGCGTACAAGGAGTGTGAAATAAAAGGCTGTAGGATATGATTTTTTTCTCACACAATACAATTTAAATATATGCAAATGTTTTGCACAAATATTTCAAAATATACCACAAATTGATTACTGTTTTTTGTAATTCTGAAGCGTGATGGAAGCAAAGATTTTTCATAGAATCAAAGCAAATCAGGACACTTTACTTAGTGATATTCAAACGATAATTAGTCGCTGAAACAAGATTCCCACAGTTGTTTGTGCTTATATAGTTTTATCAGTAAAACTGCATGTCTGTGAATTTGTAGCCGCCATATCAATGGAAAATGTGCTGTCTGTAAATGACAGTGTACTACCATACCATGCTGCATTCATATTTTTGTGACGGTATGCAACGTTTACAATGAAATTTTTACAACGCACTACCATTACAACGCAGGTATTACCACGCATACCATTACAACGCATTGCGCTGGGGGGCGCTCTAGGATAGGGAATAAGTTTAATTTTCTATCCAACACCTTCCCTAGTGTCCACGGGGACTGGAGTTGGAATAGAAAATTATACTTACCACTATCCAGCACCTCTAAGCGCTATGCGTTGTAATGGTATGCGTGGTACAAACCGCGTTGTAAAGGTATGCGTGGTAAAAGTATGCGTTGTAACGTCATACATCCTTTTGTGACAGTGTGCTCCAAAATACACTGCTACATATAACAACCTTACTACTCTCCTGTGGAATGGGCGTGGCTCATTTGCTACACTGGCTCTTTGTGCGATGCTTGGATTTTTCAGCATCCCTATGACTTCAGTGATGTAGCACGGATAGCAGCACACCCACTCTGAATATTGTTCCAGCTCCACTTAATATGTATACATGCAGGTACACCCGGGTCAAGGATTGTAGTCCTCCATTTAAAAAGCTCTCCCCGTGGATCTTGTGGGTCTCATCCATACCAACCTCTTCTTTAGAATGTGGCATTGGCACACACCTCTCCCAGAGCATTCACCATCTCAGTAACAAACCTCTGCAGTTTGCTGGTCTTGTTGTGTTATGTTATGTTGTTGTGTGGTGCCATGTGTGTTATGTTGTTTGGTGCTATGTTATGGTATTGTATTGTGTAATGCTGTGATATTTTGTCTTGTCGTGTTACGGTGTTGCTATGTTATGTTATGTATTGTTATCATAAAGGATTTATAAACATGGGTGGGTCTGCTCTGCTCATTCATGTAAGATAAAGGCAGACAGCTTTCTTAGCCTTACTTGAATGACAGAGGGAAGATTGAAGGGGCACACCTGTAAAGTACATGGAGGGTGCCCCCCACCACTCGGGACCCAGTCAGAAGCTCTCAGGCCAGGAGCCCGCCACCTGTGCACAGAGCCAGAAGGGGTCCCTTGGAACTGCGGGGCCAATCTGCACCACGGGGCCTGCGGGGGCTGATGTTACGCCACTGGATGGATGAATGTGACTGCAGCGAAATTCAAAACCTTTATGTTGGCACTGCTGATCATTGGTTTAAATTCAATCAAATCAAGAGAGGAGCTACCAAGAGTGAAGAAAGTGTAGAAGCACCAGAGCCCAGAGGTGTGAGGGACCCTCTACAACCCCTAAAATAGCTGTTTTTCCACTACCAAAAATGGGACGCAGACACCATTTTCCTCAGTTGCACTAGCGCCCAGAGCACCTTAGCTATGGCATTCAATCTAGTTTCTATTTCTATGTTTGAGTCAACGCTGCACTCCGGGCTTACACGAGGGAGCCAGTGCTTCGCGGCGGGGTCCTTCTCAGAGCAGCAGCGGAGCTGGAAAAAAGTTGGTGGTGTCTGCTGAAAAAGTGGGGCCAGGATGTGGACTCAGGGAGGAGCCAATTACATGTAGTTGACAGAACTATGTAAAAAGAACAATCCAAGGAATATAACCTTTTAGAAGGTATGTATTCTGGACATGTACAGGAACCACTCTGAAACCCCCCGTTAACTTACTGGTCATGAAGCTAAACTTCACCAAAAAGCACCATACATAGTAGAACTTTCAATTTCATTTTTCAAGCCTAAAACTCCCATCATGCACATTGCTACCGACTGACAAATTTGAGTGGGATGGAAGTCAATCTCATGGCACGGGGAACACATCAGATCTGAAAATGAAGCATGCATGGGAACCAGTTTTGGGATAACTGGATGTGTGGGGGGTCATGGAGGTTCTGAAATTGCAGGAGTGCTGCCAGTCAGGACTGACATGCACCGACTGAGCTGTATGTCCGTGGTGGGTCTTGAATTTCACAGGCGCCTCACATGACTGAGATACATTGGTGGAGCTGAGAGTGCATTGCCAAGTCTGGAAAAAGAAAGCTGCAGGTCAGGATTGAACAGCCCTGACAGAGATTACAACATGCGGCCAGCAGAGCTGGCTTATCATATAATTACCTTTAAATGCATTGGAAGTGCTGAAATAAAATCATACAAGAAGTCCTTCTAATTATAGTCCTCAAGGTGTACATGCATGAGCAAGCCCATTTCTCCATTCCAATCCTTTGTGTAAATTTGCTAGTGAATCATTTCCCTACTATAACACAGAGTGACAGTGGCTAATCAAGGTCTCGACGTCATAAAATTGGGGTGCAATCCCAGTGCATGAACCCCCAAAGCACGCTTCCTCCAAGGGCTTCAAGACATTGGAGTGTACTCCTTTCCTTTCGTTTCTGTAATCGATCTTTCTTTTTGTCCTACATTGGTGAACAACAGGTAGTTGTCCAATGTCTTTGCCGCATAATCCAGCATTCGCTCCCTACACATTTCACTTGTTCAGGTTCTTCAAGATCACATTGTCATACTCACAATCCCCCAGCCAGTCCTCGATGGACTCTTCCTGCCTCCCCACTCCCACAGTACAAGAGCCACCAGGCAGGTTCTTGGGCACTGAGTAGTCATCCAGAATAGGGTTGTAGGGGTATTCATGCCCCAAGGGGTCAGGCTCGGTGGCCTGAAGCTTCCATGCCTCCCCTGTCACCTCCGCTGGCTCATCGTAAACGGAGTGGCTAGTCCCGCCCTCAGGCTCGTCATAGATGTGCTCCTCGAGTAACTGATGCACGGGCGCCTTCACCTTCATGACGTTTACCTCCTCAATTCTGTTGTACAGAGGATCAGGCCAATCTGGATTTGGGTTAGCCTGCAGGAAGCTACCAAATCCTGAATTCGCCAAAGATTTGGCAATGGTGTCAAAGGGGACAGCATACTCGGACTCCAGCTGGTTATGGGCTGTCTTATTGTGGATCCGGCCGCCACCTGTTGGTCCTGCACGGACAACCACATCGGATGGCTCAGAATAAGGGCTCTCTGGCAATTGGACACCTTTCTTCTTAGCATTTTGCAGTGTTTTGGAGCATTTGCTGTTTTGGGAGGTGGGCATGATTGCCTTGGCAGGCCGCAGGGATGAGCACCTGTCATTGATGGAGTTGGACGTCTTGCCCGATAACTTCCATTTGTCGCTCGGAGATTTCTGGTCATCGTTCTTCAGATCCAGCAACAGGAGTCCTGTGGTACCTACACACCGATAGGTTTCATTGTTACCACCACCTTGGCTGTGCTCCACTTGGCTGCCACCTCCCCAACTGGGATCATCCTGGGAGTTCCCTTTTTGAACCCGGATGGCTGATTCAATGGCCATGAAGATCTCACTCCCCTGTCGGGTTTCAAACTCAAAGTTGCCTTCTCCAGAGGCACATCGTCTGCCCGCTTCGAAGGAGAAGGTCACCTGTTGAGGAGGGAGGAGGAAACAAAGTCAGCTTGGTGCACAGCAGGAAGATTTATAAGTAGGTCAACAGATACACAGAGCTAATAATGTGAAGACATATGCCCACACTGACCCACAAGCACTCGGTCATGTGCACCCACCCCTTCTCAGGCAAACCACACCAAGGCCGGCACTCCCACAGATACCCATAGACACACAGATGCAAATAATAACACAATGCCCACATCATGCACTTAAACACAAACTCACATTTGGACCCAGATCAATACACACATACAGACGAAACAACACAGAGGGCCTCAATTAGAGGTGAAGAAAGTCCTCGACACCCACCTCTTAGTTACATGGTCTCTTTTAGGGGTTAGACTGTGATATTCCTTATGGTGAAGCTTTTGCTTGCTCCACTGTCGAGAAAATGGTTATGCGGAAGTGACGTCATTTCCGGACAGTGCCTTTCCTCCTGTGACTGCTGTGTCAACCACGGCGGTCCCAGACAGAAAATTTAACATATATCTCCACCATAACCTTTCCATTAGCTTTTTCCCCACAAAACACTCCTGTTCTGGAGGTCTGTGCTTCAGAAAAAACGTAAGGCATACCAACACTGTGGCATTGTGGTCCAGCCTTCACGTTTTTTTTCTCCTAGAAGCGGCCCCCTGCAAGAAGGCAGAAATCACTTAGGGGGAAAAAGGCAACCATTCTGGAGTCATCCTCCAAGTTTGGCGAGTGATCCATAGTTGGCTGATCCGACTTTAAATGACCCATACACACACACCCCTACACACAAAAGGCATGAATACAAACACACCAAACACTTAAAAACATACAGCAGAATTAAAAATCGAGCAGATTATAGGGCCAGTATTCCTCTTATCTCTACCAGAATTAAAAACACCGGGGGTGTGGAGAATAAAATGCAGGAAACAGTGTACTGATGGCTTTTTACAATTTGCAACACTGAAACTCTTGTATAAATTGCCTCAGAAAATGAGATATAAATATATTCAAATTAGGGACTACTTAATACGTAAGATGAATCTGATAGAAATTACTAGCTCAAATATATGGACTTGTTTCTACTCTGCGAATAAAAAATCATTAATCAGTATGGGATACAAATGTCTCAGTCAAAACAGTTTGGATGAAGCCCCTAGATTGGCGCTAAAATGGACGGTTAGTTTAGGATTTAATGTGACAGCCAAGAATATCTCAGGTGCCTTAGTCAATATTAGTAAAGTCGTCCAGTCTTCTAGTTTGAAACTTCAATCGTACAGGACGATTAGTCATCTTTACTACACTCCATTAAAAATCTCAAAATGGTCACAAAATAATTTTAGTAATGATCGTACTAAATGTCCTAAATGTGGTCTGGTGGCAGCAGACCTCATACATATGATCTATTCGTGCCCATCATTAGCTAAGTATTGGTCGGACATAGAAACTATTTTAGTTCAAAACCAATTGATTAATTTTCCATTAACTGCAGCTGCGGTACTATTGTCTATGTACCCGGTTAGCTTTATCTATAAAGATTTGTTGAATATCGTCTTGGCCTGTGCTAGACTGGTGATAGCGAGGGCTTGGATCTTTCAGAATCCTCCCCATACGACCGAGTGGTGGACATTGGTTCATGAAATTTTTACTATGGAAGGTGCAATTGCCAGGAATAGAGGAACTAAAGCAAATGCAAAGTTTGTTAAGATTTGGGGTAATTTCTTGCAAAGAACGCAATGATACGGATCATGGATGCTTTTTATGTTTATGAGGTTATTAATGATTTGTACTGATTATGAATTACTTTTCTTACTTCTGTTTGCGTTTCTTTTTTTTTTTTTTTGTTTATTATGAGGTACTGATCTGTACCTGTACTTAACATGAATTTGCACAAACTCGAATCTGATTTACTTTTTCTTTCTGTATGGATAATGTTAATCTCTCTGACTTGCTTGTCAATAAAAATCTATTAAAAAAAAAAAAAGGAAACAGTGTTCCCCACAAATTGCCGAATGTTATGTTTTCCCTCTGAGCTTTTCCCAGAGATTTTGGCTGATCTCAGTAGTCTCAGACCCCATATGAAAGCTGGGAATTTGTAATCCTGATGGGGCAAGTAAATTATGTTGCCATTCCCAACCAGGATTACCGGGGGCACTTGGAATCAGACTGTAACTCACACACAGACACCCAGGCATTCAAATCCACAAATACCCAGAGAGTTACACACAGAATCACAACTAAACAGTGCTGCAGACTGATATCATAGTAGAGGGCTCGCCGCTGGTCCTAAAAGAACATCTATATTTGTAATGTGCTTCTGATTTTTGTTGATCAAATAGACGGCATCATCTTAACCACAGAATCTGTTTTCTTTGGACAAACTCAAGGCCCAATTCACAAAGGTAAAGTTAGACTAAAAGGCTAATTTAGACCAAAAGTCTAACTTTACTACTTTGCGGTATTCATAAAGGTAAGTTACTACTAGCAACTTCACTACTAGTAATTTTACTAGTAGTACCTTTAATACTAGTGACTTTACTACTAGTAGATTTACTAGTAGTAAAGTTACTAGTAGTAACTTACCTTTGTGAATACGGAAAAGTAGTAAAGTCAGACTTTTAGTCTAAGTTAGACTTTTGGTCTAACTTTACCTTTGTGAATTGGGCCCTCAGTATTGAAACTTTTATTTACCACTCAACAGAGAGTTAAATGTATTATTGAAACTTTTATTTACACCGCAACAGAGAGTTAAATGTAGTATAGAAACTTTTATTTACACCTCAACAGAGAGTTAAATGCAGAGTCATTAATAAGCACTAGACCGGATGACTCATAATGGCCAACCCTATCAATTTAGACGGTAGGTCACCACTTTTTAGTGATTCCTACCCTCTACCAATTTTAAGCTAATTCCTACACCTTCTTTAAGCTAGCCTGTGATGGCAAAGATATCACACTACACACCAGCTCATGATACTTACATTATGGCCCTGGGAGCCGTGTCTGATAAGACTGGTACTGTAATCACTGGGCCGCAAGGGAATATCTAGGAGATCTCCGCTGCTGAATACCCTCAACCCTCTAGGGAAGGTCAGGACTGCCTGGGAGGGCGATGTTGGAGAATTGGATGATGATTGCTGGACAGAGGCCAAAATGGCTTCTTGGTTTTAGCTATCCTCTCCAATTTGTGAATTGTACAGTTTTCACAGGATATATTAAAGCCATTATAAGCTCTGACAGATGGACAGGACACCCCCCACCCCTGCGCTAAATGTGGTTTACCAAGAGAAAGTCTCAATGATATAGTCTGGTTGTGTACACAGAAGATAGTGACCTATTGGTACCAAGTATACAAAGTCCTATCTGCAATTCTAGGCACTCCCACTCAATAAGACCCAAATGTGGCACTCCTGGGGATTATGGAGGGATAGGCGGACTCTAGGAGCCAGAGAACCTAAGCAGCAGAGGGATTCCTGGTGGCTAAACAAGACACAGCTCATCATTGGCGGAGGAGGGCACCTCCGCGCTTCGAGGACTGGACGCGGGGACTGGACTACTGCTCGGCAGCAGAAAATACAATATATCAATGGAGAGGATATGCAGCTAAGAATCGTGAGATCTGGTTTTCCAAACTTACAGCTATGAGTGATACTGACTGACCAGCCATTGATAAACATGCCCAAGGTCCCTTTCCTATCCTTCTTCGTCACTGAACTAACATTTTGTTATTGGTTGTGTGGAAATACCTGCAGCCTTACATCTTACATGCTCTCATGTTGTCGGTTATGTGTATTACTTGTTATAAAATGTAATTAACCAATTTTTTTTAAAGGGGACAAATGGTTGATCTTGTCTATGAGGCATGTCAAGGAGCACCATACACTAGTTCAGTTTTTACCTCACTACACAGAGACCATAGTACCTGTTCTGAAGTTGTTTTCCAGGATTGCAATGAGGCATCTTGAACTTGCCTTCTGGATGCCAATCTTGTTCTAAAACCTCGTGTAATTCTTGGATATAGTGATGCTGAGATTGTCTCTTAGAGCTCAAATGAAAGTTAAGTTTTTGCTATCTACTTAAAACCTTAAGGACTTGTTATCTGGACTTTCACCTAGGATGAATGCAACTCAAACTAACTACTTACCTGTCCATGAGCACTGATGCTGGACAGCTGGAATTCTATTGGTTCAAGCATTTAGGTTATATAACAATGGGTTAAGCCAAAAGACCACTGGACCCAGGTAATACACAGTACGGAATGCTCGTACGGTGCTCATATGGAACGGCGAGGTTGAATTTATTCTCCCACCGTGACAAGATGTAAAGGAATTCCCCAGGGTGAATTAAATTACGGGGTTCGTTGGAACTGTGTCAACCACCGAACCTTGCCTTATTTGATGGTTTTGACCTTCAGGTGGCCTTCTAATTTGTTCACCATTACTATCCGTGCCCATGATGACCAGTTCATGCTGGACCATGGGACACTTTAACCAGTGATTGCTACTAGAACCATTGATTCGCGAGTCCCCTGTCCTTTTCGCTTCTTTGCCGTTGGAGCCTACGGGCCCGTTTCGTTCTGATAACGACAGTCTGATTCATCATGCTGAGAGTAAATTGTGTCTCCTCCCTCTTCTGGTCCTGATGAAGACCCAATTGTAAGAATTAATCTGCTTACATGAACCAGGGGATCGAACTGTTGACGGTCCTTGTCAGAGTCGACAAATGCAGACAATAGAAATTGATTATCTATGTCCAAAGTGACTATATCCATATGTAATTGTTGCCTCTATGTGGATGGGTAGGTCTCTATCAATTTGCCAATGTAATTATTTACACATTGGCTTTCCTTACCCAACCCCTCACGAGTCCACACTTCCCTTTGAGCACTTTCTCCTCACTTTCTCTGGAGCACCTGCATTTTATATATAAATGCACATACTATCTATGCCGTTTCATTGAATAAAACAGCATATGATGACATTTTGATACATTGTAAGATTTGTTTTCAGGGTGATGTTACATTTTGTTTATTGAATTGTGTACCGCCGTGACCTTTTCTTTTGTACTATTGGTTCAAGCATGGCATGTTTTGTGTTTTACTCCCTTAGGGAATGGTAGATGGTGCAGTCAGAATTGTTCCACAACATCTCAGCAAAAGAATCATCAATTGTAGGTCACTCATGAAACTTGTGACTGCTCCATAAGTTTATGATGACTGAAGCATGATTCTCCAGTGATTGACTCTCAGGGAGAGAAGGTAAGTGGAGAATTAGCTCCCTTAAAGCATTGGTCCATTCCATGCTTGAATCACATCAGAAGACCCTGTCAGGTTATCGATAAAGTCGTCTACCAGGACAAGGAGGGGATCTCTATCAGGAATGAGGGCAAATCCAGTATTCACTTTGATTGGCATCGGTTCCATGATCATAGAGGCAGGTGGTTCTACTGGCCTTGTCCCTGGGCACTGGAAGCAGCAAGTCATCATGTCTTCCAGTTGCTTTCTGATGTCAAAAAAAACGAAATTTCTGATGAGTTCTCATTTTGATATTGACAATACCGTGGTGTCCAGCATCAATAATGTCAATATACTTTGAAGAGTCATGGTGACAACAATACAATGACTCCCTCTAGTGCAATTCTTCCTCTGTCAAAGAACACTTATAGGGTACTTTGTAGAGAACTTGTAAAGTATTTTCCATGCCTGTTGTATGTCAATGGAAGATGTGTTAACACTCACTACACTCTATAGTGGTTCCCTCAATCATCGGATAGACGTTAAGCATCATGATGGCAATCACATACATTACACCCATTGGACAGGACCTGAATACTCACAAAAGTCATTTGTAGCCATTACCCTGAGGTAATTCTCTGAGGGTATTTTGTAATTTATGGGGAGGTTATCAGTTCCAGCTTCATACACAATGACGAAGGTATATTCATTGAGTTGAAGAATCAATGTTCAGTTCAGTCCAGGGTGGTGGTTACAAGGGTGATTACTGAAACAAGAGGATGACGCAGTTTGCAATGTTTGCAGATTTGCATGTGAAATCCATAGAGATAGAATTGGTGACACCCGCAGAGAACTGTGATGGCCTCCTTGTCGATGTGGGAGTGTCTTTGTTCTTTGGCAGAGAGAGTCAGGCTAGCACAGAAAGGGCGCCAATTATTAATTAGTCTGCTTTTGGGGGAGCACAGCCACTAATCCACAGGGACTGATGTCTGCGGCCACTCTGTAGATTTTCTTAGGTTGGTGAACATCAATGCAGATTCTGTTAATAGTGTTGCCTTTTTTCTACGCAATTGAAATACCTGTCCTCTTTCCATACCTACAAGCCATCAGTGGCTTTGTCATGCACATTGCAGTATGAATGAACCACCCACAGCAAACAACCATGCCTAGGAATCCATTAACCTTCTCGTGATACGGTGCCATGTCTTCTGCCTTCAAGTGGCAGATAAAAAGCTTGTTCAATATCAGGAATTTGCACCTGCTTCAGTGCAGTGCCAGACCACAACTGCATGGGGATGTATGACGTTACAACGCATGCTATTACAATGCATGCCTTTACGACGCAAGTTTTACAACGCAAGTCATTACAGCGACTTGCGTTGGGGGCGCGGGATAGTGAATAGTTTAATTTACTATTCCAACTCCAGTCCCCGTGGATAGTAGGGAAGGTGTTGGATAGTAAATTAAAACTATTCCCTATCCTAGAGCGCCCCCCAGCGCAAGTCGTTGTAAAAGTTGCGTTGTAATGGTTGTGTCGTAAAGGTACTTCGTTGTAACAGTTGCGTTGTAAAGGATGTTTCCCCTGCATGGTTATTTTTAGAACTGCTCCCATATGAGTATCAAATGTGGCGATATACCTCGAAGATCTGTTCAGCAGCAGCAGGCCGATTTTGACAACCACTTTGATCCATTCACTTTGACTGCAGGGTCGTCCATTGTGGGAGTGATGTGCTATTCCATTTTACCAAGTTTTAGACATGTGCAAGTCCAGAGTGATAAATTCCTAAATGGGCTGCTTTGGTTTTGGAGCAATAACTACTGATGTGCATGGTGGTTCAGTATTGAGTTTATCAATCAACCAATCAAACCAGACCGTTGAAGAGCAACTAATCACCTGTGAGGGTATCTAGGCATTGAGGGTCTTGCTGTGGAGGCTCAGTCGAACAGCCAGGTCTTGAACCCTTTCCTGAATTCCAACAGCGAGGGTGCGGTCCTGATGTGAAGAGGGAGGTAATTCCAGGACTTGGTTGCAAGGTAGGAGAAGGAACGACTTCCGATGTGGCCTTGACATATGCAAGGGGAGTGAGCGAGGTGAAGAAAGGGGGATCACAGTTATCTGGATGGTCAGTGGAAGTTCAGTTTATTGTTTTCAAAGGCACCTCCACTCACTTAGGTACTGGTATCAATGAAAGCGGTAATCAACTGACTGGCTGATAACTGCATTTCTGGTGATACAACCACATCCGCACTTCATTGCTGATGCTCAATATCACAATGAAGTCTGGCACATCTTCCTCTAGCCCATTGAGATCTATTGTAATGTCTTCATTCTGCAAGAAATTCACTATCTTTTGGTTTGATGGGTTACAATACTGGCTCTTGTTTTGGGGCACTACTGCAGAGTGACACACCTTGGCAAAGTGAGTTTGCTGCATGCTGAGCAGGTTTTACCGTTCAGACGGTAGGTTGAGTGACGGAGTGTGCCATCACCACAATACCTGCCACAGGCCTCGTTTTTAGGATGGTGATCTCTTGACTGAGCAAAAGAAGATCCCAGCTAATGGTTCCACAGATTTTGCCTTGATGGAGGCCCTTGGGAAGGAAGCCTCAGTATGTAATGAGCAGGTTTCCAACAGTTCACGTGAGTGTCCTACTGCAAGCATGTTTTGCAGCGTTATTCTTGGCTCTCATAGTATCATCCTGTTGAGTTTTGCTGAATCTTGCTGTATGGTGCCCCTGTAAGGTCTGGGTGTCTATTTGCTTTTCTGGGTTTAGTAAACTCACAGTGGCAGCAAACTTACATACCCGCTCGTGGAAGACATTGAGAGGCGGGTTGTCACTGTTCTTCTGCCTACACTGAACCTCTTGTAGCTGAGGTTAGACTCGCTCCCCAATCCCATGTTGAGTTTTATAGTCAACACGACAGTTGCAGGCCCGGACTGGCCGTTGCGGGCACCGGGCAATCCCCCGGTGGGCCGCATGGGTGGGGGCCGGTTTTGGGCCCCAGGGGGGCGTTTTTGTTACAGCGCCGTTTTTTGCAGCATAGCTGCAAAAAACGGCCCTGTAACAAAAACGGCCAAAAAACGGCCCTGGCAAGGAGCGCGGTAGCACCCCCAAACCCCCCCGGAGAGGGGGGGCCGGCCGAGCACTTTGCCAGGGCCGGTTTCGGTTCCCAGTCCGGCCCTGGACAGTTGCAATTACAGGAACAGCTTGTGGACTTCTTTGCCTTCGAAATGAAGAAGAAAGGGGCACCTGGAAGTAGTGTGTGGTTCCTTTATTGCGAAGTAAAAGGTCATTAGCCTTGAAACCCAGAGCTTCCACATGGACACAAGGGGGATTGGAAAGACAGTATGTCAAATGGCAGCCATTGTATTGAGTTGGTCTGCAGCGTGCTGGAGTAGAAAGATGTCTGGAACTAAAGAGAGTGATGAGCAGAGGGTTGAAAATAGGTCGGAATTGGGCACCCAAATCAGGATTTATGTGCTATTGGCAGGTCCACTCAAATTATGCGACTGTGCGGCTGCGGCATTTTCCACATATAGATTTGCAGCATTTGCCACATAATCTATCATCCCCTGCATTATCTGCAGAGTTGAAGAAAACCAAATTAGTTACAACTCAAAAGGTTCAAAAGTTACTAAAAACGTGGCGACACATGTTCGTGCACAGTGGAAGGCCCTTTGCAAAGGTTCACTGGTAACCATTCTGTTGCTTACTGCTACATTGGTGTGTTGACCTGGTACTAATGATGTGCAACCAATGCCCAGACATTGTTAACAAGTGTAAAAATGACAAAATAATGAAGTAATTCTATTACAAAATGTGCCGCATTGCGCCGCATAATTTTCCTGTTCATGCTGCATCATTTACTTACCCCTGCTGCATATTTTGACCCTCTCCTGATGCATAGTTCCAGTAGCCTTGGCCATAGGTTTTCAGGGCAAAGGACAGTCCCATAAGTCAACGGGTGTTCCACACACAAATTGTGTGGGGGGTACTGCACTCATTTAGGCCGAGATTGAGAGGATTACAGGGAGTGAGGCACCAAGGGTGGCATCAGTAGTGACAGTGGCCTGATTTAGAGCGGGCCGTTGACCTGCCTTGTCTCCAGCTCTGTAGGATGTAACATGTGCACATGCCTTTCGCCAAAGGAGCACCCAGCAATGGACTATTCTTGGCCGGTGCTGGTAAGCGCGTTGGGGCGGCGGGGAGGAAGTCGACAGACGACGGTTTTATTTATTTTTCCTATCACGTGGTCTGTCTACTTCTCCATCCCCGCACCCTGCCCCATTGGGCTTACCTGCACCGGCTGTGACTGCAATGGACACAGAAAGCTTGATTCAGGCGGGGAGCGGGAATCACGCCTTCCAGGGCGGGGACGCATGGCTCCAAGCCCGGTTGCTGCTCACCATTGAATGACCAGGAATGACTTCAAGCCTGGTCCCAAGCCTTCTCAAGGAACGCATTAAAAATGGAACATTTCGCTGCCCAGATTTTTATATGCACTCAAAAACATTTTTTACCCCATTCCATCCGGTTATTTTCGTGAAGTGGAGCACCTGCAGAGGCGGCTGATCTGGGACGGGCGTGCGCGAATCGCTCTGTCTAAGCTCACGCTTCCGTGGTACGATGGGGGCATCGCCCTCCCAGATATCAAGCGCTACTATTGGGCTTCTCAATTAAGTGCTATTAACCACGCAACTTACGCTCCTGGTCCTACCCCGGCCTTTGCCATGGACAAGCACCTCTTACCCGGTGGGAATTTTAATAGAGCGCTATATTCCAAGGTGCTTCATAGGAAGTTGACCGGGCCCACGAAAATCGCTGTAAGAGTGTGGCACGATGCGAATGCGGCCTTGGGATGGTGTGATAGGTTGACGTGTGCGACTCCATTGTATGCTTCCGAGGGTTTGGGCAATCTGTGGCGGACGAAAGGCTTTGATAAATGGGACATGATTGGTCTAAGTAAGGTAGGTGACCTCTGGACTAAAGGCAGTGTGAAGTCCTTCGAGGTGCTCAAGACGGAATATGAGCTTGGAGACAGGGAATTCTTTAGATATGCTCAGGTACGTCATGCTCTGCTGTCAGTTTTTGCTGTGGGAATGGCTATTCCCGAATCCTCGCCTCTCGAGGACCGTATCCTGGACGGCCACGTCCCTGATAGTACAATTTCACTGATTTATAAAAAACTGAACAACACCAAAATTGACTTGCTTGCGCACCTCAGGGCTTTATGGATTGCCGACGGATTGGAACTGGATGACAAGGATTGGAAGTCCGCTTTGTCCTCGCCTAAAGAGGTTGCCATACCCGCCCGCCTTCGGTTTGTCCAACTTAAGATCCTTCACCGTGTGTATGTCACTGGTCCGAGTCTGGTTCGAATGGGTTATTCGTTGGATGGGCTATGTAAGCGGGGCTGCGGCGTGATTGGCACCTTCCTTCACATTTTGCGGGAATGTCCCGAAGTGGCTGGTTACTGGTCCCGAGTGCATGCGATTATGGAAAATGTCACGGGGGTTCCGCTTCTACCTGAAGCCCGGCGCTGCCTCTTGAATGTGTGGGAACCTAACGATTATAATGCTTCTCAGATCTGCTGGGCGACCCTCGGCAACATGGTTGCTAAGAGGGATATTGCACAGCTATGGGGTTCCCACAGACTGCCTACAGTACTGGCGTGGAAGGAGAACATGGACTGGTGCATGTTTAGGGAAAAAACAGTATACTTGTCCCGGGGCAGGCCCAAAAAGTGGAACAGAATTTGGTCACAGTGGAATGCTTACTGTGGTAATATATGTACTCCCCCACATGACTCTACTCCTGATGTCTCCTTGTCCCCCTAATTGGCATTCCCAGTGATTTGTATTGACTGTATATATTGTACTGTTTCCTCGCTGCCCCCCCCCCCTCCCCGCTACAGCTTATCGCTATACTGTACGTTTTGAACTGTTCGAAGCTGCTCCCGCATGGACTCAAGATCACCATCACTGTATTTCTGCCTTGTGTTTTTGTTTTTTATTGTTTGTTGTTACCTTCAATAAAAATTTCAACAAAAAAAAATGGAACATTTATTCCGAATATTTAGATAGGCCAATAGGTTTCAAGCAAACGTACGTGCAGTATTGTGAAATAAAACGTACTTACAATACACACCGGAATTCAAATTTCACACAGTTTGGAAAGGGAGAGGAATTGCTCAAGATTTGATCTACCCAAGTTGGTGTGATGGAAGTGGAACTGGTATGAAATACTCACAGCTTGTTCAAAAATGTTATAAATAAATGGCTTTGAAAAAATAGCGAAGGTGCGAAAAATTGACAATAAGCGAAGTAGAACATTATGATTGGAAAGTTACAACATTACTTACAGCGTTCGAAAAGGGTCACAGTAAAAACGAAAACAATAGAATCAGAAAAAAAGGTGTCAAATTCGAGTTTCCATGTGCAGTGTAATTTTTTGTTTCACAAAATTTCGACATGCACTTGCATGGCGTTTATTAGACTAGCAAAATAATCGAAATACATTTTCTATTTTTTTTTATAAATTCCTTCAGAAGCCAGAGACCAAACTGTCCCTCTTTAAATTGTAAGAAACAGCTAATTTAGGCGATACAATTCCGCAAAGACTACTATCCCAAATGACCAAATGACTTTTATTTTTCTTTCGCACACATCTGCTTATGCTTTAATTTCACCGTCCTGGTGATGACCCAATAAACTATTTCAGTTTGAACCGCTTTCAATTATTACCCACTGGTGCTACGTCATAAAGTGTACAGGCTGGTAGGGTTAGCAGCTGCTTGTCTGCTTTGACTGAAAGAAGAAATCACAACTGCCATGGAATAAGGAAGGCAGATACAGTGGTGGGAGTTGCACAGACGTCAATTCACCAAAATGCCTGGGGTAGCGGAAGTGACATCACAGGCCACTTGACCTTTACTTTGACTCACACACACATACTGACACATTCACACACTCTTGGGGACATAAACACACTCCTACCTGCAAGCATGCATACAACATACATTTAACATCATTTTTTACTTACCTTAGATTCCAGATAGGGTCGTATTCCAGCTAATGTACTCCATTTTTTATTACATTAATAGTGAATAATATTATTCACTATTTGTAGAATAAAAAAATTGACAGAAACCAGGCAAGTGGAGCCCCAACCAGCGTCCATTAGGAAGAGCTGCCCCTGTGTTCCAGGCACTGATATTGTTACCTCTGTCGGGAGGGGTTGCAAAAACAGTGCCAGGGGTAGCAAGGGGCAAGCCAGTGGTCACAGCTGCGACCCTTGGCGATCCCTAAATGATGTCCATGGGGAGGGGCGGTTAAGAATGGCAGGCAAGGTATTGCTGAGATATAATGGATTAATCCTGTACCAACATTTCTTTGCGTTTGCAAGAGATCTACTGTCATGATCTGTAGATACACGCTTTTTTTTATTTTTTTTTAATTTACATTGTGTAAGCACTTGAGAACTAAGCAATTCAATTTCAAGAAGTCTTTATTCGATAATTAAATCATAAAAGACATGTACACAAAAACAAATTTCTAAAAATACATGTACATTCCATAAAATAGATAGAGTAAGTATAAATACAGTAAGACCATATTAAATCACTAATGTTAGACAACTTTGAAATACATTAAAAGAAAATGTACAATAAATCCTAAATCAAGTGACCTTGGCAATAATCCTAGGGCAGTTAAGAGATCCACAATTACACATAACCGCTAACAGTACTAAAAGCTTAACAGTATAACCTATAACAGATTAATATTTCTGGCTCTGAGGATCCAAGCCCACCCAATAAATTTAGCAACTCCTATTACAATTAAGGGTGCTAGGTCAGTCTTTAGTATCCTACTAGCGTTTGCTGCTGAGCGAGTTCCCAGATTCCTACAAACTGGGCTTAGCCACTATGCTCTAGGGGCAGCGTACAACGGACAGACAAAAAGAAAATGATCAATATTCTCTTACTGTCCATAGCAGCTTGGACAATTTCCCGGGCCTCCCTTACCCCATTTTTTAGTGAATTCCCTTAAGGGCAAAGAACCGCACCTAAATTGATGAAAAAGTTTGCGGTCCAGGGGCTTAGTTATTATTTCCCAGTAGTTTTCGAAGCTGGGGACATCTTTCATAGCAAAAAAAGTGCCAGTAAGGTTACTGTGAGTTAGACCAGAGTGTCTTTTGGTTGCCACCCATTCCCAATAGTGCAACTTTAAATCCCTTTTTGAGGGAAAGGTTGCGTTGGCAGGATTTGACCAAAGATCTCCATAGCCCATATCACACAGGGTGGTTCTTAAAGCCTTGAACCAGCCAATGTTAGAGGAGCCTGGGAGATCTTTAACCTCTAAACATGCTCTAGCATACAACTGAAGCTCTGGCGTAGTCCATAGGCGCCGCCAAAACGCCAATGGACGCAATCTGGCCATGTCCTCCACCGGCTGGCACCCAAGGTCATACAAGAGTGGAAGCCGCGGGGAGGACTGCGGGAGGCCAGTGGCTAACCTTAAAAATTTATTTTGGGCAACCTTCAGGGGTTCAAGGTTGCTATAGCCCCAGAGCTCAGCTCCATATAGAACTGATGGTAAAACTTTCATGCCATAGATTTTAATTAGGGGCAACATGGGCCTAGAAAAGGAGCTTTTGTGTTCTTTAAGCAATGCTCCTCCTATCTGCGAGTGCTTCAATGCCAGTAAGTCAACCTGGTGGGACCAACCAAGGGTCTCACTAATGGCCAATTTTAGGCCTATATCCCTGCTGCCAGCTTGTTCTAAGATACTAGAACGCCATGTCAACTTTCAGCTAAACGAATTTGTTGAAAATACGGGATATCTCCATCCATCCCAATCAGGCTTTCGCGCCAATTATTCCACCGAATCCGCACTCCTGGGGGTGACTGAGCGACTCCGACACGGTATTGATAGTGGTGAGACCTTTGCGCTTATACTATTGGATTTAAGCGCGGCTTTTGATACCGTGTCGCATTCCATTCTCCTAGAGTCCCTTCGCTCCCTTGGTGTTGCAGGATCTGCGCTTGCCTGGGTGGCTTCATTTCTTAATGAGCGCACCTTTCAGGTATTTTCAACCAAAGCTGAATCGGCGATCTGCTCATCTGCTTATGGCGTTCCGCAGGGGTCTATATTGAGCCCTTTATTGTTCAATATTTACATCAGACCCCTTGCCACGATAGTAGAGGACGCCGGTCTGTCTATTTACTCCTATGCAGATGATACGCAGATCGTGTTCTCCCTGTCTGACAGTAGGTCTCAGGACACCTCTGCCCTTAAAATCGGCCTTTCTCGGGTTGCAGCCTGGATGCAGGTCAACCTGCTAAAACTCAATGGTGAAAAGACCGAGGTTATCGTACTTGGCAAACATAAAGATCTGTGGGGTTCTAGACACTGGCCTAGTGACATGGGTCCACTGCCTACCCCCGTGCCAGTTGTTCGTAACCTCGGCTTTCTAATCGACGAGAAACTCTCGATGCGTCAACAGGCAACTAAGGTCGCTGCAATCTGCTTTAACACTCTACGCTGGTTGCAGAAGATCCTATGGATGCTGCCTGAGTCTACTCGTCGAACTGTTGTCCAGGCTCTTGTAATGTCCCGTATCGACTACGGCAATGTGCTCTATCTGGGAGCTGATAGAGCTACAATGAATATACTCCAGGTTGTGCAGAACTCAGCTGCCCGCCTTCTGTGCAATGTCCCACGCAGAAGGTCTGCAACACAAGCCCTATGTGACCTTCATTGGTTAAAAATTGCTGACCGTGTAGCTTTTAAAACTTTGTGCCTTATGTTCAAAATCCGTCAGGGTTCTGCTCCCACATACTTGCACAATCTTGTCCGGCCATACCAGCCAAATCGTTCCCTTAGGTCATCAAATCAAGCCAATTTTGTAATTCCTAGAATTCGCTTGACAAAAATGGGAGGCCGCTCTTTTGCCCATTTGGGGCCGAAGATGTGGAATGCTCTTCCGCTGACGCTTAAAACGGAGACCAATCTTCTGGCCTTTCGCAAAAAGCTAAAAACTTTTTTGTTTTAGTTGGTCAAATGTTCTCTGCTTCTCCTGTTTCAGCAATTACCTATCTTTCTTCTTTAGGCTGTCCCTGGCGCCGGGAAACCCTCTACGGGTAGCTGAGCGCAATACAAATTCAATAAAATAAATAAAAATAAATAAATGTAACCCCAAGGTAGGTAAACAACTTGGTCTGTTCCAGGGGTATACCTCCCATGGTAACCCTGGCTGTGGTCGGGGAACGTCCTCTTAAAACCATACATTTAGTTTTAGTCACGTCTACCTCTAGCTCATGTTCACAGCAGAATAAATCAAACCTAGACAGGGCGTGTTGAAGGCCCTGTCTGGTCTTAGATATTAAAAGAGTATCGTCTGCGAACATGAGCAGTGGAATTTTCAATCCGGCCAGGGACGGGGCATCGGTAGGCTGGTTCGTAAAATACTGGGTGACCCCGTTTATATATAAAGAAAACAGGGTGGGTGCTAGAACGCACCCTTGCCTTACACCTTTAGCAACTGGAAATTTGTCCGTTACCTCACCTGGTTTACCCCAGCGTACCTGGGCAAAAGTATGGGCATGTAGATTAACCAAAAGACGTAGAAGGGAGGATGGCATACCCAACTTTGCAAGGCAATCCCACAGCTTAGCCCTTGGGACAAGGTCAAAAGCAGACCTTAAGTCCACAAAGGCTGCATAGAGATTACCTTTACCTAAGGTGACAGTCTTCCAATGGAGAAGAGTAAATCGAAGAGCCTGATCTAGAGTGCTCACGTGTGCCCGAAAACCCGCCTGAAGGGGTGTGAGAGTATTAGACTCATCAATCCATTCTTGAATCCTGCCAAGAACAAGGCGGGCAATGATTTTTTGCACCGCATCAATTAAGCTGATCGGCCGGTAGTTGGAGGGGACCGACCGATCGCCTTTCTTGTAGATTGGCAGGATTTCTGCCCCAAACCATGATTCGGGGACCTTCGCACCTGATGCTAGAGCATTTGCCAGGTGAACTAGATAGGGGACCCAAAGGTCCTGATCCTGTTGGAATAGGTCGACAGGAATGTAGTCCGGGCCTGGGGCCTTGCCACCTGGGATAGACTGCAGAGTATGTTTTACTTCAATACATGTAAATTTGAGGGGGGGGACTGGGAATAAGACAAGGAATATCAACCTGTGTGTTACTACAGTTCTTAAATTGATCTTCAAAGTAACGTACCCACTGGTGTTGGCCAACCGAGGCGGGGCTTGGGCGATCTTACTGAGATTTGCCCCACTTTAACAGGTGCCAAAACTGACACATGTTACGAAGACTACATGCTTCGGTTAACATTGCCCAACATTCATCATCCCAGTTGGACTTAGCTTTATCCCTAGCTTTTTTATAAGCCTTCCTGCAGTCCCTGATTACGCTATAATTTTTAAGTTTTAGTGATTTAAACAGATCCCCATGAGTTTGACGACAATCTTCGTTAAACCAAGATATGGTTTTCTGTTTTCCCCTCCTACCCTGCTTAGCTATGGTTTTAACAAATAGTTTTTTTAGCTCCAAAAATAAATTATTGTGGATATCAGTGATATTCACAATAATATCGTTTTGGGACTCACGACCCACAATTTCTTCCAAGGAGCTTGAAACCAAGCTTCTAATCTCCTTGCGTGCCTCAACATTAACTGAGACTTTTGGCCACCGAACCCTTCTCATGTCGTTACTAAGCACAACTTCATTCTCTACAACATTCGTGCAATTTCTATCTAACCCCTGAAAGCTATGTTCCCTTAAGTCCATCACCAATGGATCATGGTCACTTTCAGGTCGTGTTGTAACCACCATATCTTCCACTGAGGCCCACATCCTAACATCAACCAAAATATAGTCAATCCTACTACTAGATCTGCCATTAGAAAAAGTGTGTCTACCTATCCTGTCGGACCGTACCCTACCATTGAGTGCTCGCAGTCCCTTGTCTAGACAAAACCCTTTAATAAATATGGCAGATTGCGTCCATTTTCTAATCGGGGCCAACTCAAGCTGGGGAATCCCCCATGTCATGTCCTCAGCCTCGGTGAGTAAATCATCACCTATACTCAGGGGTTCAAAACAGGAATTAAGGTCCCCCATTACAACCGTAGAGCCTTTTACATTTGTGCCAGAGAGAAATTTATCCAAAATATGAAGGCTTGAGGCAACCCTTCCACCCTGAGAACTCCTGGCATAGATATTTATCAACAGGATATCTAGGCCTTTAATGGATCTTATTCTGACTATCAGTATGTCGGGGCTATCATTTTGCACCTCCTCAGCTCTTACACCCTCATACTGTCGGACCCAGGTAGTCAGACCTCCCTTTGTACGTCCTCTATGCCCTTTAATTGCTGGCTTACTAAAATTTAGGTAGCCAACAAGGAACAACGCTGGGAGTGTCCAGGTTTCCTGGAAAGACCAGACATCACTTTGATTAATAAAATCCGCCCATTCAGTGTTATACAAACGGGACTCAAGCCCAGCAATATTCCAAGAGCCAAACTTGGTCCCACTTAGAACAACCCCCAATGTACTATGCACCTTCACTATGTCATCATCCATAGCACCCATATAGTTTGAACTGTCCATTGAGGGCGCTTTATCTCTACTCTTATTCATTTCGACCCCTCCATCAACTCCCAACTCTAACGAACAGACCCCATTACATGACCCACCGTTATTATCAATCACCACATCATCAACCTCTACTGTTGCTACTATCTGTTTTACCCTTTCTATATCCAGGTTCCTACCCCAAACCCTACCGGAAGGATAATACTTCTCCTTACCATAATGAGTGTGTATCTGGCTGGGGATAGCTTCAAAATGACAGGCAGATTCTGGGGTATTAAAAGTACCCATAGGGTTTAAAGTGTCCCTATCAACTTGAAAAGGAGAATCAAGTCAGTCATTTAGATCCATCCCTGTCAGAGGTTCATAAAAAAATTTCAGTGGGATATTCCAATGCTCGTTGAGCCAGTTTGAATTTGAGTGGTTGCTTATTATGGGGAGATATTTCGGTGGGTAGCAACGCGAATTTGGGGGACATGGAAAGTTAAAGTTGTTAATAGGATACAAAGAGGACGGATAGGGTTTCGGGGTATTCAGAAAGGGAGTGTAACCACTAGCACCACAACATACCTGAGGTCTGAGCAGGGGTTCTGGATAGAAGTAACTCAGGTTTCTTGTGGATACACCACCCTCATTATTCCCGGGAAACCAATCGCTTATGTGGGAGACCACTCTGTGGTCTTTAAAGTTAGTGATAACGATGTCACCCTCTAAATCTTTTGGACGAAGACCCACCCAGTTACACCTTCTTACTGAGATAATATCTCCGTTAAGATGGGCTGGTAAGGGTCTATATTTACTCAACCAATAGATGACTTTGTTTTTCAGATTTGCATTGGCCTCACGGTTACCATTTGTGATCGGAGGAACTCCAGTTAAAACGATCACAAAGTTTGATGATTCAGGAGGTAAGTCCACTATATTCTTAAGATTTGGAAGAGGTCTTTGAGATAGAGTTTTAGCTTTACCAGCCCCCATTGGCAGTGACTGACTATTAACAATGGATGTTTGTTTGGAGACCAACACATGCTTCTCATTAGCTGGTTTATATACTAATGACGGTTTGGGTGATGAGATGGCTTTGATTTTCTCACTATCTGAATTAGCAAAGGTTTTAGGTAATGTGTTTTGAATCAATGTGGAGGTAGGTGGAATCACATTCAATTGGGGCTGAACCGTAAGGATCGTTGGGTGAAGTGTTTTAGTCGGATCAGCTGTTAATAAGAGGTTATCCATTTTCTCCCCCAAAATCCTAATCCTCTCCATGAGAGGGAGCATATAGGATTTTAACATTTGATCAAAGAGATCTATGGTCTCTTTTTTTGACATATGTGAAGGATCAGCATTAACGGGTGGAGTAGATTGGGAAAGAGAACCTGACAAAACCACCCTCACTGGGGGTACGCTTTTTTTAATCTTAAGTGTTTCTCCCAACGGAGATAGGGGGCCTGTGTGGTAGAACTTTTCCTTTTGACGCCCCCTTTTTTCCTCCTCTTTCTAGGCGGGGAATGATAGACCCTACGTGAGTTCATGGGTTTGGCTCCAGTGACATTTTTACTATGTGAAGACGTTATTTTATGGGTTGGCCTAAATGGGGCTACACAATCGATCGATTGATTAGTTAAAGAAGAATGTAAATGTGGGACTATAGATGGAGCTACAGGGATATTAAGGTCTATAAGACTATTTGAATCGGTAGCCAAACTAGTACAATTGTCAACATTATTGTTGCCAGGGTTAATATCAGAAGTATTGAGGTCACGGAAATGGTAGGTAAATGGTCAGTACAAAATAGGTCGGCATCTCTGTCCGACCCACGTGTGCTTCCCATGTCCTGGGTGACACTTCTATTAATAATGGGGGGCAGAGGAATCTGTTTCAGATGTTTGATGGATCTGCGTCGCTCAGCACGTTTCTCTTCTAAGAGAAGTTGTTTGTCTATCTCCCTATTAGCTTTCTCAAAGTATTTGTCAAGAGGCCCTAAAATTGAGACTCCAACACATGATGGTAGGGAGTTAGACATAACAATGACAGGTTTACAATATTGAAGAATATAAAGTCAAACTAACCCGAGTGCAACTGGGGCAGAATATAAAGACTTAGGGACCGGGCCCAGCCCGGCCACCCTCGGCCCCTGACGGCCACAGACGGCCCCGCCCTTGTCCCGGGCTTCTCCCGGGACGCTCCCACGCAGCGGAGTGACGTGCGCCGTTTATAGGGGGAGTGATAAAGGTGGGCGTGTCAAAGCAGGGAGAGCTGCCCAGGTGACTCGGGCAGGTCAGCAACAGCAGGGACTCCTGGGAACCGGGGTCCAGTTGCCAGCACGCTCGCAGCCCTGCTCTATCTTGCGCCCACAACAGTCTTTGGTGACCCTTACTCCCCAACGCCCACAAGAGTTCAGCGCCTCGAAGCGGGACCCGCGAAGCGGGTCCGGCGAGAGGTAGCGCTTTTAGGAGAAAGGGGCTCTCAGGATTTCACAGCACCAGTGCGCTACACCAGCAGCAAAGGTTCAGTCTCTACAGGCAGGCACAAAAGAAAGACAAATTCCACGTTGGTTGAGGTCCGGAGGTTTTCACCGTGATGAGGTGGGCGTGTCAAAGCAGGGAGAGCTGCCCAGGTGACTCGGGCAGGTCAGCAACAGCAGGGACTCCTGGGAACCGGAGTCCAGTTGCCAGCACGCTCGCAGCCCTGCTCTATCTTGCGCCCACAACAGTCTTTGGTGACCCTTCTCCCCAACGCCCACAAAAGTCCCCAAGCGGGTCCGGCGAGAGGTAGCGCTTTTAGGAGAAAGGGGCTCTCAGGATTTCACAGCGCCAGTGCGCTACACCAGCAGCAAAGGTCCAGTCTCTACAGGCAGGCACAAAAGAAAGACAAATCCCACGTTGGTTGAGGTCCGGAGGTTTTCACCGTGATGAGGTGGGCGTGTCAAAGCAGGGAGAGCTGCCCAGGTGACTCGGGCAGGTCAGCAACAGCAGGGACTCCTGGGAACCGGAGTCCAGTTGCCAGCACGCTCGCAGCCCTGCTCTATTTTGCGCCCACAACAGTCTTTGGTGACCCTTACTCCCCAACGCCCACAAAAGTCCAGCGCCTCAAAGCGGGACCCGCGAAGCGGGTCCGGCGAGAGGTAGCGCTTTTAGGAGAAAGGGGCTCTCAGGATTTCACAGCGCCAGTGTGCTACACCAGCAGCAAAGGTTCAGTCTCTACAGGCAGGCACAAAAGAAAGACAAATCCTGAGAACTAAGCATTTTTAGGTCTCGTAGAGAGACCTTTTCCTATCCATCCACTTTTTTATGATGAGGATTCTCAACAGTTCACGTGAAATCACGTGACCACAAGCTCCTTCGTGCATGAGCTTGCATTTCCCCACATGCTTCCCCCTGCCAGCAGCATTTGCCACATCAAAGGCTTCAGCTGCCCCGCCCCCGCCGTCACTTATTCACGGCCGCAGGCCGTCCTAATTGCATTTTTTCAGCCTGGCTACTTCAAAGGGTTCGGGTTCGGCTGCCCCGCCCCCTGCAATGCCAAGAGCTTCTTTTGATGCTCTGTTCAACAGCCGCATGGATGGGCTTCCTTGTTTTAGCAGCGAGGAGTATTTAAAATTAGATAGCCCATCTGCTTTAATAAACTTTCAGTCACGACTAGCATTCTGTTCTATTAATCATTCCCATACATTTGCTGCCATCTACTGGCCATAGATTCACTGCCGAGCTCTGTGAGACTGTGTGTGAGTGTCATTTAAACAGAATCCTGTCGGCGCAGACTCCGAGTCCTGGCCCTAGATGCAGTCTTGCTTTTCAGAAGGGAATTTTGTACATAATTATCTTCCATGCTAGCTGTCATCTAACCCCTAAACCATTCCTCTTTTCTGTTCCTCCTTTCCTCCTTCTCTCTCCTTCTTCCCACTCGCACCGCTTTCTATTCCTGCTCTCCCCTTTCTCACCTTTCTTTGCTTTCCTCTCAGCCTCGCCTCTCCTCCCAGCCTCCTCCCCGCCCCCTCCATCTGCTGTTGCCCTGTAATCCCCCTTCATGTAGGCACGAGGCAGGCTGAATTAGCCCCTTTGTGGATGGGGCCGGACTGCGGAGATACAGCGTGGATTACAAATAATTTACATTTTCACATAAACTCGGCTGGTTTGGTAGGTCACCCCTAGGGTGGCAGTCGTAATCCCCTTTATTGCTAGCTACTTGTTTCTAGTGCTATGTAAAAAACACACAATACCTGAGGTTTGGAAAAAAGGGCACACACACACCCTAAGAGGGTCCTAAAAGATTGTCTCTAGACGTCCTGTGGTTAACGATGCTCAGCTGATTACCACAACTGTACCTAGCCTCCAATACTTTCCACAAATCAGTAGAAATCTTTAACGTGTAATATACATTTATGCAATCTTCAATTTAAAGAAATAAACTCCAAAGCGTTTGATATACAGACGAGTGTTCCGATTTCAAAGCTGGCAGTACATCTGCTTTTATTTCTTAAAAATTTTTTTTAAATATCAGTTAAAAGTCCACTGTGGGATTCATAAATCAGAAAATCGCTACAGCCCAGTCATCCAACCCACTACAAACCTTGTGGACTTCTTCTGTTGCAGTTTTTTTAATTGATGTTTCCTGCACATGGTGCACATATTGGTTGATTCACTTTTCCGCCACTCATTGTCGAGTGTTAATCTGGAGGTCAGCACATCAGGGTTTGGGAGAATATCACCCTCACACCCCCTCACCCTCCCAACCCTCTCACCCTCACACACCATCACACCCTCGCCCTCACCCTCACACCCCCTCACACACCCTCACTCGCCCTCACTCACCCTCACTCACTCACCCTCATACACCCTCATCAGCATAGCATAACAAAACATAGCATGGCATTACAAAAAAAGCATAGGATACACAACCTCACAACCGCCTCACCCTCACCCTCGCTCAAACACACTCACCCTCACTCACCCACCCACCCTCACCCACCCACCCTCACTCACCCACCCTCACTCACCCACCCTCACTCACTCACCCACCCTCACCCACCAACCCTCACTCACCCTCACTTACCCTCACCAGCATAGCATAACAAAACATAGCATAGCATAACAAAACAAAGCATAGGATAGGAAAACATAGCATAGCATAACAAAGCATAGCATAACAAAACACAACAAAACATACCATAGCATAACAAAACATAGCATAACAAAACAAAGCATAGCAAAACAAAACATAGAATAGTATAACAAAGCATAGCATAGCAAAACAAAACATAGCAAAACACAACAAAGCATAGCATAACAAAACATAGCATAACAAAACATAGCATAACAAAACATAGCAAAACACAACAAACCATAGCATACATAACAAAACATAGCATAGCATAACAAAACACAACAAAGCTTAACAAAACACAACATAGCATAACAAAACAAAGCTTAGCATAGCATAACAAAGCATAGCATAACAAAGCATAGCATAACAAAACATAGCATAACAAAACATAGCATAACAAAACATAGCAAAACACAACAAACCATAGCATAACAAAACATAGCATACATAACAAAATATAGCATAGCAAAACATAGCATAGCATAACAAAACACAACATAGCATAGCATAACAAAACACAACACAACGTAGCATAACAAAACACAACATAACATAGCATAACAAAACAAAGCTTAGCATAGCATAACAAAACATAGCATAACAAAACATAGCATAACAAAACATAGCATAACAAAACATAGCATAGCATAATAAAACACAACAAAACATAGCAGAGCATAACAAAGCATAGCAGAGCAAAACAGCATAGCATAAAAAACATAGCATAGCAAAACACAACAAAACATAATATAGCATAACAAAACAAAGCATAGCATAGCATAACAAAACATAGCATAGCATAACAAAACATAGCATAACAAAACATAGCATAACATAACAAAACATAGCATAACAAAATACAACAACACATAGCATAACAAAACACAACAAAACAGCATAGTTTAACAAAACACAACAAAACATAGCATGGCTTAACAAAACATAACAAAACATATAATAGCATAGCAAAACACAGCATAGCATACCAAACACAGCAAAACATAGCATAGCATAAGAAAACATAGCATAGCAAAACAAAGCATAGCATAATAAAACACAACAAAGCATAGCATAGCATAAAAAAACATAGCATACCAAAGCATAGCAGAGCAAAACATAGCATAGCATAACAAAACATAGCATAGCATAACAAAGCATAGCCTAGCAAAACACAACAAAACATAGCATAGCATAACAAAACACAACAAAATAAAGCATAGGATAGCAAAACTAAACATAGCATAGCATGACAAAACAAAGCATAGGATAGCAAAACAAAACATAGCATAGCATAACAAAACATAGCATAACATAACAAACCATAGCATAACATAACAAAACATAGCATAACAAAACACAACAAAACAGCATGGCTGAACAAAACATAACAAAACATAATAGCATAGCAAAACACAGCATAGCATACCAACACAACAAAACATAGCATAGCATAGCAAAACAAAGCATAGCATAAAAAAACACAACAAAACATAGCATAGCATAACAAAGCAGAGCGAAACATAGCATAGCATAACATACCATAGCATAGCAAAACATAGCATAGCATAGCAAAACATAGCATAGCATAACAAAACAGCATAGCATAGCATAACAAAACGAAACATAGGAGAGCAAAACAAAACATAGAATAGCATACAGCATCACTCAGCACCACCACAGCATCTCTCAGTGGCACCACAACAGCACTGAGCTCCACCACAGCATCAATCTGTGCAACCATTCAACAACAACTGGTTCAAATATGTTATCTCAATGTTTCAAGCTTTATTACAAATGTAACAAAAAGATGTTAATATTTGACATATGTTCTTGGATTTTCGTCACAATAAAATACACTGAACATAATCTTCACAAATGTTATTTACAAAAGTTTAAGCTATTGCCATTATAAATTACAATAACTTTTATTTAAGTATTAATTATTAAAAAAAATTAAAAACATTGTTATTTGTAATATCAATACATGTAAGTCACGTAAATACAACACATATTGCATTACAAATGCTATAGGTGTCACATTTGCGAGAGTTATAACTATTGGCATTGTAAATGACAAAGCTATTAATTTCGCTATTTTCAAAAACAAAACCTAAATAAAAAATGTGTCATTTACAATACCAATAGCTCTAACTTTCCTAATACGAGACCTATTGCATTGCAAATGCTTGTTGTATTTTGTATATGACTATTTAAAGGTATTAAATACTGCAATGTTGAATTCATTGTGTAGATTATTTGAATACCTAGCTTTATATAGTGCCGAAGAGTTTTTCTGTGTTGGTCATTAATTGGCACATCAATATATTGCTTATTCGAATACATATTGCAAGGAACCCACTGTAGTTGGAGTAGATTTACTGCTCCAAGTTCCAAGTGGTTATAGGGCAGTCCACTGGTGTAACATAACTTGAGTGTGCCCCCCTGCAAGGCACGTGGAGCCCCCCCCCCCCCCCCGGATTCAATCAGGAGAAATCCGGCCAGACTACTGTGCTGAGGGAGCCCCTCAGAGCTTGGCGTGGCATGTGTTACGCCACTGGGGCAGTCTCTTCGTGTTGACAGTGAAACAAAGGATGAAACACACATACAGACTCTGGGGATCATTACCTTGTCACGCCCGAACCTTCGCAGAAACTTGTAGGGCCAGCTGTACAAGGTTTTTCCCGTCTCCCGGTGCCACAAGTCCAAGGCGTCCTTCTGTGCCTTTAGCATGTATGCACCCCTAAGGTGGCACCTCTCAGAGGCCTCCGTGCTCCTTACAGTCACCTCAAACTTTTTCAGGTCTGCTGAAAGAAAAAATGGACCAGATTATAAGGCATGGTGGGGCAGGATCAGAGATTAAGGCACGCAGGAGCTACCAGTAATACTAAATCTGGAAATGCGGCAAAATCCAGGGGTAGATGCTCTGTAAACCCCACACTACATCCATGGAACGCCTCCCTGGGGCAGAGTAATGCAACACAGCGATTTGTACTGTGCTGTGTTACTCTACAGTTATGAAACCACTCCAGGTCACAGAAGGAGGCCTTGCGTGGCTTAATAAATCTGACTTTGTAGCTGTGTCGCCCTTGTGCCCCCTTGCGTGGCACAAGAGCAATGCAACAATGATAAATATGCCTGAACAACAGAATGAGCAGAAATAGAATGGAAAGACAGAGTTAACAGATTCAGATTGTATTTATGAGGGTCAAGTTTAGGGCGCTGAGACAGAGAGGTTGGGTTAGGTGAATGAGATAGTAGGAATGGAGGGGCAGATGTAGGAGATTGAGACATTGCATATGGAAGGACAAGGTTAGGATATTGAGACACTAGATATAGAGGGCGTTGGTTTAGGAGAATGCGTTCAAAAATATATAGGTGTGGAATTACATGACTGAGATACCAGATAAAGAAAAACAGATTTATTAGGCACAAGCCATACCTTACACATTAGGAGACAGGATAATGAGATTGAGACAGCATACATGGAAGGAGCAGAAATAGAGATTGAAATGCCATAGATGATGGGGAGTATTAGGAAAGTTGGGGAACTATATATACAGAGGAGGCTGTAAGATGTTGGAACACAAGATCTGGGGAGTTTATTTAGGAGATTAGGGCCCTCACCAAGGCTGGGAAGGTGGATCCCGGCAGTCACAGGGTGCTGAGGCAATGGAGGAACAAAGATCGCCAACCCTTTGGTGACCCTTTCGGCATAGTTACAGCTCTCTGCTGTAAGGTTGGGGATTTTTTGCCAGACCTTCCCATGTGAACAAGGAAGGAGCACTTCTGCATCATTGCTCAATGCTTATTGACCCATTATGCCAAAGCTGCACAGCAAATTGATTGCCATTTTCTTTTTTTTAAAACTTTTTTCCAAATACAAACCATAAGTATGTTATAATTTATCAAATATAATGTAATATCAATGTCACTGACCCCCTAGGATCTTTCTTCCAGCAGATGGGAGCCATTGATTGTTTTAGCTGCCAAGACTATCACGAAGTGCCGGGCAGAGCCGGACAGGAAAAGAAACGTGTTGGGTGACTCAATGGTTCTGTGGGAGCTAGCCCCATGGTAGGATACTTCCAACGGTGGCCAGGCTGAAGCTACTATATAAGAAATACAACATTTCCCATAGAAGTAAATAAGGTGCAGAACTGAAAGGTGGGCTAATGGGGCACGCACCGATTGTTAGCAGATGCCACCCCACAACTCACCTCTGAATGCAGCACTGGGATATTAGTTACGGGAAGGAAAGATTAGGAGACAGAAACTCTAGCTGTGAGTAACGGGGTCTGGTGGTGGGCATACAACTAAGTGGTGAGACATCATTCCTCCCCAAACCTCCCCAAGACCCACCCAAATGGTCAAGAAACCTCTCTCAAGTCCCCCTAGACATTCTAGAAGGGCAGCTAAGCTCACTTCTCCCAGACAACTCTCCACACCTTTTGACCAACGATCTCATTGACCAGTACAACTCTGAGCTAGTCTCCATTCTCGATAATCTAGCTCCTCCTAAGCTCAAAAGAAGCCGTACCACCCCGTCCAGAACCTGGTTCAATTCGGACCTCAACGCAGAAAGAAGAACATTGAGAGCCAAAGAAAGAAAGTGGAGAAACAACCCAACAACCTTCCTTCGCGTAAAACTAAAAACAGCCCGAAAGAAGTATAACAACCATATCAAAAACAAGAAATCCAACTTCTTCCGAGAGGCACTTGCCAACTCCAAAAACAGACCTAAGGAACTCTACAACATAATCAGACACCAAACATCCAAGCCTCTGCCCTCACCCCTGCAGGCGTCCAAAGAACTATGCGACAACTTCGCCAGCTTCTTCAACGACAAGGTCCTAAAAATCGAACTATCTCTAGACATCAGCAACACGACCATCCCTCAGGCCCTCCCTTCCGACCCCCCTCCCCTACCTTGGCTAAGCTTTCGCCACGTGCAGGAAACGAAGATAATCTCGCTAATCTCGACCTCCAAACCATCAGCTCACATCTCAGACCCCATTCCCCCCTCACTTGTCAAAAAAATGAAGCTCACCTTAGCACCAATATGGGGCAAAATCATAAACAGCTCCCTACAAAGCGGAGTGGTCCCCGACTGTCTAAAAATGGGACAAGTCACTCCTTTGCTGAAAAAACCCGGCCTTGACTCTGCAGACTTGAACAATTTCAGACCGATATCCAACCTCCCTCTACTCGCCAAAACACTGGAACGCTGCGTGCTCCTGCAACTAACTCATCACCTGGATAACATCAATCTCCTGGACCCCCTCCAATCTGGCTTCAGACAAGGTCGTAGCACAGAAACCGCAATGCTGAACATCATAGACGACATTCACGGTTCTCTTGACGCTGACAAGTGCCTTCTCATACTCCTCGATCTATCCGCAGCGTTCGACACGGTAGACCATAAGCTCCTCATCAAAACTCTGCAAGTAAGAGCCGGCCTCGGCGAGGTAGTTCTTGACTGGTTTTCTTCCTTTCTCCACAACCGCTCGCAAATAATAAAACTGAAGAACTTCACCTCCGAAACACAGCAAGTCAATAAGGGTGTCCCCAAAGGATCAGTACTTTCTCCTCAGCTCTTCAACATCTATATGGAACCGCTCGCCAAACTACTCAGGAATGCCAACATCCTCTTCCACCTCTACGCGGATGACACGCAGATCTACCTGGAAACCTCTTCACCCAACGACATCCATAGACTAAATGCTGTCTTAAAAGATGTTCAAGATTGGCTGACAAAAAACCACCTGAAACTCAATCCCGACAAGACCGAAACCCTTCTCATATCAAACAAAGAAGACAACCCCCAAGTCATGGAGTGGCTGAAGTCGATCGATGCTCTTAAAGGTTCTCTCACGCCAACGGACTCCGTCAAATCTCTGGGCTTCACCCTAGACCCCAAACTCACCTTGACAAACCACATCAAGAACTCGGCAAAAAGTGCTTTCTTCAACCTCAGACTGCTGAACAAAATCAAACCTTTCATTCCTAACAAGGATCTTAAACTAGCTACACAATCTCTAGTCCTATCTAGACTGGACTATGGGAATTCAATCCTTACAGGTATCCCCAAATCACACTTGGCGCCACTAAAAACAACACTACATGCGGCAGCAAGAATGATCACAGGATGCAAAAAAATTCGACCACGTCTCTTCAGCACTCAAAGAACTTGAATGGCTTCCGGTGGAAATGCGTAGCTCCTTCAGAACGGCCTGCCTAACCCACAAAGCCCTCCATACCGGTAAACCTGAATACCTGGCAACCAAGCTCAAAAAAGCAGGCCAAAGCAGATATTTGAGAAGCTCCAACTCCCTGCTGCTCATCCTTCCAAAAACCAGAAAGAAGAAAACTGCGGACTGCTCCTTCACTGGAAATGCCCCCAAAATATGGAACTCTATCCCTCCACATATCAGAACTCTACCGTCCTATGCGGAATTCAAGAACCAACTCAAATCCTTGTTCCTCTTCCGCTCCCTAGGTCCCAGATAACCAGGATCTCCCACTGAACTATGTGTTAGCTATGTATCCTTACACCAAAAGTCCCACTGTTACGCACTTTCCCTCCCCCAATATTGGACTGCCTCTACTTGTTACATGTCTTGTTGTTCACCCTGTCACGCCTGTTACTGTAAAGCGCTCTGCTACCTTCGGGTCTTGTTAGCGCTATAGAAAACTTCTAAATAAATAAAAAATAAAAATTAACTCTAGTAATAAGTATTCAATGATTTAGAACTATAGAACCAACACCAAACATGTCTGAAAATATACTAGAAACAGCTGGTCAGGTATTAGCATCACCAGTCGACACGAAATGGCATTTTTCTAAATTTCCTACAGTTTTGAGGACTGACAGTCAGACTTAGTTTGTCTTAGTTTGTCTGTTGGTATCCCCGCAAAACTCCCCTGATAGCAAAAGGCTGCCAGAGGCCATAGCTTTTGTGTGGCATTTCGCAGGAGATGTGGAGTAAGAATGGCAAACTTATTAATTTGCAGATATGTTTGTACTGGTGCAGTTTGAAAACATTGACACAAGACTAAAGGTTCTGACATGTTTTCTCTTCAAAATTACTACTGTCAGATTTGGACTGAGGGGCAATGCACAGGGATGCTGCATTAGGAGAATAAAGGTCCAGAAGAGGCTCTTAATAAAGATGTTAATGTCTAAATGATAAAACTCCAGCTCGCGCAACAACATACTGGGTGCCTGCTGTCCCAGTGTGCATCATAAGGAGCTTTTCAGTTCCACGTGTTTCTGCTAGGTAGTAGGTTAGGCCACGCAATCACTTTGAGTGTCAGGACAGAGCTACAAATTACAACTCAAAAGGGACATAATGTGGTCCCTGTGGTGCACGGTACCTCTGCATTTCAGCTAAACCCCCCTCCTTCAAAGGCTTACAGATATTTCGGATTTGAGGCGACTCTTCTTGGAAAAATAACACAAGAGGACAAGCTTGGTGTCTGGGGTCAACCTCGAGGGTATGCGAGCTCCAAATATAGGAGGCAATCAGGCTCATTGCCCTGGGTTTATTACCCTTCTCCATGTCGCCAGGCCACCCTGGTCCTTGTCTGGGTTTTAAGTCCACACATTAATGTGCTCTTTGACTTGTAGTCATGAGAGACTACAATTAACCCTGTTGGACTGCCGCATCTGCAAAGATTTGAGGGAAGTTCACCCTGTTCCAGGTCTGGGATTTAAGTCCACAAATTAATGGGTTCTTTGAATTGTAGTCATGAGTTACTTCAATTAAACCTGTTGGACTGCCGCATCTGACAAAGATTTTAGGGTAGTCCCATACTAAAAACATGGAGCACCTGTACTAGATGCCAACCTTGGGTGCTGGCCGGCTCTATGCAAGTAACACATTTTCCTTGTACTGAGAGGCGCCAGCCAGTCTGATCCCCATGTTAGCCTCCCAGTATGTCTCTGTGAACATATTCTACACCAAAATAGTCTGTGACCTACTTCCAAGCAGCACAAGTGTGAAAAGTTCTAGTTGTACTTGGTTCCACCCCTTCCCAGCAAGAAAGAATCAAAGCCGGTTCTGAAACTCCGAAGTCCTTCATTACCACAGAGTCTAATGATCAAAATTAAGTCTTGACACATTGTTTGCCCAGTGGGTTTGGAGGTGGGCATGTGCAGTCATGAGCACAGATGCTTCCTTGAGTCAAGGCTTGAGAAGAACCGCAGTCTGACCTATCACTAGTGGACCAGACCACCACCCTCGAGCAGCCATGATCTTCATTGTCGATAAGAGGCACAAGTCACTGAGGGGCACCTCATGCCCTGCACCTGAAAAGGAGTAACCTTTATTGTATTTATTCATTTGGAAGCATCTTCAATAGAAATGCCGCAAATGGCTCATAAAATACAGTATAAAGTAAAGCAGATTGTGGAAGACATACACCATGGTCAAGAAGAAAGAAGACTTATCATGTGGTCCTGTGCATGGCAAACATACAATGACACTTAGAAAGAGCCCAAAGGGATTCAGGTTATTTTGTAGTCCAAGTGGGGTAGGGCTCAGACTGTTGGGGTTTGCCCTGAAGCAGATGAAACTTAAGGGTGACTGTCAACAAGGACAATGGGGATGAAGCACAAAGTTGTAGCATCATTACAAAGTGATGACAGATGGAACATGATGATGTGTACAATGTGATCTACTGCACTAGGTTGGTGTATACGGTTCATCGATACATTTGTGGATCAGGTTAGGGAACTTGCATATGGCTCTGCTGTGGACACATGTACAATGTACAAATCAGGACAAAATAGTTACCCTATGCTGCTGCTCCTCAAGAGCTGTCCAGTGGCTGTGCCACTCCATTGCCTCCAGCATAAGGGATAAACCTCAGACAGCCAGATCAACCCACAATCCCACCGTCACATGCAGTTGAATAGGAGACAACCTAGCTGTGGCCTAGTATTCTAGTATTTAGATCATTCGGGGTCTTCCTTTCACAGCCAACACATGATAAATTGGTGAAATTGGCTATTCATGCTATCATATTTATGGAAGATCGAAATATATGCTATTGGCTATGTGGACCCTTGGAATACCATTGTCTTTGTATGTGGAAACAGTTCATACCTTAGAAAGCATCTTATTAAAACATTGGAATGTTGGGAGATCCATTGAAAACAATGGAGTGCTCCAGGTTTCTAATGGCCGGTAAAAGCCCGGTGCTCCCACATTCTAATGTTGCCGTTTACCGTTATTGCTGTGACCAAATTCCTCACGGAGTCTGAGGAGATTTCACTCCCCTCGGGCTACGTGAGGCCTTTGTTTTATTTGTTAGAATATTCTGCCCTCTAGTTGCAGAATGTCCTAATAGCCTCATAGCTCTCCTTAGCTGGGCTATACCGGCAGTAAAGTCCCGCTCCCTTGTTAAAGGTCCTCGCCTCCGGCTTTGGCCTTTAACGCTGAAGCGTGCCTTTAATGGCAGGATTAGACCGCTACAGCGGGCTATAAGGCTGTATTAGACATGTGAAGTGGGTAGCATTGCCCACTCAAAATGTGGAAAAGACTACTACCTAAAGGACCTCTGAAATTATGTGATTTTGCCATGGGAGCATTTTACTCAGAAATATGGATTTGCTGCATTGAGCACACCCAAAATCTCCTTACATCATTTTCAGATTTCAACAGAAAACATGTATACCGTGAAGAGCAAAATGCATGAACTATACATGTGGAGTGCAGCACTGCACTACAACTTTATAAAGGTAAATGATCACTTTTCAGCTGATGACTGTCATATGCTGTTATTTAAAGAGATGAAAATTTTGATCAAGTCCTGTTAACCATTCCCATTGATGAACCAGGATTAGAATATATATACAATAAGAAATATTAGCCTTGCATAAGGGTAATTGAAGCATGGCAGAAAGAATGATACGTTCGTTGTCATGAAATTCTTTTGTTTCATTAGTCATTTAAATCCTCGTTTCCATCACTGACAATGGGATGAAAGCCTCACATGTTTCACAGACACTGTTCTTAAAGAAGCAGCTTATCTTAATGTTGACAGACAGAATTTATAAAAATTTCAAGCATGTTCTATCTCTTTGCATGTGTGATGTTTCGATACTTAAAGTGCCTCTTTGTGAGAAGCATACATTATAAATACCTACAGCAGTGGTCTGCAGTGTTGTTTCTTAATGGAAAGAGTTGTTTCCACATGCCACATGTTATTACCACAATGTAAAATAAAACTGAAAAAAAGATTTTAAACTATAACTGGTATTTGCAGGATAGAAGTTGATTCCCTTTTAGGTTACTCATGGTGATTCATTTTCAGCTAGTCACCATTTTGTATATATTTTACACAAACAATTATACTCCTGGAATCAAAAAGAACAATGATAATAAAACTGTATTCTTGTGCTTCCATGAAAGAGAACATCAATAATTGTTACAGAAAAAAATCCTAAGAATATGTGCCGTTTTAGTATAATACTGTATAAAGCGATCCTCCATTGCTACATAATTCCAGTGATCTGGACTATCAGTGGTTAAATACGCAGAAAGTAGCATTATCTTTAACTAAGCTGTATGTTTCAAAACTAAGCTTCATCCTAGCATTCCCAGCCCTGGCCACCAGGTGCCACCATTAGAGGAATGCTCATCTCTTCCTCTCAGGGACTGTCTGGTACTTCATTAGCACGAGTAGCACCTACCAGCAGGGGTCAATGTAAGAGCAATATATAATTCTCCCTCTTCAGATGCTGTGTTACCGGCCTTGGCCGGCATATGTCACTGTAAGAAAGCTACTTGTCTCCACCTTGCCCGGGAATATGTTACTTCAGCAGGAAGAAAAAAGTTACTTACCTGTACCTGAAGTTCTCCAGGTTTGGAATCTTTCAGTAGATCATACAAGCAGGCCAGCTGGTACACAGAACACCTTTGAGACACCAAATGGCACTGTAAACAGCGATAAGAGAACTGGAGAGTCAGTTGTAACACCACCAACAGAACTACCTACAAGGCTGCACTCAGATGCTATCACCAGCAAATAAGAGACACCAAGAAAAAAGCACTAGGAGACCACATCAAAAGGAGCTCCAACAGCTGCAATTAGATCTTCTCAATCTTTAAGGATTTCACCCTCAGGCACTGACACCAACATCGCTGCCTCCAAACAACTCTGTGACGCCCTATCCAACTTTCCAACTTCTTCTACAGCAAAATTGCAAACATCTGCTGCAACTTGTCACACCAACTCAACCCCAGAAATGTTGTCGCTAGCATATCCACCACCAACAAGATGGCCACCTGACTGAATGGACAATCCTCTTCAGAAACGACACAGAAGCAGTCATGCAGATCATCCACTCGGGGGCGTCAACGGACCCATGCCCCCACCTCATCTACAACCTGGGAGCATCACCAATCAGCACAACCCTAACCCACATCATCAACATCTCCATCACGTCCGCCAGTTTCCTGGATGAATGAAAACTTGCAGAAATCAACACCCTCCTCAAGAATCCCGCAGCAGACTAAAATCAACTGAGCAACATCTAACCCATCTTCCTGCTTCCCTATCCAGCCAAGTGATTAAGAAGGCCATCAACACACATCTCACAACCCACCCTGAACTTCACCATCTTATAAACAACACTTATCAGGATTCAGAAAGAACCACAGCACTGAAACAGCACTCATTGTGGCTACCAATGACATTCAAATCATCCTGGAATGAGGGGAAACAGTGGCCCTCATTCTGATTGACCTCTCTGTGGCCTTCAACACTGCCTGCCTTAACACCCTCATCAAAAGACTACATGAGATTGGAATACAAGTATCCACTCTCAAATGGATCTATTCCTTCGCAGGAAGATCCCAAAGGTCAGGCTGCTGCCCTTCACATCAGAGACCAAGAAATTGATATGCAGAGTTCCACAGGGCTGGTTCCTCAGCCCCACCCATTTCAAAATATACACGACACCGCTCGCCAACATCATGCGATCACAAGACATCACTGTCATCTCTTACACTGATAACACCCAACTCACACCCTCCCTGATGGTTAAAACAACCATCGCCAGAACCAACTTCACCAACTGCATGACCATGGTAGCAGACTGGATGCAAACCAACTGTCTGCAACTCCACTTCAATAAGACGGAATTACTGGTCTTCGGCAACAGACCTCCATGAGACCCCATGTGGTGGCCGTCAGTTTAGGACCAACACCCACAGACCCCGAAGGAAATCTAGGGGTCATCTTAGACAACAATCTCAACATGACAGCTCAAGTCAACACAGTATGCATCTCCTGCTTCCAAATTCTATGCATGCTGCAAAAACTCTTAAAAATGGTTGCCTCAGAACACCAGATGGACCATCAAGCATGCACTCATCACCAGCTTGCTGAACTACGGCAACACTCTCTACGCCAGAATCACCAAACAACTCCTACACAGACTACAGACCATCTAGAACACTTTTCTAAAGCTCATACTCGACCTCTCACGCCACACCGACATCACACCACACCTCAGGAAGTTCACTGACTCCCCATTCACAATCAAAGCCAATTCAAACTTCTCACGCACACATACAAAGCACAGGACCAGAATACCTGAACAACCGCATACACTTTCACCAACCCACCAGACACCTACGCTCTACCTTGTGAGAAGTTTGCCTGATATGTGATGTCCACTATTCTAGTGGGCACCCTGTATCTGTCCAAACAACCCTTATGGTGATGGTTGTAAAGTCAACCTTATAGACCAGCTATCCTAGTGGTAGCATGGACAAAGCAGTCTTAGGCTAAACTAACTCAAGAGGGCATGTGAAGCCAGCTATTTTAGTTTCAAGTTTCAGTCAGGATACAATCTAAAGTCTTGGGACTCAGCTCCTACCTATATAGGAAGGGGGTGGTTACACCCCTTTGCCTTTGTCCAGTTTCGTGCCAGAGCCGGGGCTGGAGTGCCCCAGGACCGGTTTGAACTGGACTATGCATGGGACACCTTGTGTGCCCCAGGCAGTGTCTCATTTCATTCAGCCCTCCCTGCTCCAATACACTATGGCCTGTCTGGGGTGGTGCTAGCACCTCCCAAGACAGGAAACCTATTGTCCAATCCTCCCTCGCTGGAAGGACTCCCAGCAGCAGGAGGTCAGATTTGTGTCTGTGGCAGCAGCATCCATTTTGTGATGCTGAGGCTCTGGTTAACTTTAACCGGGATTAGTATGAGCAACATGTCTTCTCCCTCTAGAAGGGTGGAATGCTACCCCCATCACAAGAACTGTCGAGGGGGTAGTATTCCAAAGCGTATGACACCTTACACGACATGTTTTGATAAAGCCAAACCAAAGTTAGCATTCAACCGCGAGGATTATAATGCACTTAAGAGTATATGGTATGGCTATATCATAGAACAGCTATAAGGACATGATTCCAAAAGCTACAGACAGGCTCAGCTCATGCTAGGCCTCATCTGACATAAAACCAAGCACTCTGCCTTCAGGATTGTTAAGGCCTGCCATAGGAGTGACTTATAGGTGCATATGTGCCTATATATAAGGTTAGATATGTATTTATTTTATTTATTTTTATTTATTTAATGCATTTTTATAAAGCGCAGACTTTACCCGAAGGTGTCAGAGCACTGTACAATAGAACCCGTTACGTTACATGAGAGAACTGTTGCAGGAATAGAGCAAACAAAAATAGCATGAACAGACTGTATAAGCAAAAGTAAGAATAAATATGACAAATTTTACAATGACTAAAGAACTTCCTGGCGAACAATAGCAGGCCATAGAATCAAAACAACGCAGGCAAAAGGAACACAATTTCAAACACAGCAAGCACAGGATGTATGAGCAAAAATATAAACATATGTGACAAATTTACAATGACTAAAGAACTTCCTGGCAGGGTCTGAGAAGGAGGGAATTAGTTCTGAAAGTGTCTTTGGAATAAAAGAGATTTGAGGTCCGCTTTGAAGATCTGGATGGAGGTGATGGCAAGGAGCGGAGGAGGAAGCGAGTTCCAGGTTCTCACCGCATTACCTGAGAACGATTGTGCCAACAGTTTTTCTCTTTTGAAGGAGGGGGGTTCAAGAAGGAACTTTTCCGCATTCCGAGAAGGTCTTGAGCCTCCAGACAGTTTGAGTTTATTCGCCAGATAGCAAGGGGAGGAAGAGTGCAGAGCTTTGTGGGTGATGTACACTGTTTTGTAGATAGCTCTAGCCTCAATGGGAAGCCATCGGAGAGAAGACAGGATAGGAGTGATGTGGTCACTTCGTTTGGACCCTGAAATATAGCGAGCTGCTGAATCGAGGACGGATTTGAGGGGGGAAAGGTGAGATTTGGGAAGGCCAGTCAGAAGAGAATTACAATATTCAAGTCTAGAGAGAACTAGCGATTGGACCAAGGTTTTTAGGTCATTCTCCGGGAAGAACCGACGAATCCCCCATAAAAGTCGCAGTTGATAACGTGCGCTCTTGGCGATGGAGTTGATGTGTGAGATGAGGTTGAGTCTTTTGTCAAGTATGACACCTAAGGATTTAGCGCAATCCACACTGATGGGCTTACTGTTGAGTAGATTTGATTGATCCATCCAGGCTTGAACAGGAGGCGGAGAGAGAGAACTAGATATGAGGAGGAATTCCGTTTTGGAGGGATTGAGAATGAGTAGGTGAACTAGCATCCAGTTGTGAATAGTGTTGAGAGTAGAGCTGAGTAGTGAGAGATCATGAGGGGAAGACACCTTGAGGTAGATTTGGGTGTCATCCGCATAGAGATGGTAGAGGATTCCAGATTTGCTTAGAAGGTTCCCTAATGGTTCCAGATAGAGATTGAACAGAGTGGGAGCAAGGATAGAACCTTGAGGGACGCCTTGTCCAAACAACAGTGGAGACGAGAGACTATTTGCAATCTTGATCATTTGGGATCTGCCTGTGAGGAAAGAGGCAAACCATTTGAGTACAGTGCCTTCCACGCCCATTCTCTGTTGAAGAATGTTAAGGAGGGTGTTGTGATTAACAGTGTCAAAAGCTGTAGAGAGGTCAAGAAGAATCAGAAGGCACGATGCCCCTGAATCGAGAATATGCAGCGCATCATCGATCACTTGCAGCAGGGTTGTTTCAGTGCTGGATGGCCACCCAGGGGTGGCAAAAGATATGCTGCAGCCCCTGGTAGGCCTTGGATGCACCTATGCCCTGGCTACCTAAGGTACACTGTACAGGGACTCACAAGAGTGACCCAATTCCCAATTGGTGATGTACCTAAAGTACATGGTGTGAATTTAGAGAGAGAACAGCAGGGCTGTGGGTCTGATTAGCAGGCCCACAGCCACATCTAAGTCGAAAACCAGTGAAGCAAAAAGCAAAAAGTGGGGTGACAATAGGAAAGCAGACCCTACTCTCCTACATACCTCCATCTCACTCAAACACATTTCCTGCATCCACAGAAGCAAAACTGGAGGTTGCTCATTCTCCTACATCGCACCAAAGACATGGAACAGCCTCCCTCAACACATCAGAGCCCCCTCCTCTTTTCTTATATGCCAACTTAGGGCTCCGTCCATCATCTCCTAGTGTTCGCTGTGTTCGCCCTAAGTTGGCTGGGTATGCCCAGACATGGGGACCTTGCTCCCTTTGCCACTGAATTCTAGCTAGCACGGCTGATGAGGGGTGTTACCCTGAAACCGGTCCCAGGATGCTGGTTTCCGGTCCAGAGAAGACGTGGCTTGGCAGTTCGGTCTGGACTGTCCCATGAGGGACAGGTTCAAAACAGAGTTGCTTATGGCTGGGTCTGAAATGGGGTCACGAAGTGAGCTAAAGAACGATGATGGATTCAACCCAGATCTGTGAATAGGGGGTTAGTGTCTGAAAGGTTTCAGCGATCCTTGCATCATCTCCTTGTGTTTTCTTTGTTTGCCGTAAGTTGGCAGGGTATGCCCAGACATGGGTCCCTTGCTCACTTTTCAATTGGGTTCAAGCTAGCTTAGATGATGAGGGGTGTTACGTAAAAACCTGTCCCAGGATGCGTGTTTCCGGTCCAGAGAAGACCTGGCTTGGCAGTTCAGGTTGGACTGTTTCCATGACGAAAAGGGTCAAGACTGATTTGCATATGGCTGGGTCTGAACAGGGGTGACAAAGTGAGCTAAAGAACCATGATGGATTCAACCCAAATCTGTGATTAGGGGTGAGTGTCTAAAAAGTTTCCGCACTCCACCCATCATCTCCTTGTGTTTGCTTTCTTCATATATTTAACTTGGGGACCACAAACCTAAACACCTGCTCAAGCGCCTGGATACCCTCTTGGGTGATTACTGTTCTATACAAATCAATATTTCTCACTGAGACCACAGATAACACGTTGCTTCTCAACCCTCAAATGGTTCAAAAAAATCTGTGGTTAATTTCCTTAGCAGCTCAAAGAACTGGTATTCAGGTTTTGATCATATCCAGACTGAACTATGGCAATGTGCTGTACTTGGGGGCTAATAAAACCTCAATACTTCGTTTACAGATGGTTAAAAATGCTGCGGCTCGGGTGCTCTTTCGTTTACCTCGGAAAGCATCGGTCACTCCACTGCTTCACTCCACTGCACTGGCTGAGGGTATCTAAGTGCAGCGTATTTCTTTAAAGCTAAACATGGCTTAGCACCTTGATACATTCAGGAGATGGGTACTCCTTACTCGCTCACTCTTACACTGAGATCTTCTAGCCAAGCGCGTGTTTCTATATCTAGATTTCATCACACCCACATGAAGGGCTGCTCTTTTGCTTATCTAGGTCCTAAAGTGTAGAACTCTCTGTGGACCAATCCCAGGAACTGCAACTCTCTATTCACCTTTCGTAAAAACCTGAAAATGGCTTTTTTAATGTCCGGTCCCGGGAATGCCTATCTGCTGCTACCTTGTGCTGGGAAACCCCTCAGGGTAGCTGTGTGCACTATACATCTTAGAAATAAATAAATATATCATATCATATCTTGCTAGAATTGCCAGAGCATTTAATGTTCGTATAGAGGTTGCAGCAGTGGCAGAAAAACGTTTTCCAATGTTGTGGAGCTTTCTACTTTCTCTAGCTAGAGGAGCAGCACATGATGCTGTTGGTTTTCTGGACAGTCTTAGAGTGGCATGTGTAACAACAAAATCTGCTCAAGAGTGGCCAAGTAGACATATTGGGGCATTATCTGGCGCTTTATATATTCTATCCAATTGTGGAATCACAGCCGCAGTTGTCGCCGGTGTTTTCATAATCTTAAGAACTTCCTCCCAAATATGATCTATCATATGGGTTGGTTTGACCGTCGTTCTAGCAGGTTATTTGAAATAATATAGAAAGCAATCATGTTTTTTTGTTGCCCCTGTAAATCAAACCTTTTTGAAGCCCTTTCGATGAGGCGATGAAAACCAACTATGCCATATGCTGGAGAATTCACTCCTGGAAGAGTGGTGTCATCCATGGTGGTAGCCACATACGGATCCCATTCAGGGTCTGAACACTGAGGGGTGTTTGGTAATCGTCCCTCTTCCTGATTATCACCCTTTCAAGTGATTGTGGTGAAATGGATTGAGGCGGTGTTGGTGACAACTGTGGCAAAGATACTTGAGCAGGTTGAAAGAACTGTACTGAAGAAGGAGGTGTAGTAGGCCTCACCTGAGGTAGATAACAAAGTGCATATAATGTAAATAGGTCAGTGGGTTACTACTTCTGTAAGAGATCTGCTTTTGTTACTTGTCGTTTATAAGTCAAAATCCTAATATAGAACATTGAGCTATTAACTGTCATCAAAGAGCTGCATGCAAACTGCAAGGTATATGTTAGATCTATATGTTTTTGCCCAGTCTTTCGTTATCCTAATCCTGCCAAAAGGGTTCATTTGGGTAGAAAACAATTCTTATTATTAAAGAGAACCCCTGGCAACGTTATGTTTCGAATTCAGAATTTGTGCTTTTCCAGAATAAGGACGTTTAAACTATATTGCTTACCAGTATCAATGACATGTCACTCCTACACTACACCTTGTAGTCCTGTCTGATGTAACATTTCCTACACACTGATTTACACACTTTTGATTGTCTCTGGGCAATGTGTGTGTGATGTAAAGTGCTCTGACGCCTTACACTGGTATGAGCGGTGCTATAAAACTAAATGAATCTGAGAGACAGTGGTTATGGAGACTTGAGGGGCACTGTTAAAGGGTGCTTGAGAAGGAAACCGCGGCAGAGGTGGTCATTGGGGGGGCGCTAACATTGTCGCACAGGGCGTCACCAGTGTTAAAGCCGGCCCTGTTCCCACCCTTAGTCAGTAGGGTTTACTGTAAGAATGCTAAGCTCGGCGATATAATTTCGGCCGCTAACCAAGCTTAGCTATAATTATCGCTATAGCTTGGTAATATGCCCCTTAACTTTCCCGTGCCTAACACAAATGAACATGTCCGTCGGTATCGTAACTGGCGCTCATGTTAAGCGCTCTCTGATACCTTCGGGTCAAGTTCGCGCCATAGAAAACTAAAAAAAAAAAAAAAAAGTACTGCTAGCCCTGACACTTATCTCATCGTCCTGATAAGATCTCTCAGTTCCTCGGTACAGGAAGGCAGGCGTGAAGGCCCGAGCAGCTGCGAGTCAAAAGTGGCCGGTAATAGCAACCTTGTGGTGTGATAGTGTTAGGCAGGAAGGACAGGGCGCTGTTTGTGGCTACTGACTTTTTCCATTTCCCCTCTGATCGCCTCTCTAGTTTTAATTTAGTTTATGTCATTCTGGTTTGCAAGCAGCTATGGAACATATTCCGACTTAGAGGTGCACTCCCAGACTCCTTTGCCACATTAAAAGCAAAAGATTGTGCTCCACACATTGTAACAAACAATACAACAAGAAACACGGTTTATATTACAACTGATAAGTCCTTCTTGGAGTAACCTGAGAGTAATTGCTCGCTGAGCCCACTGGCTTATAGCGAAGGCCATTGAAATTTGGGATTGAGTGGCTGCAGTTTTACCGTGAACATATGAACTTAATGCATCTGATATAAACCCATCACGGGACAATATTTATTGCTTTTGAAAATGATACCAAGGCTCCTTAATGACGGCAACCAAGATGGCTTCCTGAATTGTCTTGCTGTACTACCAGCCCTGTCAGTCTGTTTCACCCACTCTGATTAATGCAAAAGAATCAGAGATAATTGACCAATTGGATGAAGACGTCATATGATTTTACACAGTCCAATTGAAAGCCATGCCAGGCCCTCTTTTTACATGATTCTAAGGCGCGTGCATTGATTTTGTGTCTAGTTCTTCATTTTGCACAAATACAAGAATGAATATTGATCTGAATTACCCGTGAATATTCAAACCAGAGTGATGGCGACTCCTGTGTTTGGAAGCCACATATTCCTTTTATTTCCAAATGAGTTTGAAGATTCACCTAAGACCAAATAGAGTCCAAACACATCGCAGGCGAGCTCAGTGACTATGAAGCGCCTAATGACGCCATGTTAGGGAACATTGATATCGTAATGGGGCACAACGATACCTGGAAATGACTCAGTGTTACCACAGCAGGGCGAGGGCGCATTAAATAGACTTCAATGACATCATAAAAGGGATCCATTGCATCACATCATGATTCAATGTTCTCTTAGTAGAGCTGGGTTCCATCAAGGATCAATTACATCACTAAAGGAATTAATAGGATCACATTATCGGTCAATGTTCTCACAGTAGGAATGCATCTTGACATTTATTCGATCAACTATTTGATTAGCCATGCCATAAAAGGATTTAATTGCGTTACATCAGGGTTTAACATTCTCATTGCAGCCAATACATTTGGTATCAAAGGCATCACAAAAGAACTTAGTGTCATCCCATACAGGTCCAGTGTTCTCATTGTAGGGCTGGATCGCATCAATGTATTGTAATGTATTGTAGTGTAATTGCATTCTATATATCGCTTACTACCGCTGACAAGGCGTCAAAATGCTTTTCAGGCGAGTAGCACGCTACTCCGGAATCCATAAAGGATTAGTGTTAAATTAGTATAGTGAAATATGAAAGTAATTTGAGTGGTGGATATGTTAGTCAGTTATTTGGATTCAGAAGGATAGCAGAGGGATAGAAGAGGGAAAAAGGTTTGCATTTATATAGCGCTTGTTACCCCTGATGGGGTGTTGAAGCACTTTTTTGGCGAGTAGTAAGCTACTACTCGGGAACCCATAAGGATTAGTGGTGAAATAGTATAGCGAAATATGAAAGTAATTTGAGTGGTGGATATTAGTCAGTTATTTGGATTGAGTAGGATAGCTGAGGGATAGAAGAGGGAAAAAGGTTTGCATTTATATCACAAAAGCATTTAAATGAATCAAATGAGGGTGCAATTTCCTCAACACAGAGCTCGCTCAATTTGAGTATTTTATTTTCCCCTTGTTTGATATAGCTTCTAATTTTAAGGTAGAACCTGGGCAGAAAATGTGCTGCTCTGCAAGCCATGTTGTATTGGAGTATGTACTTGAAGACCCCTCCACTCTCCGCCCATATTTGTCATTGGTGTGTGTCATTGTCCTTCGTAAATTGCTGGCTTACAATTAATTATTAGGCTTGTTAGTCCCTCCTTAGTACCGCCCTGTCTTCCTTTGTAACCTGCCATGAGGACTGGCCTTTTTACTTTGGTTGTTACATGGTACGTCTTCTTTAGTCTGTAAGCACTATTTTCTTTAATGAGTTTCTCTTACTGCAGGAGGGCAGGAGGGTCTCTCGTGCATAGTTGTAACCATCGGCTTGTTTATTTAACTCGTAGCAAACGGGGATCTCTTCATGGGCCATTGGAGACAGAAGGGGGCAACTCAGCGATGCCTTAAAGCATTTGGAATGCAATAGGTCTCTCATTTGCGGCAGTTTAAGCTTCTGGCAGTTTGCTATTAGATATTACTCGTAAATCCCTTTGTGAATAGCAAACAATCGTGAACTTACACAAAAGTGTAAGTTTACCTTTATGAATCAGGCCCTGAGATTTTAAGACAGACTGCTCCATTTTTGTTGTGTTTTATCAAAGGTCGACCCAATCTAAAACTGCACAGGCTATCTGAACAATTATGGGGATTGGTGGCCCCAAGGCATGATCACAGAAATGTTTTTCGGCCAGTAGATGAATACATCTTTTAAGAGTCACTCATCAAGGAAACTAGAGTTACAAAAAAAGGCCCAAGAGGTGCCAGGTTCTAGACCCAGTGCAGTCAAGGGAGTAGCCAGAAAATTAAAATACCCCCTACTTTGAACCAAAGCTTCGATAGCACCAAGCAGGTGAGTATGAATCGACATAGAAGAGCTCCCTTGTCACATCCATTCAAGCATTTATCCATCATCATTTCACCCTTGACCCTTGATCTACCTACTGATAGCAACCAGTCTGTCACCAATCCATTCTTTCATCCCTCATTCACCTTTTACACATCCATCATCTATGCATGCATCCATCCATCCATCCATCCACCCATGATTTGATTTACTCATCTATCAATAAAGCCTTTCAGCCATCAATTGTTCCTTTTGTCCATCCATCCATTCATCCATCCATCAATCTTCCATCCACTCAGACTTTCATTTTCTTTCCCATCCATCCATCCTCTCATATTTCTATTTCCTGTGACATCCTTTCATCCACCCATCCATCCATCCTCTCAGATTTCCAGTTAGTCTGCCAGCCATCCCTCGAAGATTTCCATTTACTCTGCCATCCTTTCATCCACCCATCTGCACGTACCTTCGCTCACTCATCCACCCACCCAGCCACACATTCTCTCACTCAAACATCTACACAATCCTTCACCCACTCAGAGACCCATCCTCTCACACACTCATCCACCCATCCTTTCATGCATCAATCCTTTCACACAGTTTTTCCTGAAACATCACATCTGCCTCTATTTGCCTGCGCCTTCCAATGGTAGACCCAATACATGCCCCCGTACCACTGCCTTCATGGCCTCCACTCAGTGGCCCTACATGTCACAGAGTCCCAATTGTGCTCTAGGTAGCCTGTCAAGGCCTGAGCCAATGTTTCCAGATATGCACTATCCATGAGGATGCCAGGGGGCAGCACCAGTTTGTCCCCCTCATCACCTCACCCCGCCATAGAAAACGTAGTACTGTCGGGCATGGTCACCGAGACACCTACCCAGCTCCCCAGGTGCACCGCCTACTTCGAGGGTTGGTTTGGAAATCCGGTAACAAGCATGCAACCTAACCAGCTGTCAGTATTGTGTGTTAAAGAGTGGCAAGTGTATTCATGTTTTTGAGGGTGCAGTGCCCTCCAGCTATCTGGCAAACTCAAATTGTGCATGACCTACATAAGTGATTTACTCGTACGGGGCTGCAACTCCAAGCAGGGTGGGTGGTGATCAACACTACCATCTACAATGCTATTAATGCCAACCCCCCCCCCCCACACACACACAGCATATAGGAAAGTCATTACTGCCCTGGAGTAGATCCTGCATCTCAACCAAACAATGCTCATCGTCTGTGTTGGGGCATAGGTATTCAGAATAGTAGAGGGCTACCCATTTAAGGTACCCTGCACTAGCACATAGTAGCCCTCCACATTTGCCACAATGTATGTATGTTGAAAAGACACTCCTGGAGCCAACCATAATGCCACCCCTCAGGTGTAAGAAGATTATGTGGCTGAAAAGAGCTGTCCCATCCATTTTTTGCGTTTCACTACCTCATCAGCCACAGGGTGCGTTTCCTGCAGACAAGCCATGTGTGTCTTTGTGCATCGCAGGAGGTAATGGACTCAGTAATGCTTAGTATCATCCTCAAGACCCCAAGCATTCCAAAACATAACATCGGGGTTCATGTATGACCATTTGTGCCTTCCCTCACCCAAGTGTGTGAGGTGACAGAAGCCTGTCCCCTCCTCCCTGTCTCTGGATGCAATGAAGGACAAAGTGCAGCAATTCAAATCTAACAAACCCGTCAAAACACAATAACAAACGAAACATTGAACCATCCGTCCAGGATTCTCGGTAGGCCAGACCCCATCTGCGACGCACTGACTGCCATTTAGACGTCAATAGCAAGGACTGGGTCTACCTCTGCCAGCCGAGGGGTGCAGAGACATCCACAAGCAACAGTCCCAGCTGCACGCTTCCCACTCCACTTCAAGTCGGTTCAAAACTTTATTCGATTCAAACAAAGAATCATAAAAGTATACATTTAAAAAAAACCATGATTACAATTTTAAAACAACCATCTATAATTTACACATTAAAAATTAAAACATAAACTGATACATTCCACAGATCATTTGTCAAAATAAAGGCATACAAACAGTAGGGCTCATACTAATCGCCCTAAGTCAACGAGTATTATTACATACAATAGTTATAATTAAGTGACCCTCATACAACAACAAGTAAATACAGGTTCCCACAGCAATATATTAGTCTAAGGCCAAATTAGCCATACCGTTTCCTAATCTGCAGTGACACTCGTATAAAATTTAACATGGCGGAACATACTCCAGGAGATGATAGCGATAATAAGTAATCAAAACCTTCTTTATAATTACATGGTTGCCGCCCCTTCAGGATAGGCTTAATAAATCTAAACCTTGGTTCCTGATATAAAGAACAAAAGAGGACAACATGTATGGTGTTCTGACTAACTCTGTTATTGCATGGGCAAGGGGGCAGCCTCTCACACCAACCCCCTTGTTTTGGAAAGGCAAAAAGAAAGTGAAGAATGTTTAGCCTAAACCTTGTGAGATAAAACCGCCATTGTTCATGGGTTATAAAAGTTAAATAAAACTGGTGCTGTAGTTTATCCACACAAACTGTTGGCCTGACCGGACATAGTGTGTTCAAGGATTTCCGGTAACTTGTTTTAATTTGGGCTTTAATGTCTCCGTGGATATTTTCAGGGTTGTCATAAACATGACCCAAACCTATTTTATGCAACATATCACTGACATATGACAACCAAGGAATCTGCTTTGCATTGTCAAGACTCTTACAGTCTAGGAGAATATCTCTAGAAAGCTGGAGGTCCTCAGATAGCCATATTTTACCCCATAGTAATAAAGGCGAGAGACGAATGGTATCAGTCACATAACTCATTCCCATTTCGTCATGGCAGAAACTATTTGATGTACCCGATGGAATTGACAATACGCGTTTTAAAAATTTGTTTTCCATGACCTGTATCGTGGCAGGGCTTTCAATCCCCCATACCCCTGCCCCATAAGTGGCCACAGATAGACATTTAGATCTATACAGGGTTTTTAGGTGTGCCACCGGTTTTTGACCCAGCTTACCACAAAAACGAAACAGGCCCTCTATGGAACGACTGGCACTCTGAGCTCGAGCCTTCATTAATGGGGCCCAGCTCAGTTTGTTATAAAAAAGATTTCCCAGGTAATTAAAGTTATCTACCTTTTCAATGGTAAAATCATTTACCATGAGCTTCCTGGATTTTGACCCTTTTGGACCACAGACCATTGCAAAAGATTTTGCAAAATTTACCTTCAGGTCCAGGTCCAGCATGAAGGTATTAAAGGCATCAAGACAGATCTGCATACTATTTCCTGTAAGGGTCATTAGTACAGTGTCGTCGGCATAAGAAAGCATGGGAATACTCTTACTGTTTACCTTTGGAATATCACAGCAGTGATATAACAAATACTTCTCCAGGCCGTTTGTATATACTAAGAACAAAAAAGGCGCTAAAATGCAACCTTGTCGCACACCCTCGGTTGAGGGAATAGATTTTGTTTTTTCCCCCCCTGGACCGAACCTTATAGCCACAGTTGTTGCTGAATGCAATCTACGGAGCAATGTAACCAGAGGTTCCTCAAAGCCCATGTCATCCATCATTTGCCACAGCTTGCTTCTACAAACAGTGTCAAAAGCACTTGACAAGTCCATGAAGGCAAGGTGGATGGAGGAATTCTTTGCCTTCATGTACTTGCCAATAATTAGTGCCAAGTTCAGACACTGTTCGACCGTCCCCTTTCCTCTTCTGAATCTGTATTGGGAGTTCACAATAAGTCCCACAGAATCTGCCCATGTTTCCAATCTAGCCAGGATAACCCTTCCCAATAATTTGCATGATGCATCAATTAATGATATAGGGCGATAGCATCGGGGATCACACCTATCACCCTTCTTAAAAATCGGAACGACCACTGCTTCCTTCCATGATGCAGGGATACGGCCAATAACAACTGCCCTAAACACATTCAGCAACAATGGTGCCCATACATCAATATTATGCCTAAAAAAGTCCAGAGGCACAGCATCCGGACCAGGAGCTTTTAATAGTATGCCTTTCCTCAAGGCCTCCTCCACCTCTTGCAATGTAAGCGAGGAGCTTAGAGAAAAAGCTGTGGATGAAACCACCAACTCCCCAGTGTCATCCAGCAAGCCCAGAGGTGATATTGCATTTGGGTTAAAGATTTTTCCAAAATGGCCTTCCCACGATTCACCAGTAATCTGCATCACTATATTATCTTTACTATCGCTCATAAAAAGGGGACGATTCACTACTTCCCAAAAAAGCCTAAGAGGCCTTCTCTAGGTCTTCCCAGGCAAGGTTTTTTAGCTCCTGCTTTCTTTTTCTAATAGCCTCTTTATAGGCCATTCTAGTCGTTCTGACCAACTCTTTATTCCTTGGTTTTTGTTGTAGTGCCATTTTTAGGGATTTGTGCAACGCAGAGCACACGGCATCTAACCATCTAAAAACCTTTGGGTTGTTTTTCCCAATTGGTCTCATAAGTTGCTCGGCCACATGCCCACATAAGATTTCAAAATTCCTAATGACCTTTTCAGGGTCGGATGTTGGCGCTAAACATGACTCAAATTCAGAGCTATGGGTGTTTAAGATCTCTGCCTCTAAACCTACAGCATCTATTTTCCCCCACTTCAAAATGACACCTTGGTTCCTGTTGTATTTTATGGGTTGCTCCCAAACTGGATGTTTTGTGATAACAGGACAACACAAAGATAACATTAGGGGGTTGTGATCACTTGCAGCATTTGCAATTACCTCAAGCTTGTCAACATAATGGAAGTAGCTACTAGACACAATGGCAAAATCAATGACACTCATCGAACCTCTAGTCCCCTGAAAGGTTGGTATTGGTGATAAATTAGGGGCAACCCAAGGCTCCACTATGCATAGATCATTTAGAACAATGATGTTATTTAGTGCATTCCCCTGTGGTGTATGCTTAAAGTGTATCAGGGGTTGTTCATTTAGATCCTCCAAACCACACACATTTGAGCCACCAAATTTACACAGCGAACAGTTGAAGTCACCAACCCAAATGACGAATAATAGAGGCCGGTCACTACGTGCCTTACATATTACTTCCTCCAGGCTCATAATTATGGATATCTCATTATCATCAAAAACATTGTGGTACCAATTGATCAGTAACAGCGGCTCAGGGAACAGATTTTCTAACAAAAGCAATTGATACCATGGAGTATCCACTATCTTAGAAGTTACCAAATTGTTCAATTTAAGGGAAATTGCTGTCATTATCCCGCCCCTTGCCCTCCCTGCTGGTGATGGCACCGCCAGAACATTAAACGGTTGAAAGCCATCTATGTCCTGGGCCGATCGGCTCCATGTCTCCTGAAAACATAGGATATCATGACCGCCCACATAATCCAACCAGGCCTCATCCTCTAATCTACCTGCAAGACCTGCGATATTCCATGAGATTAGGCGCAGCCTTGGTTCCCCCAAATTGTCTCCCACAAGTTCTGGTCGAGTTGCCAAAACTTGTCCTAAAGCAGATAAATTCGGCTCACATTCTGAAGTAATAGGAACCTCTGACTCTAATGGATTAATAATCTGTGCTTCACAGGCTGAGACATCTTCCACAGAGGTATCCCTCCATTTTACACCCTCATTCTCCCTCGACTTCAAATCCAACTCTCCTCTAAGGAATACATTTTCCCTTTGGCTGACTGATGGTCAATCTAACCCCTCCATTCCCACTAGTGGATCAAAACGGTTTCTTAGGGGAATATTATTACTTGGAATCCACCCTAGATATTCCTCTCCCGGGGGATAGAATAGATTGGATAGTGGTATGTCCCAGTAGTCCCTGGGATTATTAGTGTAAAGATGATTATTATCAGCCAAAGGTTGTTGTGGATTTGGGTACAAGGGTTGGAAAAAAGAGTTATCATTCTTACTGTGGTATCTTTGGGCAGCCGGGTTCGGGGTAAAATTCCGTCCATATATTGGATCAGGTCTATGCATCAAAGAAGGATGCTTGGTGGACATGGGTTGATGAAAAGGGGTATCATGCTCGCTGTAATATCTATGTACAGCCTGATTCCGGGTTGTATTAGTTCTATATGGTACATCAGATCTATGCTTCATTGGGGGGTGGTTCTTAGATAACGTTAGCGGATTGTTTAGGGGCGTCATCAGAGCTTCTGGGTAGAAGAAACTCAGGTTCCGCGTTGAGATGCCTCCCTCGCATCTCCCGGGAAACCAGTCACTGATATACGTGACCAGTCTATGGTCTTTGAAATTGACTATTATCACGTCCCCTTCAATATCCTTGGGTCGTGAGCCTACCCAGTTGCATCGTCTCACTGAAACTATGTCTCCATTTAGGTGCGGGGGGAGTGGTCTATTCTTACGCAGCCCATGGATGACTTTGTTTTTAAGACTAAAATTATATTCTATATTTCCAACTGACATTGCCGGAACACCTGTAAGAATAATGACATAGTTTAAGGATTCCGGGGGTAAGTCTACTACAGTACTAGGTTTAGTTGTAGTTATATTGGTAGCCTTTCTAGGGAAATCCTTTGTGTTTTGGCCTCTTTTTGGTACACTTATATGGGCTTTTTCTTTGTCTATTTTATCAGTGACTGTGGCAGTTTTAAAGCCCACTAATTCATTTGATTTTTTAGCAGCTGGTGTGTTGTTGGTTGAGGTTGTATCCGGTTGTTACCTAGGTGGGTATTTGGAATGCTGTTTAGCTGCAGAAGGTTAGAAGAAAGGGGAGGTAGTGTCCAAATTGGCGCTGGGTAGGACAACGTAATCATGTGTATCAAAAAAGAAGAACCCAGTCGCTTTTTGTTTCTGCTGCTTATTTTATTTTGAGCAGATTACATCCTACGTTTTTTAAAATTTCGTGGGTGTTATATTTTGTTTATACCGTGGTTACAAGTTGCGTCACTTGGATCAACCAGTGTAATAGTCCGAGAGGTTATTTTGTCAAACACCAGAAACTAATTTTTATATACAGATTTATACAAATAACATTTAAACAAACAATTTGAAGACAAAACTATACATTGATGTACATGTTTACAATTAATTACATATACTGTACAACGAATTGAAATTGAACCCTACTAACAATATTTACTGCCAGACCCTTACTGTATGACTTGAATGTATTTGGGGACTTGTGATGCCAGGGCATGCCTTTTTCTCAAATATTTGTTTGGGAATTCAAAACATACAATTAGTAACCCTTAGCGCATTAAATGTTCATATGTTGAAGTGAACAAACAAAGAATGAACAAGCCGACGCGTTTCCAAGCCTGTGTCTGGTTCAGCAGGCTTTTCTTCAGGGCTTTAGTGCTTGTTAGTTGGGTGCCTATAAAAATCAGGGGGACATACGTTTTAGAATGGGACCTTACAGTTGCATCTGTTCTGCATGTGAAAATATTTGCACTTAAAATGACCTTTGGTCTTGCTTGGAACTCCCGGTTTATCGGTGGTTCTGCAAGGGTAAGAGGCACTAATTATCCCTGTTATCTGTATTTCTGTAAACAACTATCTGCCACGGTGATTCAAAATACCACAGGACTTATGTTTGTACAAACTCTTCGTCGTGTTGGGTTGGGGAGTCTATTTTTCTGGCAGGATCTGATCCGTTTTCTCCCCCAGACCTTTTGACTCTTTCAATTAGAGGTAGTATTTGTGCTTTTAGGATGCGTTCAATATCCTCTAAAAGCCCTTTATAGTTAGGTGCAAGTTTTGAAGTAACAGTTGGATGCCCTATAGAATCTGCCTTCCCTGCATCTTTAATTGTCTTGTGTGGGGAGAACATGTTGCTAGTAGCCATGGGGAGAAATCTATCCAACTTTTTCACTCCTCCCTTTCTTCTCTTCTTCCTCGGCGGGGAGCGAAAAGAGCTATTAGTTCTCCTAGTAAGAGGTTTTTTGGACTTTTTATCAGATACAATAATCGATTGTGAGTCTAAAGCTAAAGGTGTAAACACAGGAGAAGGTACGTTTATATTGTGAAGGGGAACCACATCAATAGGTAGAGGTGTGCTAAGGTCAATTAGAGAATTAGATATTTGAGTTGACTCAATAGTATTAGAATCAGAAAGAGCTATAATAGCGTCTGGAGCTGATTGGGTCTCTTGAAATATTAGTGGTATATTTTCAGTGCTGAAAAAATCAGCATCAGTTTCTTTATGTGTAGCTAAGTCTGATAAAGTACATGTGTCAACCTTTTGAAAAGCAGGGAGTGGTTGTTTTTTAAGAAGTTCAACAGAGAAGCGGCGCTCGGCGCGCCTCTCTGCCAGCGTGATCTCTCTATCAACCTCACTTTTAACTCTAGCAAAATATTTATCCAATGGACCAAGAATAGATACTCCTACACTGTTAGGTAAAGGGTTCAAATCCGATGAGGACATCTTAGGTATGGGGAAGTCCTTAAGAGATGTAAATTACAATTCCCAATAAACGCGTTCATATGATACAAAGCATGTATTGCACAACTTACGTTAGTGTAAGAAGGTAAATGGCTGTGTACAATGTTAGGGTACGATACCACTGACCCGATGTCCAAATGTCAAGGGGGTGGCCCAGCCCGGCCTCCTTCGGCCCCGGACGGCCACAGACGGTCCCGCCCTTGTCCCGGGCTTCTCCCGGGACGCTCCCGCACGCTCCCGCGCCGCGGGGTTTACACTTTACTTAAATACGTGGCCTGTAGGAGTGGAGGCGGGGCGAGGCTAGCAGGGAGAGTGGCCAGGTGACGGGAGGCGCGGGGAACCGGGACTTCTGGGAAATGAAGTCCGGACCAGAGCGCTCGCAGCCCAGCTAGCAAACAATTCACCCACAAACACAGTCCAGGTGTCCCTTAGGGAGGAGCAGCGCAGCGGGACCCGCGGAGCGGGTACCACAAGTTGTAGAGTCAAGTAACAGCTGCAAGGGCCAGCAGCAGCAACCAACACGAGCGATGAGGTGTCCCAATGAAAAAGCAGCTTCCAAGCACCTTTTCTAATGTGGCGGCGGGGCGGGGCTAGCAGGGAGAGCGGCCAGGTGACGGGAGGCGCGGGGAACCGGGACTTCTGGGAAACGAAGTCCGGACCCCAAGCGCTCGCAGCCCAGCTAGCAAACAATTCGCCCACAAACACAGTCCAGGTGTCCCTTAGGGAGGAGCAGCGCAGCGGGACCCGCGGGTACCGCAAGTTGTAGAGTCAAGTAACAGCTGCAAGGGCCAGCAGCAGCAACCAACACGAGCGATGAGGTGTCCACTTCAAGTCCTTGGTGGTAAATTAAGGCAGTGCTTGCCCCAAGCACCTTTCACCACAGTGTTATGAAAACAAGATTCTGGAAGTGGTTAAATGTGAATGTCTGTGCACATTTTCTGGGTGGAATATTGTTATAGTGGTGATGTGTTATGTTGAGTTTAGTGGCACTGTTTTTTGTGCTGCACTATTGCAATGTGATTTCCTTGTGTTGAACTGTGATTATTGTGCCCTATTTTTATTGTTTTGTTGTGATATGCTATGTTATGTTTTAACTCTGTGTGTTATGTTGCTTACAATATAGTTTTGTATCATGGTGTGTTGCTTACTTTAGATACTTTGACATATTATGCTCAATTTCCAGTCAAAAGGGACCCATGCCTGGAATGTTCCTGTAATATCCAATCATGTACCACTATCTAAGGAACTAAAATAGCACTGCTGCAGCTTTTGTACTATTGAAGACAACAACCAACTCAAAACTGGGGAAGAGACTGTATCTTAACTTAGCTCTCACAATGCTCACTCTATGTGATAGGGCCCATTGTTTTTACATGCAGATTTCTTGACGTCATTCACATTTAAGCGCTGCTTTGCCATCCACCCACTTCCATGTTACTCTCTGATTTCTATTGCCACCCCCTCCCCGCCTGCCACCTCCCAGCGTCAGTCCTACCTGTCGCAGGCATGTTGTAGAGGGAGTTGTCCTCCATAGTGACACTGGCAGCTGCAGGCTGCTTATGTGATGGCATATGCATGGCGTCCTTCGTCAACGGGTCCTTCCCCATCTGCACACACAGGTAACAAAAGGTGAGTATACAACATACATTACATTTGTATTGTATTTGCTATTTATATAGTGCTTTCCTAATCCTTTTGAGGTCCTAAATGCTACTGTATTGCATTGGCACTTATACATCGCTTTCTTGCCACTCATAAGAGTCAAAGTCTTACTGTTTGTTTTGGGTATTTCTATAGCGCTTTACTACCTCTTGCAAGGCTCAAAGAGCTGTAGCATTGTATAAGTAGTTATATAGCACTTTCCTACGCACTGCAAGGCTTAAAGAGCTGGAGTACTGTAAAAGTAGTTATATAGCACGTTCCTACCCAGTGCAAGGTCAAAAGAGCGTTAGTACTGTATCAGTAGTTATATAGCACGTGTGTACCCATTGCAAGGCCCAAAGAGCTGTGGTACTGTAGAAGTAGTCATATAGCACGTTCGTACCCATTGCAAGGCCCAATAAGCTGTAGTACTGAATAAGTAGTTATATGGCACTTTCCTACCTATTGCAAGGCCCAAAGAGCTGTAGTACTGTAGAAGTGGCTATATGGCACTTTCCTATCCATTGCGAGGCCCAAAGAGCTGTGGTACTGTATAATTAGTTATATAGCACGTTCATACCCATTGCAAGGCCCAATTAGCTGTAGCACTGTATAAGTAGTTATATGGCACTTTCCTACCCATTGCGAGGCCCAAAGAGCTGTAGTACTGTATCAGTAGTTATATAGCACGTTCATACCCGCTGCAGGGCCTAATAAGCTGTAGTACTGTAGAAGTAGTTATATGGCACTTTCCTACCCATTGCAAAACCCAAAGAGCTGTGGTACTGTCGAAGTAGTTATATAGCACGTTCATATCCATTGCAAGGCCCAATTAGCTGTAGCACTGTATAAGTAGTTATATGGCACTTTCCTACCCATTGCGAGGCCCAAAGAGCTGTAGTACTGTATCAGTAGTTATATAGCACGTTCATACCCGCTGCAGGGCCCAATAAGCTGTAGTACTGTAGAAGTAGTTATATAGCACTTTCCTACCCATTGCAAGGCCCAAAGAGCTGTAGTACTGTAGAAGTAGTTATATAGCACGCTCCTACCCATTGTAAGGCCCAACAAACTGAAGTATTGTATAAGTAGTTATATAGCACGTTCCTACGCATTGCAAGGCCCAAAGAGCTATAGTATTGTATAAGTATTTATATGGCATTTTCCTATCCATGATATATAGTACACATGCTTATTACCAACATTGTATTCCTAGGCTCCAGGCACCCACCTTGAAGGCCAGTTCGCACAGCTGACCAGTCCAGGCAGCCTGCTCAGTGCTCTCTGCAGCCAGCAGGTACATCCGGTCCGTGGTCTCCAGCAGGAAAGCGCTGGTGCCCCGGGGGCTGCTCTCAGCGTTGGCTTCGGACACCCGCACACAGTCACTAAGCCTGATCACTTTCTTGTTCTCCGACTTCTTCTTCTCAGGTGGATTGGAGCCCTCGACAAGCTCAAGGCGGGCAATGGAGCAGATACTGTTTCCATACAGGAGGGCCCAGACTTTCTTCCACTTCTGAAGGAAGAGGCAGAAAAAGAGTTGAATGAGACATTAAGAGAGCCCAGAAGTGGCACAATGCACTGATAGAGAGATCTTTCCGGAGACAAAAAAGGCACGAGACCATGTGCACAAGATCACTAAAACTGACAAGCTTATAGCTGGTTATATGTGAAAATATTGTTAGCAAAAACGTTTTTTGACAGACATGTCAGGCTAGATCACACAACATTTTTTACTGGTACTATTTCATTTTTCTGGTGGTAAAATATGGCAGTGCTTGCTCCAAAAAACTTTCCCTGCTGTATTAAGAATACAGGATTCTGGAGGTGGTGATGTGTGACAATAACATTTGTGGATATTTGTTGTGTGGCATTTTGTTGTTGTGATTATGTTCTCTGTTGGTTTTTGTGCTGCTGTGTATTTGTGCTGCATTATTGCGATGTGAATTTGTTGTATTGTATTGCATTTGTGGGTTGGCTACTGCTTTGACTTATTAGTTGCGGTGTGCGCTGTTATATTTTAACTGTATTCATTTCTGCATGCTGTGGAATAATGTTCTGTCGTTCATTTTAGATGTGCCTTCAGATGCTGTACATTTTCAGGCAAAAACAGCCCAAACCTTGAAAGTTCCTGTTAGAAGCAACCATTTACCACTTGCTAAGGTGTGAAAATAGCTTTGCTGCAGCTTTTCAACTACTTAAGATACTGGTCAGCCGGGCCAGTGCTTAATTTGAGCCGGTGGTTTCCGGTGCTCGGCACCGGCCCTTAATTGCCAGCACGGCGCTTATGACACTTTGCCACATGGTGACACTGTCTGCCTAATTTAGTTATGAGCTCAACAACAGCTGTTTATTAATTCAATTTACATTAATACCTGCCTGCCTCCCAAGTCATTCTTGTAGCTTTGAGGGCCTGGAATAGTATCAATTGTCACACTTGTAAGAGTGTGATGGTTAGTTATTGTGTTGGCAGTGTCATTGTTAGAGCTGGCAGGGGCAACAGATGGTGAAAGCTCTAGTGTCCTCCTGAACAGGGCCCTAGCACAGAGGTCTTCAAACTTTTCTAGGTTGAGCCCCCCCAGTTGAATTTTTTTAGATGTTGGCCCCCCCACCACCTGACAGAAATTTCTGGAATCTGGTACACTACATAATCGACTGCCACGTGCATATCACGGGCCATATTTGGCAAATAATGTTTAACACAATAAGAGTGTTCAGTAAACTGCAGTTTGTCAATGGGTGTGGTGAAATGACAGAGGCTTATTACACAGCTCAAAACACAATTTTCCAAGATAAAATGTGCGCAAATTCTTTTTACTAGGATGTTTTGTTTTATACATGACCTAGATTAGTAATAACACCACCAACATAAATGTGTGGACCCGTTTTGATCTAAAATTGCATAAAACTCAACATTTCTCTGCAAATAGTAATAGACTCTCTCACATCAATCACATTAAAAAGAAATGAAACAAAACAGTATTTACAAGAATCTGTTTAGGAATTATTCCAGGCTATCAGGGCAAAAACAGAGCTGCCTCTATCAAGGGTACCCATGAAAGACTGGATTGCAGTGCATGTAAATATGTCCTTTTGCAATTTAGGACGAAAACCTTGATGGGGCACAACATGCCCATACTTGTGTACAGGGGCGCAACTAGACACGAACTTCGGGGGGCTAACACTCCCATCCAGGGCTGGCCCTAGCACTGGTCGCATATAGTGCAACGGTCTGTTTTGGCGCCCCTCCCCCATTTCCTCCTTCTCCATTTTTTATAGTGCTACTCATAGTTTACCCACACTCAGTTCCTTGATCTGCATGGTACACATTCTTTGTAGCAGGCACATTAAACCTCTGCGCTGTGTGAGTGCATGGTGATCAGAGTGAGTGCAAGGTGATCAGAGTGAGTGCATGGTGATGAGAGTGAGTGCAGGGTGAATGGTGTGAGTGCATGGTGATCAGTGTGAGTACATTGTGATCAGTGTGAGTGCATTGTGATCAGTGTGAGTGCATTGTGATCAGTGTGAGTGTATTGTGATCAGTGTGAGTGCAGGGTGAGCGCTGTGAGTGCAGGGTGAATGGTGTGAGTGCATGGTGATTAGTGTGAGTGCATTGTGATCAGTGTGAGTGCATTGTGATCAGTGTGCGTGCATTGTGATCAGTGTGAGTGCATTGTGATCAGTGTGAGTCCAGGGTGAATGGTGCGAGTGCAAGGTGATCAGTGTGCGTGCATTGTGATCAGTGTGAGTGCATTGTGAGCGCTGTGAGTGCAGGGTGAATGGTGTGAGTGCATGGTGATTAGTGTGAGTGCATTGTGATCAGTGTGAGTGCATTGTGAGCGCTGTGAGTGCAGGGTGAATGGTGTGAGTGCAGGGTGATTAGTGTGAGTGCATTCTGATCAGTGTGAGTGCATTGTGATCGCTGTGAGTGCAGGGTGAATGGTGTGAGTGCATGGTGATCAGTGTGAGTGCATTGTGATCGCTGTGAGTGCAGGGTGAATGGTGTGAGTGCATGGTGATCAGTGTGAGTGCATTGTGATCAGTGTGAGTGCATTGTGATCAGTGTGAGTGTATTGTGATCGCTGTGAGTGCATTGTGATCACTGTGAGCGCAGGGTGAATGGTGTGAGTGCATGGTGATCAGTGTAAGTGCATTGTGATCGATGTGAGTGCAGGGTGAGAGGGTGAATGGTGTGAGTGCATGGTGATCAGTGTGAGTGCATGGTGATCAGTGTGAGTGCATTGTGATCACTGTGAGTGCATTGTGAGCATGAAAGTGAAGGGCGAGAATGAGGAGTGAGTTGTCTGAATGCAGGGTGCATTCCCAGACACTTGAACTAACACAGCTGGTTATTGACGGCTGCGTAGGGTTTCAGATATGTTAAACTATTGCTTTTATGGCATTAACCAGGGATCAGGGTGGAGGAAATAAATGTGCTGATCTTGCAACAAACTTCCAGTTTTATGGTTAGGGTTGCCCGGTCATTGTTTATTTTTGTACCAACTGGGCCATCAAAATAGTCACCTAAAGCTGCATTGTCAGCACTTGTCTGTGCATACTTTGAGCAGCACATAGAAATAGTAGTACTTTTCATTGTGTTCTACGGCTGCCTGAATGGTCCATGACTGATAATAAAATGGAACAAAGACAGAAAAGTCACGTTACAAATGCATACATACTGATTTATTTATAGGTGTATTTGGTGTCAAGACAAGCAATTTGCAGGCTGTTTAAAAAACACATGGCTGGCTGGCATTTTTCTTTTGGTAACTTGAAGCCCTGTGGGCGTTGCAGCGCCTGCCTGTGTAAATTTAAAAAGAAACTTTGTCTCCTTTCTGCTAACAGCTTCCTCCCAGGACGGGGTTAAACTGGTAGAGCTGAAATGCTTCAGCTGCTTTGGGAGGCAGGATGTCTCCTTTGCTAAAACTGAAAGCAAGGAACAGAGTTCATTTCAGCTGCAGGGAGGCAAGGAGTCTCCTCTGCAATGAAATCGAACACAAAGGAAGAGGACTGTCTGTTCATTTGCTTTCGTTTTTAGCAGAGACCCTTCCTCCCACTGCAGCTGAAGCATCCCAGCTCTACCAATTAACCCCCTCCTGGGAAGGTTAACTGTTCACTCTGTACATGACAAAAGCGCAAGTTGTGCCTTATCTATTTCCCCTCCCCCCCTCCTCCAGCTCTCAGCAAGGTTGCCAGATTAGGCTATTTCCCGCACAATTGGGCGACTTTTTTCCCAGTTGTGCGCGAAAAACCCATGCCTGGCGGGGGCTAGTTTTTGGGCTACATTTGGGTTCTTGTACGCAACAAACTGGCTTGGGCGGGCGCCCACAATCACACACACCTCTCAAATCTGAGCGCTTCGCGCACAGTCACTAACTCACTACTTATTGGAGCCTGGAGGTCCGATGATTGATGGGCCTGCCTCTGTGCAGGCACATGATGACCCCGCCCACCCCTAGAGCAGAAGGCAGCCATAGAGGTCTGGCATCCATCAATGATTGTGGCCTGCCAATGTGGGGGTCCCCCAGGGCCGTCATTCGTGTAGCGCGCAAAAACGCTACCAATGACGGCCCTGGGCAGCAGTTGTTGGTCAGCCTCCGCTGACGTGAGCACGCTCCCTTTTGGCACGGGCCCCGGGGCGGCGGACTGTGATTGAGGACGGCCCGGGCTGCTTGCTGGAGAGGAGCGGAGGTCGGGAGGAGGACTCGTGAGTCGTGACACTCGTCGTGTGTCACACTGCTGCCGGCCGCTGCCGGCCGCTGCCGCCCACCCAGGCCACACACCACAGTCAACTTGCGGCAGCGCCCAGGCCCAGACCCAGCCCCAGCCCTTGAAGAGCACAAGACACGGTGACGCACTGACTCGGCAAAGGTAGGCGAACTGAAGCCGACTCCAGCCTCGGCCCCAGGACAGGCCCAGCGGCCCAGCCCCCAGCAGGCCCATACTTATTTATTTTATTTTATTTTATTTATGCATTTTTATATAGCGCGGACTTTACCCGAAGGCATCAGAGCGCTTCACAATAGGATCAGTAATGATACATGAGGAGAAAATTACAAGTGAACAAATTACAAAAGCAGACGTTAAGTTACATGAGGTAAAAGTGACAATTGTGAGCAAACAAAATACATGAGGTAGCAAACAGTGCATTACAGGAGGAAAAAGTGACAAGTGTGCAGGTTACAAGAGAAAACAAAGTACAATTAGAGGTATAATACTGCAATATATGCTAGACACTCAGGCACAAGAACAAACGTTACGTAGGCAATGGTGGCACTTGTGCAAGTATCAAAAGCAAACAAAATGTAAGAGGTAGCAAACAGTGTGTTACAAGAGAAAAGTGCAGTGTTCATGTTCCAAAAGAGTACCAAACACAGGTACAAGGATAATACTGCAATAAATGGCAAATACTCCAACCACAAGAACACACTGGGAAGGCACTTCCATAGTTATGGAGAATAGACTCTTGCCAGCGCCACAAGTTACGAGTTGTAATATCACACAATATCTCACTTGCCCCTTGTTTTCTCCTGGTTGCATTTGGTGCCACAATTTGATGCAAAGCCAGGTCACACTAGGTTAGTAAACCTGGCTTCCTATCAAATCCCAGGGTGTGTTTTTTTCCCACCGTTGCCGTCCCATTACGCTCCTTTGCATACATTAACAGGAAGTTGCTGTTCGGCTATGCAAAGAGTTTATGGCAATGCGCTTGACTTATTTTAGCGCCATACTGCACCTCGACGCTTCTTTGTGTACTGCTTTACATTGCGAAACATCGCAGTATCTTAAATGAATGTCCTTGTTAAAGAATAGTACATCTGGGCCCCTGTGGTTGAACTCCTATTATAAACAGTTTTTCTGTGCCATCAGTCATACACTAATTGTGTTTAGCATGACTCACCGACAGTTGTTATGAATGTTATGTAGGTATAAACCATTGTTATGTAATGTAATATTACGTAGTGACTTTTAGAACTGCTGTCTTTCCTCTTGCCATGAGGGCTACTAATTGAAGAGTTAAAGAATGTAGTTGTGTCGCTCCAGCAATCAGACTTCGAAGATTAGCACTAAAAGCCCCTCTCTAGCTGATACATGCCCCATGGCATGTTTGCTTTTTTGAGAGTATGCACCCATTCCCCATGTATTCTGCATAAGCGAGTTCACACTTTCACTCAGATCTGAGACCAAGTCATTACGTTTTACAGACTTTATTAAAATACAATTTAGAGGGAGCAGTAAATTGCACAGAACACTATTTTTGCCTTGCTTATTCTTTGTTTTCTACTATTGTATTCTGAGCGGTGCCTGTTTCACATGACAAAGTCACAGTAAGGACTGGTCTTAAAATTGAGTAGCATTAAGGCAGGTGCCCAGTTAACGCCCTCCCACCCACCATCTGTATATTGAATACAATGTATATTTGTCCTTAAAAAAAATTCTGATGATAATTTGTTTATAATTTCAGATTTGCTAATTTGGGCTGGTTTTTGGGCTGGAACGGGTCTTATTGGGCTTATTTTGGGCTTATATTTGAGTGGCTTTGGGCTTGGGCCGGGTCTAAAAATCTGGCAATACTGGTGAAGACTTGCACGCCTCGGGACAGTAAAAAGACTCTGAAAGGGAAGATGCTAGTGTGGAGTGGGCACCCCTCCTGAGATGGTGTCGCGCCCCCTGGGGGGGCGCGCCCTACAGATTGAAGAACTCTGCCCTAGCACTATCTTTTTTTTTTACCATTTAAGCACTGGCGAGCCCAAAAATGCAGCAGAGACCGTGTCTTAACTTGGCTTTCCCAGTGCTCACTTTATATGAATCAGCACATCATTCTCGTTCCAGTGAGCGCAGAGTTTCTTTTAATTTAGGACATAATACATTTGTCAGATGATATTTTGGTTATATTTTGACCCAATACCCTCATAACTATTTTGGTGAAGCTGGTTTATGAGAACGCTCAACATTAGACCAAGCACCAAGAGAAGGCGAGGCTTGCAGAGTCAGCACACTGTTTCATACTTGTTTTTGGAAAAAAGCAGTCAAGCTTGAGAAATGGATATATGTAGGCCCTGGATCAGGTTGGTTAGCAGCTTTAAAAAAAAATCTCTTTCAACCTTTGTATCGCCTGTTCAGAGAACGAATGTGAAAATCAGGAAATTGGTGTAACCATTTGATAAGGCGTGCTTTTAATAATGCTGGCTTAACCTCACTTCTTAGGGTTCCAGTAACAATTCAAGGAATATCTGCTTTAGCTCAACGTTTGGCAGAGGTTTTAATGTGGCAGAAAGAGTGGCTTTTAGTACCCGAAACGTAATTGTGGAAAAGCCATATACATGTAACAGGAGCTAATGAAAATATCTAAACATCTAAATTACTCAGTCGCAGCATTTAGCAGGCAATGTCAATCAATCAATCAGGGGGATTGTAAAGCGCGCTACTCACCTGGGAGGGTCTCAAGGTGCTGGGAGGGGAGGGGGCGGTAAGCAGCTCCGTTCGGTCGAAGAGCCAGGTCTTGAGTGTCATCCTGAAGATGTTCAGAGGGGGCCGCATCTGATGTTGATTGGGAGTTCGTTCAGGTCTTGGCCGCGATGTAGGAGAATGCTCTTCCACCTGTTCTGGCTCTTTGGATGCACGGGGTTTCGGCGAGGGCGGCTGATCGGAGTTTACTCTTGGATACGTGGAAAGATATTCTCTTGTTGAGGTATTGGGGTCCGGTGTTGTGGATGCATTTGTAAGCCTGGATGAGTATCTTGAAAGTTACTCTCTTTTCAACGGGTGTCAGTGGAGGTTCTGCAGTTGGTGGGTGATGTGTTCGTGTCGAGGTATGCCGAGGACAAGTCTGGCTGCAGTGGTCTGTATGGTCATGGCTCAATTTAGACAAAATCATGGCTCAATTTAGACAAAATCGTGGCTCAATTTAGACAAAATCGTGGCTCAATTTAGACAAAATCAAACAGCTGAGCACCTGAGCTAAGATGTATGTCCTAGCTGTATCACAAGACTTTATTGTATATCTATATTAGTCTGGTGAGTGATAAACTGGAATGTCTCCGCACATTGTACTGTAGTAATATTATGCCTTCCATGTCTATCAGCCATGGCGATCTTCTGCATCTGTTTGGTCTTTCTTTTCTTTCCATGTATTTGTACACAGGACCACTAGTGACCCAGACTCAGGAGATGGCTAGTACAAGGGAGGTGGGAAGCAGCTGGGGTCGTTGTTTAGAAAGTACATGTTTTCGGGGATTTTCTAAGCATTAGCTGGCACAGAGTATGGCATAGAGAATCATCTTCTATAATGAGGTTAAATATGTGAACAGGCCAAACCTGCGACACCAGGGTTGACAAAATCTCCAGACGTTAATTTCTGTAGGTGAAAGCTATTATGCACAATAGCGGAGGGCTTTGCAGGGGGTTGTTCTGGTAAGGTTCAGGGCCGCATGACAGCATGAGATGTTTACAGCCTTATATACAACAGTCTTACCCATGACCAGAACATTGTCATGAACCTTCTCATCCTTCTTTCTATGGCGAGGCTGCTCTGTTTCATTCCTACGACTTCTCCTCTTCTCTATCACCAAGCTGAGATATGTGCCTTAGCTCACTACTGTCATTACCCTTGAGGTGGAAGACTCCCCTTTCTTGACCAGAGATAAGTCACATCTGTTCAGTGAGCCACTGTGTTCCTCTTCTGTTTCTCAATGATCCATGAAAGGTAAGAATTCCATCTGGTAACAAATTAAAATCCACATGATGCAGACGGTTCCATTGAACTGTGGGTATCACTGCCCTGGTACTGCCTAACACAGAGTCTAACCTCCGATGGACCTGCCCTTATCAGATATGCAGTAAACTGAACGGATACTGCTACTGGTTCTTATTTGGTACTGATTATTAAGTGCCTTTCTTACCTGGATACAAAGAGGCATTTAACGAAGGGTTCTATGGCTTTTTAAAATGTCAATTACCCTACCTGTTGTAGCAATGCCTTCTGACTCCCTCCTGGCGACTGCACCCCTTGGCTTGCTCATCAAATGCAAAGCCCTGAGTAAGTCGTAGGATGGCTGAAGAATTTGTTATTAGCTATTGGGTCAAAACTCCTGAATCATGCAACTGAAACATTCTAAGTGAATGGGATGCGTACCAATACATAGTTCAGAATGAAAGAAGACAAGAAACCTTTAGTTACAGCCAGGACCCACTTGATTATGGACAATAATAAAATATTGGATTTGCTGTTGCTGCTTGTCTTAAACTATTCCTGATAATGGGTGAGGCTCTGTGTACAAAGAAGTACGTTAAAGAGTGGTGTCGAAAAGAACTGTGGAATTGTAGAATTTGGGAATGTGCGACGCATTCCTCCTCACTGACTGTGGCGACCTCCTGAATTGGTCTCATGGCTGAAATTGAAGCAAAGAAAGCCTTCTTTGAACTAAGGCCATGCCTCATGAAACCAAATGGCTGATAAAGCTAACATTTGACGCTTATGTACGCAGAGACATAGTGACAGGCCTTAACTCCTTATGGGTTTTTATTACTCAGGAGAGGTGTTTGTTGACTAGGTTTAAAGTAGTACTTATTATTAGGGCTACGTAAGCAAAGACGGTCAGAAACAACAACCCCCTCCCTTAGAAATAGGCTGTAAGTTAAAATTAATATGGACATTGATCGTTTTTGCAGCTGCTATGACAGAGCTAGAAATAAGTGTTTCTCTGTTATTGGGTCACCTTGAGTGTAGGGCTTGTAGGCCCGCCAAGTGTACTTATTGTTGTTCTAAAGCCAGTTAGTTAGTTACTCTGTGGATAAAATCCTGCTAAAAGCAGCCAAATAGAGATCCAAATTCAGAGAGCCAAGAGATTTAAAGTAAGACGCTCAGAATGTATTATATGGTGGATATGCTCCCTTCCTACTAGCTTGGACTTTTATCATGAATATTATTTGTAAAGACAGTAGATCATTTGAAGTCACTTAAATGATGAAATTCCTTCTAAGTTTATATTTTAATATATTTCATGATGATATTCATGCTGTGATAGATTTATGGTTTGTGATAAACCGAAATAAACGTATTTTTAATAATTGATTTTGACTGGCGTAATATTTTGGATTTTTTTACTCGACACATAGTTCCATTCTACTATCTGTGGGGCAATATATCCACCTTGAGGTTGTCTTAGAAGGTCCAATGGGATGTATGATATAACAACGCAACCTATTACAACACATACTTTTCAATGCGGTTTTTTACAACACAACTTCCATTACAACGCATGCCATTACAACGCAAGCCATTACAATGCAGGTACCATTACACCGTAAATTACTATTCTAATGCTTACCTCAGGGAAGGTGCTGGTCAGTGAGGCATATGTGTTGTAATGGCATGCGTTGTAATAGCATGCCTTGTAATGGAACTTGCGTTGTATTGGCTGCCTTGTAAAGGCATTGCATTGTAATGCCGGCGTTGTAATGGATGTTTCCCTGTGTGATCTGATTAATAAGCAGGCAATATTGTCAATGACTTTTAATGCCAAAGAATTACAAAAAAAGGCTACTGCCTCCAGGAGCAAGCACCTCTTTCAAAGTGCTTAGATCGTCTGTGGATCTAGTGGAATCCCCTTAGCAGAGAAGATGTGCATAAACATATTTGATCATGGTTGTTGAATTCACATTTGGTTTATCCATCTTCAGATTCAGGGTAAAACCACCTTTCTGGCATAATGTGCAGACTTTCCTTCAAAGCGTGGCTATATTCCTCCTTGTCCTTCCCAAACACAAGCATATAACCGCTTTAAATAAAGCAGTAATTGATAGGGCAAGTGAGCTTTCCCATCACTTCTTGGAAGATTTTAATGGTGGACGATGTGTCAAAATGTAGATGTTATTCTCACAGTATATGGCCAATTGACTCAGTTCATTCCACAGTCATCAAAGCACTCTCCTGGGATCTGGTAGGGAGCACTCAATGTAAATGGTGAGCTGAAGGTCAAAGTTTTCACTGAGCCAGGCAATGAAGCCTTTCTATCTATTGATATTGACTTATGTGAATGAGATAAATGAGTCCTCAATGTCATTGCCTAAAACGTTGCCAAAAAAGGACCGTAGTGAATTCTTCTGTGTAGTTTTTGCATGTTACCCTTAGATAGTTCTTATCATTCTGGAGTTATCTTTTCAACACCTGACCCAACATCTGCAAGTCCAGCAGGTCTACTAGAGTGGGTCCTGGGTTGAGGTGACCAGACCTTGAGAACTAAAAACCGGGACGTTTTGAAAAAATAGAAGTACTACAATTTCTCATCCACCGAATGGCGCAGAATGACAGCTCTCATCAACAAAGGATCACAGAAGATGCATTAAGAAAATAAATAAAATGTAATTTCTACTTCAAACATCATACCTAAAAATTACATTGCTTTCTTAAAACAGCTGTCGGGACATGAGCCAAAATTGCTGAAATCTGCCGGGCAGCTGGTGAAAATACGGGACTGTCCAGGCGAATCCGGAATGTCTGGTCACCGTATCCTGGGTACAGCTTCTCTTGTAATAATTTATGGATCTGACCTGCCATAGGATGGTAGTTCGCAGGGGTGGTGCACACATAGCCAAATCATTTACAATAGCACACCTCTCCCAGAGAAAATGAAAGCCATTGATAGGCAAAGGATCTTCAACAGGTCTCATACAAATCTTTGCCGAAACCTCCGGTAGGTCCATTATACAGCCAGCATGACAGTCGGGTAGACCAGCTGGATGTGCTGTTATGTAACCATCCCTCATAACCAGTTGTCAGTTCATGCTGGAACAGCAGAGAGTATGACAGAAGATGGTATGTAGGTTTCCAGCATTTTGTCCTGCCTGATAAGCTAAAAGGACTTCTCCTGAAAACAGATTGACCCTAGTCATGTATCTCCATTTAACACGGAAGGATCCTTCCTCCTTCCCTAAATCCTTTCCTTCCTCTTCCCAACTCCAAACTCAGGGATATATTTACAAGGGAATAGCGCCACCAGAACGTAACTTTTAGCGACGTTCTAGTCGCGCTTTACCCTTCTCCATATTTAATAAGCTGTGTTAAGCCACTTTTTTAGGCTTAACTCCACCTTGTGAATACAGCCCCTTTACACGCATTGCTTAGCGTGAAAGGGGTGGGCAATGGGTGTGGCTGTGGGCATTCCACCACAACACCCCCTGCCTTTTGATGCTGCCCCAGATTTACAAGGAGGTGTACATCTGAGACAGCGCCAAAAACTAATGCCATGCAAGAGCAGGCTTTAGAATGGTCAAACAAGAAGAAATACTTTCATTTCTCCTCGTTTTTGCTTTCTGCAGCACACATAGAAAGAGCAAAACGCCATTATTGACTGTTTATGTGCAGGAAGTTGTCATTAACCAACAGCAATGTCGGCATCACACTCACAGTGTGTTTGAAAGTGTAGGCCCTTTTCAGGACATGAGCTCTCAGTCACACTGTTTGTGTGACAGCTGCTCTTTCATTTAGCAGGAAATGAAACAGGAAGTGAAAGACACATAACAGAGCATCGCAAGGATAGGGAAGTTCAAAGCACCCAAAGTGGGACATGTGTAGTCACTCAGTGAAAGGTAATTAAATAAAGTCTTGAATGCTGTTAGTGTGTGTGCCTATGTGTATATTCACGGTACAAAAGGGGGTGGTGATGGACGGAGCATCTGAATCAATCAAACACTCACACCCAGTCAAAAGATCTGGGTTTAATCCATCACCGTTCTTTAGCCCACTCTGCCACCCCAGTTCAGACATGGCTATATGCAAATCAGTCTGACCCTGTGCCTCATGGGAACAGTCCAGCCCGAACTGCCAAGCCATGTCTTCCCTGGACCGGAAACAAGCTTCCGAGGACCGGTTTCTGGCATTCCAGCCGTCTTCAGCCCGGCTTGCTTGAATCCAGTGGCAAAGTGAGCAAGGGACTCACGTCTGAGCATACCCTGCCACACTTATGGCGGCCAAAAGCGGTACAAAAGGGGGTGGTGATGGACGGAGCATCTGAATCAATCAAACACTCACACCCAGTCAAAAGATCTGGGTTTAAACCATCACCGTTCTTTAGCCCACTCTGCCACCCCAGTTCAGACATGGCTATATGCAAATCAGTCTGACCCTGTGCCTCATGGGAACAGTCCAGCCCGAACTGCCAAGCCATGTCTTCCCTGGACCGGAAACAAGCTTCCGAGGACCGGTTTCTGGCATTCCAGCCGTCTTCAGCCCGGCTTGCTTGAATCCAGTGGCAAAGTGAGCAAGGGACTCACGTCTGAGCATACCCTGCCACACTTATGGCAGCCAGAAGCGGTACAAAAGGGGGTGGTGATGGATATGTGTATATTCATGCATGTGAGTGTGTTGGCTCTGGTATATTGATGAAAATTCCTTTCATGCTACGAGCATCCATACCATGATGGTGCCCACCTCAGATAAACTACTCGTCCGTGCATCCTAGTAATTCTTGGCCTACCGTGGGCATCCAAGGAATGATAGTGCTGAACCCTGGTATAATGTTGGCCCAAGCCTAGTGGTAATTTTGTTAATCTTTTGGCCATATATGGCATCTGATAGCTGTACATGGATTTGCAAGCCAGACTCCATCTATCTGTGGCAGTGGTGTATATGAGTACTTTATGAAAATGATGTTGAGGTTTGGACATTAACAATATGTATTGAAATATGAAAATTGTGTATATCAGGATAGCAATTTTGACAAGTTGTGTTTTTGTGTGAATGGAATCCATTCTTCCATAATGCTAAGTTACCATTTTTTTTTTAATTTGAGCAGAATTTATACCAAAAAACATTTCAATAGAATAAAACCAAAACGCTTCAATCATCAGCTATGATTAATATGGATTACATATTACAAAGTGGGGGAAAATGTAAACCATAATTGAATGCAGGAGATCTCAAAAGCAGAAATTCATTACAAAGGTTCTCTAAGAATATAGTAAAGTGCATATACAAGTCTGGAGTTGAGAAATATTCATTACTATTGTTCCTTGCAAATATAATAAAGTACATAGATTGAATTTGTACAAAAACACATAATTTCAAAAGAGAAAAATCAAAATCTTTTCAATCATCAACCATGATTAATATGTATTACAAATCAGAAAAGAGGTGCAATTATTCATATATAATATGTACAATAAGTAACTATTATCTATAATCAAAGTGAAGCCTTCAAAAAAGAGCATAGGTAAAAGCGGAGATCTAGAAAGCAAAAAATCTATTATATCTAATCAAAGTAAATAACTTTGAAGAAGAAAATTTAGAGCATAGTTACATGCAGGAGATCTGAAAAGCAAAAGTTCATCACTAAGGTTCCTTAAAAATATAGTAAAGTGCATATACAGACTAGAGTATAATAATATTCATTACTACTGTTCCTTACAAATATGATTAAGTGTTTAATAGGACAAAATAGTGACTGGATACCAATATTCCTTATGGTCATATTACAAACAAGGATGCAAATCATCCCGATAATAAAGTGCAATAAGACAGAAATTATATGTTCAATCACACTAGATTGGGTCAACCATTTGAACCTATGACATGGTAGAGAACTACTTCGACCCAGCCCCTGAAGACATAAATCAAGATTCACCTTAAGAGGATCTCAAAATATGCTGCACCACAGTGCCCTGGTTTTCGATTAAATCGAAATACTGTCAGGAGGCATTGAATCTCTTTAAGCCCCTGACCCTCTTTGCGTAAGCTTCCTCGAATTGCTTCATTTGAATAGTTTTATCCAGCCATTCTTGATACATAGGGACCCTGCAGATTCCCCACAATTACAGATCCAGAGAGAGGGCTATAGTAAAAACAATTGACAAGAACCCCTGTCTTGATTTTGCTCAATTTGAAGATTGCCCATTTTTTAGAAGACCGAAAAGTACAAATCAGAAAATATCTGACAAAGGGGTACTTAAGGCACCGAAAACTGCCTCTGGTGAATTACCTTTGACAACACATGTTCTATGACTCGATAATACCCTAAATTAACCAAAATGATACATCAGTATTTTAAACTGGGGGAGCGCTGCACCGGGACACAATGGGCTCTTGTTAATGTCAAATCGCCAGACAAATTCCAGCAAAACATGAGTTTTAATGAATGAATTGACCCACTGAAGCATTTGTTGGCCCTCACAGCCCTCTGAAACCCCTACAATATGCAAATTGGAGTGGTGCAAATGATTTTCAAATTCCTCAATCTTATTTTCCAGCGAGGACTGTTGTTAATGAAACCGGCCCGTCGATTTCCTTGCACATCCTTGTACATCGTAACGAGCGGATCCTCCAGCTCATGAATCCAGAATTCAGCCTTTTTTATCAACTTTGGGAGCAGGATAATAGAAATCTCGATTTTAGACAGCCTGGCATGTAAGGCAGCAGTCTCGGACCCTAGAAAGGCCCTTAACTCCTTAATCCCTTCGAAAATGGGATTGTGTATATTTTTGACTTCCAATTGCATAGTGAGACTCTTAATGCCCTGCTGAAAAGCCTCGACCGCCAGTCCACCCACCTCACCATCTCCGGATCACCCCCCCGCGCGCGCCACTCCGGCTCTATTCGACTACAAGCACCAGAAACAGCCTCCTGAAGAGACAATAAAGACGTTTGCAGAGAATTAAGATTACCCGTTGAAGCCAAAGCAGGTACTAGAGAGAGAGGGGGAAGCCCAATTTACTGTGAGTCCTCCAAGACAACAGCCTGCTTTATGTTTTTCAAACATAGGATACTTCTTAAATGTTCCCATGCCCAAGCCCAGGCTTGATTCCGGCTCCAAAGAGGTCACTGCTGCATCTTCCCCAACCATCTGCTTAGAAATGAGAATCCCAGTATCCAGCAGATTTTTACCACCCTGCAGAGAATTAGAGCCTGCTGTTTCGAGATCAGAATGATCAGTGACATCTGGACATGTCAAATTGCCATCAAGGTTTGCACTACCTGAAGCCATCATTAACTCCTGTCGTAGCAAGGAAGTGCGGTTAGCCCACGAAGCTGCCTGTCCTCTGCGTTTGACCTTTTGTGCCAGAGCCGAGGCCTCTAAATTTGCGGAAGCGTCCGCTGCCTTAGAATGCTTTTGCATAGTCAACAGACTCCACTTTTGAGATGCTTCACAAGAAAACCAATGGAGTCAGAGAAGCTTTAGGAGACCTCCAACTACCAGAACCAAACCAGTGACCTGCAACCAGGTGGTAATCCCAGCACCTCTTAATGACCAAGATTAAACAGAAAGCAGTTACCACCGGGCTGGAAAGCCGGCAGTTTAGCTCTCTTTCCAATCTCCACCAACAGCTGGAAGTCCCAACCTGGCTCTCACTATGGTCCTCAGTGTCCCCAAGGAGGCTGGCAATAGTGGGTGGACGATTGCCTCCTCTGTGCACAGTGAGACGTCAAGGATCAGTGTGGATTATAGGTTGGCCCAGGCTACTCCTTTCTCATATGAGCCTGTTGATCAGAGCACAGTTTTCCCTCAGGGCTTGGAGAACCTAATAGGCCGCTATGGTCAATAGTGGCTGCTCTGTGCTATCAGCAAGCTGCCCAAGGCAAATGCAGAAAGAAGCCAATATTTCCAGCATGTCAATTACAGGCTGCGTCTTGATGGTGCAGTAGGTCAAAAGCAGGAAACCACATTGCTGCATGTGGCTGTAACTTCTGTGTTTCTCAGAACTTTGTGATCAGACCCGCGGGCTTCTCAAACCGAGCTGTGGGTCTAAATTACAAAAAAAATGCTGTGCCGATAACAGGCGTCAGGCGTGGCAATATCAGGACTGAAAAGCAGCAAACCACGCTACTCCAGCCTCCGGCTTCTCCATTTCCCAAATGGAGAAGCTGCATGGTGGCTACGCAGCTCCCTGATCATAAAGGAGGGGCGAGACTACAAGTGCTCAGCACCGGATCATATGGGATCCAGCCGCTGCTGTCCTGTGTGAAAATAATAAGTCACCATTTTTTATGAAATGTACATACTTTCATAAATTGGCAAGCTAACATTTGAGGATAAAATTATGGTAATGTCAAATATATATTGAAAGCAGACACTTGAGTGGCAATACTGCTCTCTGAAACTGCAATCTGAAATATTAGTGTAACCCTTGTCTGAATCTCTAAGGTCTCCATAAGCAAGTTCTTAACACACTGACCTATCTTAGCATCGGTTATAAGTGGGAAGTAGCTCTGAGACCCTTGGTACAGACCCCCTTTTCATACATGATGCACATTGCTAAACTCTGCTGTCATTCTAGTGCCTCAAGTGCCAAGGTGCTCTACAGAGTGCCTCATCGAATATACAACTAATAATGATAAAGGAATGAAGATTGGGCAGGATATCCTTTAGCTCATTGTCCTGCAATTGAATAGAAGTTATGTTTTCACATAAAAACACAAACACCCACGGTTCAACTGAACCCTTGCATGCGCCTTGAGATGGCTTTGGCAGCCCTCTGCAGCACTATAAGATTGTGTGTCATGCAGCTACCTGTTCATCTGCAGGCCTGGGGCTCACTTTTGCTAGGTGAGCTGGTCCAGATGCTGTCTTTCCCAGTAAGCAGGTCACTGGTACATCTAAAATGACGCACTTTTGCTAACCACACTTAGAAGTCTTTCCCCGCCTGGAGTTTTCACTGATGAAATATTTCAGTGATAGAAGCAAAGCACTCGTACTGGAATGCGCAGTGACAGAAGGGAAAAGGGACAATAGAAACATACCAAATGCCAAATATATAAATGCATGAATGCCTAAATATTGAGAGGAAAGTAAAATACACAACACTATGAATATGACCATGTGCACAAGTTGTGATAAGTAAATCACAACGTCCAGGTTTGTGACTGAGAAGATGAGTCCTTTAATCGACGAGTGGTTAAACACGCCCCAGAGTGCAAAAAACTAACCTTGGGCAGAGTGCTTCGCTCCGCCCACGGAGTGCACGTAGTGTTGCCTACTTCGCGATTCGCAAAGTAGGCGTAGTAGGCAACACTACGCACACCCGTGGACGGAGCGAAGTTGCCCACCACCCGCCTCCCTCCCGCCCTCTTCTACATTCCTAATTTAGTTTTAAAATAGTATAAAAATAAAATACAAGCACTTACCTGATAAGCGGCGTCCCGGGGCTCCATCTTCTATTTCACGCCGACTTCTTCCAACCAAATGCGCGTGCGCGGGCACCCGCGCATGCGCATTTCTTGCGAGGAATTCTGAAAACCCCACTACGCCCACTACGCCCACCGTTAAAAAAAACTAAACATTCAACGAACGTACTGGGGTTTCATAGGAGTAGAGAATCTGGTCAAGTGTGCAGGTTAATCCTGCATTCGTGTCTATTCCATTATAGGCACTTTAACCATGGTGCGACATCGCGCGACATCCAATCGCACAGCTTAGTTGCGCCGACCTCGGCAATTACTTCAAAATCATACTCCATTTGCATTCATCTGTTCATTCATTTTACTCGTTGTTTTTAGTTCAACATGCTTAAATTCCACTCGCGGAGTGATCATGCAATTTCCCAAATTTCTGGTGCTCTTATTGTGCCCATCCGGACCTCTCAAAAAGAACACAACTTAAGCATTTCTTCATTCAGGGCAGTATTTATTCATCATAAACCAATGCATTTCGTGCTTGGAGGCACTTCTTCAGGGGTCACTACAATCAATAAAAACAATCTTCAAATAATTAAATCACTATCATTCCAATACTGTTATGTTTCATTCTCAAGCGTTTCAAAAACAAAATGCGCTAAGCGGTCATTTTTGTATAAATAAACTCGCCCCTTCCTAAACCAGCGGCAGCATTCTCCATAAGCATAAATCATACAATTCACACCCCTCGTTCCCTTCTTCTCCTGAGACTGTTGAAATAAACGAGGAAGGACGAGGGTTGTAGCAGTATGCATGGAGTGAGGGATTTAAGCAGGAGGGAACGAGGGGAGTGAATTTTATGGTTTATGCTTATGGAGAATGCTGCCGCTGGTTTAGGAAGGGGCGAGTTTATTTATACAAAAATGACCGCTTAGCGCTTCGGTAAATACTGAATCCTACTGATTCGGTAATACTTACCTAATTATTTCCTACATAACATTTACCGATTCTAAAATACCGAATCAGTAAAATTCGGTATTTTAGAATCGGTAAATTAGGATTACCTACATCTGGCCCCTGATGTTTAAATTATGTATAACTCGGTATCGCATGTTTAAGCTGTCTGACCCGGTATGGATCACTATTCCTTCTACAGCTTTCATCCTCCAATTGCTTGCAATCACAGACAGCCTTTTCCCACTACACATCTGAAACCCTGCATAAAAATTGAACATGACGTACTTCTGCTTGATTCCTTCTCCTTACTTTTTCAGAGTGACCCTCTTCATACCTTCCGTCCTCTGCATACCTCCATTTCTGAGTATAGCCTCCTGTCAGTCTCATGTCTGCCAGCCTTAATCCTTCCTATTGTAATTCTGCTTCTGCAGTTGGTTGAAACTTCATTTCATAGATCACAACCTCTTCTCTTTAAAACGCTAAACCTCTAATCAAACATTACCTAATGTCTGTCAACCTATCTATCTCACCAACCATTCACCTGAAGCCACATAGCTCCCACTAATGATCACACCTACCTGGTATTAGTATATCACAAAGTAACTGGAGTAAATGTATGCATTTTTCCTTAACAGCGCATGACTAATCACAATAACCAACTATAACCACTAGATTAACCACCAACCTTGGGTTCTGGAGTAGCGTGCTGCTCGCCATAAAGCCCTTCAATGCATCATCAGGGGTAGAAAGCACTATATTAATACAATTAAAATTACAATAACTAGAGCAGCAACAATGCTGCCTGAGGCTGTAAAATCTGTATTGCGCTGTACTGCCTGAGATTGAGAGGTCATGTAGATTGTTTTATTTTTCCAACCTGCTTCTTCCAAGCAGATTCTGATTCCTAACATATCATATAATTGAGAATCTGCTTGGAAAGGGTAGCATGGAATCATTTAACCACGTCGGTGCTGGTGATGGTGTGGAGTAGTCCTCTTCCACGGTGGACGTGTGCCGTGAACGGCTCCATGCCGTCCCAGCACCACCCTTTGTTGGGAGTGCTGGTGGTCCCTCCACGAACCCCCCTGCAAAAGGCCTCCATTGGGGGTAGAAGCAGAAGTGCTTCCACTTTCACTCCCAGCCTCTCCAAAGGCGATCTGATGACGTCGACGCATACAATGCTCACCAATGTCATCAAAAGATGCCGGGAAACGCTGGAAGACATTTGCTTCCAGCACCTCGGAAGAACCAGGTGAGTTTCTTCTCCTGGGAGGGTTCAGGTACCAGGGGAAAGGAAAGAGTTTTTCCTTTCCCCCGGTGCCTCTTTGCAGTTCAGACCTGCTGTGCGATTGCGGGTAGGGCCAAGATTGCCCAGCAGGAATGCACCCATTAGGCTACCAGGGATTTTCTATTCTTTTGGGGGGCAGACCCTTGGGCAAGGTTGCTCCCCTTTATTGGGGCGCATATTATTTTTAGACCAATCTGGCTGCAATGGGGGCAGAAAGCCACTAGACACCAGGGATAATTTTATGAGCATGTTGGGGAGCGCACCCATGGGCAAGGATTGTTCCCCTTTATTGGGGATAATGTTTTGGCCATTTTCTGCATCTTCCCCCCGGGGGCAGATTGGCCATATTTTTTAGGCCCATCTGCCCACAAGGAAGGGCAGAAAACCACTCATCACCAAGGAGATGAATATTTGTATGTCTGGGAGCGACCTCTTGGGCAAAGGTGGCTCCCCTATATTGGGGCAATGTTTTGACCAGTTTCTGTCTTCCCTGGAGCAGATCAGCCATATTTTTAGGCCCATCGGCCCTAAGGGAGGGGGGGGTGCAGAAAGCCACTAGACACCAGAGAATTTTATATTTTTATATGTTGAGGAGCGACCAATTGAACAAAGGTCCGTCTCCTTTATTGGGGCAATGTTTTGGCTGCGTTCTACCCCCTTGGAGGTGTTTTATAACGTTAACTGTTTTATTTCTTGTCATCATTTGCAATCTTAATGGTTTTTTTCTCCATTTTAATCTAGCGCAAAGCTTTTTATTTCCTAGGTGGTGACTCCTGCTTGCAGTTTGGGTAGTTGCAAGTGTTTGCTAAGAAACGTTTTTTGTACTGTTGTCTTCAAATGAGTATCATTGCCCTGCATTAATGTGTTTTTTAATGATGTAATCAGAGCAGCATATTTATTTAGCTTCTGTTTTATTGTGTGTTAAATTCTCCTTGAATTTTGAAAGATATGTATTGTGCTGTCTTGTGTCTGATTTTCTTTTGTTTTTCCTTTCTAGTGGGATATCGTGTGCAGAGTAGGTGCAGGTGATCCTGAGTCTAGGGGGCCCATTAGGATGGCGGGTGGATCGCCCCCGCCAGGCTGGCGGTAGCCACCGCCAGGCTGGCGGTGGCGATCCGCCCGCCATCCTTGCTCTAAAGACCCCCGCCCCGCCATATTAGTATGGCGGGTGGACCGCGGCGGATGGTAAGACCGTCCGCCGCTTTTCCGCCCCAGTTGCTTGCGACCGGGGCGGAAAAGGTATAACATGGTGGCGATGTCTATCAGACACCGCCACCCATATTATGATGGGCAAATTTGAATGCCTTTCCGTGGCGGCAGCATGCGGAGAATCCCTGCGGGGGCCCGTTGCGGGCCCCCAGGGACTCCGGGAGGGTGGGGGGTGCACATGGGGGGTACCTATGGTACCCCCCAGCAGTTCCATGCACAGCATGGCAGGCACTGCAAAGCATGCTTTCCTGCCATTGTGGCGGGCGGTGCTGAGTGCACCACCCGCCACTATGGTAGGAATGCAGGATGCACCCGCCGCTGTGGCGGGCGCATCCTAATGCTGCCAACGGGACCCCCGCCCTTATGGCGGGCGGTCCCTAGTACGGTGAGGATCGCGTGCAGGCACAGTCCGCCTGCCATCCTAATGGGGGCCTAGGTGTCTCAGGCAAGTGCGTGGTATTGTTTTTGAGTATATAGCTTTTTGCATGCTTTGTATTGATTGACCTTTCCTTCCAGATTACTATATGCCCATACTTTTACTTTCTGTTTGATAATGCCACACTTTGTTTATTACTTATTTTACACAGTGTTGGTTGCTGTTGATGGCTCAGCGAGTTGTTGGTTTGCTTTTTTAATCTTCCTCTGCCCATAGTTCTGAGACTTACTCTATCTGAGGCAGAATAGGAAGTCCAAGATACCGGCAGTGAATTTTCTGTCCAAGAGGAATCATCTTATGATGAAAGCACTGTCATTGCGGAGAAAGTGCCTCTTTTAGAGGAGCACACTGAAATGCCAATAGTGAAGCAAGAGGAATTTGGATTACAGGCCTGGGCCGGAAGGCTTTCCTTTTTTTATAATTTTTTTAATTAAATTTTATGTCAGCAACAGCGTAAGACACAGTACACACAGGAAACACACAATCAATATTTCATATTTACATTAAAACAAAAACAAAAACAAAAACCCAACAAAAACAAAATGAAGAGCAATTCATCATTATACAATCATATCTTAAATTCATAGCCAATTAATAATCGGAGACCATAATTGCAGCCCTTGAGCTTTCCTCCTCAAGCCCTTGGTTTTATAAGCTGCAATCTCTAAATAATACGTTGATAATAGCCTAGTTTAACAGCTAATAAAATTTGGAGGCTCAGGATCAAGCCATTGGGATGTAATACATAAACAGAAAATAGCCATACAAATAAATATAAATCCTTACTCATTTAATGAATGTATATAATCTCCCCCTTCTTGCCGTCCCATGATCACCAATTCAGCTGATAGCTGTAAAGATATTCCTAATATCTGAAAAAATTGTTCCACGTCATTAACAAACTGAGACAGCTTAGGACAATAAAAGAACATATGGGGTGCGTCTGCGGCATGCAACCCGCAACGACTGCAACTATCCCCCGATTTGATTTCCATTTAGCCAATTTCTTTGGTGTATAGTATAAATCAAAAATTGACATATAATGTTGGCTGTTCAAAGGGCCGTTAAATAAAACTTTCATGGCTAAATCAAGTGTGTTTACTAAATTAATTCGCTCCACACCAAGTCTATCCTGCCATTTACTTTCCCAGCCCTCGATATCATCCTCCATTCCCTTTCATAAATATCTGATAAAGTGGTCCCATCCTTGCTCGAGATCTGATTGCTTCTGTAACCGCTATTTTGTCCAAAAGAATTTGCTTTTGCTTTATTTTTGCTTCAAAAAAACTACGCACTTGAAGATATTTAAAAAAATCATTACGGGTTAGCTGATATTTCCTCTGTAAAAACTCAAATGAAACCAGCTGATCCTTTCAGGGCCGGAAGGCTTTCCATTGGAAGTGCTGAATTCTGGGTTGTCCTAAACATGATACAGCCTGTGATGCCTGCCTTTAGTGGTGTAGCAGGGTGTAGGGTAAACACTGAAAATGTTTTGCCTATACATTTTGTTCAGTTGTTTATGGACGATATATGTTTGGATGAGATTGTTGACCAGACTAATTTGCATGCTGAACAGTATTTGAGGGATAACAGTGCCATACTTCAGCTCCACTCTAGAGCTACACAAAGGAATCCCACAAATCTGGATAAGGTCAAGACATTTCTGGGGTTTAACTCTGTTGATGGGCTTGATAAGAAAGCTGATGCTGTCTTCATATAGGTCTAACAGTCGCTTGATGGCAACTGTTGTTTTTCTACAACCATGAGTCGTTATCGATATTTGCTTCTGCTTCAGATTCTGCATTTTGTTGATAAATACTCAGCATTACCATGGGATCACCCTGATTGTGACCATCTCTTAAAGATTCGGCCTGTCGTTAATCCTTTTGTAGATATTTTTTCAGAGATCTATGTTCCAGTGAAATAAATAACTGTGGATGAGTCTTTGGTCCTGTTCAAAGGTTGATTTTTTTTAGGCAGTACATTCAAGAGGGTAGGTTATGGAATTAAGATGTATATGCTGTCTAAGAGTAGTACTAAATAAGTCTATATATACAGGGTGTACACTTGTAGGGATTCTTCTATTGACCCTCCTGGTAGTCTGTCCACTTTTGGAGTCAGTGAGAAAATTGTGTGGGAACTTGGTAGAGGACTTTTTAACAAAGGGCACCAATTATACATCAATAGCTTCTACAATGGTGTGCAATTGTTCAAGGAATTGCTCAAAGTGGACACTGTTGCATGCGGCACAATCCCCACTAACTACAAGGGTTACCCTATAGAACTTATTTGTAAATAGCTTCAGAGGGGACAGTGCAGTGCCTTGCGTTTTGAGGAACTGCTATCTGTCAAATTTTCAGACAGGAGAGATGTCCACATGCTGTCTACCATGCATGATGAAAGTACTTCACCTGTGTATATTTGGTTTCAGGGCGCTGACATGTGCAAACCTGTGTGCATTTAAGACTACAATAAGCCCATGGGTGATGTAGATAGAGTAAATCAGAGTGCTAGTCGTAAGTCATACATTTGGTATAAAAGGTTGGCTGTCCATTTGCTTAATTTGGCAACCTTCAATGCTTTTGTTCCATTCAAGGATTGTTCTCCAAATTCAAAGATGAGTTTAGTTCAGTTTCAGCAGTCTGTGATAGGCAGTCTTGTTGTACTGGAGTAGGCAAGTGTTCCCAGAGTTGGAGTGGTGGAGAATGTGGCTAGCCTGAAAGATCATGAACACATGAATTCCTCGGGTCTAAGAACACACATATGCCTGAACAATCAATCAATCAATCAATCACAGAATTTGTAAAGCGCACTACTTACCCGTGAGGGTCTCAAGGTGCTGCGGGTGGGGGGGAGGAGGCTGCTGCTACTGCTCGAAGAGACAGGTCTTGAGGAGCTTCCTGAAGGTGAGCAGGTCCTGCGCCTGCCGCAAGTGGGTGGGAAGGGTGTTCCAGGTCTTGGCAGCGAGGAAGGAGAAGGATCTGTCTCCGGAGGTGGTACGCTGGATTCGCGGGACGTCGGTGAGGGCGAGGCTGGCGGAGCGGAGCTGGCGGGCGGGGGTGTAGAAGTTGAGTCTGTTGTTCAGGTAGGCTGGTCCGGAGTTGTGGAGTGCTTTGTGGGTGTGGGTGAGGAGCTTGAAGGTGATCCTTTTGTTGGTAGGGAGCCAGTGAAGATCTCTGAGGTTGGGGGTGATGTGGTTGCGCCGGGGAAGGTTGAGGATCAGACGGGCCTTGGCGTTCTGGATGCGTTGTAGTCCCTGTAGGTGTTTTGTCGGGATCCCCGCGTAGAGTGCGTTGCCGTAGTCCAGCCGGCTGCTGAGGAGGGCTTGGGTCACCGTTCTTCTGGTTTTGATCGGGATCCACTTGTAGATCCTGCAAAGCATGTGGAGGGTGTTGTAGCAGGAGGAGGAGACGGCGCTGACCTGCTTGGCCATGGAGAGGGAGGAGTCGAGGATGACTCCCAAGTTGCGTGCGTGGTCCGTGGGTGTCGGTGCTGTTCCTAGCGTTGTCGGCCACCAGGAGTCGTCCAGGGCAGGCGGGGTGGGGCCGAGGATGTGCACTTCCGTCTTGTCTGAGTTCAGCTTCAGATGGCTGCTCCTCATCCACTCGGCGACGGCCTTCATTCCCTCGTGGAGGTTGGTTTTGGCGGTGTGTGGGTCCTTGGTGAGGGAGAGGATGAGCTGTGTGTCGTCGGCGTAAGAGATGATGTTCAGGTCATGTTGGCGGGCCACTTGAGCGAGGGGGGCCATGTAGATGTTGAACAGCGTCGGGCTGAGGGATGAGCCCTGGGGTATGCCGCAGATGAGGTTGGTAGCTTTGGAACAGTGGGGTGGGAGGCGGACCCTCTGGGTTCTGTCGGAGAGGAAGGAGGTGGTCCAGTCTAGGGCTTTTTCCCGGATTCCGGCTTCTTGGAGGTGTGTTCTTAGTGTGCGGTGGCATACCATGTCGAAGGCGGCTGACAGGTCCAAGAGACAACAATGATGATCTTGACGTGCTACTAAAAGGGTCCTTTAATTAGGACGTAATTCCATCACCCACCGAGATGTCATGCTTCATCATCTGGGATTCTCCTCTTGACGGGGAACCCTAGATCAGCCAAGCTGTTTGTGGCTCCCGGCAGACTCTAGAACTTTCCACCACAGCAATGTGAGGAAAATGTGATTTTTTTTTTTGCCAAAGATGGAGGTTTGCTTGGGATTCTGGGTTACACAGCCTGGTGGGAGCCATGCAAGGCACCCAATCATGGATTCCCCTAGGTATCTAACGTCAAAGAATGTACAGGTTTGCTAGGTTCCCTAGATGATGGCTGAACTTGGACCCAAAATCCACAACTGGGCACATAGGAAAAACAGGGTCTGTTTTCAGAGGAAATATGTGATGTGGTCATGTTGCATTTTTGACACTTTCCTGTCATGGACACTATGCCTACCCACACAAGTGAAGGACCATTTATGGGGGAACCTTGGAGAAATGCTGAGTAGAAGTTTGTGGCTCTTCAAAATTTGATTTTTCAGTCAAAGTTTGAGGTTTACAAGGGATTCTGAGTAACACAGCCTGGTGAGAGTCATGCAAGTCACTCCATCGTGCATTCCGCTAGGTGCGTAGTTTTGCAAATTTACAGGTGTGCTAGGTTTGCCAATGTGCCAGCTAAACTAGGGCCCAAAACTCAGAGTTAGGTACATTGAACAAAAAGGTCATTTTTAGTGGAAAAATGTAATGTGCCCACTTTGCATTTTGGACTGTTTCCTGTTGTGGGCACTAGGCCCTCTCACACAAGTGAGGTACGATTGTTATCAAAGGACTTGGGGGAATGCTGGGTGGAAGGAAGTTTGTGGCTCCTTGCAGGGAAATGTGTTTTTTAGTCTAAATTTTAAGTTTGCAAGGGATTCTGGGTAAAACAGCCTGATGAGAGTCACACAAGTCATCCGATCCTGGATTCCCCTAGATGTCTAATTTTCAAACACATACAGGTTTGCTAGGTGTCCTTAGGTGATGGCTGAGCTAGGGTCCAAAACCCACAGCAAGGCAAAAATGGGGCCAGGTTTCAGTGGAAAAGTGTGATGTGCCCATGTTATGTTTTGGGCCCTTTCTTTTTGCGGGCATGAGGCCTACCCACACAAGCGCTTTACCATTTTTATTGGGAGTCTTGTGGGAAAACAGAATAGTTGAACAAGTGTTATTACCAATTGTATTTCTCTGCATTTGTGCCTTCGAAATGTAAAACAATGTGTAAGAAAGAAGACATTTTGAGAAATGCGCTCTAATTGACATGCTAGTATGGATACCCACAAATTCAGAGATGTGCAAATAACCACTGCTTCTAAACTCCATATCATGTGCCCAATTTGGAAATACATAGGTTTTGTTGATAACTATTTTTCACTCTTTATATTTTACCATATGATTTGGTCTATACCCACTAGTCAATGAAAAACCATTACAAGGTGCAGCTCAGTAATTGGCTCTGGGTACCTCAAGTTCTTGAAAAAGCCACAAAACCTACATATCCAACACACAGAGAAGTGTCTATCAGATGTAATGGTATATTGCTTTTGTAAATCAGCGATCATGACGAGAAGTTACAAAGTAAAACATTGTCACAAATGGCCATTTTGTCCAATGAATTTTCAATAATTATTTATTTCAACAATAACATTTTGTTTAGGAAAACCTTAAAGGGGCTAAACAAATAACCCCTTGCTGAATGTAGAATATTGTCTAGTTTTCAGAAATGTATAGCTCTCTGTGATCCACCATGGGTTTCAGACCTGTTTCCATCACAAATTGGAAGGAGGCAGCTGCGGCCCGTGGAGGGAGTTGCAGTGGGGCAGGCAGGCGTGGCGGGGTAGGGGCAGGGTGGGGGGTGATAAACACAGTAATATGGAGGATTAAAGCTAAGTAAACAGTTAAATTTAAAAAACGAATTTCGTAGCGCGCCCTGCATTGCACTTTGTGATGCAGGGCACGGAACAAAATTCATTTTATTAATGTAATTGTTTACTTACCTGTAATCATCCATATTCCGTAGTTTATCACCCCCACCCTGCCCCTCCCCCGCCCCGCCTGCCTGTCCCACCGCAACTCCCTCCACGGGCCGCGGCTGGAAGGAGGTTGAGAGCACAAAAAAACTGGAGAAATGGGCATGCTCCCATTAAAATGCCAAAACTGTGTTCAAAGATTTGGTTTCTGAATCAAGTCTGCCTACTTCTGAAAGAGGAGAAGATGGTGATTTTAGTACTGCAAACCTTTGATTGATGCCATTTGCCGAAAAAAGGACACTTCCTTCTGCAGCACTTTTTCCCATTTTCCCCCTCAAAAAAAACAAATTTACCCATATTTTGCCTAATTTATCAGTTCTCTCCAGGGGCAATCACAAACCCCGGATACCCTTAGCATTACCAGGCATGGATAACTTTTGTGGCCAAAAGGTTATGGAGGCCTAAGCATGAAATATCCCAAATAGCCAAATAAAGGCTTACCACTGGGTGCGAGGAAAGGCGTTGCAGCACAGGGGTGAAATTTAGTCTGTAACGAGGCTACAGTAAATGATTGGTCATATGAAATTATATTTTCTAAACCGCTTGTATTACCTACACTTACTCAGAACTTTTTTTATACAACCTAAGATGAAAATGAACCATTTTCTCAAAATGATCTAAACCTGCAACACTCCCAAGGAAGGGCAGTAGCTTTCTAAAACATGAAGGTCATTTGAGACCCTATCACAAGTTTATGTGAACACTGTGCAAAAGGAATGCAGAATTTTATTACATCTTTTTAGATATTTTCTTTAGGAGAGATACCCACAGAAGGTCCATCGGGGAAATCGGACGTGTTCGCTGCAATTCAGGGGCAGATATTATGTCCCACTACTTTAAGTGATCGACAGCTGCAAGTGCTTGTGTGACTTGTCTTAGCTCACTTCTGTCGCACAGCTGGAATTTTACCAGAAGAATACCACTTATAAGCAGAAGAATACGTTCTCAAGAATCAGAATTAAGGGCCAAATGCACAAAGTCACATTTATAGTTGCAAACACTTTGATTTGTTTACAATAGAATAACGGCTTTTAGCAATGTACAAACAGTCTGTAACTTGTGCTGACTACTAAAATGGGTTTAGAAATGGATAAGGAAGCACCAATTTGTAAGGGCGTGTTTTAGGCCTCCCTTCCAAACAGCAAATTTCATCCATATGAACCAATAGGCTTGATCAGATATAGCATTAGTAAATCATTCAAAAGTTACAGACCCCCAAGTTGGAGTGCTTACCCATTTGCGTAAAAGAAGGGGGTCCCTTGGGTACCCCGCCATCTTAGTGAATGTTAAAAAAAAATGTTTAAATGTCAACTTTTTTTTAAACGCAGCATGGGTACCTCAAAGGAAAACAGGCTGCATTTTTAAAAAAGTTTGCTTTATTGTAATGCAATCACAGACATGGTGATCTGCTGAGCCCGGCAGGCCACTGTACTGTCTTACGAGTTAAATATGATGGAACCCTTTTGGCTCCTTTTGGCTCCTGATAAACTCTGTAGAGCTATGACGTAATGAATAGAGTGTATTGCAGTGAAGGCTGCTTTAGAATGTTGAATGTTGAATGCTGAGTGTTGAGTTTGCAGTTGAATAAAGACGTGTCTTACAAAGCTCTGTGTGTTGCATAGTCATTGGCGAGGGACACACAGTCTGGGAAGATGCTATAAATGGTGACATGATAGGGGATAAGTAACATGAAGATTGACAGTTCTCTCACAGAGAGTTTGCTGTAGTCCAAGCAAACTGCTCATAGGTGCTATGTGTGCTGTCGTCAAAGTATAGAATCGAAGTTAATGCATGTGGAGTCAAAGCACAGTTCTACTTGCTGTAAAGCAGTTGAAAACTAAAGCATTTACAGAGAACCTACATATCGATGTTCGAGAACCTGTTGGTCATGCCATACATAAAGGTAAAGCGCTACTACGGAACATAGAGCTATGCGTAGTACAGAGTGTTAACACTGTGATTCCAAGTGCTGCTAGATAGAGATCAACCAGGTGTCAAGACAAATGCAAAGAGACAGACAAGTGCAATAGTGAACTGTGGTTGGAAAATCACAATGCTGACTTACAGCAACATTGTGATTGGTCTGAGTGCCGTGGTTCGGTGCTTGGAGAAGAAATGGGAGCTTGTGTACGTTCTCCACCAAGGCTGTGCATTAAAGCCGATGGGCAACATGTACAATGCGCATTACTGTTTGGCCACCCCAAGATGTCCGGCCAAACCGCTTAACAGTCTAAATATCGATTTTTTTATATCGACAGAAAAAATATTGAGTCAATAATTTTGGAGGGACAGAATATCGACATCAAGAATATCGATGACCAGAATATCGACCTGAAGGTAAGAAATATCGTATTTGTTAATATCGAAGTTAGTAATATCGATAGCAAAAATATCGATGTTACTAATATCGATATTAATATTAGTGTTATGTTTTTTATTTTATATGTTTGTTTTTATAATTTTTGTTAATTGTTCTACTAATTTTAAAATATATGTATTATATTTTTAGAAGTTAATAATAATTTATTTTAGTAAATTATATGTTATAGTACTGTAGCGGGTTGTGGGTTTATAGGGGAATAGGGTGGGAAGTAATTTAATTATAGTAAATTAATTAAATATTTTTTAGGAATTATTAAATATTTTTAATTACATTTTGCATTTTAGTTCTGCAGTGGGTTGTGGGTTTATAGGGGAATAAGGTGGGAAGTCATTTAATTGTAATTAAGTAAATATTACATTTTTATTTATTGGTATTGATAGTTATTGTTTTGTTAATTAATTATAAATTGGAAATTATTTTTTATTAATTGGTAATACATTTTTATTAATTGTTCGTTCATTTTTATTAATTGATTAATTGGTTATTATATTACGTGTATTAATTTATTAATGAAGTGTGTTGTGAGGTTTTAGGGTAATAGAGTGGGAAGTAAATTAATTTTTATTAATTGTAATTAATTTTTATTAATTGGTCATTCATTTTTATTAATTGATTAATTGGTAATTATATTAAGTGTGTTAATTTATTAATGAAGTGTGTTGTGAGGTTATAAGGTAATACGGTGGGAAGTAATTTAATTATAATTAAGTAAAAAAAGATTGTGTTGAGTATTGATAATTCAATTATTGTTAATCAATTATTAATTGGTAATACATGTTTAATAATTATTTTATTTTGTTAATGAATTGGTTATTAATTATTAATTGGTAATTAAATGTGATTTTTTAAAATATATTTGTGTTCATCAATAAATTATTGATAATTATTAATTGATACATGTTTTTATAATAATTATTGTTTTTTGCTATTGATTTTGTTATTATTTATTTTATTTGTTAAGATATTTTTAATTGTTATTATTTAATTATATTTATTTGAATTGTTAATTAATTATTAATTGGTAATTATATTTTTTAATTATTTCTTGGTATTAATAATTAAATTGGTATTTTTTTACTAAAAAATATTATTTTAATTAAGTAAGTTAAGTTGTTTTGACCCCTTAGCTATCCAACACTTTCCCTTCTGTTGTACCTTTTTCAGTTAAGATAGTAATTTTAACCCGTACACTATCCAACACTTTCTCTACTGTTGCACCCTCTGGAGTTGGAATAGTAATTTTAACCCCTAAGCTATCCAACACTTTCCCTACTGTTGCACCCTCTGGAGTTGGAATAGTAATTGTTACCCCTACGCTATCCAACACTTTCCCTACTGTTGCACCCTCTGGAGTTGGAATAGTAATTTTAACCCCTACCCTATCCAACACTTTCCCTACTGATGCACCCTCTGGAGTTGGAATAGTAATTTTAACCCCTACGCTATCCAACACTTTCCCTACTGTTGCACCCTCTGGAGTTGGAATAGTAATTTTAACCCCTACGCTATCCAACGCTTTCCCTATTGTTGCACCCTCTGGAGTTGGAATAGTCATTTTAACCCCTACGCTATACAATACTTATAGTTTTAGTTAATGTAATGCCTAATTTATTTAAAATATTTTTTTTACTTTGTTATATATAGTTTTGATATTTTCATTCATATTATTGTTGTATGAGTATGTATGTATTTATAATGTATAACATGTTTTTTAACAATTGGCACGTTATTAGAGTAATTGCTTGTACATTTTATTAAGTAAGTATATGTAGTATATTATATATGTTTATTTATTTTTTATATTATATGTATTACTTATAATGGTAAATATATTTTTAAGTATGCTTATTTTAATTATATGTATTATTTATTTAAATTTATATTTTTTTTAAACATAAAAAAACAATATTTTTTACAACAATATTTTTTTGTTGTTGCTATTTTTGCACTTACCTTAATGTAGATAGTACTTAGATATTTTTGACGTCGATATTCCACCTCTGATATTTTTTACGTCGATATTTTCAACGTCGATATTCTGTCAGTGATTCAGCCAAACCGTCATGCACACTTTAGGGTGTGATCACCACTCCTCTCCCTCCCCCGGCCCCTTCTCTGGCCAGTCCAGCCCCGCCCGCACCTAAGCAGGATTGGAAAACTAAAATGATAATAACATTGTTATTATCATTTTAGTTTTTCTTTTTAAAATGGTCGCAGAGCAGTGGCCAACTGCTCCTACGCCTTAGGGGAGGAACCGCCCCTGCTTAATTCCACATATCTGTACTTTGACAAGTTACATATCTTGGAGTGCTGGAGTTAGGAAAACTAAATCTTTACTTTTTGATATATAAAATTGCATTAACAATATTTTGGTAGTTGATATACAATCTTTTTTGGTACAACATTTTTTTGCTCAGTATTCAGATATACAAGCTAGATCACAATTGTGTATGTAATTACAGGAAATACATCCTTTTTTCCCTGATCACCTCCATTTTTGCACTAGTGCTGGTAGTTACTCACTCTAAAAGTTACCTGGGTTCTGCTAAACAAACCCAAGGCTAGTGCTCTATCCTCTAAAAGGTAGTTAATTGGTATAATCCTAATTGGCAGAAACAACCTACCTGTAAATCCCAAGTATATGGCAGGGCATGTAGTTCAGAGGCCACCGTGAACTTAGTGCACCTAAGTGTGTACTGCTGTAGTGTCTAATATCGTTTTAAAGCCAGGCCACTTTTCAGGCAGGTTTTAAAATAAAACATTGTCCAAAAATTCAACTTTAGAATTGAAAGCACTTCCAAAGTCCACATTACCGTTTTAAGACTTAGAGGTCATCCCTCCAGCCTGCCCTAGGTGCTCCAAGGGCAGGGTGCATAGTTACAAAAAGCAGGTACACTATAAAATATGTCTCATATGCCCTGGTAAGGAAAGACAACCCAAAGAAATTTATTTCTATTGTAGTGCTGCGAGCCTCTTAGGCTAACATAGGAAGGCTTGTTTAAACTTAATAAATCTTTTGAATGGAATTAGCTAGACATATCATTCAAAGTATCAATTTAATAGTTACATTAAACCCAACACCTTGCCATGGTTGAATTTAATATAACTATAGCAGGAAAGCAGTTTTAGAACTTAGGCCCTCATTAGGATGGCGGGCGGACTTTGCCCGCCCGCCATCCTCACGGTACTTGGGACCGCCCGCCATAAAGGCAAGGGTCCCGTGGGGGGTATTTGGATGCGCCCACCACATTGGCGGGCGCATCCTGCATTTTTAACATTGTGGCGGGCGGTGTTCTCAGCACCGCCCGCCACAATGCTAAAAATGCATGTATGCATTTGCATACACAAAGCGGCAAGCACCGCGCGGTGCCTGATGCATTATGTATGCAAATGCTGGGGGGTACCACAGGTCATCAGGGGGCCCCCGAAGTGAAGACCGCCTGCCCATGGTTTCAGCCCATGCTAATATGGCTGACGGTGTCTGATAGACACCGCCACCAAATTAAACCTTTTCCGCCCGGTCGCAAGGGGACCGGGGCGGAATTGCGGCGGACGGTCTTTCCGTCCGCCGCTGTCCCCCCCGCCATGGTAATATGGCGGGGGGAAATGGGTGGCGGGTGGACCAGAATGTCGGACAGATGGCGGTGGCGATCCGCCCGACATCCTAATGGGCCCCCAACTATCCTGAAGTTACCCAAAGCAGGGCTGTAGCAGCCTCTTCTAATTGCTCAGCCTTAACTAGCCTGAGACAAGTTATTTGCAGAGTAGATGTGAAGAAGCCCACAACAATACAACCATTTGGTTGTAGGAGATCATTTTCTTCCTAGAGAAGCCAGGGAGAGGAAGGTGGCTGGGTAGAAAAGCTTACTTCAAAGGTGGGAGCCTCTGCAGAAAATAGGTGTCACACGGCCCAGACCAACCCCACTTCCTTGATCTCTAGCCAGATGGGCGCCACCTAATTAGGGGGCCGATTAGGATGGCGGACGGATTGCCCCCGCCGGGCTGGCGGTAGCCACCGCCGGCACGGCGGGGGCAATCCATCCGCCATTCTCACTCAAATGACCCCCCGCCACATTAGGATGGCTGGTGGGTCCGCGGCGGACGGGAAGACCGTTCGCAGCTTTTGGCGGAAAAGGTCTAATATGGTGGCGGTGTCTATCAGACCCCGCCAGCCATATTAGGATGGGCTTTGGGGAATGCCTTTCCGCGGCAGAAAGGCATACGGTCTTTGCTTTAGGGGCCCGTTGCGGGCCCCCAGGGTGAAGGTGGGTGGTGTATGCACATGGGGGGTACCCCCCCTACGTTCCAAAGTACAACATGGCAGGCACCGCCCGGTGCCTGTCATGTTGTGCTTTGAAATGCACAACATGCATTTTTAGCATTGCGGTGGGTGGTGCTTTCAGCACCGTCCGCCACAATGTTAAAAATGCGGGATGCACCCGCCACTGTGGTGGGTGCATCCTAATTCGACGCACGGGACCTCCGCCATTATGACGGACGGTCCCTTACCACGACAGGATGGCGGACGGACAAAGTCCGTCCGCCATCCTAATTGGCCCCTAGATTAGGAGAGGGACTGGAAGGGGGTGTGGTTAGTTGTCAGCCATAGCTTTGAGTTGGGTTGCACAGACACACACACCAAGGAGAGCCTTTCTTGATTTTGATTTTTGGGAGAACGTTGCATTATGGGCCAGGAATTTGCCATACTTTACAGGAAGTGGTCATAGCAGAGCTTTACCACTATTGGTTACGGTGCCTCCCCCCCATTCCTTCTGCCAGCCCAGAATTAAGGATGAATATAGAAGAGCTAAGAGGGTTCCTCAGAAAACTTGCTGAACCAAAAGAAGAAGGACTGCCATGCTAGACCCCTTGGACTACACCATAGAAGTCTTGCACTCTGAAATACTGCACCTGCTGCAATTCCAAGGCTCCACCAAGAAAAGACTGTGCCAGACTCAAAGAGAAAGGAGGGGACTGCCTGATCAGCAACAGGTACAACAGAGCTGGAAGACGTCACCATCAAAGCAAAAGAGAGGACACCTCAGATGACCAGTAGCTACTGGAATTTTCCTGGACTTTGCAGATTCATTGTGGGAAATTGCATCTTAGCCCCTGACACGCAATCCAGAGTCTCTGGTTTTCTCCATATGAACCAAGAAACAGCAAGATCTAAAAGTTTGGAATCTTTCAGCAATACTTTGCAAAAAAAGCTCCAGGAGGAGACCAACTCGATGACAAGAATCAAGCCACCAATGTCGACTCGCTGTTCAAATTGACTGCACTGGTTAATCCCACTGAAAAGCTCCAGAAGGATCCTGACTCAAAGCAAAAAAGGGAGCCGTCGACGAATGCTCAGAGTAGCTCCTCACTGTCGACGCTGAGGACTCGACTGCCAACTTTTCTCTGAGCTACTGAGCAGCAGTAAGCCACTGTCATCGACTCGACCTTCGGATCCAGCCAGCTTGAGGATCCCGCCAAAGAGTCTGTTGACAAGATTAAAGAACCAAGAAAAAGCCTGAGCCCAGAAGAAAAACATTGTAGTTGGCCTGAAACTTTGACTTTGTATGGAAACGCGCTGCCTAGTGGTCACGAGTGGCGCTTTAGGCTTTTTAGCACTATAAAGTACCATTTTTTATGTAATATTTTAAAAATTCACATTTCCGATTCCCTCCATTGGGGTTTGTCATTTTGGTGTAATTTGAAAGAAAAAAATATTTTCTATTTTTATAAATTGGTGTTGGATTTTTATTCTGTTGTGTCTGTTACTTATTTACTGTTTTGGTGATAGGGAATGCTTTACACATGCCAGTCAACTAACTTAAGCCTGACTGCTCGTTTGCCAAGCTACCAAGAGTTCAGCAAGAATTAACTTACAGAGACTTGACTGGACCTATTTAGTGATTGTGGTATTATTATTACTAGTTGAGGGCGAATACCCCTACCTACTAATAACCTATTTTCCTACCGTAATGTTGAACCAGACTACAAAAACTAGTATGTAATGTGGTGCAAGGCATCGAATTGGGGATAAACAGTGCACAGTTCATTTATTTGTGTTTATAGAGCACAGCTTAAGTTAAATATAATCAGGGTGCTAAATAGATAAGCAAACGTTGACATATATATCTCTTACATTGAACATTATAAACATTATAAACACTTGCCAAACTGAAACAAAACCTTGAGGGACAGATAATGATTGTCAGGGACTTTAAAGGAACACAAGGCAGAATTCAGAAGATGCAGCTGGTACCAGAGACACAAATCTATTTTTGCCTGCAACACCAATAATCCACAGACATTCCTGATTAATTCTAAAATAATTCTCAAGCATTTGTTAAATCTGAAGATAATTGAGGCCTAGAGCAGGCAAAGGCTCTGTTTAGTGGATATAATTAAAGTCCAACAAAAAGAGACAGACCGCTAGATCCGCTGGTCCTAGTTTAAAAATGTCAGTGGATGTGAGTTGCACAGGCCCTGGATTAAGGCCTTCCTAAACCTGATAATCACTGTAAGTGCACAGTCATAAGTGTTTGCCACAATGATCCAAGGTTTCTAGCATAGATTGGCAAGTACCAAAATGGACACTCTAATACCATTCCCAAGTTCAGGATATGGAGCACAGCATCTCAGGGTCAGAGAAACTCCAAGTTGGCTCGGGGACAAGGTTTCATAAACTAGGCCTAGTACAGCATGGTGGCCCGATCTCAGGGCTACCATGGGGGCAGGTCAGGGATGCTGAGATAACTTATGCGAATTTCCTTCTTGATTAATGATCAGTGTTGGTGCAGGAAAGGGTGCTCAAGACGCAAACTCGCTGCTACGGATGTCAGCTCATCAGCACTTACTATTGCTTACCGGGTCCCCTCCATAGCTGTTTATCTGGTCCCTGAAGCCCTAGATATCTGAGGGCTCCATCAAGATCTCCTTCCACTGGCAGAGAAGATGAGACAAGGGCAGATCTCTGCAAGTTTGGCCCCACCCTATTGGAAACATGTAGCTTATTGGTCCAAATATATTGAATTGGTAACAATATGTGTGTTACAGTCTTAAGGAGGAGCTCTATATATATTTTTTTTTGTTGGAGCTGACCAAGAGCCCAACTTTGATCAGACTCTGTGCACTGTTCAATGGGTTTCAACCTATTAGAGGGGGCGAGAGGCAGTCTGCTGTCTTTCGCCCGCAGCTGAGAACAGAGAACTGGTGTGAGACGGAGTTCGAGGTAGATCCCATTCTCTGCAACAAATGATAGAAACAGCTGTGTAAATGCATTCCTTCCTTCAAGGAACAGTACATTTTGACCCACTCTTTTGGGATCTTTTACAAAAGCCTTGCCTGAGTGCGAAGTTATTACCCAATAGCGGGAAAGAAATGATAAGGCGCTGCTGAGAAGTGTAAAAGGATGTTCACGCTAACAGTGCCAGAACACACCAGATGTTCTCCCCAAGCACATTTCAGGGTGGAAAAGCGATTACATTACAGGGGGAAATGTGGAGTTCACATGGGAAGTTAGTAGACCACACCACTGGATAAGGCAGAAGAGAAGAATGGCCAAGAGCAAGTTGATGAAGTCTTTGGCAAAGGTACCTATGTTTTGAGGTGAGGAAAGAGCGTGAACAAGAAAGTTTGTTTAACAAAGAGAAATTCACACTCCGCTGCACTAAATGTATGGTGGTGCACCACTTGCAATGAATCAGGGTGCCCTATGGTTATTTGTCCCGGTCTTCACCTGGAATGATTTCCAAGACCGACTTGAATCCAGAGGGCCTTCCTTCATACAGGATTGGAGCTGTGCCATTCCCAAGCCAGAATTCTCTGATAAGGAAACACTCATTCGTTTCAGTGATCAGTCATGGAGCTAGTGGTACCTCAGGTCGTGCCCCTCACTTCTTCTGTGCTATCACATTGCAATAGCCCTGGCAATCAAATTCACAAACCAGGTGACACACCATTACACATCCCTCTCCTGAGACCCTGCACCCTTCAGCCCTCACATTAGCAGTGTTTCCGCTCACACTCCAAGCTATGTGCCTTCACATTACATAAACCTGCCCTTCACACCTCTGAGATCTATACCCACACACAGTCAAAGTCTCTGCACCATCGCAGTACCCAAACCAGGGTTGCCACCATATGTTCTAGTCAAAAGTAACACGCTAATGAAACCTAACACTCATCAATAGAGCTTATATTCTTCTTGACTTGACCAAAACCTTGCCAGAAACAAAGGTGCCATGTTCACCTTTAAAACAGGTGTAAAGTGATCCCTCTAACCCAAACAGGTGAACCATAACCAGAACTTTTCAAGTCAGGCTTATATGTCATATATCACCCTCTCTGCCCCTCAGAGCATAAGGTAATGAATGCAATCTCACTAAAAAGACACACTCTCCTCTTGAGTCCTGTGTGCTGTCAATGCGTCTTTGCAAGATGTTGACTGTGATGGTCCATCTCGAGATATGACTGCTTGAAGCGAACCCCCATCCCCAGAGGGACGCACTTTGGTGGCCACTCAAACACACAAACAAGAAAAGTAAAAGTTGATTCTTATTTCTTGTTCGTGATGACGAAGCTCCTGTTTTTTTTCCTAGTTCATAAATAGTAACATCGCTACTCACGCAATAAGGAGGAAGTGGTGCAGGCTCGAGCTGGCCACCACGGAAGCTGCGTGGGCGGCCATGACTGTCCCATGAGCACTGGGCAAAGCAGGGGAGGCGAAGGACAGCCAAAAAAGGAAGCAGCCAGAAAAGGCCAAGTCACCGCCCCGTACTTTTGGTCCTCTTCAAGCTCTGTCCTTCTGACCCGTTCATATGTCATATTCTCTTCTAGTTCCCCACTGTTGCAATACCATCAAGCCACCTTCCCCATTCCTAAGGTCCTGCCCCCTCCCCCTCTTACAGATCTTCTTCCCAAATTCTCCAGTCCCGCTTCTCTCTCCTCCAGGTCCAGGTTCCAGCCCCCTTTCCAAAACCATCAGCCCTGTTTCCACAATATTTCAGTAGCCCATTGCTGCAGTCCCCATTGTCACCTTCTGCCTAGTTCTCTACTTCTCCACGTCACTATTCCCCAAGTCTTCCCTTCCTCATTCCCAAAGCCCCTTCTCCATTCCCTCAGTGCCCCTTTTTCTCAATTTCACCTCCCATCATTTGGCCCTGTTTATTCCCCATTTCCCAAGCTCCCTTTCCAAGTGCCAGCAACAAAAATAACAATTACAGGCGGTTAAGCACTTTAAAACAATTAGTAGCGCCTTCTCTTCTGATTGCCAAATTAAACACAATTTTTTGTTGTGAAACATGAGCACAAATCTAAGAAAGCTAGATATAAAAAGCATCAAATGTATGACCAGCAAAGTACAGAAAATCAAAAGAATGTGACGAGTTCTCATGCATTCTTTAATCAGGTGAAAGTAAAAGGCATTCAATGTTGTCAAAAGCACAAACATGAAAACGGTAAGGTATTTAGCTAGCTGGCGCCAGCAAGAGTTTTTGGTCCTGTACCGTCATTTATCAACTCTGCATTCTGGGAGATGTAGTCCTCAGCCGTACAGTTACCCAAGAAATGTGATGAGAAGGCTGGTTTAGGAAAAAGTCCGGGAGTAGATATACAGTGTTCAGAGCTCAAAGGCATTTCCTCATGTAGGCTGAACTTACACGCGCGCATTGCTTGATTTATGAACGCAAATGACCTGATAATTTACAAAAGGTGATTTGTGTTTGTAAATCGATTTACTCAGACATAATTTTATCCAAGTGCAGTATAATATTATGTGGGAGTAAATCTGCTCGCAAGAAGCGGGCGTTGTGGGATGGGCTTGCCATGGGCAGCTTGTGAACATCCCCTAACTGACATGTTCACTGGCATTCACTAGATTTTCCAAGACCCATTCCCACAGTGGAAACGGTTGAAGATTCACTCCTGTAAAGGGAAGGAGTACGTATCTCTTCAGGGCAGGGAAGAGCAAGGAATATACCCAAAAAGTATGGGGTTGCAAGGGAAGGGCTTTCTCCATAGTGTGGAAAAGCACATATCAATTAGATAAAAAAAAATAAAAGAAAGGAAAAAACTGCAGTTGGACCAATGCAAGACCCTGTTTTGCTAGTGCAGATCTTCACAGTGCAATTAAACATGCAGCTTAGCTACTCAGCACCTTCATTTCTTCAACACCCACAAGAGACGCATGTACGTTTAACCCTTTAGTCCATCTCCATAGATCACTGTCAGTCACATTCAAAAACACATCTGAATGTCTGCAGTTGGAGACTTACTCCTAAGTATTATTTTAGATTTTTGGATTTCTTGGAGTCACAAAGGTCTTCAAGGGTACTCCTGGAAAATATGTTTGAATTCCGAAAGTACGTTCATGGTAATTGGTGGTTCATTAGTATGGGTATAGAAAAGAGGCAGGAAGGGGATGGGTATGAAGAGAGCAATGCAGTATGCTCCAGGTCGTGTGCTGATTCAGCAAAATTATTTATAGACTTTTCAATGGAAGCAAGCCTGCCTCTTTTCATTTAAAAAAAAGAGCCAGTTTACGTGGATGACCAAGTGGCTCCAGAAACCCTGAAGTAAATTTTTTAGTGCCTAGAAACAGGTGTCTATGGTACCCGGCAAAGAGAGAAAACTCCTCTTGGGGCCCCACATTACATTTTCTTCCATGCCCTCGCATAAACTGTAAACGAAAAACCACCACTGGGTATGGGCTCCCAACAGCAAGGCCAAGCCGCTGACTACTGTAAAACAAAAATAATGCCAATACTGTTCTCCTTATTCCTGTTCCAATTCACATCCACATACGATTTAAACAATATGTGTCATCACAGCTTATTTCCAGAATAAATCTTTTTTATTTTTTATTTTTAATTTTGATTCATTGTTTTGGTTAAATTTTCACCAATTTCATATTTCAAAAACTGTACAAAACATACAAAACATTGATTGAATTTTTTCTAAAACATTACCCTCTACACATTCATATTCATACTCACAATGACTCCATCCCTCAATCATACTATCTCTCACATACATACACACCACAATGTTATTTACACTTCAATTGCACTATTCACAAAGTGCCATAGACTATTAGTTTGTCAATTTTACAAAAGTTGAAAGAACATTTTGATAATCTTATGGCTCAACACAAAGGTCTACGTGTTTCGAACTCGCAACTGGTTGTGGAGTTCTCATTAGGACCACAAGGTTTCTTAAAAAAGGCTTGTATCTTTGCCGTATAACCCGCGACGCTGAACACTTCGGGGCAGATTTATGAGGCTCTTGCGCCTCTTTGCGCCGCAATTGCGTCACTTAATGTGACGCAACGGCAGCGCAAACAATGCGCCCTATTTACAACGTGACGCATCTAGGAGATGCGTCACGTTGGAAAGCCCTGCGCCATAAGGAGGCGTTCCTGCGCAGGAACGCCTCCTAAAAGTGGCTGAGTGAAATCTATGAGATTCCACTCAGTCACTTTCTACGTCAATTCCTTACGCCTGCTTGCAGGCGTAAGGGTGACGCAACATGCATTGAAGAGGTGGCCCCTGTGCATTGCAGGAGTCATGTCGCACTTGCGACATGACTCCTGCAATGCGCCGCCCGTACGCCGAGAGATGCGTCACGCATCTTCACTGCCTTGCACCATGGTGCGCCGCATTGTAAATGCGGCGCACCATGGGTGGCGGAGCAGTGGCGCACTGTGGCGCACATTAACTGGCGCATCCCTGGGGATGCGCCAGTTAACATAAATCTGCCCCTTCGTATTTAGAAGTCAGCAGTCATACACTGTTCGTTGCTGTGCCCGGCCTTTCTTTTCGTCGGCCGGCACCATGTACAGGGCTGTTTTGATGCTTGTGAGCCGCCTTATTGGGGCGCCCACGTTGCCGGAAGATAAATCTACGATCGGCAGTATCTCAGAGTCAATCGCATAAACTGTGGCAAACCTCTTTTCCACTGCACATTACAATGGCGTTCGCTCACTAAAATGTGCTCAAACATTCTTTGGGCCATCATAATCATAATTAGCCACAAAGGAAAATGTGCACACAAATTGGGATGACAATTGGTGAAGTGATGTCCTGACTCTGAGCTTTTCCCTGCACAAATTTTGTTATGTTAAAACGGCTACATTTTTGCAGAAATAAAGAACAACATTTCCGAGTTTCAAACCTTGCAACAGGGGAAAATGCTACATTGTTCCATTATTCCACATTCAAACTACAGAACTCAGAATTGGGACAACACTGTGCCAGGAAAAAACGGAACCCTGGAATCGGAAATGTTATCTATGTGGCATTACATTCCAGAAATATTATGGACAATGGAACAAATCTGTTTGTCTATAACACACTGAGGGGCATATTTACTAGAAAAAACGCAGCGTAGCAGTGCAAGCCATCATGGTGAACCGAGCTGCGTCATTAGGAAAGTGGAGGGATGCGTTGTATTTACAGCAATACAACGCATCCTGTGCTTTCCTCTGTGCTGGTGCACATTTGGCTGTCTAGCTCCAACGCAGGCAGGCACCCTTGTACTATGGTGCAAGGGTGCCTGCGTTGCAGGGATGATTGTTTTTGTACAGGAAGGTGTCCCTTTCTGCACATTAACGATAATTGATGGCGTATGTATGCTGCAGGATGCAGCATACATAGAAGGAGCAAAAACGAGGACAAATAAAGATATTTCTCCTCGTTGCAGAACTATAATTCCTTCCCTGGGAAGACACTGAAATCTAACGCATTTCCAGGTTTACGAAACCTTGTAAATCTGGGACTGCGTCAGATTCCATGGGTGTTGCATGAGAACACCCACAACAAAACCCATGGAAAGCAGAGTAATGTGTGAAAGGGGGCCACATTTACAAGGCCATGAAAAGCCACGCAGGGTGGGTTTAAGTGACCTTGTACATAGGACTCAGCATTGTGCACCACCGGAGCCATCCCACATAATTTTGAGCAGTTCAGCCAATCCTGCTCTTTTATTTCTATTGTGGTACTTATATTTTTGGTTTTCTCACTAAAACGGTAAGTCTACAAACACAAGTACAAAGCAGAAGTCCTTTCTGTCTGAACTACTCACATTGGGCATAGGGTAACTTGAGAATTTTACAGTGAACCTTTTTGCCCTCCCCGTCCCAGCTGCTGATGGTAAAAGTGTCACTCTAAGTGTCACTCATAAGAAAATGTCACGCCGAAGCAACATAGCAATATCACATAAGTGCACTAGGAAAATGTGGGACTGCTACACCCAAGACCCCAATCAGTCCCCTTCTGTAATCTTCCAGCCCTCCTTATTCTTTCCTCCGCCAGTTCCCTGTGCACGCCCCCCACCCCCACTCTCTCTGTCCATCTAGGGGCCGTATTACATAAAATGTGCATTTCGATTGTTTGCGCTGGGCACACCTAAAAGGTGCGCCTGGCACAAACGATGAAAATGCTCCACATTATGGGGAATGTGCCGCCCCCAGGGCAGCCGCGATCTCGTGCTACCCTGGGGGCAGCACATTCCTCCTGTGAACAACAAAGCGGCTGCTTTAAAGCCACTCCGTGTTTTCACACTGCAGGCGGCACCTGTCTACACTTTCAAAAAGGATTAGAGATCCCCTTGCAAGCGGGTGCAGTCAGTGACTGCACCCGCCTGCAAGGGCATGTCTGGTGGGTCCATAGGACCCCTTTTCTCCCTCCAGAGGGCTGCTCACAGGGGGCCCATTAACAATGCGCCACCTTTTAGGTGGCACACTGTCAGTGCACCTCCTGAGAGCTTCTTTGCCTCTGTGCCTACATCTGTAATTCAACATGGATGCAGAGGCAAAGGTATTCCCTCATTTGCAGGGGGTACAACCCCATGCAAATGTGGGAACGCCCCCTTCAGACAGTGCTGGCGCTGTATGTGCACCAGCGCTTTCGGTATTACAGAAAGGGTCGAACAAGCATCTGCGGCCCCTTCTATAGTACCAAAGTGCCCCAGGGGCGCGCAAAGCGGGTGCAAACGCCCGTAGAGCCCCTGGGGCACTCTCTGTAATACAGCTCCTGATGTTATAAGGCATGGGCAAAGTGGGCAATTGCCCAGGGCCCCCACCTTTAAAGGGGCCCAGAGAAGGTGCCCCCTGCCTCCCTCTATCTCACCTCTATCTCTCTTTCTCAACCTCTTCCTCTATCCACTATCAACTTTAGGATTTTGGGGTCCTGGGCAAAACATATTTCATCTGTTTTATGTGATCCCATTACTGAAAATGTAACGTACCCATTAATGATTTTAGGCATTCCATGGGCTTCAGTTAGCACAGAATGGGGACAAAAATGTACTATTGTTCCAAAAGTGGGGCCCCAACATATGTTGTGCCCGAGGCCCCAAAACTCCTTTGGCAGACACAGCCAGGACCCCCACCCCTCGCTCATTCCTTCGGCGTCTCCATGATTCCTCAGTCAGTTCGCTCTGAGATCTGGGCTCTGCGTGGGTCCATAGCAAGGAAATGGTTTCCATACGCATAAATAATGCGGTCAGACCAGAAACAATGGTATGTGTGGGGCGCCGGGGCGGGGGGCGCAGAGAAGCAGGGTCTGGTACCCATTTGGGCAGGATGCCGGTTTTCACATTACCTGAAAACACATATTTATGATTGGTAAACATGGGTTGGCTGTTCCTTGCACACATTAAATGAAATATCTAGAACTGTACGTTTGTGTTTAAAAACAGCAATACAGATCAAAATGGGAAGAAGGGGGAAGTTACAAGGCTTTTGCCCAACCATGATTGTGTATTTGGAAAGCATGAGTTGTTGCAGGTAAGGAATGGGGTGCTTCAGTGTCCAAGGGTTCAGTCCTGGGGCGGAACATTAAACCGTCGACCTTGAAGCTGGAAAACTTCAAACCCAGTTAATGTAGGACAAGTTTCTCGAGTTTGCACAACTTCACCCAAGACCAGTTCAGCACCACCCAGCACCCAGTGGCGTAACATAGGCCCTAGCAGTGCGGGGGTGGGGGGCTCTTGAGCTCCAGGGCTCCCCTCAGCACAGTACCATGGCCTGAGAGCTCCTTGGCTGAGTCCAGAGCAATGCTTAATTTGAGCAGGTGGTTTCTGGGTGCTCAGCACCGGCACTTAATCATCAACACCGGCGCTTTTCATGAGCACCTCTTAAGGACACATTTATTTATGGTAGGCATGGGGAGATTAAGTGATTTGCCCAGAGTCACAGGATGTTGAGCCGAAGCAGATACTCGAGCCTGGTTCCCCAACTCCGAAGTCGGCAGCTCTGGCCATTATGCCACATCCGCCTCCTACTTTCCTAGCAGGTTCTGTTGGCGTTGCTAACAGGAGCAAGCTGGTGCAAGTTGCCTCCTAAAGAAGCCCCGGCACTTATGTTTTTTTTACAAATTAATAACTGATCCAGAGGGGAACCCCTCCATAGAGTATGTTGTAAAGGCATGAAGGGTAAGGACATGGAAGTGGTACTGGAGGTAAGGGCATAGAAGTGATACCGGTGGTAAGGGCACCAGCATGGAACAGGCTAACAGCATCGTTGGAGAAGAAGAGCCCCAGCATCCGCTTCGGCTTAAGCAAAAAGAAAAAACCTGCATGTGTGCCTCGTAGAAAAGGCACATCCCAACAGAGAAAAGGAGGATTGCACAGGAGGATGTAGGGCAGCGGGTCCGGGTTTAGGGACCTCGGCTGGGGTATGTTTTTTTACAGGCAGGAAGCTTGGGTGCAGTAGCGCCATGGGGGGGGTCTTTTAAAAGGACTGGGGGCCATAGGGTTTTGCCGGGGTCCAGTTTTAGGGCTCAGGGCTGGGGCTAGGTTTTTCTTGGGAGAGTTGGGGGCTGAGGAGGAAGTGGGGGTTGCGCCAGGGGTTGTTTCAGGGCTCAGGGCTGGGGTCAGAGAAAACCTTTTCCGCACATATGCATTTAACAGTTATGCTTTTACAACAAAATTTGTAGTAAAGGCACGCGTGGTAAAGGCATAATCATTGTAAAAATATACGTGTTCCATCATACATCTGAGAAAAGGAGGCAGTGGGTATCTGGTGTTGTATTAAAAATGTATCAGGTGCCATCAACACTATGCAGCCTTGGAATTTGGAAACCTTTAATATTGCCAGCCATTGGCTTCTGAGCAAAAATTAGTACCCTGGCACTTATTATTGTACAAACAAAGCACTGGCTAGGAGGATGTTTTCTCAGCTACCCCTTAAGGCTGCTCTTAGTGGCAGAGTGGAAACATAATAGGCGTCACTCGTTAGGGCAATAGGCAGTGGACCATCAGAGCTTGGAAGCAGTCGATGGGCACTCGTGACCATGAGTGCTGGAGGAAACATTTCCCAATATCTTGCAGGGTCCTTTTGCTCCTAATTTCTTTAAATCTTTGCCAATGTTGTGCTTTGCGAATCTAACTTTAAAAGAAAATTGTGGGTATATCTGTGAGTATGCACAGGAAGGCTTGCATGTGTATCTTTGTGTTGGAAGGGCATGGATGCTCCAGATCATGATGGAGGTAGGAGTCAAAGGAGCTTATTTCTGGTTCAGCAGGGGTAATGGCATATCAGGTTGAAGTTCATTGGCAAAGATGTGTGGGAGTCGGCCAGACTCGGAACCCAAAGCAGCCCAGGCAAATTTTGGCAGACCAGTCCCCATACATTGCGTAGCGAGAGAGTGAGCCTGACCACTACAAGATTGACTTTGAGGAATTCTCCCCCCAAGAAAATTTGGGGAAAAATGGAAAAGTGGTGCATTCTACAACACATTTTTCATTATAAATTCAATTGTATCAGCTTTTAAAGCATAGTAAATCATGACCTTACAGGCTCAACAATCTTTGTTGGGGCCTTCAATAATTTCCTCACTATCACCCTCCAACAGTGCCCTTCATGTCTCCATAACTCCTCTCTCACATGTATTTCATTTGTTTTATAGCACCGCTCATACCAGTATAGATTGTCGGAGCACTTTACACCAGACACCCCTACAGAGACAATGAATCATACGTGAGTAAATCAGTGTATAGAAATGTTACATAGTAAAAAGGGGACTATGAGGTGTAGGCATTTTTAAAGAGTGCTTGGCATGGGGAAGCGCAAACTCAGAATTCAAAACGTAACACTGTGGTTACGGGTTGGTTTACTATTAAGAACATATTCCTACCCAAACAAAGACTTTTTATTCACACCAGGATAATGAAAGACTGGGAAAAAACATAACTTGCTAACATGTACCATGCAGTTTGCATGCAGCTCTTGGATGGCACTTCATAGCGCACTTTACTAGATTATGGTTGTAATTTATGAACTGCATAGTAACAAAAGGATCTCTGTGACAATAACAGTAACCAACAGAGCTATGCACATAAAATACAGTTCTGTGATCTGCATGGTACACGTTCTTTTCAGGAAGCATATTAACCCTCTGCACTACCATAGATGAGCCAAAACTGCCACTAGACAAAACTTCGATCTCTCTCACCTTAGATATCTTGACACTTTCAATGTCACTGGAAACTGCTGGATATACAAGGATCGCTGCAGCGGTTGCTTTTAAACCATATCATATTTCAAAACACAGGGATACTGGAAACAAACGTGAGTGCTGAGTGTATTATGCTGGCCTGCAGAATTTTTTTCTGATTTTGCAGCACTGCAAGAAAACCGCCCCCCAGTAACAAAACTGGACACAGATTTTTCCAGAATGGCGGCAGTATGCTATGGATGGTGACTGTTAAGCCAGGGCCATCATTGCACCTTAGCACCATAGTGCCACCGATAGCCACAGAAAAGACACCATGATTCAAAGTAATATTTGCAGTCCAGCCACTACCCCAATCAAATATACAGCCATTCATTCATTCATTCACAAACACACATACATATAATGTAATGGAAAATAAAGTAATCTATATGGAATTTAGAAAGCACCTAAAAGGAGGCCTGGCAGTGTGAGGCTAAAAGCTACCAGAGAGGAAAGTAGAAAGCTGGCACAATTAGCTGAAAAAAAGTCAGGTTTTTAAAGCTTTCTGAATGATGGTTCGAAGAGAGACAGTTAGAGAATTCTACATTTCAGCTGCAGTGAATGAAAATGAGCAACCGCCTTTGTGTGACTGAGAAACCCTTGGAACCACAAGCATTGGCGTAGCAAGTGGGTGGGGCGGCGGTCCGCCCTGGGCGGCACAAGTTTTGGGGGTGGCACTCCCGCTCTTACATGCATTTTTGGGAATTGCCAGAACCGCCCCCTGTCCTTCCATGCGCCCACCACCACGGGGCAGCAAAGGTGATGCAGATGATTGCCTAGGGAGCTGAAGTGCAAGGCTGTGTTTTGGAAGTGCTGAAAACATTGCAGGTTACAGGCAAGCAAACTTAAAATTAGGGAGTTACAGCAGCCCAGACAACTAAGGATAGTTGCCTGAAGCACTAGAACATGGGTATGTGCAGCAAGGCAAGGAAGGATTTTGCTAAATAGTTTTAGCATGAGAAAGCAAGCAGAGGATAAGTTAATTAACCTGAGCACAGAGAGGTGCTTCCCAATCAAAACGGATTCAAAGACTCCACACAGAAGAAGCCGGAACAGGAGCAGAGCTTGATTTAGTAGGCTAAAACCCATCAACTAGTGCCCCAGTATTACATCCAGAAACTAATAGGACTTCTGTCTAGTCAGTATTTAGTTTGAGTGGTGAACTGTTCCTCATCCACTCAGCCACTGCTATCATGCAGCTATAACAAGTATTTGCAGAGACAATAGGTCTCGCCTATGCAAGAGCTATTGGCTTTGTCAATGGGTTTTATCTGTGTTGTACACAAGGGTAGCTGCTTTCAGCATGGCTAAAAGTTAGTGGCATAGAAGAAAGTGGCATAGAGTGGGATGGAGTGTGGTAGAGTGGAGTGGCGTAGAGTGGTGTGGAGTGGCATGGAGAAGAGTGGAATGGCGTTGAGTAGAGTGGCGTAGAGTGGAGTGACATAGAGTGGAGGGGCATGGAGTGACATGTAGTAGAGTGGAGTTGCTTGTCATAAAGGTGAGTGGCGCAGTGTAGAATGGAGTAGCGTAGTGTAGTGTGAAGTGGTGTACAGTGGAGTGGCATGGGGTAGAGTGGAGCGGCATCGCATGGAATATGTAGCGTATACATGGTGTGGTAGCGCACTGCCATTACAGACTACACATATTCCTTTGAAATGATCATTATATTTGCACAGACATACCATTTTACCGCTAAAACTATACAGCGCACAAACAATAATGTGTGCAAATGGTATCACCCAGTGAACTGATTTGCTTTGATCGTATTAAAATATTTGTTTCGACCAAACTTCAGAATAAAAAAAAAATAGTGCTTTCCTAGTTCTGATATATTCTGAAATATGTGCATAGTTCATTTACAGACATCTACATTTTGTTGTGTACTAGAAAAAAGCCTTTCCTTTCTCAACTCCAATGGCCAGAAAAATTGCCCGATATAATCTCTCCCTTTGAAGTCAAAGAAAGAACAGTAAACACCAAGCTCCCTCAGAAGATAGAGCCTCACATTTTACCTTTGTCTTTGAATTCACAGAAAATGAGCCAAGGTAAGAACAAAATGTAAAGGACTGTTTACAGAAAGCGAGCTGTCGTGGAAGAATACAGTAAACAGGCTATGCTCCACAGGAGGTTCTAACTCAAGCTGGGAAGCCTAAACAAATAAAGCCAGCAAATAGAAAGCAAAAATCTATGAGTTACAAAACACAAAGCCAATGGAAAGCACTGGGCGGAATGCATTTCCTGGGAAGCTTTCAGAATGTCCTCAAGAATTCTTTAGCAATCCAAACAGCAGCTTCAACTTAAAAACTGGGGTAGGATCCTACATGTTATCATCAAGCAAGATAAGGATTTATGTGTCATTTGTGTAACAATTAAACAAGAGGCCAAAGGAGCAGAGGAGTTGAGCCAACAGGCGCACATAAAGATTAAAAAAGGTGGGAATCAGCAAAGAGCCTTGTGTGGCTCAAAGAGAGAGGTTTACATTTCAAACAGAAGGGAGCTAAGCAAACTGCTTGCACTCTGTCACACAAATAGTGCTTGATGCAGGTTAATACCGGGCACTAAGTCCCTGAATCCTTAAATTGAAGTAACAAATGATCATAGGAGACAATATCGACAGTGGCTGACAGATCTATCAGAATCGGAATTGGCCTGTAACTGCCGGAACCCAAAGATCACTGAAGATTGGAATTAGGGCAGATTCTGTACTGTCATAAGCCTGAAAGTCAGACTGAGCTTGAACTAAGATATTACTGTTCTCCAGAAAAGTGGAAGGCTGCTTATTAATAGCATTCGCTAAGACTTTTATTGAAAGTGGAAGCAAGGATATGGGTTGATAATTACTCAAAATAGATAGATCTGCAGTATATTTATTCAGAAGGGCAATGATCAATGCTTGCTTTCAGGACAAAGGGACAGTGACCTTGCTAATTGGCTTGTTGCAAATAGTCAATCAAGACCACAGAAGCCTTGATGATAGAGTTCATATGTGAAAATAAAGAAAAAGTAGGCCCTGTGAAATTAAATGTTTGCCTAGGATCACACAATTTGAACATGCAGAGATTCTGGCAATAATTCCAGGTTATCTGGTTTCACCTTTTGAAATTCAGCCAGCAGATATATATCTCCATCTCCCCTGTTATACATCCATCATAGGTAGGCTTTCCTATTTTCTGTTTCTATTTTTGGTAAATTCTGGTGGGGGGGTTTTCAGTTTTTTTGATACCTTAAAAAAAACAGTGGCTATCAGTGATTACACATTTTCAGTCCGTTAAAAACAGAAACCAGTGTTTTTCCGGTATTTATGGAATTTTAATTTCATTTTAATTATTGCTTGCCTTCTGCACTGCTCGTGCACATGTATACATAGTGTGTGTCAAGGGTATATGAGATCCAAATACATTTTTACTGCACCAGAATGGACTACAAAGTCAATAGCATTCTTCATTATCTCTGAAGATTGTAAACATGCTTTCAGCATACCATCTAGCAAGTGATAAGGATCTCTTTCAGGGAAGCACTTCAGCTCAGGTATCGATTTTGACAGGCCATCATACAACTTTTTCATATACGTAGCTGGATCGCTGCAAATACAAACAGTATCATTCTAATCTTTATTGTACTTGGTAGGAACTTTTTTCAGCTGCATTCCATGTGACACTGCGTTCCATCTTTAACAAACATCTGGTGTCATGTTTTCACCACCATCTCAGATGCTTGGTGACAACATTCTTTTCACATATACCTCTCACTACATCTTGCATTGAATGTTTAAAGCATGGGGTATTTCGCAATTCACTTACAATCAATACTGACACTAGAAAAGGGGGCTGATGTATCAAAGGATTTCACCTATTCTCTGTCTGTGGGTAAATGTGATGATACATATTAGGAAAGATTTGTATGAAACCAGCCATTTTACCTATCAGTGAAATCAAATGTAGCCAAAATATCAAATATAATTTTGATATTTAGTGATTCTCTACAGTTTATAAAATAACTAAATAAGACCTAAAACATGCATCTAAATACTGCATCTGTAGACCAAATACCACAAAACTGAAAAAAGCAGAAGGAAGAAGAGACAATGTGTTAGTGACATCCCTAGAGTTCGAGTTCGAGTTCGGGGATTTATATAGCGCACTACTCACCCAGAGGGTCTCAAGGCGCTAGAGGGAGGGGTTCAACAACAAAACTCCAGCAGTGTAATGTTAGCCCAGTCTTTCTTGATGCTACCTTGTATTACAAAGTTAAATTGTATTGGCCCCTTCAGGAAGAAATAAAAATGACTTTCACTCATCTTTTCCTTTCTTTGAATGGCACTTGTGATTGCAAATGTGTTGTTTCAGTGTTTATGAGTTTACACCGGTGATGGCCATTTTTCCATTCGGTGGGGTTTTATCAGTTATTATAGGTTTAAACCTAAACCCAGATGGCCTAATCATAGGTCACTGTTTTGTCTTTTTTCTTTGGCACACTATGGGAAAACCAACACAGACATATCAGACCCAACTCCCAACCCTTAGGCCCAACTACCAAGTCAAGAATGTATTTTTTGGAGGGTGTCACACCTCAGACACCCCACCCCTCTTCCCGGAGCTACGCTCCTGCTAAAATATGACTGCCTGCATACCATGTGAGTGTCTCTGCTTTTCCTGTGAGCTCACGCATGTCCTATGTGCCTTTGTCTGTGTCCCCTATGAATACATGGCTGATTACCCTTCAGACATCTTAGTGTATGAATGCTAAACAAGCTCTATTTGTGCCCATCTATCTATTCTGTGAATGCCTGTTTGTTCGCTCTTTCACTCAGTGACTTCCTGTCTTGGAGTGCCTATATGGCTTTCCTGTGAGTGAGTGACAGTCTGCAGTGCACGGAGTGACCACTAGCCTGTTAGTGAGTTTCTACCTGCCTTGTGAATGAATGCCATTCTATCCTATGAGTGCCTGTGTGACTGATCTGTGAATGCATGCCTCTTCTGTGAGGGTATCACTGCCTATCCTACAGAGTCATACCATCACCTGGTCGCCCTACACTTAAGGTTGTCTATATCTGGTGTTGCATTAAACTTGCTGGTACTGCGCCATGCCATATCTAGGTTAATCAGACATTTTGGGTGAATTATGGTACACCTAGCACAACAGTCTAGGCATGTGCAAACTTGGATTACGCGTTTGAAATTATTGAAGTTCGTGAATTCATGCAATTTCATGTCATCTTTGCACATTGGAGACTGGTTCAAGAAGAGAGAGAGACATTTGCAGCTAAAGTCTATCCTGCTAGTAACTTGTGTGACTTTTAAAATGAGGTTAAAATTTCACGCATCATATACGCAAACCACATATAGCATCATTTGGGCAGTTGCATGTAATTTTGCAAAGTTTTCATACAATTTCATGAAAAGGAAATGAAATTTCAAATAACCCAAATTAATGAAGGATTACTCTATCTCCCCACACTGCAGTGGTCGTGTTAGTTAAATAAGGTATTTCCTTTATCCTGGTTTGTTCTAAATTGCTCTAAGATTAAATTTAAGACAGACTCACTCTTCCAGCCTCTTCTGTTACTAGCCACACATACCTTAATATGTTCACATTCATAAGGGTCATACTGCTATTTTATTCCCTGCCTTTGCCATTGTTATTTTTTTCTCCTGTAGCCTCATCAGCCTCCCGTGGTCTCCTAATCCCACCCCTTCTCTTAAATCGTCTCAAAAGTCCTTATCTACACACTCATCACCTCGCAGTACCCATCGGCACTCCTCCCAAAGGGAAAATATCACCAGGGCCCATCAGAAGATCTGTTGCAGCCAATCACCGCCTTGCTTGATCTAAATATTGTGCTCTCATGCCAGAACAAGTGATGTACTACATTCAATCAAATTAACTTTATTAGATTTGACTAAGCAAATCATAAAAGTGCAAGGTACAGAAAAAATATTTCACAGTATCACATTTGAATTTATAAATTAGCATGATACAAACCTCCTAAAAAACGTGGGACATAAAATCATACATTAAAATTCTCTAAAAACTGCAAATATAGAAATGCTGGCTTAGTCTTTTTAAAATTCAACGGTAAAAGAAGGGGCGAATATACTTATTTCGTAAACTCGCCCACCTGGGACAAATAGGGGTAATGTGTAAAGTGTCTTGTGCAACACCCATATCACATGAACAGGTCGGGGGTCAGAGGGTCTATGCCGACCCCCTAAAAGTTGAGGTAACATATTTAACCCAAAGTATGTCAGGAGCCTTCTGTGCAGAACCAGCATATCTAGCGTGAGATACAGATCTATATTACTCGGAGAAGAATAAATAAACTGGTATTTGTAAAGCGCAAACTAATCACTACTAAGGGTCTCGGGCCGTCAGGGAGATTAAGTGAGCTATTGCCCAGAGTCACATATAACTGAGCTGGTCTGCCTCCCGCACTGGGGATCAAACAGTGAACCCGGGGCTCCGGAGTCAGACGTCCTGGCCAATGCACTACACCTCTCCCTTTTTTTAGGTTATTTTTATTGGCATTGTTATGTTAATAAAGGGCCTGTATTTCAGGTATCCATAATCTTAAACTTGCATTGTTTCCACTACATTTCACAGTTGTGTTGAAGGGAAACTAAACTTCCACAGAACATGTTGGACAGAACATCTCAAGTGCACTATTACTTCACAAATGCCTTAAAGTCGGCTATCACTATCCTATAAACAACACCCAATACCAACACATACCACACAGTGTCCCAACAATGCATCCAGACAGCATGTCTAAATACATCCAACAGTTCTGATACACCAACAGCACTCACCATCCAACACTGCATAATATTAAATCCCATCTAGTTTATTTATACTTCTTCCTACATTGTTAGAACACATTCATAACCCCAGCACGTTCATACACTCACCAGGGCATCAGAGACATATAGAGCCCCATTCACAAAGGTAAACGGAGACGAAAATATAACTTTATGACTATCGGTATTCACAAAGGGCATTTACTAGTAGTAAAGTTAGACTTTTCTCTTAGTTAAACTTCAGTATTGGCCTTAAGTTTAACTGAGACCAGGAGCCCGATTCACAAAGGTAAACTGAGACGAAATTATAACTTTATGACTTTCGGTATTCACAAAGGGCATTTACTAGTAGTAAAGTAAGACTTTTCTCTCAGTTAAACTTCAGTATTGGTCTTAAGTTTAACTGAGACCAGGAGCCCGATTCACAAAGGTAAACTGAGACGAAAGTATAACTTTATGACTTTCGGTATTCACAAAGGGCATTTACTAGTAGTAAAGTTAGACTTTTGTCTCAGTCAAACTTCAGTATTGGTGTTAAGTTTAACTGAGACCAGGAGCCCGATTCACAAAGGTAAACTGAGACGAAAGTCTAACTTTACGACTTTCGGTATTCAAAAAGAGCATTTTCGAGTAGTAAAGTTAGACTTTTGTCTTGGTTAAACTTAAATTTTCTCCTAGTCTAAATCTAAGGACTTTTGGTCTCAGTTAAACTTAAGACCAAAACTGTGACAAAAGTCTCACTTTACTACTCATAAATGCCCTTTGTGAATACCGAAAGTCATAAAGTTAGACTTCCTTCTCAGTTTACCTTTGTGAATTGGGTCCATAGTTGGCTAGGTGTTGCTGCCTTAGCAGCACGACTATGCTATGTTATGTTGATTTGCATGAAGCAGATACCTGTGAGGGTATCCGGGTGCTCAAAAGCCTGCATATCAAACCAAATATATTTCTACTTCACTCTACAACATCAGTACACCTTAAACAGACATCCTCATATCATAATGTGCACAAAAAGGTACTGAAGCAAAATTGTTGTCTAGCAGCGTCGCCAAGTCAAGAGAGTGGTGGATGTCAGCCTACTCTCGAGCACAACCAAAAAAAGCATAATAGAAGGTAAGGGATATGAAGTGAGTTTGGTCCTACCTGTGCTCATTCAGGCAGTAATTAAAAAAAGGGCTGAAAATGGATCACAACTGAGCCCGCCATTCTGTCTGGGACCACATAAAAAACATAGGGACTGGAGAGCAAAGTTAAGGACTTTTACCTTAATGTGTGCAACCGAGGCTTAAATGAAGAAAGGAAATGTCCTCTTGTAACACCTTTTGTAAAATTATATTGGGTTTAGTTACGTGTTTTTTCATTAGTGCAGAGTGATTGACTAGTGCACTGCACAAGATGGAGGACAAAGGAGATCTCAGCCCAGACACCCTTTACATAACCCAGGCCTTTAATCTTTAAAATGTAATCTTATCAGGGTAACGTGTCAGCATTGTGCTAAACTTTAAGGGAATAACTACTACAACAAGTAACATTACACCTACAACAAGCCAACACTATTGGCTTTGTCAATGGTTGTTAGTTGCATAAGATAAATAAGCACTAACTATGGCTTTGATGTATATAACATTGAAAATGCTTCATTTCTAACATGATGGGACTATGAAACAACTATAGCCAGTCTCTTTGAAGTTACATCAAAAGCATTGAAGGGCAGTCCTGCTGAAGAGCAAATATTTTTTTTCACTGTCACGTGAGGGCAAAAATGGAGAGGCAGAAAGGGACCCGTCTCCTCTTTTTAGAACTGCACCGGCAGGACTTAGCCCACTTTAAGTCCTGTCCATGCCACTTATAAAGGAAGCTTAGCTCTTTACCCAAAACCTCATTAGGGACTCCTATATTTTTGTTGAAGGCACCCTGCTTTGCCCCACCAAAGAAACAGTAGTGAAAGCCATTACTACAGTTGTAAAAGAATGCGTGCCCTGGCCCAAAGCTCTCTTCAGAAGCCGCAGACTGGCACTATCAAATGTTGGTGTGGTGAATACAAAGGCTGTGTAGTCTAAAATCCACCCAAACCTCCATAATCCATTAGCAGACGCCCCTCGGCCCCTTTATCTCACTGGTGTAGGTTCCTGCTTTCTCCCTTAGTGACAGTTCATTCTTTCTCTCCCTCTGCGCGTGTTCTTTGTTTGACTTCCTTATCTTCCTCTCAGTAAATGTCTGATGGAGAAAAATAAGTGCTGGTCCCCAAAAATGAGGGCCAGGGGCTCCCCATCAGCACACAACCCCCAGCTCAAATTAAGCCCTGAGAATGCCACCCAGCTCCATGGGAGTCAATTCACGAAAATGCCTGGGGTAATGAAAGTGACATCACACACCATTTGACCTTTACTTTGAATCACACGCACACACATGCTTAAACATACACACACATTCATGCACTCTCTCCCAGATAAACACACTCACCTAGAAGCATGAATACAGCATGCATTTAAAAGCATGTTTTACTTACCATAACTGTCAGATAGGGTCATATTCCAGCTAATTATACTCAATTTTTCACACTAATAGTGAATAATATTATTCAGTATTTGTGTAATCAAATTTTAACAGAAAACTAGGAAAATGGAGCACCAAACAGGTCATTAGGGTGAGCTGCTCCTGTGTTCCAGGCACCTATGTTGCCACTTCTGAGGTCAAGGGTCGCAAGGGGCAAGCCAGGGGTCAATCAGCGACCCCTGTCGACCCTTAATGACGTCCATGCCCAACTCTCCTCCGCAAAAATACAAATTGATGGAACTCAATCAACTCTCACTCACCAATAAAAGGGTAACGCTGCAGAAGTCATTCTGCGGTGTCACCAAAAGGTTAGAGAAAGATAAGTTTATTAATCATACAATACAATACATTCATACATATTCATCATACAGTCATTTGAAATAGAAAGGGCAAGCACAATGCGGGAACTCATACAGAATACAAAAAAGTCATCACATATTCATATTAAGATTCCTGATAGCAGCACTTAAAAAGCATGCAACCGCAATCAGAAAAGCAACAAAAATGATATTCGCCAGAAGTTCAATGGTAAACTGCCTGGGGAAATTGCATACTTTAAAAAGATTGGTTTTAAAAACGTTTTTACGTGCGTCATCAGAAGGATAGTTTTCAAGGGCTGAACCAGAAATAAATTTCACATTAAGTATTATTATTAGCCAGCTCGAATGTGGTCACTTGATCAGACTGAGAATGAAGAACATTTCCAGGTTCAGATAGATGCCTTGAGGACCTTTTTTTTGTGCAGCTTTTATATACCGTGAACTTAAAACAAATGCATCACAGCGCCGTACTGAGTAGCACATTTCTCAAGGTGATAATTTATTTTTGACACAGCAGGATAAAGAGATTTGCCCAGAATCACAAGATAATGAACAGAGGCGGGGATTCGAACTTGGTTCACCGGCTGCAAAGGCGGCAGTTTTTTCCATTGTGGTACTTCTCTTAACGCTTCTCTCTTAACCCACTAAATTTACGTTTTACCTTCTATATATACAGTGCTTAAAATGGAAAAAAATAGAAGTGCAGGTACTCTGTACCAGAGTACCTGCTTGTTTCTGAAAATTGCCGGTACTCTCCAATTAAAAGTATTGCATTTCTCTTTAGAAGTGCCGGTACTCTCCCTCGCAAAATTAAAAAAGTGCCGGTACTCCGTACCGGACAGGACCGGTCCATTTAAAGCACTGTATATTTACTAACATAAAGACTGTTCTTGGCTCATGCACAACCCACACCCCCAAGGACACGTCACACGCACGTACACACTTTGGAGGAGCGCATCACTGCACCCAGGGGCAGCGCCTACCTTCCCGAAGGTCTGCTGCTGCTGCAGGTGGAGGAGGCCTTGCCGCACCGGTCCCTCTTCCATGACCAACCAATGAGCATCATCCGCCGACCTCTCCAGCTTCTCTTCTGCTCCCTCTCGAGCTCAGCCTCTTCACCTCACTCTCTCTCAGTCACTCTCTCTATGCTGACTCGCTCTCTCCGTAGAGCTCAGAGCTCCCTCCCTGTCTCGTATCGCGGTCACTGCAGCGGCCTCTGAGTTCACTCTGGCCCGGTCTCCGCCTTTTCGGCCGAGCTCTTTTATGTCTGCCTCCGTATCTCTCCGAAGGCCCTCTCTGTCTCTCACTTCCTTGTTTATCTCACTCCTCTGCGTGGGTTCCCTCGCGCCCTCCGCTCCACCTCCAGTCGCTTCGTCTGCTTCGAGGTGCGCGCCTCGGCGTTGTGGGATCTTGTCTCAAAAAAGCCGCTGTCACGTCCTTATTCACAAGTTCAACTTCCTGTATGCTCAATGTGACAGCAGTTGAGGAAGAGGAAAGAGTGACTGCAGCGGGTGCGTGATAAAAGCCACTCGAGCACATACTAGCTCATACTATTTATTTTGCAATTTTACATAGCGTCAAGGTAACAGCGCTCTACGGTATATGTTGTTACATGGGTAGATAAAGAGAGTTCAAGAGCTACCAAATGGTACAAAATGTAGTTAAGTAAGCTCTAGTACAGTGGTCTTCAGTGAGTAGCTCGGGAGCTACTAGTAAGTAGCACACCAGTACTCTCAAAGTAGTTCTGAGTGGTGAGGTCAAACTCAGTACCTCATTCAGAGAATATTTTAATAAAGAAGGCAGCACTGCTCATTTTAACACCATTAGGATGCCAGCCAGCCAATCATGATAGCGCTCAAACACACCCACTGTCGGTCTGTGGGGTCTGTCGTGAGGTGAGCTTGGGGCAAATCCCACATTTGCATGGGGCACCAAATGAGGGAAACACACACTTTGGTAGCAGATTGGGAGATTAACCACGTGCGGTTCCTCCCCTTTTATTTAGCCCTGCAGGCCACGCTTGGCCCGCGGATGACGTGAAACATATATCTGGTTCGTGCACCAGATAACAGGACCGCTGACCTGTTACATCCCTCCCCAACTTGGTCTTAACAACAGTCCAATCTGATTAACACGCAAAGTTCTGAAGCCGTCAGCTAGGCTGAGGGTTTGGCCTCAGACTGTAGCGGTGAGGTTGGCTTCGGATAGGGGGTTCACTCCGCTGAGGTGTGGTCGGTGGGGAGTCTTGTGAGAGTCCATGGACCATGAGGCCCCTATGGATCAGGGTTTATAGTCTGTTCGCAGGCCGGGCTGCAGCTGCTCCTGTCGCGTTCCCAGGGCCGGTCTTAGGAATTGTGGGGCCCTGGGCGAAATGGAAGATGCGAGGCCCCTCTAATTTTCATGTGACATCACATCCGGGGCCTGCGGTGGGGCCCCCCTGAGAAACACACACACTCTCGATATTATTAGACGGAAGAATGCACTGTGCTGTGCTCACCACTGCGCAGCGCTTTTCCCCAGGCCATCATCATTTATTATTCCCGCAACTGCGGGGCCGGCGGCAGGGCCCCCATGACCGCGAGGCCCTGGGCAGCTGCCCATACCGCCCATGGCTAGGACCGGCCCTGCGCGTTCCTGAAGGTCTCTTTGGTCCGATTCGGAGCAAGATGGTGGAATTTCCTTGAACCACGAGACATTACGCGATTCTTCCTTGGTCCCTTTCCTGGCTGTCACCATTGTGCCGCTGTTGGCAGTAACTGTCCAAGTGCCTGGTTTGTGTGTGGTTCTGAACTTGCCGCCGGGACTACGGTCCTTGAGGATTACTGTGGCTTCCGGCAGTATTGACCTTAGGAGTGACATGGCGTCGCACTCTGGCTTGTTCATTCCGCTGCTCCCGACGTGCCTGGGTGCCTTGGATGTCATGAGGCGGAGGCATCCATCTCGGACAGATGGGGATCAGATCCCTCCGTGGCCCATTGAACATAAGCGCCCATGGAGTCTGTAGTGTTGTGAAGTGGGTGGTGCTCCCGTATTCTCGGAGGAATATGTTCAGACGTTGTTCCGGGTTGGCCAGTTCAACAACATTTTGTTGGCGTTGCACAACATTTTGTTCAGCGTGCGCTTGAACCTCTCAATGTCGCCATTGGCCTGCGGACATTGTAAGGTGATTTGGTGGTAGTGGATTCCTCGTTAGCTAAGAAATTCGGCGAACTCAGCTTCATGGAACAGGAGCCCATTGTTGCTCTGGATCTCGGCTGGGAATCCAAAAGCCACAAATGCTTTCTCGAGAAAGGGCGCAGTGTGGGTGAAAGCTGTTGAGGGAATTATTTCTACTATCGGTAACTTGGAATACGCATCCACTAAGACGAGCGTGATCTTCCCTCCGGCGAAACTTTTGAAGTCCATACTTAGTTTGGACCATTGATAGGTGCAGGGTTCTTCTGTTATTACTGGAGCTGGGCGTTCTGGCAGACTTGTCATCTGGCAGGCATGGCATCTGTGCACTAAGTCCTCCACCATTGCTTTTAGCTCTGGAAACCACACTTTTTCTCTCATTCTGGACTTCATCTTGATGGGGCCCTGGTGTCCGCTGTGTGCTAGTTGCGTGACTTGCTGCCTTAATGTCTGTGGGATCACGAGACGAGAAGCTCATAGCAGGATTCCGTCCTGAGTAGAGCTCAGCTCGTTTTGCACTCTCCACATCTTGGTCAGCTCCTCCTTGTCCTCCGAAGTCCAGGCATTCGTGTGCTGTAGGAACTCCCTCCATGATCAGTCCTGGATGGCCTGGATAGTTCCTGCATAGACTGCATCAAGTTCGGTCATCCTCTTGATGTCGTTGAGAGTCATTGCCTGGGGTCATGCTACCATCGAGATCATCCGGATGTGTTGTTCTGAGCCCTTGGCAAGTTCAGATCCCTCCGTTGGTGTGGGGGGTCGAGATACGAAGTCTGCGGGGTTCTTGACTCCTGGGCGGTAGACAACCTTGATTTGGTAGTGTTGCAGCTGTATGGTCCATCTATCAATCCGCGGTGGCAGGTGAGGAGCTGATCCTTTGAAAAGCAGGACCAGTGGCTGATGTGGAATGCCCCTTCTTCATGTTTGCCCCAGGTCCATTTGGCTTCTGCTTTCGTGAGGGCCTGTAGTGGTTGAGCAAGGGTTGCGAGGTCTGGGATGAACCTCCCGCAGAAGGTGGCTATGACAAGGAAGCTCCTTACTTCCGAGGGTGTGCTGGGGGCAGGCGCGCTTCGGATTGCTTGTGACTTGTGGAGATCCACTTGGATGCCTTCTTGGTTGAATATTTATATGAAGAGTTCCAATGATGGTTGGTAGGACGAGCACTTGTCCCAGTGCAGCGTCACCGTGTGGGGCTGTAGTGTGGATTTAAGATGCTTGTGGTGGTCCGCTGAGTGGCAGAGTGGATTAATATGTCGTAGCTGACATTCAGGACACCGGGTAGGCCAGAGAGCCTCTCTTGTATGGTGTTGTGGAAGACTTCGGCAGCTGCCAATATCCTGAAATTCAGACCCTTGTACCACCGCAGCCCCAGATGCATACTGAACGTCGTGATGTACCTGCTCTCCTCCGTCAGGGGTGGTTGGTGATACCCGGCGTTAAGGTCCAGTCTGGAGAACCACCTGGATCCGTTGACATCTGTGATTAGGTCATGCATGCTCAAGCTTGATGGCGCGGTTGGGTAGCCTCATATCTAAGCATAGCCGTATTGTTTCCAGCTGTTTGGGCTTCTGGTGATCACCATTAGGGACACCCACAGTGTTGGGCCCGAGCTTTTTTCGATCACTCCTTGTTGTTTCAGCTTTTTAAGCTCCTTCTCAACCATTGGCCTGAGGTGGAATGGGACGCGTCGGTGTCTTAGCGACACTGGGGTGACTGCTTCGATGATGTGCAGCTTGATAGGCGCGCACTTGAAGCAGCCTAGCCCCTGGAATGGCTCCAGAAACTGTTCCAGGATGTCATCAACCTGGTGCATCTGGACACTTGGTCCTCAGCGGTGTGGCTGCCGATAAGGGTGTCTGCTTCGCCATCTATGAAGTGGATCGTCGTCATCACTTCCTGCTCTTCCGATCTCACTGGCACTGAGATTCTCCCTTTTAGGGGTAGTGGGGAGTGGCTTCCATTGGTGAAGATTTTGGTCTGGGATGATGTGTGAGGCGGTTTGGGCTGGAGGCAGTGGTACTGTGGATGACCATTTCATTGGCCGATGCTCCTGTGTTGATGATGGCCTTGACTTTGGATCCGGCTATCTTGATGACACACGTTGGTTGTGGCCTCCGGCTGTCTTTTAGTTCTCGCATGTAAGAGATGAGGAAGGTCAATTGCTCATCTTCGTCAGGGGACGAGTCTTCAAGTCTCTAGTACGTTTGACTGGCTCCTTTCGGTTCTTCTGATTGCCCTATGTTCGTCTGGTTCCTAGTGTCCTTTCTGTACAGGTACTGGCCAGCTCGCGCAGCCAGGGGTAGAATGCATCAATCCTTCACATTGTCGCACTGGCGCAGTTTGAATCTCTCGAAGTCCGGTTTGACCTGTGGGTCAAAGTGAGCATTGAGTGCTTTTATAGCAGTGTCGTAATCTGCGGCAATGCCCGTATTGGGTAGATGCTTAAACAGTTTAAAGATTTCATCCCCAGCGTAGTGAAGGAGTAATGACCTCTTGACGGCTTTGTCAGTCTGTCTTGTGGTGACAAAGTAGTTGTTTAATCTTTCGATCTAGATTTTCCACCATGGAGACGCTGTTGTTGGGTCTTCTAGGTCACAGCATGCCCGTGAGGGCATGCTGTACTGAGACTCTCTGCTGGGGCTGAGCTTGGTCTTCGTTAGCCATGTGGCGATATCTGTGGCCAATTCCCTCCTTTTGTCCCTTTTATTTTTTCCTTGGCTGCTTTTTCCTTCGTCTCCCTCTATCCTTTCTCACTTCTCCGCTTGACTGTTAGTGCTCTCCTGGATGGCTATTTCTTACTCTCTTTTCTTTTCCTTTCCTTCTTTACTTGTGCCCACTTGCTGCTACAAAGTCTTCTCCCTTTTTGTCAGTCTTCGTTAGTTCCATCTGAATATTTTCTTTTTTTTCCCACTTTCTGTTTTCCTTCTTGTGTTTGGCAGAGGCCTGGCTGCCGCAGCAGGAGTAGCCATCCATGCTATGCCATCAGGGAGCAGCGCAGCCATAAGTGCTCCAGCGTAGCGCTCTGTGTGGGCGGGGCTGTCAGGAAGGGATTCCCTCGTGCACACATGCTGCCCAGCTGTAACCCACCGCTTCTTCGACACAGGATCTGCTCCTCCATCTCATCTGGGGGCACTGCCTCAGCACGGGACGCCTCCTCCCGGGTGCGTGCGTCGCAGCAGGGCACCGACACACTCCGCGTCGGCGCGTCTGGGACTCTTGCCTGGAGGAGTCCGCCGCAGTATGGAGCCAGGACGGACCGAAGTGGTGCGGGTCGCGACCCCCTCATCGCCAGTGTCATGAGGTGAGCCTGGGGCAAAACCTGCATTTACATGGAGTAATGAAACAAGTGGTCCATGACTGCTTTAGAGAAGAATAAATTATAATTTATCATGTGTGTATAGCTTAAATAAGTCAAACACTGGTAAAAAAATACCAAAAATAAATTGAATTGAATTGAAACAACACTTGTATAGCGCTAACTACCCTGCTGTCTAAGATAGCATTGTTCCAAACGTACAGTCAATGTAAAAAACAAAAGCGCCAAAGAATTGTTTAAGTTCAGTATATTTGATTTCATATACTTGAAACAGATCAAAATTAATTTGACAAAAGGAAGGTATAAAGGTTGCTCAAAGGAAGAGAGAAGAATGGGTGTGCTTGTGATGGGTAGGGAAAACTGAATAGTCACAAATATTTAGAGTTTATACATTTTTACGGCTTTGGCAATGGACTGGTAAAGAGACCAGTACAGAAAGGCCTGTCTCAAACAAATCATTTATAACATTTTTTATATACTTTTTGTAAATGCATATATGCAACATCAAGCGAAGGGGATGGGATGTGATACAGGCTGTTAGTGGGTGGGGTGCGTCGATGTTTCAACTCGGCTGGTAAATAGAGGGTCGCCAGAGTCATGAGGTGAGCCTGAGGCAAGGCCGACATTTACATGGGGCACCAAATGAAGGGGACCCACACTTTGGTAGCAGATCGGGAGATGCACAAGGTCATGCAAAGGCTAAGGCAAGTGACTAGGCAATGCGCATGACCATGCAAGAGAATAGTGGACAAATCCCCAATGTAAAGTGGCCAAAGTCCAGAACAAACTGGCTATGTCACTTCTGAAGTCATTAAATGGGGAAACGTACCATAGGTATGTAAACATGCAAAGAGTGGGAAACATGCTCATACACCATCCACTGGGGCCACAATGCCATGCAACCTTGTTCCAAACTGATTATAGATGTGAAGTGACTAGTGTAACATATTGCACAAAACTGATGCAAGAAAGTATCAACTGCGTCCCAACCTGTATGGCCAAGTAGCAAGACGAATCACTGATTACTAGAAAGATAGGAAATGTAAGAAAGACGGATGAATTAACAAGCCATATCTTTCAAAACAACCTGAAAGTAAAAGAAATTACTCTACTGCAAGGAAATACCTTAAAGTAGTTTCAGTCACAGAACCTGGAAACACGTGGCTTCCCGGATGCTCCCAGACAAAAGTGGAGAACACAGACCGCTAGCATGTATAAGAGCATGACACTCGCACTATAGCAAAACAACTAGAGCGTTAACCTGTTGGCTTCAGGGCTCACACCTCCTCCAACACCAATAGTTGAACGTACCAAGAGCATGCTCCTTGCGCTATAGCAAAAATACTAGACCGTCAACTTCCCAGCGTGAGGCCCCGCTCCTCCTCCAATGCCGTAACATGAGCGGTACAGCAGTACCGTGTCTTTTCAAAATGGCCAAGTAACAGACACAGCGGTTCCAGCAGAAAATTAAGCTAATCTATAATGATACTAGTATGCACAATCGCAATTAAGAATGGGTTATTGTGATGTCAGAAATAAACAAGACCTCGAAGACTCTCGATTGTATTTGCATTAATTCTTTTATATAAATTTCAAGATTCAGACTGATATATACAGGGGAAAAAACAATGGTGTTTTTGTGTCCCCAGTGTAAAATGGAACCATTAAACAGAAAGTGACAAAACATGTGACTTATACAGCTTGGTTTCCACATTTTTTAAAGGCGACCATTAGTAACTTTGTAATAATCACAGCTACTATATGCAATGATCAGAGCTGTTGAAGTGGTTCGCTTTAAATTACAGTTGATGACTTTTCGAACTTGCATGCGTCATAGGGTCTCCTCAGGACCAAGGGATATAGGGACATCTGATGGGGGTTGCACAGCCACGTAAGACAGTGAGATGTGTGAGAAGGAAAAAGGAAGAAAGAAAAAATATTCACACAGGACCCAATCGGGTGCCCCGTGTGAGAGATAGGCTGACAACCTGAATGTTCTTATGTTTCTGGACCGGCCAGTGGCAGACGAGGAGGATAACCACGGGGAATTGTATAGGTGGAGCAGATGCTTCAGCCTGTACGGCAGGGGTCTCCAACCTTTTCTGTAGTGAGAGCTAATTCTGCTCAAGGATATCCTGCCGAGCTACTAGCATACTTTATCACTGTAAAATGCTGATGATATGTATTACCATTACACTGTGACCACCCTAAGCTCGATTATCAGTAGTAACCACCCAAACATTCCAGGTGAAGTTATCAGCAGAATGCTAGGGAAAAGTTTATCAACATTAAATGTTTGTAATCAAGTAAAATTCAAATCATCACATGCTGTGTGCCACAAAGGGTATTACCACAGCAGTAAGTCTCCCCAACTCAAATTGAATTATCATCCGGTAACAACTTTAAATGTGTTTTAGAATTGCACTATTTGGTCTTCATTAGTATATTAGTTTTTGAAAATACACATATTTTTCTATCAAAATCACTTTCCACTTTGAGCAATCAAACTCAATTTTCCAGAAGAAAAACCTTTCTGAAAAAAATATTTTTGCCTTTAAAAATCAAATAAGTTGTCCTTGTTGGAAAATCAACAGTCGCTAAACATCAGCTTTTCGTTTTCATTTAGTACCACCATGTAAAAATACCTCTCATGTACAAATTCTGCTTCAAATACCCAGGTATTGGAATCATAGGCCATGCTTGCTCACCATAACACTATGAATGCCTCTGTTATGCTAATAATGCCCATCATTAAACCAGGGCTACCACTGTGCCACAGCTGGATGCCCAACATATATTAGTTATGGCCATTATTATGGGAGAAGCGGTTGCCACTCTGTCAGGAAGGGCTAAAACCAGGCCAGTCATGCTCTTTATATGTCAGTGATGGCAGCAGGTATGTAATTACTAGACTTGTATGCACAAAATAGTCAAGGATGAAAATGTTAAGGCAATGGCACAATTATACCATGAACGGGCTCAATTGCGTCAGAGATAATACTCTTATGATGGGGACCAGCATACATATTTGGCAGTCCTTGACACTAGGAGCAGCTTTAAGGAATAAACACTGTTTATTAGGGAAGGACACAATGTCACCCACCCACACAAAATGTAATGTGAGGCTTCTAACTTTCTCTGCCCTGGATGCATACTCTCTCGTCCTCAGCTCTTTGGTTGATCACGCTCCCAACTAACACATTTTCACTCTAGTTCTTGCAGTCGCACCCTTTGGTGGGTCAGCCCTGGTTACTGCTGCTACTATTCTTTGATGTCACACACGGTGCAACTGATAGAGCTGGGCGTATAACGTGGCCAATCTACTTCTTAGGTAGATTTAAAGTGGATAAAGATGGTTCTTTGACGCCGTAGCCTTCATTTGCTTCAACACCCTCCGCAAGACCTTCAAATTGATCCCCCCCCGAATCCAGGAAGACAGTCACCCACACATTCATCACCAGCAGGCTGGACTACGGGGATGCCCTGTATGCCGGAATCAACAAATCTTCAGATCCTTCTCCTACATTGCGGCCAAGACCTGTAACAAAGTCCTCCTCAGTATCAGATGAAACCCCACACTCCAAGCATTCAGGAAGAGCCTCAAGATCTGGCTTTTCAAATGACCGGAGCTGTCCAAATCCCCCACCCCCACATCCCCCAGCACCATGAGACCCTCAGGGGTGAGTATTGCGCTCTATAAATCCCTGATTGATTGATTGCTAGGCCAACACAGTGTGTGTTTGAGTGTTATCAAGAGGCCCTGCCATTGGTATGGCTGTCTGTAACTCTTACAGGTTATGAAACAAGCAGTGCTGCCTTCTTTAATATACACAGAATCTCTGAGATCGGCTTGGTTTGGCTTCACCTCTGAGAGCTACTTTGAGGGTGCTGGTGAGCTACCAGTAGCTCCCGAGCTACTGGTTGGAGACCCCTGCTGTACGGGATAGACCGAGGAACCAATTGTATCACAGTGTTTGTATTACTCTTTGGGATGAATCGGCAGTGTGCCAAGGATAGAGCTGCTCCCGCCGTCTGCCTGGTAACAATGTTATTTTAGGTGATGTTGGCTGCATGATTTAGATTGCAAACATTTCAGGGCTCAGTTTGTATCTCGGCTACAGTTGCAGAGACAGCTGGGCCTCTGCACTGATTCAAGAAGAGTCAGTCAGCTAGCTGGCTAATCTTTTTCCTCATCACCCCTAGAAGTGGAATGAGTGGGTCAAGAACAGTAGAGCCATCCCTGCAGCATCAACTGTCCACTGGTAAACATGAACAATGTCCAAAACAAAGACTTTAAAGAAAACATTAGTAAAAGTTATCCTCGGTCATGCCCTTGGACACTTAGCAATACTAATTAGTGCATGGCCCTAAAAAATACATTAATCAGAGACACCTCTGCCATAGCCGTGTAGCCGCTGCCCTCGCTATCCCTAAAACGAATGCAGCTAGTGGCCTGTTTGAGGGCCACTTGATACATAACTTGTGACTCTCTGCAGCCTGTGCACAATGCCATGGCAGTGGAATATGGAACTGCTTCTCTCCTCTTCCACATTAGATAGCCCCGCTGCGCCCTGTGCTTTTCTATCATGGAAGTGGACATTTTTTTGTGCTGCTCACTTTTTTAAAAAACAGCAGCTTCATACAGGCTTTCATGTGATATGTGAAGTGTGCATGCTTTGCAACCATGATTGCGTGCTTGGAGAAGTTATGGTGCACACACCCTACAAGGAACACTGCTGGCAGAATGCTCTAACTCAAGAATGCCCAAAATAGGCAATGGCCATGATTATGCAACTGACATTACTATGCTATGAGTAGACACAATTGTGCCAGAGGTCAGACCTTTGTGATAGGGGCTAGAATACACATTTGACAGTCCTTGAACCAGGCGTACTGTCCAGGGAGTGACACTTTTTATTAGGGAAGGACATGTTGTCGGATAGAAGCACATAAATCAATGCAGATGATGTTCTTACTTTTCTCTGCTCTGGATTCATACCATGCTCTCCTCAGCTCTTGCACTGATCATGCACCTGACTGACACATTTGCATTCTGGCACCAGCAGTCCAACACTTTTTATGTCATGGTCAATCGGCTACACATGTGATGCAACTGAGAGAGCAGGGCCTATAACACAGTCAGTCTCCTGACTTAGCTAGATTGAAACTGGATGCAGATGGTCATGTGACAGATCACATAGACCAACAGTGTATGCGTTTGAGCGCGATTATGATGCCCTGCCTTTGGAATGGCTGGCTGGCATTCTGAGGGTGTTAAAATGAGCAGTGCTGCCTTTTGTAACAACACAGATTCTCTGAGAGAGGCACTGGGCTTGACGTCAACTCCGAGAGGTAATTCGAGGGTATTGGCGATCTACCAGAAGCTCCCGAGCTACTCGTTGGACACCCCTCCATAACGGCCAGGATACCCACCATATATCAATTATGGCCATTATTATGCATGGGGTAGCCACCATTATGTGAGGAATGGCTTAAAGTAGGCCAGTCATACTCTTAACATGTCAATAATGGCTACCAGTCAATTTTCCCTTTAATTGTTTCCCTTCTGCGCGGCAATGTAAAGTCTCTGTGCACTGCAGCCAAGGCAATAAGGGCCAAGAAACACACCATGCATGTGATAGTTACCTGGGATTCCAGTTTAGGCCAAAGAGGTATGTGCTCACATATTTCATATGAGCATTCTTTACATTAAACAGGTTTACAAACTTGCATTTTGTGTTACACCTTCTGCAGTTCAGCATTTCCCTGCCATTCATATGCAGAAATGGTAGAGCTGGGCGAGCTAGGATATTCATAGCAATGAGTGAACCAGATACGATCCTTTAACAGAAGCCATTTGAAATGATACAGCAAGTGGCATGCACTTCTTTTTTTACCAAGACTCTTTAAAAGTAAAAAGAGGTTACTTCTCTAATACTTACATTTCAGTTGTTTTGTAGTATAATAGATGATAGCACTGCACAATGAGGTTCACAAACTTTGACACCATAAGAAATGAGCAGCAGACTGCCACAACCCTAAAACCTGACACCCAACTATGACATTCCACTGACGATACAGCAAATTGTAACCCCAAGAGTTGTTCTTCAGACTGAAACATCACTCTTGGCCTGGGAGACTGAAATCACACTGCATTTCTGAGACTATATCATAACAATCGAGTATGTGGTGTACCACAAATGGACTTTCCACCATCAGAATTTAGAGGAAGTGTTTGAACCTGTTTCCCTGGTCCTACGTCCCACAGGCATGTGTGGAGGAGTTGAGAAGACGTGCACACACTGTGCTGGTGGCCATTTGAGGAGCTATAGACAACATGCTGCTACCATTACCTGCAGTTCTAGTTCAGAGGAAGCTCAGTACAGTATTGCACGTATGCAGCAGTGCTTTAAATGGACTGAAAATAGTGAGGGATCTTTAAAAGGGGCACGTTCAAATAGCGTAATTAAGCTTCCTTTCCATCAGGTATAGCTCACAGCATGTGAACCAGAATCCTGTGTTTCACAGTGCGGCACACATAGCCAGTGTTTGGTGCCCATGTGAGTTTTCTGTTACTGCATCCAGGCATAACAGAACAATGGACCAATGCCTAAACAAGTAACACCTTTTGGGTTTGACAACACTTTTTAGCTGCATCAGATAAATGAGTAAAAATGATTTTGTTGTGATAATGTGAACTGAAAATGTCTGCCTTTCACACCAGTTTTCTCTGCAGTCTCTCACTCTGTTAGACGCTTGCAACCTGTCATCGCTTTCCTCTTCAGGGACATCTTTTCACTCTCTCCTGCTCATACTTTCTTTCTTCTCCTCCACTACAACATCTCTCAACACACACACCACCCATCCACTCACCTGCTTCAATCACTGCATTTTGCTTCCCTTTAGCAATATCTGTATTTGAAAGATGTGTAACTCCTTCACACATTTTACCACATTTACAATTTGCATATATGTGACCATCACCCTCTGTGGCCTGCAGAGAGGCCAAACTTTGAATGTGTAGGTAGTCTGAACACCTTTAGGACTCACTTCCAGGCACCGTGGGAAATAGGCACCACATTCTGCCTCAACTCTAGAATGCTCAATCACATCCTATCACATTCACCCACCCACAGTTTCTACTCAGGGAGACCTGGAATCAGTTCACAGTATACACTGTACAAAAGGCATACATTTCATAAAAAGCTACAAATACACAACCTTTGAAAAAACGAATCATCTCAGGTAATGCACAATGAAATAATACACGAAGTATCTATGCACCCCAGTTTATCTTGTTTTAGATGGATAGGGTCATCAAGAAAAAAGTGCATGAAACTACCAAACCAAAACGTTTGGTGATCCTCAGTTAAAAATGACACACATACACCATTATGCTTGTGCCTTTGTAAGTGTGTAATGTAGCTTAGACAGTTAATAAGTCCACTGCAGATGCCTGTAGATTGCAGGTCACAGTTTTGAAGATTTATAGCATTAAGATCTCTTTTAAAATTCAATACAGCTTGGACCCTTCTTTTTGTAAATGTGTTCTCTCGGCATCCTTGACAATCCTGAACATTAGGTGGAATAGGGTATAATTGATACAGGGCCAGGATATTTTGAGCAATGTATTATCGTGTGCACTGTCCAGAGGTTTTAAAATCATATACACTAAAGTCTGTTATAACTGCTACATTTATAAGAGCAAACTGGGTTTGTAAATGAAACGAATGGAAAACCTTATTTTGGGTAGAAAGGAAGCCTGCATGAACCAAGAAGACGTAGTCAGAGGGTTTACTCCTGCTCAGACAGTGGTGATGCAGTGACTCAATAATGATAATGTTATCTGAAATCCTGAACAAATCCACGTTCCTGCTAAGAAACATACAACCCTCTATCAATGCTAGCAGTGACTGGCATTCGGATTTAGGCATAATTGTGGAAAGACCAGGATGCCTAGTGGTAATCGCCAGTAGAGTGGAAAGGATGCCATGGCCCCTGGTGCCAGCAAGGAAAATGCCCCCTTTGACTGCTGTTGGGAAAGCAAAATAAATCAGTTTATATGGTTCAATGGGCCGGTGCCCCTGTGCTTGCTGCATCAATGGTAGCTACACCCCTGGAAATAGCATCAGCTCATGCACAGTACATGAAAAGAGTAACTGGTGCCCTGGTGCCTCTAAAAGAATCTGCTACAATTAGTGCTGTGCTGATGCATAGCTTCAATTAGTGCAGCAGGTGCAACGACATCAGGGCGGCGGGGGGGGGGCGGGGGAGGGGGGCAACTGAACACTGATTAATTATGCATTGCAGTTCAAACAACAGCAAAGGGGTAAATGTTCTTCCTTGCACCAGGGCACATGCCACTCTGGCTAAGCCACTGTTACTGGGTATCAATGTAAATTCCTCAGGAAGTCTAAGATAATGGTAGCGACAAAAGTAACAATAATGCTAAAAAGCAAGCAATTTAACTGTTACCTTTTAATACAAACAGCAACACACGAGTTTGCATGAGGGATGGAAACAGCTCGCCTCTCTCTCCAGTTCTTGATAAGGCAATGTGTAAATTATGCACAAGGGGTTAATAACAAAACATTCACATTTGAGGTAAAATGGAGAGACAAATAGGTAAGCATTTTTTGGCTGATAAATGCAAAGTTTAGATTAATCCTGACTTCCCCGCTTAACCAAATAGTGTGGCCGTAGACAAATATTGTATTTCAGCAATCCTGTTTTTTTAATTATCACATATCAAATCATCTTCAAATAGATTCGTTCACAAGACGAGGCGAAAAACGTATTATGTTTGATTTCATAGCCTATAAAGTTTCTCTGCTTATAAGAATGTGGGCCACATACATGGTGCACATAACAGCTTATTTGCCTCTTAGTTCACAAACAGGGCCAGGCAGGAAGGGTTAAAAGTTCATGTTTAAAAACTCTCAGTTTTAATAAGTACTTCTCATTCAAGTGCTAAATTGTTGTGATGTATCAATGTTAAAGCTTCCGCTTGTTAAAGAAATGTACTTTTTTGGATTTGAAGAAACGTCATCATATTTTAGTTGATGTCTGCTGGGTGATTTAGATGCAAACATTTCAGGGCTCAGTTTGTATCTGGGCTACAGTTGCAGAGACAGCTGGGCCTCAGCACTGATGCAAGAAGAGTTAGCTAGCTGGCTGATCTTTATCTTTTTCCTCAACACCCCAGAAGTTGAAAGAGTGGGCCAAAAACAGCAGAAACCAGCCTTGCAGCATCAACTGTCCACTGGTAAACATGAACAATGTTCATAACACAGACTTTAAAGAAACATTAGTTAAAGTATACATGTATCAGAGACACCACTAATGTAGCCATCTAGCCGTCACCCCCGTTATCTCTAAAAATAATGTGGCAAGTGCCCTGTGTGAGAGCCACTTGCTACATAACTTGTGACCCTCCGCAGCCTGCTCACAAAGGCATGTCAAAGGAATAAGGAGCTGTTTCTCTCCTCTTCCACATTAGATCACCCCCTCTGCTCCGTAAGCTTTTCTAACACGCAAGTGCTTCACAATCATGATTGCGCACTTGGGGAAGTTGTGGTGAGTAAACCCTACAGGGAACATTGCTGCCAGTATGCTACAACTCAAGAATGCCCAAAATAGTCAGTGGCCATGATTATGCAATTGGCACTATTAAGCAATGAACAGACAATTGTGCTAGGGGCAGACGCACCTAAATCAATGCAGATGATGTTTTTACTTTTCTCTGCTCAGGATTCAGACCATGCTCTTCTCAGCTCTTGTGCTGATCATGCAACCAACTAACACATTTTCACTCAGGCATCTTCAGTCCCACTCTTTTCATTTTATGGTCAATCGTCCACACACATGATGCATCTAACAGAGCAGGGCCTACAATATGGCCAGTCTCCTGACTGAGATAGATTGAAATTGGATGCAGATTGTCATGTGGCAGACCCCTTTGACCGACACAGTATGTGTGTTTGAGCACTATCATGATGCCCTGCCTTTGGATTGGCTGGCTGGTATTTTAACAATGTTAAAATGAGAAGTGCTGTCTTCATTAACAACACAGATTCTCTGAAAGAGGTACTGAGCATGACACCACCTCTGATAGGTACTTTGAGTGTATTAGTGAGCTACCAGTAGCTCCCGAGCTACTCATTGGAGACCTCTGAATATATATTACCTAGTGGGTAAGTAGTACTACCACTAAGTATGTATAGTTAGGTCTGTTTTTTTATAGAGTGTTTCTTTTTGCTAATAACGTTTTGCCCCATTTGACAAATCTTCCTAAAACTCACAAAAAAAGTGTATGTAACTCAGCTCCTTCCTGGAAAGTTTCGAGGTGATCCATCAAGCAGGGGACGACATAAAAGGGGGGCCCCAAAATGCAAAATCATCATGCATTTTACATACACCCCTTTAGACAATGCTTCGGCAAAATCTGCTAAATGGAATTACATCAAATTTGGCAGGAAGCTAGATCTTGGTAACCAGATTGTGCTTTTAGTAATGTAGTGTAAATCCTTTAAGTTATTTTTGAGATATTAAGGGTAAAAAATAATTGTATATTTTGGCAGTTGGGCTCACAAGAGCCCCGCGAGAGAGCAAAATCAAAAACAGACTTGAGAATGGTCGAGAGGCCTGTTTTTCCTGTTAGCCTTCATGCACTCACAGGAGTGAGAGGCTCCTAGGAGTCCCACAAGAGCGAGGATTCTGATTGGCTGGCTGCTGGAATGTTAGAAATTAATTGGCCACCAATAATGTTCACTATGACAACTTGGAGGTGTGAAAATGTAGTAAAAAAACGATTTAAGGGTATAGCAGAAAGGCGTGCTGTCCCCCTAGATTTAGAGAGGAGGTGCCTAAGGGATAACTACACTGAATATAAAAACATTTATATTGTTTTTGACAAATTTTTATGATCTCATTGGACTCTCCAGGATTGTAAAGAGTACAAAGGAGTAAATGAGTTCTGAATGCACTCTATTAGTAAGAATGCATATTGCGATCCCTTGTTTTTGAGGCAGAGTGTGTAAAAGTTAAGTACCATGCTGATTAGAAGGTTACATTTTTTTTTTTAAATGTTACGATCTTGCAAGACTCTCGCAGGGTAGTCAAAGTAGGAAGGAGTAGGTGATGTTTGAATACACTCTGCTATGCACACTTGTTACAGTGTGAAGTAGTCTTACGGGAGATAGTGTTTATCAGACTTTACTATTTATTCTCATTGGTTTAAAAAGAGTTGTGAACAGTGTTAAGACTCATCCAAACACCCTACTATGCACATCCATCATCTGAGATAGAGGTCTGAAAGGAGATCCCAGTCCCTCCCCACACACTACTATGCACATCTATTATTACAGAGAGAGGTCGCAGCAGCGAGACCAGTCCCTCCATACACTCTACTACGCACACTCGTCATCTGAGAGAGAAGTCTGAAAGGAGAGGCCAGTCCCTCTCCCCACCCTAGTATGCACAACCATCATTACAAAAAGAGATCTCACCAGAGAGGCCAGTTCCTCCACACACCCTACTACGCTCATTCATCATCTGAGAGACAGGTCTGAAAGAAGAGCCCATTCCTTCCCTTCACTCTATTATGCACGCATATCATTACAAAGAAAGGTCTCAGAAGAGAGGCCAATACCTTCACACACCCTACTATGCACACCGTCATCTGAGAGAGGGGTCTAAAAGGAGAGGCTACTCCCTCGCCACACCCTATTACACACACCTGTCATCTACGAGAGAGGTTTAAAAGGAAATACAGTCCCCCCACACACCCTACTCCACACACACGGCATCTGAGAGAGAGATCTAAAAGGGAGGGCAGTCCCTCCGCACACCCTCATAAGCACACCCCTCATCTGAGGAAGAGGCCTGAAAGGAGAGGACAGTCCCTCTGCACACCCTACTACACACACCTATCATTACAAATAGAGGTCTCAGCAGAGAGACCAGTCCCTCCACACACCCTACTACACACACCCATCATCTGACATAGAGGTCTAAAAGGAGAGTGCACTCCATCTCCACACCCTACTACGCACACCTGTCATCTGAGATAGACATATAAAAGGATAGCTCAGTCCCTCCCTACACCCTATGATGCAAAACTGTCATTTCAGGGAGAGGTCTCTCAGAGAGCCCAGTCCCCCCACACACCCTGTACACACACACCCATCATCTGAGAGAGAGGTGTGATAGGAGAGCCTAGTCCCTCCCCACACCGTACTATGCACACCCTTCATCTGAGAGATATGTTTGAAATGAGGGGCGAGGCCCCAGGGGCCAGGCCACCTCGACACCCTATTAAACCCACACAACTAGAAATTCACTGAAAAAAACATAGGTTAAAATAGCATTATAAGTAAATGTAATAAAAATATGTTTTCATTTTTTTTTAAACCTTAGAAATTCACTTAAAAAAACAACGTTTTAAGTAATGTTACAGTTAGGTGAATTTGTCAGTGTCAACATTAACGTTTTGAACTAAAAAAAACACAGAAATTCACCAGGTATAGTTAACAGCGCTAACTGTAATTCTCACCTGTTGTTTCCTGGAAACAACAGCAGAGCAGAATCAGGATTTGAAGGCCCCGCAGCGTCTGGAAACATCAGTGGAAGCAGAACCAGGTTTCGAAGGTCCCATGGTGTCTTGAAACGTCAGCAGAGCAGAACCTGGATTAGAAGGCCCCCACGGCATCTGGAAACGCCAGCAGAGCAGAAGCAGGATTTGAAGCCCCCCGCGGGTCTTGAAACGTCAGAGGGGGAGAACTAGCATTTGAAAGCCTCCGCGGCATCGGGAAACCGACGAGAGGACTCCAACTGCCATCAGAGCTACTTGGAAGACATCAAGTAAGTGTCGAAGGTCAGGACAGGAGACACGCATGTGTCAGGAAGAACACAAATCGCTCTTCCGTCCTGTTAAGCCCCTTTATTTTTGGTTTTCTCCACCCCTGCACACATGCTATCGGAACAAGTCTGACAGTACACCCCTCCAGAACACCCCTCACTACTTTGGGCTTACCCCGATAGTGTCTGTGGAAGTTGAGGAGTATGGACATGTCCAGCTGGTTCCCACGTACAGTCATCAGGACCATACACTTTCCAATGAACGAAATACTGCAAATTACGCATTACTCTACGAGAATCCACAATAGCCTCCACTTCATATTCAGGTTCGTCATCAACCAAAATCTGGGAGGGGGGGAGGGGGGTTGAACAGGAAACTTGCACCTTGCACCAATGGTTTTCATAATGGCACATGAAAAACAGGGTGGATTTTGAGAGAGGAAGGGAGGTCCAAATTCATGGCAACTGGAGAGAGGTCTGAAAGGATATACCAGTCCCCACACACACCCTAATATGCAGACACAGCATCTGAGAGGGAGATCTAAAAGGAGAGTGCAGTCTCTCCACACACCCCACTACGCACACCTGTAATCTGTGGGAGAGGTCTGAAAGGAGAGGATAGTCCCTCTCCACACCCTACTACACACACTCATCATTACAGAGAGAGGTCTTAGCAGAGAGGCCAGTCCCTCCATACACCCTACTACACATACCCATCATCTGAGAGAGAGGTCTAAAAGTAGAGGGCCGTGCCTCCCCACACCCTACTATGCACACCCTTCATCTGAGAGAAATGTCTGAAAGGAGAGGCGAGGCCCTAGGGGGAAGGCCACCTCACACCCTATCACCCACACAACTAGAAATTCACTGAAAAAAACATAGGCTAAAGTAAGGTTATAGTTAAATGTAATAAAAATATGTTTTCATTTTGTTTTAAAACCTTAGAAATTCACTGATAAAAACAGAGTTTTAAGTAATGTCATAGTTAGGTGAATTTGTCAGTGTGAACTTTAACGTTTTGAACTACAAAACACACAGAAATTCACCAGTTATAGTTAGCAGCGCTCACTGTAATTCTCACCTGTTGTTTGCGCAGGGCAAGATGCAAGATTTGACGATAAGTCTCAACTTCCCACGTTCACCAATGTCAGCCCAACTATGTCAAAGCTAACACAGTAGATATGGCGGAAAAGGAGAAACAAAACAAGGAAAGGGAGAAGGGAAAGGAAAATACGGCATCAACACTCATCAGGTATGGATATTCTTGTTGGAAGGTCCATATGTGATTCCTGAAGTACAAATAAGGTTATATGTATTCAAAAGGCATATAGAATGAAAATAACACAGAGGTTCAATGTATAATGCGATAGGATAGCTACCTGGAGAATTCCCTCTTCCACGAGGGTATATCGATATCTAACAACAGGATCATTGGTATATATCTGTATGGAAGAGATATGAAATTATGAGCAAATACTTAAAATACAATAATCAAAAGAGGTATACATATAATTAACCTTAAAACGGTTCAGCGTGGAATCAAAATATGCCCCAACTTATTCATAGCCAATAAAAACAGGAGAAAACCCAAAAATATATTCTCCGGGAAAAGGATAATAAATAATACAAAAACATACATAGAAGTGTGCAGGGCTAGTTACTAAGAATATAATACAGCCCCTTTAATTTCAGGAGCTTGATATTATCTATCTTTCTTATTTATAGCCATCAAGCAATGCCAGCAAGGGATCAGAATCTCCATGAACCAAGGAGACTATCTCAGATAAGAATTGAGTATACTTTATACAATTGTAAAATAAATGTTACCACTTAGAAGACTCTTTGTGGGAAATTTCTTTGTGTGCTTTTTTTGTATAGAACAACTGAAGGCCCCCGCAGCGTCAGGTGAAAATCGCCGTAATATGGAAAACTCAGAAGGCCCCCGTGGTGTCTGCAAATGTCAGCGGAGCAGAACCAGGATTCCGAAGAGAGGACTCCAACCGCCGTCGGAGCTTCATGAGAGACATCAGGTAAGTGTCGAAGGGCAGGACAGAAGACATGCATGCATCAGGAAGGACACAAGCGCTCTCCCTTCCTGTTCAGCCCCTTCTGTTTTCACCTTTCTCCGCACCTGCACACAAGCGATCAGAGCAAGTCTGATAGTACACCCCTCCAGAACACCCCCCACTGGTATGGGCTTACTGGGATAGCGTCTGTGGAAGTTGAGGGGTATGGACATGTCCAGCTGGTTCCCACGTACAGTCCTCAGGACCATACCCTTTCCAATTAACCAAACACTGCAAACAACGGCTCACTCTACGAGAATCCACAATAGCCTCCACTTCATAGTCAGGTTTGTCATCAACCAAAGCTGGGGAGGTGGGGTTGAACAGGTAACTTGTGACTTGCATCAATGGTTTTGATAATGGCACATGAAAAACAGGGTGGATTTTGAAAGAGGAAGGGAGGTCCAACTTCATGGCAACTGGATTTATTACATTTATGATGGTATAAGGACCGATGAAAAGTGGTTTGAACGTTTGTGCTCCCTTCACTGCTATGTTATGTGAGGATAACCATACTCTCTCTCCTCTGGCATAATCAGGGGGAGGCCAGCGATGGCAATCTGTATTCTCCCTGTACATGCTTTTATCTTTGTTCGGATTCTGGTGGGCTGTCTTTTGTGTTTCATGAAGGTGGTGTACAAATACTACGGCAGCAGGGGTAGGAGTGGAAACAGGCGAAGGCAACAATAACCAATGAGGATGAAATCCGTAATTACAGAAAAAATGAGACTACCCAATAGAAGAATGCTTCCCATTATTAAAAGCAAACTTAGCCGTCCACAAAAATGTATAACAATCAGCAGTGCAAAGAAGCGAATGACACCTTTGTTTTCAAATGAATGAAATGTGACATTTTGGTCAATATATCCACCACTCCAAGAACCACAGTGAACCCTTGAATAATTGTTGGTAACTCTATAACAAAATCCATAGAGATGGAATGCCATGTAGGTGGGAGTGTTGGCATGGGCATCAATAATCCAGCTGAAACCTGGTGAGACCTTTTGCATTAAGCACTCACATGACATTGTTGGATATACTGGTGGGTATCCTGAACCATAGTAGGCCACAAAAAGGATATACTGAGGAGTTCTATGGTATTCTTGTAACCTCGGTGTCCTGATAACATGTGAGAGTGACACCATTCAAGAGATCACAGTTGTGCAGATCTTGTGGGAAGCACCAAACCCCATTGGATGTACAGGAGATATAGTATTCTTACACCACTGTGTTTTTGTTCCAAATCTTTGACTTCTCTATAATCCTGGTCCTGCGACACCTACCTCAGAACAGCCTCTTCTGAAGATACAGCCCCTACAATGCGTTCCAGTGCTATGATAAGTGGGTGATCTATGACATTTACTGCTTCCTTATATCCATATCGTGATAAGGCATAGGCTTTGCCATGTTTTTTACCTGCCTGAAACTGTGTAACAAAATAAAAGTCGCTGAAATACTATGTCTAGCACAGTTGTCACATAGAAAGGCCTCTAGCTGCCTTCAAGAACTGTAAATTCCTATGGTCAGTTAAAACAGTCACGGCATGCATAGCGCCCAACAAATATTGGCACCACTCTTTGAAGGCACATTTTATGGCCAGCAATTCCCTATATCCCACAGAATAGTTTTGCTCCGCTGGGTTTAGTTAATGGGAATAGAAAGCCACGGGATGTAAATGGCCAGTTTCTTTATCTCTTTGTGACAGAACTCCTCCATTGGCAACCTGAGATGCATTTGCTTCCACTAGAATGGTTGGGATGAATCAGGATGTTTGAAAACAGGGGCAGTGACAAAAGCATTTTTGAGTTTAGTAAAATCTTCTTCAGCCACAGAAGACGAGCAAAAGGAAACCCCTTTTTTTTTACCAGTTTAGTGATGGGAGTTACCAGAGCTGCAAAATTGTCAATAAAGCGCTTGTAGAAGTTAGCAAAACCCAGGAAGCTCTGAATTCCTTTTGCAGAAGTAGGGGAAGGTCAATGCATGATGGCAGTTATCTTTTGTGTGTCCATTGTTACTCCCTCAGAAGATAGCACAAATCCCAAAGAGGTCACTTTTGATGTGTGGAACTCACACTTATCCAGCTTCACATATAAGTGGTTCTCGCTCAAGCATTCCAACAGAACCCTCACATGTCTTACATGTTCATTGGTAGTAGAAGAGTATATTAGGATGTCATCAATATAAGCTATAGCACATACATCCAGCATATCTCTCAAGTCTTCATTATTAAAAAACTGAAAGGCCGCAGGCGCATTACAAAGGCTGAAAAGCATCACAAGGTATTCATAGAGCCCAAATTTTGAGTTGAGATCCGTTTTCCATTCATCACTTTTCTTTTACTCTCACTAAATGCTCCCCTTTAGTCCAATTTGGTAAAGATTTTGGCCTCTTTAACCTGATCAAGTAATGATTGGATAAGTGGCAGAGGGTACAGGTTTTTTTTGTGGTTATATCATTTAGGGCACATTAGTTAATACAACATCGAAGACCTCCTGCGGCATCGGTAAACAACAGCGGAGCTGAAACAAAATTTGAAAGCCCCCACGGTGTCTGGAAATGTCAGCGGAGCAGAACCCGGATTTGAAGGCCCTCGTGATGTCTGGAAACGTCAGCGGAGCAGTACTATGCTCGGGACCATAGGCCTTCTCAATTCAGGAAAGAGGTTACTAAATTCTGCCCATGCCCTTTTCTACAATTGCCACCGGAGGCAACACCAGGAATGATCATCTTAAAGGGGGTGCCCAGGCTAAGGCCAGATCAGCCAGAGGGCTGGAGAGAGTTAAAACATAAGGCTAGAGGCTGGCTGGGTAGTAAAGTGCGTAAAGAGTACCAGTAGTTGGATGGGATAAACATGGTTTGTTGTGTTCCATGGATTGAAGAAGGCCCAAAAACATGTAACAAAGATTGTGTGATGGAAAACTTTAACTCTGCATACTTTGCAGAAACAGCTTGTCCTCCTATCGACCCATATCCCAAAAGCACTCAGGGTCTCAGTGGTCCCAGTAGGCTATTTTTATCACTCACCGGATATTTATGATAAGGATCCAGTAAACAGGGAAAATAGGGGTGAGGTAGCGGGTTCGTTAAGTGGGGTTTATCCCCCTCCGATTGGATTGCAATTTGGAGTGAGTAAACTCTGCTCATGGAAGATTCCGCTCAGGGTTCACTGGTGTCGTAGGCAGAGGAGGCCTTGGAGCAACGTTATCCTTGTCCAGTTTTCTTTGGAACCCAAGCTAGGGAGGAAAGTGCCGAGATAGGCAAAAGGGGGGCAAGGGGTTGTTCTGAGCTGTGTAGTAATACATCAGACATACCTTCAGAAAGGGTTAAACTGCTATGTTGGAATATTGTGGGCATCCAGGCTAAATAAGAAAACCCATATTGGTTGAGTTGTATTCGTAAATACCTGATCTTATGTTTCCACGAAATTTGGATGACTGAGCCTTTTCTCGTGAAAGGGTTTCATTCTGTAGGTGGAAGGAAAGGTAATGCGCCAGGGTCTCATGGGCTACCCTCGGACATGTTTATGGAAAATGTTGAATTTTGGACTCCTCCAATCACAAATGTTTTAAAAGCTCTTGTAAAACAGCCCCCCCCTCCATCCCCCACTTGGCGTCAGTCAGTGATTGTGCTCAGGTAATACGTGACCCATATCCCTGCTGGATTCCACCCTTATAGTGATGGGCAGGGTTCTATTGACTAGGCTGAAGACAAGAATGTCATATGTGGCACACAGTATTGGTTTCTAAAGGAATTAGGCACTGTCAAGCAAGGCCTGCATGTATACCTCTTAATCAGTAAGTACACCATGGCAAAAAAAGTTCATTATACATTCCATTCATGGATCTTTCATGTGCCTTTGATAGTGTGAACCATAGAAAGTTATGGGACCTCCTGACGAATATGGTTGTAGAGTCACCAATCATTTTATTTTTAAGGAAATGGTATGCAGAGATTACAGCTTGTGTAAGATGTGGCAGTAGGGGGGAGTACACAGTATGTGGAAAAAGGAGTGAAGCAGGGTTGCATCCCGGCCTAGTTTTTATTTTCTTTAAACATTATTAATATTGGGGAGTTTGGGTCGTCTACGCTTGGAAACCCAGCCTGTGACGCTGCGAAAAATGTCAGTCATAGAGAGACAACCTGTAGAACCTGCGAGAACAGGCCCACCCAATCCAACCGAGCCCCTTGGCACTAAACTTGACACTAAACTTGACACTGTTCCAGACCGTGGAGAAGATCTAAGAAACCCTACCACCACCCAGGCCCGGTTCTAGAGGGAGGGCCGGGTGGGCCAGGCCCACCCAAACATGAGCCTGGCCCACCCAAACACGAATCTTGGCCTTTGCAGCGACGTCAAGAAGGCAACAGAAAATTTACACTATAATTTAAAACGTTCCTCTGAACGTAATTTATCATCTCCTTCTAGGAGTTGTGTGATTGGGCCTTGGCGCTCTCTCAGGCACCCCCAATCACGCATCTCCTTTGGAAAGGTGAGTTGTGTCCCCGCCCACTTGTGGTAGAATAGGGACATGGTGAAGGGGACAAATCCCTTCTTTGGCACCAGGTGACCTTTGCGTGCTGCATGGATATTTCCTTCTTTTCAGCTCTGGAGAAAAGGAGTTTGTTTATCCTGATTCACCTTTCCTGACCCCCTTCAGCTGCTTATCAGATCAGGCTGTGAGACAGATTTCCAACCCAGCGGGTAAGAGAATGTGTGGCTATTTCGTTTTTAAAAAAACCTGCAAAGGCCCAACAAGATACATACTTCATGTATGCTCCGAGAATGTGTGGCTATTTTCATATTTTTAAAATCTGTGAGGGCCCAGCAAGACACATACTTTGTGTATGCCGTGTATATTTCACTTAAATTACTTGTATCATTTTCATGACTGGCTCTGCCAATGCAAGACAACAGTACAAATGTCCAGATAACTCTGGTGATTAATGGTCCTGCTGGATAGAAATCTTTTGTCTGTTTGTAGTTTTGGGATGCAGATAAACTGTAGTTTATGTGGATAGCTCAGTGGGTTACTGCCTTTGTCACAGAGATCCTTTTGTTACTTGCAGTTCAGAAGTTACAGATCTAACATAGGACAGTGACATATGAACTGTATTCTAAGACCTGCATACAAACCTGAATGATATAATTAGAAAGTTGTTTGTGTATTGTGATATAGTTAGAATTTCCCCACTATTTCATTATTCTAATGTTGCTATAAAGAGTTCGTTTTGGCAGATGTACATTTTTTATCAGTAAAGACAAACCCTAACCACTGGGGTATGCTTTAAATCCTGAGTTTGTGCTTCTCCAGACCTATCCCTCTTAACACATACTGCCCACCAGTATGGCTGACATGTGAATCCTACACCTGGTAATCCTCATTGGCTTATGTGACATTCCCTATAGGCTGATTTACATATTTGTATGATTCATTGTCTCTGCATAATGTGTGAATTATATAAAGTACTGTGAAACCCTACACTATGAGTAGCGATATACCACAAATGAAAAGCATATGAGAGTGGCTACGGAGAGATGATGGGCACTGTTGGAGGGTGGCAATAAGGGCATCCGAGAAGGAGGTCAATAGGGGAGAGTCTAGGGAGAGATGAGGGGCACTGGTAGAGGGTGGTAGTGTGAGAGTCTGAGGAGGAGGTCATGAGGGAGAAAGGCTACGGAGAGATGACGGGCACTGTTGGAGGGTGGTAGTAAAGAGAAAGAGGTCAATGGGGGGGCACCACTAAAGACTTCCACACCAGCGCTAAAGTCAACCCTGTCATGGCCTTTCTGTTTTTGTTTATTAAATTAGCAGTCGGGTCATTAGGGCCACTGTGGAACATATTTTAAAGTGTGTGCTAATTATATTTACTGGTATATTTATTGTTTTAAGTTTGAGGGGGATTTTACTCATTTTTTTTACCAGAAAAAATGAAAAAGGATCCGGATGGTGGCTGATATGGGGCTGGGGCCCAAGGTCAGCTGTGAGATAAGGTGCACAAGAGATGGATGGTAGAAAATGGATAATCAGGGCTGGAAGGGAGTGTGCTGCAGAGTCCGGGCTTAGGTGGCGTTAGTAATGAAGAGAGATTCTCTCTGAAGGCTGGCAATGAGGGAGGCTGAGTAGTGTTACTTGCCTGATACTCCCACCTCAGAAACCTCCTTTTCACATCAAAGGGACCTTACATGGGATGCATTTTAAAAAAGAAAAATGAAATGTCTGTTTCATTTTTTTTAAGTGCAGGCAGCAGTCCGTGGGACCACTGCTTGCTCTTAAAAAATATTTTCACATCCTTTCACAAAGGGGAAGGGCTCTCCTGGTGACCCCTTCCTCTTTCAAGTGGATTACTACCTATTTGGAGTAGGAGGTAAACTGCAAGTGTTTTGTGACTTTAATTGTGGTCGCAAAACAATGATGCATACAAATGCGGCTCGCTATTAGGAAGGGACGACCCTTGTTAATACCGTCTTGCACAATAGCGTTTGTACATGCGAGCAGGGCAGGGCCACATAGGCCCCTGGCTGGGTGGCATACTGACCAATCACAGCGCTGCTTAGAGCATTGTGATTGGCTTAGGGGAGGAAGCCTGGCTGCCTGCTTCCTGTTTTTTTTAATGAATATTATTAAATTGAACCCCTCCCCACCAGACCTCTGCGCGCGACCCCCCGCCAACCCACTATTCCTCTCCCCCCACTCCCTCCCGCGAGTCGCGACTGCCACAGTGGCCCACCCGAATGCACTCTTGGCCCACCCAAATAAAAATTCCTGGAGCCGGGCCTGCCACCACCTGGTGCCAAGCGCAGGCCTTTTCTATTCCGCCTGCTTAATTACACAGAACGCCACTCCATCTTCCCAGAAATCCGTAAGCTTTAAGAGATAAAAGTGGGCAAATCGAAGCCTCTGTCCTGATCTTTCCTGAGTACATCACGGCGGTTCAGCGTCAGAGGAGCTCCTTTCTTGCATTTAAGAGGCGTCTCCGAGAACTGGACGTGCGATACTCGCTCTTGTTCCCTGCCTGCTTCCGTGTGGTGATGGACGGAACCACACACTTCTTTGACTTTGCAGAGGAAACCTGGGACTGGATGGAGTAAACTCAGGTTACAACTTCTCGCCCCCCGAAGCGGTGCGACCACGCAGGTAACCCTAGAGAGGTATCGAGCCTTACAGATGGCATCTGCAATGCGAGATCACACTCAGAGTCGGAATCCAGAGGCGTCCTCTGAAATCCCTGGGTGAAGATGGCTCCTCCACCGCATGGCCTTATAGAATAGATTAGATGCCACCGTTGATGTGACTCCCCAAACTGCTGAAGACCTGCTATGAATCCTCGAATACTGTCACCCATTTAGTCAAATCTGTTCTTTTCCGTTCCTGTATTGTATTGCTTATGCATGCACTAACCTCTCTTATATTTCAGTTGGCGATGGCCCAGCCCTGGGGGGGGGGGGGGGGGGGGGGGGGGAAACACCACCTAGCCTAGCAGACACAACATGTGTATTTGTAAAGGCACATTCACCCAAGGGTATCTAGGCGCTGAATAACAGATTTTTAGTGTTGCACACTTCAACGGTACTGATTGTATTGATCTCAGAAGAATGAAAGGCTGAGTGGACCCTCTGGGATTTGAACTGTGAGGTCAAACGCAGGCTCCTACAGTGGATGCATTAGTCTACTAAGCCACCAGACACAGGTAACTTACACATCATGTTGCACTGCTGTCAGATGCACACACATAACTATAGTTGGCATCCCCATATCCTGTAAAAGGGGCGATGCAACCTTAGCTTTTGCACCATGCCCCAATGCCCCATGCCCCAATGCTTCGTTTAGCTAGCCTATAAGGCCGGTACTTGCTGCAGTTTGGGCGGACATCTGTTGTTCCTCCCCTCTGATAATGTTACATGCTATGCTCTCCCTTCTGTCCCCAGTTATTACTGATTGTCCGGGAGAGCCCAGCCCTCCTTGTCACCCTCCCCCAACAATTTTACTGCATAACACATGGACCCCTGCCTCATAGGGGGTTAGCAGCAGGCAGGGCCTTGACCCAGTTCTCGCATGACCCACACTAACATTATCACCTGGAATGTGAGGGGCATGCATATGCCCTCTTGCCACCATGCCATATACTCCTAGCTTAAACTTAGATCCACTCACATTGCACTACTGCAGGAGACACACCTGACACTGGTTGATGCCCGCAGACTTCAGCGGCTCTGGCACGGACAAGTCTTTGCCACTGCCTACTCCTCCTATGCCAGAGGTGAATTGGTTTTGGTGAAGCTAGGGGTTGCTTTCGTAGCAGATGAGGTCAAGATTGACGCTGATGACCGGTATGTGCTAATCCACGGTCGACTAGATAGCCGCTGCCTTTTGCTAGGGGTGATATATACCCGTAACACAAACCAGAACTCGTTCCTGTGCAAAATATCTAACAAACTGTCCTGTTGGAGTGGGATCCCGTGGCTCCTAGGAGGGGTCTTTAACTCTGTTCTAGATACAGACTTGGACCACTCTTTCCCTCCCCTACCAAACATGTTAGCCATATCTTATGACACATTAGCGAAGGAGGAGGGAATACCGCCGGGCCAATTTTTCTACACACCTCGTTACTTACAGTGCTGGCTAACAAATGGGGAGATATGTCGAGGCAACCACCAACACATTCTACTGCCAAATATCTGCAGGTTATGAGGGCAGTCAGGCACCTCACGCGATGACTTGAAGCTTCCTTGTGTCAGCACATGGCAGCACCATTTACATCTTTTATGCGACATTGGGAAGATGATTTGGCCTGCACAAGCACAGGTAAAGAATGGGCCGCCATATTAGAGAGCCCAGTCAGCGTCCCTCAGAATGCTCGCTTCCTCGTCATCCAATACTATATAATTCAGAGCACTTAACTCACCCCTGCCAAGATAAACAGATATTTTAATTGTGCCAATGCCCATTCCCCCAGATGTCATCTCCTAGATGCTGACCTTTTTCACATCCTGTGGGTCTGTACACTCCTTACAACTTACTGGCAACACATAACGACACAACTGACCGCTTCCTCAGGACGCACAGTACCTCACACATGGGAGACATGAATCTTGGGTCTTTTTTGCAGGAGCATGGGGCGGTAGGCCACCTCGCGCTTTATCGATTTGGGACTACTGGCAGCTAAACTTTTATTCACTAGGCGTTGGAAGTCACCTGAGCCTCCTCCTCTGATAGCCTGGGGAAAATCGCTCCTGGTATGGACCCAGACAGAGTAACGCGCTACATAAGGAAGACACCTTAGGATTACAAAAAATGCCTATAGCTGCTAACTGGGGCACCATATTGCATGATTTTCAAACCGAGCAGCACCCAGACTCAGATCATTCAGTTACTACAGTGAGAGTAGGAGAGGCAGATGGAGAGTCCTAACCAAACCCACTGCATACGTGAAATGGGACAATAACAACATGCTTGCCTCTCACACAGTCCCGGATTTGCTGGGCTCCCCGAAGGGCAATCTGCATACTTTTGCATCCTGGGGGGAACGGGGGGGACGTGGTGGGCTGAGGAAACCCAAGTTGGGCAGAGTTGTCCCTTAGTCTTTGTCTTTTCCGCCCTTCCTTCTTTTCCCTGATCTCTCCTCTTGTTGATGATTTCACCACAAACTTACGCTTACACCAATGCCACTTGTCGTAGGCCCTGCAGTAGGATCTCCATGAGAGCCAGTAGCACTCCCACACATTGAGAAGTCCATGCCTACATCCTTTCAGAGTGACCATACATGCTCATTGGGGCATGGGACACTGCTGGGTATGTCGTGCTTTGTGCAATTCTACTGCCTTGACATGTGTTTCATGTAATGTTGATAGATACTTGGCACTGTACCTGATTTTGAAATGTCAACCCCTTACCATGTTTATACCTTTTTGAAAAACAATAAAACAGATTCAAACAAAAAATATATATCTGGGAGGTTTTGGTGAGCAAAGTATGTGATGTGCCTCAGGTAGGGTCTTGATAGAGCGTGCAGGTCACCCGGCTATAATTTTACCATATACGTTTTGGGCCCATACATTTTCAATTCACCATATTTATAAATCGGGTAACCTTACACTCTACTACCAGTAACCCTGTTCCTTCCTATTTTATTTCCAATGTACCCGACTTACCAATCCACCGTTACGGGTACCTATGACCACAATGGATCAGGGAGCTAGCTGTAAAAGAAAGGCAGACACCAAAATACAAAATACCTTTTCTATGTTTGCACTCATATAATAACCACAGACTCAGGAAGTTTTAAAACCTTTATCTAGTTTCATCAAGATCGGAAAGCATAAGGTTCACAGCAAGTAAACTGTTAATAACTAAAATTATAAAGAGCACATATCCATATAGGAAGTAAATAAGACCGACCATTTAGGACTCTAAAGGAAGGTAAGAACAGGGAACATGCTAGTAAGAATTTTCAGGAAATTAGTCTGGACGTGGAGTAACTAAAGGACGGGAAAAAAATGAGGAACATGCTAGAATGTCACAAATATTTCAGAAATAAGCAAAGCACGGTAGCTTTTAATCAGTCTATAGAAACTTGAATGATAACGTAACTATGGGGAAGGTAAAAAGTGGAACACGCTAATTTTCCAGAGAAAAATCACTTTTTTGGGCTAAAGGAGGGTAAAGAGAAAGAACATCTATATTTCATGAACAGTACGTAAGATAGTACTTATAGGATGGGGAAAATTGGAACATTGTAGTATAACAACTATAATGTATGACTTTTTCATTTATCAATGCAAATGAAAGCATGGAAAAATCAATATGCAAGATCATGACTTTATTAAAGCAAGAAAGAATGAAGGATGCAAAATAGGTTCCCCAGCACTATATTTACCTAGAATGGCGTGAAGACCAACCCTGGCCACGGGTCAGTTAAGGACAGGAGAAACCCCAAGGAAGGACAGTCGCCAGTAGACCAGCAGGTGCATGATGGACACCCCAGGACAGGACAGGAAGACCAGATTAGGATCAGGACAGGACCATCAAGGAAAGACCAGCACCCGCAGTTCGGTAGCAACGCCTGCGCTACACCCTCTCTGCGGCTATTAGTCAGAACCCCGATTGGGTTATCGAATTCCCCAGCAAAGTGCTCCGCCAGTACTTAAGGTTCTTAAAACCCCGCTTGGGTCTATGGAAATTACGGACAGAGTGCTCCGCAGCTCTCTGTATCAGTCACCTATTGAGTGCTTTGGGTCAGTGACAGGTCAGCTATTCGGACAAGTCGGACAATTTCTCTAGCTAAACCTAGGCTAGTTATACTGTTTTCGGGTCAGTGTACCACCCCCCAAATGTTGCAAGTGTAAGAATCCCCAATTTCGATTGGTCCTCAAGTAGGACAGGTCAACACACCAACCAGGATTAGACTTTTACAAGCCCCAATTTACATCTTTTGGGACCGCCTATTGAATTTGGGGTTCCCAGGATATGTGCTCTACCTAACAATGGTGCACACAGATTTTATTACAATTGTTTCAAAATGCAGTACATCTCGGCTTCGTCCTGCTGGGTCACAGGTCGGTTCTCATGAGCATCTTGACTGTGGCTGCCAGCTGGCTGGGTTCCACTGGTACAAGGTTTTCTTCCCTCTGCCAGGAAGACATGCGCAGTAGGGACTTCTAAGATGGAATTTCAAACACCTCCCAGGCCCAAAAGATTCGCCACATGAAAAGTAAAGGAAAACAATTTAGAACATAGAAATAAATGAATACACTGTATACCAGGAATCCCTATATGACTCCCCTTACTTTATACTAATTATAGCATTAGGATTAGTGCAAGACGAACAATATAGCAAAGAGCAGCGGTGCAAGCATCGGACATGTGAGAACACAAAGCAGGTGCAAAGTTTTCCCACCAGAACTGCAAGTACGTCACGTCACGTGAGTGTGACCGACGCATGCGCAGAAGAAATTCCCGCTAAGCAGCGGCCATTTTAGAGGCAAGCGTATTAAGATAAGTAAACACATAGGCAAGCGTTACTGGGACACCCCGTGTAATGTAAAATGTGCAATATTAGTAACACGAACAGGTTGATTACATTTAATTAATGTTATTGTAGGTTCTTGATCCAAGCAAGTCGCTTTACGTGCGAATCCTTGCTCCATCAATCCCCTCTTTGATGATATTTTATATCATCACAAATTCATGGAACCAGATGCCAACTTCTCACAGTTTCCCCAATTCAATCTCCTCAAACATTCGATTCAGTTTTTCTTTAGTCTCTTTATTAGGGTGAGAATTTTTCACCTTTTTATAAATCTGATTATTCAGTTCCTCTAATTCAAGTTCATCCACATTTCTTTTTACTCCTCTCTGGTTCACAGTGTACTTCTTTTGGTGTTTTCGACATTTATAACAGATGAATATGGTGAATATTATTAAACCTATTCCTGCAATTGGCATCAGTACTTTAATAAAAAAACTTTTACCTAAGTTAGGAAACCAATGACCTACGGCGGAGAGACCATCAGTAAGTCTCTTCCAGGCACTGTCAACCTCAAGTGGTTTGAGCTCCTTTCCCAAATTTGTAATGTTCCTCACATACCTTTTGATTTCTACACTTTTATCAGGTATGTAGGTGCAACAATGTTGCGCTTTCAACATTCTGCAGACTCCGCCCTCTTTTGCCAATAGGGTGTCAAGAGCAAGCCTGTTCTGTAAAACCATTGATATGATCGCAACCACTTCGGTATTGACCATCAGGAAACCTCCAGCAGTGTCAGTAGATAACCGATCCACTACTGTTGACAATTTGCAAATTCTGTGAGTGTTCAGAGTCACTCCCACTGCAGGTATCAGTGCATTAAAAATATCTCCTACTATTTCACCAGCACTTTCTCTTCTAGTATGCGCTAATTCATTAGTCTTTTCAGTGCTTCCAGTGATTTTCCCCACATGGTATATCTTTGGGAAGACAATACCAAAATAACAACTCTCGTACCAATGGTCTGGCAATTTGAAGTAAGCCTTATTCCCACAAATAAAATAAATTCCAGGAAACACAGGCTCTGTCCCATCTTTGAAACCCCAACCTCCAATTACCTTGTAATTATGTTCGCATTCACTGGAACCAATGAAAATATTGTTATAATAACTAGTTTTCTCTCTTTTAAGACAAAGTTACCCCTTCTTCTCAAAATCCAGAAGCATCGCAGCATTAGCTCCACCATTTGAGGTGCTCCCTATACTTTCTGCCCATTTGGGAACTTTCTGGTTTTTGTCTTTTGCTTTCTTTTGGAAACTTTCTCTTCTCTTTTCTACCACATCTAAAAAGTCTTTTTCTTCTTTATATAAAGATCAGGTCAAGTTATTTTTGTGTGCGTTATCTATATCTATTTTACCTACTGTTAGAAAATAATCACTCATGTATTTTGCTACGTCTCTAGTTGTATGTACAGGATTCAAGTTTCTTCGAACAGGAAGTTCAGAAAATGTCACGTCAGAGTTTGAATAGTAATACTGTAAAGGTCCTCTTTTATAAAATAAACTAGTTAGTATACTACAGGAAGTTCCATAGGTCAAGGGCAAGTGATGATAAGTCACACCTTCAGCCACAGAAGTAGGTAGCTTCATGCAGACATAACAGTCGTCTATTTCCATAGTTTCTACATAATGTACTAACAGGTTTGCGAAAACATTTAAATGAGTCTTGTTCTTTATTTTGTTAAAGTATAATCCTTCCTCATGTGGTGCTTCTAAATCTAATTGTCTCCGTTTCAGGCTAAGTGGTTTGTCCAATGCATCTACTCTCCGTGGTGTACTTCTAGTGGATCACTGACATAATATAGAATGACAAAATATAGACTTACCAAAATATAGTCACCAAAATATAGAATGACAAAATATCGAATTCCTATCTACAAACAGGTAAGTACAAAAATATCGAATCCAAAATATAGTCTGTAAAAAATATAGTCAGTCAAAATATCGAATTTTTTTAAATGTCTTAAAAGTAATTTAAAATTAATGAAATAATAAATATAATTAACTAAAACATACTTAAAAATACTCAAAAAACCTTAAAATTAAGATATAATTAATTTAAGTTATTAATAAAAAATGTACAATATTTTACCGTAGGATAGCAGGAGGGTAACATTTAATATTACCACTCCAGTGAGTGTAACAGTAGGGAAAGCGTTGGATAGTGTAGGGGTAAAAAATACTATTCCCACTCCAGTGAGTGCAACAGTAGGGAAAGCGTTGGATAGCGTAGGGGTAAAAAATACTATTCCCACTCCAGAGAGTGCAACAGTAGGGAAAGTATTGGATAGCGTAGGGGTAAAAATTACTATTCCCACTCCAGAGAGTGCAACAGTAGGGAAAGCGTTGGATAGCGTAGGGGTAAAAAATACTATTCCCACTCCAGAGAGTGCAACAGTAGGGAAAGCGTTGGATAGCGGGAGTGTGAAAATTACTATTCCCACTCCAGATAGTGCAACAGTAGGGAAAGCTTTGGATAGCGTAGGGGTAAAAATTACTATTCCCACTCCAGAGAGTGCAACAGTAGGGAAAGCGTTGGATAGCGTAGGGGTAAAAAATACTATTCCCACTCCAGAGAGTGCAACAGTAGGGAAAGCGCTGGATTGCGGGAGGGTGAAAATTACTATTCCCACTCCAGTGAGTTTAACAGTAGGGAAAGTAATGATTTAATATATTATTAAAAATAAATTAAATATCAATACTAATAAAACATTAATTGAAATTAATAACCAATTTAATATTATGTAATAATTAATTAAAAATACAACTACATATTAGTTATTAAAAATTAATACCCTATTCATAATTATTTAACCACTAATTAATTGTCAATAACAAAAACTAATTAATAATAAAAATTAATACCAATTAAAAATTAACAGTAAATTAATTATCAATACACAAAAAGTATTTTTAATATGTAATTAATTACAATTACAGTACTTCCCACCCTATTCCCCTATAAACCCACATCCCACTACAGAAAATACATTCATACAATTATCATAATTATGAAATATTTCATTAATACAAAATAATTACTAAGTAATACAAATTAATTGCCAATTAATAGAAATTAATTAACAATTAAAAATTAATTAACAATAAATTTAAAATCAACGCCAATAAATTAAAAAAATTATTTACTTAATTACAATTAAATTACTTCCCACCCTATTCCCCTATAAACCCACAAACCGCTACAGAAAATAAATTTAGAATATTAACATAATTAACAATTAATCAATTAATACAAATTAATTGGCAATTAATAAAAATTAATTACCAATTAAAAAAATTACTATAAATTCAAAATGAATACCAATAAATAAATACAAATATTTATTTAATTACAATTAAATTACTTCCCACCCTATTCCCCTATAAACCCACAACCCGCTACAGAACTAGAAAGCAAAATGTAATTAAAAATTATTAATAATTGCTAAAAAATTAATATTTAATTTAATATAATTAAATTACTTCCCACCCTATTCCCCTATAAACCCACAACCCGCTACAGAATTAAATTACGCAAAAATTAAATAACATCAAATTCATTACTTAAAATACATTCAACATACATTACAAAAATTAATATACACTTTTCACACATATACTAACATACAAAACACTTTAAAAAAATTGATATTATTAAAAAATCAATATATTTAATGCCTATATTGTATACTTCGATATTATGACTTCTATATTTTGAAAATCGATATTATTTACCTTAAATTCGATATTTTTAACCACTATATTTTGTCCATTCGATATTTTGTCCATTCTATATTTTTACTTCGATATTATGTCCATTCTATATTTTGGAATCGATATTATGACTGTTTACCACTTCTAGTATGTGATTCTACAGTGTCGTCAGATAAATTATTATTTGGGTAAAGACTCGGGTTTTTACTCATCATAGAAGGAATAGTTATTGTTAGTCCTATCCACAGTACTAGTACTATTGCTACACTACATAAACATACTTGGCAGCATGTTTTTAAAACAACTTCGTCTCGGTCTCCCATTCTCAGAAGAATCAGACATTTTGGCTCAAAAGAAGCTTCAACCCCTCTTTGTAACTCTACACAGCTTGCTTACTCGAGTAACTTTTCAGGTTGGGTTTGCTTCTTCACTGGTCTGTTCAGCAATCAATTCTTCATCACATTCGTCACTTATTTCCAGATTCTCAAATTCTTCCAATACAAAGTAAGTCCATTCAGGGCTCGAATACTTGTTATTCAGCTTTTTGATGCAAGCACTTCTTCTTTTTGGCTTTGTCACCACTGGGTCAGTTTGACTCGAGACCTCATTTATCTGTTCAGGCTCTTCGGTTATCGTCTTCAGACGCAATCTCAGCCTTTTCACAAATCTAGGTACTGAGTCACCTTTCTTTAGTCTTTTGACTGGCACTGTGTCTGGGCCTTCTTCAAACACCCTTTTGTTTTCGTTCAGTTGTGGCACATTTGGATCAAATTCGTCTTCAGTATTGTTACCTAACTGACTAGGTCCAGGTCTTTCATCTGTTTCTTCTGCCTGGTCCCTAAACTGGCCTTGTTCAGGTATATGCTGATTTTGGGTTTGATCTGTTTCGATTTCTTCTTCCTGAACACAATTTTCTAATCCTACCTGTTCCTGTTCAAGCTCTTTGAGCTCTTGATTTTCTTCCGCTTGAACTTCCGCCCTAGGTTCTAGTTGTCCCTCCTCTGATGCAGGTGTTTTGGGTGGGGTGTCAATTACCTGCTCTTTCCCTATCTGTTCCTCCTCAGAATCAGATTTAACGTGGATTTCAATGATCTGAGTAGCTTCTTCTTCACCTGTCTCATCCTCTCTATCCCACTGTCTATCTAAATGGGCTTGACTTCTAGTTCGTATAGGGTCGATTGTCAGATCGATAAATGGGAGCCAATCTTCTTGACTGGAGCTCGGTTGTTCTTCAGCTACTTCAGGACCGATGTCTTGGGATCCTTCAGCTGCGCAACCTTCAGCCTCAGTTTCGTCAGGTTCGTCAGGTTCAGTCCCTTTCTTCGTATGGCTGGCATGGATCCAGCGAGGTACTCCTGCACACTTTACAGCTGTTGTGGTAACCAGGATCACCTGTCGTGGCTTTCCCCACCTGGGTTCAAGGCAACTTTTTCGCATCTTTCCCAATCTTGATTTGATTGTGCCATTTATCTGTTCTACCACTCCAGAAGCCTCTGGGCGATATGCACAGTGCAGTTTTTGCGTGATTTGACCTATTATTTCATTCTGGAAATGACTTCCTCTGTCCGATTCAATTAAGACTGGGAAACCGTAACGAGGTATGAGTTCCCTAAGTAATAATTTAGCTACTGTTATGCTGTCATTTCTACAGGCAGGGAAAGCTTCCACCCATTTTGAAAACAGGCAGACAATGACAAGTAGGTATTTCATTCCTCTACAAGGGGGCAACTGAATGAAGTCAAGTTGTAGTCTAATAAAAGGGTCTTCTGCCTTTCCAATTTTCCCTGGTAACACTATGGTTTTCTTTCCAGGATTAAATTGTTGGCAGGTCAAACACCTCTGGCAGAGTGCCTCTGCTACGCTTCTGAATTTCGAATTGAACCATGTTTGGCAGACCATGCGAATCATCGCATCTCTGCCTACGTGTGTGTCTCCATGAATTAGCCTAGCCATAGGCGCAAGCATACAGTCTGGCAACACAGGCATATCATCAAGGTAAACAATGACACCATCTGCATTCCTCCTTCGACAACAGAAATTTCTCCATCTTTGTTTTTCCTGTGGCTCTGCTGCTTCCTGTAAGTTTCTCACGTCTTCCCATGTATTCACTCCCTCTAGCCTTAAAAGTTGGCAGCTGTTTCCGTTTCCCCCAACCTTTCTATTGATTGAAATTTTGTAGTTTGCACAATGTTGGGCTAGCTGGTCAGCATATCGATTGCCTGCTGTCACTTTGTCATCGCCAGATTTGTGAGCAGCACACTTGACCACAGCCAATTCTTTTGGTAACTGGATTGATTCCAGTAAATCCTGCACGTATTTTCCATTTCTGATAGGGGTACCTGAAGAAGTCAGGAACTCCCTTTGTAGCCACAACTGGCCAAAGTCATGCACAACCCCATAACCATACTGGCTATCAGTGTATATGGTTATTTTCAAATTTCTCCCAAATTTACAAGCTTTTGTCAATGCAATTAATTCGGCTACTTGTGCAGACTTGACTCCATACAAATAGGATGCTTCTACTGGATGCTCTAGAGTGCACACGGAGTAGGCAGCGCTTAGGTCACCATCCTCATGACTCATGCATGAGCCGTCTACAAACAGCTCATAATCTTCACTGTACAGAGGATTCTCTCTGATGTCGGGGCGAGATTTGGAACTGAACTCAGTCAAATCAATGCAATCATGTGCAAATTCTTCCCTCACCTCTTCTGCGAATGAGCTAGGTAGCAAGGTAGCTGGATTCAAAATGTTGCAACGTTCAAGGGTTACGTTTCCTGCACCTACAAGGATTCTCTCACACTTAGTCAGCCGACTAGGTGTGAGATACTGGGTTTTTGTTCTTGTCAGTAAAATTACAACAGAATGTGGAACATACACAGTTACTGGATGTCCCATAACAATGGACTCACTCTGTTCAAGACTCATGCATGTTGCAGCTACATCTTTCAAACATCCAGGTAATCCAGCTGCTACTGGGTCCAATGTGGAAGAAAAGTGTGCCACTGGACGTTCAGTCAAGCCATGAATTTGGGTCAGGACTGAAAGTGCACAATTGTCTCGTGTGTCACAGAACAGTGCAAAATCCTTCGAATAATCAGGCATTCCTAATGCAGGAGCAGTACACAGACATTCTCGTAATTTTGTAAAAGCTGTCATGCTTTCGTCATCCCATTCTACTGGGTCACTTGCTCCTTTCTTGGTCATTTTTATCAATGGTTTTGCCAGCACTGCAAATCCCACAATCCACTGTCTACAGTACCATACAACTCCAAGGAACATTCTGATTTCCTTCTGAGTATTTGGCAATTCCATGTTTCGAATTATCCTGATTCTTTCTGTGGTGACTTTCCTGATACCTCCCCAGATATTTTACTGAGGTGGTACAAAATTGCAGCTTTTCGGGTGACACTTTATGTCCTCCTTCACCTAAATGGTTCAGCAAGGCAATTGTGTCAGTGACACAGTCTTTTTGACTTTTAGACGCCACCAAGAGGTCGTCTATGTATTGCACCAAAACTGATTTTCCGGGCAATATTAGGGTTTCAAGGCACTTTTTCAGAATCTGATTAAAGATTGAGGGGATTTCTGTATACCCCTGAGGGACGCAATTCCAGATGTACACGTGACTGTCTAATTCAAATGAGAAAAGAAATTTGCTGCCTGGATGCAATGGAATTGAAAAGAATGCATGACATAAGTCAATGACGGTAAACCATCCAGCATTCCATGGAATTTGGTATAGAATCACTGCAGGGTTTGGTACAACAGGACAACAAGGAACCACAATTTTGTTAACTTTGCGCAGGTCCTGTACTACCCTGTACTTACCACTAGGTTTCTTAATTCCAATTATGGGTGAATTACATGGACCGCTCATCACTTCCTGTATAATTTTTGCTTCTAACAGTCTTTTTATTTCCATGGCCACTCCTGCCTTAACTTCTGTACTCATTTTGTACTGTTTAGTATTTGGGTAGACTGCATCTTCTTTTATGGCTATTTAATTGGGTCAACATTTGCCATCAGTCCTACATCTTTTCCAGTAAAATCCCACACCTCTGGTTTCACTGTTTCTTGGAGCTCTTCAGGTAAGTCTTGTAAAGTCAGTCTTTTAATCTCGGAGTCTGGTCTAACTAACATCAATTTGTAAATTCCATCTTCATCTGGGGTCTGAATTTCGACGCCATTTGGAGCGCAAAAGATAGTTCAATTCATCTTACACAACAAATCTCGTCCTAACAAATTTACAGGACTGGAATCACATACCACAAATCTATGCATTTCTTTAAAATTCCCAATTTTAATTTCCATAGGTTCAGTAACTGGGGTACTAATTAGCTGATTAGAAACGCCCACTACTTGGATCGCTTCTCCCGAGAGGGGTAGGTTTGGAACGTCTGCTGTTCTCACAGTAGAACGGGTAGCACCAGTGTCCAACAGAAAGGTAACGTCATTTCCTTCAACCTTTCCTTCAATGTATGGCCCTGTCTGGTCCACCGGCAAGGAGGCGCCAAGCACGCACTCCCCGTCCTCCCCCCTCAGGCACCGTCAGTAGGTGTCATCACAGAGAAATGTGTCATTTAACAGAAATTGTGAAGTTGCTGCTATCCTCCCTTACTTCCCACACCTCGGTGTCATCGCCCTGTTGTGCTTTGCTCCTATAATTTTGTTTAGGTGCACGAGGCAACTGATTCTGCTTTACCTGTTGCTGGGTCTTTCGTGGTTTCTCATTCTGCGTCTGTGGATTTAAATCATTGATTTGGATATTACCATTCTTTATATGTGGACACTCGTCTCTCCAGTGACCTATCTGACCGCACCCGTGACAGGGGAATTTGTTTTTGGCTTCTTCTCTGCTAATTTTTACTCTGGGCTTTCCCCCACCCCCGGGGCCTTGATTCTGATTACTGGTCGATTTATTTAGCTGCTGTTCCTGTTGTTCCGCTAACTTTACCTGTGCCCACATGACCTTTTCCTTTAATGCTTTTCGTTTGTCTGCCATCTCATCCTCGCAATATTTAGCATATTTCAGGACTTCATCAATTGGTTTAGACTGCCAGCAGATTTTATTACATTTGATCCACTGCGAAATCTCAGGCCTTAACCCTAGCACAAATCGATAAATGAAATGGGTCATGTCTTTCATTTCAATGTTGTCCAGACCACTGTACGTCTTGAACACCTGTAACAGTCGTTCATAATAGGAATGCACAGTTTTGTCTCTATTCTGGGTAGTTCTATCTATTCTGGTCCAATCAGTTTCCTTGGCAGGCACCTTTCCTTTCAGATGCAACATTACTTGATTGTACTTTTTCATTACCTCAGCTGAAGGAGCCCCTGTGTTAGGGTCCCTCGGGAGTTCCTCACTAGGCCAATCAATAGCAATTTTACATTCTGTCCACAAATCTACGGGAACTACAATGTCAAAGAACCCATCTAAATCTTTCTCGGCTGTACTACAGATGGGGTAATCATAGGAGTCTTCGGGCTATTCTGCTTATCCCCGTACAAAGGAACAACTGGTCCAATAGTCACTGGGATTGTCAAGGCTTCAGGACTTGGGAGATTTTCTGAATTAATTCTGTTCTCTGTTTAGCTATAGCCTCTCGTTCTCTTTCTTGCAGTACTCTTTCCAGGCTTGTTTCATGCACTATTTGCGGAGTTAGGGTAGGAATATAATTCGGGGCAGTGGGATGCGTCATACTTGGTCCCTCACCATAGTTAGGTTTCAGGAACGGATTCCCTGTACTTAAAGGTCTCGGCTCCTCCTGATAAGGAGGTATCAGACAAGCATCTCTTGCACTTACAGGTCTTGATCCTTCGTTATAAGGAGGTGGATTCTTCATTAACAATTCCTCCAAATAATCGTCCTCTGAATCCCCACCGGTCATCAAATGCTTGTTCTTTTCCGTCCTTTTCCCTCCCATGGGTTCTTCTAGTGCTATTACAGGGTACAGTCCTTCTACTATCATATTCTGTCTCCATTTTTTCATTTTGCTTTCTCTGGTTTCTTTATTTACTTTAGGATACCATTTTGTCAACCCCTTGTCCATTCTGGGGCTGTCTCGTTCAAAAGCCTCTATCTCCCATTCTTCTAAGGCCTCATATTGCGTTAGTCTGGGTCTGGGATGTAAATCATTCATTCGGGTTCTCAAATTAAACAGAATCCTACTATTAAATGTACCATCTAATGGAAATACCAAAAATCCGTCATTCTTGGTATATTCTACCCAATTTTCCAACCATACACAAGCATGTCAGCCTCTGTCAAACATCATAAATGATGCGGGAGTATTAGGTGGTGGAATGACAACCCCTTCTCTAGTTTTGATAGGCTTGTCTCTCTTGAAATAATTTTTCACTTTGCTTACTAAGGTAATTTTCCTCTTTTCTCCGTACATAACGCTTTTACGACCTTTCCACTTATCTTTTCCGAAACCTATATATTTTGGATCAGGTCTAGTCTCTGGATTAGACGGATGCCACATATAATTTTCCACAAGCGACTCTGTTTACATCACTTCCAATCAAAAAGCGTCTTTTAATTTTCTGCAACCAATCAAATGCGTGAATTCAAAATAATTCAACCAATGGGTGCGCGGCGTTTCTCGCAACCGAGTTCTCACGCTCCTGTTGGTCACCCCTCCTTTACAATTCCGTCTCAGCTACACACCCGCTGTCTCAACCAATACCAGCGCGACAATGAGTCACGTCAGTGCAGCTCCGCAACTGACTCCCTCCTTCACAAGGTAAGAAACACTTCGATTTCTACCTTTTAAACTGCAAGTGCTCTGTTTAATTTACAACGTAAACACATTCGCCACTGTACTCGAGTGTCTAGAAAGAAAAGATTTGTTTCACTGCAAGTAAACCTCTTCTATTTACTTTTTAAATACTGCGAGTAGATCCCTTCTGCCTACTCTTCATACAAGCATTAGTGATCCTGCTACTCCTTCGAATCATCCACTTTGGGATATATACTAAGCCAAAAGTTTCACTAGAGAAATCCTTTGCTATCAATCAAGCTTAGATGAACCTGCTACTCCTTCCATGTGACCCTTACTAGGTTATAGCACAATAGAAGTTTTGTCAGCGAACTCTTTGCTATCATTTATTCAACCATTTATTCAGAAAACCCTAATTAGTGCTTCCAGTTCTGCCTAACCTACACCAATTTTCCTTGAGCCAGTGACCTCACTGCGACGTGGATTCTCCTCACCACCCGCTATTCTGCCCCCGGGGATTCCAGACAAACATATAACAATCACTAACGAGTGTATTAGTACATTTATCAATATAGCAGCAAGAAAAACAATGTAAAACATTTCATAATTTCTCAAAGCAATAAAACAACAATTGTACATTCGATCGATTTAGCAACAACATTTTCACAATTAGCAGCAATTAACCTATCTACCTATTTTAACTAGTCATATCTACCTTTAACTAGTCCCTAACCATCACCTCTGCTACCAGAAAATTACTGATAGAGCGCACAGGTCACCCGGCTATAATTTTACCATATACGTATTGGGCCCATACATTTTCAATTCACCATATTTATAAATCGGGTAACCTTAAACTCTACTACCAGTAACCCTGTTCCTTCCTATTTTATTTCCAATGTACCCGACTTACCAATCCACCATTACGGGTACCTATGACCACAATGGATCTGGGAGTTAGCTGTAAAAGAAAGGCAGACACCAAAATACAAAATACCTTTTCTATGTTTGCACTCATATAATAACCACAGACTCAGGAAGTTTTAAAACCTTTATCTAGTTTCATCAAGATCGGAAAGCATAAGGTTCACAGCAAGTAAACTGTCAACAACTAAAATTATAAAGAGCACATATCCATATAGGAAGTAAATAAGACCGACCATTTAGGACTCTAAAGGAAGGTAAGAACAGGGAACATGCTAGTAAGAATTCTCAGGAAATTAGTCTAGACGTGGAGTAACTAAAGGACGGGAAAAAAATGAGGAACATGCTAGAATGTCACAAATATATCAGAAATAAGCAAAGCACAGTAGCTTTTAATCAGTCTATTGAAACTTGAATGATAACATGTAACTACGGGGAAGGTAAAAAGTGGAACACGCTAATTTTCCAGAGAAAAATCACTTTATTGGGCTAAAGGAGGGTAAAGAGAAAGAACATCTATATTTCATGAACAGGGCGTAAGATAGTACTTATAGGATGGGGAAAATTGGAACATGCTAATATAACAACTATAATGTATGACTTTTTCATTTATCAATGCAAATGAAAGCATGGAAAAATCAATATGCAAGATCACGACTTTATTAAAGCAAGAAAGAATGAAGGATGCAAAATAGGTTCCCCAGCACTATATTTACCTAGAATGGCGTGAAGACCAACCCTGGCCACGGGTCAGTTAAGGACAGGAGGAACCCCAAGGAAGGACAGTCGCCAGTAGGCCAGCAGGTGCAGGATGGACACCCCAGGACAGGACAGGAAGACCAGATTAGGATCAGGACAGGACCATCAAGGAAAGACCAGCATCCGCAGTTCGGTAGCAACGCCTGCGCTACACCCTCTCTGCGGCTATTAGTCAGAACCCCGATTGGGTTATCGAATTCCCCAACAAAGTGCTCCGCCAGTACTTAAGGTTCTTAAAACCCCGCTTGGGTCTATGGAAATTACGGACAGAGTGCTCCGCAGCTCTCTGTATCAGTCACCTATTGAGTGCGTTGGATCAGTGACAGGTCAGCTATTCGGACAAGTCGGACAATTTCTCTAGCTAAACCTAGGCTAGTTATACTGTTTTCGGGTCAGTGTACCACCCCCCAAATGTTGCAAGTGTAAGAATCCCCAATTTTGATTGGTCCTCAAGTAGGACAGGTCAACACACCAACCAGGATTAGACTTTTACAAGCCCCAATTTACATCTTTTGGGACCGCCTATTGAATTTGGGGTTCCCAGGATATGTGCTCTACCTAACAATGCTGCACACAGATTTTATTACAATTGTTTCAAAATGCAGTACATCTCGGCTTCGTCCTGCTGGGTCACAGGTCGGTTCTCATGAGTATCTTAACTGTGGCTGCCAGCTGGCTGGGTTCCACTGGTACAAGGTTTTCTTCCCTCTGCCAGGGAGACATGCGCAGTAGGGACTTCTAAGATGGAATTTCAAACACCTTCCAGGCCCAAAAGATTCGCCACATGAAAAGTAAAGGAAAACAATTTAGAACATAGAATTAAATGAATACACTGTATACCAGGAATCCCTATATGACTCCCCTTACTTTATACTAATTATAGCATTAGGATTAGTGCAAGACGAACAATATAGCAAAGAGCAGCGGTGCAAGCATCGGACATGTGAGAACACAAAGCAGCCATTTTAACTAGTGCGCAGGCGCAACGTTTTCCCACCAGAACTGCAAGTACGTCACGTCACATGAGTGTGACCGACGCATGCGCAGAAGAAATTCCCGCTAAGCAGCGGCCATTTTAGAGGCAAGCGTATTAGGATAAGTAAACACATAGGCAAGCGTTACTGGGACACCCCGCGTAATGTAAAATGTGCAATATTAGTAACACGAACCGGTTGATTACATTTCATTAATGTTATTTTAGGTTCTTGATCCAAGCAAGTCGCTTTACGTGCGAATCCTTGCTCCATCAGTCTCAACAACTCCCAATTTTGTTATACGCATTTGACGCAGTTCTGATGGCCTAAACAGGAAACGCCATTCAGTCAGTGCTTGTGCATTTTGTGAGTTTCATAGAAGAGTTAGGCCTGACTGTAAATCAAGGGAAATCTTTTAGAATGGTGGTACGGGGAGCACAGCAAACAGTAGGGCCACATTTCCTTAAAGGAAAAAGATGCCTAGCACTGAGAACTTATCTGATTTGTGGGCTTTTATTTAATAGTTACAGTCACTGTAATTCATTGTTGACAGTGAATAGTATGGCGTTTGAAAGACACATAGAAGCTGTTTTTAGATTTGCAACAAAGATAGGTTCCAAAACACTGAATGTTAAGGCCACTATATATAACTTTGAATGACTTGAGGTTGTAACCTATGGGGCTGGATTATGGGGATGGGCAGGTGTGAAATCTCTTCAAATGATAGAGAATAAACAGATGTTGGGAGTCCCACCTAGTTGTGCTCACTTCATATGCCACGAAGGATTGGGTATTCCATATCTTAAAGATTGGATTCATTTGGCACCCGTATTCCTGTGGCAAGCAGTATGGAGGAAGTCTGCAGCCTCCCTGAATAGTCTGATCAATCAGGATTGCCTGGCCTTAGACGGTGGAGATAACATCCCCTGGTTAAAACATATTAGGAATATGCTTGGGAAAATTGGCATGAGTAATTGTTTTCATGTCCCTGGGGCAAATAATGATGTGAGTAAGCAGAATCTGAAAACCTATGCCAGATTTAGATATTGGTGTCCGGGTTACTCTATCAAAACGGGGACGGATATCGCACCCCCTGAAATCTAAATCCCATAGGATATTATGGGATTTAGATTTCAGCGGATGAGATATCCGTCTCAGTTGTGACGGAGTAACCCTTTCACTGATATCTAAATCAGACCCTAAGTTTCTGTATTTGGTTAGGAGGGAGATGTAAACTGCTGAATTGGAAAAAGTTAACATATCTACCCATTCCCTCCTACTTACTAATTCTGGTATGCAGCCCTACATTATAATGTTCAAAAATGTAGAGTACAGGTTCTTACTAACAAGGTTCCGTCTGAACAATGTACATAGGTTGTTTGCTTTTACTGAATGAGAGGGGCAGGGCTGTGCTCTCCCGCTTTGTCCTTGCAACAATTTCTCAGAACAAAGCTCTTTACACTTATGTTTTTTTGTAGTTTTTATATAAAACCAGGGAGAGCGATGATTATTCAGGTACTTAAACATTTGCATTTGGTACAATGAAGGGTTGCACTTGTCTTTCTACAGAAACGTCACACGAGTGTTATTTGCTACTTCGTAGCCAGCAGTGTGGTGCAAATTAGGAAAATCAGGAAATGTCGCTGCTCGATTACATTTTTTTTTTATTCTCGCATGTTGTATTATATCCTAAGTTTTATGAGTATTTGACCGTTTTAGATTTTTATATTAGCATGACAACTGTATTTTAAGGTTTTATTATAATGATATGTATTTTTATTCTTTGTGAATATGTACAAGCTTTTATGGTTTTACGAAACAGAATAAAATGCATTTATTAATTAAGTTAGATGTTGACTATGCAGAGACAAGTTTTCATCAGTTTGCAAACGGCCAAACGGTTCTGTTGGGAATTAATCAACAGAGGAGGAGAGTGGCAACACTTATTTGTGAGGCAGGAAAAAGAATGACAGCTAAAAGGAGTCTTAAGGCGAAAGAAGGTAGTGAGACATTGATAACTGTAGAGCACATGAAGGCATGTAGGGAAGAAACATCTTTGCAAAATGATGGTCCCCTTGCCATTAATTGCTTTGTGATACAGAGAGAGGCTTGAAAACCAAGCCATTGGCTATCAGCAACCAATGGAGCCTTGTCAAGTGAACATAGACGGAAGTACAGTCCCACATTGCACACTTTGAAACAGAGTGATTAAAAAATTAGATACTCCATGAAAATGAGTATTACAAGAATCCTGTCTGGAGAACATGATGAACTGGACTATAGCAATGGTCCTTAACATTTTGACTTTATTAGACCCCCAATGAATCACTACTGGAAGTTGGGGACACCCGCCAAAGCAATTTCTAGAATTTGAACCTCAGAACAGACAAGATTACAGAAACAACTATACATCTAACACATGCCCAAACAATTAAATATTTTATTTAATTTGCAAACAATATAAATCTAAGTTTTAATTTTAATCAGAAGGTTGAAGCTTTTCAAAATGTTCTTTTATTTCTAAAAGACAAAGCAGTCTGCTAGACTCTAGCATGTCACTTTTTATTTTTTTATCCTAATGCATACTTGTTTTTATGGATTCATACTAGTGCTTCAGTTGAGGCCATCAAGTGTTCCATACTCATTTCTGTTTGATGAGCTTGTGCTGCCCCCTTCAATCAAGATAAGGATACTAACTTAACTTTTAACCTTCAATTTCAAATTCCTTTACATTAACATAGTGTTTTAACATTTTCAAGTTTGCTTTTATTGATATCTTTTTTTTATTAATCTGCTAAATGTATTTAATTTTCGAAACATCAGCCTACCCCTGCGTATCCATTGCAGATCCCCAGGGGGGCACACAGTCTACGTTAAGAACTGTTGGACTACAGCAATGATGCAGGTGGGAGGGAGGGTGGAAGGTTTTTATACATTATCTCGATATATTAGAAGCAGTTAGCAATTTGCTTATTGTCCAGTTCTAGGGGCAGATAGTTGGGAGCCATCTAACTCCAAGACCTCAGTCTTGTCTGAGTTTAGCTTGATGGAATACTCCCCCATCTCAGCAGCTACATGAAACAGTTTTGCAAATTGGCCCTAGCATAGTCTTGTTTACCATGAAGCTATGTGATAATTTGAGTCAGCAAGCATATGATTTAAAAGAAAAAACTAATGAGCGACTGAGGAGAGTTGAAGAGGAAGCATAAATATTGAAAAGGGTGGGGCTAAACAATAAACCTTGAAGGAGTCAAGGTTTTGAAAGAGTATTGAAACAGTGGAAGACTAGACTTGTGGAAGTAATCAGAAGAAGGGAGGTTATCTTTGCTTATTCCTTAGAGTGGATGTTTCAGTGAAACAGATGTTCAAGTAAGGTGGAGTGAGAGACCATGTACCGTATGCTGCTGAGAGAACTAACATTGTCAGGGAAGATATCCCACCTTGATCGAACATCATTCTGAGCTTATCCAAGATAGTCAACACAGGGCTGATTCTTTAAGGGGGGGGGGGCATAAACCAGATTGGGTGGGGTCCAAGAATGTATTGGATTTGATCAGTGCGAATCAGATTACTGGTGACTAATGTCTTTCTCAAACACATTGGCTTGAAGCATCTTTTCACAGAAAATGGAAGTGAAAATAATGAAATGGAGAAATTACATAGCTGGTTAAAAGAAGGAGCAACTATATCGGGAGCCAGCGGGGCAAGGGTCAAGAGAGGGATTAGGCTTAATGTTGAAAGTGCAGCCTCAACAGATAGGAGCAGCCAGTCAGCGAGATGGTTGGAATACTTAGGAGAGAGACAAATGGAAGGGAGTGCTTCAGTCTATAGCGAGAAATATCAGTTGTTATTCTGGAAACGTTAACATCAGGAATCATTACATCATGATAACGTAATTTAGCATTTTACAACTGGAGTGGCTTTACTTAGCAGATTAGTTGGCAAGTTATATTTATAGCCTCTACGAGGAAATATATGTATGTGTGCGTGTGTGTGTGTGTGTGTATATATATATATATATATATATATATATATATATATATATATATATATTGGTTTTTTTCTTCATTCCAATGGGGAAAAAAACATTACAGGGACACAATAGTCAGGAAATAGAATTTAAAAAAACTTAGAAATTGTCTGAAAAAACCAAGGGTTACAGTTAGGCTGAGAGTTCACTTGTAAGCAACCATAGAAATTCAACAGTTATAGTTACCTGAGCTAACTAGAACTATGCCCCCCCATGCACTGCTTGTGACCTCACATATTACATCACTCATGACATGGTTGGAGGTCATAAGCAGTGCATTGCGGATGTGTAAGTTACACTTACCTCAGGTAACTATAACTGCTGAATTTCTATGGTTGTGTACAAGTGAACTCAGCCTAATTGTGAATTTCCAAGGTTTTTTAAATGTAATTTCCTAAATATAATGAGCCCTGTCACCTTTGGATTTTTTTACATAATTCCTAAGGTCTTTTAAAATGTATTACCTAATTGTAAACTTTGACAGTGCGTGGCTGTATGGGTTGGTGAGTGGATGTGCGAGTCATTTTGCGGGTATATGAGTGAGTGTGTGATTGATTGGATCAGTGAGTAGATGTGAGACTGGCAGAATGGGTGTGTGATTGGGTGGCTAAGTGTCTGTATGGGTGTCATTAGCTGTGTGAAGAGAACCTCACAATCTATTTTATCCAACAAGAGTCCACAGTTTTGCACAAAATGTCAATCCAACTGGAGTACTTTCTACTGGTTAATTCGTAAGTGCTACATTGTTGAGTAAATATCTACTGCATATTCTACACTACAGCTTCGTAAGGACCACAAAGTAATGTCTCCAGTGACATTGTGTGCGTTTTGGCAATGTGATTGTTTCTCATGCTTCTTCATCCAGAAATCTGTGATGACATGAATCCTTCAATAGAGAAGACACCGAGACTACAAAGAGGAAAATCTTCACCAAAGAAGGGTCCTTCTTCTTAACTATATGAAGTAAGTGCTTCTTTGTTTGGTGGAGATGTACTCATATTCCACAGCAGGAAGACATTTCATCAAAATCGGCAGAAAATGCGCTTGGGCCTTTTGGTAAGCTGCCCAGCATTCTGGCAAAAAGCATGAAGACCATTGCATACTGCTAAGGTAAATGGGGAGGGGCCAAAAGAGCGGAGCTTCAGGTGATTTTGCACGTTTATATACTCATAGTCATTTAAAGGCGGTACCATGGACTCTACTCTGACCGTGTAGGGAAAAGAAAAGCCCACTTGTCGCAGTCATTACATATTGCGCTCCAATAGATCAGCAATGCATTCACCTCCACAAAACATTCAAAATCATCATTCAATATGGAATTGCCAAGAAAACACACTTGCTTTGCCTTTGTCAAGCCCAGGAGGTCAGGATCATTTGTCCTTTACAGAAGTGGAGCTTCAATTGGGGCACCTGCTGTGTTTATATAAGTGATTCCTGTTGAGGTTTAATTTCAGTGAAATGAGCATGAGGATCAGAATGACCCTGCCAAAACTTAAAGGGGGAGGGGGGCCGAGTGGGTCCTCTCCGCAGGCCCTACACCCCAGGCCCCAGCCACGTGTCCCTCCCATCCATGCAATGATTGCAGTGAAAGTTTTTCTTGATGGACTGCTTAGTAATAAGTTGTAGGCTAGTTTTCTTGACATGCTGCAGTAGCAAAGGCGGTGGCAGGGGCATAAGCAAATGTCACTGGTGTTCAAGGGCTGGGGCATCGCAGGACGGACGCCTGCAGCTTAAGAGGAAAAAGGGATGGGTGGAGACACCAGAACTGGGAGTGCACAAGAGGACTGCAAGGAGGAGTGGCGATGGAAGTCGCTGTGTGGCCTGGAGTCACGCTCGGGACTAGTGCAAACATATGACTGGCCGGAAGTGTTGATTGTGATGTGAGTTTTGGTTGCTGAGGGGAGGACAATTTAAGGGAAGTGGGGGATTAGGAAGTTTAATGTATTAGTGAGGCAGGGTTTAACGCCTTAACCGCGGCGGTTTTTCCGCCGCGTTGCGGGTGTTCTAAAGGGTGGGCGGGGCCGTTGGCCGACGGCAGCACTGAGGAGGTAGTGCTTCCGTCGGCCAACAGCCGACGGCAGCGCGGAAGGGGTTAAAATGTATTGCAATGTTTTGTGGTCAAGAAAAATGAGCCTCAGACCAGTCCTAATAAAGTGGCCTTTTTTCTTTATATGGGTAAAGCCAGCTCTTCTTTACACATGTGTCCCAGATCTCTGCCCTTTCCCTTGTGCCACTGCAGCACAGATGCCAACAAACCCAACTAAAAAATGCTGAAATGTGTAACCTTAAAAAATGATCATCTGGCTTCTAACTTGTCACTTCCTCTGCACCTGTTTTTTTGTAAGGGTTACCAGTGGTGGCCGCAACTGACAAAGGGTGGTGAGGCGGGTGGGGGGAGCGTGTGGTGGTAAAGCGCACATGGGTGATGGGTGAATAATAATATTAATTGAAAAACCTACCTAACGCTGCCGGCCTCCTCCCGCATTGTGTCGCTCATGCTGACCTCTTCCTGGTCCCAGCAGCCCCTGCTGTATGCAGCAGGGCTGGAGAAACTTAAGTGCGCATGAGTTTTTTGGTCGGCCTGAGACAGGAGGCCAAACACCTATGCATACTTAGGGAGTGCATAAAAACTCCTCCTCCCCCCTACATGCCCTGTCCCTCCATGCACAAGCTGGCTCAGACCGGAAAATGAAAAATAAAATGATGCTAGTGTATTGTTTTATTTTTCGTCTGCTAGACCTGTGCCAGGCAGTGGGGCAACACTCCTCCGCCATTGTAAGAGAGCTGCTTTTCGATGAGTGTTTCAGGTGCTCTCACTTGGGTCTCTTAGGGCCTGATTACGATGTCAGTCGGAAACTCTTCCGACCGACTCGGTTCCGGAATCGGGTCCGACCGAATCAGGTTCGGTGAGACCGATTACCATGCTTCCAAACATCGTTCGGTCAGACTCACATTGACTTCAATGGGAGTCTGTGTTCCAACCGACAACACAGGCTCCCATTGAAAAAAGGGGTTGTTGCAGAAAACCGTGCACCACATGGTGCCTGCCACACTGTGCATGGTTTTCCAGGGGGGTCCCAAGGGTACACTCAAGGGCCCCAAACAGAGTCCTCCGGGTGAAGGGGGGCTATCTACGGGGCCCCAAATTCAGATTCCGACAGCCATTTAGTGTCGGGAAAGGCTGATTCGGAATGGCTGTCAGAATCTGAGATCATAATTGCTCGGTCGGAAACGTTGTCCATAGAGCTGTACAATTCAGCTCAGAACGACTCGGGGACTCTAAATGCCGATCGGAACGAAGTCAGACTGCCCGAACGGTTTCCCTGATCATAATTAAGGCACTTTGTTTTCCGTTTTTTACAGATTTTTACAGATAAATAAAGACAGAAAAACATTTCTTTTCTTGTCTGTATTTATTTTTAAATGCCGATAAAAAAACGGAAATTGGGTGCTTTGTGAGTGATTCTTAATGCACTTTGCAGTAACTGTCAGGCCAATAACTGTGTGGATTGATAGGTAACAGGGTTAAAAAAAGAAAGGAATTGTAGTAAAGAGGTTTAAACAGCATTAAATATGCACAAGGCTGAAACAGAAATGTGCATATTTTCATATAAGAGCATTAATCTTTGCGGATGTTCATATTACTGAAACCTGGCAGACATTCAAGCATCACTCCATATTTATTGGTTAAATAAATGTGTAAATATACCAGTTTCAGCTTGTTTTTCAGAGTTTGGGATAAATGAGAGAGTGTATGTATAAGATATATTGATAGATGTATAGGATGAGAGATAGGGAAGTACATTGGAAGGAGTAGTAGAAAGAAGTTTGAGATGAGTCAGAAGGTTGGCCTAGAAGATATATTGAGCGAAGGATAGGCTGAGAAATAGGGCAGTGCATTGGAAATGCTAAATTAGAAGAAAGTGATCAATATATAGATCCATAAGTACATTGAAAGTATATAGATACATAAAGGAGGTAAGTATATGTAGATTAAAGATATTGATAGAGGCACAGGATGAGAAATAGGGTAGTGCATTGGATCTGCTTTTTCAGGAGAAAAGTAACAGACACACAGATCCAAGTACATGGAAGGTACATAGATGCACAATGGAAGTATGTACATGTAGACGAAAGATGATTTTTATTTATTTATTATTATTATTATTTTTCTCTCAACAACATAAATATTTTACATGTTTATACAAAGTAATACACAAAGATAGATACATATCTATAGTGAAAACAAATGCTTATATACAGAGGGATATGCTGTACATTTCTGTTTGCGTATGGAGCTTATGTGGGGAAGAGCCAAATCTTGAGTAGTTTTCTGAAGATAAGGTGGTTGTCAGTGGACCTTATGTTAGGGGGGTAAAGAGTTCCATAGTTTGGCTGCTTGAACAGAGAAGGATGTGCCACCCATGTTTTTTTTCTTGTATGGTGGGAATTTGAGGCGAGATGCTCCTTTAGAGCGGAGGTTCCTTTGTTGAATGTGTTTGGTGATTTTATTCCTGATGAAGAGTGGTCCCATTCCATGCATTGCTTTGTGGGTGATAGAAAGGAGCTTGAACGTGGATCTTCTGGCAACCGGTAACCAATGCAGGGCTTTCAAGGCAGGGGAGATGTGGGCCTGCGGTTTGATATGCAAGAGTAGTCTGGCAGCCGAGTTCTGAATCTGTTGTAGTCTTTTCATGGTCGTAAAATGTAATCCGTGGTAGAGGCTATTGGCGTAATCGAGTTTGGACAGAACAAGGCAGATGGTAGCTTGGACCTTGTTTGGAAATCCCAAATGAGGGAAAATGAGTTGCAGCGTTTTTATAGTAGCAAAGCTTGGTCTTGCTAGTTTATCCACTTGGGCATTCATCGACAGCTTGGAGTCCATGGTCATTCCGAGGTTTCTTACTTCCTTTGATACTTTAGGCAGTGATCCCAGTTCATCAGGCCATGCGGCAAGCGGGTTGTAATGTTTCCAATCACCACACGTGAGTATTTCAGTTTTGGAGCATTCAATTTGAGATGACTCCAAGTCATCCACTGATCCACGGCTCTGCGACAACTGAAAATTGGTGATTTTCCAATGTCTTTGGGGCATTCCAGTTGAAGGATTGTTTGCATGTCATCTGCATAGTTATAGCACATGAGGTGAAATTTATTGATCAGTACTGGTAATGACTTCATGTAAATGTTGAAAAGCATGGGTGAGATGATAAAACCTTGAGGGACCCCTGCTTTTGTGGAGTATGGTTTAGACGAGAAAGGTGGGGTATGGATGACATTAGTTCTGTTTCGAAGGTAGGAGGACGCTATCCAGTCTAAAGCAGTTCCCTCTATGCCGGCTTCATAGAGTCTTTGTTTCAGAGTGTGATGGTCAACCATGTCAAAGGCAGCTGAGAGGTCCAAGAGGAGTTGTGCAGCAACCCCATTGCGGTCAACTGTATTCTTTAGGTCATCCCAGATGGCAAGGAGGGCAGATTGAGTGTCTCTTCACGGACAGAATCCTGTTTGGAAGTCTGAAAGTATGTCATTCTCTTCAATGAATTCTGACATCTGGGCGAACGCTGCTCTTTCTATCAGTTTGCCCAGGAAAGGTCCTTTTGTAATGGGTCTGTAGTTGTCAGGGTTCAGCGGGTCCAAGTTTGTTTTCTTCAGTAAAGGGCGTATGTATGACTTTTTGAGTTCTTCTGGAAATATTCCAGTAGTTAAGGAATCGTTGCTGATTCTTCTTACTGGAGTGGCAGCAGAATTGTCTTGAAAGTCTGTGGTGGACAGGGGTCAGAAGGGCTGCCGGCAGGCCTGCTTGCTTTGACCAGTTCTATAAATTCATTGTGTGAGATGTGTTGGAAGGAATGGAGAGGCTTGATTAGAGCATTCTTGGATTGTTGTTTTGTACAAGGGTTAGTGCTGGTGCTTTGTTTCTGTTTTAAGTATGAGTCCAACGTGTCTGCTTTGTCCGTGTAATGATTTGCCAGTTTGTCTGTGAAATCTTGAGTAACAGGATGAGTTCCTTCTAGGCAATTTGGTTTGCGAAATTCATTGAGTATTTTATAGAATTCTCTATTTGCGCATTTAGCGTTTTGAATTCTGTCTGAATAGTACCTTTTCTTAGCTTTTTTGATAGCCGACTTGTATCATCTGTTAGTTTTCTGTAGGTGAAGTTTATCTTGTTTGGCGTTTGTTTTGAGCCAGGTACGTTGCAGCTTTTTAATTTGTTGTTTTATGTCTTTTATTTCTGTATTTCTCCAAGGCGCTTTTTTTCTTTTGTTCTGTTGTGTGGTTTTGAGTGGTATCAGGATGTCAAAAGCTTCCTGTAGCCTCTCATATAGATTTTGAACAGAATTAATGCTTTCCAGATTTGTACTGGATGTTAGTTGTGTTTCCAAGTGTTCCAAATTGAGTTTGTTCCACTGCCGATAGTTGAATGGATGTAAGGTAGTTTTCGGTGAGTCGCTTAGCGTTGTTTTATGTTGGAAAGCAAGCAAGTGGTGGTCTGACCGTGTGACTGGAGTTATAGTTTGAAAGGTAACTAGTTCACTATTAGCAAAAATGACATCTAGGATATGTCCAGCAGTGTGTGTCGGATTGTGGACAATCTGACGCAGGCTCAATGCGTCAAGGCCGGTGGTTATTGTTTTTGGATGGGTCATATTGGGTTTATCAAACCAAATATTAAGGTCACCCAGAACGCATAGGTTGGAGTGTACTGTTATCAGGTTTGAAACTGTGTCTAGAAGTACATCTGGGAATGTTGTCTTGCTAGGTGGAGGTCTGTAAAGGAGCAGGAAGTTACAGGAGGAAAATGGTGTAGGATTGCATCTTGTTAGAAGAGCCTCACAATTCTTTATGGAGATGTTGTCAATTTTAGTGATATGTATTGTTTGCCTGAATACAACAGCTAGACCACCTCCTTTTTTGGCTATACAATTTTGGGTGATTGTTTGATAGCCTATAGGAATGGCTTCATGCAGGACTGGAGCTATATCCTCTGCCAACCATGATTTGGTTATGAATAGTATGTCTGGTTTTGCATCGGTGATAAGGTCGAAAGATGTGATGCTTGTTTTTAGAGAGAGTTCGAGCGTTTATTAGTAGACAGTTTAGTGAGTGGCCTTTGGTGATAGTGGGACTTTGTTTTGTAGAAGAGTGATCAGTATTGTGTGGGTTTGTAGCAGGTGTGTTTTAGTGCTGGTATTAGCTGTATTAGGATAGCAATAGTGTAGCTGTTCTGTATCGTGTTCCTCATCCAGCATGCTAAGAAGGCATTATGATGGGTCTGCGTGTGTATGTGTTGGAGATGGTGTTTGAGAGTGAGTTGGAGTGCTGTGTTGCTTTTGTGGTGTAATATTGTTGTGAAGTAGACATGGGTAAGCAAAGTTGTGAGGTGTGGCATGTTGCTTATATTTTTTGAGTGTGTTTCAGGCGGAAGGTGTATGAGTCAGGGGAGGTGGTGCAGCATGTGGGTCATGTGGTAATGTTCTAAATGGATGAGAGGCGGTTAGAAGAGAGGTGCTGTATTGCTGTATCTGTGTTAGGTGTGGTGGAAGAGTGAAAGCTTGGCATTGAAGTTTGTTCCTTTGTGTGGTTTGAAAGGTGGGTATATGTTTGTATTTTGTGATGGTAAGTATTATGAGGTGTTGCGCTTTGAAGATCTTGTTGTGCTGGTGTGTGTGATATGTTTTGCTTTTGAGGAGTAGTGAAAAGGGGTGCTGATTTATATGTTTCATGCAATGGATTTGGTTGTATAATATTGTTTGTGAGAGGAGGTTGTGATGTAGAGGGGGTGGTGATGTGTTTATGAGTAGTGTGTATGTTGTGTGTAGGTGGGAATGAAGTAGAGGTGAGAGTGTTTATCTTAGACTGGTTTGTTGCAAGAGTTTCAAAGTGTGGTGGTGTGCAGTGTGTGTGTTGTGTGTTAGTGGTATTATAGTAGAAGGGAGAGGAGGGTGTTTGTTGGACAGCTGATGGAAGGATGATTATATGTTTGTTAGTGATAAAAGGTGGTCTGTTAGGTGCAATTACAGCAGGGAGAGTCTGTCTGAATGGGATGTAGTTATGTATGGTGTTGATTGGCATTTTGTTAGTGATGAGTGTATTGGTTAATGGTATAGGATAGTTGTGTACTAGGGTGTGTAGATGCGGTTTGTTTGGATATGTGGTGCATGCTGGTACATTAATCTGTGGATAGTGTTGTGCATGGTGGACATTTGGTGTGAGTGTGTTGCTCTGTTTGTGGATGTGGATGGTGTGGGCTGGGTATTGCTAAATGAGAAAATGGACAGCATTTCTGGCTCTAGTCCCGTCCAGTCTCGAACAGGCTCAAACAGGCAACTGCCCTTGTCCTCTCTGCCCTTCCCCTCGATGCCCGGGCTGAGACGCCCTAAGCCTGGCCTTTTATATCCCTAGTAATCAGGTGACCCCTTCAGCCAATGGGAACCCTAGCCCTAACACTATCCAATCACAACACTAGCCCTAAAATCTAAAACCAATAGGAGACCAGGACCTTACAGCCAATCTTAGCCCTAGTCCAAGCACCCTATCAGTTCAAAACCCTGACCTCTACGTCCTATAATAGTATGTGTCTCTACCTCTCTGAAATGACCTAATGCTCTCCCCCTTGTTCTGATGAGACATCAAAGCACTCCAATTTGAAAGTGCTAATGGAGAGAGCTATGAGAATCCCATATGTTCCTGCAGCTGCACTTGTGGATATTATAAATCATATGGTTCTTGACTACTGGCTCATGTGGTGTGTTCTGCTCCTCATCAGGTTGACATGGCAACCCCAGCTACAAGACAAGAGCTGTGCCATGACCTCAGTTCAGGCATTTGGGTCTTGGTGAAGAAAAACATCAGGAAAACCTGTCCTGAGCTGTGCTGGAATGAACCATTTCAAGTGATAATTGTGATGAACGCTGCTGTTAAGTGTGGTGGATTACCACAGTGGGTATATGCCTCCAGACCAAGAGAGTGGAACAAGCGAGTGAAGAAGTGGTGACAACTGCCACTGATTCACAGAGTCAAACTCAGGCTCAGAACAGACATTTGGTAGGAGAAGATGGTAGACAAGGTTCCCAAAATCAGACTGAGGAGCAAGACCTAAGATTGAGGCATCACCCCCCGCCCCCCAAACTCTTGAAGAAAGTTGTGTTGTGAGTGATTACGTTGGCCTCTGTGCAACATCTACTTTGTCTTCGATGTGCAGAATAATGCATGGCTGAAGATGAGGACCCAGGACTTAGATCCCTCATAATAGATTTCCTTCGAAGGGGTTTGTTGTATGAATTCTATTCAGCCACACCCAAGAAGAACATGCCTATAATGAAATGTACCAGCATCTCTTAAGGGCTGTTGGGATATGTCTTGGCAGGGAATGTAAAATTATCCCAGCCTATAAATGTTTCACTTTTTCTGGCTTGTCACGTTGTTTTAATTTAACACAACAAATTGCAAGTTTCCTCGACTGAGACCTTTTACCTGCCCATCTGTTGATGAGCTAGCCTAGCAGTCATCCTGCATAAAACCTATGTAAATTCCATAAATGCGGTCCTTACTCTGCCTAAATAGTATATATCTACTGTTTCCTGTGAGTGTATTGTACTACATGTGTGTTGTGTGACTTGCAGGCCATGTGCAAGATCAATAGTTTCCTTTGGATGACACAACACGTGCTTATGCAAAATGTTGACACTATATCAGGTTAACCTGAAAATCACCTGCCAGACCTTAACTTATAGATTGAATGGATGTCAGCTAGGTTAGCATAACATACTATAAGAAATCAGCCCTTAGCAATAGTCTAACGGAAAACAATCAGCAAATTCCAAAAAAGGCATTATCTGGGCTATTTGTGCGGTGAAATTGGGCTCTAAATTCCACATGGACCTGCTCCTCAGGCGAACCACTGAAACAGGCAAGATTTTGAGTATTTTGTGTAGTTCAGTTATTTTGTGTGTTTCCTCTTATGCAGCACGTTGTCCGCAGAGAATCAATCAAGTCACATTGCCTGAGATATCTCACGATTGTGATCGAACCTTGTCAGTTTAGGTTGAAGTTCTTTTTGGGACTGTTTTGGGGGATTCTCTACCAACTGGGGTCAAATATCATGTGAAGTCTCTACTTGCCCCCAGGACCACTGAAAACCAGGAGCTATGTGCACACACATCTTGGCCAACTTACAGTATTCTGTATCGAATGATTGTCCCATTGACTGAATATTGTGAAGACAGCCTTAGTAAAAGACTTGGGTCTAGAGTTGGGATACTTGAACCTTTTGCTATAGGATCTCATTGGTCATTGAGCTCCATGTGATTTGAAATAATGTGTCTTACCGCATACATTGTATAGTTTACTTATTTATTCATTTATTTCTACAGTTTTTTTATTTACAAAAGTACAGTAATAATAGCAAGATGACAACAACAGAGGGAGTCTATACTAGGAAGAGAAGGGATGAAGGAACAGTTACTGAGAAAGTCAATCTAACAGCAAATAACAATGAAAGAGCACATGGAAAAACAGTAGTATAGGTGTAAAAAAAACTCTTGTTAGGTTTCTATTCCACCCTCCGAAGTTGCTAGGGTCTTCTTTTTTTGTGTGCCTCCCTATTTATTTTAAATCGTAATCTAAATTTTATTGTGTGACTTGTTAAAAAAAAGTACACGCAAAATATATAAACTCACAATTAATAAAAGTGAACTATAAGTGACCAGGCCCTTAAATATAAAAAACAGACAAATAGAGGTAAAAACAATGTGGAGGGAGGACACAGTCTTGCTTCAGCCCACTAGAGATAGTGGCCATATTGAAAAGCTGTTCTCGTCCTCCTACCTGGATCCTGGTCCAGGTTTCTATATGGAGTACTTTGATCAGGACTGTGAAAATATGTAAACCTCCTAATTTTCTCCATGAACAGGGGCGATCTACTGAATCAAGTGTAGCCTGAAAGCCTACAAAATGCACATATACATTATCATCTTTTGTGGATATCCCTGCTCTACAGCTCAAAGAAAAGATTGTGGTGCTAGGTACATTGTGTTCAAGCCTAAACTCCATCGTTCTCTTAATTCTGTAGAATTACTCATAGTAATATTTGGTGGATGAGTGTGAGAAGCTGGCCTGGAATATGATGCACAATTATGCAAGTGGGCACCCTGCACCAGTCCAGACAAACCTTATGGTGGTTTTAGTGGTTTTAGACAACCATAGAATCTCTCTAAGTGGTAGCTGTGGAGAGGAGCTTTCAGGCTTAGTCTAGAAAGAGTGTAAAGCAGCTTCTTTTACCAGAACATAATCTTATAGGTGTTGAATAAGTGAAAAAGAACCACACAGTGTATTTATAAAAATGTGTATTTATTATAAGACACTCCTAAACACATAAAGATATCTCCTGGCCAGAGATATACACAATGCACACAATACTTTACGATAGAAACAGGTAAGTAGCACAGAATACACAGTGGTCACCCGGGGGAGACCAAACCATGTACTAAAATAGTGGTATGTGGACCACAACCTGAGGCAAGACTATATCCAGAAAACGTAGGAGGGCCGGGGGCTCAAGGAAAGCACCCAAGGTCCATCACCAGGAGCGCCAAGTGAGGCCGTGTGCAGAGTGGAAACATGACCGCGGGATAAGTGCAAGTCAATGGGTAAGTCGCAGTTGCCGTTTTAAAGAAGAAGTACCTTTCCCAGTGGACCCTGAAGAAACCCCTTGGAAGACAGAAGGTTGTAGAGCCACACCACCCATGGATAGCTTAGAAACCAGGATAACTGCACCAGGGAAGCCGGGTGCATAGGTGCGAAGTGGCATCGGAAACTGCTATTGAACCCATTGGAGGACTTCAGGAAGATGCTGCTGCTGGGGAAGGTGAAAGTGTCCAGTGGAACCCAAAGGTGGAATCAAGAGGCGAAGATCCTGCAAGCAGAGGGGACAGAGTCTATGCCACTCAGGAGTGACCAGGAGGCACGGAAGACGCATGCCTACCGATGTCGGGTGTTACAGGAGAGCTGACGGTGACATGGAAACTGTAGCTGTGTGGACCTGTCGATGCTGTGGAAGACCAAGAGCCGTACACAAGCTGCCCCGCATCGGATGTCGAGAGTTGAGGGGTCAATGTCCGGCTGGAGCACCAACAAGCCTTGGCAACTGCAACCAACAAAGAAATAGAAGAAGGTGCAATGTCAGGACCAGCAAGGTTCAGGAGACTCACCACAAGCAGTTGAGTCAGGGCAGGTCCGAGCAATCAGGGGAGCCCAAAAGAATTAAAAGGTAACCACCAACAGGACCCACAGGCACATGAGTCACAGAGGACCTTGAACAGCTCACCAAAGATGCATGCCCACGATGCAAGGGATGCAGCGAGGACAAAGATCTTGATCACTGGAGAAGCTTGAGGTTGGGGCTACATGGAGCCTGAAGATCTTGATGGAAGGAAGCCAACAAGCCTTTACAACGACAAGTCGCCCCAGTGCACAGGGGTTCAGTTATTGCAGCTCTGACGAGGGATACTGGCCTCAAACTTGGTGGGACAGGTCTTGGGGGATGTGAGGAACTAGCACCTGTGTTGCTGAGCCTTTCGGAGTCCGTGGGAGCCCAGGATCAGCAAGCCGGTCAGCTTAGTTGCTGTGCCTGCAGATGCAGGGAAGTGACTCCTTCACTTCAATTGAGATTTCTTCAGGTGTCTTGGATGCCCACATGCTTTGGAAGGTTTCCTGTATGGAGCACAGGCATGGACGTTGCAGCAGATGAGCAGGGCGAAGAGATCAGGAGCAGCAGAAGTCTTCCCGGTTGCAGCCTTGATGCCCAGAGCGAAGTCCAGCGTGCCCAGACGGTCAACGTTGAAGTGGTGTCTGAATTGATTCATGTCCCACAACGAATCTAGGGACCCACCCTCAGGTAAGCCCTTAAATACCTTAAGGAAAGGGTTGGGATGATTCAGAGGTCCCTCTATAAGGAGGGGCTGGACAAGGGGGAGGATACTCCAATGTCCTTTGTCCAGTTTTGCACCAGAGTGGGAGCCAATGGCTCTCTGAACTGGTTTGAACTGGACTATGCATGGAGGGCACCAAATGGTGCTGGCAATCGCTCCCACCCAGCCCCAATACACTAAGCACTGTCTGGGAGGTGGTCACACCTCTCTGTGACAAGATACCTTTTGTTCTGCCTTTCCCTGCTCGAGCTTGGCTCAGAAGCAGGAGGATAGAATCGTGTCTCTGGTCGGCAGCAGCCATGTTGTGCTGTCCGGGCTAGAAGACTGGCACCGGGAGCACTGAGGACATAACAGAGGGCCTTAACAGTGCTTGGAATCATACCCCCACACCGTTTATGGTGTGGGGGTATGATTCAAACATGTTTGAAAAAAAACACAAAAGGGTTTTTAAGATGGTCATTGCCCCTCTATATATTGTATAGCTGTCTCACTTACAACCCTAGAGAATGGACTCCATAGGCTGTAGTGGTGTCCTGCTCATGCAGTGGCACCCTCACACTTAGAACTGAGCATCCTGCTTCATGATTAAAAAGGCCTGCTGTAGGGGTGACTTATAGGTTTTAAGTGCAGTGACGCTAGATATATCAACGTATATCTGTTGTAAGTGGTGTTAATACCAGCTTACACAGGCTGCAATTGCAGGCCTGTAGTGACAGTTTGAATGGTCTCCCATAGGTGTCATTATACATGCCTCTGGGGTACCTCTGCCCCAGGTACCTTAGTACCATATACTAGGGACTCATAAGGATACCCCATTATCCAATCTGGGATGTACTTAAGTACTTATCATTACAATTTAGGGGAGCAAGCAGAGATACTGTGGTCCTGATTAGCAGGATCCCAGTCAGACTAGTCAGAAAACAACATTACATCAGCAACAAGCATTTGCAATGCAATAGGTCTCGCAGCATTAAAGTTTGAGTTATTGGCATTGTATATGACAATGGGTTGCATTAAATTTTTAGCAAAGTCTGTATTGGTGTTACTAAAGGTTCTAGCCCACAAGGCCTAGTACCTCCAAACGACAAGCAGCCATCTTTTTTCCCAAGCCACACTTGCAGCTTAATGCACTGCCTTCAGTTTCCCAAAACATAATTGGTGGGTTATTTTGTGTGAATGTGTGTGTGCTGTATGTCTAAATGATAGGAGAGTGTATGCGTGTGTGTGTGTGTGTGGACTGTGAGTGTGCGTTTGTGTGTAAATGATAGGAGTGTGTGTGTGCTGTATGTATAAGTGAAAGGAGTGTGTTATATGTGTGATAGGAGAGTAAGTGTGTGTGTGTGTGAGTGTGTGGGGGGTGTGAGTATGAGGAGGTTTTGTGTGTATCTGCTGACTGTAGCTATTTGTGCATGTTAGTGGGGTGGATGTGTTTGTGAACAGCGTGTCTATGATTGGTTGCTGTGCGCAATGTGTGTGGTGTAAGTGTGCACAGTATGTTTGTGGTGCATGCCTCAGTGGTGTACGTATTTCATCCTGGAGCACCCCTAGTTACACTGCAGGAGAGCCTACCTCAATGCCTGTGGGCCCAAGCCTGCAGGTCACTGCATGACACAGTAACTCTTTAACGTCGCATAAGTAGGGCTGGCGTGTGCTTTAAGAGAGATGTCATTCCTGGCATCCTGCATAATCAGGGCTGTCACCACGGGCGGCCTCGAGGACGATGTTCCTCTCTCAGTGTGGCTCAGAAATAATCAAACCGGTGCCGGGGCCTGTGAGAAAAGAATCTGTGTTCAAAGACAACATTTTTGAGAAAATGAGACATGCTGGCTCAGCAGTAGCCTGGGCTAGGAATAGAGCGCCCGGAGGACAGCAGGGCTGAGGCCTTTTGGTCGAGTGCATGGTGAGGGACAGTCACTGGACACTGCTTCCTGCCCCAGTAACCATGTGAGGCCTTCACAGCATCCTAAAACGCCCAGCTCGACCAGACTGCAGAGCCTCCCTTGATGCCAAGCAAATGCCCCCACCTACCCTGTCACTAACAACAAACAGAGCAACAAACCGTGGGATGCACTTTAGACTCAGCCCGAGTGCTGAGAGGAGAAAGCGTCGAGCAATGAGGCGCAGCCCATAGTCGATGAAAGGCGTGTCGCTGTACCTCCTCCGTCCACTGGTGAAAGGTGTCTGTGACACTCCCCTCGCTCTCGTGCTGCTGAAAGGCCTAGACCTGGCTGACTTTGTTCACGACCACACGGTGTCTAGCCCTAGAAAGAGTAGTAAAGGCACACGCATATACAAACAAGCTTTAACTAGCCGGTTCCCTGAGCAGCGTCTTGTCGCAGCTCCCACCGGACACATGCCTGCAGTCCCCCGCTCTCTGCACACTTTGTTCATGCCGCCCAGAGAGCGGCGGGGGCTGTGCTAGGGTGCAGGCCTTCGTCTGTGCCAGTGTATCCAGATCCGACACAGGAGGCTCCGCAAATCACAAATAGCGTGCACGCTGCCCCCGGAGGGGCTCGGCCCGCCAGGGCCCTCCTACTTGCAATGCCCCCTACCCCGTAGAACACCTACAACTCCGCACACCCTGCACGCCGACACTACGCCGTGTCATCAGAGCCAAGATCACGTCACTCGTGAAGAGCAGAATGGAGGAAGTTATTCACCCGCAGGGCCAGGCTGTTGTGTATAGAGTTGCTGTGTGGATATAGGCTGTGTGCAGGGAAAGGCGCGTTCTGTTCACAGCTGCGCCACAACACACTACACCCCACGCGCCTGCTTCCCAAGGCAGGAGGGGGGTCTATAGGGCAAAAGCAAGGCAGGCCGTTGACTGACCTCCTGTTCGAGTACCAGGCGAACTCAATGAGGGCAATGCCACTATGTGGTAATGACCCGACTGCCTTCAGGGTCAGCAGCATTTCCACACGTGTGAGTTACACGGAGGAGTTTCCACGGTTTGCAGGCATCCGCAGATTTTAAACCTGAGACATTTCTGCGCACGACTAGGTCTTGCCGCGTTTTTTACAATAATGCAACACCACCTAATTCCAACTTAGCAGAACGGGCTAGATAGAAATGTAAACTCACGCGAAAAAAACATATTCACTGCATTTTTCAGTTACCTTACATACGTTCCGAGGACAGCGTATGGGTTACATTGCTCTTTATTATTTATGTCAAAAAATGCATAATGCTTTAATGAACATGCATTGGCAAAGCCAAGGCGCTTCACCTTGCGATACTTTTGGCGGTACAGTGCAACGTCGGGACACACTTTGCAGCCTCTTTAAAACATTTTTTTTGCTGAAACCTGCAGTTTATGCGTCAGATGATGGACTATGTGTCAAATGCGGTAAATCCATAATTATGCAACAAATGCCACGGCCGCAAAATTTAACACCTCCAATGGCCCTGCATAATAACATAATAGGCGATTACATTAGAGAACACGCATCTTCCATATAAATAACACTTTGAGAGCCACCCAAGGGTAGAAGAGATATCGACAGGGGCGTAACACAAGCCCCTGCACCCCCTGCTGCGCAGTGGCGGAAGGGGGACCACGCTCCAGTACTAACTGATTTAGACATCTCACCAGTAGGTCTAACAAATCCTCTTGGAGGTTCAACAACTCACTACTACCAGATGCCTCTTTTCCTGCTTCCTATACCACCTTTATTAAAGAATTGGTTTTACAGTTGAATTTTTATCTCCATTTTGACAAACTCCTCTTTCCTAAGCTTTTTAAATTAACCACTCACTTCACTGATTCATATTCCGCATTTGGATGCTTTGCAGAAACCCTTATCTGCTTAATTCCCAAGAAAGATTGTGACTTGACCCAATGCAAAAACTATAGACCCATCTCATTAATCAAAACAGATTATAAAAATATTTGACAAAGCCTTGACCCTTTTCTTACTCCCTATAGTGCCTGCCCTCATTGATGTTCATCAATCTGGCTTCGTAACTTACAGAAATATTTCAGATAATTATTGTACTTTCCTAAATATCATCAATAAAGCCCACAAGATAAACAATCACTTACCAGCACTATCTTTAGAAGCAGAGAAGGCTTATGATAGGGTCAATTGGAACTTTCTAATGATGGCTTTACAATGGCACGGCCTTGGTCCTAATTTTCTTCAACTCATATCCTTGTTAGACTCCTCGCCACATTCCTCAGTTACCAAAAATGTTATTCGTTCTTCCTACTTTCTTCTTAATAGAGGAACTAGACAGGGATTCACCTTGTCTCCCTTATTATTTGTATAGGGTTCAATTAGAAATACTCACATTAGGCTTACAGCATATTCAGATGATATTCTCTTATTTATGTCACATCAGAATAGCTCCCTTCCTTCTTCCTTTCATTAATTAAATATATACTCTGCCATATCGGGATACAGACTCAATGTAGGCAAAACAGAGGTACTGCCAGAGAAAAGAATAGTGTTCCAAAAATATCTTTGTCGGTGCAGGTCTTTACTGGAACTATTCCAAAATCAAATGTTTAGGTATATGGTATGAAAATACTCCCAAGGACACACAAAATTAACTCAGACATCTTGTCAGGTAAGCTCCTCTCTTTCTCTCAAATATGGTCTCCGCTGTATCTTTCCTGATGGGGTTAGCTAGACACTATTAAAAGGATGCTTTTCCCTATTATCAACTTCTTTCTTATAATGCTTCCTATGAAAATACCCAAGATTTTTACCGCTTACTTGATAAGATTCCCTCCCCGTTTCTTTGCCATGGCAAACCCCCTTGAATTTCTTTAACAAAAGTAAAACTTCCCAAGTAATTTTCTTAACTATCACAAGGCTTTTGGCATCAAGCAACAACATATTTACTTATCTACATCGCCTAACACTCCTCAAAAGTTATGGCTTTCTCTTAAACATGGTATCTTATCCCCCTTCTCTCACAAACACATTATTTTTTATGTCTAAGCCTCCAAACTTTTGGCTACCCAGCATTGTTTCTCACACCTGCATATTATTGAAACCTTACTTTGTTTCTACCCTCTACCCTGTTCATCAATTCCTCAGCAGCCCTATTTGGCACAATTTTTTACTTGAGAGCCTGGGTAGGTCTCTGTATTGGAAGTCATGGATGAACAAAGGTATCCTCCTTATTTCACAACTATATAAATCAGGTTCCCTTCTCCAAGATATAATTCACTTACAATCTCCCACCTCACATGCATTACCAGTATCACAAACGTTGTATCCTAGTTCAAAATACTCTCATACACAACTTTCCTCCTGAAACATCCCTTCCAGTTCATCTTCTCATCAGATTCCTACATCCATTCACCCCTAAGCAACCTGTATGTACAAACGTTTGAGAGCAGCAGATCCAGATAGGGCTAAAACATCTGTAGAAATACTATGGGAATCAGGTATTGGTTCCATTTGACCAATCTCTGTCTTTGGAAGGTATTTGGAACAAAATACACTTCACTGCTCGCTCGGCACTCTAACTCAAACACTATGGGGCCGATTCACAAAGGTAATCTGAAACAAAAGTCTAACTTTACCACTTTTAGTATTCACAGAGATCATTTACGAGTTGTTTCTTTACATCAGCAGTCGGACTGGAATCTCCACACCAGGCTGTACTCTCTACACCGGGGTCGTACTCTCTGGCTCGGGCCGTTCTCTCCGGCTCGGGCTGGATGAAGTGTTTGCTCCTTTGCATAATGGTACAATTTGCGCTCCTCTTAGTGTTGACTGTAGTGTTGACACTACAGTCAACACTGAGGGTAATGCAAATTCTGCACTGCGTGTACCATGATGCAAAGGAGCAAACTTTTCTGGGATATATTGTAGTGACTTGACACACTCTTTTCCATGCCCAAACTGTTTTTCATGACCTCCTCTACCATTTATCACACATTCCTAATGTTCCCTTTTGTAAACATTGTATTCTGGCCCATTGATTACACCCCATCCGGCCCGTGCCGGAGAGTACGGCCATGTGTGGAGAGAACGGCCCGGGTGTGGAGATTCCGTCCTGAATGCGGACATAAAGGTACAACTCGTAAATGATCTGTAAATACCGAAAGTCGTAAAGTTAGACTTTTGACTCAGATTACTTTTGTGAATCGGCCCCTATATTTTTTTGGCAACACACTTTTTACACTCCTGCTTGCTATTTCAAGCATAAACTTGCACAGCAAGAAATCTCCTGGCATTGCCACACCCACTCAAGTAAAGATTTTCACATGTTTTCTCCTGTTCAGCTCTGTCCACTTTTTGGGTTTTAACATAGATACTCATCACATCCATTATTCAGATTTACATACCTCTCTTACATGATTACCTTTTTGTGGGCAGTGCACACGATGCATGGGTTTCTCATAGAATGCTTTGGGAAACATGTTGGTCTCTTGATCTCCTTAGCTATCCTTGTTATCACTTCAAACTGGAAATCCACAGATAATATTACTCTTCAAGGTTGTTGGAACGTAGAATGTTATCACCATAGATGAGATAGCAACAAGCTTGATTCAGTACATCTATCTGTTAAGCATCATCAGCTTTGGTCACCACTCACTAATTTTGTGTCACTTATTGCTAATGAGACTGTTCCCCCCTCTTCAACGTAACTGTACACAATATACTTGAATGTCTATCTTTATAAATTTGTATATACTTATCATTGCACAATGTTCTATATATACTTTCAGTCTGCTTTGTCATTTGCATACTTGTACGATTACAACTTTATTTATAATCTCATTTATTTACCTCTGCTCCCTCCTAATCTCCTTTCTCTCCCTTTCTCTTTCTTTCTTTCTTTTATTTACAATTGTATTATATAATCTTACTTTGCTAATATTGTTAGAATTTGTGTACTTTCCCACTAGGATTTACATATGTTATATTCTTAGATTGTTAAGTCTAAACTTCACAGTTTATATTTGCAATGTTATCTTATGCATCACACTGTTGGCTCAATAAATAGCTTTACCTAAAATAAAAAAAATCTAAAAAGGCCATGACACCTACTGATTATATTGCACAGTAACCATTGATTGCTCCAGGACCCAGAAAGGGAATTGCAGTGACCTTTGTGAAATGTTGGTAGTAAACTTATAACTAACACTCCCCTACTTCCTAAAACACTCCCCTACTTTCTAATGAAATATTCAAGACAATCCAAATTGACTGATCATGAGGTTGACCATGAAGTGCTTGAACTTTGATCCCACATTTGAACAAAGACAAGATATCAATAGAACTGCTGCATAACTTGGAAAAGCAAGGCAAGACATAGCATTATTGCTAGGTCCTTCAAAGAAGTTGCAAAGATGAGTCTCTTGCTGCTTTGCACCCTTTGTACCATACAAGGATTTACATCATTTCTGGACAATCGTTTATAATTGAAACATTCTGGTCACCCCTACTGGACTGGGCAATGCTAATAGAGCCCTTTGAAGAACTCCCATCTTAAGATGGTACAGAATGCATGTCAATCACATATGCCTTTCAATAGAGCAACGATTGTTACTGTGGCGGTTCCTTGCTTGTGTGTGTCCCGTGGCTAGATGTTTGTTCCCCTAACAATACCAAGTATAGATACTTAGACTAACTTGCTTTCCTGCTCATCATCCCACTAACTCCTGGGGGCTGTTCTGATCAAAGGACTTTTGGGTAAGATTCTAACAGGGACACCTTCAGGGTTCCCAACAAGTTGCTACCGGAACATTTCCAAGTTTAGCATTTAGGTACCCCAAACAGTACAATTTTACAATGTCAGGAAAAAAAATCAAAGTTGTGGTTCAGGCTGAAAATGATTGCCAAACCTTTAGATTTTAGGAGCAGAATGTAACGCTGTGTGACTGAACGGCTAGGGTGGCCCACTTTGAAGGTGGGGAACTAGGTTCAAGTGTGGCAGGAGGCTCACACATCCTGTGATTCTGGGTAAATCACTTAATCTCCCAGTGCCTAAAAATGAACGTGTCCATCAGTAATGCAACTGGTGCTCATGCAAAGAGTTCTGATACCCTCGGGTCAAGTTTGTGCTATATAAAACTGCAAAAAAAAACACCCACTACAGCAACAAAATAAACCTGCCGTCACCGAGGCTAAACTGCACAAGCTGGCAGTCTTTACGGGAACAAAAGTTTTCCAGACTTGACCCCAGCCTCTGATCATCCTCATTCTCCATACATTCTAGTGAGAGGGCTCGACAAAGGAACAGGCAAGACACATCAAAAGTACTTCAAACCCACCACAGTATTCTGATACCCCAAAGTTACTGTGGTACTGCTAGGTACAGAAACAGACATATAAAAGGTAACTGTGTCCTTTTCTGAGAACAAAGGAGAACTGGCGTGAGCCTCTGCCCCTCTCCCAAACTTTGGGGCAGATTTACAACCCCCTTGCGACATCTTTACGACAATGGTGCGTCACTTCAGTTTCGCAGCGGCTTCGTAAACAATGCGCCACTATGTGACATATTTACAGCGTGATGCATGTAGGGAGATTCGTCACGTTGTAAAGCATTGCACTACATTATACCTGCATCAGGTATAATGTATGCAGGGTGGGCGTTCCGTCGCAAGGAAGCCTCGTAAAAGTGACGCAGTGAAATCTACAAGATTTCACGGAGTCATTTTTACGACCCCGCTGAGTCAAAACCTTACACCTGCGTCACACCTTAAACCTGCTTGTAGCAGGTGTAAGGAGTGACGCAGCACAGCAAGTATAGGCCGCCCCTGAGCAGTGCTGGAGTTGCATCACGCTTGCAACACGACTCCAGCACTGTGCCACCTTTACGCTGACAGATGCGTCACGCATCTGTCTATACTTGCGCCACGATGTGACGCATTGTAAATGCGGCACATCCATGGTGGCGCAAGGGTCTTTTTACGTCACACGAAATAACTGCCACATCCCTGCTAATATGCAGGGATGCGCCGGTTATTGTGACTCTTCCCCTTAGTTGTTATCTGATAGGTTGAAAGTGTCATGAGTCAGAGGAACCCATCAGAGATTCTCTCTCCAACGCCCTGCTGTGTACACCAAAATCAGTACACAAACATACTAGTTGGTATTTCACACTATATGGTTATTTTGTATTCACTACTATGTGACTTTGAACAAGTATAAGTATTGTCAACAGCTCAGGAATAGTTATTTTATTTAAAAGTATTTTATTGAAAATAAATTTACAGTATAGTACAATGCAGAGTCAAGAAAAATTGGCATTGTTACAAGCACTGCTTGGCTGTTGACTGCGGAGAGAGAAAAAGGAGAGAGGAGAGAAGGAAAGAAGAGGGGGGGGGGCTTAACGTTCCAGGTGGGCGTCTAGAGCTGCCCACATTCCCCCTCTGGCTGTGTGGTTTGCCGGGCGGTGGTTTGCGGTGATGTTGTCGGCTCGCCTCAGAAAGATTACCAAGTTGATCCATCGCTTGAAAGTGGCTTTGCCTGTGTTCTTCCAGTTTGCTAAGATAGTTTTGGCAGCTGCCGTGAGCAATAGGTCAACTAGGTCTCGATCCTCTTTGGAGTCGAGCTCAATGGCCGTGAATGCCGCTGCTAGGCCCGGGAGGCCCCGCTTTGTGTTACATCCCAACAGTGTGTCTATGAAGTCATAAACTTTGCTCCAGAATGTCTGAACCTTGGGACATTCGTATAGTATGTGGGATAGGTCTCCCTTGGCCTTAATACTTAGAGCGAAGGTTAAATAAGCCTCAACCATATTTTAAGACAGATCCCTAGCCGATCAATTTAGAAACTACCTAAGATATAGCCAGAAGTCTAATGGTTTGAATGTATACGTTTTTCTCAATAGGCCAAGCCCAAGTAGTGCCTCTCGTCTTGCCTTACTATGCCATCATGCCTGAAGTCGGAAATTATTATTTTAGCATCACCTCCAGCAACTATCCCATGCGGCTAAGCCTGCTTCCAATCGGTACCTTATATAATTCTCTTAGGAAAAGTGTTCTATGGAGTGAGGAGGGGTTGGCTCATGTTTGACTTTTATATAATTACACACAATATTAAATAATGCTGCTTGCTCAAAATATACACTGAAGGTTAGCATTACTTCTCTTCCTTCTTCCTACAAATCAGAAGGAGTCATTCCTCCTTGCAGCCACATATCAGCTGCCATGTTCATGGACAGTGCATACAACAAAGAATGGAAATTTTCCTTCTCTAGTTTGTTAGTGTGCGTTGCAAAACCATGGCAATCAAACACACATTTATTAGCTGCACCGTTCAAACAAATTAGCCTGCCTTCTATGCCCTACACTTGCACCTCACACAGTAGTGTTTAAAATGCAGAAACAGTGATCATGTAAGATGTTACCATACAGCCAGCCCTGAATTGCACTCATCAACAGGACGCTGCTCTAAAGCCCATGTTCCAGTTAGCTAAAGTGGTCATCAGCATACACCTATGAGAGCCTAGTGTGTTCAGCCCAAAAAGTCAGAAATACTGCAGAGACTTGCATTTGGGTAGCCCTGGACAGGGGTGCAAAATTGAAACATCACCAGGGGACATGTACATCCCCAAAAAGTTCCTACCATTTTATAAGGAAAAACAAAAGCTTTTCTGTTTAAACTTTGCATGTTGCCAAAATTCCACTTCGCTCATTGGGTTGCAATTAATCTCAGGCACTAATAATGACAAAAGACTCCTAGAAACCTAATGCTAGCTCTTTTTCATTGCATATCTAGCATGTAGTGCAACACAAAAATATGCATGGTCCATGTAACCAGCATGGTAATTTGCATCTGAGGTGCCTATTTAAAATCTGCTAAAGATGCTATTGATGTTGCAATGCCCCTGGCAGAGCATTCTTGAACTCGTCTTCGACAATCCACCAAAGTTAAGCTATGATCCTGAGAAATTCTAGTTAACACCTACTTACCAAGAGTTGAAGCTGAATGTTTTAATCTCGTCCAGTGTCTGTCAGAATTAACAAACTGGCTCCCCAACATCCTAGACTGGCACAACACAATAACAATGAATACAGTGACAATGGCACAGAAAAAAAGAAGGAAAAGCAAACTCTGCCAGAACAGGTGGGTACCTTTGGGACAAGCTCATTGACATGTATGACCATTAATCTGTCTAGAAAAGAGTCTACATGAGGGAACATGTCAACCAGGAAACCATCCCCCTCGACATAGACCCTCGATATGAGTCCACCCAATGAAATCCAAATCTGCAGGGGTCAGAATATATTCTGTACCATAAATAGCCACCAATTATGAGTTTATCCCCAACAATAGGGAATAACAGGCATATTTTCAAATAGTCTACCCAGAAAAAATCTAAAAAAGTCAGAAAAACCATTCCCGCCCAGACACCTGGAAGACACAAGCTTTCGTTAGGAGTGGTCCAGTGTTTGAGCTGATATTTATTGATCCAGATGAAAAACGACTCTGCCTGGGTCAGATTTCATTTTGTAGGATGAATAGCCCCCACTTATGAGTGTGTCCCCAATAGTGGGGAATAGCATGTACATTCTGGTACTTACTGCAAAATAAGCTTGTCCCAATAATTACTGGGCATTTTCCCCCAATAAATTTCAGCAGGTGTGACATACTGAAATGTATCCAGGGACCAGTATACAGGGGCAGTGGTGTTAGCTGCCAAACTGATAATGTGTGTACTGGAATTATCCTAGCAACTCGTAATAAGTGCCATGGTAGCTGAAAAGAAAAAGTCTTAAGTGATAGACTCAGATGGAGAAATGTGTCCCTCGTCATTATTGTCTTCTTCAATTCACTTTTACCTGTGCCTCTTCTTTTCCTTAGTCCCTTTCCTCTTTCTTTTCCATTTTGCTATTTTCCACTATTCCACCGGATCAGCCCACCCTCATTTAAGAGTAAACAATGACTAGGCCTCAGGCAGGCTCTGTATTCACAATATTTTTAGCACACGACCATTAAACTAACTTCAGATGGTGTCATTGAGGCTGGGCCTCTGGGTCCAGTGTCACTGCACTTGCTGCACCACGGATAACTTCAGCCTGTGGCCTCTAACAGTATACAAGATAGGCCATGGCCGTAGAAAGGTAGGACTATACACATTTTCTTGACCATATTTACCTTCCAATCTCTCAGCCATACTGTCAATGGGCTGTCACTGAAGCAGCTGATTCCAGGGTTTCGGATACAAGTCAAACACTATGCTGGACAATAACAGCCCTGAATCCCCATCGTACTCAATAGGTTTCCATAGCTCCGTGAAAGATGGAAGACAGACTGTAAATATTTGACTAGAGACATGAAGGCTTTCAGTCCATCACTGTATGTTTTCAGAGTATAATAACTGAATCGTGAACGAGTCCTTGAAGAAGGTGCAGAATAAAGAGGCACCGAAACGCTGCGTCGACACTTTTTCGTTCCCATGACAAATCTGTTTTTAACAAATTTATTGTATAAATGATGGTATAGTGATTTAATAGCAATCTTTTAAACATGATGTATGTTTTTGTTTGTGTTTGAAAATCTTATGATAAATTGGGCATCCTGTACATGTCGCTATTCATTCTAATTTGTTTTTATTCTGTTTTATAATAAATGATTGATCAATATTTTTATATACAACACCACTGTTTCATGTCATTGTTGATACTCTTAGGCACCATTTGCATCAAAGTGTAAATTTGGTAACTGATGTAACACTGCAACCCCTCACGCCGTTAGTTAATACCCCTATGAATAGTAAGAGATCTGATTCATAGTGAACCCAGGAGAAGGGACTCTGATTTTTGATTTTCAGTCCATGGGTCCTACCTCTCTGGATCAATCTCCAGAAAAATGAACCATTGGTACAGCGCCTCTGAGTCATTACCTTAGGTGTAAGAATCTAACACAAATCCATCCCTTCCCAGATGCCTGACTTGGCAAGCGACGGATGACTTAACTGTTAATTTAAATAAAACTCAAAGGCAAGATTTAAATTGTGGTTAAAGTGAAATAATAGAATAGGTACATTCTCATGATAAACATATTTAGGGGTCTATCGAGGAGTTAGAATGTAGGTGGCAACAGTGCTTGATTTGTAAAATAAAAAGTGCTGGTGAACAAATCTCTGCTCAAAAGACCTCAGCCAGCGCTATTAGAGGTCAACGCACTGAATAGCAAGGTTGCGTAGTCCTGAGTCCAGCTAATGCTTCTCTGATCCACTACGAGACACTCCCTGCCCCTTTATCTCACTCTTGCAGGCTCCTGCTTTCTCCCTTTGTGAAGGGTTATCCTCTTTCTGTTTCTCCTTCTTTCCCCTTTGTATGTTTTTCCCTCTTTTGCTCTAGGGAAATGTCTGATGAGGAGAAATAAGTGGCGATCCCTAAAAATGAGCACCGGTGGCCTCACCGGCAACCAGTGAATCAAATTAAGCACTTGGTGGCAAACATAATGGGCAAGATTACCTTTTTTGGGCCTGTCCATTGACAAGTCTTGTTTAAGATACTGTTTAGGCAGCAGAGTACCTATCACCAGAGGCGATTTCCCCTCTTAGACAAGTTAGGGTTGAGCTGTGAAGATCATTATGCACTATTGACTATGTCCATTGTCCAATCAGACGTAAAACAGGTATGAGCCATAAACTAGCATGAATATATTAGAGTAACCAACCTTCTATCAAGAGGACGATCATAATTCTCAAATTTGAACCTTGGTAGCTCTCTTTCGTATAATGGGGACATATCGGGAACATATTCTGAATATTTTTCACAATATTCTTGGATATTTCCAACCTTCAACTGTACAGATTCCAACTAGGGCACATTAGTTTAATTATTTGCATTGATAGATGAGATGTGTCAGAGTGTGAGCAATACAACCAGAATACCTGAGTTCCTCACCAGGCGCCCCCTATTGACACAATTGTATAATCCTGCAAAAGTATGGGAATATGTATGTGGTGTTGGTACACAGTGAACAGAGCCAAAAGGCAGTGGAGTGATGTCAAGGATCAAGGGCAAAGGCGCATTCAGAGAGTGGTTCTAAGCAGGGGTAGGTTAGATTTAGTGTTATTTTAAGAGATGAGTCTTCATCTCTTTCCTCAATTGAAGAAGAGATGCGGTCATCCGGATCGATTTACAGATGTCATTTCAGATCCTAGTGCGTAGATGCAGGCCTTTTGCCTCAGACCTTTTTTCTTGGACTTCTTGGAGTGAGTAAAGTCCCTATTTTACCCTTGTGCCACAATTTCTAAAACAGCCAAAAACCTGAAGAATTTATAAACAGCATTTCACTAGTCATAGATGTTTTAAACATTTTTATTATTAGGTTGCATTGTGAACATCAATATACCTTCCATTCATTTAGCTCTCATTGTTATTAAAGTACTCCGAATGTAATGTTTAGAATAGAATGTGTTTAATTCACGTTTAAGTTGAACGCAATAGACCAGGCATCAAGGAGCCACAGATGGCTCTGGAACATTCTGGATCATTATGGGATGGGAAGATGGATTTGCCCTGGTGAGTAGAGATCGCTGAGTCCCCAAATATCCATCATCAGTAGTAATCCTCGTACTCCTCTGTCTCTGACGAGAGATCCTCATTGGTGTGAGCAGAAAGATTGTCTGCATCTGCAGATGAGAAGTGAGCAAAAAATTAGAAAGACACAGTTGACCACAAAGACATAGAGATAGGGACTGAATAAAAGAACAGGTGAGACACAGTGACAAAGAGACACTGAAAGACTTAAAAGAGAGACTGCCATTGCACAAGGTCTCTGTTCAGCCCAATGCCTTTCAATCCAGCACTTCAGTTACATGCTTTCAGGAATTTGTAAAAAACAAAAACCGAGAACCCCCTCTCCCCTCCCCCCGTAAATGGCTAGGAAGTCTAGGACTGTCGTATATTCCATTGTATAAATGATTGCATTCACATTTACAGCAAGGAAAGTGTTCCTAAACAACCACATGTCCAGGGGTTTTCCTTTCATTGTCTCCCTGAGAACCTTCTTCCTCTCTGAGCACCCGGATCAAGGCTCTTACAAATTCTATTGGCTGCCCAGCCTTCCACTTTGCTCTCAGAGTAGATGAAAAATATCTGGAAGATTCTGTCTGGTATGTCATTTATTCAATATAATTTTTTCATCATGAAAGTCATGGTATGGGTGTTTACACTTCAGAAAAAGTAGAATAAGTAGAAAAGAATTAGCGACAAAATGTTATGACTCTCTCTAAAAAGTTAACTGAAGACCCTTTACTACTTTTTGCCATTAGACCCAGCCATTTTTTAGTAGGACTTCTTAGTGCAGCTGTCTTCAACGCCTATTACCAAAGCTTAATAATATATTTGGAGTGGACTTTGTGGGCTTTGGCTCCACCCAGAGGAAAACACTCTTTAACCCTATACTACTGGCTGTTTGGTGTATCATTCCACCTTCTACAGAGTGCCTGCATTCAGGGGTGGCTCCTCCATCTGGGCGGAGGAGCATTGCCCCACTGCTTTCTCGCAGTGCGAGAAGCAGAAACATAAAATCAAGGAGTGGCTAACCCAATGTTGTGGGCACTGACTGTTTGGTCGGCCCCAGGGCTGACCAAACCCGTCATGCACACTCTCCCGTTTTCTCCATATAGGCTAAATGCAGCCTGCATGGAGAAAACGGCCACCCCATAGACGCATGTGCGGTCGGCGTCTCACCCAATCACAACGCTGCCATTGCAGCATTGTGATTGGCTTTGGGGAGGGGAGGAAGGCTGCCTGCGGCTACTTCCTACCAGGATGACGCGACGTGGGCCCCGAAGACAGAAGGTAAGGTTTTTTAATCTTTTTTAATTTAAAATTACCCCCCCCCCCCCGCACGACCCCCGCCTCTCCACCCGCAAGTGATGCCGGCCCGACTGCCTGCATTGCAATGCATGAGGAAATATTTTACATCTTAACAGTACACCAAATCATCATACATTCTGAGTATTTGGATGTATTGTATGGTATGGTCGTGCGATCTTACTATGTAATACACTAGCAGAAACTGTCTTGGCTCCAGTCTGGCTCATATGTAAAACCATTAGTTCAACCCTAGGTACCTTTGGCTTCGAGCTGCTAGGCTCAAACAAAGGAACTAATGTAAAGCATTTAGAAGCACACAACAACGAGATAGGAAAGTCACACAACATAAAGGAAATTCGGCACCAATTTATAAAAATAGATTATACTTTTATTAAATTTTAGAGACCAAATTAAGCAAAATACACCAGAGGGTTCTTGAGATAGAGATTTTTAAAGAAAACATAAATCTCATTTCAACCACAAACAAGCATTAACAACCGTAAAGTTTGTAAACTTTTGAAGTTTGAACGATTTGTGTTCGACTACTCTGGCTTGAATGAGCTGACCAAATCTGGCTGGGAGAAAATCAGGAGGGTGGGGGTGGTACTAATGAGTATTTGGAGAGTTACCTGCCCACCAAAGTGTTCCCCAGTACACATCTGAACTTTACAGCCCGACTGGCATAGACTTCAATCGAGTGGTCCTAATGCTGACAATGCAAGAAGTTGGAGGATGCTCAAGATGCTCTGGGTACTGTGCAGTCCTCCGAGATGTTCTTGTGGCTATTACTCAGTCTACGGATGGGGTGGGGCAACTTTAACCACAAGACACTCTCTGCGAGATGGAAGTAAACAGATGTCAGCTAGATTACCTGCCAAGGAGGACACGGAAGAACTGGGCACTTAGCTGCATCATAGGTCAAACAAAACCCTTTCATGTGGCAAATGATGGGCGTCTGCATGGGTAAGGTGGGCATCTGAGAGTATTCAAGAACCATGGAAAATAAAGAGCATCAAATTAGTTAATATATATTCCTCCTATCATGACGCTTAGCTGAAGTGGGGAAGCAAAATGTCCACTATTCATTTCATAGCTACAGATGCAGCACACCCATGTAACGAGGGTAATCTGGGTGTTGGGTTGCATGTACTTAGCCCCAAAATTCTGCTACAGCCTGAAGGGAGGAAGTGTACTTAGGCAGGAGTTAGAAGACACAAACGTGGGTGTGCTCCACCACCTGCTCCTTAGATGCCGAGAAATTCATTAGGGTCACTTTCAGCAAGTGCCATTTTAGCCAACATCATTAAGCCTCCTGTGACTTGTAGTTCCACTTTATAACTCTCAGTATGCTCTCTGTATGCTCATCCTCATAACACTGGGTCAGTATACAGCCAGCGGCGGCCCGCACAGGTAAACCCGGTGGGCGGTGAGGCGTGAGCAGGGGGAAATCGTCAGAGGACAGAATAGGTATAATTAAATAAATATGTAACACCTATTCCGTCGTCTGTCGGCTTCCCGCCCTGCCACGCCCTGCCCGGCCCCACGTCAATTACCTGTACCGGCTGCCGCTATCTACAGCTAAAATGAACGGAAGGAAGGCTATTTTTAAGCAGCCTTTAGGAGAGGTTGTTGAATCATCTTAATGAAAGACAGTGATTACCGCTGGTCTAGCATGCTGGCATAGATGTCCTGATGCTGCCAAATGCTGCACTATTGTCAGTTACTACTTGTACACTTCTATGAAAAGGAGCCCCCAAGTTGCCCAGCTCCTTGTGTGAGTAGCAGATCAAGTCCAAGTTCTTCATTTGAATTCTGTACTTGTACCGATTTTTATTCAATTATAAATGTAGTACTCAAGGGGCCATATTACTTACAGTGGCCAGGGGTGCAACAGGTTTGTGTCCATTTTTGCGTGCACCCCGCCCCTTGGGCAATGTAGTGTTACAGAAGGGACCGCAGACACATGTGCGCCCCCTTATGTAATACATATAGCAACAGCTCATATATAGCAACAACTCTATCTTAACCCCTTCGACGCTTACGCCTCTCGTACGCTCATGACTAGCTGAGCTCGTCATGTAACGCGGACTTCCGCAAAAGTCAGCGCACAGCGGGAAAACCGCTAGCGCGCAAGGTGTTAAGTTGGTGTTCCCTCATTTGCATGGGGTTTGGCCCCATGCATATGAAGGAAGTACTTTGTCTCAGCACCTGTGACATATTATATATTATACATTATGGACACATGCATAGATGCACATAGGCCATCAGGAGACTGAAGGACTGGACTATTTAAGGCCCAGCGGTGCCAGGGAACAACACCTAAAACCTTCGTGGGATACCTGTTCTGGCGCACTAAAGACAGAGACACGGGAGACTTCCTTCGGCGTCATAGATCAGCGTTTATTACTGCAGGGAGGCAAAAGTCACAAGAAGTACAACAGCGTGTAGGTTCTGAGAGTCTGCTTCGAATTGTATATGTGGGTCACTCTCTTTTATACAAGATTTTGCCATTGCACAACATATGAACAAAACGTTACAACTCAGTTCCCACAGTAAAAAACAAAGGGTCGCTTTCATGTTTTCAGAACCCCGGAACATAATTACAGTAACATCGCTGGTTCCCAACTGTAAAAGCACATTATCCTGCTGCTAGGCGCATCCCACTCTAGTTGTAAAAAAGACAAGAGTAAGAGACAAGAACAGCTGCAAGGAAGTCAGACAGCGGTAGAGGAAAGAGTGTGAGGGTAATATCGGAAGCATGATCACAGGATCAAAAGGATTTGAGCCGAGCGCATGCAAGGCTGAAACAATAGACCGGCTCGGCAAGATTACCCTCGAGCGGAGCCATCTGCCTTTGCAGTGTCATTCCCCCGGTCATAAAAGACGCATGAAAGGAATATGCATCTTCCGTAAGGCTTAGGAACTAAAAGGTCACGATGCGGACAGTTGCCTGTTCGCTGGCTACGTGAGGGCAAGAAACAAAATGGATGCCGTATCTAAAATGGAACCCAAGGGTTCAGATGTAGAAACACGTAAATAAGGCGAACCATGCCAGGTAGTGTAGCGAAAACGCGTACACTTACTGAACTCGTCATTTACGGTTCATAGATACCTTACTTGCCCATATTCGTTCATGCCCAGAACACCGTAACGATTCTCACGGAACCTCAGACGCTCCTTTTGCCCTCATGTAGGCAAGAACTAGTCGAAGTCAGAGTCAATCTCGATATTCATCAGATCATTCAGATGTTGCTGGAACATTATTCTATCCATTAATGCCTCTTTGGTAACAGATGGCCTTCTTATACACGTTGTAGCACATAGGCCACATAAGGCAGGACCACACTGCACACAAAGACAACATGTGAATAGAAACGTCACAACAACCCCTATAATCATCAGAATCTTCCAACCCCAAGTCGATATCAGACCCCAAAACCATCCTAGAAGCGTCCAATCTCCCTCGTCCACGTGTATGGACTCTGAGATTTTATGCAACTTGGAGATGGCTTGATAAACCGTTGGAGCGTTATCAGGTATGAAAATGCAGCAGCTCGAATGGATGACCTTACACACACCACCTCTATCTGCTAGTACAATGTCTAGAACCATACGGTTCTGTAACGTCATAAGCCTATCCGCTTGAAGCTCTGCTGTCAGGTTACCAAGGGCACTCGCAGTTATATTAGCAGTTGCTTCTACCACACGAGTTAACTGTCTCAGATTCCTGCTATTGACCATAGGGCCCCAAAACGGTAGGAAACCCTTAAAGAAGTCTCCTGCTTCTTGACCGGCAGTATCTTCTTTACTAATGACACCTCTCACAACTCTGGTTTTGTGGTAGTCTGAGGCAACAGTGAAAGTCGGAGGCAAGAGATTTGCGATATAGCAGGTACCCGAGAAGTCATGAGGTAACCATGTATATGCTCGATCATAACATACAAAATAGGTACCCTTGGCAGTTAGGAAGACAGGGGAAGAGAGCATTGGTAGAACGTAAGTATCAACACAAGCACTCCTCCCGAGCTGGGCTCTCGGATTTCGGCCACGACCTTGCAGGCAAAAGTGGCCTAGGTGAGGTACGATCCAAATTGGAGATGAGCTTTTGAGCTGCCTATCACCCACTGATACACTATACTCAGCCTCACTAAGGTATTTATAGGCTTGCACCTCCTCCTCTGGGATAAGCGATGCGTCAAAAATATCTCTATCTAAATCAGCAATAGCTATCGCCAGAGACTTGTGGTACGGGCCAAGACCAAAGCTTGCTGAGCGTGGCTCTCGATGGGGGTAGGAATCTAGTGCACTACGGAACATAGTTTGGAATGCTCGAGCTGACCCTTGGGGGCTGTACGGAAGAACCAAATATGGAATACCCCTATCCATGGTATGTGGCATTAGCCCGCACACCCAACAATTGGTAATATTTACCACCAACTGATGCTGATGGAGAAGTTGAACGAAGGAATTGTTTCTAAATTCCGCACGTCTGACTTGTTCATGTTGGGGTAGTAGGTGAAAAGAATGTGGAGAAGCAGTAGTGATGAAACTTAGATCATGAGAAGGAGGAGTAGGTAAAGTAGAAGGCAATAATGATTGGAAACCAAAATACACTCCACCCACTAGCAGCATAGATACAGTTAGGGACAACATGAAAACCTGTAGCAAAAAACATTTTGTACGAAACACCTTATGTAATGCAGATCTTTGCGCTGACATCTTTTCCATATTCGACAGCTTAGAGAACTCCATCCTCTAACGACCGTCCGCAACGTTCTTGACGCACTTCGTTCTGAGTAGCGATTGTCAATTCCCAGGAGTTCCCAGAAATCGACAAAAGAAATCGACCTAGTGTCAATAACTGCTAAACAGAAAGAAGTACCCGCGCGGCCCTACGGCTAACCCAGATGATAGGTTTTAATCAGTTGAACAACCAATTTCATTTACGTCTCCTAGCTGTACTGGAAAAAGATACATATATAATAAAAATGTCCACAATATTCAAGGCAAATGTGAGGGGATAATGTGTAATCAAAAAAATAATAAAAGTAATTTATTAGTCTTTGTTGCGTGGACGAAGAAAGTATCGGCTTCTTCCAGGGCGAGTCTGCTCTTCAAACAGTGGATTGGATGGCAAAAGAGTGTTCGATTGTTCAGGCAATTGTTCAAAACTTGAATTCTCCAATGCTGATGGTAATGATATTGTTTGAGAGGAATCAACAGGTGTGTCGGAAAAAACTGAAGTGTTCCCTATGGGCTGAGCTTCACTAAACAGTGCGAAGCGCTGAGGGACGTCGGTTTCAGACGAGGCAAGTCCTTTCCTCATCCATGTATCTGCTGGCAAAGGAAGCGGAACCTTCTTGGTGTGGGTGGCATGCACCCAGTGTTTCCTTCCTTCTAGCCGAACCGCCGTCCTCGTTGCCAGCAACACCTGGAAGGGTCCCACGAATCTCGGCTCAAGATTCCGTTTTCGTCCGAAATTTCTGGTGAGGACCCAGTCTCCTGGTTGGAGCCGATGACCAGGACCCTCTGTTTGTGACGGTAGAGCCTCAAAGACCTGTTGATGAATCAAACTCAATTTAGCGGTCAGATCATAAAGATAGTCGATCAACATTGGATATTCAATTCTGTCAAATTCTTTAGGCCTTGGAACTCCCCAAATGTTCGCAGGACGGCCGAACACAATCTCATATGGGCTAAGCCCTACTCGAGAGTGTACAGTCGCCCTGGTCGATAAGAGAGCTAGAGGCAAAGCGTCAGGCCATGATAAACCAGTTGTTGCCTGAATTTTAGCAAGTTTTAGTTTCAGGGTGCCATTGTATCCTTCCACCAAACCCGCTGACTGAGGATGATTAGCGCTATGAAATTTTTGGACTATGCCTAGGCCACGACACACACTCTTCATCACACTTCCCACAAACTCACTTCCGTTGTCTGACCATACAATCCGAGGCATGCCGTACCTGGGGAAATACTCTTTGAGCAGAATTTTAGCTGTGGATAGGGCAGTATTATCTTTAAGAGGGTAGGCCTCAATCCATCTGGAGAACGCACAAACCACAACCAAAACATACTTTAAATTATTGCATCTCTCCATGTGGATGAAGTCCAATTGGATAACTTCGAAAGGACATGTAGGAGGGGCAAAATGACCAGGTGGAGTGGAGGTGCCCTTACCAGGATTGTACATCAAACACACCATACAATTCTTATCCACTCTTTCCGCACACTTAGTAATCCCATCATTCTTCCATACAGGAGACAACAACTTGCATATGCCCTTCGAGCTAATATGTGCTGTGCCATGGGCCATTGTAACAACAGCAAGCACATATGCATCCGGTAACATCCATCTCTGTTTTTCTGACAAATCAACCCAACATCCATCCTCGTCTAACTTTCCCGTGTTTTCTTTCCACTTAGTCTTTTCCATCTCAGTGGCCTCGTTCTGTATCTCCTTCACACTCTCAACTGTGTCCTCACTAATACTAGTTTCTGCAGGCCATCTCACTGAACTCATAACATACATTCGATTTATCAGATCTTTAGCTGTCTCCTTAGCAGTCTCGTCTGCAAACGCATTACCACGACCAACATCATCTGTCACTTTCCGATGCGCACTACATTTAATTATGGCCACCTGTTTAGGCAATGTAAGTGCATCTAAAAGGTCATTCACAAGCTGTCCATGCTGAATCTTGGTGCCATGCGACGTCAAGAATCCTCTTTCTCTCCACAATCGCCCAAAACTATGTGCCACACCAAAAGCATACTGGCTGTCTGTAAACACATTCACCCGTTTTCCTCTGGACAACACACACGCTCTCGTCAAGGCGATCAATTCAGCTGCCTGGGCCGAATTCTGATTTAATCTCGTAGATTCCACAACCGTTCTTAACGTCACTACAGCATACGCAGTCGTCACATCACCATTTGGTAACTTAAAACAGGAACCGTCAACATACAAAGTACCATCGGGATCTACCAATGGAGTATCTTTTAGGTCAATACGACCCTTCGTCTCTTCTTCGGTTCTCAGATAGCAGTCATGTGGTGCTACATCACTTGACTCTGTGTTGACCGGCAACAATGTTGCTGGATTCAACACATTACACCGTTTTATCCGTATGTGACTTGCCAGTAACGTCAACTCATACCCAGACAACCTTGCGCTCGTCAAATGTTGAGTTTTCGTTCGGTTCAAGAGAGTATCGACTGCATGCGGAACCATCACCGTGAGCATATTATCCATGACCAGACCTGCGGACTGTCGAATAGATGCCGCAGCTGCCGCTGTTGCTCTTAAACAACTCGGCAAAGCTCTAGCTACTGGGTCTAAGGTCGAAGAAAAATATGCGCATGGACGCTGTTTGTCGCCAAATTGTTGTGCCAGAACACTCAACGCACAACCATCCTTCTCGTGAACGTATAGTGTAAACGGCTTACTGTAATCAGGAGTACCTAACACAGGAGCCGAACACAACGCATCACGTAATTCAGAGAAACTTTTCTGACACTTTTCAGTCCATGGCAAAGGAGTCGGAACATCCTTGCACGTGAGAGCTAACAATGGTTTTGCCAATAATGAAAAATTCGGAATCCATTGCCTGCAGTATGACGTAATACCTAAAAAGGCACGTACATCTCTCTGAGTTTTTGGCACAGTCATTCGGGTAATTGCTGCAATTCTCTCTGGGGTCAACCTTCTCCCTTCTTTTGACAATAAGTGACCTAAGTAGGTTACTTCTTGACAACAATATTGCAGCTTAGAAGGTGACACCTTGTGATGCAAGTCACATAAATGCCGCAACAACGATACTGTAGCAGTTCAACAAATATCTTCGGTATCAGCAGCTACCAACAGGTCGTCAACATACTGAATCAAAGCTGCGCCTGCCGGTAATACAAATGAATCAAGTTGACTTTTAAGGGCTTGACTGTAGATCGACGGACTCTCACAATAGCCCTGTGGTGCGCGTTTCAGTCTAAAGCTGCGACCACCTAATGAGAATCCAAATAGGTCTCTGCTTTCCTCAGCGATCGGGATACTAAAGAAAGCATTCTTTAGATCGATCACCGTGAACCAGGAGGCAGAAGCTGGAATCAGAGTTAACAAGGCCGTGATATCAGGGACCACGGGAAACTGTGGGATCACGATTTTATTCACTTCTCTCAAATCGATTATGAAACGGTACACAGGAGGTTTAGATGGATCAGTTCGTTTTAAAATTGGTAGCACAGGACTATTACACATATTTCTTCGAGTTTCTTCAATGACATCCTTGTTGATCAGGTCGTGAACGATCGCTAATAGCGCCCGTTCACCCTCAATGGAGATACGATACTGTGGTATACGTGGCAATCGCACATTTGGTTTCAGCTTGATCACATAAGGTGGGATGTCTAATAGACCCACATCATTGGGACCTATGGCCCACAGAGATGCAGGAAGGGAGCTCAATTCCGGTGGGAATTTATCGATCGACAAGTACATAGGAGAGATTACTCTCCGACCTAATGTAAGCTCCACTCCTTCAGGAGAGCAATACAAAGTCGCATATAACCGTTTTAACAAATCTAAGCCCAAAAGATTCTCACCACAACCAGTAGATAGAATCAACTGAGCCTCTAGCTCACGAAGGCCAATCGTAAGGGGCAAAGGGCTAGAGACAGGATTGCTAACAGGGGCGCCAGAGAATCCAACGGAAATGTTCGTCAAGTCAGACAAAGGTGCGCCAGGGAGTTTCGAATGCATGATGGAACTTTTCGTCGCACCAGTGTCTAACAGAAAAGGCTCAACTACGCCAGATGTAGCAACTGCGACGTAAGGCCCATTCTGATCAACCGGAACTGATACTACTCCCTCTCTTTGTCGGTGGCTGTCCTAGTAACGGTCGTTTGCAACAGTCTCATGTTCAACGTAATAGTCGTCCGTATAATACTGTGCTGATTTATCGGACCTCACATTTCGCTGGTCAAAACAATTATTCGCATCTGATGAAACATGAGAGCGCTCATTCTGGTTTTGAGGGATACCCCGACCTCTACCGCGTGGTGTTTGTTGAGGCCCGCCACGACCCCCTCGTGCCGATACACCATTAAGACGATCACATAAAGCTGGACAATCATATTTTATATGTCCTTCTCTTCTACAATATGCACATTGATTATACCCAAGCATAGATCTAAAGTCAGAGGAGTCAGAACGTGACTGCATTCTAGAGGATTGCGATTGTGGTCTATATTGCTGTTGCGAATCATTATTGTGATTTGGACGCGGAGAATACGCTTGCTGCAACAAAACCTTCGTTTTGAGCTCCTTCGTTTTCTTATCTGCACGATCACTTTCTTCCTTTTCCCTATTCTCATAATATTGAGCCGTCGCTAATATCTATGCAGTGGTTGAAACAGCCCATGCACTTTCTGAATTTTTTAATTTGTTGCATAGTTCAGGCAATAAATTCAATACAAATTTATCAACAAACAACCGTTGGCCTCCCTCTGTGCCCATATCCTGACCACTATGATCGACAAATGCCTCTTCGAATCTAGTAAAGAAATCGGAGACACTCTCGTCCTTCTTTTGCTTACAAGCTGCTAATTTATCCCAGTTTACCCTCATCGCCGGTATAAGCGTTTTCATGAGCGTAATTATTTTCTGTGGCAGATCCGTAATTAATTGCTCAGGCTTAGCCCCACCAACTTGTCGACCATCAGCCGCTATTAATGCAGCCCAGTCACCGCCTAACTCATTCGCATGATTTTCTTGGCGAATTTTCGCCCAAACTGGTTGTGGTACAACATTACCGAACAGCATGTCGATGTCGGCAAGGTTCATAATAGTAGCATCCACCAATTGGGCCAACTCCTTATAGTAACCCGCCGGATTCTTGCGCGGATCAGGCAACGATTGTTTGACCTGCAAGACTTCTGATCGCTTCCATGGGAGGTGTATCCAAACTCTTTGGAAATGTGGAAGAACCGGAGGAGCAGCATTACCGGGCATCCATACTGGCGGAACCTCTCTCATAGGATACTGACCAGGAGTCGCTTTCCAAGTTTCTAAGTCGTCATCAAACGACACTCGAGAAGGCACTGTGGATCTATGGGCTAACAATCGCTCTAAGGCACGTCGTACATCTCCACCTACGATCATACCGTTCGAAAATTGACTCTGAAGTTCAATCATATCGGGGGGCACGTTATCTAAGTCGTCATTATACCATTGTTCCCTCAAAAAGTTACACATTTCTTCGAACACAAATCTCTGTGTAGGCTCATTAAACTGAGAAAACGTGTTGAAAACCATGCGTGGAGGGTAGTTAGCAGGATGTCTTATCCACCTACGAGCCATATTCGCTAATGTTGCACTCTCCCTTCCACCAGGGATTTGACTTCGTCTCTGGGAAGTTTCGGAAACGCTGGATGGTAGTATTGATCCGGATAATGGGGAATAGAGTGTAGCAACAGTATTAGGGATACGGGTACGAACAGGAGGAGAAGAAGGAAAAAGAACAGGAGCGACAATATTAGAAGTGAACGTAGGAACAGCAGAAGCAGGCAAGACAGTCGGGGTAACAGAGACTAGAGCTTGAGGAGGCACAGGCAAAGGAACAGTAGGAATAGAAACAGGTGGTGCGACAAACGTAGGACCAACAATGGGCTGACCAGCAGCCGCCGGAACAACAGGAGGGACAACAGGAGGAACAACAGGAGGAACTACAGGCGGAACTACAGGAGGTACTACAGGGGCTGTAGCACCCTGTGCATAAGGAGGTGGCGATTTCATCAAATACGCTAACAGGGGATCCTCCTTAGAATCCTCTTCTTTTTTATCAAGACTAGTTGGTAAAACCGGATAACATTTGTCTATCCTCATATGATGTAGTCTAGTGGAAACTTCTATTTCTTTTTCTTCTTTATCTCGCTGACATTGTTGTACAACTTGCATTATCGGAGCGAACCCTTCTCTTCGATCCTTTTTAAGCTGTTTGATTTCTTTCTGCTTGGCCTCTTTACGCCACAACCGAAAGGAATCAAACATAGCTGGCCTAGCTTTCTTTTTAAATAATTTAGCTTCAAGATTATCTAAAATCGTAAGTTCAAAACTTCCATGCGGTGGCCAACTAAGGACACCATCTTTTTTCGTGTAACGGACCCAATATTTATTATAAATAATAGGGCCCACACCATGTCGACTATAGAGCTCATATATCGGAGTTCCAACTGGAGGTATCGGACACGAGTCCTCCAACCGGGAATCCTTGTTGCAACATTTAAAGAAACCAAGAAAACCACTATGGCTAGGCATCGTGCACACTAACCTAGTATCAAACTTCAAGGGTTACCGAAGTGCTAAATCTTCGTGAAAGACAAAACCCTCGGTTTTTGGCAATTGCAACTGTCAAATAACAACCAAGAACCAACAACTAAGAACCACAAATGCAATGGAACCATGCAATACAACAAAGCTTCAACAAGCTGCAACAACCACTAAGGACTGGGAGCGACCCACAAATACTTAACTGAGAGCACAATGGCGTCACCAGGAAGGCCCGTCTATCGTCTCGCTTGTACGAAAGGTCTACGCCAGGCGCCGAAGACAGGTCGACAGTCAGGGCATCAGTCCGTCGCAGCCGTCAGGAGGCGGGAATCTTCGCGGGAAAAATCTTCGGACCACTTATTTCGACAACAGGATCGATGAAGCGGGGTGCACCTTTCCTAGGAGATTTCACACGAAGTTCCTTACAATCGTCAGGCTTTGGACCAGTACCGCTGATGTCGCCCAACGTTGGGCGCCAACTGAAGGACTCGACTATTTAAGGCCCAGCGGTGCCAGGGAACAACACCTAAAACCTTTGTGGGATACCTGTTCTGGCGCACTAAAGACAGAGACACAGGAGACTTCCTTCGGCGTCATAGATCAGCGTTTATTACTGCAGGGAGGCAAAAGTCACGAGAAGTACAACAGCGTGTAGGTTCTGAGAGTCTGCTTCGAATTGTATATGTGGGTCACTCTCTTTTATACAAGATTTTGCCATTGCACAACATATGAACAAAAGGTTACAACTCAGTTCCCACAGTAAAAAACAAAGGGTCGCTTTCATGTTTTCAGAACCCCGGAACATAATTACAGTAACATCGCTGGTTCCCAACTGTAAAAGCACATTATCCTGCTGCTAGGCGCATCCCACTCTAGTTGTAAAAAAGACAAGAGTAAGAGACAAGAACAGCTGCAAGGAAGTCAGACAGCGGTAGAGGAAAGAGTGTGAGGGTAATATCGGAAGCATGATCACAGGATCAAAAGGATTTGAGCCGAGCGCATGCAAGGCTGAAACAATAGACCGGCTCGGCAAGATTACCCTCGAGCGGAGCCATCTGCCTTTGCAGTGTCATTCCCCCGGTCATAAAAGACGCATGAAAGGAATATGCATCTTCCGTAAGGCTTAGGAACTAAAAGGTCACGATGCGGACAGTTGCCTGTTCGCTGGCTACGTGAGGGCAAGAAACAAAATGGATGCCGTATCTAAAATGGAACCCAAGGGTTCAGATGTAGAAACACGTAAATAAGGCGAACCATGCCAGGTAGTGTAGCGAAAACGCGTACACTTACTGAACTCGTCATTTACGGTTCATAGATACCTTACTTGCCCATATTCGTTCATGCCCAGAACACCGTAACGATTCTCACGGAACCTCAAGGCTCACTGACTCTGCGCCAAAAAAGATGCCAGTCAATGCACCCCCTGAAGGCTGCCCCCTAGAGGACCGAAAGGGGATCCCATAGACCCCCAGATACACCCCTGCAGGTGGGTGCAGTCACTCACTGCACCTGCCTGCAGGGGGATCTCTGTTTAAGCAGCTGCTCCAATGTTCCTTAAGTGCTGCCCCCAGGGCGGGCTATACTTTGTACCACTATGACTGATCCATTACTTTGGATTAATAATTAAAATAGCTATGAAGCATCACTCGAGATGTCAAACGTAGGACTTAAACATGTCACATACATGTGTAATGCAAACATGGAAATGTCAAACCAAGACTTGGCAGCCCAGCCAATGCTTATTAGTTATGACACTGAATGCATTCTACAACACTGTCTTTGGCAAAACATGATTTTTTTTCACAATTACTCAGGTAACTTGTTGGATTTTAAGGCCAGGGGCCCTGGATGTGGTTCGTAGAAAGGCGAAGCTTTGAGTGGTCCGAGTTTGAAAGGTCTTGTGTGCAAGATAGGTGCATTCCAGGGGCAAATGTTCAAAACTGTTTGTTTTTTTTTTATCAGAGGACTCTCACTGGGATTGTAATCTATGAGCTGCATGTTGTATTTGTTTTTGATAGTTGTTATTACCAATGTTTGTTTTACTTTCATATTGTTCTTATTATAAAACCTGGAATGCCAGTGTGTTCCATAGGTTGTCTGAGGCAACTATTCTTGCTCCTGGCAGCTTGTGGGCCAGGCTATCTGTTTGTTTCTTCCCCTTGTAGACCTGTTGCTATACTTGAATAACTCACAGCATTTCTTCTTCTATATTGGTTTCCTGTGGTTATTGGAAAGGACAACCCAACAGATTGGTGATGAGAATTATTACTCTTTTAGGCCTACCAAGGTGAGCATTACTTGACTGCTATTTGAGCATTACAGCGTTGTTTGAAGGATCTACTTAATTTCACTACTACAATTTCAGAGGTGTGTACTAATATTTTCTCTCCTGGATAGAGACAATAGCCTACAATTGCAACCACCAGCGCAAGCACTTTTATAATCGCCATTGCAAGCTCACCGCATCTTTCAAATTTGGCTGTTCTTGATCGCGCGCTGTTTCAGCATTTTTCGTCACGCGCTAAGTCTTCATTGGAGTGTTCTGTAATGCTTTCCCTTTTCACTGGTTGTGACGCATCAGTGTTTGCACGCGCTGGGGTACGGGTGCCCAGAGGTCACAAGGGGCAAAGGGTGAAAAGGGAAAGCATTACAATAGAGTGGCAGGAAGGGAGGTCAGCCTTCCACTCTCCGTTTGCGTCATCTTCCAAGCACTGTGTTTGCTTCGGATATCATTTCTTTAGCTAATCTGGTGTCGAGCTCATTGGCCAATGATGTTCATACTATTAAGACATAGTTGATTCTGTATATCGGTCAATCACTTTGTGTTTTACTTCAGGCTTTTCCAATTCCTTGTTTTCTGTGCTGCTTGTTATGGTTTGTTCATAATGCAAGTTTCATTTGGAAATGGAACCTGGAACCTGGAACCTGTGTTAGAATTTCGCCATAGACATTCGGGCAGAGAGTTCTGGGGAAGACAGTTAGTGTTCACTGGACGAGCTGCTGGAATGGGCGTACGCTGTCCTTTGTAATAAACAACATTTTAACTCCTGAAAGACACTCGTCTGGTATTGTTCTTCGCAAAACGTTTTGGTGATGAGCGGCTAGAACCCCAGGTTTCTGGACGGCACCAGTGTGAGCGTATTATTTTAATGCACAAGGGTGAGGACACTGTTCCTAGGGAGGTGTGAAAAATATTGCTCACTCCTAAAGGGACAGAGAGACTAAAAGGGGGGGGGAAGGTGGGTACTAGGTGTGCTAGGCCTTGGACTCAATAGTGAAAGGGGAAGAACAAGTCTTGTCCCTTGTTGCCCTCACAAACCCCGAAGGATGTCATGCTTCATCATCGAGCAGTTGCTCCTCATAGGGTCGGCGCTGCAATGCTCTACAGGTCCCCCGAAGGGTCACTTTGTTCTTCTGCGAACTGCTGTTTGGTGCATGCGGGTGTGAGCAGGGCCGGACTGGGAACGAAAACCGGCCCTGGCAAAGTGCTCGGCCGGCCCCCCCTCCTGGGGGGGGCTTGGGGGTGCGACCGCGCTCTTTGCCAGGGCCGGTTTTCGGCCGATTTTGTTACAGGGCCGTATTTAAAATGGCCCTGTAACAAAAACGCCCCCCAGGGACCCCAAACCGGCCCCCACCCATGCGGCCTACCGGGGGATTGCCCAGTGCCCGCAACAGCCAGTCCGGGCCTGGGTGTGAGTGGGGAGTCCTAAGTGAGGAGTTTGTAGACTGCGTGCAGAGGTTAAAATTGACTATGCGTTACCAAAGGTATATGTTTTAATATGACGGTACCGGTCTCAAAATAAAAGCCCCATAGGCCAGGTGTTACCTCCAAAGCGTAATGTGCCTGGGTAACTCGAAAGGTCAACATGTTTCACGCCTCTGGGGTCCCGTAGGATCCGTGGCGCTTCTTCAGGACCAGGTGTGCGTTAAGTGTTGTGTCGTGCACGTGATAAAAAAGTGATGCACAAAGCAGAAAATTATGTATATGTACACAGAGGGTATAGTTGCCCTCTAAATGAATCAGGGCAGACCCAAACCTGTGACTACTACCGGTGGGCTACAACTTATTAGTTGGAACTGCTTCCTGATTGACGGCCAAGAAAGAGAGGGAGAAGTACTCCAAAGGCTAGGGACGTGGGCTGCCCGCACCTTACCGGGAGATGAATTTGGGTGCTGGCTCATCTGCACCTACCTGTGCCTCACGTTTGCCTGGTATTATTTTGTTCATATCAAACTGACGGCAGACAGGCAAGCTACTGGCACTCTGCAAGTGTGACTATTTGGGCTGGTATTGGTCAAAGCAGATTGGTAGACGGTGTGTGTACTGTTGCACATACACTGCTGGAAGCAGGCAAAGCAGCAGGAAGTGTTGGAGGCAGTTTTGGAGCTGGCTTTTGGGAGTGCCAGTCCCCACATACGTGTCAATACTATGACCGTGAATACAATAGTGCATATGTCAGTAGGCGCCAACTAGATTGAAAACCATTCTGAATGGTATATTTTGTCAGTACAGATAGTGATAGGTGAACCAGAATTCACTGTGACTTTTAACTTGGTTTTACTAATACAGACATCACAAATGGGATCTCCTCTTTTAACAGTACCTTGACTAGTCTCCACCATCTTGATGAATAACTCTACCCGAGTGCCTAATTCTTCTGCCAAGACATGGTAAGAATGGGATTCTAATTCCTTTCACAAACCCCACCTTTTGCGCACCCTTGCACATTTTATTGCCCGCTGGACACTTTTTGAGCATTGGCTAAGTGGTTGCTAGATCCTCACCTAACACATGTGTTGGAATTAACAGCAGATTTCCCCCTTCCTTGAATCTTTATCCAGCGAATTATGGGGTATGGGTTTGAGCGTGATTGCATTCACCTGTTTCGTAGTTACTTGTTCCTTGTCTTTGTTCAACTCCTTTCGAAACGTGAGTCGATCTTTCAATTCCTCTGGAAATCTCTAGTGTATCCTGAAGATTGGGATTATGGCAGCATCACAATTTCTGCTAGATACGCTTGTCAAAATAATTAACCACAATTTGGTGCCTGAAATAGTTATCCAGGTTATCATCAAACTTACATGTTGAGGCTAACACCCTAAATTCAGACAAAAAATTATCATAGTTTGAAACTTGTGTTTGTGTCCTGGTAAAATAAATATGCCTTTCCACTATGATGCTGGGGTCATCCTTAAAAAGATTTTTTAGTCTATTAACAGCCTTTGTGTATGCATCCCATTCCATGTCAGGAGGATTTTTTTTATGCTGCACCACCTGTACATCAATTGTACACAATTTAAAAAAAAAAAAATATCCTTGCAGAAATAGGTAGAGTATGAGTGTGTTAGCATGCCTGCATGCCTAAAGTAGTGACCAGGGTCCAACAGTGTGCTAAACATTGTATGATTATATTGCACACATTGAGTAACTGTTTTTTTATGATATAATGTTTTTATTTTTGCTCTAACAAAAAAAGAAAAAAGAATATAATATTTTTAAAAACTCATATCCATATAGATAAATATATATTTTTGATACTTTATTACATCTGGTTGTTCACATATTATTTCTGTATATCCATAGGTCCACTCAGTAATTGTATTTCCTAAATGTTTTCTCACACTAAGATTTTATTGGTGACCATTCATGGATTGTCCTGTTGAGAATTTTGTGAACAGGTTTTAACAATGTTTGTTAACTGCTAAATATTGGGGAATGCATTTCCTTGACACGGTTAATCTTGTTTAGTTTTTAGGTTTCGCTGGAGGGCGGAGCTCTTAGCTCCGCCTCCAGAGAAATCTCTTGATATTAGTAAGGACTCTGGAATACGCCCCCTGTCCCATTGGCTAGCTCCATAAATGGAGGCTAGCCATTGGAACAGAGATCTGTCCGTCAAGGCCGGACCAGATTCGGGGGCGTTCCCGAGATTTTTTCCCAGGGCGGAGTTACGTTTTTTCCCGTTCCCTCCCCTTTCACTGAAAGTCTGTCCATTCCCGCCCCCTCCGTGTGCCTTTCCGCCCCCCCCTCGCTGTCCTGTGCACGTTTCCCGCCGTCCGTGTCCTCTCCCGCCCCCTCCCGCCGTCCGTGTCCACTCCCGCCCCCTCCCGCCGTCCGTGTCCACTCCCGCCCCCTCCCGCCGTCCGTGTCCACTCCCGCCCCCTCCCGCCGTCCGTGTCCTCTCCCGCCCCAGAGACAGATCGTGCTTCACAGTGTAATGGGTGATTTTGCTTCCACCCCTTTATTTGACCCCGAGGGTCAGTCCATGTGCTTTCTGTGCACCGCATTCTATCATGATGGGAGGATGCCCACAGATTAGCAGGGATAATTTGCAGTCTGGTGTGGTGGTCAGTGGGACCATGTACTGTGTGATGATGTGGTGCAGGGGGAAACAATTTATGGGACGTCTTGCTCTTTTGCAGCCTCTTTTGTTTGCCTGGAGCCGCCTCCTGCCCCAGGTGCCTGCGTGTGAGAAGGCTGGGGCAGTGTCCGGGCGAGCTGTGCAGATGCAGGCGCCAGATGTGGAGTTTCTTCCAGGAGAGGCAGGCGGTGCGCGGGCTCAGCAGGCAGGGCGCCCGGAGCAGGCAGGCAGGCGGCTCTTTGGAGACGCTCCCTGGGAGGAGGGGCCTGCATGAGCATTCAGAGCCGGGAGGGGAGGGCGGTGTGTGGGAGGGAGCGAGCCCGCCCGTCTGCTTCGAAAGCAGCGCTGGAACGAGGACGGAGCCGGTGCTGGAAGAGGCTGGAGCGACCAGTGACCACGAGGAGAGGGGGACGACGGAGCCTCCGGCACAAAGAGGCCAAGTGTCGCACCGAGGGAGAGGCTCCGAGGCCCGCAGGACCGGGGGAGGTACCTCTGCAGGCACGGCACCGCCGCGGCCCCGGGAAGCATGCGAGAGAGCTGCCGGGGAGCATCTGTGGGGCTGGAAGGGCCGCCCGGCGGGGACCGACCGGAGGGGCTGCGGAAAACAGGTACGGGCTCCTCATATATTGCATACCTAACCGCCCCGAAGCACTGCCACGACCCCCTGACCGCCCTGCGGGCACCCGGCTTTACCACGTTTAGTTGAGCCCTCTTTACCGCCCTGCGCGCACTCCTCGGCTCTGCCACCTTTGGTTGTACCCCCTTACAACCCTGGGCACACCCAACTATGCCCCCTGAGTTGTGCCCTTTAGCGCCCGCTGTGCCCCTTAGCGCCCGCTGTGCCCCTTAGCGCCCGCTGTGCCACCCTTCGTTCACTGCCAGTCGCTGAGATGTCCCTAAATCGTTCCTGCGCTCTGATGCCTGAAGCTCTAATCCCCCTACTCCTAGTGGACACTAGGCCCTGCTGCCTGCAGTCCCCTTGCCTCCGTGTGAACGCCTAACATTTACCGCCCTGTGCACACCCGACTCTGCAATCTCTAGTTTTAACCCCTCTCCTGCCCCTCACCCGGCTCCGCACTCTGTAGCCTTCACCCCTTCCCTGACTGTGGACACTTGGCTGCACACTCTGTATGTAGCCTTTGACCCCCCCCCCTGCCGGTGCACTCCTCTGTAGCCCTTGCCCCCCTCCCGCCTGCGAACTCCCGGCTCCACAGTCTATAGCCTTTGACCCCGCTCCTGTCTGTGCATTCTCGGCTCTGCACTCTGTAGCCTTTGACCCCCCTCTCCTGCCCTTGCACACTCGACACTGCACTCTGTAGCTTTGGCCTCTCCTCTGCCTGTGCACACCCTGCTCTGCTGCCTGTAGCCCTGAACCCCCTTATCCACTGTGCGTAATCGACTCTGCGTTCTGCAGTCCTAAACCTTACTGCCCATAGTGTGAACCCCTTACTCCCTCGACTCTAGTTCCAGCCTCTTCCTTCCCTCGCACCCAGGGCTCTGCCGCTGTGTCCAATCGTGGGCCTGGCTCCTAGCCCGCCCACCCTAACAGTGCACTGCCCTCTCTACTCTACCCGCCCCAACCACATTGTCTCACACACCCCTTTCTGCTTTCTAGAGTTAGTTATTGGCACTTGTAGCGCTTACTACCATATTTATGGCGTCGCAGCACATGAAGTGATTTGTGTAGTGAGCGCCTCGCTGCAGCATCACCACCTCTCAACCGCTATGCCCCCATCAACCCCAGCGTGATTCTCGCCCTCCTCCACCCTCTGATGTACTGCTCATCGGAGTTACCTCCACCCATATCCAGCTTTGCCTATCACCAGCACCGCCCCTTCCAGCTGTGTTCCCGCAGGAGCACCTCCACCCATCCCCAGCTGTGCTTCGGCCCCTCCACCCCGACCCCAGCTGTCGTTCTTGATCTTTCCCCTCCCGAGATGCGCTTCTCACAAGAGAGCACTCACTGGTACATTACTAGTGCACTCCTCTGTGTGATTCCCACAAGAGTGATGGACGCCCCGCTGTGCGCATTACTAGTGCTCCCACAGCTGTGCTTTACACCCCTGTCTGCTTCACGCCCTCCTGCCTGCATTACTAGCGGGCTCCCCATATGCCTGTGAGTGAAGTCCCGCCTGCCCCAGATGTGCTGCTCAGTGGCGTGTCCCGCCGCGACACTACTGTACTGGGTGGATGCGGGTCCACCCCCAAGCAGATGTGCTGCTTGCGTCATCGCCTCAGCTGTGCCGCTCCGCGCACACACACCTACAAACACACACACCATCACTCAGGGAGCTCTAATTGAATGTGAGCATTGCATGTCAGCAATACACATGTGCACACACACACACACACCTACAAAACACACACCATCACTCAGGGAGCTCCTAATTGTCAGCAAGCTCTTTAATGACTGCAACCTAAGGCAGGGTTTTTGGTCCTTTGACAAGAAGGAGGTTAGTTATTATTAATCATTTTTACTGTTTGCGAGAGATTAAGCTATTGGCATTGTAAATGGCAATGCCATTTATTTATCTGTTTTCAAAACCAACACATAAATAAAAAAATTGTCATTTACAATGCCAATAGCTCTAACTTTTACAAAGGCGAAACCGTTGCATTGTAAATGCTTGTTCTTCCTGGTGCTAGGCTGGCATAATAACAGACTTAACACATTTTTCTTATGTGCTGTTAACTTTAGGGCTGCCTTACAAGCTTTGAGATTTTAGCAACTAGTACCAATTCTTTTGGCAGTTTCCTGTTTCTGCGTTTCTGCACTAATGACTTAGTTGGTTCATGCTTTTTAATAATTGTAATATTAGTGCAAAGGATTTTGTTTTAAACAAACAGTGTGCTTCAGTGCAGTCAGATGTATTGGGGCATGTTTCAGCAGGTACCGTAATACAGCTGGCACGTACTAGTGTAAGTTAGGAGATAATATGCCAAAATATTCACATTCTTTAAACCTATGCCTCTGATTAGCTTCTTGTGCACTTTTATTTTCATTAATCTTCTCATATTACATTATAACGTTTGTTAATCAGTGTTATGGCACTGCATAAAGGATGTACGGATGGTTGGCTGTGAGTTGCCTTTTTAACACTATTCTTTTCACATTCCTACCTTTAGTGGTGCAAAACACACTGGTACCAGCATGCTGCACAAAAGATGGACGCATTATTTAAGGTACAACCCTTTTGCTATTTCTTACACACACTCACCCCGTACTATTTTCATGCACAAAAACTATTCACTCATTCTTTCACATCCAGTGTGTAGTAATTGTATAGCTCTTCAATACCTGGTGGCACAGCACCCAGGATAATATGCTGCATAGCTAACACTTATAAAGTCCAAGAGGTGAGACCTATTGGCTATGCCAGTGCTTGTTTATATTACCACTGGCAACTATGCCTGATGAACTGATGTGGTCACCACTAGTTTTCTTGTGCATGGCAGCCACTAATGTAATCTTGTCATTACACAACACTAATAATAATAGTATCAATCAATCAAAATACTTTATTCGGCTTTAAAATAAAACCATAAAAGTTACACAACTCCATGTAGCACTTAAAACATACAATTCATAACAGTAAAATTGAGGGAGATAGCCCCTTAAAAATAAAAAATTAAAATATATATATATATATATATATATATATCAAAAACACGAAGGGTAGCCCTGGTGAAAGGAAGCCTACAGGCAGTTGTATTAGATCCATTTTATTGAGGCTCGACTTGCCAGCAAAGTTCAACGTGAACACAGAACTTCCAAGTGTCTCTCCTCTTGCCAGACGCGTTTCAGGAACAACGGTTCCCTTTCTCAATGGCTTGGAACTGCATCAAGTTCGTAATGCTGCCTCGCACTATTTATCTTCACGGGCCCTGCTCCAGTGGGCGTGGCCACAACAGCCTTCTGGGACCTGTAGTGCGAAGAAATTAAACTCCAGTGAGTGCAACGAACTTTGCAGGAAAAAAATTAACAAAGTCTTAAAACCCCAGTGGGTTGAAGTCAATGGCACGTTGAAAGCTGCCCTGCTTTGTAGTAGAGTCTCAGGAACACTGTCTCCCATGTGCGCCATCACCCTCACGGCAATAGCGCAGGTCCGCTTTTCGAGCAGCGAGCTTCCTTTCGCGGCTGGCAAAGCCGCTATTTATCAAAAACACGAAGGGTAGCCCTGGTGAAAGGAAGCCTACAGGCAGTTGTATTAGATCCATTTTATTGAGGCTCGACTTGCCAGCAAAGTTCAACGTGAACACAGAACTTCCAAGTGTCTCTCCTCTTGCCAGACGCGTTTCAGGAACAACGGTTCCCTTTCTCAATGGCTTGGAACTGCATCAAGTTCGTAATGCTGCCTCGCACTATTTATCTTCACGGGCCCTGCTCCAGTGGGCGTGGCCACAACAGCCTTCTGGGACCTGTAGTGCGAAGAAATTAAACTCCAGTGAGTGCAACGAACTTTGCAGGAAAAAAATTAACAAAGTCTTAAAACCCCAGTGGGTTGAAGTCAATGGCACGTTGAAAGCTGCCCTGCTTTGTAGTAGAGTCTCAGGAACACTGTCTCCCATGTGCGCCATCACCCTCACGGCAATAGCGCAGGTCCGCTTTTCGAGCAGCGAGCTTCCTTTCGCGGCTGGCAAAGCCGCTATTTATCAAAAACACGAAGGGTAGCCCTGGTGAAAGGAAGCCTACAGGCAGTTGTATTACATCCATTTTATTGAGGCTCGACTTGCCAGCAAAGTTCAACGTGAACACAGAACTTCCAAGTGTCTCTCCTCTTGCCAGAGGCGTTTCAGGAACAACGGTTCCCTTTCTCAATGGCTTGGAATTGCATCAAGTTCGTAATGCTGCCTCGCACTATTTATCTTCACGGGCCCTGCTCCAGTGGGCGTGGCCACAACAGCCTTCTGGGACCTGTAGTGCGAAGAAATTAAACTCCAGTGAGTGCAACGAACTTTGCAGGAAAAAAATTAACAAAGTCTTAAAACCCCAGTGGGTTGAAGTCAATGGCACGTTGAAAGCTGCCCTGCTTTGTAGTAGAGTCTCAGGAACACTGTCTCCCATGTGCGCCATCACCCTCACGGCAATAGCGCAGGTCCGCTTTTCGAGCAGCGAGCTTCCTTTCGCGGCTGGCAAAGCCGCTATTTATCAAAAATACGAAGGGTAGCCCTGGTGAAAGGAAGCCTACAGGCAGTTGTATTAGATCCATTAAATTGAGGCTCGACTTGCCAGCAAAGTTCAACGTGAACACAGAACTTCCAAGTGTCTCTCCTCTTGCCAGACGCGTTTCAGGAACAACGGTTCCCTTTCTCAATGGCTTGGAACTGCATCAAGTTCGTAATGCTGCCTCGCACTATTTATCTTCACGGGCCCTGCTCCAGTGGGCGTGGCCACAACAGCCTTCTGGGACCTGTAGTGCGAAGAAATTAAACTCCAGTGAGTGCAACGAACTTTGCAGGAAAAAAATTAACAAAGTCTTAAAACCCCAGTGGGTTGAAGTCAATGGCACGTTAAAAGCTGCCCTGCTTTGTAGTAGAGTCTCAGGAACACTGTCTCCCATGTGCGCCATCACCCTCACGGCAATAGCGCAGGTCCGCTTTTCGAGCAGCGAGCTTCCTTTCGCGGCTGGCAAAGCCGCTATTTATCAAAAATACGAAGGGTAGCCCTGGTGAAAGGAAGCCTACAGGCAGTTGTATTAGATCCATTTTAATGGAGGCTCGACTTGCCAGCAAAGTTCAACGTGAACACAGAACTTCCAAGTGTCTCTCCTCTTGCCAGACGCGTTTCAGGAACAACGGTTCCCTTTCTCAATGGCTTGGAACTGCATCAAGTTCGTAATGCTGCCTCGCACTATTTATCTTCACGGGCCCTGCTCCAGTGGGCGTGGCCACAACAGCCTTCTGGGACCTGTAGTGCGAAGAAATTAAACTCCAGTGAGTGCAACGAACTTTGCAGGAAAAAAATTAAAAAAGTCTTAAAACCCCAGTGGGTTGAAGTCAATGGCACGTTGAAAGCTGCCCTGCTTTGTAGTAGAGTCTCAGGAACACTGTCTCCCATGTGCGCCATCACCCTCACGGCAATAGCGCAGGTCCGCTTTTCGAGCAGCGAGCTTCCTTTCGCGGCTGGCAAAGCCGCTATTTATCAAAAACACGAAGGGTAGCCCTGGTGAAAGGAAGCCTACAGGCAGTTGTATTAGATCCATTTTATTGAGGCTCGACTTGCCAGCAAAGTTCAACGTGAACACAGAACTTCCAAGTGTCTCTCCTCTTGCCAGACGCGTTTCAGGAACAACGGTTCCCTTTCTCAATGGCTTGGAACTGCATCAAGTTCGTAATGCTGCCTCGCACTATTTATCTTCACGGGCCCTGCTCCAGTGGGCGTGGCCACAACAGCCTTCTGGGACCTGTAGTGCGAAGAAATTAAACTCCAGTGAGTGCAACGAACTTTGCAGGAAAAAAATTAACAAAGTCTTAAAACCCCAGTGGGTTGAAGTCAATGGCACGTTGAAAGCTGCCCTGCTTTGTAGTAGAGTCTCAGGAACACTGTCTCCCATGTGCGCCATCACCCTCACGGCAATAGCGCAGGTCCGCTTTTCGAGCAGCGAGCTTCCTTTCGCGGCTGGCAAAGCCGCTATTATTCAAAAACACGAAGGGTAGCCCTGGTGAAAGGAAGCCTACAGGCAGTTGTATTAGATCCATTTTATTGAGGCTCGACTTGCCAGCAAAGTTCAACGTGAACACAGAACTTCCAAGTGTCTCTCCTCTTGCCAGACGCGTTTCAGGAACAACGGTTCCCTTTCTCAATGGCTTGGAACTGCATCAAGTTCGTAATGCTGCCTCGCACTATTTATCTTCACGGGCCCTGCTCCAGTGGGCGTGGCCACAACAGCCTTCTGGGACCTGTAGTGCGAAGAAATTAAACTCCAGTGAGTGCAACGAACTTTGCAGGAAAAAAATTACCAAACACGCAACTGCCCATACCAACTAACGCTTTGGGGAAGGCGCACGCAGGCTCGGGTGCTACCCGCTACTTGGACAACCCCATGGAGCGTAATACATTAGCGGCGGTCCTGCCGCTGGGTTGCACCACCCCGAAGAAACGGGGGCCACGAGACTCGCTATCTAAGGAGTCTCGTATGTGGAGCTGCGCGATGGATGAGGACAGGAGTGATGTTTGGGGCTCATGGTAGAGCCTTGGAACGAGCAGTAATTTGAGAGTGCATCCATCCAGGATATATGGACTACATCTCCCACAAGCACAATATGTGTTTTCATACAGGGAGATGGTAGACGTCGTGCACTATACTGCTGGCCCCTGATGAGGAAAATAAATTTCCGAAACGCGTCGGGCCTATTTCAAACACGCAACTGCCCATACCAACTAACGCTTTGGGGAAGGCGCACGCAGGCTCGGGTGCTACCCGCTACTTGGACAACCCCATGGAGCGTAATACATTAGCGGCGGTCCTGCCGCTGGGTTGCACCACCCCGAAGAAACGGGGGCCACGAGACTCGCTATCCAAGGAGTCTCGTATGTGGAGCTGCGCGATGGATGAGGACAGGAGTGATGTTTGGGGCTCATGGTAGAGCCTTGGAACGAGCAGTAATTTGAGAGTGCATCCATCCAGGATATATGGACTACATCTCCCACAAGCACAATATGTGTTTTCATACAGGGAGATGGTAGACGTCGTGCACTATACTGCTGGCCCCTGATGAGGAAAATAAATTTCCGAAACGCGTCGGGCCTATTTCAAACACGCAACTGCCCATACCAACTAACGCTTTGGGGAAGGCGCACGCAGGCTCGGGTGCTACCCGCTACTTGGACAACCCCATGGAGCGTAATACATTAGCGGCGGTCCTGCCGCTGGGTTGCACCACCCCGAAGAAACGGGGGCCACGAGACTCGCTATCCAAGGAGTCTCGTATGTGGAGCTGCGCGATGGATGAGGACAGGAGTGATGTTTGGGGCTCATGGTAGAGCCTTGGAACGAGCAGTAATTTGAGAGTGCATCCATCCAGGATATATGGACTACATCTCCCACAAGCACAATATGTGTTTTCATACAGGGAGATGGTAGACGTCGTGCACTATACTGCTGGCCCCTGATGAGGAAAATAAATTTCCGAAACGTGTCGGGCCTATTTCAAACACGCAACTGCCCATACCAACTAACGCTTTGGGGAAGGCGCACGCAGGCTCGGGTGCTACCCGCTACTTGGACAACCCCATGGAGCGTAATATATATATATATATATATATATATATTTCAATTTCAAGAAGTCTTTATTAGATAATTAAATCATAAAAGACATGTAATACAATTTACAATAGCTAAAATACATGTGCAATTCCTAAAATAGAATAAATTAATATTAAAACAGTCAAGGACCATATTAAATCATTTATACAAAACTTCATTGAAAATTCATTAAAAGTTACAAAAGATCCTTAATCAAATGGCCTTGGTAGTCCAGGCACACTAAACGGGAACACATTTACACATAGTCAATTACAGATCAGTGGAGTACGCTGGAACCTAAGCCGAGTTGATAAGTCTTGCTCTTAGGATCCAGGCCCAACCCAAAAATTTCGCTACTCCAGTTACAGTTAAGGGTGACAGGTCGGACTTTAATAACCTACTAGCATTCGCAGCTGAACGTTTTCTCAAGTTTCTACATACTGGGCTAAGCCACTTTGCTCGAGGGGCAGTGTACAACGGGCAGGCAAAAAGAAAATGGTTCACACTTTCATCCTGTCCTGAGCACCTAGGACAGTGCCCGGGCCCCCCTTACCCCACTGTTTAGTATACTCCCTTAAAGGCAAAGAACCGCACCTAAACTGATGATATACTTTGCGGTCCAGGGGCTTAGTTATAACATCCCAATAATTTTCAAAACTGGGGACATCTTTCATAACAACAAACGTACCAGTAAGGTTAGTATCTATCAGTCCAGAGTGTCTATTGTTCATCACCCAGTCCCAATATTGCTGCTTTAGATCTTTCTTAGAGGGAAGAATTGCTGTGTCAGGGTTTAACCAAAGTTCCTCGTGGCCCATGGCACACAGAGTGGTTATTAAGGCTTTGAACCAACCAATGTTGGGGGAGCCGGGAAGATCCCTAACCTCTAAGCATGCTCTTGCATAAAGCTGAAGTTAGGGCGTGGACCAAAGTCGTCGCCAAAAAGATAGTGGACGAAATCTGGCCAGGTCCTCCACAGGCTGACACCCAAGGTCATACAAGAGTGGGATCCGCGGGGATGACTGTGGAAGGCCAATGGCCGACCTTAGAAATTTATTTTGGGCAACTTTCAAAGGGTCAAGGTTACTATAGCCCCAAAGCTCCGCTCCATAGAAGACAGATGGGAGAACTTTCATACCATAGATTTTCATTAAGGGAGACATGGGCCTGGAAAAGGAGATTTTATGTTCTTTGAGCAGGGCTCCTCCTATCTGTGTATGCTTTAATGCCAATAGGTTAACCTGTTGAGACCAACTAAGGGTCTCACTAAACGTAACTCCGAGATAGGTAAACAGTTTTGTCTGTTCCAAAGATGTACCTCCCATAGTGACCCTAGCTGTAATCGGGGAGTGTCCTCTTAGTACCATAAATTTAGTTTTTGACACATTTACCTCAAGCTCATGCTCGCAGCAGAACAGTTCAACCCTTGACAAAGCCTGTTGGAGGCCCTGTCTGGTCTTGGATATTAAAAGGGTGTCGTCTGCGAACATAAGCAATGGAATTTTCATTCCAGCCAGGGATGGGGCATCAGTGGGATGATTTGCAAAGTATTGAATAACCCCGTTTATATATAAGGAAAACAGGGTGGGTGCTAAGACGCACCCTTGCCTTACACCTTTAGCGACTGGGAATTTATCTGTTACCTCCCCTGGTTTGCCCCAACGTACTTGGGCATATGTATGAGCATGTAGGTTGACCAGAAGATTTATAAGAGGAGCCGGCATACCCAGCTTCGCTAAACAGTCCCACAGTTTAGCCCTTGGTACAAGGTCAAATGCAGACCTTAAGTCCACAAAGGCTGCATAAAGGTTACCTTTGCCTAGGGTGACGGTTTTCCAGTAGAGGAGAATAAACCGAAGAGCCTTATCTAGGGTGCTCACATGTGACCGAAAGCCAGCCTGGAGTGGTGTAAGAATGTTAAACTCATCAATCCAGTCTTGAATCCTACCAAGAACAAGGCGGGCTATGATTTTTTGTACCGCATCTATTAGGCTGATCGGCCGGTAGTTGGAAGGAACCGACCGATCGCCTTTCTTGTAAATTGGCAGGATTTCTGCCCCAAACCAAGACTCGGGGACCTGAGCACCAGAGGCTAAAGCATTTGCCAAATGAACTATATAGGGGACCCAGAGGTCCTGATCCTCTTGAAATAAGTCGGCTGGGATGCAATCCGGGCCGGGTGCCTTGCCCCTTGGGATAGATTGCAGGATATGTTTAACTTCACTACTCGTGAATTTAAGAGGAGCAGTCGGAATAAGACATAATATGTCATCCTGAGTATTACTATCATTCCTAAATTGATCCTCAACGTAGCAAACCCACTGTAGTTGACCAACCGAGGCAGGGCTTGGGCGATCTTCCTGTGATTTGCCCCATTTTAGCAAATGCCAGAACTGACAAATGTTCCGGAAGCTACACGCTTCGGTTAACTGTACCCACCGTTCCTCGTCCCAATTGGACTTAGCTTTGTGTCTTGCATTTTTATAAGCCTTCCTACAGGACTTTATTTGGCTGTGGTTTTTTTGTTTTATTGAATTAAACAGATCCCCTTGGGTTCGACGGCAATCCTCATCAAACCAGGATATAGTTTTATGTTTCCCCCTCCTACCCTGCTTGGAGATGGTCTTTACAAATAGCTTTTTCAGCTCTAGAAATAGACTAGAGTGGATATTAGTGATTGTTACATTAATATCCTCCTGTGACCCACAACTAGTGATAACTTCCAGAGACTTTGATACCAATGTTCTAATCTCCTTACGTGCCTCAACATTAACAGAGACTTTTGGCCACCGTACCCTTCTCATGTCGTTACAAAGTACAACTTCATCATGAACGACATTTAGCCTACAGCTCTCTAGCCCCAGAAAACTGTGATCCCTTAGTTCCATCACCAACGGATCATGATCACTTTCCGGACGACTCGAGACCACCATATCCTCAACTATGGCCCACATCTTTACATCAACCAAAATATAATCTATACGGCTACTATGTCTGCCGTTACTAAAGGTATGTCTACCTGTCCTATCCGAACGCACTCTACCGTTTAGTGCTCGCAAACCCTTATCCAGGCACAACCCTTTAATAAATGTCGCTGATTGCGTCTATTTCCTAATCGGGGCTAACTCAAGCTGGGGAATCCCCCAAGTCATGTCCTCAGCCTCAGTGAGTAAGCCGTCCCCTACACTCAGGGGTTCAAAACAGGAATTAAAATCCCCCATTACAACCGTGAACCCATTTACATGTGCACCTGACAAAAAGTCATCCAAGATGTGGAGGGTTGTGGCCACCCTTCCACCCCGGGTACCCCTGACATAAATATTGATCAACAGAATGTCAAGGCCTTTAAGAGTTCTTATTCTAACCATCAATATGCCGGGACTATCAATTAGTACCTCCTCTACTCTTACTCCCTCATATTGACGAACCCAAATAGTCAAGCCTCCCATAGCGCGCCCTCTATGGCCTTTGATTGCTGGCTTGCTAAAATTTAAGTAACCAACAAGGAACACCGATGAGAGTGCCCAGGTTTCCTGGAATGACCAAACATCACCTTGTTTAATGAAATCCACCCATTCCGTGTTACACAATCGAGACTCAAGCCCAGCTATGTTCCAAGTACCAAACTTGGTACCGCTTGAAACCCCCCCGGCAGTAATACCAATCTTTACTAAATCATCATCCATAGTGCCCCTAAAATTTCTGTCCTTTGGGGTAACATCGTCACTCCTATTGTTAGTATCGACCACCCCATAATCTACCAACTCAGATTTCCGGCCCCCAATTCGCGTCCCCCCATTATGGCCATTCACCTTATCATCAACCTCTGCAATCACTACATCATGAACCACCACATCTATTTCCTGTTTCCTACCCCAGACCCCATTAGAAAGATCATCCTTCTCATTCCTACAATCTATTAACTTCTCAATTAATGTTATCCCATGATGAGGAACCATTTCTGGGGTAGAAGAAGTACCCGTACAATCTAAGTTATCCTTAGGGGCTACAAGTGAAAAAACAAGTCAATCATTATAGTCCAACCCCGACAATGGTTCATACAGATTTTGCAGTGGAATATTCCAATGCTCATTGTACCGGATGGATTTAGTACGGTTACTTGTTATGGGAAAATGACTAGAAGGATAGCGACGCGGAAGAAGGGGGTAGGGAGTGTTGGTGTTGATAGTGGGATGGGAGAAGAATGATGTATAATTTGGCACGTTCAGGAGGGGAGTATATCCACTAGAGCTGGAATAAACAGGAGGTCTAAACAAGGCCTCTGGGTAAAAATAGCTCAAATTGCAAGTGGAAACACCTCCTTCCTTGTTTCCAGGGAACCAATCACTAATATATGACACCACTCTGTGATCTTTAAAATTAACGATGACTATGTCGCCCTCTATATCTTTTGGACGGGGGCCCACCCAGTGACACCTCCTTACCGAAATGATGTCACCATTTAAGTGAGCTGGGAGGGGTCTATTTGTTCTTAGCCAAAAGATAACCTTATTTTTCAAGTTTGCATTTTGTTCTGGGTTTCCATTTGTGATCGGGGGAACACCAGTTTAAAGGATCACAACGTTTGATGATTCCGGGGGTGGATCCACTATATTCTTACGAATTGAGGATGTTCTATGGGTTGTAGTTTTTGTTTCATCAACCCCAGGGGGCATAGTTTGCTTATTTGTAGTGGGAGTCGGTTTATTCGAAGCCAACACGTGCTTTTCGCCAGCTGGCTTGGGTGCTAATGTCGATTTGGATGAGGATGAGGTGGCGTTAGTGTTTATAACGGGTGGATTACCATTTATTTTAGGTGGTATACTAGGGGTCAGGGTTGTGGTGGTGGGTTTGCCTTTCGATTGAAGCTGATCTTTAGAATTCATTATAAGGGGAATTTTGTTCGGATCAGCAATTGCTAGAAGGCTATCCATTTTTTCCCCCAAGACCCTAACTCTCTCCATGAGTGGGAGCATATAAGATTTTAAGATTTGCTCAAAGAGTTCTATGGAGTCTTTTTTCATCGTAGGTGATGAATCTTCAGTAGTAGGTAAAATGGAATGGATATGGGAACATGGAGAAGCCACCCTCACGGTCGGGACAGTTGTTTTAATTTTAGGTGTTAATACTAGGGGTGGAGGGCTCAGATTGTTAAGGCATTTTCTTTTAACCCCACCCTTTCTCCTCTTCTTCCTAGGCGGGGAACGAAAAACCCTACGTAAGTTCGTAGGCTTAATTCCAGTGCCATTTTTACTATGTATCGGGATTAACTTGGTAGGGACTACACTATTGGTTGAGCGATTAGACAAGGTAGAATGGAGTTGTAGGGCTGTAGTTGGGGCTACTGGGGTGTTAAGGTCTATAAGGCTATTAGAAACAGTAGGTGGACTGATACAGTTAACATCACTATTGATTCCAGAGTTAATAACAGATGTATTAAGATCACGAAAAATGCTAGGGAAGTGATCAGTACAGAATAAATCGGCATCTCTGTCCAGCCTACCAGAACTTCCCGTGTCTTGAGTAGTAGTTTGATCAAGCGGGAGGGACAGGGGTTTTTGTTTCAAGTGTTCGATGGATCGACGGCGATCAGCACGTTTCTCTGCTAAAAGAAGTTCTTTGTCTATTTCCTTGTTAGCCTTCTCAAAATATTTATCCAAGGGGCCAAGCATCGAGACCCCAACACGGGATGGTAGTGAGCTGGACATAACTGTGGAGAGTCTTAGAGTGTTGAGAGCTCCGAAGACCAACTAACCTGAGTTCAACAGAGGGAGAGTATAGATATTAGGGACCGGGCCCAGCCCGGCCTCCTTGGGCCCCTGACGGCCACAGACGGTCCCGCCCTTGTCCCGGGCTTCACCCGGGACGCTCCCGCGCGCTACCGCGCAGCGGAAATGACGTGAGCTGTTTATAGGGGAGTAGTAGAAGGGGGCGTGGCAAACAGGGAGAGCGGCCCAGGTGACTCGGGTCAGGTCAGCTCCAGGGACTCCTGGGAAACGGAGTCCGAGTGCCGACATGCTCGCAGCCCTGCTTTGTATTTCGCCCACAGCAGTCTTTAAAAGTTCCTACTCCCCAGCGCCCACAGGGAGCAAGCACCGCGAAGCGGGACCCGCAAAGCGGGTCCGGCAAGGAGTAGCGTTTAAGGGAGGAAAAGGCGCCCAAGATTTCAACAGGGCAAGTGGCTCCAGCAACAACAGGGGTCCAGTCCCAACAGGCAGGCACAAAGGTAACGTGAAATCCCACGAAGGTTCAAGGTCCGGTGGTTTTAACAGTGTTGAGGGGGGCGTGGCAAACAGGGAGAGCGGCCCAGGTGATTCGGGTCAGGTCAGCTCCAGGGACTCCTGGGAAACGGAGTCCGAGTGCCGACACGCTCGCAACCCTGCTTTGTATTTCGCCCACAGCAGTCTTTAAAATGTCCTACTCCCCAGCGCCCACAGGGAGCAAGCGCCGCGAAGCGGGACCCGCAAAGCGGGTCCGGCAAGGAGTAGCGTTTAAGGGAGGAAAAGGCGCCCAAGATTTCAACAGCGCAAGTGGCTCCAGCAACAACAGGGGTCCAGTCCCAACAGGCAGGCACAAAGGTAACGTGAAATCCCACGAAGGTTCAAGATCCGGTGGTTTTAACAGTGTTGAGGGGGGCGTGGCAAACAGGGAGAGCGGCCCAGGTGACTCGGGTCAGGTCAGCTCCAGGGACTCCTGGGAAACGGAGTCCGAGTGCCGACACGCTCGCAGCCCTGCTTTGTATTTCGCCCACAGCAGTCTTTAAAAGTTCCTACGCCCCAGCGCCCACAGGGAGCAAGCGCCGCAAAGCGGGACCCGTGAAGCGGGTCCGGCAAGGAGTAGCGTTTAAGGGAGGAAAAGGCGCCCAAGATTTCAACAGCGCAAGTGGCTCCAGCAACAACAGGGGTCCAGTCCCAACAGGCAGGCACAAAGGTAACGTGAAATATATATATATATATATGTATATATATATACATCTAATACAAGGAATATTAGGGAGGGAAAAATACACAGCCAATGGCCTGGGGTGCCTAAGAGTGTTAAGGGTTTACTAGCTCTACATACAAATCCTAGATCTCAGTGGGGATTTCAGAAAACCTACTATAAAAGTTAAACATTCTGGTTTCAGCAATTTTAAATAGAAAAGAGCTGGGCGGACCTGGATGAAATTCAACTTCTTTAAAAGAGGTTTTAAAAAATGTCTGCGAGGTACTTCCTAAAATTTACAGAAAATCAAAGTGTAGCAAATCCTGAGGAGACACTCCGTCGCAGTCACAGGATGCTAACACCTGGCCTCTTCGGCACCCTTTTGGGACAGCAAGTAACAAATGGAAATAGTCCAATCGGAACCTGATCAATAAAAACCGCTCATGGCTCATCAGTAATAGTAGCACGTGATAATTTTCATTGAACTTAAGTAGCTCTTATTACAGAAAAGGCTGGAGACCCCATGTTTAATAGTTTTGCAGCGTCATGTTTGTGCCCATGGACATTCAAGCTCAGGCAGCTGGATGAATAAGCACAATGATCATGGCGGCGGTGAGGGCAAGCACTTTTTGTGGAAGAACACAATTTCTGCTCAATCAAAAGATGTACTCCTGGCTCCCAACATGTGAGCGGAACTAAAGTCCCTCTCTAGTGATGCTCACATAATTGTCTGGCAATATCTGCGCTATCAAGCCAGACCATAAAATAACACAAACCTTGCAGTCACAGGTCCTTGTCCATTGAGCTACAGTTTTCACATATTCATACATCATAGACATTCCTCAGGTTAAAGAGACTTACAGGGTTAAGACAGCAACCTGTTTACAGCCAACATACAGACTAGTGTCTCTGATCGCAGTAGAGTTTCTCACTGAGCTATTAACTTTAAATATATATTTGGAAAGTCAATTATTCACATACATCAATAACTTGGTTTACGAAAAAACACACATTTCGCTATCATTCATTATTTTCAATTTAGAATGCTGCACAAAGTGCCATTTGGAGATAGCTTACATCGGGGACCATACCCGATTATTAACTTACTTCATTGGCGGACCAAACACCTTGTTTTGACATTGCCAAATGTAATTGAAAGGAGCTCTGAAACAGTCCCATGGGTGGAGAAATGCATTGCGTATGGCTACAGTCAAAGTGATTTCATGAGAAGATAAGAAATAAAGAACTCAATATTAACTACATATATGACTGCTGCTGTTTCATTGAAGCATGGACAATTGATTCATATTATCTGTGGAGTCATGAAGCGTCTGTGATTGGCTTTGGAGTTCTGAGCACTATTTTAATGTTGGAAAAAATAAATTCCCTAAAGGTAATGTTTTTCACGAAAAGAGAGTATTTTGTCCTTCAAAGCGAGCTTTTCATTTTTAGTAAATACACACATCAAAGGAGAATAGTCAGGGAGCTTGTGACCTGGAGCAGCCTAGCATAAGTAAACAGCAAACACATGGGTCTGTGCCTTGGTTTCGTTATGAGTCTAAGTATGCTTTCGGGCACATCTGCTGACTGTTATTCATAAGTGTGCTCATATTTGCGCTGGAATCTATCGAATGAATGCTGCGAGAATGTGTTCATTCTAAAGGAATGTTCTAGGGTATAGTGTCAGTGAGGCCACTGTTGCAGTGCTGACCCTGTTGGTGTCTGGTCAGTGACGCACAGCTGTCCAGGTGATGGCCTCTGTCATGCGGACAGAGCCCCGGTAGTAGAAATATTCTCAAAAGGCTTGTTAATAGGCAAAAAGAAGGCGATCACTCCACCGTTCTCCCAGCTTCTGTCTCTCACTGGATGCACGGTTGTTTGTGCCTGAGACGGCTTGTAACGATCACCAGATGCTCCGTCACTTGCTACAGCACGTTTTCAGTTGTGGACCGATATTTACCAACATAATGCTTTCTAGCACATATGACCGCGGAGCAGTTTAGTTGAACTGACAGGTCAGATTTCCATAGTTTTTAAAGACAATAGGCCAGATGTACAACGAGTTTTTGCATGCGTAAACGGGTTAGCGACCCGTTTGCGCACGCAAAAACCTGCATGGCCATGTACAAACATTATTTTGCGACTCGCAAAAAATTGTGATTTCCAAATAGTGTTTTGCTATTTGCTATTAGGATGGGGCGTTCCCTTCCTAATAGCGACTCTCTAGCCATGTCTAAATATTTTGCCACCGCAATTGGGGTCGCAATTTACCGCTCTCTTCAAGAGGGTGGTAATGGAATCGCAAATCAAAATGGGTCCCCAGGGGACCCCTTCCCCTCTGTGACTGGCTCTAAAAATATTCTTTAAGGGCAGGCAGTGGTTCCAGGGACCACCACCTGCCCTTAAAAAATTAAACAAAAAAGTTTTTTTTTTAAATATTTAAATGCATCCCGTTTTCCTTTAAGGAAAACGGGCTGCATTTTTTTTTTAAACTGCCTTATTGACCAGCAGTCCAAGGCATGGAGGTCTGCTGAGCCCAGAAGGCAACCATCCCTCTGAGTGCCAGCCATTCCCAATGTGGTCGCAAATTGCGAGTGGCTCATTAATATTCATGAGCCTCGCATTTTGCGACCCCCATTGGGAATCTCAATTAGTGTCTCTGACACTGTTCTACATTCAAAATTGCGACTCGAAATTTGTGACTCACAAATTGCGACTCGCAACCTTACCTTGTAAAGTACTGTACCAAAATAGCATAACTAAAATACCGTCTCATAAAAATATCATCCTATTGGAGTTAATAATCGAAAATCTTCACCCAAGGTATGATATTTCTTTGCACAGCATTTAGGACACAATATTTTGCTCAGACAATTTTTTTGCTAATAATATGGTGATACACAACGCATTGTATACTCATGTAAGTGCTCTGTTGTGTAGTATTTTACCCAATAGTTAGCAGGCTTGGGCACGTGTATGCAGTGCATAATGCAGTGCCCATGCTCGAAGCTCTGCTTAGATGCCTGAAGCCAGCGCTATTGAATGGTGACATGCCAAATACCAAGCCTTCCTTGTCTGGAATCCACCTTATGCCTCTTTAATCGAGTACGAGACACCCCCTACACATTTATCTCACTCTTACAGGTTCCTGCTTTCTCCCTTTGAGACGATCTTCAGTCATTCTGTTTATCTGTCTTTACCCTTTGTTTGTTTTTCCCAATCTTGATCTCGAGAAAAGCTCAAAGAGAAAAAATCAGAGCCAGTCCCCTAAAACAGGGCCAGTGTGCACCACCGACTCAAATGAAACACTACGTGTACGTGTTTGGTATCTTTTTGTGCACAATAATGAGCAATATGCTGTTGAATGCCTGCCCTGACTAAACTCCAAAAGGATTAATTTAAATTTTCTTGGGTGCTTATAAAGATGGTCTAAATGTCATGAATAAACTATGTTTTGTACATGCAACAATGGTCCCATGCATACAAGAAATATGTAAAGAATGAATATAGACAGAGTCAATCTATATTGCGAGTGACATGTCCAGCCGGACAGTGGTCTTCAAAGTTTACTCAATATACACTTCATTAAAACACAAGGAATACCTTCCACACTTCAACCAGTGTGGTACACAAGCCTGTGCCCAGCACTAACAGAACAGGTACAGAAGGTGAATCTAGAGAGCGAAGAAGGGCTTTTTAAGGCAAAAGACGTTTTCTGTCATTAATACAGTTGCACAGAATTTGTAAACATAGCACCATTACATCACATAGTAATCACGTTTAGTATTAGGTGCTAAATAGGTCGACGACGTTTCGGACCCCCTATTAAATCACGGGGACCATCATCAGGACATTTCAATGAAAGCCTTAACAGTAATTAGCCTCTAATTGCCGATGAAACCCAATCGGGAACGGCAGTTTGGAAGGTTGTGATGTGACCGCTCACAATCGAGCGCAAAAAAGTCCGCGGAACGTAATGGTGTCCGTCGGAGCCTAGGAGTAACCGGGTGAGTCGGTCGACGGGTGTGCTCCCTAGCGTGGATAAATAAACTATGTGACATGAGAGAAACGCCTCTCCTTAAGTCATAATCCAGTTATGTGAATTAAAAAATTAAGTTGAGCAATTCATTGCACAAATGTCATTAACATACCTGTGGAATAATAAATTGCATGAGGTAAACTGGGTAGGGGAAATAAACATAAGCTCATCTGCTAATATGATAATGGGTTTCAGTAGTCGCAGCTTCTTAATAGGAGCGTCAGGGAACAGCCCTATCTCCAAGTAGCCACAACTTACTGCCCCTTGCCTACGCCCACAACTAAACTGGAATGGCATGGTGTGCAAAAAAATTATGAATGTAAGCCCAGATCTCTGTACTGGGGGTGAATGTTGGACATTGTTTCAGTATTCCGTCCATCAATTGTTCTTTTTGCATGTGTCACCCTGCGTGGGATGGGTATGCCCAGACGTGTATCCCGTGCTCACCATTCCCCTGGAGTCAAGCTAGGCTGGCTGATGAGGGATGATACCCTGAAACTGGTCCCAGGATGCTTGTTTCGTGTCCAGGGAGGACCTGGCCTGGCAGTTCGGGCTGGACTGTTCCCGTTGAGGAGCAGGGTCAAGACTGATTTGCATGTGGCTGGGTCTAAACGCGAATGGCGTGGTGTGCAAAAAACCAATGGATTTAGGTCCAGATCTCTGTTCTGGGGGTGAATGTTTGACATTGGTTCAGCATTCCGTCCATCAATTGTTCTTTCTACAACTTTGACTTAGCAGAGTCATGAAAACAGGACTTTATGGTTTGAACACTGCCAGTGTGCAAATCAGCCCTCTCAGCCTCTCCTGGCTATTGATAACAGGAGGAGGGGGGTTGAGGAATGAGTCATCTATAAAAATCTGCTTAAAAACAGGGTTCACTGGGGGTAGTTGTCTGGATTGAGCTTGTCTGAGATCAGTAATTCAACTACAATCCACTCAAACGGGCAGCATCTATTTTATTTAGCAGACATATTGCACATGCCGCAGGCAACACAATATAGCTGTTAACATAGGGTTGTCATGGCGCATATAAGTGCACTCTTGAAGCCAATGAGCAGTCGCACAGAGCAGAAGGGGCAGCATCCCAAGTACTGTCCCAGCTTCTGTAAGGGCTGTGTTTCCAGTCCAATCAAGGAGCTGGAGAGGGGTTGAGGAGGTTCTTCCCCTTTTTAACCCTGCTGCTCTCAGTAGATCCTCGTTGGGCATCATGGCTTGGAGGCTCTGATGTCCAATTCTTGCTCTGCTGCTGTCATGGAGCCTCTGAGTTGCCAGCAAAGAAACTAAGTTGAGTTAAAAAAAACACAGTGCAGTTTCTCTGTGCATGTGCGAGTGTGTGTTTGTGAGTGTGTGAGTGCAAACGAGATTGAGTGAGTGTGTGTTATTGTGTTTGAGAGTGTCAATGACAATCCGGGAGACAGAGCGTGATTATAAATAATGAAAGTGCGTGTGAAGGAGTGAGTAAAGGATTGTGAGTGAGTTACAACTGAGAGAGGGGAGATTTTCAGAGGGAGTGGGAGTAGGTCAAGGACGTAGCAATCAGTGGAGCAGCAGATGCAGTTGCACCAGGACGGAGGGGCTTACTGAATTAAACAGAGCACCTGTACTTAAGGGGACCTATTCGTAAACTGCATTTTGTACAGTTATGTTAATATATTTATTAAGCACACGAATATCCAAAGGTGTCTTGGAGCTGAGGACTGAAGTGGCAAGTTCATATGAGGCACAGGTCACTATTTACTGAACAACCAAGTATTCAAGGCCTTCCGGAAAGCAAACAGAGTTGGAAGTGTTCTAATGGAAAAAGGAAGTTCCTTCCAAAGTTTAGGGGCTGCCACCCTAAAACTTCTGACACCCCAATTAGCTTTAGAAAATCTCGGAGTTGCTAGCAATCTAGCTCCTTCTGGACGCAGGAGCCTTTTAGGGACATACCAACATAATAGGCGTCTCAGAGACTTAGGACCAGAGTTGTGCAATGCTTTGTAGGTAGTGCACATGACCTTAAATATAATGCGGCTCATAACAGGAAGCCGGTGAAGCTTTTGCAAGTGTTTCCTAACTGAATGATGCTTAGGAATACCTAGCAGAAGTCTGGCAGCCGCATTCTGGATCATTTGCAACGTATTGAGTTGTTTCTCGGTCACTCCAAGATAGAGACCATTTCAATAGTCTAATTTAGCAAGAATCTATAAGGTGATCACCGTTTTCCTGCTGTCTATGGGAATAAAAAGTTGTATTTTCTTGACTATATTAAGCAAGAAGAAACTCGAAGAGGAAATGGCATTAACTTGTGCTTCAAAGTTCAATTTATTATCAATCATCACGCCAAGGTTCTTTGCTTTGGCAGCTGGAACTGGTGCCGTCCCTAATTCAGCGGGCCACCAGCTCTGTGACCAATTTGGCAAAAAATTGCCAAAGCTGACTACTTCAATTTTATCTGAGTTCAATCTAAGGCAGTGAGAGCTCATCCAAGAGCTGACAGCTCACATGCAGTCCTTAAAGTTTTGCATCGGTGGTAAAGAGTTTTTTGACACAGACAAGACAATTTGTGTATTGTCTGCATAAGACGTCAAAGACAGTCTTAAGGCTCTTATCAGAGTTGCCAACTCGGAAACATAAAAATTTAATTAAAGTAGGGCTCAAGGATGAGCCCTGTGGGGCTGCACATGGGAGAACAAAGGGGGGACTTGTAACTTCCCAGGGCTACTGACTGTATTCTGCTGGACAGAAAGGAAGAAACCAGTGTAAATGGTTTATCGGAGATACCACTGGAATCCAGATGCTTTAGTTAGAGATTATGATCAATCGTGTCGAAAGCTGCCGACAGGTTGAGAGAAATCAGAGCGGTTGCTCATCCTGCTTCTAGGATTGTTCAGATTTCATCTGTGGCTTTAACCAGGGCTGATTCTGTACTATGTTCAGTCTGTAGTTATTAGGGGCCAGATGTAGGTGAGGGACATTTACCGACTCATAAATACCGAATTTTACCGATTCTGTATTTATGAATCGGGAAATATGAAGCTGGGAGATGTAGGTATTTTTTAAAATAGAAATACCGAATCGGTAACATTCGGTATTTACCGATTCGGTAAATACCGAATCGGTATTTCCTATTGATTCCTATGGGCTGTGAAGCCCATAGGAATCAATGGGAAATACCGATTCGGTATTTACCGAATCGGTAAATACCAAATGTTGCAAGGGTGCAGGGGGTGTCACTTTGACACCCTCTAGCACCCGAAGTAAAGGCATGTGTGACATGTGGCACACATACATGCCCTTAGGGCATGTCTGTGTGTCACATTGCACAGTGTGCATGCACAGATGTGCATGCACACCTGGATTCAGTATTTTACCACACAATAGGATTGTGTGGTAAAATACAGACTCTTAGGGGCCTGTGACACTCTCAGAAGTGTCACCTACATTTGGATTTACCGAATCGGTAAAATTACTGATTCGGTATTTTACAGAATCGGTAAATTTACCGAATCGGTAAATTTACCGATTCTGTAAAATAATGGCCCCTACATGCCAATTCCTAAATACCGGTCGGTAACGGCCGAAATCGGCTGTTACCGACCGGTATTTGGGCTCCTACATCTAGTCCTAGGTTCCATAGGATGAAGATTAGTTTTTTTTTTAGTAGTGGCAAAATAGAAGCCCTTTTCCAGATAGTGGGAAATACACCCTGATCTAACAAGGCGTTAAAAATAGTAGTGAGACAAGGACCCAGCGTCTCAGGGGCTAGCTTAAACCCAGTGTGGGGAAAAGGATCATGGGGAGAGCCTGATTTAGCCTGCTGAATAAGAATGGTAATCTTCTCATTGGTTATAGGTTTAAATTCAGAAAAAGATATATCAGCAGAAGTGCCTTCCTTGGCTTTAATGTCTTTATCTGTGTGAGTATTGGTATCAAATATAGTATATATTTGCTCCACTTTCTTAAGAAAGTGTTGAGCTAAAGAGTTACAAAACTCTTGCAATGACTCTATAATACCTGTTACCAATGGTCCAGATAATTTAGAGACCACTTGAAAGAGTTCCCTAGTGGAATTTTTTGCCTCCTCAATTTGTTTAGAGAATTAAGAGCGCTTCTCTGTCAGAGCTTATAAATGGCGAGTTCATGAACATTATACTTGCTTCACCAGCGTCTTTCCTGACGCCTACACTCCTGTTTCTTGGCTCTGAGTGTATCCGAAAACCAAGGGGCCGTGAGTGAGTGTCTTTTTATTACTGCTGTTTCAACAGGGGCTATCTTTTCAGCCGTGTGTAGTTAGTAGCAGTAGTACTATAAAACACTATTTATAAAGATACAAGCGTAAATCTCCACCTCCACCTCTCTTATCTTTCTATGGAGAGATCCTCATGCATAAACGTTTACTACTTAGAAGGAAATTAGGGAGGGACCAGGGTGAATTGTTAGAAAAAGCAGCATACTTACTACTAAATGGGAGAGGTTATGGGACAATTAAGGAGGGGTTTTGGTGGAAGATTAGGGAAGGGTTTAGGGAGGGACATGTACCTGCCCAAAAAACAGTAAGCCCTTTGCTATTCACAAGCTGTACATCTAAAGTTACTAAATGACCCAAAACAGTTGTAAAATACTTCAGCTCAGAGCTGGAGTAAATCCAGCCCACATATGACCAACAAGTGAACTGCAACACCCCCTATGAAAAATATTGGAGGTAGGGACTTAAAATAAAATACCTATATTAGATTAAAATAAATTATTTAAAATAGTTACAAATATAAAAAATAGTCACTTTAATAAAGACTTAGGGGGTCATTAGGATGGCGGGCGGACTTTGCCCGCCCGCCATCCTCCCGGGGATTGGGACCGCCCGCCATAAGGGCGGGGGTCCCGTGGGGGGAATTAGGATTCGCCCGCCACAGTGGCGGGCGCATCCCGCATTTTTAACATTGCGGCGGGTGTTGCTGAAAATGTTACACAATGTTACACAAAGCGGCAGGCATCGTGCGGTGCCTGCCGCATTGTGTATGCAAATGCAGGGGGGTACCACAGGTACCCCCCATGTGCACCCCCCACCTCGCCCTCACCATGGTGGCCCCCAAAGTAAAGACCGCCTGCCTTCCGTGGCGGCATTGCCTAATGGGCCCCGAAATGTTTGTTTCTTCTTTTTAATATTTTTTAATTCCATCCACCCACATATCTGCCTAGCTGTTAAGAAACAAGTCTCATGTTTGACACCGTCAGCCAGGTCTAATCTTTTACCCATCGAATAATGCATTCTGAAACTTCTTGTTCTGCTTCTAACATTATGTGCTTAGCTGTAGAAACCCCTCTGCATGCCACATTCTGCAGGCCCAAAAAAAAACGAGTGTCTGAAGTATCAGACATGATATAGGGTCTCCTGGTGGTGTGCAGGTGCACATAATCATCTGTTATTGAGCTCTACACATATGTGCATGTGCTCCTTTGTTTTATTTGTGCACCCGTGTACCTACAAAAACCCTGTAGGTAGGCACACAGGTCCCTGTGTACCTACAGAGAAGCAGTGGTTTTAAACATGGTAACTATTGATATGAGGATCACCTTCTTCTTCCAAAATTATGGGAATGCATAGTTTATATCCCTATCATCATTTTTGTTGTTGCATACCGGGACTTTTAGTGGTACATTAATAATAGGAAATGTGCCATTTATCCCACGCCTAACATGGAATAACTTGAGATTACATTGATATCATAACGATCGAGTACACAGTAAGATTGCTTCATATTATACATCACCATGTGACACAATTGTGCATCACTCTCTGCCCCATATCGTACACAGCCATGTCTGTGAAATTTACATCATCCTTCTCTGATTACCCAATGCTCAGCTAATGCACAATACCCAGGGCTCCCTGATGCAAAGCATCTAATACTCACAATAGGTAAACCCACCAGCACTCTCATGAAGCACATCACCCATGCTTCTTCAAAGAGCAGCATCCAGTGATACATGAGGCACACCATCCAGTGCTACCCTCGGGTGCTTCATTCAGACTCCCAGGGTTTCATGATCATCAGTATTTTGTTTTTCAAACATGGTGGTTGCTCAACGAAACGTTTAGTGCCTTCAGAGGAGCTGCCATTGCTCCTTTAAGGCATAGAAATCTCCACAAGGTCAGTGGGCATGTCTAAAGATGGCAGATGGTAATACCGCCAAGGTGGCGTAGGTAATCAACTCTGCCGCCTTGACTAATGGCGGGCCCCTCGTAAAACTCGTAATCAGGCCCTTAGCATCCCCTCAGCTCGGCTTGCAGGTATCTTTAACCATCCACTAATGTTTCAATGTTCCCAAAGAGAATGGACTACCAACTACAGCACTTGTGCACCAGCTTGGTGTCAACCTTTGAGTATGTTTATTCAAAGCAAAATCTGAATACTGAGGGGGTGGCAGCTGCTCTACTGAGCTGCCTTTACCACAATGGGAACTAGTCTATCCTTGCATCAGACAAAAACTAAGAGGAGGAAGTATGAGTGCATGAAGGATGCACTAGTCAGGCGGTGTGGGTTAACTCAATCTGCATACCACAAAACACTTTGAAAACTTCAGCACAAAGGAAATGTTCTCTTTTGAGACCTGGATCCACAGTGTGAAACATAACATACCCTGATCTCAAAATGGGGAGTTAAGGCGATTTCGTATGCAGACGATACGCAATTAGTCTTCCCCTTCTCTGACGTATCTGAGGCAGCCTTCAGCAATTTTAGGGTCTGTCTTCGGGACATTGCTAGCTGGATGAATACCAACAAATTAAAATTGAACTCTGGCAAAACGGAGGTTGTCTTTTTTGGCAAACACAATTGCCCCCCCTCGGACCTGTGGTGGCCTCCTGAAATGGGTCCAGCCCCTCTACCTAGCACCAATGCGAAGAACTTAGGCGTAAGATGGGACGAGGGTCTCTCTTTTTCGTCACACATACAACAAGTCACAACTGGCTGTCTTTTCAAACTTAGGAACCTTCGAAAGTTCCTTGCTCTTTTGCCTGCAGACTTCCGAAAAATGGTGGTCCATGCAACACTTACATCCAGATTGGACTATGCGAATGGCCTATATCTTGGCCTACCCAAATACTTGGTACATCGCCTGCAGATCATGCAGAATGCGGCTGCGAGACTGCTAAAACACATCCCTTTCAGACAGCATGTCTCTCCGCATCTGCACGATCTGCACTGGCTCCCTGTGGCTAGTGGAATAAAGTTTAAAGCTCTAACCTTGGCGTTTAGAGCACTCAAGGGTTCCTGTCCCAACTACTTAAAACTTAGACTCCCCAGGTACCACCAGGTGAGGTTCCTGCGCTCCAATTCTCGACTTCAGCTCCTTGTCCCACGCGCCAAAAAAGCTAGACTTGGAGGCAGGTCCTTTTCTGTTGGCACGGCTGTACTTTGGAATGCCCTGCCTGCCAACATCCAAGCTGCCACCACAGAATCCAGTTTCAAGAAGCTACTAAAGACCTGGCTCTTTGCCCAGAAAAGATAAGCACTCTCCCTTCCTTTCTTTTGCTTTTCCCTCTAAACAAGTTCTGCATTCTCAGCGCCGGGACACCTCCTTGTGAGGTAGCTGTTCGCGCTTTATAAATATCAGTATTATTATTATTATTATTAACATAGATGGCTGGTTGATAGGGAGCAAATCAACAGGCTCTAGTTCCGTGTCCCCCTTCTTTAGCGCTATTTTCAACTCTCCCTGTCCCTCCTCTATTCTGCTCTCCTGACCCCTATCACTTACTTAACGCATTGTTCATTTTATTTTATTTTAATTTTCCTGTGCACTTCCAACTGTACATTATACTTAATATGTACTTGATATGATATGATAGCCCATTTATACCGCGCAACAATCGCTCCAGGGAGCATCTGGGCGCCAATTCTTGTTCTATGTTCTTGTGTTATCACTATGTAAAGCGTTCTGATACTGTCGGGTCCAGCAGCGCTATATAAAACCGTTTAAATAAATAAATAAATAAAAGGATGGAAGAGGATTCAATGGAACTGAGGTAGCAATTTTGATTATAGACAGTTGAGTGATCTAAAACAGAGTCAAAAGGGGCAAGGCTAGAAGTCGAAAAATCCAGATGGGGACAACAAGCTTCAAAACCATTTCTATTGTGGGTTCCAATTCTCACAAAAACAGCAGCCCAGCTAAGTGCATTAGAGTGTTGCACGTGACAACCAAATTCATTACACATTTTTAGGCACAGGAATATTTTCCCATAATCACAAGCTGTTGAGCTGAGGCTGGGGCTCGAACCTGGCTCCTTAGTTTCAAAGTCAGCCGCTCTGACTGCTAGTCCACATGTCCTGCCACAAGGTCAACAAGAGGAGTGGTTGTAATAATACTATCTTCCCTGCTAGGGACAGTAGATTCTCTAAGTGTGTCAAGAGGGCCAGATCAAGAGGGACTGGCCTGACAATGTTCAGGACTCAACTTTAATTTGCCAGGTCACCAACCTCATCTTTCGTGTAGAGGAGCAGCGCACCAGCAGAAGTGACATGTTATCACTTGATATACGGAAATCAAACAATGGAATTCTTTCCAAGGTTCTGTCGTAAACCCACTAGTACCGGTTTGGGGAGGAGAAAGTCATCACTACTCTCAGGGAATCAGTAGCAAGTATGACCACCGTCATCCATAACTTTGTGAGTGACCAAGCACCAAATAAAGTGGATAAGCCATTCTTTGCTTATCTTTCTTTAAATTAATCACTAACATCGGTCAATCCAGGCTTGTAGAAAACATCAACTAATATCCTGCTAACATTTGTAACCCTCTCAAGAAACACAGTTTAAGGTTTTGCTTTTTTCATATTTATTTACGATTGTTGCAGAGCATGGAATTACTTGTTAGTGGATGCTGATGCTAAAAGGAGACTGGGAGCCTGATTCACAATGGTAAACTTACATTTTCGTGTACATTTACGATTACTTGGGGGAGTGGTCAGCAAGATGGCAGACTAGCAGTGTTCTTTGTCGGTTCAACTGGCCCAAACATAATCCTCCATTTATCCTGATATCAGCAAGCATGCCATCTGACCCCATAAAAGTGTAGTGGGGAAACAGAGAGAGCTGGCGACCAGATGAACTGAAAACACCAGAGACGCCACAATCATAACTTCCCACCAGTCTCACATGGAGGGGCCACCCTCAAAATGGCAGTGGTGGGCAGAGGAACAGAAACCCCAAGCTGCGACTGAACCATGCGAGGTGGAAGACGCTGGCGACAATGAGAATCAGGGATCCCCTGCATGGGCCAAGTAACACTGCTAATCGACCCTGGGGCAGAGGCTGAGCGGAACAAGAACATGAAGATCCATCCTGCACAGGGGTCGGCACCCACCACATTAACTCAAGCAGGTGCGGCTGAGACCGCCCAGAGAGAGAGGGTGAGCGAGGGAAACTCGTCGCTCCAGCACCTCTCAGGTGAGGGACCCATACCCAGATACGCAGGGGGCTCCGGAGAGACTTTAGACCCAGAGGCTGTGCCAGAAGCCCCTGCTCCAGGGACAGAAAGAATGGGGAGCCCCGACTCAAGAGTACCTCAGGCCGCAATGGTGAGGCGTGGCTGAGGCTGGGCTGTGACAGAGAGTGCACACAGCCGAGACACAAGTGAAGAACGACAGGTTGGTCAGACGACTGTGAGTGCCTTGGCTGCCTCAGCACAGTGTGCCCAACATACCCCAGAAGTACTGACGGCTCGTGAGGCTATACCTAATGGTCACAGAGCCATAACAAGGGAGCCTGCCTTCCCCACACAGGGGTGTCAATACAAAGTGGTGGCAATCCTAGAAAACCATATGAATGCAAGAAGAGGCTGACTGGGGCTGTTTGGGGGGGGGGGGGCACACAGTGGAGCAACACACAAAACATTCTCCTAGAAACAGAGTCCCAAGCAGTCACCCCATAGCCAGAAATGACAGAGTACTACACAAATCATTAAACAGCAAAATAGCTATACAGGGCTCTCCCAGACTGGTCTGCCTGTCATACTAGGCAGGTTAGCTCCGAGGGGAGGGAGATACAGCAGTTCTATACAAAAGAGGCATTGGGAGTATCGCTGGCAACAAACTGGCAAAAACAGGCTATAGTGGCCCAGCAGAAAACCACCAAGAATTCCTTGGGCGGGCCGGGTCTTGCTACTTATGCATCAAAACTGATGAAAATGGAGTGGGGAGTAATGGTAGGTGGATACAAAGGGATAGTCTTAAACCCAAAGCCAGTACCGACCCCGGTGATTGGTTGTCCTCCCTGCCCCACCTGGCGATACCCACAATATGAAAAGAGACCCCAACAAGTGACCTGCTTGAGAGGCCGGCACAGAGGGGAGATACTATAAACACACTCCGGAGGAGTGTAGAGGGCAGCTGTAATTGAGGCAGGTCGAGCAAGAGATAGGATATGGAAGACTCCTCACTGCAACACCTGTACTGAGTCACAACCTTTGAACCTCTGTGCACCCCTCGCAGGGGGGAAATACTTGGACTGGGCCCAACTGTAGAACACCCTGCCTAGAGACAAGTGAGGAAAACGGCATGAATCCCAGATTGCACTAACATTGAACATGCACTGTGCCACATGCCCCAGTGTAGAGAAGAGAAGGAATTCGCTTGGCACAGATCCAAAGGAGAGAAAGCACGGACACCAACCCTCACCTGGGTGTCTTCAGCGCTGCCTCTTTCATACTGTTGTCCACTGCCATGAGGGACCTCGCTAAACCAACATGGCTAAGGACAAGGACTCCAGGCTTCCCAAACAAGGGAGAACTATCACATATGCAAAAGTTGCAGCTCCTCAAACAGAGCCAAGAGAAGGGGCATCCAATATGACTGACAATGCGGAACTACTTCAAGTCCTTTGTGCCTCAAGAGAAGCCCTTGAAGGAGGAATAGGGAAAGGTGTGTTCAGAAGTCATTCAGCTTCGTCAAGACTTACGTAAAATTTCAGGAGGGTCACTAACGCAGAAACATGAATATCAGAAGTAGAAGACATGCCACACAGCCTTCGTAAGGAAGGTACAGAATTAGGAGAGACTGTGAAAGACGTGGCCTGGAGAGTAGATGACGACAAAAACTGGGCAAGGAGAACCATTCCATGCCGCATTGGCTACCCAGAGGGAGCCGACGGTGCATATATTGTTCCCGTCCTAGAAAAGTAGCTGAAGGACTCCCTCCCTGAGGCGCATTTCTCCTCATGCTTTGTCATGGAGATTGCCCATTGGGCTCTAACTAACACTGGGCATAGGACTACACTATGCTCGTGTAGTTTGCACAACTACGCGCTACGAGAATTGCATGTAGCACAGTGCAAATACACGTAGCGTAGCGGGCATTTTTTGCTTGATCGCGGACCTCAACGTCAAGTTGGCGGCCGCGAGCGAGCAAAATAACTAACCTTGGGCAGGCAACTTAGCTACGTCCACGAAGTGGGTGTAGTGTTGCCTACTTCGCCCTTCGCAAAGTAGGCGAAGCAGGCAACACTACATCCACTCCTTGGGCGTAGCGAAGTTGCCCGCCACCCGCCTCCCTCCCGCCCTCCCGAACATACCTAAGTTTAGTAAATGGACAATTAAAAAGAAATAAAAGGCACTTACCTTGTCCGCGCGTCCCGGGGCTCCCTCTGCTCGTTCACGCCGCAGTTTTGATAACCAATGCGCATGCGCGGCCGTCCGCGCATTGGTTATCAAAACTGCGGCGTGAACGAGCAGAGGGAGCCCCGGGACGCCGCGGACAAGGTAAGTGCCTTTTATTTCTTTTTAATTGTCAATTTACTAAATTTAGGTATGTAGGGGAGGGGGGCATGCGGCGCGTAGTGGGGCTACGCGAAGTGCACGGGTGGGCGTAGTTTCTCGCCCACTCTGCATAGCTTCGCGTAGCCCCACTACGCACATTACGCCCAGGGTTAAAAATAACATCACAGCAAGACTTTTCCCTCGTTCGCGATCAGCAACATCAAGTTGCTAATCGCGAGCGTGGAAAATAAATCTCCCGGCGAGATTCTCAACGCGGGGAGGTCAGGTTTCTCTTTGCGGGCCGTCGCGTATGATCAATCAGTCCGCGTTGAGAAAGCTGCCGCTTGAGTACAAATCTACTCGAGCGGCAGAAAAAGACCGCTTGCACTGTGCAAGATGTGGTTTGCAATGATTGCACAGTGCGAACAAGCATCTGGCACTGTGCAATCAGTGCGAACAGCATTTTGCACAGTGCACTACGCAGTTCGCGTAGCTTGCGTAGTACGAAGTGCACTTCGCATAGCTACGCGTAGCACTACTACGCAAACTAAGCCCAGGGTTAGCCCTAACAGCTAAACCTCCGGCAGGCGCATCACCATGGATGGTAATCACTCACTTCTTGAATTATCAAGCTAGACACATGAAACTGCAAGAGGCACGGAAACAGGAAGATATTCAATACCACCACCGCAAAATCATGCTATTACCTGACTATTCTAGGGAGATACAGAAGTGGGAACAGACCTTCAACACAGTAAAAAAAACAAATAAGGGCCCTGCGTCTGCAATACATGTTACTTTTTCTAGAAAAACTTAAAGTCCTCTATGAAGACAAAGCGCTCTTCTTCCAGTCCCTGGAGGAGGCATGGACGTCGCTAGAAGAAAGACCTCCCCCCCAGGGCGCTGAGAGGAGAAGGGGGAATCAGCCACTTAGCTTGAACAGGAAGGCCAGGCCCCATGACTCCAAGACAGGAAAAGAGACCCAGAACTGCTACGGCAAAAAGGAAATTTCCGAGGACATCCCTTCCTGCTAGGTGACGAGACCTACGCTCCGGTCGCTTTACGGACACCGAAGTAGAACTGTCCCACATGGCAACTAGAAAATAGACCAAGCAAGGGCAAACCCAGTGAATGACTATGCCAGACTTATCGGAACGAGAGAACTTATTGGACTCTGAGGACAATCATCCTCTGATGGCTGCAATTAAAGACATAGAGAGAGAGACTCATTTGCCCGGAATTCCCCAACTCGGGAAAAACGACACAGCACACGATGGACGTCATAGCTGACCTTCAAGATGGGCCATGGCAGAGCTACAGAGGCCGAGTGGCCTTCACACAACACGGCCCTCCCGAGAGACTTTCAACAACCATTGGAAGTGTGTTCTCACCTAACCTTTTTCATTTTGTTTTTCATAACCCTTATTCCCTTCTGTTGTTTAAGGGATAGGTTTTATTGACATTTTTATGTTACGGATCAGTGCGGTGGGTGTTTAAGACATGTATGGGTGTGCCACAGGCGTCTCAGGCCTGACTCACTACATAGTTGTCACGTTGACACACAGGGAGCCCAGTGAGGCAGCGGAAAGGGGTGGGGAGGGGAAGGGGATGTAAGTTAAAGGGGTTTTTGAGCTCGGGTGGAGATACACAGAGACACAGAGATGGTGATGGTAGGAACGGCGATCAGACAGCGATAACACTAGAAGATTGGTGTGGCAGAAGTTAAAGAAGTTAAAACATATTCCATAGTGATCTGGAACGTAAACAGGCTAGGTAATAGAATAAAACATGGGCTAACGGCTGCTTACATTAGGAGAATGAAACCAGATGTAGTATTACTACAGGTAACCCACTTACGGAGCACCCACTGTAAATTTCTGGGTCGAGGGGCTTATGTAACACCAGCAGATGCAGGATTCACCACAGGTGAATGGGGGGCTGCCTTCCTGATTAGGAGGACATTCTCTTTCCAAATAGAATAATTCTGGCTAGACCCGAATGAGACATACGCAGTAGTCAAAGGGATGTGGGGATAAAGAAGTGTAACCCTCATTAGCGTGTATGCCTCTCTGAGACTACAAAAACTCACTGTGGGCAAAGTAGCAGGGAAATTACTGGGAGATGGTTCCACTATGCACATAATGGGGGTGAATTTAATGACGTACTCAGCCTAGAATTAGATCACTAAGGCCCAGCCTCAGCAAACACAAGAGAGACACCACCAGCCGGGTTTGTGACATCCATGGGACTCTCTGAGTTCTGGCGCCGGACTCACCCTGAGCAAAGAAAATTCCCCTGCTTCTCGGGAGCACACATTTTCACCCTGGCGGGGGAGGTCGGGAGGGTAGAAAAAACAGAATGCCTAGCAAGAGGCCTACCTGACCACTCACCCCTCTGGATTACACTGGGCCCACTGTCATCATAGACAGGGTATGAGTTGGAGATTGAATGCATGCAAACTGAGAGAATAGACAGTCTCTAGTGAACTCAGAGTAGTCACAGATGTGTTCTTTAAAGAAAACAAAGACACAGTAGAGTCAGCCATCACCCTATGGGAGGCTTACAAAACAGTACTAAGGGACAGGGTGCAAAGCATCATAGCTCATAAAAGGAAGAGAGAAGCACGAGAGTTGGTATCACTAGGAAGACTCCTCTTAGAGTTAGAAAGTCAACCTGATCCAGCTACGCTATGCAAGGCAGCGGTACTCCACAAGGAGTACCAAGCACTTGCTCATAATGAAGCAAATGTACAGATTCTTGCCATACAACACCGTATATATGATGAGGGCACCAAAGCGGGACGATTACTGGCATGGCTGGGTTGAAAAGAGGCAGAGTCATGATGAGTCCATACAGTAACAGGGGACCAGGGAGAAACATGACATGGCTCAAGAGATAGCCCAAGAATTTGCAAGATACTCTATAGACTTCTATAAGGCCCAACCTCTAGCAGTTTTAACCCAAATACGGGATTTTCTACATGAGGTACCCATCCCAACCTTAACACTAAAAGACAGGGCAACATTGCAGGAAGACAACACTTCCGAGGGTTCTGGCGCCATTGATAGACTCAAGACAGGAAAAACCATAGGCCCAAATGGGATACTGGGTGAATTCTTCAAGAAAAATGTTGGGCTCTTAGGTCCAGACTTGTTTAAAATGTATACAACAGCGAAGAAAGAAGGAACCCTCCTGCCAGACCTGAACCATGCCACAATAGTGTTGATCCATAAAACAGCGAAACGTGCCACCAAATATAGTTCCTATAATCCAATCTCGCTGTTGAGCATTGAAACAAAGATGTTGGCAACAATATTAGCCACGCGCTTGATAGCCTTTATCGCCCTTCTGATCCATAAAGACTAATCAGGGTTTATGCCCAAAAGGTTGACAATATTCAACCTCTGAAAGACTCTACAAATGGCTAGACACAGTCAGAACGAGGGAAGACCCACACATATTCCTGTCATTAGATGCTGAGAGAGAATTTGATGCTGTTCACTGGCCTTTTATGATGCTGGACCCAAAGAGTTTTGGGTTTAGACCCAAATTCTTAGCTTGGGTAAAGCCTCTATACCGGAATCCAGTGGCAAACGTTAGAGTTAACGGTGAAATTTCAACCGACTTTCCCATAGGGAGGGGAAGAAGACATGGCTGCCCCCTGTCCCCCCTACTGTTTGTCCTAGTGCTGGAGCCACCGGCTTGGATAATACGGGCACATCCAGGTATAGCAGGCTTCCAAGGTGGGGTGGAAGAGACGGAAGATGAGCAGATTTCACTCTACGCAAATGATACCCTTTTGTATGTCACATGCCAAACTGAAACACTACCAGAAGTGTTCAGGGTCTTCAAACAATATGGGGCGCTCACAGAGTACACGATAAACTGGTACAAATAGTGTCTATATCCGATGGGGAGAAATCTAGACAAACTCGTCCTCCCACAAAGCCTACATATAGACAGGAGAAGAATTTCAATACTTGGGCATATATACATGACGTCGTACAGGGAGAGCATTCTTGCAGAGTTCCACAGGGACATGGAAAGATGGAGAGTTCTGCCCCTCATGCTACTGGGAAAGGCTGCCATGTACAAAATGATAACTCTGTCCAAACTCCTTTACATACTCGAAAACACCTACCACAAACTGTCAGAAGAGATCTTAATTAAAATAGACGAGGAAGTTTGAATTCTGCTACGGAACGGGGAACCAGCAAGAGTGGCTCTGAAAACATGACAGAGGAACCATTACAATGGGGGGATAGCCCTTCAAGACATACAAGCATACTACTGGGCAGCACACTTAGTAGTGATCAGTGATTGGTGCCACGCACCCGGAGATCACCCCACTTACTGGCTGGAGATATTCCAATTCCAATCCAACTCCTATCTACACTACTTGAAAGGGGAGGTCGGAGCATGGAAATTACAACCCACGACACAGACAACAATAGAAGCCTGGACAAGAGCAGGGAAGTATATAGGATGGGACAGAAGGAAGGGTCACCCAGGGACACCCCTATGGGTAGGGACACTGCTGAATGAAATAGGGAAACTAAATGGATACACTGCCTTGGACACTACTAGGACATCCAAATTGGGTGACCTTTTGGAAGAAGAGACCCTGATCTTGTTTAACACATTACAAAAAGAATACCAACTGAGTGAAACACAATACTTTAAATACCTACAACTCAACCATGCATGGAGAGCAGAAAAATGAAACACTACAGACATCCCTGAATACGCCCCACTAGAGGGGAGACAGCTCCAGGGTGAACTAGAGGCCAAAGGAGTTTCTTGGACTTACAAAACAATTAATAATAATGTGCCCAACAAACTACTGACATTGAGAAACAGGTGGGAGAATGATGTAGGTGAGCTATATGACACAGACTGGGGTGCTGCCCTTATGCAACCAAGAGAAACAGCAATCAAATCCAGGTTAAGATTGATTCAATTTAAGATCCTTTATCTGGTGTACTACGATAGGGCCTGCTTACATAGAATGTCCAGGGCTGAGTCACCCAATTGTCTCTGATGTGGCACAGTGCGAGGATCTTTCCTACACACATTATCGGAATGTATCAAGATACAAGGGTATTGGACTGACATATCAGGGGATTTGAATAAGATACTGGGTGAAACTATCCTCGTAGACCCCAAATATATCCTATTAGGAATAACGACAGAAGTCGATATTCCCCAAGCCAAGCTACTTTTCATTAATCTGGGTCTGATAGTGGCCAGAAGGGATGTGGCTAAACACTGGGGGGCACCAGAGCAGACGACCCTCAGAGAATGGAAAGCAGGGTTGGTTTTCTACTTGGTGGGGACAAAGGTCACATAAACAGGTCAGTGGTTGCCCAAGGAAGTTCCATAAAATATAGGACCAGTGTATGAAACACTTTTGGACCTGGTCCTTTTTGCAGGGCTATACTCAAACCTTTTGCCTCCCTCATGTATTTTCTGTCTTAGTGTTTGCTGGTTTAAGGACTCTGGGCACTTTACCACTACTGAACAGTGCTAAAGTGCAAGTGCTCCCTGTGTACAATGAATTGGTGACTAGTTTATCCATGACTGGCATATTATATTTAATAAGAAGTCCCTAGTAAAGTGCACCCGATGTGTCCAGGGTCTGTAAATCAAATACTACTAGTGAGCCTACTGCACTGATTGTGCCACCTACCTGAGTAGCTCTGCAAACATATCTCAGACCTGCCACTGCAGTGTCTGTGCGTGCAGTTATACACTGGAATTTTGACCTGGCAAGCGCTGGCGTCTTTTACATGTCCTAATAGTGAAACACTACTAATTTCATTTTTCACTATTGCAAGGACTATTTCTCCCATAGGGTCACCAAGAGATTGCCTTGCAATATCTTTTAAGTGCAATTTCCCATTGGAAGCAGATAGAGATTTGGAGTTTGGAGTCCCTGAATTCGCAATTTAAAAACACATCTTTTGGTGTAGTTGGTTTTTAAATAGCGTGTTTCAAAATGCCACTTTTAGAAAGTATCAAAGACGTGGGGAAACCCAATCAACCCTTGTAGGCTCGGGCAGTCAATTGTCAAGGTAAACGGTGGCTACAAGGGAATTCATTCAATACTGTTCAAATATATGACATTTTTTGGTTCATTAAAGAATTGAGACCTGTGTATCCATAGGATTACTTAGATTATTAATCAGAAATATTTCTTTAAGGAGCAAACAACATTTAAATGAAAAAGAAAAAAAGAGACACACAGCAGTAGAGGTTATATTGAAAATCAATTATATTGGTATAAATCACAAAATAAATTGATGGGGACAAGTGGAACAAAACTTAATAAAAGGTCATGGAAAGCGATGTGTTAACATCCTATCGACAGTCCATCACATTAACATCAGCTCCATAAAATGATAAGGAAAACAGAATCATAAATGAAACTTGATATCCTTCTTTGTACAAAATGGCTGTGGAGTTGATGCTTTATGTCGACGTTTTAGAAAGTGGGCATTTTCTTGCTTAACCATGCTGTGCCTCTGCCTGTCTGTAGAATACACGCCTGGGTTAGATGACATTTGGGCTCTTGTGCATTCACTCTAGACAGTCACACAAAGGGAGATGATGTGTGCCTTGCATATCCTGATGCAGGGCCGGACTGGTCGTAGAAGGAATCTGGCGTTTTCCTAGTGGCCTGGAAGGGTGGGACCGGTTTTGTAGCGGCGGGGGCCCGTTTTGCAGCAGAGCTGCAATATCATCCCCCTGTAACAAAAGTAGCAGCAGTGCTTCAAACTAGCACCCCCCCCCCCTGCGTAGGAGGCATTGGGTGATTTTGCGGTGGGTTGGAAGGGTATGGACCGGTTATGGAGCAGTGGGGTCCACTTTTGTTACCGGGGAGGCCGGTTGTGCATCCACCCCTCCCTCCCCCACCAGGTTCCAATCCAATAGAATTGCCAAGGCTGCTTTGTGTTCTCAGTCCGGCCCTGTCTAAATGGGCCATCACTAGGCTGATGGGCCTTCCTGAGCTACATTGGTGGGAGTAGTTTTCACTGACACATTAATAGGGCTGTGCCTATCCTCACAGCTGTCACCACCCCCCTGTAGTGTGTCTGGAGCCAGGTCAGGGATAGGCCGGGTCTAGTGCACTACCCATACTTTCCTTTGAAGTTTGCCTACTTCAAAGACAGAAAGGGGTATAAGTATTGGAACCCTTCTGGACTGAGGACATTCTGCCAGGAAGAAGAGGTGGCTGCTGTAGGGTGACCTGACACTCTGCCTGTTGCTTTGTTGTGCTGGCCTGTTTGCTTGCTGTTTCTGTCCTGCGAGTGAAAGGACTGGACTTAGCTCTCTACATCCTGCTTCCAAGGTTCTCCAAGGGCTTTTGCATGCTTGCCTCCTGTTAAGAAGGCTCAGGGCCATCAAAGACTTCATCTGCCAGTGCCTGGGATCTTCTGCTGAGAGTCCTGACTTGCCAAGTGGTGCCAAATCCAGTTCCTGTGCCCTTGGAAGTGTAACCTGGTGATCTTAAGGAGAAAATCCACTCATTGACTCCCAGCACCTGTTTTATTGATGCATCGCTGCAAAAGATCGGTGCAGCACCTGCTTCGCCACTGTCACATCAAAGCAGCGCATCTGGATTTTCAACGCATCGTCCCTGGACGGCAATTCTTCATCGACACCGTACAGCAGTAAGGAACCGAGGGCGCGTGTCCAGAACCCGACACATCACCTCGCCTTCCCATAAGGAACTACCACATCACCTCCCCTGCTAGTAAGGAACCGACGCATCACCTCCCTAGTCTAACAGTAAGGAACCCACGCATCACCTCCCCTGGCAGTAAAGAACCAAAGCATACCTCCCCTGTGTAGTAAGGAACTGACGTATCGATTAACTTTTACTGCACCTCACCACCCCTGCGCCAGGCACTGTCTTTTATTTTTTACGCATCTAAGGGACTTTGTGCTAAAACTAACGCATCTATTCATTTCTATGGACTTATATTGCTTATTCTTTTTATAAGAGATCTCTTTACTAGTGTATGTTGGATTTTGCAGTCTTGGTCTTGTTTTACTCAGAGAAATATTGGCTATTCTTCTAAAATGGTGCAGACTTCTTTTTTAGTGTTTTCATTGTGTTACTGTGTGTGTGTGTGTGTGTGTGTGTGTGTGTGTGTGTGTATGTACAAATGTGTGTCAAAGATTTAGTTCCTCTTTTATTTCACGTTTTACTTAATGTTAAATTCCTCAAGAGTGTTAGCTATTTCATCATGCTGTGTTTCTGTATTTTTTTCATACATCTTCTTACGCTTGTATAGTGCATACTTTGAGTTGTGCCAGGTGCTTATAAGGGGCTTTGATTGAGAACTCTGGCATTGAGGCTGAATGCAAAGCAAAGTGCATGTCAGTGGGTTGGCCTCTCTGCAGAGCACACAGAAAAATAGTTATGTATACCAGCTGCAATTGAAATTCTGTGCAAATGTGTGTGAAAAGGGAACACAGATGTCAAAATATTTACAAGGCAAAATTAAAAGAAAATAGAGTGCTTAATTGTGAGTGAGTGCAGTGTATGTTTGGCGGTGGTGAAGTGAGGACATTCGAGGAAGCGCATTTGGGGAAGAGGAGAAAGAAGGTGCTGAAGAGGAAAGAGATGAGGTTGAAGATGCGCAGATGGACGAGATGTGCAGAGAAAAAGCGCATACATATCTAAAATACAGCTAACATAACTGAAGGCCAATTATCCTTCCACAGGCCTCAATATTATGTAATTCACAGTCTCACAGTTTCAGAATTGAAACATTTGCAATGTTAGTTATTTATAACAAATCATTGTTTTCACTCACTTATCTTACTAGACAAAAGAGTGGAGCTCTGCAACCAAGGTGACAGAGAACTGTTTCTGTAATAAAATAATTCTCCCCGTGGGAAAATCAATCAGATATAAATCTGTCTTGCATATTAGCCCCCTGTTTTTTAAAGTGTACTTTTTTATATTATTGCGGAATGATTGTTTTATTACTAAGGTTTTTTATAATCTTTTTTTATTTGCGCCGTATTGAGGGATGGAAATCATTGGATGTACATTTGAATTTGGATGTCTCTATGCTGTATATCTGTAATGTGTAGAAGATGCACCTTATAACATTAAAACTGGGTATTCTATATCATTGGTGTAAGTTATCTTTGAATTTTGTTCAAATATAATATCTGTGTGGTCCAGTTTTAAAGAAAAAAAATTGAGAAATGTGAAGAGAGTGTTGTTGTCTGGTTGAAAGACTTATGTATGTCTGATTGATTTTCGAAGGAGAAATTTGTATTATTACTCATTTATCTTAAACAGCTGACGACTATTGACCAAGCCAATAGTACTGGCAGGTTTTAGGTGTATATCTGTTGTTATGCTATATTTCTGGATGCAACAACATCTGAGAGTAACGGAATACCTGTTGGTTGGCACACTATGGGAATCACACACATTTATTTTACATGTTCCCTTTTAGAGAGCCCCCACTTTTTACATCCCACTTAAAAACCTGTCTGCATATATTTCTATATGACTGCTTGCAGCCAGCAGCTGTGAGTGCAACCTGAAGTCTGGTTAGGGCATTTGTTTCCAAAGTCAATGCCTCATTCATTGCAAGACACTGGGCAAGCACACACTTTAAAGAGCTTGAAGTTGTTGGGCTGTACAATTTGCACATCACAATAACTGTTAAACATATTAATTCAGTAAGATATGTGACAGTTTTTAACGTGTCTGGAATATTTCAAGACTATACATTTCCACTGCTTTATAAACTAGGCTTTCACACTAATTTAATTTGCTTTAAAATTCAGCATTTGCTAATCTCTTTTCAATTTTTTCTCAGGAGGAGCCCCCCTTACCCCCCTTCACCCTCAGACCCCATATTTGTCCATTAAGCTTGCTTACTTCGCTCGTTACATAAAAGTTATGCCCAACTTTTATGCCTCACCACTTTCCAAATGTCACCCGCCACTGGTTCTATCTTTTTAAGTGCGGAGACTAACCAGTCAAAAAGATACTACGTAATATTACACAAAAGTGAAAGTTTACCTTTGTCAATCAGGCCCTAGGAGTGCAAATGCAAAGGCACGGATAAACTACCAAATGACACTAACCAAATTACATTACAGCAACTGGAGTTGCTTTGTTCACAGTAACATTAGTGAGGATTTTGCCGTAAACTTGATGTTAACAGTTTCTTTTTTTTGGATTTCTTTCTTTTTTTTATTAAACATATTCCATTATGATTGTTGCACAAAATCCCTGAGATCATGGCATTAAGCCACGTTGCATAATTGATACTTTGTAAATCCTATTGTGGCAGTACAGGAAGAACATGCTGACCCAAAAGCAAGAGGCTGTTGTTCACGTCATGTGCAATTTTGTGCTATATTTTAGAGCGAAATGCAACCTTGTGGCAACAATGAATGCACAGGGGCATTTCACACTAAAGAAAAATAAAAAATGTCAAAGCTGGCAATTTGCATAGTGACGTATAATTGTGTGAAATTTTGGGGAACTTTTGGGTAACTTCCTCAAAAGAAATTACACAAATTACACCCAGGCCTATTTTTATACTAAACACAGCATCTCAATAGTAGAGTACAATTATTGTAAGAAATTGAAGTACTAGTTGAGGGGGGTGATAACCCACCTCAAATACTGATCACAATCTTTGTCAACCTGAACCACTAAAGTACTTAACCATCTAGTAGCTTGGCACAAAATAATCAGGCTTAAGTTAGAGCCAATGTGTATTTAGGTAGCACTCTAACATTAATAACGTGAAAACACTACAAAAGAAAAATCCCAAACCAGTTTAGAAAAACAAAGAATATGTTAATTAATAAATAGACACTAAATTAACAATAATCCAAAAAGCAGAACTGGAGATATGAATTTTTAAAGATTGAATTAAAAATAGGGACAAAAAGCAAACAGCATCAACCTTGGTCATCGGTCGTGCTAGACAGGGTCAAAGTCAAATGTTACTGCCAACCATAATGAAATATGGGTCGGACAGAGGGGTCAGGTTCATCCTGGTGGAAAGTTTACCTTCTGACTCAGAAACGTTTATGAATAAAAAGTAGTGGTCAATGAGTTGTCAGTGGGGCAAGCTGGATATACAGCGGGGTTTAGTAACAGTGGGTTGCCGAAGAGCAGGGTCCTGGTGTAGTCGTCGCAAAGTGGACAAAGTTCTGAGTGGGTGAAGTCCATAGTCTGTTCCTGGAAAGGCGTCAGAGTCCATTAGATGCTGCTCTGCATTGGCCCCAATGAAGCCCCCTATATTCAGACTTAGAAACTTTTCTGAAAGTCATATTTTGTTCAGCTGAGCAAACTGGAAAGTTGAAACCGACCAGCAATTCGAAGTCAATGGCTTCTGCTTCAACTGCGATTCCGGTCTCCATCAGTTCTCCCGGCAGAAAGTTGGCAAAAAGTTTTTAAGTCCCACTTCTTGCAGGTTAGGGACAGGAGAAGTACACTATAGCACCAGTCAAGGGTCCAGGACCTGGGAGGTGGGTGCAACACTTGAGGGTTAGGACTCAGCCCAGCAGAGGGTCCAGGGAAGGCTCAGCTGGAACTGGTCAACTGGTCAGTTGCGGAGGAAGAGGCTTCTGGAAGCTTTGTGTGTCCCAGTACCACACACAGAAGGTCAGCCAGCTGACCCTTAGAGTCACTGTGTAGGCCTGGATGCAAGGCAAACAGGTCTAGTGTTCCTTAAGGTTCCCCAGAGAGAAGGGCCAGTCCTATTTCTGATTTTTCACAGGTTCAGGAGTGCTCTGAGGAGAGATATGTGGGGTCCAATTGTATGCCCAGTCCCAGCCTGTAGGGGAGGGTAAGCGTTTGTCCACCCCCTAAATCATTTCTGATCAGTTCCTCCCCTTCTTTTGGGTTTGGAGCCAGCCTGATGCCTCTGCCAGTGGCAAGGTAGGGATCATTTGAAGCTCAGGAAGGGGCTGGACACAGCCCCCAGGCCATTACGTCAAGGGAGGAGTCCCCCTACCCACACCCAGAGCAATATACATCATATGACTAGGAAGCCATCAGGGGTCAGGTGACAGTGGCACACTGGCAGGAAAACATTTCGGTTTTAGGAAGGACAATGCCAATTTTCTAAAAGTATAAATCCCAAAAAAGTATGCCTAGTCACAAAGAGCGTGTTTGTGAAGAAATGTATTTTTTAGGACAAGAACTCTCACCCACCCAAAGGTGGCATTCTTCATCATTGGGTCCCCTCCTCAAACCAGGACCAAAGGTACCTGGTGTGGACTACAACTCTCCAAAGGAGAGAAGCTGTGTTGTTTTTTTACTGGCTGACAGCCAGGTATGGGTGAGAGACAGAGGCAGTATACAAAATTGTGGCTAGTTACAACCTTGTAGCTAAGTGGACTAAATAACTGGTCCTGAAAAATGCCCCTGAACCCTTAGTGCATACACATTCGATTCACACATGATCAAAGTTATGCATCAATTTATGCCCTCTGTATCAATATTATGGTCCCACTTGAAAGGACATAGGATTTTACACAAACAGACAGTTATGTAGCAAAGTTGCCTTAGGCCCTAATGCAAGGAAAGAAAATGGCCTCTGCAGCAGATTTGTCATTAACCTTTGTGGGACTCCATCACAGACCTTCAGTGGAGACCCACTAAAGCTCTCTTCAAAACATAACAGCCGTTAAATTATCTGGAGCCTGCTCCTTTATGCTGGCGCTATCTAGTGGTCTCTACCACTAACTGCGTATCTGAAAATAAAAAGGCATGAAAAGCCTGCTTTTGCGACACAATACATTTTGCTGCGGCAGTACGAGGTTCTGAAAAGAGTGGTGACTGGGGCAAATAGTTCCGGGCGTTCTACCTTGCAATGGCCCTGTTCTAATGTAATTATTTTTAAAAAGCCCTAAACGTGGCAGTGGAACCTTCACGTGCTTGGGCCTGGTGCCACAGCACCTGCTGCACCATAGATATCTATTAAACCTGCTTGCATGCACAAAGGCCCACACCGAAATATTTGCTTAAGAGTATCATTCGTTAGCCACTAACTTATTGTTTTAAAGTTCGAGAGGCTGATTTTTCATTATCGGACTATGACTCAAACCAAGAGAGTAAAAGGCAGAACAGGGATAAAGGGGGGCAGAGAAAGTCAGGAAAACGATGAAAACGAGGAAAGTGGGGTTGAAAAGAATCTGCAAGATTGAGAGAGACAGGAATCGTAGGACTGTGGAAGAAAGAGTCAGCCCGGGATTCGGCAGCCCCAGCACTCGGCAGCACCAGGCTCCTAATAAAATAGGGGTCGCCAGCACTTAAAAAGATTAAGCACTACGGGGCACATGCACCAAGGCAAAAACTGGTCACAAACGGGTAGATTCTCAGAATCTGCCCCTTTGCGACCAGTATTTTTGCATTTGGGATGCATCATCAAAGTTCAAAGTTTCAAAGTTCCAGGTTACACACACACATGTCCTTGGGGCATATGTGTGTGTAACATGGGTGCACATATCAATTTCAGGGGTGCAACAAGGTGTCATTTTGGCTACCATTCGGTACTCGCAAATTGCGCATGCAATTTCCCATTCATTCCTATGGGCCTGTAGGCCTGTAGGCCCATAGGAATGAATGGGAAGCCATTCCCTAATTGCCACTCGCAACTTGCGACTCGCAATTAAGGAATGTTTTGTATTTTTCTAGTGTTTCCTACATGCATAGGCTTTTGGGATTCCTTAATTGCGATTCCTTAAAATTCGCAATTAAGGAATCGCAAAAGCCTACTTTGATGCATGTACCCCTAGATGCTTATTTTTATTTCCCATGATGTAGCCGTATTTGTTTGTAATGCTGCGTCCCCAAACTTTAGTAAGAATATCTAATGGAATTGTAACCACTCTTTTGACTTAATGGTTAAAAATGCACTAAAATGTTAATCCAAAGTTACACAATGGTGGTAGACTTGGAATCCATACAGCACTCTCTTGTAGCATTAGAAAGCATATTGGATGCTGCACTACCACTCAACACACCTCCCCGTGTAAACAAAATACATTTTCAATTTCAGGTGTCATAAGTCACAAACGCCTACAATCACAGTATTGTCACGTTAGTACCCTCTCACGCCGTGGATGGTGTGCATACACACACCCGCTCCCCCCAATGTTCTTAATACGCCAACCTGATCTTGTGCTCTCACGCGTACCTATGCAGATCGTAAATTGTTCAGAGGAGCTGTAACACCCTTGCGTGCAAACGCTTAAGCCAATGGTGCGTCCCATGGCATTAGTACAGGCCTCTTCCTTGCCACAGGCTGACAAACTGAAACAATTACCTGTTGCAGTCACGTGAAGTTGGGCATGCGCCGAGGCAAGGCCAAGTTTGTTGCGTGCAATACAGCGGTATGTTCCCATGTCTTCCAGGGTCACCCCTTCGATCTGCAGCCAGCTGGACAACTCGTACTTCAGGGGTCCTCCCCTAGACTGGTAGGGAGGAAGAGGGTAAAGGTGATTCACCAGTACTGGGTATTAGTGGGTAACAATGAGTATGCACTGTGGAGTGGTGTGGCTCAATGGTTAGAGGCGGCAGACCTGTAAGCAGAGAACGACCCGGGACCAGGGTTCAATTCCCGACGCGGCAGGGTCTTGGACCAGGGTCAACGGACTCGATAATTCTCGCCTCAGTGCCTACTTTAACCAGGGAAGACACTCAGCAACTCTGGGCATTAAGCTTGCCTCATCTCTACAACGGCCCCCCACAGACACCGGGGATGCCTGGTTTCACCCTGGAGATACCCAGAAAAGGGACCATCTCACAGGGAAAACCAGGACGGGTTCCCCAGCGGTCTACAGCGCCAGGACACTCGGGTAGAGTAACAGTGCGCTTTACAAGTATCCCACATTTACTGCAATATTTCACAGATAATGCTAAGGATGTAGCATAGTATAGTGCATGATTCCTACGGTAAATACTCTGGATTTTTCACACTATTGTGGAGTCCCCCAATGAAAAGTATGTCCCCAGGCCTGCCTCGCCAACCTGGATGTGCAGGTTTATACTGCCATTTCGAACTGGAAAAATACAACTATTGTCCAGGCCAAACATTCCTTTTTAATACTTTGAAGTCACCACTAAGGTAGGCCCTAAATGCCCACAGGGCAGGATGCATGATATTTAAAAAGTAGGACATGTGTATTTAATGTTTTATACTGCAGTACTCTTATCACAATGCTTCAGATTGAACATACTATAGTGCTGCATTCCTGTTACAATGCTCTGAATTTAACAGACTGTAGTGCAGTGTTCCCACTGCGTTTCTCTGGATTTCGGAGAATACAGCGCAGGATCCTAGGTGCTATGAACCGGATGGAACAAAGCTATAGCTCGGCGTTACCATTACAACACACTGAATCTGGGAGAGTGCTGCGGATTGGACACTTTAGAGCAGAGTATGAGAAAGTCCATGATTAACTGATTCCTTTATCCAAGTGATCATCAACAAGACACTTTAAGTGTTAACAGAAAGAACCATCATTGTGGGTCACTATCTATGAATCATGTTTGTGCACCCAACTCCCCTTAGTCTTGTTTCTTTTGTGAAGACAGAGAATACATTTTGAAACATACTCTAATGGTAGCATATGATAGATTTGTGGGTTTTGAGAGTGACTTTTTTATTTTTCTATGAAATTTCGTGGAATTATGATGCAAGAGGGAAGACTAAAATGTATTAACTATATAATCGTTGTGTTGTTGGTTGTTCTGATTGTTTAAATTCCGAGGTGTTTAAATGTAGATCTTCAGGTTCGATCTAATATAATACATATTTATTAGCAGGAGAGTTTAGTGTCCTGTCAACATTTGGTCTGGATAAGAAAACACATTTCTCAGTGAAACTTTGGTCATCCCAGGCAGTGACACAGTTAGGCACTTTGCTGTCCGTGGCGGTCCCTACCTTTGTTGCCTGCGGCCGCGCTGAAGAATGAGGGGTGGTGCTGGAGATGTTTTCTGCGTTTGCTGCCCCTGTGGCACACTGATGTAAGGGGGGGAAGCCGCCCCAAAACTCTTGCTACCCGGGGTGGACCACCCCCCTAGCCCCCTTGCTACGCCACTGATCCCAGGGTAGCTATGGCACAAGCAGCAGGCAATTACTAGATGTAGGTTAATTTCAAGCAGTACCAACAATTTTGAAAACAACTAAATAAAATGTCCAAACCAGTTACAAAACAGAGAAAAGTCTAACTAGCAAATATATGCACACAAAAAACAAAATCACCTCAGGTGACCCAGAAATATCAATTTTTAAACTTCCAAGGAAAAAAGCGCCAAGAAAAATTTATTTGCTGATGTAAAGTGTCAGTTTGCAATTGACCCAGTCTAAATGGAATTTCAGGCCAACCACAATTGAGTAGAATTCAATTTCACCAAGTCGACTTTTGGTTCTTACGGTCCTATTTAGGGCCTGATTACAATTGAAGGCGCTAATTATAGCACCTCATAAAATTAAATACTCCAGGGACGTTACTTAATGGGTGCGATAGATAGCAACTATTAAGAGATTTGGGGGGAATAACATGCAGATTTTGATGTTAATTTACTAAAATCCACATGATACAGTTAATGCCTTACACCATCCCCCTGCTAAATTTCAGGAGGCTTTACCTGCCGAAATTTAACAAAGGTTGAGGTATTTATTTATTTCATTTATTTATTTATTTATTTATTATAGTGTTTTGTATAGCGCGAACAAGACCCATGGGTATCAGAGCGCTTAACATCGAGATCGGTTACAAATTGGCAGTACAATAATAATTATAGAACAAAACAGATATGAGGTAGAAGAACTTAAGGCTATGAGGGAGTGCATAAATATATATATTCCACATGCATGTGCAATTAAGGCTAGCTTATATCCCTATCTATATCGATAAATAAGAAGAGGTAGAGGTTATATAGTTTTCTGCTATAAAACAGTTATCGGTTCATCTAGTAAGGAGATGGCAGTGAGGACAAAGTTCAGTTCCGATTAGTGGGTGAAGTCATTCACTTCTCGATGATTTTGTTCATGAAGATGGCCGCCCTTCATCGGAATAAGAATATTCGTCTTAGAGTTCCGTTAGCTTCCCTAGTCAAGGTATTTCCTCAACATATGACTTTTCAATTCCCGTTTGAATTGAACAATATTTTGAATCTTCCTGATGCTTGGAGGGAGAGAGTTCCAGACTCTAGGGGCAGCTCCAGAGAATGATCGGTCATAAGACTTTTTCTTTCGGAAGATGGCTGGCCGCAACAATTGCTCCTTGGCACTTCTGGTTGGTCTGATTCCACCCGATAGCTTGATTTTCTTGGCTAGATATCTTGGTGTGTTATAGTGCACCGCTTTGTGGGTAATGCATGCTATCCTCATTTGAATTCTAACCTCATAAGGTAGCCAATTTAGAACTTTCAAGTGAGGAGATATATGATCAAATTTCCTAGACCCCGTGATGAGTCTTGCCGCTGCGTTGAGACAGGCTTTTAATGGGGCTGTGGAAGTTTTTGGTAGGCCGGCTAATGTGGAGCAACCGTATTCGATCCTTGATATAACTAAAGATTGAATAGCCAGTTTTAAATCTGCTTCCGAGATGAATGGTTTTAGTTTTCTTAAGTAACTCAAGTGGAAGCGGGCACTTTTCGCCATTGAATTAATATGAGCTTTCATGTCAAGATTTTCATCTAAAGTAATTCCAAGTGATTTCGCTGAGTTGACTAGCGTTGGGGTGCAGTTTAGTGCCGTCAGCAGTTTGGTCCATTCCTTTATTTCAGTGTTGCTCCTTGGTGGTGAAATTAGCAAGAATTCTGTTTTATGGGCATTTAGTTTCAGATGATTGGAGGTTAACCATTCCAGAACCAACTTTAGCGTCTCATTCATTAGGTCAATGTCCTCAAGATTGGCGATCTTCAAGTATATTTGTGTGTCGTCTGCATACATGTGGTAGGAGATCTGTGATTTCCGTAGAATGTCTGTAAGAGGTTCGACATATAGGTTGAATAGATCTGGGGATAGCGTTGAGCCTTGCGGGACCCCAATTGTATTAGGACATGAGGGTGAGATTGCTTGGTTAACCAGGAATCATTGGGTTCTGTTGCGTAGGAAAGAATTGAACCATTTCAGTACATTTCCGGACAATCCCATCCTGTCCTGTAGTCTGGACAATAATGCTTCATGGTTTACCGTGTCAAATGCAGCTGATAGGTCTAAAAGAATCAGTAGGCAAGCTTGCTTTTGGTCTAGGGCTTGTAGCGCATCATCGACAATGTGCAGGATCGCTGTTTCCGTGCTATGCCCTGCTCTGAAACCTGATTGGCATTCGTCTAGTAAGGAGAACTTGGTGATGTGTTGATTCAATTGGCTCTGCACGCATTTCTCAATATGTTTGGCCAATAAAGGGATGTTGGTTACTGGACGATAGTTATTCGGATCTGTTGTGTCTGCTGTTGGTTTTTTGATTATTGGCACTACTTGTCCTGTTTTTAGGCAGTCTGGGAGGATCCCTTGTGCAAGTGACGCGTTTATTATTTTGGTCCAGATTGGGACCAGGATGTGGCTGATCTCTCTTACACACTTTGCCGGTAAAGGGTCGTGATAATGGTTGTTCGGTCTAATTTCCGAGAGCGTTTTGGCGATCTCGATCTGGTCATATAATTCAAATGTGTCCCAATTCGCTTTATTTTTTGCTTTAATCCTCTCAGTTGTCATAGGGGCCGCATTCGTCGGCATATGTTGGGTCGGGAGGATAGCCGCGGCCTTTGCGAGCTCTACCTCTAGCGATTTGGTCTTTTCCGTGAAAAATGTAGAGAATTCCTCGCCGCTTAGGGGGGTCTTTGAATGTTCTTGTGCCGATTTGGCCAGTTTGTCTGATTGATGTTTTAGGATCTCGAAAAGTTTTCGTGGTCTGTTTTTGGCATTGTCAAGTTCTGCTCTTATATATTCTTTCTTCGAATTGATTATCTTTTTGTTATAGTGACTTCTGGTGGTCCTGAGGGCTTTCAGCTCAGGAGAGGAAGGGTGTCATCTCCAGTTTCTTTCGGCCGTTCTCAATTTGCGCCTTTCCTCATTCAGTGAACCATTGAACCAGGGATTTTTTGGTTTTTCTGCGACTCTTTTCAGTTTTAGTGGCATGGTGTCATTGACGATATTTCCAATTGAGGTAAGGTAGTGATCAGTCAACTCGTTTACATTCTTCATGTCGTCAGGTGACTTTAAATCCTTCTCGCACCTTTCAACCAGTAACTCAATGTTCGCTACTTTTGTATCTCGTATCGCTTTTTTGGACCTGGGGGTTTGCACAGTCCTACCCTTTTTCACTGTGGGAATCACGAATGTTATGGCGTGATGGTCCGACCAATCACAAGGATCAATAGCGAGTATTGATGTCTCTTTCTTATTTGCAATAATCCAGTCAATCGTCGCTCCTTGCACATGTGTGGGTTGGGTGTAAGCTTGTGTAAGGTTTAGTTCTGCGAGGAACTCTTTAAGCAGGTTAACCGTTTTGTCATTTGCGTCATCCCAGTGTAGATTAAAGTCCCCCCAGGAAAATGTTGTTGGCAGCAGAGTAGGAGTTGGCCGTTATGATCTCTATTAGTTGCTCTGTAAACTTTGCGTTATCTCCTGGTGGATGGTAGAACGCATGCAGATTGCATTTCTGGTTGCTTGCTGATCTTATATTCAGACCCAAGTATTCACAGGATTCAAGGGGGTCGGCTTGGATTTGGTTGACCTTTATCTCTGATCGGTGGATGCAGGCTATACCTCCTCCTACTTTTCTTAGCCTATCTAATCTCACAATGTTATATTGCGGTGGTACTAAGAGGTCAATGGCGGGCGATGATGATTCATTGAGCCATGTTTCCGTAAGTATTGCTAGGTCAATTTCCTTATTGAGGATGAGGGCTGCTATGTCTGATGCATGTTTGGTTGCCGAACGACAATTGAGTAGAAGGCAACTCAGAGGTTTTTCACAGTTACTGAGGTTCCCATTTTCAGCTTCAGTTGTTGTTAATTGGATAGGTTGTAGGTTGAGGTGGATTGCTTTCCTGTCATTCTTTCTGGATGTTCTGTTAGCATCTATTGGTACTGTTTTGATTCTCTCAGCACTTCCCCGTCCCGGTTGTTCATATGTTCGGAGTAAGGCTAGGGTTTCTTCATCTGAAAGGGGATTTGTCCTATCTGGTCTACTGAACCTGTTTTTTTGAGACCAGGCCATCTCGTCATTCCATCTTTGTGTGGATAGTACCAGATTCTGAATATGAGAGACCTTTGAGTGCGTGCTTACCGTCATCTCCCACATTTTATCAATTACTTTTGAAATTTCCAGCGAGCCTTGTGTCAGGTTGTCTACTATTTTCAGGAGCTCCTTAATTTTCTTTCTTTCTTTCTTTAATGCATCAGATAATTATTAGATACTTTAAATAACTCCCAACTCATAATTCCGACCAGTTGGCAAACATGGGGTCAAAATACACTGATATACTCATAATCAGGCTCTTGAAGTTTGGAAGAGAGGGTACTGTTTCTGCCAGTGGAGCCCCTGGCTCCACTAGTGGAATCCTTAAACTGACAGCCCAAAGGCATCGGGCAGTCCTTCCTGAGATGTTCTGATGTACTTATTTTTTTTGTTGGGTGCTGCAAGGAAAATTCCGAAAAAAGTAAAGATGATATCACTAACCTAGGAGAAAAGTCCAAAGATGCCAGTGCAATTTGTTTTTGGACTTTCAAAAATAAACTACGGGTCTGGGAGTTTGTTTTTGAAAAATATGACACTTTACTCTAAAAGCCACTGAAATTCACCAGTTATAGTTAACTGAAGTAACTTTAACCTGAGCCTCCGCAATACATACTGTTGTCATCAATTATGCCATTTCCAATGACATCAGTGATGTTATCAATGATGTCTTAGAACATGTCATCCCTGATGTACTATGTTTGGTCTTAAGCAGTGTGTGGCGTGTGTAATAGTTATAGTTACTTCAGTTACCTATAACAGGTGCATTTCAGTGGTTTTTAGAGTTTAAAATGTTACATTATAACTGCCATTTTCACCTTTCACCTCTCTTTAACCTTTGTTTTTTTCAGGGAATTCCTGAGGTTTTAAAAAAATGTAAAGTAAAATATTATTACCAGACCTAACTATAATATCACTTTAACCTTTAACCTTTGTTTATTCCAGTGAATTTCTGAGTGTTTTAAATGTAAAGAAACAATATAAAGGGATGTCATTTTAGTAAGGAAGACCTACTGATTTTGTCAAAGAGTCAGAACAACAAAATATAAAAAGCTGGCCTTATTAGCTTTAGCAAGAAGTCTCCACCTCAACCTATATAAAGCAGTACTAATGGCTTTGCCAAAAATTATTTTTAATCACACTAAGTACTCCCCTGATACCTAAATTGTATTCCACTAGATGGATTCTAATCAAAACAGAAATGGGAAGTCCCTAAATGAAGCTATAAGTAGTACACCACGAGAAGTGGGAAAGGAAGCAATTCCTATTTGTTTTATATACCCTCACACACCCTAGGGGTGTCATGCTTCATCACCCCGATGCCTAAACGTCAGGGTGGGCTCGACCAATATTTCAGGGAGCTCTTAGAGAAGTGTTTTGGCCATGGGGAATAAAGATTAAAAATCACAGACAGACCGCAGTATCCCTTTATTCTTGGAACTGCCTGGGATATTAAAATTTAAAAAAAATGTATAGGGTTGTTTAGGATATTATGGTCCTATCACCATAGTGCCAACATGTTTCCGTCTGCTAGAGTCCCTCATGGGTACTGGACTTTCTTTAGGGCGATGATGCAAAGACCCCCCCTGGAATAAATCATGATAAAGGAATTTCCCCACACTATTTATAATAAGGGCAGATAGCTGCTCCTTTTTCTATTGTCGTGGTTTTTAAATATTTTTGATCCCTCCATCCCAATGTGGGAGAGGTTATGCTCCACATGGGACCACACGTTTAGTAGGGGTAGCCCTATAGTCACACTGCCTCCAAGGGTCCTGCCCTGTAGTCAACCTGTTTGGTGTGGGTCCTGCCGCCTCTGTGCAGGACCCTTGGAGGCAGTGTGACTATGAGGCTTCCCCTACTAAACGTGAGGTTTGTGCTATGCCATGCTTTGTGTTATTTTGCATTAAGGGGCGATCCATGAGTAGTGTATGGGCATTCCCATACAACCATCCATTGGTTTTGAATCAATGCAAATTCCTACCTGCAAACATTGTGTCATATCCTGTGTTTGTACGTAAGAGGCCTCTAGCGGTCCTCTTCGGACTCCTTACAAGTATTACGTAAACCTTTGGGTGTGACTGGGTGAGGTTAATAAAATTTGTGATGCAGTGAATTCAGTTAACAGTTGCATGGTGAAAAATAAGCACGGGCAAACCAGAGCTCTGTGTGTGGCGTGGTCTGTTACATGCTCCTGGGTTGGGGAAGACGCTACACATTGAATCTGCACCACATTCTTATGCCTCCTGAAAGGCAAGCATAACGAGGAGAAATGCTTTAATTTCTCTTTATTTTTCCAACTTTGCATATGTGCTGCATACATACAAGGTAGGCAAAGCCTTAAAGTATAGCTTTTGTACTGGAAGGGATTCCTTCAGTACAAAACCTATGCTTGATAGAACGCACACACCCTTGCATTATGGCACAAGGGTGTGCAAGTTAGCATGTGGCAGCCAAAAGTGCAATAGCACATGGGTGGAGAAAAAAAGACATCATATCTTGGGAGATATTGTGCATTTTTTCTCTTTCTTTGATGCAAGGCAGCACAGCAACTTTGCGCAGGGTTGCCATGAGTCAAAGAATAGTAAATCTGAATCTGGGCCTCAATCTCAAACAATCTCACTCACTACCTGCCACTGACTCTCATTCATTTTAACTCGCACACACGCTTACACATACAGACACTGTTGCTCACACATACACATACTCCTTCTCACTGAAACACTCATGCATGCACACACACAACATACATTTAAAACTATATTTGCATAATACAGCTGCCACCAAAGGTCCTAAGAGTGCTCCACTTTTTATTACACTAATATTGAATAATCAAAATGTATATAATAAAAAATTGGCATACAATAAGGAATACAGAGACACCCCAGTCTTCTTTGCACTAACTTTGTGACCTCTGAGGCCAGGGGTCACAAAGTCAGTATCGGGGGGAAAGGGGCAAGCCAAGGGTCAGAGCTACGACCCTTGGCAACCACTAAATGACTTCTATGGCAGCCCTTCTTGGCATGTACTGAATTTTATAGGAAATAAGACGGCACTCCTTGCTATATTTGGAGTGTTGTTGGCATCATGAAGCCTTGGAATAAGCGGATCCCCTGACACACTCCAGCCATTTATGGGATTAGAAGCCCCTTGGCACACTAAGGGAATTCTGAGTATTATGGTGGTTCACCACTGCTTTCCACAGTGAGATCTCTAAGCATGGTGGGGACCCTGGAATGTGGGAGCTATTCTTTGGTTATTGTAGGCACATTGGGCATTATGCTTGCCCTGGAATAAGGTACCCTAATTGGTCAATTATGAGCATTCAAGGCATTAAGGAGGCCCTGTCTCAAGATGGCTCTGGTTCGCTTTTTATGGACATCCTCGGCGTAAAGATGACGATCTCCGGCATAATGGTGACTTTTCCAAAATATTGCTATTTTTGACACCTATTAGGAATCTTTGGCATTTTCTGACCATCTCAGGCTTAGGAGGGGGCCATCCCTAGAATATGGTTGCCACCCAGAGCTTCTAAATTGCAGCCTGAAATAAAAATTTTCTTTCTGAAAGAATTAGAACCCGTCCACTCTGCTACAGTGTAGATGTATGCGAGTCAACAAATTCATAGTTGGAGCTAAGCTAGGAGTCTGGCTTACCCACAAAAACCTAAACACAAATTCAGTAATTGAAATATTTAGCATGTACCTTGCGCAACACATTTAATGCAAACATATGATGAAGATACTTTAAAAATCAAAAAGGTTATTTTTTAATATTTGTATTTCAATTTATTACATTAGATTCTATCAGAGCATTGAATGACATTTATTAAATGTACCAGTTTTTCAAGCATAAGATTAGAAGCATTTAGGAAGCTCAGTCACATTATGACAACAGTGTTGTAGTTGAACCAAGAAAAGTCTATTTTTCAAGTACCCTGTACATATGATCACTATTGTATTAATTATTAGGCCACACTACAGTCTGATAAACCATCTTACAGATGTTCTTATACAGAACACATCTTGAGCTTCATTATTTCAAGGTGCTCACAAATATGGCAACAAAGGACATGCATACTGAAGAAAAACAATTGTGCTGGAACACACAATTTGGTCAAGTGGAGAAGCCTGCATTTGAACCCTTGATTACTAATTACACATTGTGTAATTGAGATCCTGGATGGATATTTTGTTATATCTCTCTCACCAAAAGACAATGCTTTTGGCCCTCGTCAGGAGTTAATGACTAAATTCCGACCCCGTACAAACGTTATTACATAGGATTCAGAGTTAGGAGTTGTGTGATAATTATTACACCCTCACATTTTTCCCTTGATAAATTCTGGAATGTTAAACCTGCCAACATTTATTGGGAGGAAAGGCCTAGAAAAAAGGCAAAACGTGGAATTTGGTGTTAAAAACAGATTCAACCTTATACCTAATTTTCCTTTTAATACCCGGAATAGGAGATATTTACCCTACATGGTAAAAACCTCACCTTGGGGTATTTACAAAGGGTAGTAAATGTTCCACCCTATTCCAACAAACCTATAATGTGGGCCTTAGTGTGAAATTCGTTTAGGAGCTAAATTAAGCCACCATTTTCAATAAATAAACATATCACATATTAAATCAATCTGACACAAAAAGTTGTTCCTGAAAAAAACACAAGGTTAAGTGTAAGGGAAGGCAGGAGACCACAGGAATGGCTTACCAGCTCAATGAAGCCAATAACCTAAATTAGCAAAGCAATGAAATCTTGGAGGTCCTGCAGAGTGTACACTCTGGTTGCAAGCCTTCAATTCTTTAGTGGAAATGCACCTAGTATTCCAGAAATGCATAAATTGGGAAGGTGGCTTCTTTAAAGAAGATGCCTTAAAGCAGGAAGTGAATAATCTTCCAAGGTTTTTTTTAGTGGGAAGGCAGCATGAGCTTAGGAAGGTTCCTAATTCAAAGCAATGCTACTTACCCAGTGTACTGTTCTGTATGATAGAGGCTAGGGCTGCATGAGTGTCTACTGTTTCAGAAGGTTCTTTAGAGGGAAGTAAGGATCCCATTCTTTTACATTTTGTATTGGGAAAGTAAGTGGATGAAGTTCACCTGGACTGAGATGTGAGGATCATCCCCGGGCAGGCTAATGTTGAGTCCATCCTTTCTCCATTCCACCAACGCCATAGGATAAGCCACAACTTCGCACAAGAAGATGGCATCCTGTCCAGTCTTGTTGACCTGGTCTCGGGGCGGGAGCTTGATTTCTGGCTCTATAATAGGACACACAAACAGTTCAGAAGACTCGTGTAACATCAAACAGCAGAACTATGTGGGGTCTCTAGCTGAAATGCTGCAGGAGATGACTGAGGTCAGTGACAAAGCCGTAAGTGGACCACAATAAAGAATTAGCATTGACTACAGTGCTCATGATTGAGGCATGTTTGTGTGGTGCGAGTAATAAGAGCCAACTTTGCGCACTCTGGATTGTCTAAAAGTGGTCACAATTTGTGCACTGACTTTTAACCAATCTAGTGGTATTTCGAGAATTTACCTATGTCAATTTCAATTTCAATTTCAAATGTCTTTATTTCGATTCAATTCATCATAAAAGACAATTTGTACTGGAAGTACAACCACAGGGAAAACAAACAGTAGGTCATAAATATAGTTAAAAAGACAATTTCCGAGGACTAAAAAAAAAGACACTTGATAATTAAAATAAGCGATGATAAGACATGATTTAAAATACAATATACGAAAGGTGCAGGATAAAAAATCTTTAGAAAAAACTTTAAAAAAGATGCTACATTGATTCCGGCCTGGCCCTAATAATCCATACCCATCCTAAGAATTTTGCTACGGCAATTACAATAGGATCGCTAGTGTCGTGCCTTAGGACCCTTAAGGCTTCTGATCCCACCCTTGTGCCCAGGTTCCGACATATCGGTTTTAACCATGTGGCCCGTGGGGCCATATAGGCCGGACACTCAAAGAATATGTGGCCTATAGATTCCCTGCGATCCATACACCATCTACAGGAATCACCAACCTGTCCTCTCCAAGTTTTGGTGAATAAACGGATGGGTAGGCAGCCAACCCTAAGCTGATGGTATCATTTCCTATCACTGGACCTAGTGATAGTATCCCAATATTCTTCTAATCGAGGGTCATTTTTTAGTTCCAGAAACTTCCCGGATAGTGAGGTGGCCGAAATCTGACTAAAGTGTTTCTGGCTAATCAGGGACCAGTACTGTTGTTTAAATAGCTTTTTTGGTGGGAACGGGCTATTAACAGGGTCAGACAACAAATTTCCCAATCCCATAGCCTCCAGGAGCATTCTGATTTGTTTAAACCATGGGAGATTTCCCGAATCCATAATGGAACGTACATCCAACACTGCCTTTGCGTACATAGCCAGTTCTGGGGTACACCATAACCTTCTCCATAGAGCTAATGGTTTAAAATGGGCAATGTCGTCAATGGCGTGACACCCAAGGTCCATTAATAGCGGTTTCATGGGACTTGAACTGGGGAGGCCTATTAGATTTCTTAAAAATTTGTTTTGGGCCATTACCAAAGAAGAAAGGTCAGCAAAACCCCATTGGTCCGCACCGTACAGGATTGCTGAACCTATCCTGGAGTTAAATATTTTCATAGCTGGTCCTATCCTTTTGGTCTGAGACGTTCTCTGTTCTTTTATCAGACACCCAGTTAGTTGGGCAAACTTGAGAGTTAGAGTATCAATTTGCGGCTTCCAACTCATTTTACTCTCTAGTACGATACCCAAGTATGTCATTGTGTTAGTCTGATCTAATTTTATATTATTCATTGTAACGTGGCCCACAACGGGTCTACCCCTGTTTAATACCATGAACTTGGTCTTTGAGACATTACCCTGCAGATTGTAGTCATTACAAAATTCATCGAACTTATCTAGGGCGGCCTGCAGACCCTTCTGTGTCTGGTACAATAAAAGCGTATCATCCGCAAACATTAATAGCGGATATTTGATCCCACCCAGGGAGGGGGCATCCGTTGGAGAGTTTAAAAAATACTGCACAACCCTATTAATGTATAACAGAAACAGGGTTGGCGCAAGGACACACCCTTGCCTAACACCTCTTGATACTGGAAATCTGCTTGTGACCTGCCCTTGCCTACCCCATCGCACTTGAGCGAAATTCGCCTCGTGGAGACTTTTTACAATATTGAGAATTTCCGGAGGCATCCCCATGCTATCTAAGACACCCCACCATTTGCCCCTGGGGACAAGGTCAAATGCTGACCTAGGGTCAACGAAGGCGGCAAACAAGGTACCACCGCCAAGGCTGACAATTTTCCAATAGATAAGTTTAAACCTAAGGACCTGTTTAATGGTGCTGGTGCAAGATCTAAACCCAGCTTGGAGGGGAGATAAAATGTCCTCAAGCTCCATCCAGCTCTGTATTCGAGCCAGAACCATCCTTGCAATAATTTTTTGGATTGTGTCTATCAAGCTGATAGGGCCATAATTACCCGGGTTTGTACGGTCCCCCTTCTTATATATTGGCAGTATTTCAGCGCCTCTCCATGATTCTGGCACAACAGCCCCCTTGGATATGGCATTAGCCAAAAAGGTGATATAGGGTACCCAGTTGTCTAAATCATGTTTGAAGAGATCTGCCGGTATACAGTCAATACCCGTGGCCTTACCACTGGGGATCTTACTCAAGGCCTCCTCAACTTCTCTACTTTCGAAGACTAGATCGTCCTTTCTGGCCATATCTTGGGAGACTGGGGGGATGACATCCTCATTCAGGTCTGGTCCTGAAAATTGGGACTCAAAATGCTCCACCCATCTGTCTATAGGGACAAGATTTGCGGGTACCTGCGAATCTTCAGAGTTGCCCCATTTCACGATGTGCCAGAACTTCGTCAGGTTTTTATTTTTACTGGCAACTAGGAGATCTTGCCAATAATCGTTCTCTTGCTTGGCCTGATTTCTGGCTTTGGTGTAACTCCGCCTGGCTGATCTAATAGCGTCCATGTTCTTTTGCTTTTATGGCTGCAGCCAATAGAGCATATTTCTCCCTGCACTCTTTATTATACCAATTTTTGGACTTGGGTTTACCCCCCTTCCCCTTTCGGTTACCAGATTTTGTGAAGTGCATCTTTAGGTCAGAGAACAGGTCTACATGAAGTTGTGTTATCTTCATGTTTATGTCTGCCTGTGTTGGAAAAGAGCGCAAGGTTTCAAGGGCCCTAGTTACTTTAATTTTTATTTCATCTAGTACCCCCGGATCAATAACAACCTTTGCCCAATGCACCCTACGTAAATCATTAGTTAAAAGGGCATCAGCCGTGACTATCTCCGTGTTCTCTTTACAGTGCGGATCTCCTCTTAGCTGAAAAGTAGCTACAAGGGGGTTGTGGTCGCTCTCAGGGCGATCCACAATCACCATGTCCCTTAGGGTTGACCACCACTCAGCCATGATGAGGATATAATCAATTCTGTTTTTACGCAAACCATTATCAAAAGTGTCCCTGCCCAATTTGTCAGAGAGAGACCACCCTTTACCTATGTACTAATAGGTTGGTTCGCAAAGTTCCCAATCATAGTGGGTTGCAATTCGACCGGCCTCATGAATATTAAGGAGGTGTGTTGCAAGTTGCAACCCACTACGATTTGCTGTCATCACCTAGATGGTGTCAGCAGACCACTATGTCTGATAATGCTTTTAAAGACAGCAGTCACTTTTTTTTTCAATACAGCCCATTTTCCAAAAAGGAAAGTTTTACTAACAAAGACTATGCAGTGGTCTCGGGGGACACTGCCTACTCGTTAAAAAGATTATTTGTCCACTTACACAAAGGTGATGGGGTACCTTGGGAACTCCTTCCCATTTGTGAATGGGTTATGACCTCTTTTGTGGTGTTGGTAAAATATTAATGTTTTGCAACCAGATTTCAGTCAGAAAACACCAATACATTCCTTTGAGAATCACAGTTTGGAAGGGACGCCCCAGAAAAAAGACCTTAAACACGTTCTTTTCAAATAGCAATTCAAAATAATTTCCTAAAACTATTCAAGGTTCAGTAATCTATTATTTAGAGTATAACAAAAACACATTTATTGGTCATCAAACCTGTGATTTACCAAATTGCAGAGTTTGTGAATAGTAAATGCATTTACAATTATGACCCTAAATTAGTAGAGGATGTTGAAGGCTTAAAAATGTGCACTACCAACTCTGTTTGGGTCCAAGTACCATAGTATAGGTACTTTGGCTGAAGTGTGCACTGTAGTGGTAGGTAATCCAGGTCAGGATTAAGATGCATTAGCAGGGATTCATGGGAACTGTAGTTCTGGTATAGTAATAGCGGCTACAGAAATGAGGCATGTAGGAAGATCCTTGTGTGAACCCTAAAACTGGAGTGGCAGGAGATATTGCAGGTCAGAATTCAGGTGCTTTGGCTCAGCTCTGCCTTGTGTTCAAGAAGGTACCTGCAGGCCAGTATTGCGGTGCACTGACAGAGCTTTCTGTTATGGTAACATGACTTAATGGAAGAAAGTGCAGCATTTTGGAAGGAGATGAGTCGATAGAGCTGCATGTGTGTTTTGATGCCAGAATGGTGGGATGGAACACATCCTACATGAGGTGCAATTGCACAGCTGTGTGAGACTCCTGGTACTAGAAGAGTAGGAAAAGCTGCTGGTTAAGGTCAATTTGAAGCGCTGTCTGCATTTATCAGTGCGGTTATAGGAGACAACCTCCATTGCAGGGCTGCAGTGCATTAGCGGAGCTTTGTGGGTTTGGAACATGTAAGGGTTTATGTAGACTAGGTCTGAGGTGTGCTGTCAGACCTTGTGGTGAGTTTAGGCAGCAAAGGAGACAGGTACAATCCTGGTATTAAACATTATTGTGATCAAACGGCATACAGACCAATAAATACTAAAGGGAACGCATTAGTCAGAAACAAACAAACTGTCACAAACGGTAGAGATAAACCAGTCTATGCCAATCCCACAGTCTAGGTCTGATGGTTGGTATCACATATTCTTTTAAACTAAATTAAGCATATGAACATATAATTAACAACTTTTAATTTTACCACGTTTTCACTTGCAGTCCATCGTGAAAGATATTAATTTACAACTAAACATCCTAGAATATTTTCCTTTTGAAGAAGAAGGTGTGCTTTAAACAGACACCATAGTAATAGGTGTAACCCTAATGCAACTTGATCAAAGCCATATTTTGGTTTGCCATCTCTTTTCGATTTATGAATTGGGACATTCCACCTTGTTGATATATTGAACGATTCACATTTTTAGTAACATTTGCGAATATGCAATGATTCACCAAGCTAAACTGTTACGGTAAAGGAACCCATCAGCAATTTCAGCTAGATAATGTGAAGATCCTTCTCTAAGGAGACCACCCTCTTTCCATGGCAAACCCATTTCAAAGGCTTTACAACAGAGATGACTCACATTTGATTCTATAACTGTGGCTCATGATCTTTAAAGGATGGTCATGCCATTTGCAGTCTGTACGTGTTAAATGTTCTCTTTGTAAGCAAACCACTACCTCTGAAGTAATGTAATCACTCTCTGAAAGCATCTGTTGTTTATTAGTTAAGGAAAATAGTCTAAAGGAAACTGAGAGCAACTCTAAAATGCAGAATGAATTTCTCAAAGATACATTCTGGCATCTCTGCATGACTTTGATATTGTATCAGTGATAGGTTATGGAGTGGCTGAAGAAACGATATAGGAACTGAGGTTATATGCCATATTCTGTTGATTATCATTTCAAATTCAGGAGCAAACATGCTGTAATGGTAAAATGAGAGGAAGTTGCCTGGTTGCTTTAAAACAAGAGAACTATGCTAGTTAGATAAATGACTAAGATAAGGAAACCATTTTCTTTAGATCAATGATTAAATGAATTACTAAAACTCTTAAACTTGTCACAATTGTGTTCATGAGAGTGGGGAAGCTTAAGGGGACATTACAAGTTTTTCTCTGCATTTTGTAAATGTATTGTAACCAACTGTTATGTTTTTAAGTACTGTAATATAGACTTATAGCCCACCGTAGAGGGCTATACCGGCTATTAAAGGCCCTCTCCAGCGTTAAAGGCCCAAGCCGAAGGCGAGGGCCTTTAACAAGGGAGAGGGACTTTAATAGCCGGTATAGCCCAGCTACATAGGGCTATAAGGCTATTAGAACATTCTGCCACTAGAGGGCAGAATGTTCTAACAAAAAAAAACAAAGCCTTATAGGAGCGGGAGGGGATTGGAATCCCCTTAGGCTCCCTGAAACCTTTGTTCACTGCCAGAGCTGTGAACAAAGAAACATTGGAATGTTGGAGCTCCAGGCTTATACCAGCCATTATAAGCCCAGAGCACTACATTGTTTTCAATGGAGCTCCCAACATTCCAATGTTCTAATATATGTGTCATCCATACAAAGAACAGTCCTTGTGACCAAAATGTACATCTCTATAGAAGTCTCTCCTTAATCTTGAAGTACCTGAAACCTAGTAACTTATTGAACTCTCTGAGGTTGGTAACTGGCTCCTGAAGGTGCAGTATCTATTTCCTGATCAAGAAACTGTAGCTTAGTAAACCTGGTGTATGTAGGTGGGTGAAAAATAAATGTCCTTTGGTGGTGAATTATGAAAAACTCCTGTTGAATAAGAAACGATTCTTCTGAGCACAGCACGATCGTACTGGGTAGAAACATCTCAATAGGTTTGTTGAAGAGTATGACTGGCTTATAGAGAATATTGTTTTTGGGGAGGTTCATCGAAAACACTGAATCTCTACTGGTGATTCAAGCGATTCAGTGGGTCCCTGGAAACGCCTAGGAAGATTTATGGTTTGGGCAATCAACAGCAGGCATCAAATATCTAAGATACTTGAAACAAAATGTCAGGGAGCGTTTGTATGGAAGAGGTGAAAAGTGAAAGAAGCGTCTTCAATTTTCAGAGGAATTAAAGGTGTAAATACTTCTCAATGAAAAGAATTTGAAGGAAAATCAAATCAATAAAAAAATGCATTTTAAAACTGTAGAGATAATAATGAGGACTAACTGCTTCCGGGAATAGGGAGATTGTTTATATAGTTTGGGGACTTTGATAAAAACACAGAATGATGGTTTATAGGCCAAAAAGGTAGGTTGCATTCCGCACCCTAGACATGCATACATTTCTGAGAAACAGAAACTCATACATATATAATTCACCTGCACTCACAAAACAAACAAAGAAAACAAGCTCTGAGTGACACTTCCACTGTTTATTCAAGATCCACGGTCGCACACTAACCTTCATAAGAACTATGTACATAAAACAATAAAGAAATGTACGATATTACTGGACAGATTTCAACTGCATTGACCAAATTCTTAAATGTTCTATTCTCACAATAAAATAACTATTCAATAAGTTACTTTCGATCAGTGCTTGGCACAGTCACAAAATAACCTAACAGCACTATATATTTGGACATATACAAAACCACAGGAGCCCAGGCAGATTATTTCTGCAAATTCCTTATTCTTGGATCATTCTTACATTGGAAGCATTGGGATGCACAGAAAGACAAGCCTTTCTCTTATCTGATCACAGTCCTAAACCACCACTTTTCAGCGAGAAAATATATATTTTCCAACTAAACTACACTAACATCAACCTAATCCCTAATATCTTGTTTTAACATGACCTTTCTGGTTTATACAGTCAACATTTATCAAAATGTATTATAATAACCCTTTCAGAAACATGTATCTATCGTACCTGTTCTACTCCTGCAGAGAAAGAAGCGCATTACAAGGAATGCACGTATCTATCTTACCTGTTCTACTCCTGCAGAGAAAGAAGCGCATTACAAGGAATACATTTTGCGTCCAAAATGAAACATGTACTGGACTTGGCTCTCATCTCAAAATAATATTATCATGTTTGGAATATAGCCTCCTATTCCTTGGTTTCATTAGTTGAAAAAGAGGATCAGACTAGTCTCTAGTACTTCATTTTGGCTGTTGCTTACAAGGAATGCAAAGAAAGGATCTATATTCTAAAAGTTCATTGTTATGAGATGATTGCTGTTGAGTTTCATTTATCTAACCAAGTGCCAACTAATAATGTGGTAAGCTCTTTTAATCCCAGAAAGTTATAAAAAGATTTGTTGTGGGGCAGCATCTGAATGGAATTACTTTTAAAAAGTGATTTGAATGGATGCCATGCATACATAATTATATTGTGTCGGATATTATTCTAACTTCTTCTTTCTAGTGTGAGACACAGCCCACAACATCAGTTTTTGAGAGCACATGGATAAAAAATTGGATTCAGAGATTGCCTCTCCTGAAAATGTATTGTATTCGATTAACAGTTCCTCCTTGAACTATAGCACTGCACTGCTGCTAGAGGTACAGTCTCACTTGCTCCTCTTCACACTTTCCCATAGTTTGGCCAGAGGTACGGACGGGGCAATCCTGTTCCACTGTAGAAATGTTTAAGAGGCATGCCAAGTCATGTAATCCCATGATCAATGAGAACATGGTGAGTTATGGTAGCCAGCAACATTTGTATCGGACACAGTGAACATACCGCATTCTTTCCCACTGGATAGCCAAGTGTAAAATCTTGAGTTGCCATAATTTGACAGACAAAAATTTGAGGCCAAAATATCAACAAACAAGTATGTATAGGTTTACTATGCTTAACTTCATTCCTTACCTTGACAGGTAATATGTCTTTAAGGTACTTACGGGCGGAGTTAAGAAAACAAAATCAATACTTACCTCCATGTATTTATACCTTCTCAATATTTTAGTTCTCAATATTTTGGTTTCACTATTTGGTAACTCAAGATTTTCTATACTGCAGTCGATAGTCTTGGGGATTCCTACACGGGGGATACTTGCAACACTGTTTGATACTTCTCTTGTCAGGCCTAAATACCACCATGCTATAGAAGGGGAATTGCAATAGTGTTTCTTACATAAAACAATAAGGACCCGATTCACAGAATAGTCTGAGACAAAATCCTAAACTGACTACTTTTGGTATTCACAGAATACACTTACTACTTTTGGTTAAACTTACTACTTTTGGTATTCACAGAAGGCATTTAGTAGTAGTAAACTAACTTTACTACCACTAAAAGCCTTCTGTGAATACCAAAAGGAGTACGTTTAGGATTTTGTCTCAGATTAGTTCTGTGAATCGGGCCCTAAGTGTTTACTTTTCCTACAACCATCCTCAGCTTTCACAAAAGAAATTCTAATTATCAACATCAAGATAGAACTGGGATGGCCCTGTAGCTCAGTTATACAAACAATGTTTCATGAACTGCAAAACACACAACTTCACACTAAGATATTGATTAAATTGATACAAAAATATATCGATCTTAACAATGCAGAGTTCTTTATTCTAACAATTATTCATTAAGAAAAATGTTGTCTGTGTCTTGTGCAATATTTCTGTGAAGATAGCGTTTCCAAAGTCACATTTACAAACAAAATGTCCGTTGGTTTTGCAAGTATCTTGGTGACATAAGTAGGGCTGAGCGTAGTTTGCCTAGTGCCACTACGCACACTACGCAGAATTTTGGAAAAAAAATCGTGGAAAACGGGCCTGCCTCCTGAGGGTCCGTGTGCCCGGGACAGGGGTCCCTCGTGCCTGGGCAGACTCCCTGATCTCCCCGGCCTGGCTGGGGCCCGGGAGCCCTGCAGCCCCGGAGCCCTGCAGCCCCAGAGCCCTGCAGTCCCCGAGCTCTGGAGCCCCGGAGCCCTGCAGCCCCCGGAGCCCTGCAGTGCACACTTGTTCCCAGAAAGAGGGGTAGCCTTCCTCCGGATTACTAGGGACAAGGTACTCTGGGACCCCTCCCGGGCAGGCAATTCCCTGCCGGGGACCAGATGGTCTGTGTTCCCGGGCAACACCTCCCAGGCGTCCGGGGCTCCCTCCTCCGGCCCCCGGCGTGGCAAAGTACCCGAGACGAGCTCCATGGGTCCCGGGCCCTGCAACCCCGGAGCCCCGCAGCCCTGCAGCCCCCGGAGCTCTGCAGCCCCCGAGCCCTGGAGCCCTGCAACCCCGGTGCCCTGCAGCACTGGAGCCCCGGAGCCCCGGAGCCCTGGAGCCCTGGAGCCTCGGAGCCCTGTAGCCTCAGAGCCCTGTGGCTCTGGAGCCCTGGAAGGGCAGGCGGGAGCCCTCCCGCGGAGGCTCGGGCAGGCAGATTGGCGTCATTTCGGTCCCGGCCATCTGGTCGCCCCTCTTGCCTCGGCTATCTGGTCGCGCCCAATGCTTTCCTATGGGGCGACCAGATAACCGGGCTTCCCAGGAACTCCCGATGAGGTGCCATTCGCCTCCCGGATCCCAGGCAGGGCTCCAGAAGGTCGGGCACGTTTGCGCCCTGGGTCCCCTCTGTCACCTTGAGCGCACGGATTACAAGAAAGGGGGGTCATTTTACTCCGGATTACTAGGGGCAAGGGTATGCCCGGACACCCTCCCGGGTGGGCGGTTCCCTGCCGGGGACCAGATGGGCTGTATTCCCGGGCAACACCTCCCAGGCATCCGGGGCTCCCTCCTCCAGACAGCGGCGTGGCAAAGTACCCGTGACGGGCTCCATGGGTCCCGGGCCCTGCAAACCCGGAGCCCCGCAGCCCTGCAGCCCCTGCAGCCCCCGGAGCCCTGCAGCCCCGAGCCCTGGAGTCCTGGAGCCCTGCAGCCCCGGAGCCCTGCAGCCCGGGAGCCCCGGAGCCCTGGAGCCCTGGAGCCCCGGAGCCCTGGAGCCCCGGAGCCCTGGAGCCCTAGAGCATCGGAGCCTCTGATCCCTTGAGCCCTGGAGCCTCAGAGCGCTGCGGCCCCGGAGCCCTGGAAGGGCAGGCGGGAGCCCTCCCGCGGAGGCTCGGGGCAGGCAGATTGGCGTCATGTCGGTCCCGGCCATCTGGTCGCACTTTTCCACTCGCCATCTGGTCGCACCCAATGCTTCCCAATGGGGCGACCAGATGGCCGGGTTTCCCTAGAAGTCCCGATGAGGTGCCATTCGCCTCCCGGATCCCAGCCAGGGCTCCAGGAGGTCGGGCACGTTCGCGCCTAGGGTCCCCTGAGCCGTGCGGTGCACACTTGTTCCCTGAAAGAGGGGTAGCCTTCCTCCGGATTACTAGGGACAAGGTACTCTGGGACCCCTCCCGGGCGGGCGGTTCCCTGCCGGGGACCAGATGGGCTGTGTTCCCGGGCAACACCTCCCAGGCGTCCGGGGCTCCCTCCTCCGGCCCGCGGCGTGGCAAAGTACCCGGGACGGGCTCCATGGGTCCCGGGCCCTGCAACCCCGGAGCCCCGCAGCCCTGCAGCCCCCAGAGCCCTGCTGTCCTGGAGCCCTGCAGCCCCGGAGCCCTGCATCCCTGGAGCCCCGCAGCCCCGGAGCCCCGCAGCCCCGGAGCCCCGGAGCCCCGGAGCCCCGGAGCCCTGGAGCCCCGGAGCCCTGGAGCCCTGAAGCCCTGGAGCCTCAGAGCCCTGGAGCCTCAGAGCCCTGCGGCCCCGGAGCCCTGGAAGGGCAGGCGCAAGCCCTCCCGTGGAGGCTCGGGGCAGGCAGATTGGCGTCATTTCGGTCCCGGCCATCTGGTCGCCCCTCTCGCCTCGGCCATCTGGTCGCGCCCAATGCTTTCCTATGGGGCGACCAGATGGCCGGGCTTCCCTGGATGTCCCGATGAGGTGCCATTCGCCTCCCGGATCCCAGGCAGGGCTCCAGGAGGTCGGCACGTTTGCGCCCTGGGTCCCCTCTGTCACCTTGAGTGCATGGATTACAAGAAAGGGCGGTCATTTTCCTCTGGATTACCAGGGGCAAGGGTATGCCCGGACACCCTCCCGGGCGGGCGGTTCCCTGCCGGGGACCAGATGGGCTGTGATCCCAGGCAACACCTCCCAGGCGCCCGAGGCTCCCTCCTCCGGCCCGCGGCGTGGCAAAGTACCCGGGACGGGCTCCATGGGTCCCGGGCCCTGCAACCCCGGAGCCCCGCAGCCCTGCAGCCCCGGAGCCCTGCAGCCCTGGAACCCTGCAGTCCCCGAGCCCTGGAGCCTTGGAGCCCTGCAGCCCCGGAGCCTTGCAGCCCCGGAGCCCTGCAGTCCCCGAGCCCTGGAGCCCCGGAGCCCTGCAGCCCCGGAGCCCTGCAGCCCCGGAGCCCTGCAGTCCCCGAGCCCCGGAACCCCGGAGCCCCGGAACCCAGGAGCCCTGCAGCCCCGGAGCCCTGCAGCCCCCGGAGCCCTGCAGCTGCCGAGCCCTGCAGCCCTGGAGCCCTGCAGCTCCGGAAGGCTCGGGGCAGGCAGATTGGCTTCATTTCGGTCCACCAGGGCCTCGTGGCCCACCGCCAGGGCTTTGCTTGTTGTGTAAGTGTTCACCATGAGGTCAGTCACGTCCAGAACATTCGCCTTCTCCATCCGAGCCTTGCTGATGCCCGGGCAGCCCTCGAGCAGCGCCCCCTGGTTCAGCCTTGCCTTCAACCGCTTCAGCTCGTGCTCCAGCAGCTCGTCCAGGACGGACTGCAGGACCTCCAGGGGATAGAGGGCTGCCATGCTTAACTCGACGGCAGGCAGCTGTGGGTCAACTCAATATGGCAGGTTTGGGAGAGAGGCAAACCCTCTACCTTCCAGACTCGCTCTCTTTGGACTGTGCGCGCTACTCGTCGGTGAAATTGATAAAATAAGCACCAGGGGAATTTCCCACACAATTGGCGGCGACATGGTTGGAGCCAGCCCTATTTCTGGAAAGCCAGTCTTCGCGCCATGCCCCGCAGTCTCAAGGCAAATTTGTGCTCACAACACGAAGATGTGCGTGCCCTGAGCACGTCCTTGCATGAAAGCAAAACTAGATTTTGCACAAGAGAGCAAATTCCTTCTCTGATGACTCATTTTTTCAGAGTGTTACTTCACCGCCACATTTCTTGTTAAAGCTTCCCGTAAACATCTTGTATATATTACTTTATGAAAAGGGCAGCGAGTGAACACATACAGTTAACACCCCCTAGGCTCGCAGAAGTGCCGAACACAAAAACAAAACAAGCAAATTCATGTACATGGTCCACTGAAAGGGGTCCATGGACAGCGTTTACCTTACGGGAGCGAGCAGCGGCAGGTGCGGGAATTGCAAACAGATGGCGCCACTGCTAGCTCCCGCAAGGTAAACGCCATACATGCACGAGCCATTAAAAGTAAGGGGTAACCCGTTACAAGTCTGTGGACCTGGGTAACAGTGGTCCTCAAACCAATCGTTAAGTTCTCAGAATTATTCTACAATTGACTTTTTTAAGCAAGGAAAAAATAAAATTCACGCTCCTCATAAGTCATAGTACTTCAACATAAACATTTTCAAAATATGCATTAAACGGATGTGCGGAGAATAAATTTAGTATGTAACAAAACAAATGTATTTACATAAGTAGATTCAAATCACTGTTCATTTTTTGGTGGTTGCTCCAAAGGGGAACGTGCAAAAAGGTGGGGTACTCGGAAATAAGTGAGTGGGGGAATTGTTCCCAGAGTAAAGTGAAAAGTAGAGATATTCGGTGAGATTGATCAGGTGTATCAATCTAAAAACGTCCTGTCCCAATGCTATTTTACACGGTCTATTTACATTGTTTTGTACAATCACAGATTGTAATCATCTGTGGCACGTAGTAGGGGTAGATTGAATGGGTCCAGGTACAGGAATGTGTGGTTGTTGACATTTGGACTCGACTTGTGGCATGTAGGTTATTTTAGCCTTGCCTGCGAGTCTTCCTCCGGACGGGGTGGGTGGGGAGGGTAGGGGGCAACCACGCCCTGGTAGTCTGTACCCTGTCTAGTGGAGAAAGAAGGGCGTCAGCGCTAAGTATGGACTCGCAAATCCTAAAACTTAAAGCACATCTCAATGTCATCTAGTAAAGTAGGCTTACCCGCTCGCCATTCAGTGGCGCCGTATCCTGGCTTAATTCTGAAAAAGTGTCGGAAGCCCATCCAGGGTCAGTCCGGAATACAATTCAATTGTACGCTATCTGCATAAGAAAGGGAAGGGGGTGGGGAGGGGGAGAAGTAATATCTGCCCTGACACATAATTAAAAACAACATATATCTTGTCCAACCTGTGAGTCCCAGTGGGTGAAGGTTGGCGCTCACAACTCACTGTAAATGCGGCCAGTGTTAAAAATGCCACAAAATGGGCTCCCACAGTGAAAATGGGTCCCAGGGGTGATGATAAGCGTTCATAACTCGCTGTACATCTTACAAATAATGGTTCCTACAGTAAGGGATATTAGATTCCTGAAAACGACCCACCCAGAGGGCAACAGAACCAGCACGGTTAATCATGGCCTGTTGTCCGTCCTAGAAACCCCCATGTGAGTATGTCCGGGGTGCTTGCCCGATCGTAGTCCGTAGGGGCCTTAAGCTCAAAGGGCGGCCATTTAGGAATAGGCCCGGTCCTTAATTAGGTTACAGCACCATAAAAAAAGGGGGGGGCTGCTATTTGTAAGGACAAGGAAAAACGCCGTAAGAGATGTGTGCCGTTACGCCCGCTCACCTGAAATGCAACAATGTCCACGTTGTGTGAGAGACAGCGTCAGGCAGACGCGCCTCTTCCTAAATATGCAGATTCTCATGCAACGCGCGTGAAAATCGACATGGAAGTAAGACTTCCGACGTGCTGCCTAACGTGGTCTGGAGGTTTTGGGATTTTAATTTCCAAGGCCACGGGGTGGAAAATAATCCATATTCTAATGTAACATCAATTTCCATTATTTCGCAGGCACAGGAAGGCCCGGTGCAGGTACTCAAGGGGTATCTCTGGGGGCAGGTTTACACCAGGTTGTGTACACACTCTTTTTATGCCTTCATATAGCGCGGCCTTTACCCGAAGGTGTCAGAGCGCTTCCCAATAGGAACAGAACTGATACATGAGAGCACTATAAGTGAACACATTACAAAACAAACATAAGGACGGTGGCAATCGTGAGCAATCAATACAAGAGGTAGCACACTGTGCTTTACAGGAGGAAAAGGGACACGTGTGCAAGTTACAAAAGCATACAAAGTACAAGTAGAGGTATATTATTGCAAGAACTGGAGGACACTCTAAAACAAGCACAAACGTTACGTGGGCAATGGTGGCACTTGTGTAAGTACCGGAACCAAACACAATGTACGAGGTAGCAAGCAGCGTGTTTCAAGAGAAAAGTGAAGTGTTCATGTTACAATAGAGTACCAAACACAAGTAGAAGAAAAATTTCTTCGTGAATAGCAGACTCCCAAACCACAGGAACACACTGGGAGGACACTTCCATAGTCAAGGAGAATAGAATTTCCTATAATAAAAGGTCTTCTTTCAGATAATAGAGAGGGAATGTCAATTTGGAAGTGTCTTTGAAGGAGGAGAACGTTGAGGTCAGTTTTGAAGGCCTGGGAGGCGGAGGTGGTTATGGGATGATAAGTAAACAAAGTGCATCGGTCATCAGCGACTTAGCCTTTGAATAATTACCTTAGTATTTGCCTCACCCAGATCCTTACGAGAATGTAGGTGGTCGTCCTAGTTCTCGTAACTGACAAACAAGCTTGGCCCTGGTTGCGTGGTGCATGGATGGCCCCTGTCCCATGGCTGTGAATTCAGATTGTTATTGAGGGGGGGCATGGCTTTTAATGGATGTGTTGCTTCAAATACAGGAACCACAATGAAGAACCACCCTACTCACATGGGGGGACACCTGAAGTGTCAACAGGTATAAGGGCCATAACACACTGGGGTTGTGTGGGGCTGTGGGCACAGCGGGCTGTGCGTAGGTCACCATAGGGGGGTGTTGCATGTCCTCGAGTCTCAATACTAGGGGCAGTCACTTGGGCATGCAGGAGTATGTAAGGGCATGGTATATCACAAGATCTGCATATTACATACGTCCACCAGTACCTCCAAGATACAGGCATGCCCATTTCACACACTTCGGTGGAGGGCTAGCAATTCCGGGGGCTACTAAGCGACCCAGGGCATGGTTGGTTCAACACCAAGGGTCACTTTTGGGCAGCAGGTAGGGTTACCTGGGATGGGACTACAGCAATTAAGCTTGAGGCGATTGGTAGGGATCACCCCACAAGGGATCCAGTGACTGCCTCTGACTTTTTTGACATTGGTACAGTGGGACTACAGGACGATTAATTAATTCTGGTAGCACCACATTAGGCCTTGATTGCAACATGATTTTGAATGTGGCAGGGGAGAGACTAAAACACACTTTACCCCTGCCTTTATAAGCCCAGCAATACACAGTTTGGTGACTTGAAACATGCATTTTAGTTACAGCCTCCTGGGTAGCAAAAATAGTATTGCTGTGGCCCGGATGCACCAGGGAACCTCATAACGACGGCGGGATATAAGCTTATCGCACTATAGTATCTTGGGGCATGTTCCTTTTGACATGTACTAAGGGTAGTTACATGTATACACAGTGGCAAACAGTCTCAAGCACATGTTACTAGCAGGCGACGCTTCTGCATCCACTTGATAGGGATCGTAGGAGTGCTTACGTTACTAAGTGCAGCTAGTAGAATGGTGTTAATAGCTTTTGGAATTGTTCAAATCAGCTATTGTTGAACTCCATTAACTTGCTGGGCGAAAATGTACCTGGACACATTAAAATATTTAATTATAATTTTTCTGTCATGGCATCCACCTGTGTCGCGCAAGGGGGAGGGGTCCTCACTATTTTCCCCGCCTAGTTAGTTACGGGGTACACACAAAAAAAATGGTAATTTTAACCGCACAAGGTGAGAGAGTAAAGCCTGGACTTTCAGAGGTGCGGCTATGGCCGCCACTGCTATTTGCAGCAGCAAGTTCAGCGGCGCTCGACTTTACAGGGTGGTTGTTTCTGGTGTGCGGCACCGTCCCTCATTTGTCATTAACAGAACTGTCTGGCTTTCAGAGAGGACCGCTACAACAGCCAGGGAGTAAGTCTAGATCTTCAGTGACTTTTGCCTTTGGATTTCTTGGTTTGTCTAATTTCTGGTGCCCAGAATAAATTGGACACTTTTGGCACGTTCACACCCAGTTTGGGTGTGTCTGCAGGAGGGCCTGCGATTGAGTTGGCTGGCTTTTTACTTGTAGGGTCCAGATGTGGGCAGGTAATAACAACAGTCTTAAAACTAACTGCAGGGGTTCACACGCAGTGGAGGGCCCTTAGCTAGGTGCACTAGTATTTGTTCGGCCTGAGTCAGATTTAGTTAGTGGGTATTGAGGATCTAAGGTGGGGAGATCTTAGGCAGTATTTCCATCCCGGGAAGTACATAGGGAGAGAGTAATAGTGTCCCAAGTTGCCCAACTGGATATATACATTTGGATGGGGGCTTGTTAATAGCCGCCTTCGGTCCAACGAGTGCCCAATCAGGGCGACTGATCAAGACACAGACATTGATAGTTACTCTGCACGGTGTACTAAAAGGGAGATTGTGTAAGCAGGTCTCAACTAGCCTTATACGCATGATGGGGACAATTAGTGACATACCTAAAGAGGTAAGCCTGGTGTTATAGGGACGGGATGCCGAGGGACGTAGCTTGGTCGGCTTACACAGGCAGGTGATTTCCGCCGGGGCTTTGCTATGCCTGCGGCCAGGCAGGTGCTTGCACTACCAAGGTGATTACATTAAGGGCAAGCATGCACCAAGTGTTGGATGCTCAAGCCATTCAAGACAGACCATAACACCTGCGCGAGAGCCGGGGAGCTAGGCAGTGGTGGTAGCTGCCAGTTAAATTGTGTGTTGCGGTGCAATAACCTGAGGAGAACGTGGGGTCAACATAATTTGGATTCAATGATTGAAGAAGGTTTGTTTTGCTGTTCCGACTGCCCATAAGGGACAAGTGTTGTGCGTTCAGGTGCTTCCCCCTTTTTATACGACAAAGACACATGGACACCTGTTTCTATGTCACTTATCCCATGGCAGGATAGTCCCCATGATGGGAAATGGCCTTTGTTGTGCCTCGCCGGGAGAGGGATAGCCGCTCACACTAGCTGGAGCCTGTAAGGGAGATAAAGGTTAGAAACATAGATAGGGTTTGCTGGGCCCAAAACCCCCTCACAAAGTCAGCGGGGGATATCTGGCTGTAAGGTGTCTTTGAGGGATGGGCTAGGGTATTATAGGGCTGAAGTGGGTGACACAGCTTTGGCACGGACACAGTTGGGTACCAGCAAATCCACCAAAAAGGACTATAGCAAAACATGTGACACACTATCTGGTAGTTCAACACCATTATTGGTATAAGTATCAAGGGTCACAGGTGGATATCAGGGCCCGGGCATCTGTAGGTTGGCTCTTCACAAAATGGTGCAGTGTCTATTGATGGACACCATACTCTTATTCCCTCAAACCTGTCGTGACACCATCGCTATGGGCACCAGCGATATTTGAAAGTACTATGAAGTTGTCTGGTCGATGTGGCAAAGTATGAACCTGGGTTGAAGACCACTATAACCACACGGGGCAAATTAGCAACCAGTGGGGGACAGGTAATCTTCAGTGGTCGTAAATCACCCCTGGCTCCTGTGGCAGGGAGCTTGGCAGGGGAGGCGATGGAGCCTGCGCGCAGGAAGTTCTGCGCTGTGCGTAAATTCACTGGGCAGAGGAGACTTGGCATCATTAGACTTGTACATGACAAATTCACAGGGTGTTTGTGAACGAGGGGGCACATCTGCCCAGTATGGACCGGTTCTTGCTGGATAGGGGAGAGGCCCTAGAATTAGCAGGATGTAAGTAGGAATGCCGGCCTTGGTGGGGGGCCCTGGCTGCGACGGTCGCCACACCCAGGGCTGTGGCGGAGTTACAGGGCGATCCAGAGGTGGAAAGGTACTCAGGGGTACCCTCTTCAGGAGCACAAAGAGTGCTGAGGCCTAATTTCCCCAGGAAGTCTGTGCGGTGGACCCTGGGGTGCGATGGCGCCCCGTCTGTCCGTCTGTCCTACGGACGGTTGGAAACCTGTACAACCGGGGGTCGCTTGAACGCTCCCGTCCCTCGTAGGGGGGGCGTGAGCAAGAGAGTGGACCGATGGTTCACAGGAAGTGGGAGTGGCTATCCCCTCACCACAACCGTTAAGCACCGATTGGCCCATCAGGTGGTAGGCCGTGAGGGGCGGCTTGCCTTTGGATCGACTGTAAGATAACCCACCATGTTGGCATATGTGGATGCTAATAAACCTGCAGCAATTTTATCCCAACAAAAAGTTGTCTTGTCTGCTTATTTACGATACATGCATGTTGCTGCGGGAGGGCTGGTGAGTGGGCCGATATTGGCACTATGCCTTTGACCTTCGCTCCCCGCTCTGTTCCTTTGGGCTTTGTGCCTGTGCCCTGACCGTTTCCATCTCTTACGTTGAACGTTACTGCAGCTTCTTTTTCCAAGCTTTGCCCTAGATGCCGACTCGCCCATAGGGTGCCCGAGTGGGCTCACTCCCCTATAATATCCCTGTAATAATAATAATAATAATAAAGTAGTTTATAAAGTGCCTGGCGACTCCATCCCGGCGTGTCCCCGCGCTATGGAGAGAAGATAAGCAAGCAGAATTAGCAACACAACCGCCTACAAACTACATTACAGGTTGTACAGGTGGGTTTTTAAGAGACTTCTAAATTTAGTCTCGGATTTTTCAAGTCTCAGTCCTATTGGGAGTCTGTTCCAATTTTTTGCCACTACAGCTCTGAAGGAGGGACCTCCCAATTTTGCTCTTTTTACACGAGGGATCGTCAACTGGCCCGTCCCTTCTGGGCGCAAAGCTCTGTTAGGCTCATACCTATGCACTAGATCTTGAAGATAGGATGGGGCTTTATGCCAGAGTATCCTGTGGCACAGTAAGAGAGATTTAAACATGACTCTCTTCCTTACCGGTAGCCAGTGTAGAGCCGCTAGAGCAGGTTTGGAAGATGCTCTTTTAGGAAGTCTTAGAACAAGCCGAGCTGCTGTGTTTTGAAGGACTTGCAGGCGCCCCAGGCTTTTTTCTGTGGCGCCTAAAAACAGGACATTCCCGTAATCCATACAGAACGTCACCAGCGCCTGAGTCAAGGTGCGTCTGGCACTCAATGGCAATAGGTCTAGGGTGTGATTAAGTGTTTTTAACACCCCGTAACACTTTCCCACTAGGCGAGGAATGTGGCCTTCATAAGACAGGGTGGGATCACCCCATATTCCCAAGTTCTTTGCTTCCTTACAGGGAGCAGGTGTTGGACCCAGACACGTTGGCCACCAGTCCGGTGTCCAGCTCATGTTGGTCCCACCCAACACCATAACCTCCGTTTTGGAGCCATTTAATTTTAGACAATGTGAGTCCATCCATACTGCCAAAGCCTGCATACAAGCCTTAAAATTGGATGCCGCTGTTAGAGGTGCTTGAGACAGAGAGATCAGCAGTTGGGTGTCATCCGCGTAGGAGACCAACTCAACTCCATACGCTTGCACCACTTCGGCCAGGGGGGTCATATATAGATTAAAAAGAGTTGGACTCAGGGCAGAGCCCTGAGGCACCCCCTGTTCTAAGGCCATCTCTGCTGATCTAAAGGAGCCTCGTTGAACCTGAAAGCTTCTGCCCGTGAGGAAGGATTTCAGCCACCCTAGTGCAGAGTCCGTGACGCCCGCATTGTATAGACACTGTAGCAAGATGGAATGAGCTACAGTGTCGAACGCCGCACTGAGGTCTAGCATCACCAAAGCCATGGTGTGTCCGGCATCCGCCCCACGTCTCAAGCTTTCAGTTGCTCTCAGAAGGGCCGTCTCCGTCGAGAAACCCGCTTGGAAGCCCGATTGCGAGGGGTGAAGGATGTTAGCTTCCTCCAAGTGGGCAGTTAGTTGACAATTAACCACTTTCTCAGCCACTTTAGCTAGATATGGAAGCAGAGAAATTGGCCTCAAATTCTCAAGTACATCATGGCTCACGTTGGGTTTCTTCTTTATAGGCAGCACTACTGCTTTCTTCCAATCTTCCGGCAGTGTTTCCGAGAGGAAAGAAATCTGAAATAGGTGTCTGATGTACGGCTCCAGAGCCAAGAAGCTTTCTCCCATCACCCTAGGGGGTGCTGGGTCCCGAGGGGAGCCAGACTTAATCACCTGACAGATGCTACACAGCGCCTCTGGAGGTGGAACTGAGAAGAGCGTCAGGCATTTTTCCATGTTATGTGCCCCCCTGGCTACCTCAAAATTTGTTCCACTTCCAGGTTTATTGGAGAAAGTAGCATAAATATCCCTTACCTTTCCCGCAAAGAATTCCACTACTCTATTGCATTCTGCCACCGAGTCGTTATCTGGGGTGTCAGAGTTGGCTACCAAGGAGATCTCCTTAAATATCTTAAAAAGTTCTTTCGAGGAGTTTTCTGCCTCCCCAATACGATTTTTATAGTGGGTGGCTTTAGCTCCTCGCACCATCCTTTGGTACCTTTTCTGTGCCTACCTATAATTTACCTTCATCTGGGGACAGAAATCCACCCGCCATCTGCGCTCCATTTTTTTGCAGATCGATTTAGCAGCCTGCAAGTCAGGAGTAAACCAGGGAGCTGACTTCTTACCTCTATTCCCTGCCTTCGCTACATACATCGGGGCCGCCACATCTAGGGCACTGAGGATGCGCTCCTCTAGTCTTTTATTTGAGATTTCGCAGTCACCACCCCCCGGCGGACCCCCATCCTGCAACAGCTTATTGAAGGTATCCTGCGAGAATTGCTTCCATTTACGACGGGGGTAGCTCTTGTTCTCCCCTCTGTGAGTAGCACTAGCTGAAATATGAATTTTAAAGGGGACTAAATAGTGATCCGACCAAGGGACCGGAAGGGGCATATCTACCTTCACTCCGTCCCAGCTACCAAACACTGGATCCAGTAGGTGACCATGTTTATGGGTTGGAGACGTGATTTTTAGTTCTAACTGAAATGCTTCTAGTTCTTGCCTAAGGTCTACGGCCTCTTTTGTAGTGTAGTTCCTATTATCCCAATAGGCTCTGCGCATTGGAATAATATCTTCAATAGTATAGACCTAGGACGGAGGTTAACTAGGTCTTCTACTGACGATATTAGACTTAAAGTTTTGTGTTTGCCAGCTAGCTCAGAGTTCACTAGAAACTTTCTCGAATAGGCAAGGAGGATTTTAACCTCCCTGGATAGACAAGAAGGGATTTAGTTTCTGACAACCATAGAACATGACAACTTTGCTCTCCCCTAATCAAGAGTGTATCTCTAGAGTCGTGTGAAAACAAAAGACAACTTATTTTACTCAGTCAGTTCAGTGCATTCTTAGTTTCACCAGAATGTAGAGAAAAGGAAGAGACGGGCGTGTTCAATAAAAGATGGTTTTTATTGATCAGTCTCTTTTCTCGTACAAGAGAAATGAATCGCTATTATTGCAATACTTATAGTTAAGTAAAGTGCATACAGTAAAGACAGAATTATAAAATAATACTGAAAAAGCATTGATATGGTTTCTGAGCCATATGATACTTTAAAATGGATAAAATAGATACATACATATATACATTTGACTAATCGTACTCAACTGGTGCTTCTAACCACGCCTACCCCAGTGTACCTGACCTAAGCCTAATACGTGGGCGGGAGTAGATAAGTAGCAGTTTAAGTTAAGTTTGTTTTGCCAAGGGACTGACTCAAGAATTCTCTGCAAGGGGTTATTCAGTTCTGTACCTGAGATCTAGAATGGTGGAGGGCTGGTATCTCTTATCCCAGGTCTTGATATTCCAGCTGCCTGCGAGGGCTGCTTGGAAGCGCCGGAGCTGGATTTCTCGGCCGGAGAAAGGCAGCGTCTCGTTCTCAGCGCGTCAGGAAGCCGAGGCAGCGCCTGTGGGCTTCGCTCTCTGCTGGGCTCCTCGGCAAATCTCGCTGCTCCAATCTCGTCACCACCGCGTGTGTTTGCTTAAGGCAATGTCGGTAATATTTATACCTGAAAGGTGCCGAGATTGACGTAAGGATGGACATATATACGTCAATAAGGATGTCATACGAACGGGTTCGTTCGCACATTCTTTTACTGAAGTTCTCGGTGAAATCAAAACAATGGATACGGGAATTTCCCAGGTCGCTGTAGGTTTGATTTGTTTTGAGAACTCCGTATTCCTTATCAGGGGCTGGAGGAATAGTGCTTGCCTAATTAGATGGCATGCGTTATGACCTAATCAGATAACGCGCTTCTGTGCCGTGGTGTGGCTTAATCAGATAACGGTTTTTAAACCGTTGGATGGCTGCTAGTTAATTATTAACCAAACCAGGGTCAGGAATAGGGGGATCGATACAGTACCTACAGAAATACATCACACTTTGACCTGCTCATCTTCAAAATGGATGTTAAGGTCTCCTAACACCAGCAGTCTGCTCTTCCTAATTGCTAAATGAGCAATACCCTCCACCAGACTGGTTTAAAATCTTTAAGCCCTCCCGGGGGTCTATAGACAAGAATCCCGGATACCGAGTATTGGGGCCCTAGTTGCAAAGTGAAACATCCCGCTTCGCAGTTATCAATTTTTATAGGCTCCAAAGTACATTCAAGCGGAGACCTTATCACAATGGCGATCCCCCCTCCTCTCCCTCCGCTCCTATCTACTCTGGCCAGGGAGTAACTAGGTGGGATCGCTTCTATAATATCTGGGTCAGAGTACTCCCCAAGCCAGGTTTCCGTTAGGAAGAGAAAATCTAGCTTCTCATCCAGAAGAAGATCCCAGATCTGGTTGCTGTGCTTACTTAATGATCTACAATTCAGCAAGCCTCCCTGGACAGTCATATTACATATCCCACTGGCTGGTTCCCTCCTACCCTTAAAGGAGCACAGCAGGCAATCCTGGAGTGCTAAAGCCTCCATGGAGTGCCAGCAGAGCCCCGCCCTTAAGGGACATAGGTTTAGCAATTCCTGTCTCCCATAGTGAATGTGGGTTTGCTCAATTTGCCCAGCGGTTTTGGCCCCGGGCTCCGTCCGGCCGCGGACGGGCGCAGACGGGCTTAACTTTGGCGCAACTTTGGCGCGCCTCCGTCGCACCCGCTGCGCGGACGCTGTCCCACACACATATATAGGAGATAGGGAAGGGGGAGGGGCAACTAGAGCGCTGACCTGCCTGCTCTGGGCCCGGAAGTGTTGGGCTCCTCCTCACCCTCCGCATCAAACGCCCAAGAATGGACGCGGCGGACCGGGGCGGGAGTGCAGTAGGTGAGTGACTCCCCCCAAACTTTTTAATCAGCCCCGAAGTAGAGTGGAACAATTTTTAAAATAGCTACCAGCTTACAGTGCAATACGATTTGTTAGAGCCTGCCAGCATTAGTTGCTCACACCATGTATTTAAAAATAGCAGTACAATCGCTATTCCATTTAAAAAACAAAACGCTCGCATTCAGCGCCCACAGTGCAATTGCATGCAGCTCACAAGCGGATAGAGTTAGCCTCTGCCACCGGCTTCCTCGTCTCCACAATGTGGCCGCGTTCCTCCCCACCTTTTATTACGCTCAAGTACAGCGCATCTAGAGCGCTGACCTGCCTGCTCTGGGCCCGGAAGTGTTGGGCTCCTCCTCACCCTCCGCATCAAACGCCCAAGAATGGACGCGGCGGATCGGGGCGGGAGTGCAGTAGGTGAGTGACTCCCCCCAAACTTTTTAATCAGCCCCGAAGTAGAGTGGAACAATTTTTAAAATAGCTACCAGCTTACAGTGCAATACGATTTGTTAGAGCCTGCCAGCATTAGTTGCTCACACCATGTATTTAAAAATAGCAGTACAATCGCTACTCCATTTAAAAAACAAAACGCTCGCATTCAGCACCCACAGTGCAATTGCATGCAGCTCACAAGCGGACAGAGTTAGCCTCTGCCACCGGCTTCCTCGTCTCCACAATGTGGCCCTTCCCTGTGAAGGCACGTGCCTTGCGCTGTGAACCCAGTGGCAGCTAATTACCCACCCTGCAGCCCCTCCTTAAGGGTCTACCTGACTACTCCCTCCTTTCGCTAGCTGCTGCCGCTATTGCCCATTGTGGGGTTAGGGACCCCCGGCTTCCATACCCTCCATGTCAGAAGATTCTTTTCATCCCCCATACTCAGAACTGTAACTGATGCAGGAGACAAGGCGGTTCATGGATTGGGGTCAGCAGTAACCCCCGCCACAAGCCTTGCCTCTGCCAGTGCCTTTTCGAGTTTGATTTGTTTAGTGGACACCCCCCCGACCCACCATTAGCACTCTTCTTGTTTTCTTTGCATCCTGGGATTTGTGGCCCTTTTGATCACATTCATAAAGTCAGAACTACAATTTCCAGAATGCAAAGAAAAAACCTGACCCGAATGAGCTACTCGTACCTGAACCTGCAAAATTTGAGAACTTTGTTCACCATATTTCGTCGGTATGGAGGTCATTTTAGGTCGTGCCTTTGGCAGCCGTGGTCCAACACACCATCAAACACACCTTGAAACAATGATATCTAAAAGAACACCACACAACTCTTAAAGTGGCTCTGGAGTGACTTCGAGGGATTTATTTGCATAGCTGCCAAGCGTTTGCATGTTAATCCCACTTTTAGCCAACAGCAAGCTGCATTCTGGGACTTGTAGTTTCTTATGTAACGTAAGTATAAACTCAAAAATCCAAGTAGTGTGGATTAAAACGTAAGAAGGCACCTCGCATTACATGCTGCTACTTGGTATGCAAAAGGTTTACTCTGATTTTATTAAAAATCAAGCCTTTACATGTCACATATGAGCCTCTTAAGTAGCTCGTGGATACTTTGGCTATGTAGAAAAAAATCGTACATATTGTCCTACATAAAGGCCTATTAACCCCGAGCTAACCTCATCAAATGTGCAGTACAAAGTATGCCACAGTTTACTAAACCCCCTCAGCGATTTGAAGATCATGGTTCTTAACAGGCATAGCCACCAGAAGGACTCTTGCCAGCTACTTCTCGGACAGAAATATTGCATTATTACTACAAATGATGAATAAACACGCTTCTTATGTACGAATGTCTTAAAAGATATTCGTTTTCTGAGAGTGTCACTAGAACGGGCCGTGAAGCCTTTGTTATAGTGCTTATTTATTTTAATTAGCATTAGAGTTACTTGACTTTGTGTATGTCATGTAGTCCCTTAGGGACCCTTTGGCTTCCTAATAGTGAGAGGCTACTCGGAGCTGTTATAGGCACATTTCAGTCCGGTTACTCTTGTAATCGGTTTTGACAAACAATGTTGGCTTTCATTTAACTTCTTATGTAATAAGAAAATTGCTGCATACTTTAGGATTCAAACAGGCTATCGCTGGGTTATACGATCCACAGTGCAATGGGCAAGTTGAGCACTCTCACAAATTTATTGAGGCAAATCTGACATGGACATTGGCGAATGGTATTAATTGGAATTCATTATATGTGAAAAATTATGCTTGTACAGAAGATACACCGCATTGCACTGCACAGGAGAACCCTTTTATGCTAATTAAAGGTAGGAAGCCCATGGTCCTCATTCTGTTAATGGTGGTTAAAATATAAGTAAATACATCAGCTCAATCATAGTGAGTTAACTCAATCGTCCTAGTGTTGCAACTCAGGATGGATGTGCTTGAACTGTTCGGTTGGAGGCCAAATACCTGGTTGAGAAAAGTCATAGGAAACCTAATAGCGGCTTGGTTGGTTCAGAGATTACTTTGTGCGGTGACTGATGTGCTTCCAAAAAGTGTTTGTGTTGAAGCCGCCACTGAAATGATGAGGATGGGGAACTCTTAAGTATCCCTTTAGTATTGTTTTCTGTTTGGGTAAATGTGTTCTATTTCTTTATTACTATATTTAAGTAATTGATTACTTGTTTTGTTTGTGATTCTAATAATCCTGCCTGTTCTTTGATTATCTCGTGTTTAGAATGTTGTATTGACAGGATTCTAAGGGCCATTGATTCCGCTGCTGTCCCTCAAGTTGTAAGATGCATTACATCACTTGTTTACTTTTTACGACTTCCGGAGTTTAATAACATCTCCCTTCAGTCAATGAGGCAAACATGTTTGTGTCAAACGGATCACAGGGGTATTCCATTTTTAAAAAAATCTTTTTATTGAACATAAACAACAAATCACAAACTGAAAAGTGACCACTGTGCCATGGGTATCTGCAAATCATAAGCGGAGAATGTAGACTTCCATCATTACAGAAAATATTAAGGAGTGCGAGAAGAGGGCTCAAGCGAAATTCAATTCCTCACGGACAGGATCCAGATCTGGTGCAGTACAGATGTCCCCACGGTATGCATTCCAGACCTCCCATATCTTTCCCCATTTACGGGGTCTCCCCCTGGCCACATACACAGACCTCTCCCGGAACATGCACCAGTCAAGGTCTTCCATCCATTTCTCAAGCTGGGGAGATCGGCTAGCGCCCCATAGTTGTGCAATATTACGCTTGGCAATCATGCATGCAAGAGTGACCCACAGTTTACCATGGCTCGAGAGGTCAGAAGGTTCCCATAAATTGAGTAGGCAACGGCGTGCCTCCAGTGGAATCTGTACACCCCACACCTCACTCATTTTCTCATGGATCTTAATCCAATAGTCACGGACCTCCGCGCACTCCCACAAGATATGCATAAACGTTCCAGTCATCCCACAACCTCTGCGACAATCTGCATTCGTAGCAAGCCCCATCCGCAACAACCCGGGGCCCGTGGTGTAGGATCGATGAAGAATCCTAAGCTGTACCAGTCAAAGTCTCATAGGGACCGCTACTACACGAGGGGAAGACACAGCCTCCCCCCAAACTTCTTCATCCAGGACCAAGCCATCAGCAACCCACTGTTCCCTACGTTTCACTAGGGGATCCTCAGCATGGTTGACCAGCTTCCTATACACCAGGGAAATCGCCTTGGTAGGAAGGTACCCATCCAACAGCCGATCCTCTAGCGGAGAGGCCACCGGCGGCTTCACATCACGAGTAATAGCCGCCGCCAGTGCATGCTTGATTTGTAGGTAACGATACCGCTCGCTCTCATTCAGCTGGTGTCTGACCTGTAGTTCCTCAAAAGTTACAATCCCATCCTTACCCCACAAGTCCCGAACCTGCGAAATACCGATTAGATCCCAGCCATCGAAACCCTTCGATTTCCACAAACCACCTAGTCCCTCCGAGTTCCACAAAGGCGTGGCCATTGTTATTCTACCCTCCCATTTAAGAGCACGATTAGCCTCATGCCACACTCGCGTCGCCACCGACGTTGGACCCACCAGAGGAAACCTACCACGTCTAGCGTACAAAACCCTAGTGTACTCACCCTCCGGCAGTTGGCCGCGATCCATGGCAAACCCGGGGTCAACCGGCGAGCCATAAATTGCATGGTTAATAGGAGCTATTTGGGAAGCCCAGTAGTATTTCCTAATGTTAGGCAAACCGATCCCTCCGTCATACCAGGGTAGCATCAATTTAGATAGCGCAATCCGTGGTTTCCCACCCCAGAGAAGTTAACGCTGCAACAATTCAATCTCGCTGAAGTATGAGGGGGGTACGGAATCGAAGGAATTCTGTAAAGCATACAAAAACCGGGGGAGAGCCATCATCTTAAATAGAACCGCACGACCTAACAAGGAGAGCGGCAACTCCCTCCATCTTGCCACATCGCAACGCAGTCTGGCCAAGGGGGGTCCCAGGTTCGCACTAAACCTCACTCTAGGATCCTTTGTTATTTGGATTCTGAGGTAGCGAAAGCTCACTAGTTCAAACTTTACTGGACAATTCGCGGGCACCCTAGGCGGATCACCGCTCAACACGAAGAGGACTGACTTTGCCCAGTTAATGGCAAAGCCCGAGTACCTCCCATAGATTGTTAAGATGTCCAGGAAAACAATCAAGGAACGTCGGGGGGAGGTCAAATACATAAGAATGTCATCCGCATAAATCAAGATTTTATCCTCCCACTCCGGTGTCCATCGCAGCCCTTTAATTGATCTGTCCCAACGTACCCAAGCCGCGAGCGGCTCCAGGGCCAAGGCAAACAAAAGTGGTGAGAGGGGACAGCCCTGACGGGTGCCCCTCCCCAAAAGAAAATCCCGGGACTTATGGTTATTAACCACCACTCGAGCCAACGGAGCAGGATAAAGGAGACGAATCCAACGAATAAATTCGGGTCCAAACCCCACCTTCTCCAACACCGCAAAAAGGTAAGACCACTCTACCCTATCAAAGGCCATAGTGCGTCCAACAACAGGAGCACCGCCGGTTCGTGAATGCGAGATGCTCCCGCACTACTCCATGGAGTCGGCGGAGGTTTAGAGCAATATTTCGGCGCGGCATGAAGCCAGACTGATCCGGATGCACCAGCGTCGCGATAACCTTCACCAACCGTGTAGCGAGTAACTTGGCCAGCACCTTAGGCTCCGCATTCAAGAGGGAAATCGGTCGATAGGAGGGACACCTCCGCGTTATCTTCCACAGTATAGTCCCCGATCGATGTGTAAACCTCCTCATAATACCGGGCAAACTCGTCCACTATAGTCTGTGGATCAGCCGTGGCACCCGAGCCCGCGATCTGCAGCTCTGGCACCAGACGAGACCCCCAGTCTCCCTTCTCCAACCACGCTATCCGTTTTCCGGCCTTATCGCCATGTTCATAGATTCTGCTCTGGGTGTTGGCATGCTGCACCTTCGCCCTATCACGCACCAGGTTTTTGTATTAATCTCTGAGAAGCCCGAGGCGGTGTACCGCCCCCGGGTCCCCAGCAGTGGACACTTCCCTCTCCAAGGCCGACAACTCCGCCTCAATCCTATCGATTTCCGCCCTGCTCTTCTTCTTCTGCCCTGAGATTCGGGAGAGCGCCTCCTCCCCAACAACAGTTTTATAGGCCTCCCAGAGGGAGCATCCTGAATCGACCGTCCCCGCATTCTCCCGGAAATAACTATCTGTGACACGTACCAGCTCCTTCTTAGTAGTAGGGTCTCTAAGGTGCCATGCGCCAATCAGAGCTATCCTGGCCACCTCACCTAGTCCCATTTTTAGTTGAAGCCAGATCGGTGAATGATCAGACACTCCTCTTGCCAAATGACACACTTCCTGAACAAACACCGCCTGGGATGCCGGCACCAATACATGATCAATCCTGGAGAAAGAGTTATGTGCCGCGGACACATGCGTGTACTCCGAGTCACCGGGGTGTCGAAGTCTCCACCCGTCAACCAAACCAGTTGCGGAGACAAAATCCTCAGCCACCTACGGGAGGGCAACAACACACGGGAGGGATGCCTGTCAAGCTCACCATACATCACCGCATTAAAGTCTCCTCCTAGTACCATAGTTCCGATGGGCAATGTAAGAATCCCCCTGCTTAAATCACGAAAGGCATCCACCTGCAGTGCGGGAGGGACATAGATAGAAAGAAATGTAACAGTCCTACCCTCCCAGAGTCCCGAGATGCCGACATAGCGGCCCCGGTTATCAGACCAAGTAGCCTGTATAGTAAGCGGAAAGGAGTTCTTCACCAGTATCCCCACCCCCCTAGATCCAGAAGTGAAACCTGCATGAGCCACCAGTTTATAACCCCCACGATGCAGTGCCATACAGCGCTTGCCCATAAGGTGGGTCTCCTGTAACAAAACCACATCTGGTGAGCGTCGTCTAATTAGTTGTCCCACCATAGCACGCTTGATCTTATCCCCCTAGCCAGTCACGTTCCAACTGAGGACGGATAAACCCAAGCCCAATCTAGCGGAAGCCATACTCATCTCTCAAAGATTCTGAAGCATTCCGCGGCACCCATAGCAGACACAGGCCACATACAACAGACAAACCAACAAACAAAAAACCCCAAAACCCAACCCCCCAACCCCCCACCCTGCACCCTGCATGCAACATATGCACATCCCCAACTAGCAGTGTGCCTGTCTCCCCAAGACTAACTACAAGTAACTAAATGTAGAAAAACGGAGGAGGACCTTACAACAGGCCGCCAGCCTCCACAATCCCGAGCCGGGAACAACATAGAGTACTTCATTTCCGAGGTCCGCAGCCGCGGTTTGACTGCCATGAAACCCTGCCGCTGTTTCTGGACCGACTGGGTGAAATCAGGGAAAAAGAGTAAGGAAGCGTTCTCAAACGCCAGCGGTCCAGAGGATCGTGCCATCTGCAGGATAGCGTCCCGATCGCGGAAATTCAGAATACGTTCTATAATGGGACGAGGAAGCGCCCCAGGCTTCGGGCATCCGCCAGGAACCCTGTGGGCCCTTTCCACTGTGAAAAAGTTGCTTAGGCCCTTGGGCTTAAGATGTTTAAGGATGAGATCCTCCACAAAGAGATCCGGGGCCAGGCCCTCCGACTTCTCCGGCACTCCTAGGATGCGAATGTTATTGCGCCTCGCTCGTCCCTCATACTCGTCCAACTTTCGATCGCATTGAGTCTGAACCGCCTTGAGGCCTCTCACCTTCCGCTGGAGCTCCGACACATCGTCAGTGAGGCTCGATGTTTTGATCTCTAACGTCTTGACCTTCTCTGTGGTTTTAGTAAGGTCCGCTCTTATGAGACCCACCTCGATAGACTCAGTGTCCAATTTGGAGTCCATCCTACCCAGGGAAGACTGGACCCCGGTGATCGCCGCCATTAAGTCCTTCATCGTCGGATCCTCTCCGGTGGGATCACTCTCCTGACCTCCTGTCTGAGTACGCTTCTCATCCACCGAGGAACCCTTAGAAAAGTTGTACTTGTCCAGTTTGTTGGACTGAACCAGTCTGGTAGTCCTAGATATTTTCGGCGGTAGCTTTTCAGGGTCCCCTCTTGCCGCCATTTTCAACTCCGATTCAGACACCACCTCCGCCGATCGAACAAGGTCCAGCCAATGTGTCACCAACGTGCATCAAAACCAGTCGATCGCGGGGTGTTCCGTCCCAGCAGGAGGTCGCAGTAAGAGCAAAAAGTAGGGGGGGACCCGAAGACACCTCAGGTGTGACACAGTGTCCGTAGACCGGGCTCCGACCGAGCACTTCCGGTCCCACTCGCCGATGTTGTCGAACTCCAGGGCAGGCAGTGCCACACGCAGGGACCCAGCGTCGTCACCAGAAGGCCACAAAATTGCAGACGACGGTATTATGTCGCCGGAGCACCCAAATTGTTCAGAATTTCACCTAGTGGTTCAGGTGCTGGTCCCCCACACAATGGTAGGGATGGGGCTCAGGAGTATGTGCCGGATGGCAAGTCAGGATGTGGCGGCCGGCGGAGCCGATGCTCAAGCGGCCATCTTGGTCGCTGGCGCGGCTCCTCCTGGGGGTACTCCATTTAAGGACACACCTTTATTTTTATTTTTATGGAATGAAATTATAACCTAGAGCCAGCTATCTTAGGCTAAATAAACACGTACTTTGGTCTCAAAGATATCAGACTGACTTGGCCGCTCTCATTAGCACTGTACCCAATTGGTGGCATTATGTGGAAAACGTTTTTGTCTGAGTGAGTTAAAAGGCATTATATTATTTGGGAGCAGGGCACCATGCTTATCCCTAATGACATCAGAAGGCTGACCGCTTGTTCCGCCCTTTGCTGCACAACAGCCTGCTGTCTGCTGCTAACTTGCACCTGTCCTGTGATGGGAACACGTGCGCTGATGCTACTGAAGTTGTCTGTAACTTCCTTCTGAAGTTGGGAAGTTTGCATTGTTTCTTCCCTCAGTGTACCTGTTCTGTGAAGAGGGTTGATCCCTATGTGTGAGAGACTCTTGTGATAGTCCCTCTGTCACTGCCACCTCTCTTTCACTTATTATTTTTAAGGAAGGTTGCTCTGCTAGTGTCTGTTATACATTTACTGTGTTGTGAAGCTATGTATGAAATTTTCCACTAAACAGAATACCAAACTATTCACATCGCCAATACTTGTTTTAATGCATGATGTAGAGGGAACGCTTACGTTTCACGCGTGAAACAAGTAATTTTTGTAACAGAATAGAAGACTGTAAACTATGGAAACATAGCTGACTAGTGGCTCTGTCATGCGTAACACCCCCAGCAAGTTCTGGCATTTTATTCATCAACACTTTGTATGCTGGGATTTTGAGCCTATGATGAAACAGTTAAAAGCAAAACTACAAGCCCAGTGATGCAGAATGCTGTTAGTAGGAAAAAAAATAAAAATAGATCATTGTATTTTATGTCATGATACCAAAGCGCAGAGTTGTGAAAGGCAAAATACAATGTAGTTCCTAGCTTGGTCCCTTTTATTCTTCTAGCCAAAAGTTGGTTTACAGCCTAGTATGTGAGAAGGGAAAGGTAGCCGTCAGAATCAAATGCCTGCATCTTACTTGTAATGGATTAGCATTAGAACTCCCTTGAAAACCAAGGACATTGTTTTACCAGAACAATGTCAGAAAGCAACGGTTAGACATGTGGAGACAGAGAGAGAGGAAAAAATGACCTGCTCCCCCTTCTAAGCACATTCTTGGTCTTGAAGATGATTCAAATATGTTCTCTCAATATTTCAAGCTTTATTACAAATGTCACAATTTTTTTAATATTTCACTTCTGTTTTTGGATTTTCGTCACAATAAAATACACTGAACATAATCTTCACAAAAGTTATTTACAAAAGTTTAAGTTATTGCCATTATAAATTACAATACCTTTTATTTAAGTATTAAGTATTTTTTAAAAATTAAAACCCATTGTTATTTGTAATATCAATACATCTAAGTCACTTAAATACAACACATATTGCATTACAAATGCTATAGGTGTCACATTTGCGAAAGTTAAAACTATTGGCATTGTAAATAACAAAGCTATTAATTTCGCTATTTTCAAAACCAACACATAAATAAAAAATTTGTCATTTACAATTCCAATAGCTCAAACTTTCCTAATGCGAGACTTATTGCATTGCAAATGCTTGTTTCTTTTGGTGCAGAATGTGCATGAAGGTACCTTATTAACTTGATTCAGACTAGGGACAATACATTGGTGGTTATGTTTCCCACTATGGCTATATTCCTTAGATGATATTTGTATTTGCCAGTGAGACGAACAATCAAATCAGACCTTACTGCACTTAGTGCTTTTTTGTAATTATAACCTTCCTTACACTAGGAGATTTGTATTGTCTTTGTTGCGCAGGTATACATTTACGAAGTGTAAAGCAGCTCTGCTTTTTACAGCAACTCAATGATTATGGTACTTGTTATTCGGTTTGTTGCTTTTGAGAAGTATCCTGCGCTTGAGGAAGGCAATGTTATTTTAATTCATGGCTGCGCAACCCAAACTCTACTTTATGTCCCAGCCCTTATAGTCCTTAGGTGTGGCGCCGCGGCCAGGGCGACTGACGCTGGAATCTGGGGACCACGGTTCGAGCCCCGGCTCCGGCGGCAGGTTAGCCCAGCACCATGTGACTCTGGGCAATAGCTTGCTTAATCTTCCCGACGGCCCCCAGCGCCTAGAGACCCTTACGGGTGATTGTGCGCTTTACAAATGTGGATTATTATTATTATTATTATTATTTGAGTAAATCATTTGTTGTAATATTCTATTTTATGTCCCTTCAAGGTTTTTATGTCTTGGCATGTAGTTTAAATGTATTATAAATATTTATATATATTGTTCCTTTTTCAAATTTGTGTATTTTGTGACATGCCAGTCTTTTATGATCATATTCGGAATGATCGAATAAAGATTATTGATTGATTTAACCTTAGAATGGAAGTGGGCGTGGACATTTCTGACAATTATATTTGCCAGTGGTGTAATTTTTTCCTCATCATACCTTTTTTCCCCGATGCATATCTGTATGTAGATATATGATCATTCAACACCAACCGCCTACCCTTCATTTCATCAGCATCATTGCTCATCTGTTGCACTGTAAAACTGAGCCTTTAGCTGACTGGTACCTATAAGCACGCACAGTAAAGCCGGCATATGGCTTTAGTAATTCTTTCCTTAAGTATAAGCATCCTGCCCCGTGATTCGCTTAATCTGATAATAACTCTGCATTCTTCTCTTGTATTAGGGCAAACCCAACGTGGAGCTCCTTCTAACGCTAGAGTTTCTGCTTAGAAACTTTCATCCAGCACTTCATGAGCTGCACTCCTAAGTAATGGCTGCACTTGGGATTTTGAAGCAATTGCTACAATGAAATGAAGTGGCTATTGCTTATAATTCATTTAATGTGTTGTGTTTTTAACAAAGAATACCTGGCACATTAAGTAAATGTCGTTTTTTTAAAGGGATCAAATGAGTGTTGCTCTGTATTTCCCACTCATATAGTAAGAAATTAAACAACTACTTTATTTCTCCCCGAAACATAGCACTATCTTTTGCCTTTGAAAAAAGGAGTACATTGTATTTGCTTCATGTATCCTTAAGGCTAAATGCCTAAGCTGGGCCTGGCTCATAAGATCGAAAGCCATACGATGATTCTGTTTTGATATTCCACAGCAAAGATGTCACTGGTTTTAGACTTTTAAAAAAAATCTTTTTAACCAATGTATTTTAATGATATCTGTCTTACAGTAAAACTCTTCAAAGCTGATTTATGGTTTGATATCCCTTTTAATTATTGCACTGTATAATTGATTGTTAGCTCTAAACTCTTTTCACTGTTGAAAGGATATGTACTTTTTATATGTGATGCACTTTTTAAGATATTTTATATCGAAATAAAGCTTTGTTCAAACCTTAAGTAATTGCAACATTGTGTAAGCGGAGTCTGCTTCAGTTTTTTGCCTCGTGCATGCTCTGGAGCTTATTCTCTTGACCATATCAAAGCCACCAAATGGATTTGGTCCAGTTTCAAACTGATGGAAAATAATATATACCTTGGTACCATCTTCCTAGGTCCATTCTTTCCACCACTGCATTACAATACCACATGTAAGAGGTATGTTTTGTATTTAAGATATATAGGCATGTCAACCACTTTCAGAAGCTGGCGTGTACATTTTCATGTCCCCAACTATGTATACACTAAATCTTTGTTTGGATCCTTTGAAGATGCAAAGGCCTGTCAAGGTCCCTCCTCTGGCATTTTCTGAGCATGTTTAGTACGCCTCTTGTGTTTCTCGTCCAGGGTGATCACAAAAGATTAGACTATTGCCTGCAGAAGAAGTCAAGTACAAAGTTGCCCCTGCGAGGCCACCCAACAGGGATTAACAGTTGATTTTCCTTTAAATAGGCCAAGTAAAAATAGTTCCCTTTAATTTATAATCCTCTTCATTGGATGACTTGTATCCTTCCATTTCTTACATTCAGGGAACTATTGTTAGGTCTCGCCTACTTAGCGCACATGCGTTGCATAGGAAAGCGACCTTTAGGAATCGGCACAGCTTTGCGTGCAAAAACGTGCAGGCATTGCATTGCTTCTAATGGCAAGGCGTGCACGTCTGGCGATTCCCTTGCGGGAGCGAGCTTTTTTGCCATGTGTTCTCAATTATCGCTCCTGGCGCAGCTAGCTCCCGCAAGGGAAACAATTTCACTTTTGCCAACAGTTTTTTTTTTACTTTTGGCGCGCACGCTTGTTGTAATAACGCTGTGTCCGGAAAAGTATCAAACTACGGCATGCGTCAGTCTGAAAGGCAATAGCTTTTTCGCTTCACCCAAAAAAGCATTCCGAAAACAAAACGACAAGCTGACTGTGCACAAACATGATGGGGCATGCTTTGGTAATATACACAAGGCTTGAGATAAGAAAAACACATCAAAACTTAACAATCAGCAACAACAAAAACTCAAGAAGCATTTCCTTCTAAGGTACATTTCTTACGAAAGCAACAAACCTTTGCTAATATTTCGAGGGTATAGGGATTAGATTTGGCACAAGCGCTTTTAAAGCCTTTCAACCCGCTCCACTCAAGTAGACCCCCTGTGCCACTCGAGAACAAAAAAAAGAAACAAAAAAAGTCACAAGATAATTTAGTCGTAAAAAACTAAGCAGGACTGCACATGACGTCTCCGGGAAACGCGCCGTCCCAGTCCCACAAGTAGCAGGTGTTTTGGTTATAAAATCGTTCTCGTACATCACTTTAAGCCATCGCCCAGCTCGAAATTGCTAGTAGCGTCGCTAACGCAGGTTTGCCTTCACCTGGCAGCCAGATCTCGCTTGCTTCCATTTTTGCCGTGGCTGGTGCATGTCCGGCGCCCACTGAAAATAGCCTTCACAGGCACTGTTCAGGCATAAACTCCCACAAGAGAAGCCCCTCTGCCCCCGTACCTGTACTTCTCTCGAGAAGCCCCTCTGCCCCTGTACTTCCCTTGAGAAGCCCTCCTGTCCCATTACCTGTACTTTCATCTCGCCCTCAGGTTTCAATCCATGGTTAAACGTGTGGAGCGGCAAGGACAGAGTGCGCGCAGCAAACACACACACAGGCTCACGCGCACAGCTGCACAAGAGAGAGTGCTCTGCGCAGCGGGCTGGTATTTCAAGTCTGCCCAGAGCCGTCTTTGGCAGCGCCCATTCCTTCCGCCACTCAGAAGGTGGAGCTCAACCCTCGCCGCCCCACAGGCAGCTAGGAGGCAGGGCTCGGCTTCCTGAGTGCCCGGGAGTGCAGGAAGGAGCTCACACGACGTCCTGGAGAGCGCACCATGCCAAGGAGAGGCCCATGCATGGCTCCAGCTGTGGCACGGTGTGCTCTTGTGTCTTGACTTCCCCGGGAGCCAGTTTCTATTTACCAAGGCCAGCAGCCGCGGGCCGTGGAGGGAGTTACGGTGGGGCAGGGAGGTGGGGAGGGGGAGGGGCGGGGTGGGGGGTGCTAAAAACAGGCATATGGATCATTGCAGGTAAGTACACAATTTAATTAATAAAACGAAATTTGTAGCGCGCACTGCATGGCTAAAAGCAATGCTGTGCGCGCTACGAATTTCGTTTTATTAATTAAATTGTGTACTTACCTGCAATGATCCATGTGCCTGTTTTTAGCACCCTCCACCCCGCCCCTCCCCCTCCCCGCCTCCCTGCCCCACCGTAACTCCCTCCACGGCCCGCGGCTGAAGGCCAGCGCATTTCTTTGCCCTGCAGCTGCCATGACAACATGCCAATTAAACAGGCCATGATGAGTCTTTTTTTTCTTCGAGTACACAAAACGTGACAAGAAAAAATATACACGCATTTCCTCTTAGTCGCCGTACTCTTTCTTCCAAGTCTTCAAAGTTTCTTCACAGTTAGAAACTCACACCTTTCTGAGTGCAAAATGTTGGTTCTTTGTACACGGATTGAGATTCTGGAAGGGTCAAGATGTTGCACTTCAGTACGAATGTGAAGAAAAAATACATTCTTCTATTCGGCAGTTTTTATTTTAATACTAATTTAGAAAGGGCTTAGGTAACTCGTACGGCACATTTGAAGTATTTTGTTCGTCTATTTGCTATTTTAGGCTTACATTTCACTGTGGTAAAGTACCGACTTTTGCAGACTTTCACAACTTGTACTACCAGCCATGACAAGAATGACAAGAAAATACCAGCCCTACTTGTAAGATACCGGCAGGTCACTACCCTATGTGGTGCACTGGTACCATAAGGCACAACAGATTCACTAAATAAATAATAATTGTAGTCATTTTGTATTGGCTCTTTTGTCGCGAATAAGTTGCCATTAATGTAGCTTTGGGGTTCCTTGTGTTAGTCCAAGGTATGACTTTCCAAATATTTCTAGCCCAGACTGGAGTGTTATTTGGTTTTGAATATACAAATGATAGACAGCAAGAATGTTCTGCAAATGCATACTGATGGGGACATGAAAATATAGCAAATCTTGGAAAACCAGCATGCGTCTCCAATTTAGAAACCGAGCTTTAACTAGTAACATTAAGTTTAAGGCTTCCCAAAGAAATACAGCTCCATTTCCAAGAATTTAGATACTTTAGGCATTTTGGCACGAAGAACGAAGCATGTGAAAAAAGCTTCCATGCATAGGAAAATAAACAAGCATTTGCATAGCCAATAGGTCTCGCCTTTGAGACCTTATAAGTGTTTAGTTATCCAGCACAATATCCTTGGTGCAACAACATCAAGTGTTGCATGGCTAAACACTTATAAGGTCCCAAAGGCAAGACCTATTGGCTATGCCAATGCTTGTTTTGTTTTCTTTCAGCACTCCATAGAAGTGCATGCGTTTGCTTGTTTATGTCTCACTCTCCTCTGTGTGCTGCTTCACCATTCAAATCCCCACCCATGTGCTCACCATGTTTCTCTCCCAACCCGAGTTCAGCTGTAGCTTCCCTGAATCCATATCCCGCTCAGTTTTCTTTATTTTAATACACTTGCACTCCCCTCTGGGCTTCTCTGTTACTCACCCTCTCCTCCCTGCTCACTGCCACTTTGCAGCAGCCTTGACTTGCTCCTCCTATACCTCTGGGATCCTCTGTTGCTCCTAAAAACTCCATGCTTTAAAAATATATATATATATATTTTCTCTTTTTACATTTTAGGCGAACCCAACAGCTTGGTTCCTAGTTTCTCCATTTTCTAAATGTGCTTTCACACACCTTTTCTTTTAAAATATTGATCTAAGATGGCCGTCTGCTGTGTTGAAACGTAAAATAAAGAAAAAAAGAAAAAAGCTGGCCACCACGTCATGATGTTGTGCAGTCGTACGTGTGCACTCACATCATCGTGCTAAGGACAAAATCCAAATTGGATATGCGTATACATCATTACGCAGGAGCTGGATTTAAGCTTTTTTTGGCTGATGGTAGTCAGTATTCTATTCAGCAACCTTCTACATTTTCTTTTTGCTGATATGGAAGAATTTGAAAGCCAAATGGCAGGCTAACACATTTCAAAGGTGGGACCTGTTGGCTTTAGCAATGCTTGTTTTTTTATAGTTCGCTCATTTAAAGTAAGCCACTTGCAGCTGCAGCTACAATCACACTACCAGGTAATTGATACAGTCGTCTAATTTAAATGGAAAACATGTACAGTTTCTTTGCTTTCAGAGCCACATAATGTTGTTACGAAATAAAACGCTTGTGCGCTGTTTATCAATCTTTGATGGGAGTTCAAAGCACAGCTCAAAAAAACAGAGTAATGTAGAGTTAATATGTTGTTTATGTAAAGTAAGCATTTACAGCCACAATCAAGCATCAATTAACAGCAGACCTCCCAGCACACACAGTACAACCGTGTGCCACACAATATGTCCACCATGTGAAGAGCTGATATCACCTATTGAGTCAAAAAGTGGGCTGGAACCTCTGCAGTGAGTGAGTTTGCAGCTTGTGTTTGGAGCTGCACAGCTGATATTCGTTACAGGCAGTGAACGGGGTGATCATGGCGTTGATAGTGGTGCCTCACAAACAGTGCTTGTCACAAAGTCCCGCCCCTGCAAGGCACCCCATTCTCCTCTTACATGTTTAGAAGTTAGGCAGGTCTGTAACAGATTGTGTGATTACTGCAGCAGTGGCTGAAGACTCACTTTCACTGAATGGGCAGTGCAAAATGAAGACTCTTGTTGAGTCAGAGGAGTAAATTTTGTTTAAAAAGTAAACAAGGTTACAGGCCCATTCACTAGTAATCAGCTGTCCTGAAGGGAGACAAAGAGCAGCTCTCTTAAAGCTCTTCCTCTGCAACAGAGCACATGCCTGGCTACTTACCAGTAATTTTCATTACTCGGACTCCATGTCTTCCTTGTCACTGTCCTCACATAGAAGTTATCTCCACTCATACAGAACCTAGCCACCAAACTCGTCTTTTCCTTCCTACTCCAAGATGGCCCAGTACCTCAGTTCCTGGGAAGGTCTTCCTGAAATAACCTAGCACAGACAGAAATCTGTGGACCACAGGGAGAGGTGGATGTGCACTCAGGACAGTGACAAGGAATACATGAACTCTGAGTAATGAAAAGTACTGGTAAGTAATGGGGCATAGCCTCCTTCAGGGCCAGACTGGCCGTAGCGGGCACCAGGCGATTCACCGGTGTGCGGCCAGGTTGGGGACTGGTTCTGGTCTTCTGGGGGGCCTTTTTTGTTAACGGGGCTGGCAAAATCGGCCCTCTGTAACAAAATCAGCTGAAACCGGCCCTAGCTAACAGCTCGGCCACACCCCCCACCCCCACTGGGGGGCCGGCCGAGCAGTTTACCAGGGCAGGTTTCTTTTACCAGTCTGACCTTGACCTCATTGTCCATCTTCCTCTCACAGTCCTCATATAAGAGTACATACCCAAGCCCAACACTGATTTTGCAACAAACGACACGAAGAGTATGCAAAACAGGTGAAGTTTAATGAAATCAAGGACACAATCGAATACAGACATCACACCACAGAAGAGCCAACAGAACTCAAGAGAGTGGTATCAAAATCGGAGGAAACATTCCCACCAACCTGTAAACGGTAGTGGGACATGAAAGTGTGGGGCCAGGCACATGTGGCAGCAAAACAATTGTCCCGAATGGAAGCCCCATTAAAAGCTGTCAAGGAGGCAGAAACCCTCCAAAAAGACCTCCCAAGGAAAGACTCTGGTACAAGTTGGACACTTAACGAATGTAAAATGGCCAACTTAATCCAGCGGGACAAGGTAGAGAGGACGGCTTGCAACGTCTCCTGTGCTAAACCAAGGGAGACAAACAAGGCATCAGACTTGTGGAACACGGCTAAGCACCACAGGTAAATAGATGGATGTCCAGTGAATACAAATGCACCTCCTCATTAGAAACAGGAGGAGAAAAAATGGGCAAAACAATATCCAAATCCAAATGAAAAGAAGACAGCACTTTAGGACGAAGCCCCAACTAGTCTGGAAAAAAGTGAAGGAAAGGAGGACAGCACAGCCCAAATCTCCCCAACTTGCCTTCTCAAAGAGATGGCCTCCAGAAAGACCAAATTGGCCGAGAGAAATTTGAAGTCTGTGGACTGCAATGGCTCGAAGGGAGCCCCCTGCTAACCCTCCAGAACCTGGCAAGTCCCAAGCGGCACCAGGGAATGCACCACGGCCACTGAAGAGAACAGCTCTGCAGAAAACGAGCCGCCAGAGGGGCAACAGACAGCACAGACTCCCCTGAAAAGCCTGAACAGTAGCCCACTGACTACGGAGGGTAGAGACAGCCAAACCCAGCTGAAAAATGTCCCGAAGGAACACCTAAACCGCCGTAGACTCACAGGAAGAAGAAGACAACCCCTTATCCTGACACCAGACGGAAAACTTCCACCAGTGGCAGTCATAAGCCTTAAGGGTAGATGGTCGAAGACTACTGGATGAGTTCAGCAACATCCACATAGCAACCCAGGCCTAAGAGGGACTGCCTCTCAAGTGCCAAACCATTAGTTTCAATCTGTGAAGAGTCCAAAGGAAGAAGTGGCTGTCGCAGGGGGGATAGAAGGAACGGTAACACCCGAAGGAGCCTGACAGTCAGTCGGAAGAGACAAAGAATTCAAGGGCATCTTGAATAAGCCAGGGCAATAATCAGAAACTCTGCCTGGTCCTGGCCCACCTTCTGAACTACCCGAAGGGAAAAGAGGAATGGGCAGAAAACAATAACGGAGACCCCTGGGCCAGGGAATACCCAGAGCATCCACTGCCCAAGTCCTCGAGGAGGGAACCAAATAACAAAATTGGGGAAGAAGGGCATTCTCCTCAGTGGTGAACATATCCAGCCAAGGGCGACCGAGCTGACACAGATTGGACTGAAAAACACCTTTATCCAGACACATCGTTACAGAGGATGGAAACCTCTGACTCAGAGCATCAGCAAGCCCATTCTCCCTCCCTGGAAGATAAACTGCCGATAGAGTCAGGAGATGGGACTCGTCCCAAAGGCAAATTATCTGGGCAAAGAGAAACCGAGATTGACACATGCCATCCTGCCAGTTCAGGTAAGAGCGGACGGCCTGATTGTCCGTCTGCACACACATCGAAGAACACACCAGCAGGGAACAGAAAATCAGAAAAGTTTCAGGACCGCAGCCAGCTCCTTCCAATTAGAAGACCGCCCCAGAGCTGTGGAATCCCCCAGAATGGCACCCCAGCCCCTCCCACTGGCATCAGTCATGAGAACCAGGACTTCTTCCAGTTGACCAAGAAGGCGTATTCCTGCAACAGCAGGGTTACCCTGCGAACCTCCGTCTAGGTCTTGGAAAAAGAACAAGAGGCAATTACCCAGTCCTCCAGATATGGAAAAAGCTGGATACATTCAGAATGCAAAATACCCACCAAAGGAGCTAAGAGCTTGGTGAACACCCTCAGAGCTGAGACCAGCCCGAAGGGCAGGACCCGGAACGGGAAGTGGTTGCCCTGTACAGTAAACCGGAGAAACTGCTGCTGAGATGGATGCACCAGGACATGAAGGTATGCAGGAGATCAATGGAAGTCAGGAACTTTGTCTTTCCTTAAGAGCAGCAGAACTAGCTTCAGAGACACCATCTAGAAGGAATCATAAGAGATAAATGGGTTTACTACCTTGAGGTCCAGCACAGGACGGAACTCCCAGACGTTTTCTGGACCAGAAAAAGCAGCGAATAATAACCCTGGAACCTCTCCCCCGGTGGAATGTGAACAATGGCTGTTGTTTAGAGCACTAACTTAATCCCCTTGTCAAGAGTCGAAAACTTTGCCACGGAACAAGGAGCAGTAGAGTCGAAAAAATGATGAGGTGGAGTCTCGACAAAATATATCCTGTAATCTTTGGAGAACACTTAGACGGCCCAGGCATCGGAAATGGAACGAGTCCAAATGTCCTGAAAGAACTGAAGACTCCCCCTCCACAGACAGGAACCTAGAACCGTCATGCCTTCGGAGGGGCAGGAGAGGAAGTGGCAGCTGCAGCTAAGTACTGGGATTTGTCTGCATGAGGGGTGCCCCAGCCACGACCCCTGCCTCAAAAAGGCTCGTGTTGGGGGGTTTTACCTCTAGCAGGAAAGGCCGTTTTGAGCCCAAATCCTCTGCATCTGGAAATAGGACGAACAGAAGTAACTAGCTTCCTATTCTCTGCAGACTTTTTAATCGTGTTCTCCAAATCACTGACAAAAACGTTAGACCCAGTAAAAGGCAATTTCAAACAGACCACTTTCTGAGCAGCATCAGTCTTCCATGACCACATCCAAATGGTGCGCTAGGCTGCAATCGCCTTGCTAGAAACTTCTGCTGAAGCATAGAGATTGTTAACCCCTTTGCTGCTAGGCCTTTTCCCCTCCTGTGCTAAACCTTTTTTTGGCGATTTGGGGTAGTGTGCGCTTAGGCCCCTGTAACTTTTTGGCCACATAAGGTATCCACGCCAAATTTGCGTCCTTTTCTTCCAACTTCATGTGGATTCTAAAGCTGCCCAGGGTTTGTGGATTCCCTTGGAGGGGGTCCCAGAAATTAAGCAAAATACAGTGAATTTTTTGTTTTTTTCAGAAAAACGGGCTGCAAATGAAAGCCTCTGGGTTTTTCCCTGCAAATGTTATCAAAAAAGGGTTTGTGGGACTGAAATCTCAATTTTCTCAGCTTTTAGGGAATGACAGTCTTTTGTCAGAGAACCAACATTTTTCACACAGTTTTGGCATTTTTCTGGGACATAGCCTATTTTTGCTATTTTTAGAGCTTTCAACATCCTTCCAGTTAATGGTAGAAATGAGTTTGAAAGCAATAATGGATCCTGGAAAGCTATACATTTTCGAAACGTAGACAAAATTCTGAATTCAGAAAGGGGTCATTTGTCTAAATCCATGAAGGTTTCTTTATAGAAACTAACATTTAAATATTGGAATAATTGAAAATTAGTTGAAAAAAACAGCCTTTTGTCTCAACGTTTTCACCTATAACTTCTTGTAATTTTGACAGCTCTTTGAAAGCAATATACCGGTACATCCGTGTGACCGTCCTGGTTGTGGGGATATATAGGACTTCTAGTTTAACCAAGAATCCGACGAACCCAGAGCCAAAAACTGAGCAGCAACTTTCAATGGTATTTTATTATTTACTGGGTATAGAGCACTTATTCTTGGAAAATGTATACATGGAAAAATCGGTATGAAGGACACCTATGTATTTCTGAATTGGGTACAAATTATAGAGTTTAGAAACAGTATATATTTGTACATTTTCAAAATTGGGAATACTCATACTAGCATTTGAATTATTGATCATGTTTCAAAAAGATTTTTTTATTTACACAATGTCTTTCATTGGGAAGGGAGAAATGCATGAAAACTCAATAGGTAATAACAGTTGATTTACAAATCTGATTTACCCTAAGTCTCCCGATAAAAACGGTACCTCACTTGTGTGGGTCGGCCTTGTGCCTGCGACAGGAAACGCCGCAAAATGCAACGTGGTCACACCTCAATTTTGCAGTTAAAAATTGACCCTTTTTTGGCAAAGTGCCTAGCTGTAGTTTTTGCACCCTAGCTCTACCGACACCTAGGAAAACCTAGCAAACCTATACATTTTTGAAAAGTAGACACCCAGGGGAATTTAGGATGGGGTGACTCGACTGCCTCCCACCAGGTTCTGTTACCCAGAATCCCTTGTAAAGTTAAAAAAATGACAAACAAAACGCATTTTCCTCATATATCTGTGGTGGAACGTTCTGGAATCTGCGTGGATCAACAAATTTCTACCCACCCCGCGTTCACCCAGATCTCCCAAAAAATGGTACCTCACTTGCCTGGGTCTGCCTAGTGCCTTCGACAGGAAACGGCGCGAAACGCAACATGGTCGCACCTCAATTTCGCCGTCAATACTGGTCTTTTTTTGGCTAAGTACCTACCTGTAGTTTTTGAACCCTAGCTCTGCCGGCACCTAGGGAAACCTAGCAAACCTATACATTTTTGAAATGTAGACACCCAGGGGAATTCAGGATGGGGTGACTCAACTGCCTCCCACCAGGTTCTGTTACCCAGAATCCCTTGCAAAGCTAAATATTTGACAAAAAAATCGCATTTTCCACACATTTCTGTGGTGGAAAGTTGTGGAATCTGCGTGGATCAACGAATTTTCACCCACCCATCGTTCCCCCAGGTCTCCCAAGAAAAATGGTACCTCACTTGACTGGGTCTGCCTAGTGCCTGCGACAGGAAACAGCGCAAAACACAACGTGTTCGCACCGCAATTTCGCAGTGAAAACGGGCCCTTTTTTGGCAAAGTGCCTACCTTTTGTTTTTGAAGCCTAGCTCTGCCGGCACCTAGGGTAACCTAGCAAACCTATACATTTCTGAAAACTAGACACCCAGGGGAATTCAGGATGGGGTGACTCAACTGCCTCCCACCATGTTCTGTTACCCAGAATCCCTTGCGAAGCTAAACAATTGTTAAAAAAAACGCATTTTCCTCAAATTTCTGTGGTGGAAAGTTCTGGAATCTGCGTGGATCAACAATTTTCCACCTAACCCGCATTCCCCCAGGTCTCCCGAAAAAAATGGTACCTCACTTGCCAGGGTCTGCCTAGTGCCTGCGACAGGAAACTGCGCAAAACGCAATGTGTCCGCACCGCAATTTCGCAGTGAAAACGGGCCCTTTTTTGGCAAAGTGTCTACCTTTCGTTTTTGAACCCTAGCTCAGCCGCCCCTAGGGAAACCTAGCAAACCTATACATTTTTGAAAACTAGACAACCAGAGGAATTCAGGATGGGGTGACTCAACTGCCTCCCACCAGGTTCTGTTACCCAGAATCCCTTGCAAACCTAAAATATTGACAAAAAAACACATTTTCCTCACATTTCTGTGGTGGAAAGTTCTGGAATCTGCGTGGATCAACAAATTTCCACCCAGCCCGTGTTCCCCCAGGTCTTCCCAAAAAAATGATACCTCACTTGCCTGAGTCTGCCTAGTGCCTGCAACAGGAAACAGCGCAAAACGCAACGTGTTCGCACCGCAATTTCGCAGTGAAAACGGGCCCTTTTTTGGCAAAGTGTCTACCTTTCGTTTTTGAATCGTAGCTCGGCCGACCCCTAGGGAAACCTAGCAAAACTATACAGTTTTGAAAACTAGACATCCAGGGGAATTCAGTATGGGGTGACTCAACTGCCTCTCACCAGATTCTGTTACCCAGAATCCCTTGCAAACCTAAGAAATTGACCAAAAAAAACGCATTTTCCTCACATTTCTGTGGTGGAAAGTTTTGGAATCTGCGTGGATCAACAAATTTCTACCCGCCCCATGTTCCCCCAGGTCTTCCTAAAAAAATGGTACCTCACTTGCCTGGGTCTGCCTAGTGCCTGCGGCAGGAAACAGCGCAAAACGCAATGTGTTCGCACCGCAATTTAGCAGTGAAAACGAGCCCATTTTTGGCAAAGTATCTACCTTTTGTTTTTGAACCGTAGCTCGGCCTGTCCCTAGGGAAACCTAGCAAACCTATAAATTTTTGAAAACTAGACATCCAGGGGAATTCAGGATGGGGTGACTCAACTGCCTCCCACCAGATTCTGTTACCCAGAATCCCTTGCAAACCTAAAAAATTGACAAAAATAACGCATTTTCCTCACATTTCTGTAGTGGAAAGTTCTGGAATCTGCGTGGATCAACAAATTTCCACCCGCCCCCTGTTCCCCCAGGTCTTCCTAAAAAAATGGTACCTCACTTGCCTGGGTCTGCCTAGTGCCTGCGGCAGGAAACAGCGCAAAACGCAACGTGTTCGCACCGCAATTTCGCAGTGAAAACGAGCCCATTTTTGGCAAAGTATCTACCTTTTGTTTTTGAACCGTAGCTCGGCCGGCCCCTAGGGAAACCTAGCAAACCTAACATTTCTGAAAAGTAGGCAACCAGGGGAATTTAGGATGGGGTGACTCAACTGCCTCCCACCAGGTTCTCTTACCCAGAATCCCTTGCAAACCTAAATAATTGACAAAAAAACACATTTTCCTCACATTTCTGTGGTGGAAAATTCTGGAATCTGCGTGGATCAACGAATTTCCACACTCCCCGCGTTCCCCCAGGTCTCCCAAAAAAAATGGTACCTCACTTGCCTGGGTAGGCATAGTGCCTGCGACAGGAAACAGCGCAAAACACAATGTGTTCGCACCGCAATTTTGCAATGAAAACGGGCCCTTTTTTGGCAAAGTGTCTACCTTTTGTTTTTGAACCGTAGCTCGGCCGGCCCCTAAGGAAACCTAGCAAACCTATACATTTTTGAAAACTAGACATCCAGGGGAATTCAGGATGGGGTGACTCAACTGCCTCCCACCGGGTTCTGTTACCCAGAATCCCTTGCAAACCTAAAAAATTGACAAAAAAAACACATTTTCCTCACATTTCTGTGGTGGAAAGTTCTGGAATCTGCGTGGATCAACAAATTTCCACACACCCCGCGTTCCCCCAGGTCTCCCCAAAAAAATGGTACCTCACTTGCCTGGGTAGGCATAGTGCCTGCGACAGGAAACAGCGCAAAACACAATGTGTTCGCACCGCAATTTCGCAATGAAAACGGGCCCTTTTTTGGCAAAGTGTCTACCTTTTGTTTTTGAACCGTAGCTCGGCCGGCTCCTAGGGAAACCTAGCAAACCTATAAATTTTTGAAAACTAGACATCCAGGGGAATTCAGGATGGGGTGACTCAACTGCCTCCCACCAGATTCTGTTACCCAAAATCCCTTGCAAACCTAAGAAATTGACCAAAAAAAGCGCATTTTCCTCACATTTCTGTGATGGAAAGTTCTGGAATCTGCGTGGATCAACAAATTTCCACCCACCCCATGTTCCCCCAGGTCTTCCCAAAAAAATGGTACCTCACTTGCCTGGGTCTGCCTAGTGCCTGTGACAGGAAACAGCGCAAAACGCAACGTGTTCGCACCGCAATTTCGCAGTGAAAACGAGCCCATTTTTGGCAAAGTATCTACCTTTTGTTTTTGAACCGTAGCTCGGCCGGCCCCTAGGGAAACCTAGCAAACCTATATATTTTTGAAAACTAGACATCCATGGGAATTCAGGATGGGGTGACTCAACTGCCTCCCACCAGATTCTGTTACCCAGAATCCCTTGCAAACCTAGACAATTGACGAAAAAAAACGCATTTTCCTCACATTTCTGTGGTGGAAAGTTCTGGAATCTGCGTGGATCAACAAATTTCCACCCACCCCGTGTTCCCCCAGGTCTCTTGAAAAAAATGGTACCTCACTTGCGTGGGTAGGCATAGTGGCTGCAACAGGAAAAGGCCCAAATTGTACGGTGGAGAATTTAAAATAACCTGTAGCAAAATTACCTTTTTGGGGGGGGGGGGAACGTGAGTTTTTGGCCCGGGGCTCGGCGGCAAACTTGTGAAACTACCAAAGCCAAACAGTTCTGAAAACTAGACACCCGGGGGTGTCCATGGAGGTATGGCATGCGTGGGTCCCCCAATGTTTTCCTACCCAGAATTCCTTGCATACTTTAAATTTAGGTAAAAAAATCACTTGATACCTCGCTTGTGTGGGTGGGCCAAAGCAGAACAGGTCAAAAATGTATTTTTAAGAAATTGTAGAATTCAGGATTGACAAATTAAGCACAGAGAATTCAACTGTTTTGGGGTCATCCTAGTCACAGGCCTTTGGCCCACCCATACAAGTGAGGTATCATTTTACTCGGGAGATCAAGGGGAACGCTGGGTGGTAGGACATTTGTGCCGGCACGGAGATCCCACGCAAAAATGTATGGAAAAGTGTTTTTTTAACCTAAATTTAAGGTTTGCATGGATTTCTGGGTAGGAAAACATTGAGGGACCCATGCATGCCATACCTCCCTGGACTCCCCCGGGTGTATAGTTTTCAGAACTGTTTGGGTTTGGTAGTTGCCAAAGATGCCCGCCGAGCCCCGGGCAAAAAGCTCAGGTCACCCCCCCCAAAAAATAAGGTAGTTTTGCTAAAGGTAATTTTTAAGGTTCACCGTACGAATTGGGCCTTTTCCTGTTGCGCCACTATGCCTACCCACGCAAGTGAGGTACCATTTTTATCGGGAGACCTGGGGGAACGCTGGGTGAGAGGAAATTTGTGTGAGCCCAGTGATGCCACGCTTTCCCACACAAAAAAGTGTGAAAAAGTTTATTTTTTCAGCTAAAATTGAGGTTTGCAAGGGATTCTGGGTAAAAGAACGTTGGAGGATCCACGCAAGCCATACCTCCTTGGAAGCCCCTGCGTGTCTGCTTTTCAGAAATGTGTGGGTTTGGTAGGTTTACCTAGATGGCCGTCTAGCACGGGGCCAAAAACCCAGGTAACCCCCCTTTGCAAAAGCTGGTGGTTTTCACATAGGAATTTGCCCATGGGACTACATGGTGATGTCTTCACCATGTAGTCCCATGGGTTTTCAAGAATATCTACAAATGGCAGGTTAATCAGAAGCAGAATGTACACCTTGGCACAGAGACTAAGAAAAACAAGATCCCTACACAGCCGTCTATTCCTCAAACACACACACATACTGGTTGGATTTGGCACGAGGGCGAGTGATGATTCAGTATATATAATTTTAGTAACAAGAGATTTCACAAAAATGAAATGCACTGTCAATTACATGGACGAAAACTGAACCAATGACTCGCATCTTGTGAGCTGTAAAGCCACTTCAAGGCACCAACCGCTTTTCAGGCCATTCACACACCTTTCATACCTGACACACAGAAGACCATTCACACCACCAGGCACAAAAGCAACACATCACAACCTTTACAAAAAAAGTGACAAGGTGCGTCCTGCTTAAAAAAATTTTTTTTTTTTAAAAACACTGACATCAAGTTTTCAAACACACACACATACTGGTTGGATTTGGCACGAGGGTGAGTGATGGTTCAGTATATACCTTTGTATTAGCAAGTGATTTCACAAAAAATGAAATACACTGTTAATAATGAAAAGGACAAGAAACTGAAACATTGATTCACAGCTCGTGAGCTGTAAAGCCATGACAAGGCACCAACCGCTTTACAGGCCATTCATACATCTTTCATACATGTGACACATACAAAACATTCACACCGCTAGCCGCGGACCCATCACATTACTACACTTCCACCAGCAGACAACGCCAATCAAGGGCCCATCACTTTCACACGCCAACATTCCTGACACAGCAACAACGCAAACTCATGGATTACATGGAGTGGCACTCAACTAGCACTGTGTGTAGTAACCAGCATTAAGGCACTTCCCACACACCGCCAGCAAAGCACCAGTCCACGCACACCACCAGCCAAGCACCAGACCACACACACCGCCAGTCAAGCACCAGACGACACACACCGCCAGCCAAGTACCAGTCCACACACACACACCACCAGGAAAGCACCAGTCCACAGACACCGCCAGCCAAGCACCAGTCCAGGCACACCACCAGCCAAGCACCAATCCAAACACAACACCAGACCACGCACACTGCCAGGCAAGCACCAGTCCACACACACCGCCAGGACAGCACCACTCCACACACATAGCCAGCCAAGCACCAGTCCAGGCACACCACCAGCCAAGCACCAATCCAAACACACCAACAGGCAAGCGCAAGACCATGCACACCGCCAACCAAACACCAGACGACACACACCACCAGCCAAACACCAGTCCACACATACCACCAGGCAAGCGCCCCTCCACACACACCGCCAGCCAAGCTCCAGCCCAGGCACACCACCAGCCAAGCACCAATCCCAACACACCACCAGGCAAGCGCAAGACCACGCACACCGCCAACCAAACAAGAGACCACGCACACCGCCAGCCAAGCACCAGTCCACAGACACCGCCAGACAAGCACAAGTCCACAGACACCGCCAGCCAAGCGCCAAACCATGCACACCGTCAGACAATGGACACTACACGCAAACCAACATCATACTTTAGGTTTTTTTCAAAATAAAACAAAAACAAATTGCAAATTGATACAAATCTACTAACACAACAACTAAATCTAAAAAGACTACACAAATGCCAACTTTGAAACTGAACAATAAGTTTTAAAGAATAAAGACCAACCAGTTCACTTTACCACTCATGGGTGCTCCCAAAAATTATTTTGCGTGTGGTACAATCTAAAACAACCAGGTACACACAGCCCAGGCTTTGAAGGGCAGTTGGGGCAGTACATACGAACCTCCTTCCGCAAACCTCTTCGCCAACAGACTCTACATCTCCGACTGGGAAAGTCTTTTGAGGTTGTAGGAGGAATTTGATCAGGAAAGTGGCGATCTTTCAATCTGGCAACATCCTCCACCACTCCAACGCTAGGAACACTTGCCTGTTCCACTAAAACAAGGCTGCCTATTACAGACTCCTGAAACTTTACAAAAGTCATCTTTGACTGGGGACAAGATTTCTGGAACACAACAAAAGCATTAAAGGTTGCCAAGTGGAAAAGATGGATAGCCAACTTCTTGTACCAAATGTAAGCCTTACGAAGAGCAGCATACGGTTCCAACCTCTGATCTACTCTGTCAACACCACCCATGTGCCTATTATAGTCCATTATGCACACATTGCGCGCTTCTGCAACCTGACCCCAAACAGTCACCGGTTCAGTGCTTTCATCATGTATGGAAGTCAACATGTAGACATCTCTCCTGTCTGAAAACTTCACAGCTAGAACCTCCTCACAACGCAATGCACTGCACTGTCCCCGAGCAAGCTTTTGACAAACAAGTTCTTTTGGGAAACCTTTACGGTTTGAGCGAATTGTGCCACAAGCAACAGTGTCCACTTTGGCCAATTCCCTGAACAACCGCACACCAGTGTAGAAGTTATCGACATACAAATGATGGCCTTTGTTAAAAAATCCACGACCAAGTTCCCACACAATTTTCTCAGTCACTCCAAAAGTCGACGGACAACCAGGGGGGTTAATCCTGGATTCCTTACCAGTGTACACCCTGAAATTAGAGACATATCCAGTCAGACTGTCACACAGCATATAAAGCTTAATTGTATAGCGTGGCCTCTTACTAGGAATGTATTGCCGAAAAACCAAGCGGCCCTTGAACAACAGCAAAGACTCATCCACTACAATTTCTTTCCCAGGATAAAAGATCTCAGGAAATCGATCAACGAAATGATCAATGACAGGCCGAATCTTGAAAAGACGGTCACAATCAGGGTGATCTCGTGCCAAAGCAGAACTATTGTCAACAAAATGCATCATCCGAAGCAGAAGCAAATACCTATCACGACTCATGACTGTCGGAAATATAGCTGTTGCCATCAAGGGACTAGTAGACCAATATGAAGCCATTGATGGTTTCCTAAGCAAGCCCATCACAAAAGTTAAACCCAAAAACTTTTTCATCTCGTCCAAATTTGTGGGAGTCCACCGGGTAGCTCTAGCGTGGGGCTTAAGGCTGGCACTGTTCACCCTCAAAAAATGTTCTGCATACAAATTAGTCTGCTCTACAATCTCTGCCCAAAACACATCATCCATAAACAACTTGAAAAAATCAATAGGCAAAAAGTTTTCAGTGTTCACCCTACACCCTGGAACACCAGTAAATTCAGGCAATGCTGGCTGCACCATGCCTGGTGCAATCCAGAAGTCAGAATTTTCAACGTCAAGTCTTACAGCCGCAGGCTGCCGCCCAGCTGCCTCTTGCCGCACTATTGGCACAGCAATGTCCTCCACAACCACAGGCACTTCATCCACACCAAAAGTAGCTTCATCAGCACTCAGAGTATCTCTTCACCTCCCATCTCTGGCTCAGAATCAGAGTCAGTCTCTGGACCATGGTCAGAGGAAGAATCAAAAAGCATTCCAACAACTTGCTGAGCAGTAATCCGGCGGCTAGCCATTATCCTTACAAATAAAGGAGTCTGCACAAACAACTCAACAACCCCAACACTGGGCAAAGTAAGTAAAAAAATATAAGCCTTTATCACAAATATCTATATTTAGAAAAAATATACAATTCACTTACAGGAGACAACTACACTCACCAGCACCTACTCTGCAAAGACACAGCAAATAGGCAACGATATCCCACTAGAAAGAAGAAAAAAAAACTTACAACTACAGAAGCAAACATCAAGAACAAATGCAAAACATTTTTTTACAATCAGAAAAAAAAAGAAACCAAACATACTCGTATTATTACACACTTTACACAAAAAACAATAACATTAGAATTGAACAAAAAAGGTCTCTTAACATGCAACTACACAAACAGCAGAACAACAGAACCACCAGTAACGAACCGCACACTGCAACAATCTAAAGAGAAAAAAAAACAATACACATTAGAAGAAACAAAAACAACACACATTACAACAGGCTATGTCACAGGGTATGTCACAAAAGGGGTGTCTGTCCCCATGGGGGGGCAGAATAAAAATCATTATACACATAGGTCCCCTGGAAGCAAACCTACGGAGGGCAGAGAGGCCAAATAAAGACACTAATCTGCCCCCAGGGGGGCAGAACATACTTTTGAAAAAAATGGGCCCAAGGAAGCGACCCTTGGCCAAGGGGTCGCTTCATTTATAAATTATAAAACAATCTCTGGTGTCTAGTGGGTTTTTCTGCCCCCCCTGGGTCCAGATTCGGCCCAAAAACCGGCTGATCTGCCCCCAGGGGGGGCAGAAAAGTCTAAAAAAAAATTGTTGGCCCCTAGGAAGCGACCCTTACCCAAGGGGTCACTTCCTTTACAAATAAAATACAATCCCTGGTGTCTAGTGGGCTTTTCTGCCCAACCCTGGGTCCAGATTCGGCCCAAAAACCGGCCGATCTGCCCCCAGGGGGGGGGGAGAAAAGTCTAAAAAAAATTGTGGGCCCATAGGAAGCGACCCTTACCCAAGGTGTCGCTTCCTTTATAAATAAAATACAATCCCTGTTGTCTAGTGGGCTTTTCTGCCCCCCCCCCGGGTCCAGATTCGGACCAAAAACCAGCCGATCTGCCCCCAGGGGGGGCAGAAATGTCTAAAAAAAATTGAGGGCCCCTAGGAAGCGACCCTTACCCAAGGGGTCGCTTCCTTTTTAACTAAAATACAATCCCTGGTGTCTAGTGGGCTTTTCTGCCCCGCCCCCCCCCCCCCGGGTGCAGATCGGCCAAAAAAACTGCTGATCTGCCCCAAGGGGGGCAGAAAAGTCTGTAATTAAATTTGCCCCAAAGGAAGCGACCCTTGCCCAAGGGGTCGCTTCCTGCACACATAAATAAAATAAAGAAACAATCCCTGGTCTCTAGTGGGGGCCTTTCTGGTGCAGGATGGCGACGCTGTGCGCGATCCTGAACCAGAAATGCCCTGCATTGGGACATCAGGGGAGAGGAAACACTGTTTCCTCCCCCCGATGCCTCAAGGCACCGAGAAACGGGCCCCCCGCCCCACCGGAGACCACAAAACCTACCTGGTAGCTGGACGCGCTGGAAACAAATGGCTTCCAGCGTGTCCAGCGCTTCCTGATGATGTCGGTGTGCGCTGTGCGCGCTGACGTCACCAGGAAGAGTGGGGGGCCAGGGGGTGGCAGCGGAAAGTCTTCCGCTTCCACCCCAGCTGAAAACAAAACGATCCATGCCCCAGGGGGGGAGCGCCAGCGCTCCCCCCGAGGGCTGTGCTGATGACGGAGCGGTTCCGTCATCAGCACAGCCCAACCGACGCTGATGACGGAACCGCTCCGTTATCAGAGTCGAAGGGGTTAAAGGGGAAATCTGAGAGGAAGCGCACCTGTTGCTCCATCAAAGCCACAATGCTGAAACATCCACACCCTCCTGCACCTTTTCAGCCATAGAATGGAAGTCCTTCACGAGGGACTGAATTGCATAAGTGGAGTAGGCATTTGCATGAACAGCACAGTTCGAAGCTACATAGGCACGCTTCACAGCCCCTTCCACATTCTGATCCACAGCATCGGAAGGCAAAGGATCCTCTGACACCACCACCCCCTGAGAGGATAAACCAGCTATAATGTTATCAATCTTGATTGAGGACGGAAACTCCTCTCTAAAGTTATCCAAGGGGTAACGTTTCAGCAACAAATGGAGAAAAGGCTGCTTCTCCACATCCTTCCACTCATTAGCAAGTACAGGGTGAATGGAAGAGTGTAGGCGTAATTGGAGCAGTAACCGCAAAGTCCAAATTCTCTCTCACACATGGTGCAGAACTTCGGCCAGGTCTGTGCCCTGCACAAAACGGTCCTTAACATCAGCCTCATCCCTCTCAAGTAAAGGATCCATGCTAGGTACCTTGGCTTGAGAAGCCCTCTCACGAGCATGAAAAATTGCCTCCATAGCTGCAGCAATAATGGCCTGAAGGCCAGGGGACAGCAGAACCCCTGAGGATGGCGTGCCACCACCGAGGTGTCCTCCAAATCACTCATCCAAGGGCCGAGATGACAGAATCAAAGGCACCGGCAGGAGAGGCCACCAGACCCCAGACACACTAAAGGAATCAAAGAACCAAGGAACTACCCCACCAAGGCAACCGCATTCATGAGGATGAAACCGGCACAGGAAGAACACTTCCAATTAAGCTGGCCTATGGCCCGGGCAACGCCGCCCTCACTGCACCACCGGACACAAATAAGGGCCAGGTGGAAGCACCGGGACGCGACGCATAAAATCATGGAAACAGGTACGCGCCACACATCCATTGATACCAGTCAAAGCCACCCATCCTGGCGCCATACAAGTGTCCTACATCCAATACCAAGGTGTCAGATAGGACAATAATCATGGGGAAACATGAAACACAAGAGGAAAAAATGTTCACCAACATCTCAGAGGCCCGCCAAATCTCTTTGTGTTTGCTTTATTCACCCTAAGTTGGCAGGGTATGCCCAGATGTGGGTCCCTTGCTCACTTACTTTGTCACTGGATTCAAGCTAGCCTGGCTGATGAGGAATGCTACCCTGAAACCGGTCCCAGGATGCTTGCTTCTGGTCCAGGGAAGACCTGGCTTGGCAGTTCGGACTGGACTGTTCCAATGAGGATCAAAGTCAAGACTGATTTCCATGTGGCTGCCTCTGAACTGTGGGTGGGAAAGTGAGCCAGAGAACGATGATGGATTCAACCCAGATCTGGGGGCGAGTATCTGAAAAGTTTCAGCGCTCGGTCCATTACCTCCTTGTATTTGCTTTGTTTACCCTAGATTGGCAGGGCATGTCCAGACGTCTGTCCCTTGCTCACTTTGCCTGATGAGAGGTGTTACCCAGAAACCAGTCCCAGGATGCTTGTTTCCGGTCCAGGGAAGAACTGGCTTGGCAGTTTGGGCTGTACTGTTCTCATGAGGAACAGGGTCAAGACTGATTTGCATATGGCTGGTCTCAACTGGGGTGGCGAAGTGAGCAAATGAACGATGATGGATTCAATCCAGATCTGTGACTGGAGGTGAGTGTCTGTAAAGTTTCAGCGTTCCGTTCATCATCTCCTTGTGTTTGCTTTGTTCCCCCTAGGTTAGCAGGGTATGCCCAGACGCGGGTCCCTTACTCACATTGCCACTGGATTCAAGCTAGCCTAGCTGATGACGGGTGTTACCCCGAAACTAGTCCCAGGATGCTTGTTTCTGGTCCAGGGAAAACCTGGCTTAGTAGTCCTGGCTGGGCGGTTCCCATGAGGAACAGGGTTAAGACTGATTTGCAAATGGCTGGGTCTGAACTCGGGTGGTACAGTGAGCTAAAGAACGATGATGGATTCAACCCAGATGTGTGACTGAGGGTGAGTGTCTGAAAAGTGTCAGCGCTCCGTCCATCATCTCCTTGAGTTTTGCAAAGGTTGTCCAGCACAGCACAGACATCCTCCATGACCTCATATGCCCAGCATACGAGCGTGATCACCAAAACTGGGTAGAATTCCACCACAGCAGATTCAAAGAAAAAACAAAAAAGAAAAATACACACACCTGACGTCAAGATGGTAATCGGCTGCAGAATGAAAAAAAAAAGGAAGTTCTACCCAGGAAGTGATGTATTTGTACTCAGGGGGAAGGGGGTCATCTTAGAGTGGAAAGGGAAAGTCAAGTTTGGTGGTTAAGTTCTGCATGAGTGGAGCTAACACCTACAAAGACTGCGAGAGGAATACGGCCGAGGAGGTAAGGCAATTCTGCGCACCTCAAGTTTAACTGATTTTCAGAACAAAGAGCTGGCAGACTGCTCCCCTTGCCTACCATTCTGCACTGAAAACGAAACCAGCAGGATTGCCACCCACTTCTACCTTGTCCACGTCTGCCTTTTCCACTTCTGGCTTTTTACAGGAATAGCGCTATGCTGACCCCAACCTGGGCCACAGGAGTAAGTACTGCTCTACATCAAATAGATCCATCATTGCTTAGCCTTGCCAGTGTTACCAGTGCTTAATTTGAGCCATGTTTTTTGCAGGTGCTCAGCATCTGAGCTTAATTTCCAACACAAGTACTTATGACAGTATACCACACAGTGCCACTGTTTGTCTATTTTACTGAGGAGCACATCAAGTGTGTGTAAAAATTCAATATATATAAAAAAATATACAATACCAACCGTTTGAGCCATTATTATAGCTTTGAGTGGCTTGGAATATTCCAAATTTTCACACCCATAGGAGAGTGCTTGTTACTAGTTGTGGTGGTACTGGCACTGGCATCACTGGCAAAGCACTGGGTGGTGCAAATTGCAGTGGATTTCTGCAGAGGTGTCACTAGGGTTGGTATCACCCAGTGCGAAACTCATGGTGTCACCCCCTCAGAATCACTGTTGGTCTGGTGGTTCCTCGGGCGCGTGCCAGCTGTCCAGTAAGGACCGCCTCTGAGTCCTGGGTATGGTCGCAGGATCCAGTTGCAGTGGGCATACCGACCTCAGTCTGGCAGCAGTGACCTCCAATCCCCCGAGGGGACGATCACCTGTTTTGTGGGGTCATGGCGGGTCGGAGGTCACCGAGGTGCGACCTTACTACAGTAAAATAGTTCAGCCCCCCCTTTGGCTTCTATTGAAGACATGAAACCCTTAGCTGTACTGTCTGTGTTCAACAATAAATATTGCAGCCATGAGAAGTTAGATCTTTTCGGAGACTAAACCCCTAGGAAACGTAAAACACGTGCAAAATCACCCCGATTACACACATGGAAGTTACTAGGCAGCACATAATTAGAGGACACTAGGGTTCAGCCAGCCAAAAATTAGGCAAAGGAATTTGGCTGGGAAGTGGTAGGTACTCAAGAGCGTGTCACTTGAAACTCTTTCTCTTGGGACTATTACAGAGGAGAGAGGCGCTGCTGCAGCACACTGTGTGAGGTGAGCGGGAGGGGTGCTATGGAGCCGTAAAGCTTTAGGAGGGATAGTCTGCTAGGCGGGAGGGTGCCTTGTGGCAGTGCATGGCTTTTGGGGATCAGGTCGGTGCCGGGTTGCACATGACACTGGCATCCCACTTGGAGCGAGAGTCCTACTTGGGAGTCTCGCAAGGGTTCAGTGCAGTGTCTACACGAGTGAGGGGCACGGGCTGTGTGCGTGGTGCCTCCTTGTCAAGTGAGTGAAGAGAGCGTGGTGCAAGACCCTAGGCGCTTTCATGGCAGGGACGCGCCCACAGTTCAGAGGTACCTGGGGCGTTTTCCCTGCCTACGGTCAAGGGCTAAGGAACATGGGTTCCTGACAGTGCAAGGGGGACCTTGGCGATATCCCCTGCGCATCGGACTCTCTGAAGAGTACTTACTGTTGGACATTTTGTTGGCTGGCAGCCATGGGAGAGAGCTCTTCGCCAGCTCGGGGGAAGGAGTGCAGCACCTTCTTCCAGTGCTTGGCTTGTGAACTGAATGATGCTTGAACACTCAGCCAGTGTCCGCTCCATGCACTGGCCATATGCAAACCATAACCTTGAACTACATTATTAAGCACATGGTTCTTTCCACTATATTAAAAACCTGATTGGGAGTGCAGCTTCGCTTCAGGACAACACATGGAAACATATAGATATATATATATAAAGCTGGAGTAGGCATATATTAGAAGGAAGGTTGTAGGTTCGACTCCCGACCTGCCATCACATGGAACATTCATTTAGGGTGTTGTTAGACATTGGTAGTTTTGCAAGTTGATAAGTAACAATTTGATACGGGCCACAACCTGAGATAATGAGTGTCAAGACTTAAGTTTATATAATTTTAAGCGTATAAATAAATACTACTAAGTATGACAAGTGTTTTTTTGTTTATAAGTTAGCGTGAAGAAATTAGTACATAAATATACTTTGGTGCTGCCCCAGGTACAGAGAATGAGAGGAATAGCGAGCACTCCTGGGAGTGCGAAAATAACATAACAGCGATGGTAGGTCGTGTTTAGGAAAACAAATAATTGTAAAGGATAATCGTAAGTAAAAACATGCACATAATGAGGAATCTGAAGAACTTAATGGCAAGAATAAGCCGTCCAGTTTGAATTCTGCATATTAATTTGTATAAACTTAATTTCGGGCTTCCCCTGATATAGTAAATAGACACCAGAGAAACGGACTGAAGATTTAATAAATGAGGAGGATCTTATCAACTGCGCTAGCACAAGGAGCTAAATGAATTATATAACAAAGAAAAGGTCATGGTTTCGAATCCCGACCTCACAACATACGAAAATATAATTTGGTTTCATAATTTATATTTTTTCAAGTTATAACACAACTTGATAAAATAAGGAGCCGGAATTCTATCAAGACTGTAATTTTACACGCATTTAAAATACATTCACGAGCAGTATTTACACATTGTTTTTCTATAATTGATGCTGCACCGGTAAAAAAACGAGCGCGAAAATACACCCCAGGTGTAGTGCATTTGATGAGCAGTGAGTATTAATAAAGAGCAGCAGAATCTGGCACAGTCCACACCCGCTCAAGAGACGTGATTGGTCAGGGGCTGATAGTCACAGGCGGTTTCCAGGTGAGGAAATGTATGGGATTTGAGGCCCAGGGTGAACGTTGTATTAAGCCTTACTTGCACCCTCCCATTAGCACCGGCACCTATCCCCCAGCACTCAAGGACTCAAAGGGACCGATGACAAGGAATCTTAGCTCTGGCTGCTGGCATATGCATGTCCCTTTTATCACTACCACAAAACCATCTGCAAAACCCTGTGCTTAATATTGTGTTCAAACTTGTTTCTCATCATGCACAGATGCAATAGGACGCACACAAGCCGCCTCCTTTTTCACGTGAACGCATACCTGTCAACTGCCCATATTTTGAGGTGTTCAACCCATTCAATTATATTTACCCTCCTAAAAAGCAGCATCCTGCGAAAGACTTCCATGGGGTCACCCCTTTGCAAACCCGCACCACCTTCAAAACCTTTCCCTCCCTTCACTTCAATGGTACAAGCCTCGTAAACATCTGATTCGTTCTCATCAAAGGGGCTACAGGTTGTCAGATATGCAGCTGCGCAGCGGAAAAAAACGGAGAACGCTGGACAAGTGGGAATAACGCTGTCCGGGTTGCTAGCATGGATCATCACATTTCTAGAAGGTGCGTAGTGGTTACCATCGGTCCAGCAGGTGCAGTCGTATCGGGGCCCGTTGAACCCTGATCATTTCCGTCTATACTACCCCAGCAGCAGTGAAAGACTGCGTGTTCCTTGCTTGCACCTGGCTGGGCCCCAGTGGCGTCACTAGGGGGGTGCGGGGGATGCGGACCGCACCGGGAGACACCAAACATGGGGTGACACCAATCTGTCTGGTTACGCTTTGTAACACAGCTCTACAACCTCGCCTTTGCTCTGCAAGCGCACCTGCTTACAAAATACTGCAGTGCACGCCACGCACGCACCACCTACTACCCTAGTGGTAGTGGTGATGCGATGCGCAGCGGCGGCGTACCCAGTTTGTGGGTCCCAGGGCCGTCAATCTTACAGCGCTACCAATGACGGCCCTGGGACCAGCCCGCACGCTGAGCTCCTCTGACGCACGCTACCACCACGCACTGAGACTCAGTGGAAACAGTCTTGGCAGGGGAGTGCTGCTGGGCGATTTGCAGAACGCCTAGGGGTCCAGCCACCACCACAATGGAGTCTAAAGTCTAAAGTCTAGAAAAGGTAAGGACAGTTGTCCTCAGCATTTAAAACACAGTTAAAGCAGAGTTACCCCACTGCTGCTCTTCACGGTTAAGTGCCGCCATAAATGCCTCATATTTCACAGTTGAGTTTCATTTCTTCCAATTCCACTCCCTTATGAAACTAGCACAGTTGAGGCACAGAGCCGGCAGCGGACGGTATGTACGGTGCTTTAGGGTTCCCACTAAAATCCGCTAATATCGTTACCGAGAGCACAGAACAGCGGAGTAGACTGGAGTGCAGCGTTTAACAGCCTTTTTTTTTAACTCCAAGCGGGAAGGGTTTGAACATTTTGGTTGGGGTCTGATAGAACTAATAGCGTAGCAATGATGCCAGGGGCCCAGCCAGGTGCAAGCAAGGAACACGCAGTCTTTCACTGCTGCTGGGGTAGTATAGATGGAAATTATCAGGGTTCAACGGGCCCCGATACGACTGCACCTGCTGGACCGATGGTAACTACTACGCACCTTCTAGAAATGTGATGATCCATGCTAGCAACCCGGACAGGGTTATTCCCACTTGTCCAGCGTTCTCCGTTTTTTTCCGCTGCGCAGCTGCATATCTGACAACCTGTAGCCCCTTTGATGAGAATGAATCAGATGTTTACGAGGCTTGTACCATTGAAGTGAAGGGAGGGAAAGGTTTTGAAGGTGGAAGTCTTTCGCAGGATGCTGCTTTTTAGGAGGGTAAATATAATTGAATGGGTTGAACACCTCAAAATATGGGCAGGTGACAGGTTTGCGTTCACATGAAAAAGGAGGCGGCTTGTGTGCGTCCTATTGCATCTGTGCATGATGAGAAACAAGTTTGAACACAATATTAAGCACAGGGTTTTGCAGATGCTTTTGTGGTAGTGATAAAAGGGACATGCATATGCCAGCAGCCAGAGCTTAGATTCCTTGTCATCGGTCCCTTTGAGTCCATGAGTGCTGGGGGATAGGTGCCTGTTCTACTGGGAGGGTGCAAGTAAGGCTTAATATAACGTTCACTCTGGGCCTCAAATCCCATACATTTCCTCACCTGGAAACCGCCTGTGACTATCAGCCCCTGACCAATCACGTCTCTTGAGCGGGTGTGGACTGTGCCAGATTCTGCTGCTCTTTATTAATACTCACTGCTCATCAAATGCACTACACCTGGGGTGTATTTTCGCGCTCGTTTTTTACCGGTGAAGCATCAATTCTAGAAAAACAATGTGTAAATACTTCTCGTGAATGCATTTTTAATGCGTGTAAAATTACAGTCTTGATAGAATTCCGGCTCCTTATTTTATCAAGTTGTGTAACTTGAAAAAATATAAATTATGAAACCAAATTATATTTTCGTATGTTGTGAGGTCGGGATTCGAAACCATGACCTTTTCTTTGTTATATAATTCATTTAGCTCCTAGTGCTAGCTAGATCCCCCTCATTTATTAAATCTTCAGTCCGTTCCTCTGGTGTCTATTTACTATATCAGGGGTAGCCTGAAATTACGTTTATACAAATTAATATGCAGAATTCAAACTGGACGGCTTATTCTTGCTATTAAGTTTTTCAGATTCCTCATTATGTGCATGTTTTGACTTACGATTATCCTTTACAATTATTTGTTTTCCTAAACACGACCTACCATCACTGTTATGTTATTTTCGCACTCCCAGGAGTGCTCGCTATTCCTCTCATTCTCTGTACCTGGGGCTGCACCAAAGTATATTTATGTACTAATTTCTTCACCGCTAACTTATAAAAAAAAAACACTTGTCATACTTAGTAGTATTTATTTATACGCTTAAAAATATATAAACTTAAGTCTTGACACTCATTGTCTCAGGTTGTGGCCCGTATCAAATTGTTACTTATCAACTTGCAAAACTACCAATGTCTAACAACACCCTAAATGAATGTTCCATGTGATGGCAGGTCGGGAGTCGAACCTACAACCTTCCTTCTAATATATGCCTACTCCAGCTTTATATATATATGTTTCCATGTGTTGTCCTGTGCACTCCCAATCAGGTTTCTAATATAGTGGAAAGAACCATGTGCTTAATAATGTAGTTCAAGGTTATGGTTTGCATATGGCCCGTGCATGGAGCGGACACTGGCTGAGTGTTCAAGCATCATTCAGTTCACAAGCCAAGCACTGGAAGAAGGTGCTGCACTCCTTCCCCCGAGCTGGCGAAGAGCTCTCTCCCATGGCTGCCAGCCAACAAAATGTCCAACAGTAAGTACTCTTCAGAGAGTCCGATGCGCAGGGGATACCGCCAAGGTCCCCCTTGCACTGTCAGGAACCCATGTTCCTTAGCCCTTGACGGAAGGCAGGGAAAATGCCCCAGGTACCTCTGAACTGTGGGCGCGTCCCTGCCATGAAAGCGCCTAGGGTCTTGCACCACGCTCTCTTCACTCGCTTGACAAGGAGGCACCACGCACACAGCCCGTGCCCCTCACTCACGTAGACACTGCACTGAACCCTTGCGAGACTCCCAAGTAGGACTCTCGCTCCAAGTGGGATGCCAGTGTCCTGTGCAACCCGGCACCGACCTGATCCCCAAAAGCCATGCACTGCCAAAAGGCATCCTCCCGCCTAGCAGACTATCCCTCCTAAAGCTTTACGGCTCCATAGCACCCCTCCCGCTCACCTCACACAGTGTGCTGCAGCAGCGCCTCTCTCCTCTGTAATAGTCCCAAGAGAAAGAGTTTCAAGTGACACGCTCTTGAGTACCTACCACTTCCCAGCCGAATTCCTTTGCCTAATTTTTGGCTGCCTGAACCCTAGTGTCCTCTAATTATGTGCTGCCTAGTAACTTCCATGTGTGTAATCGGGGTGATTTTGCACGTGTTTTACGATTCCTAGGGGTTTAGTCTCCGAAAAGATCTAACTTCTCATGGCTGCAATATTTATTGTTGAACACAGACGGTACAGCTGAGGGTTTCATGTCTTCAATAGAAGCCAAAGGGGGGTCGCACTCGGGGGATTGGAGGTCGCTGCTGCCAGACTGAGGTCGGTATGCCCACTGCAACTGGATCCTGCGGCCATACCCAGGACTCAGAGGCGGTCCTTACTGGACAGCTGGCACGCGCCCGAGGAACCACCAGACCAACAGTGATTCTGAGGGGGTGACACCATGAGTTTTGCACTGGGTGACACCAACCCTAGTGACGCCACTGCTGGGCACCTGGCATCATTGCTACGCTATTAGTTCTATCAGACCCCAACCAACATGTTCAAACCCTTCCCGCTTGGAGTTTAAAAAAAGGCCGTTAAACGCTGCACTCCAGTCTACTCCGCTGTTCTGTGCTCTCGGTAACGATATTAGCGGATTTTAGTGGGAACCCTAAAGCACCGTACGTACCGTCCGCTGCCGGCTCTGTGCCTCGACTGTGCTAGTTTCATAAGGGAGTGGAATTGGAAGAAACGAAACTCAACTGTGAAATATGAGGCATTTATGGCGGCACTTAACAGTGAAGAGCAGCAGTGGGGTAACTCTGCTTTAACTGTGTTTTAAATGGTGAGGAGGACAACTGTCCTTACCTTTTCTAGACTTTAGACTCCATTGTGGTGGTGGCTGGGCCCCTAGGCGTTCTGCAAATCGCCCAGCAGCACTCCCCTGCCAAGACTGTTTCCACTGAGTCTCAGTGCGTGGTGGTGGCGTGCGTCAGAGGAGCTCAGCGTGTGGGCTGGTCCCAGGGCCGTCATTGGTAGCGCTGTAAGATTGACCCACAAACTGGGTACGCCGCCGCCGCGCATCGCATCACCACTACCACTAGGGTAGTAGGTGGTGCGTGCGTGGCGTGCACTGCAGTATTTTGTAAGCAGGTGCGCTTGCAGAGCAAAGGCGAGGTTGTAGAGCTGTGTTACAAAGCGTAACCAGACAGATTGGTGTCACCCCATGTTTGGTGTCACCCGGTGCAGTCTGCACCCCCCGCACCCCCTAGTGACGCCACTGGATTTCTGAGAAAGGCTCTGGCACTTTGTTTTACAAATTAAGCACTGGCCCCAGCTTGTGCTTCCAGCTTAAGAAAGGCCTTGTTGTGTACAAGAGCAGAGCTCCCTAGGCCAAATAAACACAAAATAAAAAACTAAGCAGTGGCCAAGTTAATGGGTCTCGCCTTGGTATGCTAGCAAAATGGTTATGGGTTTTTATACATTTGTTAATGCAGATATGACATAAATAGAAGAGAAAACAGACCACAACATAAATGTGGCCACCATATACATGCAATAAAAATGTTAAATTTAAAATCCGTTCACTAATATGGTGATGTTGCTGTTTTAAAAGTGATTTTATTAAGAAACAAGCCTTTCAGTTGTGGTATGATTTTACTATTAAGTTTTATAAAAAACCAACATGAAAAAAATCATCTCACAGTCAAGCACTCAAGTTGCAGGCAGTTACGATATCACAGTGTCACTTAACCCTTTATAAAAGCAACTTTGACGGATTCACCGTCTAACTGGGCACCAGAAGTGCAAGCAAAAAAGGCTGTGTAAAAAAAAAGCATTGGAAATGCAATAGGTCTCGGATTTATTTGAGTTAGAGCTAATGGCATTGTAAATGGCCATGTATTTTAGCTATGTCTTATGGAGTGTATGCATGTGGTGTGTAGTGGAATTATGTGGGTTGGATTGGAATTGTAGCAATGGTGGCATGCTGCACTTTAGATGAATATGTTTAAAAGTAAAGTGCACCATACTACGATTGCTACAATAGTTAATTGTGGATGCGTTAACAATTGATGTGTGCACTGATGGCTGGTGGTGTGTGTGCCTGTAGAAATTGTGCACTGATGGCTGGTGGTGTGTGTGCCTGGTGGAAGCGTGTACTGCCGGCTGGAGGTGTGTGTGCCAGGTGGAAGCGTGCACTGACGGCTGGTGGTGTGTGTGCCTGGTAAAAGCGTGCACAGACAGCTGGTGGTGTGTGTGCCTGGTGAAAGCGTGCACTAACGGCTGGTGTTGTGTGTGCCTGGTGGAAGCCTGCACTGACGGCTGGTGGTGTTTGTGCCCGGTGAAAGCGTGCACTGACGGCTGGTGGTGTTTGTGCCAGGTGAAAGCGTGCACTGACGGCTGGTGGTTGTGTGTGTGGTTGCGTGTGTGGTGGTGAGTGTGCGGTGGTGAGTGTGCAGTGGTGAGTGTGCGGTGGGGAGTGTTTGGTGGTGAGTGTTTGGTGGTGAGTGTGTGGTGGTGAGTGTGTGGTGGTGAGAGTGTGAGAGTGTGTGGTGGTGTGTGTGTGTGTGTGTGTGTGGTGTGGTCTTATTTGTGTGGTGTTATGTGTGTGGTGTTATGTGTGTGTGTGGTGGACTTAGTTTCAGTTTTCGTACCCTGCACACTCACACACTGCCCCTACATACTGACACACTGCTCACCCTACACACTGACACAATGTTCACCCTGCACACTCACACACTGCTCACCCTGCACACTCACACACTGTTCACCCTGGACACTCACACAATGTTCACTCTGCACACTCACACACTGCTCACCCTACACACACACACGCACACACTGCTCACCCTACAGACTCTCACCCTGCTCACCCTGCACACTCACACATTGCTCACCCTACACACACACACACTGCTCACCCTACACACTCACACACTGCTCACTTTACACACTCACACAATGTTCACCCTGCACACTCACACACTGCTCACCCTACACACTCACACAATGTTCACCCTGCACGCTCACACACTGTTAACCCTGCATACTCACACACTGCTCATCCTGCATGCTCACACACTGCTCACCCTGCACGCTCACACATTGCTCACCCTGCACGCTCACACACTGCTCACCCTGCACACTCACACACTGCTCACCCTACACATTCACACACTGCTCACCCTACGTAATGCAAAAAGACCTAGCTCTGCCCTTTGGCCTGTGTTGTAATCGTACAGTAAATTGTGAGTAGTTGCGCTTGATTGGTTGGGGTGTCCCCTCCTTGCTGCCCCCCTCACAGAGGGCGACTGCCTCCATGAAGCTCCCAAGACACGTGTTCAGCTGTTCTTTGTTTTAGCTCCTGTGTGTCAGTGCACTGTATAAGCGCACACGCATACCCTGCTCTCTCTGGAACACACACACTGCTGAGTCTCTCTCACTCTGCAGTCACTCTCACTCTGCAGTCACTCTCACTCTGCAGTCACTCTCACTCTGCAGTCACTCATGCTGTCACTCTCACTCTGCTGTAACTCATGCTGTCACTCTCACTCTGCTCTCACTCATGCTGTCACTCTTACTCTACTGTCTCTCATGCTGTCACTCTCACTCTGCTGTCACTCATACTGTCACTCTGCTGTCACTCTCACTCTGCAGTCACTCTCATTCTGCAGTCACTCTCACTCTGCCGACACTCATGCTGTCTCTCTTGTTCTGCTGTCACTCATGCTGTCACTCTCACTCTACTGTCACTCTCACTCGGCTGTTACTCATGCAGTCACTCTCACTGTGCTGTCACTCTGCAGTCACTCACTCTGCTGTCACTCTGCAGTCACTCTCACTCTGCTGTCACTCTGCAGTCACTCTCACTCTGCTGTCACTCTGCAGTCACTCTCACTCTGCTGTCACTCTGCAGTCACTCTCACTCTGCCGACACTCATGCTGTCTCTCTTGTTCTGCTGTCACTCTTGCTGTCACTCTCACTCTGCTGTCACTCTCACTCTGCTGTCACTCTGCTGTCACTCTCACTCTGCTGTCACTCATGCAGTCACTCTCACTGTGCTGTTACTCTGCAGTCACTCACTCTGCTGTCACTCTGCAGTCACTCTCACTCTGCTGCCACTCTGCAGTCACTCTCACTCTGCTGTCACTCTGCAGTCACTCTCACTCTGCTGTCACTCTGCAGTCACTCTCACTCTGCAGTCACTCTCACTCTGCAGTCACTCTGCAGTCACTCTCACTCTGCTGTCACTCTTACTCTGCAGTCACTCTGCAGTCACTCTCACTCTGCAGTCACTCTGCAGTCACTCTCACTCTGCAGTCACTCTCACTCTGCTGTCACTCTCACTCTGCTGTCACTCTCACTCTACTGTCACTCTCACTCTGCTGTCACTCTCACTCTGCTGTCACCCTCACTCTGCTGTCATTCTGCTGTCACTCATGCTGTCACTCTCACTCTGCAGTCACTCATGCTGTCACTCTCACTCTGCTGTCACTCTCTGCAGTCACTCTTACTCTGCAGTCACTCTCACTCTGCTGTCACTCATGCTGTCACTCTCACTCCGCAGTCACTCTCACTCTGCTGTCACTCTGCAGTCCCTCTCTGCAGTCACTCTCACTCTGCAGTCACTCATGCTGTCACTCTCACTCTGCTGTCACTCTCTGCAGTCACTCTCTCTCTGCAGTACCTCTCTGCAGTCACTCTCACTCTGCAGTCACTCATGCTGTCACTCTGACTCTGCTGTCACTCTCTGCAGTCACTCTCACTCTGCAGTCACTCTCTGCAGTCACTCTCACTCTGCAGTCACTCATGCTGTCACTCTCACTCTGCTGTCACTCATGCTGTCACTCTTACTCTGCAGTCACTCTCACTCTGCAGTCACTCTCACTCTGCAGTCACTCTCACATCACTCTCACTCTGCAGTCACTCTTACTCTGCTGTCAATCATGCTGTCACTCTCACTCTGCAGTCACTCCCACTCTGCAGTCACTCTCACTCTGCAGTCACTCATGCTGTCACTCTCACTCTGCAGTCACTCTCACTCTGCTGTCACTCATGCTGTCACTCTCACCTTGCAGTCACTTGAAAATAGAAGGAAAAAAAACCTGCCGTCAGCCACCAAGCAGGAAAGGGCAAATGTCTGCACCGAAACAACTGAGGGCAAGGCAATGCGTACTGATGGTTTTTAATGTAAATGACCCTTTGAGGTACACATATTTACCTAACGCAAATCAATAAAAAAACTAGTACAAAGAAGGAAATGGGTGCACCTGGCTGCTCTTTGGATTCTATAATACAGCAATCACCAGGGTTCAATAGGCCGCTGTGCCAAAGCAGCTGCTGCACCAATGCAATCTATACCTCTGCTTCAGAAACCCATCACATGGCTTGAAACTTGTCATTTTCAGGTGCGGCGGTCTTGCACATTGCCAAAGATAAGGATTTGAGAATTTGTTGAAGAACTGAAATAAGTAGGAGCGAAGCTCCATATCCACGTCTTTGGACATGAAAATAGAGGAACTGACATCAGTGTGCAGGAGTAACACTTTATGCATTTTCGAGTCATCAGTCATGATATCCTGAGATGGGATAAATCACAATGGAGATCGATGATGTCACGTGTTGGCACATAGGAACTATTGCAAGAGTTTCCAGATCCAGTCTGGTGCATGGGGAGATAAAGAAGGTGAAGAATCTGTGATTAGAAGTATTCATTAGCAGGCCAGCCAACTCACACAGTGCCCACGGGTGTCACATGATATCTGCTCTGTTCACACGGTGTCTCCCAGTGAAGAACATGCATCACCCCTATAGAAAGCGGATTCCCAGTTCATGTGAAGAGGCTTCACACTGCTAACGTGATTCTGGGGTTTTGAATTCAGTCCAGGATATTGAATGCAGCTTCAGAATCTAGGTTGCCTCTGCTATTTGTTGTTGTGGGAGGGTATACTCTTAGAGCGTTGGGCTCTAAGCCCGACTTCCTCTTCTTGGTCATGCCCGCTTAATGGTTTGCCAGGAAGTGATGAGCCCGAAGCACAACACCATCTGTCCCGAGGCTTTGACTTCTCCTTTTACACGTAAAAAAATGTGCAAAATTAGCAGGTACGCCTCACAAATAATACATGTACCCAGGAGCATTAGAATTATGCTGCAGATGATGACCAAATTATGTGACAAGAAAAAAACAATTATGCAGCATAAATCAGCACATTAATTGATAGTATTATTTCCTTATTTTGTCATATTGCCACACAGGTTAAGACTGCCTGGCAAAGGTTTCACCCCACTACTACCAGTTTAACACACAACTACATAAAAAGCAACAGAAACAGTCAACTATTGGAAAGGGCCTTTCACTGTGAGGCAACACGGGTTGCATGTTTTTGTTAACTTTTGATCCGTTTCAATTTTAAACGATTTTTTGTTAAAATCTGCAAATTATGCACCAGCACATGATGCATTATGTGAAAAAATGCTGCAGTGCAAATCCATAATTATGCGGAAAACGTCGCCGTTGCAAAATCGCATAATTCCAGTGGCCCTGATTACACACCCAATACGTTGTCAGTTGTGTTGAAAGAACAGAATGCCCGGTTTCCTAATCGCCAGATATTTTATCTGCTTTGCGCCCTTTTTACTCCGAATTAAATAAGGGCCTTCCTATTTTGTTTGTTAGGAGAAGCGCGCAGCCTTGCAGTAGTGAGCGCAGATCTGCTGAAAAAGTGAAGTGGCGGCGTGGAGCGGCCCGATGCTCACACAAGCCTCTGTTGTGCGGACCGTGCGCATCCATCTCCCTGGAAGCAAACTCTCTCCTTGGAAGCGGGGCGGGAGCGGGGATTAGGAAACCCATAAAGTTCAAGTGCTGGCTGAGGAGACGTGCGCTGGATCTGTCAGTGGCAGGCAGGCAGTGAAAGGCGACTCCGACCCATACCTCGCGAAGAACACTCTGTGAGATATAGCATTCACAAGGGGCTTCCATAAAACTAAAAGGAGAGAAAAAAACGACCCCGGCTTGTAAACTGTGGGAGGGTACGCACTTTTAAGCTAGTGCCACAGAAAGCCGGGGCCGGAACAGAAGCGTTTGTTTTAACTCTCTTTAAAACAACCTTTACAAATGATGCTCAGTATTTGTTACGAGTTGCTTTTACAGTTCCAACCTCAATCCAATCAGCAGCCTCTCGGGGGATCTCGGGACCGCCGCACATTAAACAAGCGAAGTAACTGGAGAGTGCTGAATGCACGCCCAGCATCTGGCTTCAATTACCGCTGCCCCTGACAGCTGGTAATTGATGATATATGCCCTTCTGCTGCTCGTGTCCGCACGGAATATGCAGGAAGTGGAGCAACTCTACAGCCTATGGCCTATTGCGTGCTGACTTCTAAAAAGAGAGGCATGCGAGGCCCAATTGCCATGCAGATGGCAAAAAACGAACATGAAAAATCACGAGCGCTCAGGAATGTTTGGGTAGCTTTTCGGAGACCCTGATTATAGGACTCTTGGCTCCGCCCACACTGCTTCGCAGTGTGTGACGTAGGCCCGAGCCCTAAAAAAGATGCACAATACAAAACTTAAAAAGCACACTTTGAAGAAGCTTTGTGACTGAAGTGAAATGAAATATGTGTGAACAATAAGCACAAGCTTTATGCATTCATCCAAAATGAAGGAAACCAATGGATAAAGTGGGTTGATCCAATGGTCCTGTTGTAAGCTTTGATGAGTGGCAGGAAATTGTGAATAATTATTCAACGGACCAAGAAATGAAGCCTGCTGACCAAAAGACCTCTAGGCATGTGTGTTATGTTTGACTTTTTGGGGAAAACAATAGTTTGATGAAAGAGCAAAAGCTGTCTCAAAGGCCAGGCCTAAAACCAGTCTGGGCTGCTTCATCACCAAGCATCTAGTAGGCCTTTGTGTTAAGCTGCTGAACGTGCCTTCCCCTCCCCCCATGATTGTAGGGCACTGCCCTCGCACCCTTTAATGCCTGCCACCCCTATAGAGATCAGGGAATGAGGGTGGATGCTTGCTGATAGAAAAGAATTTCCCTGAAGCACTCATGCAACATTTGCTGATGGTGCCATAGCGCATGATAAGCAAACAAATCTAGGTATTTTGTCCACTGGATGGAAAGGTGGGCTTGGGAAAGAAACTCGAGACAATACAGGCATGAATGTTGCAAGAGAATAAAGTAGTAAGGAGAGGAAGAGGTTAGGAAATAGAAATGGTAGGCGGTGGGTGCCCTGAGAGGAATCAGGCCCTATCAAAGTAAGAAATCACATTAGACTGTTGGTGAGTATAAGACAGATAGAGCAAGAGTTGGGGTTGTAAAGTGTGATGTACTTTGGTAATATATGGTGTTGAACAGCAGAATGTGGTTGTTAGATTGTATGACGAAGTGTGATGTGGCAATGTTAGATGTGGGGCGAGTTATTGTAATGTACTGTAGAATGCTGTGGTGCAGCATGGGTGGTATTGCGTGGCATTTAGTGGTATGGGATTCGTTTATGTAGTTCGGCACTGTATGATGATGGATACGGTGTTGAATGGTCTTTTATTGTCGTTTTTGTGTGGTGTAGCATGGTATGGTGTAGCATTGTATATCATGTGGTGCATTGAAACAGGATGTCAGATGGTGTGATGTCACATGGAGTGAAGTAATCTGCCATTGTGATGTGCCATGGTGAGATGTGGTGTGGTGTTCTTTGGTGCGGTGGGTGCGATGATGTTATGTTAGGTTGATTTGTAGAGCATACTATCACCCGGGAAGGTATCCTGGTGCTGAACAGGTATGTAGCCACACCTAAGGCCTAGTGGGACTACTTGAAAAGCCAAGTTTCTAGTTTCATGTAGAATTCTGTATAGTGGCAGATATGGGACCGTATTACAGGCGGTGCCCGGAGGCGCAGTGGGCATTTGCGCCCACTTTGCGCGCCCGAGGGCACTTTGGTGTTATAGAAGGGGACGCAGGCGCTTGTGCGTCCCCTTCTATAATACCGATAGCGCTGGCGCACTTAAATCGCCAACGCTATCAACAGAGGGTGTTCCCTCATTTGCATATGGGCATGCCCTATGCAAATTAGGGAATTCCTTTGAGCCTGCGGCATATTACATACGTGGGCGCAGAGTCAAAGAAGCCCTCGGGAGACGCACTGAAAGAGCGCCATTTTCAAGGTGGCGCACCGTTAGTGCGCTCCTGACAGCAGCCCTCTGCAGGGGGTAAAGGGGTCCCATGGACCCCCGAGACATCCCCTTTCAGGCGGGTGCAGTTACTGACTGCACCCGCCTGCAAGGGGATCTCTCACCCCTTTGAAAGTGCAGGTGGTAACACCTGCACTGTGAAAACACGGAGCAGCTGCTCCGTGTTTTTACATGAATGCGCTGTGCGAGTTTGCGACTACCCTGGGGGCAGCGCATACACCATAATGGGGCGCATTATCACTGCATGGCCCGGTGCACCTTTTGAAAGGTGCGCCGGGTGCAAAGTGATGATGTGTAATACGGCCCATGGAGTTTTACAGTACAAAAGGGGGTGGTGATGGACGGAGCATCTGAACCAATCAAACACTCACACCCAGTCAAAAGATCTGGGTTTGATCCATCACCGTTCTTTAGCCCACTCTGCCACCCCAGTTCATACATGGCTATATGCAAATCAGTCTGACCCTGTGCCTCATGGGAACAGTCCAGCCCGAACTGCCAAGCCATGCCTTCCCTGGACCGGAAACAAGCTTCCGAGGACTGGTTTCTGGCATTACAGCCGTCTTCAGCCCGGCTTGCTTGAATGTAAATGTAAATGTACAGGAATTTATATAGCGCAAATCACCAAGCGGTTTCTAAGCGCTTGCTTAGGGAAGCCGTCCTGGTATTCCCCTGTGAGATAACCCCGGCAGGGTATCCGCAAGGTGAAAGCCGGGCATCCCGCCGCGAGGGGCCGTTGTGGAGATTAAGCAAGCTATTGCCCAGAGTCGCAGAGTGTGAACCCGTGAATCGAGTAGGCACCGGAGCGAGAATTGTCGAGTCCATGGACATTTTAGGACTCAAGACCCTGCCGAGCCGGCAATTGAACCCTGGTCCCGGGCTGACGTCTGCTTCCAGGTCTGCCTCCTCTAACCAGTGAGCCACACTTCTGAATCCAGTGGCAAAGTGAGCAAGGGACTCACGTCTGAGCATACCTTGCCACACTTATGGCGGCCAAAGCGGTACAAAAGGGGGTGGTGATGGACGGAGCATCTGAACCAATCAAACACTCACACCCAGTCAAAAGATCTGGGTTTAATCCATCACCGTTCTTGCTCACTTTGCCACTGGATTCAAGCTAGCCCGGCGGAAGACAGCTGCAATGCCAGAAACCGGTCCTGGGAAGCTTCTTTCCGGTCCAGGGAAGGCATGGCTTGGCAGTTCGGGCTGGACTGTTCCCATGAGGCACAGGGTCAGACTGATTTGCTTATAGCCATGTCTGAACTGGGGTGGCTGAGTGAACTAAAGAATGGTGATGGATTAAACCCAGATCAGTTGACTGAAGGTGAGTATTTGATTTGTTCAAACGCTCCGTCCATCATCACCTTTTGTATCGCTTTGTTCGCCCGAAGTGTGGCAGGGTATGCTCAGACGTGAGTCCCTTGTTCACTTGGCCACTGGATTCAAGATAGCCTGGCTGATGAGGATAATGAATCCGAAACCGGTCCCAGGATGCTTGTTTCCGGTCCAGGGAAGACATGGCTTGGCAGTTCAGGCTGGACTGTTCCCATGAGGCACAGGGTCAGACTGATTTGCATATAGCCATGTCTGAACTGGGGTGGCTGAGTGAACTAAAGAATGGTGATGGGTCAAACCCAGATCAGTTGACTGGGGGTGAGTGTTTGATTTGTTCGAACGCTCTGTCCATCATCACCTTTTGTATCGCTTGGTTCGCCTTAAGTGTGGCAGGGTATGCTCAGACGTGAGTCCCTTGTTCACTTGGCAACTGGATTCAAGATAGCCTGGCTGATGAGGATTATGAATCCGAAACCGGTCCCAGGATGCTTGTTTCCGGTCCAGGGAAGACATGGCTTGGCAGTTCGGGCTGGACTGTTCCCATGAGGCACAGGGTCAGACTGATTTGCATATAGCCATGTCTGAACTGGGGTGGCTGAGTGAACTAAAGAATGGTGAGGGATTAAACCTAGATCAGTTGACTGGGGGTGAGTGTTTGATTTGTTCAAACGCTCCGTCCATCATCACCTTTGGTATCACTTTGTTCGCCCTAAGTGTGGCAGGGTATGCTCAGACGTGAGTCCCTTGTTCACTTGGCCACTGGATTTAAGATAGCCTGGCTGATGAGGATTATGAATCCGAAACCGGTCCCAGGATGCTTGTTACCGGTCCAGGGAAGACATGGCTTGGCAGTTCGGGCTGGACTGTTCCCATGAGGCACAGGGTCAGACTGATTTGCATATAGCCATGTCTGAACTGGGGTGGCGAGTGAACTAAAGAATGGTGATGGATTAAACCCAGATCAGTTGACTGGGGGCGAGTGTTTGATTTGTTCAAACGCTCCGTCCATCATCATCTTTTGTATCGCTTTGTTCGCCCTAAGTGTGGCAGGGTATGCTCAGACGTGAGTCCCTTGTTCACTTGGCCACTGGATTCAAGATAGCCTGGCTGATGAGGAATATGAATCCGAAACCGGTCCCAGGATGCTTGTTTCCGGTCCAGGGAAGACATGGCTTGGCAGTTCGGGCTGGACTGTTCCCATGAGGCACAGGGTCAGACTGATTTGCATATAGCCATGTCTGAACTGGGGTGGCTGAGTGAACTAAAGAATGGTGATGGATTAAACCCAGATCAGTTGACTGGGGCTGAGTGTTTGATTTGTTCAAAGCTCCGTCTATCATCACCTTTTGTATCGCATGGAGTTTTACAATCTGTTTATCTGGGCAGTGGTGGACGGCGTACTATTGTCTTCTAAGCTTTGAGAAAGTATGTTTATTAAATGAACACACATTTTGGTATTTAATCACAAAACCAGGTAAAACCGCCAGAAAAATAAATAAGATAAGAAGGACATTATTAACAGTTCTTCCGTAAATTATACTAAAAATATGAATTGTTCTCAACTGAAGCGCAGCAGCTGATGTGCTAGCTACACTATGTCGAGAAGCAGTTTCCTGTTTCCTGATTTGCATATGACAGCATCAGGATGTGCAGGTTTTCGCACCCCTGTTAAAGAAGTTATTGTTTGCATAAAGGACCGGAGGGTGGGTGTGCATCCCCTTGGTTACGGCTGCAGGAGGACTTCAGAATAGGCTTTAAGGTGTGAGCTGCTGGAACCCCAGCTCTTTGCCACACGTCACGTGACTCTGGATACCCTGTCTAGTAAGTGAGAGCATGTTGACGCAGCTAGGGAGGGCAGAAACAGCTGCTAGTGACCTTCAGCTAAGGAGGATATTTGGGGGCATCAAGAGACAGCGGGCAGGCAGAAATATACAATAAAAAATAACCATTGACGTCAGCGTTCTCATAAATGAAATCATTTACCCTACATCATACTGCTGAAGTGATCTAACATGAAGCAATTTTAGTTTGGAAGCAAAGCTGTCGGATAATCCTCATCTAATTGAAAAAAACAAGTTTTACAGCTAAGGCATTCCAGTTTACTCACCCAAATTAACACATACCACTGGAACCTCAAAGCTGTACCTGAGTTGCAACGGTCGTTAAGTCTCGCCAATATTTTGACAGTGTGATACTTCAGGCACATAAATCAAGGCACGGCAAAGAAAAAGAGCAAAATATAGCACAACATAACACAACGCAACATAACATATCACATTATAGCACAGCATAATACAGGCTAAAACATTCAAAAATGCGCTTCAACACCTCATCAACGGTAGCAAGCGCTATATAAATGCAAACCTGTGTTTTCCCTCTTCCGTCCCTACACCCTCCTTCTCAATCCAAATAACTGACTAACATACCCACCACTCATATTACTTTCATATTTTCACTATACTAATTCACCACTAATCCTTTAGAGGTTCCGGAGTAGCGTGCTACTCGCCGAAAAAGCGATTTGACGCCTCGTCAGGGGTAGTAAGCGCTATATAAATGCAATTACAACACAATACAGAACGGCATAACATACTATGGCATAATAATGCATGGCCTAGCAGAATACAGAAAAACGAAGCAAGGCTTTACATAGCATACCACGATGTCGTATAGCATACCGTGAGTTCCTGAGGCTGTCCTAAACAAATTTAGCTTCAAGACCAGTGCTCTGTTCTGAGATCACATCTGACATTGCCATAAGGGACTTTCAGAAGAATCTGCCCATTAAGTAATTATCTCAATTTTCCAGTTAGTAAGCCTTCTCAACACACCAGAGTGTCATCATGTGTCATACTTACCCGTCCGGCATGGTCCACTGCCCGCCATACTGAGATTCCTAGTCCCACCGGCTGCCTGCGCCGCTTCCTTGAACGCACACACATTTGCATATGTCTTGCGATTGGAGCCGCAGATGGAACGCTGGGTCCGACATGTGCAGCGAGACTGAGGTATCTCACCATGCTCCAGGCCACCAATATCCATTTTGCAGAGCAGGTTCTCCCCACAGCGGCCGTGAAGGGGCCGGCCACTATCCAAGTCACAGACCTGGCCCTCCACATTGCCACACTCCAAACAACAGTGGCAACGGTCTCGCACCAGGCCTGCTAAGCAAGCAGTGGGCTGTGGACAGAGCTCAGGCACACAGTGGCACCCCTCAAGCTCATCCATCAGCTGCCAACTAGGTTTCGAGAGGCCAGTGGTGACTCCAAGCACTGCCAGTAGGAGCAGCAGTGCCAGTCTGTGGTCCATCATGTTTGGAAAACAGCAAAGTTTGAATGGAACGTGAGAAGGCAGAAGAGGATGCCTCTGGAGCAGATCCTTCAGTGATGGGTGTAGACCTTCAATTGGCTGGTGAGCAACCTTGAGCGATGGCTGAAGGGCACGGCTTTGAATGAAGTCCAAACAACTCAGTGACGCTCGTGGGCCTTAAGTGAATGGTAAGAACCTCATGTGAAGTTGTGCCATGCAACTGAGGTCTGGAAACCTAGAATGAAGTCAAGCAACCCCAACAGAAGTCCATGAGACCCAAGTATGGTCCAGGGGCCTGCACTGCAGTTCAAGAGCCCTCAAATAAGTCAAGGAGTTCCTTCGCGGTACTCTTGACGCATAAATGAACTCTAGTAGCTTTGTGAAGTCCGGAAGCATCCAGTGAAGTCCAGGAGATGGAAGTGATGTAAAAACACCCGAGAGGCGTCAAAGGTGCATCCAAAGAAGTATAGGAGATTTGAGTGAAGTCAAGAAGTCTCCAGTCAGTTCCAAGAGTGAAACTCAAAAGACTCCAACAGAGGGCTCCCCGAGCATCAGGTGAAGCCTGTCAGCGTTGATTTAAGGTCACGCGCCCTGCGTCAATCCTGCGCACGCCGCACCTGGACTGGCAGGCGAATAAAATCTGCGTCAGACACGGCGCTGGCCTCCTCCAAAGACGCTCTTCTACGTGCGTGGATCCTCGTCGGGTGGCACGCGCGCAGTCTCTGCACGGGAGCGGAGATGTGAGGGGAGGTGGCGCTCCCTCTCAGAGAGGAAACTGTCTCCAGGCCCTCTTGCGGAATTTCACATACACCCCCGGCATCCATACTTCAAACAGAGCAGCTCCTGCTTCCAATTACTGATCTGGTGTGCCTGAGCACAAGCGGGCCCACCTGTGCACCAGAGGCCGGCCAGTCTGGGGAGAAATCCGAAGATTCATTCGCCTCGACAGGGCGCCTCTGAAAGGCTGGCACCCCCGACTAGGGTCACTCAGTCACACGCCGGGCGTCCTATCCCCACGACAGAGAAACAAACTGTGCGAGCACAAGTTCAGTAGCGGGTCACGCTGTTCGCGCGCACGTCAGTCTGTGCTCACAAGTATCCCATTGTGCACAAGCAAGTTACCAGTCCGTTCACCAGAATATAACACCGTAGTGTGCACACGCAAATGACAAGGAAATACGTCTGCTCACAATCAGATCACACAGTACTTATTCTGAAGAAGACATCGTTCACACCCATCACGTTGTGCAAGCAAAAGTACATCATCAATCTTGGTGCCCCCATAACTCACTCTCTCAATGACACCGGTCTGTGCAGACGTGCACAATTAGCTATCTGTGCTGCACAAGAAGAACGAAACTGCATTATTCTATTCACACATATATCGATTTCTTTGCAGGCAGATCTTGTTCCCAAACGAATGCAAGCACGTTGCTCTACGCACAGACTAGACACCACAAATAAATCTGTACACAAGCAGATGACACAGAATAAAATTTGATCACACCGTTCATTGACTCTGCACCAGAAAAGCACCATCTGCACATCAAAATCACTGCGCCTGGGCAGATACCACCATGCAGATGTATGTCCAGAATATCACTCTGCACAGAGGTGTAGCACAGTAGACCAATGACCGCAAGTCTCAGCCTCTCACAAATGTAGCATGCCGCTTTTTAATGTGGTACCTCACAAACTCGTTGCTTGCTTACCGATAGCACAGAAGTCTTTTTACTCTTTCCATTTTCAAGGCTTCAAGTTTTACCACCACTGGGCTAGACAACCATGCCGATTTCACCTTTAGACTCTTGTCATCTCACAGGATACAGATTCAAGCTTCGTGCAAGCAGACTCCCTCCACCTGCACTTATCTCACAGTCTCAAATAACAATCCATAAGACCAGCGAGCTTTTATAGACTCCTGTGGTAGGTTTGCCTTTGAGTAACAGAAACTGCATAGGCAGCTTATATATTTAACGTTACACAGAAGTGTCAAGCTGTGAATAGCAAACCTGTGCACCAGGTTAGAGATCTTACAGGCTCACGGTCAGAAAACAGAGTGCCATTGAAGTAGCATAGATCTCGTTGACTAAGGCTGCGGTAACCAAACCTATCTCATAGGTTAAACCTGCTGCATTCCTTTAAGTTAAATGGTTCTAATAAGCTCAGGTCTGAGAATGAAACCTCAGGCTTTAGGGATGGTACAGGCTCTTACTTCATACAGTTGAGTTATCCAATGTGTTACAATCATCTCTCAGACTTCCAACAGCAAACCTATTGCATATAACAGGTTCCGGTTACAGAAATCGTATAGGCTAAGATGCCATACAGAATAATTTTCCTGTAATACATATATATCTCATCAGATTAGGCTTTGGGCTATAAAGAAATCCTTTAGATTTCAAGCCTTACAGACTCGGGCAGCAGCCCCTCAGATAAACACAGATCTGAAACTGTCAGGCCATATATCTTGGCATTGGCCATAAGCCCTGGGTTAGAGCGATTGGTTTTGAACAGCAAGCCTATCCCTCAAGTTACAAAGATCATACAGGCTAGGGTCTCATATAACAGAAATATCAACACATGCACACGTATTCCTAAATTCCAGCTTATAGTTAACAAATATCTTATAGTTTCTTATAGGTTCATGCCTATGACAACCCAGCTATCAATCAGGTTACAGGGATCTTACGTTCACAGTGTCCCCCACGAAAACTACCAGTCCAGTCTCACAGACCATGCATGCTCAGAACTCTAACGGAAGTGCTTTCCCTGAGGCTACATATCTCCTAAAAGCTCTGGAAAGCATGCCAAAAACTACCACAAAGATCATGCAAATTTTACAGGCTCGTGCCTGTGGCAGCTGAGCTATCCTTCGAGGTCCACAGCTTTTCTATCCCCAGGTATCTGAAAACAAAGCAGTCTTTCAGGTTACAGAGGCCATTCCGGCTCGGTTCCAGGACCACTGAGCTATCCTTGAAATTACAGAGATTAGTTATAAATAAAATGCTATTCCTCTGGTGAAACATTTTACAAATTCTGACTTCTTACAGGAAAATTATCCTCGAAAATATAGAAATCATCCCTGATCAGGCCTGCAAGAACAGGGCATTCCACCAGAAAATCGACTACAGAATAGTGTGAGGTTAAAATATTGTGGCAACAATATAGAGTATCAAAATATTGTGAAGGTAAGTTTATATGGATAAACATAGGTTTGCTATATTTAACTCCACATATGTGTACCATAAAAATATATATCCTCAATCTACAGCTACATATATGTGGAGTTAAGAATAAGAAATCTATACTTACCTATATGCGCTTGCCTTTTTTATATTTAGGCCTCAATATTCTCCCCTCCCCTCCCCCCCACCCCCGATACTTATGACCTCAACATTCTGCCGTACAATAAAGAACAGCTATCTCTTAGGTTGCATGTCAGAATATTGTGCACAGAAATATCGTCTGAGATAAATATCATTTACACATATATTATACCATGATGTGTAGATTTCCTTTTGTTAACTCCAATGGGGTAATATTTTTTAAGACAATAGCTAAGACATAATATTTATGTCAAATGATAGTTGGACAACGATATTATGGCACCAAACCATGTGTTAGGTTACACAAATTATACAGGCTGCAGCTGTGGATGGCAAGGCTATCCCTCATTGGACAGTGGTGTGACACGATATGGTTGATACACCGAAGAAGTACAGTACAGGCAGCAGCAGATATCTGGTCACTCAGAGCTGAAGCCTCCTTGGAGGCTGAGACCCTTAGCCAGGGCCCGGGCCCCATATGTGTATGCCTCAGAACATCCAAGGGTGATCGGACACTTTCATCTGCTGGACAGACACCTTCATCTTCTTCAGATCTCAGAAATTCTCAGAGCCTCGGGTCATAGTGAAGGAGGCTGCCGAGAAGGAGACGAACTTAGGCTTTTCTGTTAGGTTAACTTGTTTACTCCTTACAACAAGATTTATTTAACCGTATATTATGTTAATCGATTCCTGCAGACCAGTTGATTATTGGTTACACATAACTGAATTGGCAAGAAATACCATCTTTTTGATGCTGCATATGCAAGGGCACCGCTGCCTCATATCATTCTTTTATAGGTGGGATTGATAATAGGAGGCACGTAGATAAAGAATGTAAATTTTGCAATGGAATATAAAGCTAAATCATGTCCTCACCACATTTAGAACACAGGCTATAGATGGCTTGAAGGCAGATTGTAAGGATTTAAATTTGATTCTTTTTTCAACTGCCAACCAACGTTGAGCTGAATATCTGGCGATCGTGTTATTTTGTGGGGGAGTCAACATAGTACTTCCTGCCATGTTTTGAATGATCTGGATTTTGTTTATTACATACTTAGGAAGACCTAGATGCCAGGAGTTACAGTTATCAAGCTGGGATTCCACAGTGGTCTTTATGACAGTGAATCTACACTATGGAGAAAGTAGAGCAATTACTTACCTCATTTACTTTAAAAGAAGAAAGCAAGAAGAAAAAAATGTTTGCAATTTGCTTGGAGCTGTTAAGTTCATCGTCACATATGAACCCATGATTCCGAACAGCATTTATCGGGGTTGGACAAGCTCCTCTGGAACTTGCCCACCGCTGTTTTCTTCAAACTGCTGGAGAGCCTCCTGGCAGAAGCCAATAAACAAACATTAAAAAGACTCCAAGTGGTTCAACATGCCACGGCTCGTTTGGTATTAAAACTACCACGAAGGTCCTCCACATCTGCAGCCCTAAAAACCCTTCACTGTCTCCCACTACATAAGAGAATACTCTTTAAGATCCTCCTAATCACGTTTAGAGCCTCACTCAAACTGGGGCCAAAAAACCTCTCCTCAAGATTCACCCCCTACATTACAACTAGAACCCTCAGGTCCTCTTCAGACAACCTCCTCAAACCACCCAGTTTTAGATCAGCAGCAGACTTGACTATGACAACACACTCTATGCCGGCATTACCCAGAAACTCCTCCGGAAACTACAGACTGTTCAAAATGCCACAGACAGACTGGTCTCAATATCCCCCACCGCAGCCCCATCCCCGAACACCTTTGAGAACTCCACTGGCTCCTAGTTATCAAAAGAATCACTTTCGGAGGAGGAGCTTAGCGCGCACCCAAGATGGTCGCGTGAGCTCAGAGCTCCCGGACCTTCGCCACCTCCATCGACTATCCTGCAACTAATCCTGATTTGGACGACAGGCTTTTGTGGTCGAGAACCTGCTGATCACTTATCCGTTTGCGAATTTCGATTTGGTCTCCGGGAACCGAATATATGGATTTTTGAATATTTGCGGCCTGCTCCATGGCACTGCCCCGGGCTTGCCTACTCTGCCAGCCGGGTAGTAATTGAATAACAACGGCCTGCGCTAACCTCCCTTGCCCGGTCTTCTACTTTCAGTTTCGATTCTGACGAGCCTACGTCATTGACCTTGCCTTGGTCGCCCTGGCTGCTTGCTCCACTCAACTATTCGCAACATCGCTCGGAGATCCGGACTTTCTTGCTCTTTGCCTAGTGACTGGTCCTCACTTTATTCTCTGAGCTTCTGCGGGCACATCGAGTGTAGCCATTTTCACTAGGTCTCAGAATACCCTCCGGGGCACACGACCTAAGATGGCCACCAAGCCTGAAGCAGAGAGGCGCAAGACCAGACCGGCAGCTCGAGGAGGTTCTGTCCAATCCAACGTCATGGACCGATATACCCTCACTAAGTGCTCTCCGAGCGGAATGGCTAAACCCCCGGCCGGCATTGAGGACGAATCCCTGCTGGGTGATGACCCGTCGTTGAAAGACGTCATGTGCGCCATTGCTGGGATGAAGGCCGCGATGGGACAACAGTATGAGGCCCTAACCCACAAACTGGACACTGTTGCCATAGATGTCAATCTGATCAGGGCGGATCTTGCAAAAACCAACGCAAAGGTCAAGTCTCTCGACCTGAAGACTACTAGTCTTATCACCGACATCTCTGACCTGCAGACGGAGGTCGGTAATCTGAGATCCGCCCGTGACTATCTCTCCCGTCGCTTGGACGATTTTGAGGGCCGAGCACGACGGAACAACGTCCGACTGGTCGGTGTCCCGGAGAAGACGGAATCGTCAGCTGTGGACCTACTGGTGGAGGACCTTGTCCTAAATCATTTAGCACCCAAGGGCCTGAGCAAGTTTTTTGCAGTAGAACAGGCCCACCGTGTCCCGGGTGGCCCGCCCAAGCTGGGTGCCTCTCCGCGCCCCATCATTGCGCGGATTTTCAACTTTCGTGACAGAGATGTGATACTGCAGGCTTCCCGCACATCAGGCCCCACGGAATATGAGAACGCTGCGGTCAGCTTTTACCCGGACTTCACCCAACAAGTCCAGAAGCAGCGGCTGGGATTTCAAGGAGTGAAGAAGAGACTGAGAGACAGGGACATGAAATATGCCATGCTTTTCCCGGCTCGATTGCGTATCGTCCACAACGATAGAACATTTTTCTTTGACCATCCTGAAGCGGCTAATGACTGGTTGGACTCGCTGCCTATGGGACGAGGGCGATTTGAACAATCGGAACCTCCCGGTGGAGCGGAGGGCGGCCCGACGGAGCAGGAATAGGGAGCGACATCGGCTCCCGGACCAACGTTTTGACTTTCGGCAGTGGTTCGATGCTATACTGATAATGATTGCTACTCCATTGTCTTACTGGGGTGTGGGTGAGGGGCGGGTGAGCCTTCCTCCTCTGGGGTTCTTTTCGTAGATTAGTTGTATGTTAGGGCGACAGGCACGCTGCGAGTTGGGGTGGCTTTTGAGTCTAACGCAGGGGTGCGGGGTGGGGGGTATGATGTTGTCCTGGGGGGTTGAGAAGTTCAGGGATGTGTTTCTTTGTTTTTTTCAAGGCATAATGCTTATGATCTTCTGTGTTGTGGTGTCGCGGCTGGTGTGGGGGGGGACTTGGGGTGGAATCTGGGATGGGGGTAGGGGACTACGGATACTGTGTTGGAACGTAAATGGTCTGGGAGACAGAATTAAGCGGGGAGTGGTCTTGCAGTTACTGAGACGCTTGTCCCCTGATGTGGTTTTGCTTCAGGAGACGCACTTGCTGGGTAATACGTGCCACGCCATGAATAGGCGTGGCTATCGTCTCATTGCACACTCAGGTTTCACTTCTGGCTCCAGAGGGGTGGGCATTCTAATCCGGACCTCCCTCCCCCTCGCTGTTGACGACATTATACTTGATGATAGAGGGCGGTACGCCGCCATTGTGGGGCGTTGGGAGGGTAGGGTGGTTACATTATTTTCTGTTTACATACCCCCAGGTCTTCAAACTACGACCTATGCAGATCTGGGAAGAGTGATTCTGGGAGTCCCCGAGGGTTTGCTTGTAGTCGGGGGAGACTTTAATTCAGTAGTATCTGGGATGTGTGATCGTTACCCTCCCCGAGTTCTCGCTAAGTTCCAATCCTGGCTTGGGGACTTCATGGAGGCGCTGGGGCTGACCGATTGTTGGCGCTTACATCATCCTGGGCAACAGCAGTATACCTTTCACTCTGGGGCCCACGGCAGCCTTTCGAGATTGGATTATGTTTTGATGCCCTCCTCCCAGGCTTCCCGTATAGGGGAGGTGAAACATCTTGCCAGGGGTATTTCGGATCATTCCCCACTGTGGTTGGTTGTGAACGCACATGGGGGATCGGAGGGTCGAGTGGCCCCGATCAACCCATGGTACCTCCGTGATCCTAAGATTAGAGCGGAACTACTTAAGACAATTGATCAATACTTTGCCGAAAATGTGGGGTCAGTATCCTCTTCTGTCTCCTTGTGGGAGGCGTACAAAACTGTAATTCGGGGGCAGGCCCTTTCGCCGATTGGCAATGTTAAGAGATGTCGACGAGAGGAGGTTGTTCGTCTTGAGACTGAAATTACCGTTCTGTCGTGTATTTCTATAGGTTCTGAATCGATCCCCCTATTCCTGACCCTATTCTGGTTAAACTACCTAGCTAGTTAACTAACAGTCAGCCCATGAGGCAAGAAATCCCCCATGATGCAGATACCGTTATCTGACGCAGTCACACTACGGCACAGGAACGTGTTATCTGATTAGGTCATAACGCTTGAGATCTAATTAGACAAGCGACATTCCTCCAGCCCCTGATAAGGCATACGACGTTCTCATAACAAATCAAACCTATGACAACCTGGAAAATCCGTGCGGCCATTGTTTTGATTTCACAGAGAACTTTTGCAAAAGAATGTGCTAACGAGCAAGTCGTATGACATCTTTATTGACGTACCTATGTCCATCCTTACGTCAATCTCGGCACCTTTAAGGTATAAATATTGCCGACCTTGCCCTATGCAAACACACGCGTGGTGACAAGACGGAGCAGCCATACTTGCCGAAGCCGAGAGCAGAAGCAGACCCCGCAGGCAGCAGCCCCGCCTTCCTGACGCGCTGAGAGACGCGCTGCTATCTCAAGCCGAGAGACCCAGCACCGGCGCTTCCGGGTAGCCCTCGCAGGCAGCCTGGAATATCGAGAGCAGAGAAAGAGATACCATTCCTCATTCATCCTAAATTCCAGGTACAGAACTGAATAACCCCTCACAGAGAATTCTTTAGTTATTCACTTGGCAAAAACAAACTTAACTTAAACTGTAACTTTCTATTCCCGCCCACGCATTAGACTTAGGTCAGGTACACGGGGTAGGCGTATTTAGAAACACCAGTTGAGTACGTTTAGTCAAATGTATATGTGTATGTAAATATATTTTAATCATTTTAAACATCATATGGCTCAGAAACCATATCAATGTTTTTACAGTATTATTTTATACTATTGCTTCTAATGTATGCACTTTACTTAACTATAAGTATTGCAATAATATCGATCCATTTCTCTTGTACGAGAAAAGAGACTGATCAATAAATAACATCTTTTATTGAACACGCCCGTCTCTTCCTTTTCTCTACATTCTGATGAGACTAAGAATGCACGTACTGACTGAGTAAAATAATTGCCTTGTGCTCACACGACTCTTGAGATTGACTCTTGATTAGGGGAGAGCAAAGTTGTCATGTTCTATGGTTGTCAGAAACTAAATCCCTTCTTGTCTAATCAGGGGAGTTAATCCTTCCTTGAACATTCGAGAAAGTTTCTAGCGAACTCTGAGCTTAGCTGGCAAACCCAAAAATTAAGTCTAGTATCGACAGTAGTAGACCTAGTTAACGTCTGGCCTAGGCCTTTACTGCTGTAGGTACTATTCCAATGCGCAGAGCCTATTGGGAAAATAGGAGCTACACTACATGGCGCCCAACGCGTTTGGAAAGGGCGATAAAACTAACGTAAGACATTTAGAGTAACTCAGTCGTGCTTTCTCACTCAGAACCCTTTTCCCAAATACTCCAAAGACGTCTGGAGTGGGTGAAAGGTTATTATATCCTCCAAAACCTCGCAGGAGGGAACTCCTATGTATGGTTCTTGGTCTAGTCAACGTTGAAGGATAAAACAGTTCCAGAATATTGTGCATCTAATCTCTGTTTCCATAAGAAACCTGATCTGCAAACAAACATAATACCATCCTGTCTGTAAAATGGCAGAGAGTGATGATGAAAGAGAGGCAATTAGATTAGCTACTGAAATAGCAGATGCTGATGCTACCATGCAAACAGCAGACCCGGATATAATACTCATCCAGGTCGCCAAAACGAGATCTATAACCTTAAAACTTATAGAAAATGGACTGACACCTAGAGGTGGCACAGTCATATTCGTAATTGAGGCACACGAATATCGGCAGACAGAGGTATACTATACATGGATACATTTTCCAGCAGCAAATGCTGTAACAAAGTACTTCCACTATTACAAAGTAGAGGAACCTCCTGAAATGTACACTCCTTTCGAGGAGGTGGAAGTACCACTCAAATTCCAAGAGCATTTGCTCTTATTTGATGGCGCCCTAAAACATAACAATCACATTACAAGGCTCGGTCCTTTAGGAAGACCAGGAGCAACGTGGCCGGTCCTAGCCGGATACACACCACATCCAGACATCGAAAGAATGCCTGCAGCAGAGCTGTTAATACAGCTAAAACAACTACTAAAAATTCACAGACAATTAGTTCAGTATGTAATGCGGACTTCAACAATTCAGCCAGCGATTAAACTACCACAGCTGACCCCTCACCAGGGGAACACAAATAAAATTACACCACAGAACATCCAATCCTGCCTAGGTAAAGTTCCAGCTAAACGGGAACAAATACCATTCTGGTTGGCACAGAAAATTACCCAAATAGAGGCGGTGTTTCCTGACACCACCCCATTAGAAAAACACAGGATTCTGACTATATGTCTCCCAATGGGAATCGCACCACACATTGAGGACTGTGACACTTGGGGTACAGTCTTTGCTTCCATCTATACAAAAACGCACGGTGTTCCATCCATTTCGGTGATACCAGATGTGCTAAAACAAATTCAAGATGAATACGGTCCAGAACCTGCTTTAACTCTTGGTATGAAATTACTGAAAGACTTCAAGCAGGTCTCGGCTATATTATTAGTCAACATAAAAGGTGAAGCAGCAAACGTAGCGATCCGCCAGAGGTTAAAAGAAACAGATATAGCAGACCAACCAGCTGAAATTGCCAGAATCATAGAAAAATCCTATGAAGAACTAGGCAGAGATAGTCTAGGTGGAATACCAGTAAAACCGCAACTGACTACAAGTCCAGAAAAAATGTTTTTTAATAATAATAATAATTCACCAAAAAAGAACTGGGATGGGAACAAACAATCCAATCCTAAAGAAAAGAAATTCCAGTCCAGAGGAAGGTCTCCTAGGCGAAGAGAGAAATCTCCAAACCCGAGACAAAGGTCACCCCAGAGTGACCCCTCTGGGAATAGATATAACCTTAGAAATAGGGATAATATTAAAAAACCTGATAGATATCAAGACATTGATACACGTCCCTCTCAATCTTTTCAGAATTCCTCGCAGAAATCGGAAAGAAGAGGACGATCAGAAGAGCACGCCAAGTCCAAAGACAAGGAACCTGCTCAACTGAAAAAGAAATTACAATTTCCAAAAAAGAAGGTAGCCAGTATCAAGGTAGTTAACAATGCCGAGAATACTGAGGACACAACTGAAAAACGGAGAGTGGGCTCAGACAATGCTAGACAGCGCAGCAGAGGTGAGCATAGCTCGCAAAGTCCTTATGAATCATCTGGAGACAGTGGACACGAATGAATACCTTCAAGTGGAAACTGCAGATACCAGAGTTAGCAAGCCCCACAAGATATACGAGATAACATTACGTATAGAGGGAGATAAGACTAGGAAAATAAGGGGACTATTTTGGGATAACCTCTCCAAGGGTTATGACATCCTTCTAGCTGAAAAAGACTGGCCACCAGAGTTTGTCAGGGAGTGCCCTCATGGCGAAGAAGTAATTATGCCTGCCTTCTCGAATCAAATGCCGATTCATAAAAAATATACACTTGCTAGAAAGTGGGCAGTGGCCTTAGCACCTGCTTTATATAAAAATCATGTAGGATGGGATGAGGATTCTCCTCCTCACAAAATCCAGTTAAAATCACAACCAACTGCACAAAGGCAGTACCCAATTAAGCAAGAAGCTAAAAAACAAGTAAATGAAATACTAGATCAGCTAGAATACCAGGGGGTGATTGAAACTTGCACCTCACAAATGAACAATCCTTTGTTTCCGGTCTCCAAACCAGACAATTCATATCGTCTAGTTTTGGATTACCGACACCTTAACACATGTTGCAAAACCTTTGCAGTGCAAAACTCACACAGTGCTGCACTAATGAATAACATAGTGCGCAAAAAATACAAAACAACCCTGGACATCTCCAATGGATTCTTTTGTCAAAACATAGCACCAGAGAGCAGATCTTTAACTGCATTCTCAGTAAATGGCACTCAAAAACAATTCTGTCGGTTAGCCCAGGGGTACAAGAACAGCCCGGGGGTATTCTCAGCGAGAGTAACAGAATTACTACAACTATATGATGATGAAGCATTATCTTATGTCGATGACATTTACTTAACAGATGATGACTTGGAGACTCACTTGAAAAGAGTGAACACCATAATACTTGGTTTCGCTGCAGAGGGTTACAAATTCAACTTCAAAAAGTCCAGAATTGCCCATCTGACGGTCCTATTCTTAGGATATGAACTATCAAGTGAAGGTAAAAGCCTGGCAGACAATTTCCTAGAGAAATGTGCCGTTATCCAAGCTCCTAAAACACTAAAAAACCTACAGTCAATTTTAGGCTTCCTAAATTTCAGAAGAACATACATTGCAAATTACGCAGAAAGGGTGAAACCCCTTTACGATCTAATTAAACCAGACTTTAAAAGATCCAGTTGGACTCAAACACACACAGAAATTTTGAGATCCTTACAAACAGACATGCTAATTAAGACAAAATTAGAAACCCGTGATAATACACGCAACCTTGTGATCCGAGTCATCCCAGGGAGATGCGGATTCACATACCTGACCTCTAATGAGGGAGAAAAGGTACCAATTGCATTCAAATCACACTTGTACACAAAAGCTGAACAGAGATTCAGCAACAAAGGAAAAATTGTTCAAGCAGTTCAAACCGCAATAGCTAGAGAAAAAGACATAGCTGACGGTAGACATATCACAGTCAGAACAGCTGAATCAGCCTTTGAGGCATTAACAACACCGTGTAATTTACCATCAACAACATTGGATCCAGAATGGATACAATGGGTGAATTCAATCACAACGGACAAAGTATACTACTACTTTGATCCAGAACTAGAAGAATTAAAAAATCTAAAATATGAAAAGACGTATCCTCTGCCAATCGACATTCTGCCTCTACGACATTACGCCTGTGTAATCTATACAGACGGACATGCTCAACCCTCCGTTTGGGGAGAACATGCATACAATCCCACATGTGAGATTACAAAAGAAGTGTGGCGCGGAGGTAAACTAAGACCTCTATTAACAAAATCACACTCAGTAGAAACTAATTCAGAACTACAAACTGAAATAATAGCTTTGAAAATGGCGCTAGATAATGCGGATCGCGAATTCCCGACACTTATAGTGTCAGATTCATATTTCTGCGTCAAAGCATATAACAAGGATTTGCAGACATGGATTCAGAACGGTTACAAAGATGACACAGATGCACCAATAAAGCAGAGACTGCTCTGGGAACAAGTAGCTCTTTTGAAAAAAGAACTACCAAAGACTCACGTGACACACTCACTGAGTCACCAGCGTGATGGCGTTCACGTTGTAGGGAATTCATTGGCTGAAACAGCCGCAGCGGCAGCCAGTAAACCGGCTCCCGTAGATCGAAAAAAGCGTACATTAAAATACATTGACGGCGAAACATTGCTGGCGGTGAAAACGTCATCAAAAGGCGACTGCTCAGCGTTACCGATCAACTATCCACTCAATTATACATACATAATCGATGCAAACTCCGTCCCTTTTGCTCGAATCCCTGGAGTGGGGGATAGAGTGATTCCAAACATGGACAGGAGAAACTTGTTAATCGCAGACGCACACATGGGCGAGGGTCTCAGACACCTTAAATTAAAAGATTCTCTGGAAGAATTACAATCACGGTACTGGTGGCCAGGCATGAGCCTGCACTACACCATGTTTGTAAAAAACTGCCCAAACTGCAACAGAGATCGCAGTGGGGAGAGAAGCAGTTTAATACCTCGTCGTAGCAAGGCAGATAATATCACCAGTAAAAAGAATGGCTTGCGATTAACATATACAGGCTAGTTTCCACTTATAATGTAGATCCACAGCACTCGGCTGACGTCCGGACTGTTATACAAGATTTGCGAGTCTAAATGGCATATACGCTAAGAGCATGCTACGTTCGACCATTTCTTTCACTCAGGCAATCCAGCCTGGGGGGGAAACATGGCCAAATGAGCACAGCCCAGCGGGAATCTTCTCACTTCCTTCCTGAGGGTATGGGATGGTGTAAAGAAAAAACCAAGGCAGAAAGCAATCTATAATAGAAAGGATATTAGGTTCGGGAGCTGGGTGGGTCAAACATCTAATAAGTGTCCAACGTAGTCTAAATAACTTGCCAAGAAATTCTCTGAAGGGATTCAGTCCGTACGAATTATTATTCGGAACTAGGATGTTGATCTCTGACCTTGATAGTCAGACTTCAGTGGTAATAGAAAAAACCTTTGATGTCAAAGACCGTTTGGCTATTTTGCAGGACTTAAACAAAACAAGAAAAGACCTGAGCAACATACAGTTGAAACAACAGCCAACAACCACTGAAGAATCACCACCTGTCCCAGCAAGACCTGTCTGGATTCCAAAAGTCGGGGATCTAGTCAGGGAGAAGATCGCGGTAAAGAAGGAATTTGGGCCTTCTTACAGAAAAGCAGTTCCTGTCTTGTCTGTCAACGGGACAAGATCAGTTGTACTACCGCCACTTGCTGGAAAAAAGGAGAACCGAGTTGTATCCATCGACCTGGTAAAACCACAACATGTGGCCGATAACAAACAGTAGGCCAAGTGGACTCCCAATAAGTAGCAGAACACCAAGGTTTGCTACCAGTACAGAGGTCCTATCAAAGAGGCTCATCACATTCGAAACGCCTAAAGAAGAACAACAAGGACTATGCAACAATGCAATAGAACTCAGACCTCTGAAAACCCAAATAAAGACATTTAGCAGAGACACACCAATCTACAATGAAGTTCCAGGTGAAAATGCAAGAAACAAAAATCCTGAACCAATTGGAACAATTGACAGAACTGCATCTGGTTACTTCATCAACTTCGATGATTCCTCTGAAGGTTTCAGCGAACAAAAGACACAGCCATCATCAAAATCCTTTAAAGACAAAGCTAAGGAACTTTTGAAACAACTGAAAGAAACATATCTGGTTTCTCCATGGATTGAATTTTGGGTGGGTTTTGGTGCATTTATCCTCATACTTTGGCTCATCATGGTATTTACCTTGGGACGCTTCATTGAGGGAAAATATGCTAAAATGGACACAGCAAGTCAGAACATCAACTTGGTCCTCAAACCACACACATCTTCACACGTCAAGAAACGAGAACTTTCTTCAGAACTTTCTTCAGCCAACTTCACAGCAATTCCAATACCTGGTGGGGTAGCCTGGGACAACACTGACTATGAAATTTATGGTCCGGTCGAGATCCTGAAATATCCACACCAAATCAAGATCTCCTTGAGTGACTTTGCAAAACCAAACTCATTTGCTGATGATTGGGACTTTGAAAGTATAAACAATATGATGTCTGACTTAGTAATGTCTGCTAAATTTACAAAACATGATTATTTGCAAGGTTCTACAAATTATGATAGTATGTACTGCTATAACCATTATGGGAACCATTTTTTGCATAAATCTGCACAACTTAGAAATGTTTTAAATTATAATCAATGGGAACATTGTGCTACACCTCCAAAAGGGAGCTCTAGAACCGTTTATGACAAATATTCATATTTTTCAGGTTTTAACATAACTAATGCTGAAACATTTTATTACAAATTGTCAAACAAGACAGGGATGAAAACCATGATAACCAACACGAAATTGATATATTCAGATTCGTTCTTTGAAAAAATGAATACTTTTGGATTTGATTATTGGGACAAAAATGTTGATTTGAAAAGTGTTTGGGGTACAAAAGAATGGCAAGTACAGGGTATAGAAGCTTTGTTTAGAGCCTGCATGATCCCAGAACAAATGATATTTTTAAATGACACTGTTCAACAAACCACCTGTCTTGGCTTAGCCAAAATCAAAGATTTAAATAACCTGTCTATTCCAAAGCCAACAATGTTTAGCAATAACTCTGATACAGATGAAGAAATAGACATAAGCCATATACTTAACCAAAACAGAACACATCCTGATTGGAAACAATGGTTGATCTGGCCCACAGATACAAATAACTGTCAAGATAGATTCCTGAATAAAACACAGGGTTTCAAAATGTCCAGGCCAGACCCTAGATATCCCCAAAGACATCACCCAGGGATAATAACAACATACAGTGTGGGCAAATTATGCCTTCAATGGCTACAAACTTCCACACTGCCTGAAATTAAGCAACACCTAACTTTACTTACTGATGGTGCTGACTTGCGTGATTTCATACTGGGACCACGCAAACAGCGTCAAAAGCGTTTCATAGCAGCCTCTGTATATGCAGCATACAATGAGGCCTGGAAGGTTACTCAAATTGAAACAGCAGAGAGAATACGTGAAATTGATCGTATTAATTTGGAAAAATCACTTTCTGTAGTGGACAATGGGTTAATGACTCTGTCCTCCAGAATATTTTCATTGGACAGCATTGTGTCTTCAGCAATCGATATATTATCGCAAGACTTACTGTTATTACAACATGGTCAGTCACAATTGCGCTCTATTGTACAGCTTGGCTGGACGTTACAAAATCTGCGTTCAGGCTATGTGCCTTGGCGTTTAATCAACACAACGTCACTATTCCAAATCTTTAACCTTACTGATAGACAAATCGGTATGGCGCAGAAGGGTGCTGATTATACAATCTTGAGCATTGAAAAACTAGAAAGATTACCAATGACAATGTCAGAACGACCTGTCAGTGAATGGATAATCCACGGAATCATAAATATTCCAATCTCAACCTTCAGGTTTCAATATTGCCAAAAATATATACAGGCTGGCATGTACGAGAAATTGGGAAAGGGGTACCTTAAAACAACTTGGAACCTTCCCTATTCACATGCATGTGTCAGTAACAAAGGACAGAAAGTGTTTCTTAGTGGCAACAATTGTGCTATGTCACTAAGCGGCACGCTTCTGTGTAACGGTATTAGTTTGCACGGAGCCTGTGAAGGGAATTCATACAACCTTTCATGTCACCAGCAAGGCGCACCTGCAACTGAAATAGAACCATTCTTTCAAAGACTCTATAATGGGAGTTACATTCTTATTGTAGACCGCAGATGTTGTAGTCTTATGCCCGGGACTCCTTATCTCGTCACCACGACGGCGAAGGTCAAGTGCTGTGGACGTTCTTTGTTCCCCAGCTCCTTACCAGACAGGGAGGCAAGGGCATGGCCCGGTTTGAAAATTACTTCTATTCGAATAGACACTTTAAGCAGAATGAAAACAGTGCTTCTTCAGACGCCTACAAGGCTCACGTCATCTAAAGAAACGTATGATCTACAAGTCGCAAGGACGACTGCAGAGATACATACATTATTATCAACTAATTCCCCCGTACATTTCGCGGAAATCCTGAGCGAAATCTTAAATATTTCTGATACCACTGGGGTCTCAAAGGTATTTAAGACAGTATTTTCGATGGCATTAACACCATTCATACTGGGTATTTTTCCAGATTTCGTCCATTCGATTTTTGGCGGACTTCCCCTGATCCTGGGACTAATTGCAGGAATCCTATTCCTAGTCCTTATTTTTCGTTATGGCAACCCATGTCACAGATCAAACTCTCGCGACAATGGAAGATACGATCCTAGCCATTGGATACCGGGACCGGATATCAAAAATCCTGGGACTCTCCCGCCTTAGAGACCTAAACATGACTTGGTTTCTATCATTTCGACCAATGTGGCAAAGGTGTGTTTTACCTGTACTAAGGTGTCTGCTATGCGGAGAAGAATGCGTGTTAGACACCTGTCTGACGCTACAATCGGATGCGCCGGTGGATGCAGATACACTGTTGGTTCCTACCAAGGTTCACGCACTGTGCTGCCCTCAAAGGCTGCCAATTCTGATGACGGCATTCCTGGAATCTTCACCACTACGATTGAAGAGTAGTGAAGTTCAAGATGAAAGCAGCATCGAACAGGTACGACCTTCTGTCAGCAATGCAAATCAGAATGTCAATGGAGACAATCATGCGCACGAATGCATGGTTACCCCTATTTCCGACTTAGTGGAACTTTCCCATGAAGCTGTTGACAGTTTTTTCGAAAGCCTGAATGATATGATGTTCTCTCCGGAACAGAAATAGAGACTTTTGAGTAAACTCGCACACGGCGTTCCCTGAATTCGGCCTTCAACTTTAAAAATAAAGTCACATGAACAATTACAATCCAGTTCACGGACAGCAACTTTTTCAGCAAGCCCTTAAAATATTTTTCTATATATTTTTTCCCCGGGACACTGATCTTCTGCTTAAAGTAAGAAACTATTCCTAGAGAACTAAGATTTCTATTTTAGATACTTTATATAGACTTTAGCTGCCCGCTGGTATGTTCACAAATATTTTATTATGTGATGAAATGGTCTCGACCTTCCTTTCTGTATAGCTATATTAAGAGCCATTTCATGTGTATTTCTCATATACCAAAAAGCAATAATGCATAACAATGCGTGTTTACTTTTGCATTTAATTCATAGCTTAAGTGCATACAATATATATGACTGCAATTTTTCAGTATATTTGAAAATTTCGAAATGCATTTATGTATTTTGGGGTGGTAAGGTATACACTATACTCTATAGTATGTTGTACTATGTTATACTATGCATAGATTAGTAGATATGACCATAGTTAGCGTGGAGTGGGTGTCGTGTATTTCTATAGGTTCTGAATCGATCCCCCTATTCCTGACCCTATTCTGGTTAAACTACCTAGCTAGTTAACTAACAGTCAGCCCATGAGGCAAGAAATCCCCCATGATGCAGATACCGTTATCTGACGCAGTCACACTACGGCACAGGAACGTGTTATCTGATTAGGTCATAACGCTTGAGATCTAATTAGACAAGCGACATTCCTCCAGCCCCAAATAAGGCATACGACGTTCTCATAACAAATCAAACCTATGACAACCTGGAAAATCCGTGCGGCCATTGTTTTGATTTCACAGAGAACTTTTGCAAAAGAATGTGCTAACGAGCAAGTCGTATGACATCTTTATTGACGTACCTATGTCCATCCTTACGTCAATCTCGGCACCTTTAAGGTATAAATATTGCCGACCTTGCCCTATGCAAACACACGCGTGGTGACAAGACGGAGCAGCCATACTTGCCGAAGCCGAGAGCAGAAGCAGACCCCGCAGGCAGCATCCCCGCCTTCCTGACGCGCTGAGAGACGCGCTGCTATCTCAAGCCGAGAGACCCAGCACCGGCGCTTCCGGGTAGCCCTCGCAGGCAGCCTGGAATATCGAGAGCAGAGAAAGAGATACCATTCCTCATTCATCCTAAATTCCAGGTACAGAACTGAATAACCCCTCACAGAGAATTATTTAGTTATTCACTTGGCAAAAACAAACTTAACTTAAACTGTAACTTTCTATTCCCGCCCACGCATTAGACTTAGGTCAGGTACACGGGGTAGGCGTATTTAGAAACACCAGTTGAGTACGTTTAGTCAAATGTATATGTGTATGTAAATATATTTTAATCATTTTAAACATCATATGGCTCAGAAACCATATCAATGTTTTTACAGTATTATTTTATACTATTGCTTCTAATGTATGCACTTTACTTAACTATAAGTATTGCAATAATATCGATCCATTTCTCTTGTACGAGAAAAGAGACTGATCAATAAATAACATCTTTTATTGAACACGCCCGTCTCTTCCTTTTCTCTACATTCTGATGAGACTAAGAATGCACGTACTGACTGAGTAAAATAATTGCCTTGTGCTCACACGACTCTTGAGATTGACTCTTGATTAGGGGAGAGCAAAGTTGTCATGTTCTATGGTTGTCAGAAACTAAATCCCTTCTTGTCTAATCAGGGGAGTTAATCCTTCCTTGAACATTCGAGAAAGTTTCTAGCGAACTCTGAGCTTAGCTGGCAAACCCAAAAATTAAGTCTAGTATCGACAGTAGTAGACCTAGTTAACGTCTGGCCTAGGCCTTTACTGCTGTAGGTACTATTCCAATGCGCAGAGCCTATTGGGAAAATAGGAGCTACACTACAGTTCTTGAGGGAGAGTTTGATGCTGGGGTCTCCCCTGAGAGGCTTCATCTGTTGGACCTAAAACAACATGAGTACAGAGCTCTGGTGACTGATGCAGCGAAGGAGATGAGTCGTGAACAGCAGGGACGTCTGTATGATGTGGGAGATAAGGCTGGGAAGTTGCTTGCTTGGTTGGATAGGAGAGAATGCGCGAGTCGAGTGGTTCCTGTTATAGTTGACGCGAATGGTGAAAGTATCACGGACCCTGCTGGGATTGTTGAGAGGTTCGCCGATTATTTTCGGGTAGTGTACTCCCCTGTGTCCGACAGACCGGAGCAGGACTCCCACATGCTTTTACGCGATATCTCGCTACCATGCTTGTCTGATTCAGAGAGGGACCTGCTGGAAGCTCCGCCCACGGCGGATGAAGTTGCGACCGCTATCCGTTCGATCCGCTCCGGGAAGGCCTCGGGCCCTAATGGACTCCCTATAGAACTCTACAAGCTCCGTCCGGATGTGCTGGCACCATATATGCGATCTATGTTTTTGGAATCACTGGCAGAAGGGTTTCTTCCTCCTGACCAGAGATTGGCTTCCATAGTGGTTATTCATAAAGAGGGTAAGCCACGTGACCGCTGCGAATCATACAGGCCTATTTCCCTAATAAATGCTGAACCCAAGATCCTGGCCAAAGTTCTTGCTAATAGTCTGGTGACTGTTATAAGCGATCTGGTTCATCCAGACCAGTCCGGATTTATACCACATCGCAATACGGCACTTAATCTTCGGCGCTTGCATGGAGTCCTCGCGCGAGCGGGGACATTGAGAGAGTCGGCCATCTTAGCGTCTTTGGACGCCACCATGGCGTTTGACACGATTGAATGGCCCTATCTTTGGGCGGTCCTTTCCAAATTCGGGTTTGGGCCCACCTTTATCCGTTGGGTTCGATTGCTTTATGCTGATCCCTTAGCCCAGGTAGTGGTGAATGGACGTGTCTCTGCCTCCTTTGCTCTCGGTAGAGGTACGCGCCAGGGCTGTCCTCTGTCCCCACTCTTGTTTGCCCTTGCTTTAGAGCCACTGGCGGCTTGGCTGCGATGGGAACCAACCATGAAGGGCATTCGATGGCTCCGGAATTTGAAGACCGTGTATCTCTGTATGCAGATGATATCCTTTTGTACCTCACATCGCCCCGAAAGTCGGTAATCGTCCTTTTCGACGTTTTGACTTCTTTCCGTAAGAATTCCGGCTTAGTTATAAATTGGTCTAAATCTTGCGTTTATGTTCTCTCCGGTGATACTCCTCTCCTGCCCCGTGATTGTCCTATTCCGGTGGTACTAGATGGTTTCAAATATCTGGGAATCTTTGTCACCTTGGACCCCACACTTCGGTATGAGTGCAATCTGCTGCCCCCTCTCAGACGCCTTCGGGCGGATGTCGGGACTTGGAGCAGACTACCCCTTTCTCCCTTGGGACGAGCTGCGTTGTTTAAGATGATGTCGCTCCCCCGATTCCTTTATGCGCTTCAAAACACGCTTGATGTTGTGCCAGCGGAATAATTTCGTGAGATTGAGAGTCTACAACGGCAATTGTTATGGGGGGGCCGTCCTCGCATCGCCCTCTCGAAGCTTACACTCCCTTGGTACGATGGCGGCATCGCTCTCCCGGACATTCGTCGCTATTACTGGGCCTCTCAATTGGGGGCCATCAACCATGGCACCTACACTCCCCCACTAAACCCGGCTTTTGCGATGGACAGGTGGTTGCTACCCGGTGGGGACTACAATAGGGCTCTATATGCGAAATCAGCTGGCGAAACTCTAACGGCCCCACCAAAACAGCAGTGCAAGTGTGGCGTAGAGCTACGGCGGCCACGGGATGGGCCGACAGGCCGACCCGGGCTACCCCACAATATGCTTCGGATAACCTGGGCTCCCTTTGGCAGTCGAAGGGTTTTGATCAGTGGGACATGATCGGGATCAGTAGGGTAGATGACGTATGGATCATGGGCAGGGTCAAGACGTTTGAGGAATTGAAAGTTGAGTATGGGCTGAATGATAAGGAATTCTTCAGATATGCGCAAGTCCGGCATGCGGTCTTGTCTGTTTTTCCACTGGGCTCGGACGTGCCGGAGGCATCCCCGCTCGAGGATCGGATTCTGGATGGTCACGTTCCTGATAGCACGATCTCGCTAATTTATAAAAAGTTTATCAATACCAGGACTGATCTACTAGATAGTCTTCGAGGGTTGTGGACCAGAGATGGTCTAGAACTCGATGATGAGGACTGGCAGTCCGCGATTTCTTCCCCGAGGGAAGTGGCTATCCCGGCACGTCTTCGGTTCGTCCAACTAAAAATTTTGCATAGGGTGTATGTGACTGGCCCACGTCTGGTTCGAATGGGATTTTTGATGGATGGATTGTGCAGGCGCGGATGCGGTATGGTGGCTACGTTTCTTCATATTATCTGGGAATGCCCTGCTGTGATACGTTATTGGAACCGCGTGCATGAAGTAATGAGTGAGGTCACGGGAGTGCGATTAATGCCTGAAGCGCGAAGATGCTTGTTGAATGTCTGGGAGCCGAATGACTACAATCAAGCGCAGCTCCGTTGGGCGACCTTGGGCAACATGGTTGCCAAGCGTGATATTGCCCAATTGTGGGGCGCTCAGAAGCCTCCGACACTTCTGGGGTGGACACAAAACATGGATTGGTGCATGTTTCGAGAAAAAACTGTGTATGTTTCCCGTGGCAAACCAGGCAAGTGGGGGAAAGTGTGGACCCAATGGAACGCATACCGTGGAGATATATGTACTCCCCCAATGTCGGAATTTGATGCTGATTTGTCTTCCTCCCAACCTGACGTTTCCTCCGCAGGAATATAGTTGTTTTGTATATATTTTGGTCTCCGTTCCCCCCCCCCCCCTCACCCCCCCGATTATTGATTGCATTACTGCTTGATTCCTCTATATACCCCCCCCACGGGCCACGTGATGACACTTTTTAATGTACTGCCTTGTTTTGTATTGTTCTTTTGTTTTCTTGTTTTAAAATTAATAAAAAGTTTTCAACAAAAAAAAAAGAATCACTTTCAAGCTCCTCACACATGCCTGCAAAGCCTTCCACAACACAGGACTAGCATATCTGAACCACCGCCTTTCATTCCACGTACCCGCCAGACACCTCTGCTCAGTCAAACCGGCCTTGGCCACCGTCCCATGAATCCACAGGACCAGAGCCGGAGGAAGATCCTTCTTCTACCTCATCACCAAGACCTGGAACACCCTGCCTCTCCACCTCAGGCAATTCCTGTTGCTAACCCAATTCAGAAAGGATCACAAGACATGGCTCTACGACTGAACCCCAGCACACAGACAAATCAGCAGTCCCCCCTCCCCACCCTCAGTGCCTTGAGACCCTCGCGGGTGGGTTGCAGTGCTTTATAAACCCCTGATTGATTGATTGAACTGGTCCCTTGGACTAGAAAAGGGTCATTGCTAGACCAATACTGAAAAAAATCATCCGATGATCCTTTGGTCCACAGTATCTTTAGCCCAATTTCATTACTGCCTTTTATCTCTAAATTGACAGAGAATATTTTCAACCTCAAACTATCCAATTTCATCTCGGATAATAACAGGGTAGATGACTTAATGGCAGGTTTTAGAGCTTATCATGGAACAGATGTTACGCTCGCAGCAGTGAAAAGTGGCAAATGAACCAGGATAGAGGAGGAATAGAGGATCTCATATTGCTGGATCTATCCGCAGTTTTGACACAGTATGTCATACCATCCTCATCACAGGATTAAGACAAATTGGTGTACAGGGCCTATCATTATAGTGTCTGAAGTCCTTTTTTTTTTTTAGTCCTCATTTATCAAATGATGCTATAGTTTCAAGGAGATAGGGTATAAAACCAGACCAAGAGAAGGCATTGTGATTCCCGGTCACTCCACAAAGGAGGAGAGATAAAATGTATCCCCGGGTCATAGAGAAATTTAGCCTCTTGGCTGGAAAATGACACCAAATCTTTTGTAGGCAGGTGCTATAGATGGAGTGGCCCCGCCGCTAACGCAGCCAGTGTCGCATATTGTTAATCATTGGACCGTAAAACACAAACAACAAAAGTATATGCTAAGTACCCAAGAAATTAAGTTCTGGAAAGAAGGGGGGGACCAGGTAAAGAAAAAATAAATGCGGGGATTGTGAAAGTAACGTATTAGTGAAGTGCATTGGAGACAAATGTCTTAACCCAACCATCCCAAATTTCCCCAAATGTAGTTTTCTTGACCTGCTTACTTGCACGGTCAAGTCGGAAGACCCTCTGGATGGAATGAATCAATTCATCCTCCGTGGGGGGACAGGAAAGAATCCACTTTACACAGAATTCCCTCTGGGCAAGCAGAATCAGAGCAAAGAAGAGAGTTGTGTGGTTTTTAGTTAGGTTTCGCTTGTCTACCCCCCCGGAAACACCTCAAATATCACAGAGGGTGTAGTCAAATTAATCTCTTGACCCATGATACCTGACACGGTCTCACCCGCTTTCTCCCAGAAGGACTGGATTGAGGGACACCGCCAGAACATATGGAGCTCGTTTGCATTGTCTTCTCCGCATTTCTGGCATTTCTTGATCTCTCTACTCCCCATTTTTGATAGTTTCTGTGGGGTACAATATGCCTTATGGACTGTGGAAAGATTATTCTTTTTTAACGGTGCAGATTTCACATATGACCATAAAAGAGACATAGATACTTGCCCTAATTTTTCAAGATCTTCACCCGGCAGGTCCCTCTTCCAGATCTCTGTGAATGGATCTTGCGTATCTCTTCCACTTTGAGCTAGCATCCAGTACCATTCTGCGACTTCTTTACGAACTGTGAAATGTTTACAGATCTTTAATAACAAGTCCCCTTTCCCTTTGAACTTTTTCCCTAAAGATTTTACCCAGCTTGATAATTGATAATATTTGAATTTCGAAGCCGAGTTCTTGCAGATCCCTGAGAAGTGTTGCCAAGAGATTAACTCAGAGTCCACAATGAGCTGCCCCCACATGAGAATGCCACACGATCGAAGCGGAATGGCGAGGGCGTCTATCAAGCAGGTTGGGGTACTTGGAGAGCCCCAGATAGGTGCTACATCGCTATAACAGGGTATTTTTAGAAACCGTCTCACATGAGACCAAAGCTTAGCTGCGGCCACAAGAACCTTCAGTGTCACCTTCTTAAAAAACTTAGGGTGACCACATTTTAGAAGGAAGGACTCTGTTTGATTAGGAACACTAGCCATAAGAGCCTTAAAGAGCAGGGAGAAAACCGAACTACCCATCAGTAGTTGCCAAAAGATCTTTAGAGGGAAGGCACAATAATACCGGTATAGATCTCGGGTGGCAATGCTGAAGTCCTTCTTGTCTAACCGCTGAAATGGGGTCTACCTACATCCTTTTACATCCAAGGAGGTTGTGGTGGAATCTGGGGCTCCCCACGAGCCATCTCTGAGCTCCACGCTGCATAGTGCATATGTTGCTCTTTTAGTTCAACTAGTGAGATCATTAGGAATGGTGATAATAACATTTGTGTATGATATGCAGATCATCATCCCAATAGAGGTAGACCGGCAACAAGCACAATGTAGGTCCAATACTAGGTACTCAATAGCTACCTGGATGAGGGAGAACTGCCTGAAAATAAATTACAGCAAGACAAAGGTAGTGATACTAGGAGACTCTGAAATGAAATGAAATGCGGTATTTTTGAAGCGCTAACTGCATCTTGGCGGTGGTATGGATTTGAGAAAAAACTCTGGTGTTCTTAAATTAGTGAGAGACAGAGTTCATCTGAAGATCCAAAAATCCAAGTTTTTAGTGCTTTCTTATATTGTGGTTCTAATTTTGACATTCTCAGATGCATTGGCAATAGGTTCCAATCTCTGGTACCTAATACAGCCATTGTTTTTCCTCCCTTTGTTTTGCAGTGTGTGGGTGACTGTCTTTATGGATTTGGTGGGGATCCATCTGAATGTCCTGCAAAGCAGGTGGAACGTGTGAAAGCTTGAGGAGGATACAACGCTGATCTGGTGGTTCATTGTGAGCGAGGAGTCCAGTATGAAGCTGAGGTTTCATGCGTGGTTCGTGGGGGTTCCCAATGCGGCGTGCCACCAGGAGTCCTCCCAAGCCGAGAGGGTGGGTACCAAGATGAGTAATTCAGGCTTGTCTGAGTTGAGTTTGAGGCAACTGTATTTCATCCGGTGGGAATGGCCTTCATCCCGCAGTGGAAGTTGACTTTGGTGGCTGTGGGTTCGTTGATGAGGAAGAGGATCAGCTGGATGTCGTCGGCATAGGAGAAGATGTTGAGTCGTTGGTTCCTGACGATGGCTGCAAGGGGGGCCATGTAGACGTCAGGGAGGAGCCCTCCGCTGCTGATCTCTGTGAGTTCTGAGATGAAGAGAGGTAGTCTGACTCACTGTGTTTGACCAGTGAGGAAGGAGTGGATCCAGTCCAGGTCCTTGTTGCAGATGCCGGCATCGGGGAGTCTCATGATTAGGGTGCAGTGGAGGCTGGTATCGAAGGATGCGAGAGATCCAGAAGGATAAGGACTGTGCTTTCTACCTGGTCAAGGAGGGAGTGGATGTCATCGCTGGCGGCATGGTGTTCGGTCTCAGTGCTGAGGTTGCTTCGGAACCTGGATTGGGAGATGTCCACAATGTGGTTAGCTTTGATGAACTTGGAGAGTTGGGCGTTGATGGCCTTCTCAATGACCTTGGCTGGGTAGGGGAGAAGGGAGATGGGTCTGACGTTTTTGAGGTCTGTCGGGTCGGCAGATGGCTTCTTTAGCAGGGGGTTGTTCTCAGCATGTTTCCAATGGTCAGGGAATGTGGTGGTTTTCATGGAGCAGTTGATGGTGCTGCGAAGCTTGGGGAAATGGAGGTGGCTGCTCTGTGGAAGATTTCTTGTGGGCAAGGGTCCGAGAGGGCTCCGTCTTGGATGCTCTTCATGGTCTTAAGTGTGTTGTCTGTCGTGAGCGGGGTCCAGTTGAGCAGGATCTGTTGGGGTGTGGTGTAATTGGATAGTGGTGGTGTCGGGCATGGGGGGGGAGGGTCTTGGGTGTCGAAACTGTCATAGATCTGCCTGATCTTGTGGTGGAAGAAGGTGCTGAGTTTGTTGCAGTGGTCTTGGGAGGGTGGTAGGTCTGTGGTCTCGCTGTTGGGCCGGGCAAACTCCTTGAAGAGGGTAAAGAGTTCTTTGCAGTTGAGTGCGTTGGTGTTTATTCTGTCTTGGAGGGCCATTTTCTTTCTGGTTTGGAGGAGAAGGTCATGTGCGGTGATGGCAGTTTTGAAGGTTGTGTGGTTTCTGAGGTTTTATTGTTCCACCATCTCTTCTCGAGTCGTATACAGATGTGTCTGGACTCATGGAGGGCGGGAGTGAACCAGCTGGTTTTCTTGGAGTGTTGCTTGCTGGATGCCTTCTTGAAGGGTGTCAGAGTGTCAGCGCAGTTGGATATCCATCAGTGCAGGGTGCGTACTGAGGTGTTAGCATCTGCTGATGTCTGTCGGTGGTGTGGTAGTGCTGAGCAAGGTGGTGAGATTTTCTCTGATTACCTTGTTCCAGCTATGATGGTGGGGGGTGGTGAGGGTGGGGGTGTACGTGGGTGTGGTGAAGGTGAAGTGCAGGCAGTGGTGGTCGGCCCAGAGGAGTTTAGTAGTGTGACTGTTGGTGATGTTTTCGCTTGCGGAGAAGATGAGGTCGAGCGTGTGTCCTGCAGTGTGGGTCTGAGAGGTGACTAGCTGCTTGAGTCGGATGTTGGCGATGTTCTCCAGAAGAGATGCTGTGTTCTGGTCACTGGGGTTGTTCAGGTGAAGTTGAGGTCGCCGAGTAGGATGTAATCAGTGGATGCGAGAGCCTGGGGTGTGATGAAGTCTACAATGGTATCAGTGAAGGGCAGGCGGGGTCAGGAGGCCTGTTGTCGAGTCACCAACTCCCTGGGAACGAACGATGTTAAAAAATTGTCCACCTTTCGATAGCTTGAAGTCTGCTTGCTATAATAGCACAGATCAGTGAAGCGATCAAGCGAGGGAAGGATAGCGTGAGGACAGCGGGGAAGGAGACCTGAAATGACAGGAAAGAGAAACAGAGAACCTATCAGTAAAGGACTGTAACCTTCCTAAACTACATTTATCACAGCTATGTAAACAATAACTATCTGTAAAGGAAAGAAAAGTTGACGGTGCAGATGAGCCCACAAGGAGTATCATGTCCCTGTTAACCAGTACAGTATTGTAACCAGGAACCTTCTTGAAGAGCCCACTATGATTACACTGTAGCAACACAAAGGAAACATTACCACAATTTGTACAATAAAACAATTCCATTTGGACAGTAAGCATTACTCAATGTAATTACGTCTCGAATGGTCAGAACCTGCCCTTGTGTGAAAAATGCCTCTCTTCACAGAGGTTATAAGAGGCCGTAGAGAAACGATCTTCCACAATCCCTTGTTATAATGTGAGGCCAAAGCATAGAAAAGAAATATATATAGTTTGTGTAATGATTCTAATTGTGAAATTACTCAAACACTTTCTTTTCAGTGAGGCATTCGTAACAAAAATGATCATTTAAAGCCACCAGCATTACACTGCCCTGATGAATTATATCCCCCATAGAAGCAGGATTGTCTTACTGTGAGTTCCGCCACAGAATACGACAAGGACAACACATAGGATAAACAAACAAACGTTTCTGAAGTTCGACACGCACTAGACGTATCTACACCTTGCAATACCAAAGTACCGTACTAGCTTTTATATTCAAAGTCTTTTATTCAATAATAATAGTATAGCCCAAAAACTCCTCTCTGCATAAATCCAGCGTAACGTGAATTTGTCAATGGAGGGAGTAGTGAGCTAGCGAGTTTTAACGGCTTGTCCGGTTTGAACCTCCTCCTGGGCCGGGTGACTCGTATATACAGCAAGCAGTCAGGAATAGTTAAGTATATTATAAGGGAACGCCGGTATCACTTCCACCTGCGCGAGACTTAAACCTGTGTCTCACCAACAAGGAGGGACACCGCGCTATATAAACAAGCTCTGAAAGTTATCGTTGAATTTTACCACTTCTCCAAAGCCAACTCCACACTCAGCGTGACTTTGGCCAACTAAATAATCCAATGGAGGAAATGATGGTGCCATTGCACCCTTACCGGACCCCCAAGTTTCAATCAAGTGCTTCTCCCGTAGCATCCGCAATGCACTCAGAATAATCGCCAGTGCTCCGGATGTGCTTTAGGCCATTTCCCCTCTCTCTGACGGCAACATGCTTTTGCAGAGGCTCACTGGATTAGTAGTCTATCGTGTCTTGGCAAATGTTTCCTTCGAGGGAGGGGGAGAGAGAGTTCACCCTTAGCATGCGGAGAAAAGGTAAGACAGGCTTCTTATTCTTAAAAGCGGGGAATATGACACCTGTAGATGAGGGTGCCATAGAGGGTGGTGTTGTGGTCAGTCTGGATCTGGTAGTGGAGGTGTTCCCTGGTTGTCGTTGGGTCTTCTGAGTGAGTGGTCAGGTGGAGGGTGTTCTTGTGGACTATGGCAATGTCTCCTCCTGGTTGGTGGATGTGGTCCTTACGGGTGATCTTGTAGCTGTTGGGGATGGTGGTGGCAATGTCTGGGCCAGAGCTGGAGTTAGTCCAGGTTTCCGTGAGGAAGGCAATGTTGGGAGGCTTGGAGTTGAGGAGGTCCCAGATATCTGTGGTGTGTTTGTGTAGGGAGCTCGTGTTGAGGAGGATGCAGCTGAGCCAGTCGGGTGCGCTGTTGGTTGGCTGGGTGGCGAGAAGCACTGGACTGCGGAGGTGGATGAGGGTGTAGCTGCTGTTTCTGCAGAAGAGAGGTCCTTGGGTATCTGACAGTGTGGTGTCCTGTGTTGTGGTTCGGGAGGGTGGTGGCACCGTATCGGAGGAAGGTCTGAGTACCAGGGTCCTTGGTTCTGGGCTTCTGGTACTTCATTGACCAAAATTGAGGCAGTTTGTAGCATTGTTTGGGTGGTGTCATTTGCACCTATTTTATGAATAGATTTTGAAGTATCTTCTCCTTCATCCATGGGGGTCAAAAAGTATTTTTTAATTAAATTGACCTTGTCTGTGTAATAAGTGACTACGGTGTTACCTGGGGGGTCAAAAAGTATTTTTTATTTAAATTGACCTTGTCTGTGTAATAAGTGACTACAGTGTCACCCAGCTCCACTGTGTGATCAATTTTTATGCATAGTGAGTGGATTCAAATAGCCCTACACTGCCCTGAACATGCTCAGTAAACTGGGAGATAAAGAGACTAGAACACTTTGTCTAGTTTCTCAAAATGCTGCCAAACAGCAAGCTGTTTCCGGATGCCCTCTGTATGATGAGGAGCAATTCTAAAAAAGAACAACTCACTTCTTACACCCACCAATATCTTCATTATTCCCCTCAGTCATCCACATTAATAATTCACACTTTGACAAAGCGCAGTAATAAATGCTAGTGCAACAGTACAATCTGACAATGCAATTTCATGTGCCAAATTTACCTGCCCAGTCAATCAATCAATCAATCAATCAATCATCCATGCTAATATAATAAAGAGAGAGACCAAACCTTTGAGGCGGGTAATCTCAGGAACCACAGCACCAATCACAACACCCAATACAGCGTTGGAAAGGGCAGTTGCAGCAGAAGGACATAGGTTATGCAGACGCCCACCATATACATTTAAAAGGTAAAAGAACCGTGCCAGCAAAGTAGTCCCTTGTGGGCGTGTCTGCGTTGTGCTGTGGGCGTGTGCCAGGGGCGTGACAAACGCTGGGGGGTGTGGTACATTCCGCCCTTCATGCCATGTCTCATATCGTGTGCTAATCCCACCCTGCTCCCTTTAAATACCCCTGCACCCCATAATCATAGCCCACCCTTACTCCTTAAAATACCCCCAACACCCTTAAACACTAACCCATCTTAACCCTATAAAAATACCCTGTACCCCAAAACCCAAACCTATCCCTAAACCCTAAAAATACTCCTGTACCCCAAAACCCAAACATAGCCCTGAACCCTATAAATACCCATGTACCTCAAAACCCAAACCTACCCCTGAACCCTAAAAATACCCCTCTACCCCAAAACCCAAACCTAGCCCTGAACCCTAAAAATACCACAGTACCCCAAAACCCAAACCTACCCCTGAACCCTAAAATACCCCTGTACCCCAAAACCCAAACCTAGCCCTGAACCCTAAAAATACCCCTGTATCCCAAAACCCAAACCTAGCCCTGAACCCTTAAAATACCCCTGTACCCCAAAACCCAAACCTACCCCTGAACCCTAAAAATAACCCTATACCCCAAAACCCAAACCTAGCCCTGAACCCTAAAAATACCCCTGTACCCCAAAACCCATACCTATCCCTAAAACTACCCCTGTACCCCATAACCCAAAACTATATCTGAACCCTTAAAATACCCAAACACCCCAAAACATATACCTCATTACCCCAAAACATATACCCCTATACCCATACTTACCTTATCCAAGCATTAAAAAAAAACATGCTTTTACCATTCATGCATTTACAACGAATTTCGTTGTAAATGTATGCGTGGTAAAAGCATATAAAATTTAATGCCATGCGTTATAATGGCATTGCGGAGTCATGGTACTTTCGTAATGAAAGTATGCGGAGTGATGGTGTGCGGAAAGAAAGTTGTGGAATAATGGGTGTTTACCCTCCCCCGGTAAGTACATTGGTGGCACGGCGGCCCACATCCCCAGCAACATGCACAGGTCTCTCTCATTGATGGCCAGCACCGACATACACTTTTAGACACACCTCCCGCCACAAGTTCTAGAATTGCGAACTTTAGAGCTGGGGAGCTACGTTCGAATCTCGGCATCAGCTCAACATCCTGTGATTCCAGGCAAATCGCTTTGTCTCCCCGTGCCTACCACAAATGAATGTGTAATGTAAATTGTGCTCATGCCATGTTGTCGAGTTCGCGCTATATAATATTGCAAGGAAAAATAAAGTAGGGAAACTCGAGTTCACACACTACTGAACGCGTACTCTTAAGTGTATCAGCAGTGCACTGTGAATCGGAGCGTTTCACAGGCCTGTCACAGATGAGAAATGCTATCAAAACAAAATCCTACAAAACAATATACTACTGGCCGGCAGCAATTCATACCCGGACAACGTCGGGACGGGCTGCTAGTTGTACTTATAAAGCACGCTAAACCCTAAATTAATCTGTTCTCAACCCTCTGGTAGCTTGGCAGAGAGCGTTCTTTTTAACTTAGAGGCAATTAATAAAGTATGTGTGTGACACTTCAAATAGTAATAAACTGAGAACGCCAGACAAGAAGGATCCGACACCAAGTTAGAAAAATAGGGTAATTTTTAATAAATAAAGCATGAAGAAAATAACAAAAATCCAATCAGTAGATCCAGAGAAAATAGAGCAAAAAAGCACCATGTGGCAACTGTGAATATCTGGTTGCGGTAGACTGGGACAAAGTCACAAGTTCAAGCCAAACTTGATGAGCGCAGGCCAACTACAGGGACCCAGTAAGGCTCGCTGAACAAAGTACCATAAATTTTGGTTTACAGAGCATTGCGAGGGTCCGAATCAAAGCTGTGTCGCGCAGCCGAGGTAATGCAGCAGTTCCCAGATGCGGCAAGGCTGCGCTCCAAGGTCCTGCAGCTTCATGAGGATCCCGTAGACAAGGGCTTGCAAAGCAAAGTCCGGTGTTGAGGATGTGTCGCGCAGTTGGTGCGATGCGTCGGCTCCAAGGAGCTGCACTGCTGTGATGCGGAGTCCAGAGTCATCATCGAGGCTACCATCAATGAGGGATGTGAGGGCTGTGCCAGGGATGTGTCCCACAGTAGTCGTTCCGATGACACAGAGTGCTGCGATATGGTGGAGGTCTTATCAGCGGGGAAGAACCAACCAGTGGCAATGATGTGTCAGTTCGGCTCAGGGTTGTCCCGTGCAGCAGAAAAGATGTGTCAGTTCTGCGGGGTCCACAGGGGCTAGCAGAACACGTTAGGCCCTCTTCCAAGGGCCCAGGACTGTAGTGGCACCACTTGGCAGGGTAGAGTTACAGATGGCAGAGTCCAGGTTTTGGGGTTGAGGTGGTTAGGGCTTTTGTTCCTGAGGCTCAAGTCTGAAGGCCAGACAACTAGCCCTCTGAGTCAGTCTGGGGTCCTGGGTTCAACAGATGTGAGTGCAGTCCTTCTCACCCAGGCGCGAGGGTAGCAGGCCATTATAGCAGGGCAGCAGTCCTTCAGAGGAGCAGTCCATCAGAGTGACATTCCTTTCAACAGCACAGCAGTCCTTCCTGGCAGACTATCCACGGATCCAGAATGTACTGAAGTCCAATATTTATACCTGGGCCGTCCATTAAAGTAGGAAAAGCCCCTACAGATTTCGGCTCCCTCTGCTGATGTGTGAGGTATTCCCTTCCTCCTTGTCTTGGCCCTAAGTTGTCTGGGGTCACAATAGCCTAGTGACAAGCCCATTGTGAGAGTGCTCAAGCAGAGCCTTTGTGATGCCCAAGAGTGGCAGCTGACAATTCCTAGCCTTGTTAATTCACAGTGGCCCATCCTACCAACACCTATATTCCATTTGTCTCGCTCTAAGGGAGCAATGCACAAATACCCTGCCAGTTACACCTAGTCACATGACCCTGGATTAGGCTGCAGGCAGCAAATGGTTATGACAAGAAATGGTAACTTTCTAAAAGAGGCATTTTAAGAATTGTGATAAAAAATCTGACTTTAACATTATAAACGGCTTTTGATTACAATTATTTAGACACCAAACTCGGCCTGCCCACCTGCTCCTCATTGGAAGTTACCGCTTATTACATGTAATAAGGTAAGTCCAATGTTACTATAAGGGAGACGTAGGCATTGCAGTAGTGAAAAATACATTTTTGAGTTTTTCACTGCCAGTACATGTAAAACTTAAAAATACATGTCTAACTTTTTAAATACACTGCACCCTACCCTCTGGGCTGTCCAGGGTCTACCCTAGGGGTGACCTATGTGTATTAAAAGGGAAGGTTTTGTGATATTGGGGGCTTGGCCAGCAACATGGCGGACTAGGCACGATCGGCTGACGCTCCGGCGGCCCGCAAATATCATGCTCTATATTTTGCTCCATATGCTGCCTTCCGAGCGCCATCAACCTACAAAGTGATGGTTAAAAGGGGAAATAAAAACTTACGAGAGTGAAACATCTGGCCGAAGACACGCAAAGGGAGAACAGTGAGCCGCAATGTGATCAAGCCCGAACTGGAGGCCACGACTCCTAATGGCGGCGCTGGAGAGGTGAGCCCGGGGTGCTGACACTTAGGCGGCCACATTGGCAGTGCCCAGTGAAACCCACAGATGGGGAAAAGTCTACTGTACTGGATTACCAGAAGGGTCCCGTTTGGAGATCCCCCGCAGCTGCATATGGCCATGTCTGAACTGGGGTGGTGGAGTGAGGTAAAGAATGGTGATGGATTAAACCCAGATCAGTTGACTGGGGGTGAGTGTGTGATTTGCTCAAACGCTCCATCCATCATCCCCTTTGGTATTGCTTTGTTCGCCCAAAGTTGGTAGGGTATGCCCAGACGTGGGTCCCTTGCTCACTTTGCCACTGGATTCAAGATAGCCTGGCTGATGACGGTTATGAACCCGAAACCGGTTCCAGGATGCTTTTTTCCGTTCCAGGGAAGACATGGCTTGGCAGTTCGGGCTGGACTGTTCCCATGAGGCACAGGGTAAGACTGATTTGCATATGGCCATGTCTGACGTGGGGTGGTGGAGTGAGCTAAAGAATGGTGATAGATTAAACTCAGATCAGTTGACTGGGGGTGAATGTTTGATTTGCTCAAACGCTCCATCCATCATCCCCTTTGGTACTGCTTTGTTCGCCCTAAGCTGGCAGGGTATGCCCAGACGTGGGTCCCTTGCTCACTTTGCCACTGGATTCAAGATAGCTTGGCTGATGAGGGTTATGAACCCGAAACCGGTCCCAGGGTGCTTGTTTCCGGTCCAGGGAAAGACATGGCTTGGCAGTTCGGGCTGGACTGTTCCCATGAGGCACAGGGTCAGACTGATTTGCATATGGCCATATCTGAACTGGGGTGGTGGAGTAAGCTAAAGAATGGTGATGAATTAAACCCAGATCAGTTGACTGGGTGTGAGTGTTTGATTTGCTCAAACGCTCCAACCATCATCCTCTTTGGTATTGGTTTACCGCCATGTAATAAAGCAACAGCATAAGGCGGGTGGAAGGACCGGGGAAGTGCGGTCCAACAGGAGCCACTGCTCAGTCGGGTACCCGGGTGCCTCCACGGGTGTTCCTCCACTGGAGGACAGAAGGAGATATACGCCCTCGAGTGCCACGCAATCAGGTTGGAAGAGGAGCCAGTGCGGAAGACTCACACTCCAGCACTGGACTAGGAGAGTGCAAAATCGGCTCTATACAGCGGCCAAACAGATGGCGTGTAAACAGAGTGCAATCGCAAAACAGGGGGATCCGATGGTATCGGGGTCTGATTCTCCAACTGAGCGGTGAGGCCACAAGAGTCACAAGCAAATTAACAAAATGGCAGAAGTGAGCATCAGTCAACCGTATGCAGGTGACCCATATTTTACCAAAAAGCATCTCAGAATCCCCCTTACGAGTGGTATCAGTAGCCTCAGATACCCCTTGGGCTGAATATATAGTACCATACTTTGAAACTGGCAACCCTAAGACTCTGGTCAGCAGAAGACAGCGCTTGGTCAGAATCTAAACTGCGTTTTCCCTCTAGCCCTCATTCTAGATTTGGTTGGGAGAGGAATTCATGACCCCAGAACAGCAGACCATGAAGGCGGGGAAAACCGGCAGAAGACACCCAGAAGAGTGTGGGTGACAAGATCCTCCCCATGAAAAGAGAGATCCAGAAGGGGAACCACGGGCATACAAACTGCGGTGACAGTGTGGTGGAAACAGTGCAGTATGTTGATAACGACAAAGGAGCCAAGCAGCTTACAAGGAGTTGACATCATATGAGAGGTCTCAGATACCACCCCAGCACCACCCCTCGCTCGGAATAAATGGCCTGTCTCGAAGGCGTGATGGAAACACAGGCTCATGATTGTTATGCACTGGGTTAGAAGAGACACATACACAAGAGACTCAGTGACCCACCCCGGACTTGGAGCCTTGAGAACACAACACTGGGATCAAACAACTGATAGATAGGTGGAATTCACAACTCCGGCGACACAATGGCTCCTGCGGAAAACAGGGTGAGATAGCCCGAAAATGTGTTTGCGGAAAGACCCCTCCAAGTTACAAGAAATCAGAGGGAAACTGGAGACTACACTTAGGGAGCTGCCTGAGACGGTAAAACACCCAGAAAGACACCCAGAAAGGCCAAGAGACAGCCACCAGAGACACTGAAGAAGCCAGAATAGATACACATGCCTTTGATGACAAGGGCCAAGACAGGGCCCCTGGGTGAGACACAACTAAAACCGGTAGCACAATACCCAGCAGCGTCCTGACCTCAATTATCCTTAATGGCCAGGGACAAGGAGCCGAAACCACAGAGACAGTGGAAAATGGATACATTTACAAAAGTCTTTGCCCCCCCCCTAGAGAAGTTGGGTGCAGGTATATCTATGCCAGACAACGCAATCCTCCTACAGGCGATACAATCCTCCAAAGAAGCACTGGAAAATAAAATAGATGAAGTCTGCACAGACGTCACCCTACTTCAACAGGATCTATGCAACATATCTGGAAAAATAACAATAGCAGAACAGCGTATATTGGAAGTAGAAGATGTGAGTTTGCGGCACTATTTTTAGAGTTTGCGGCACTATTTTTAAGTTTGCGGCACTATTTTTAAAAACCAACGTCTCTCTGTGAGCAGGCCAGTTGCTCCTGCCTTGTCAGTTTATGAGGGTAAAGCAATTGCCTCAGCTGTTTATGGCTCGGAATTATGGGGCATCGAGAATTCTAATGACCATGTCCTAACGGAGAACAAGTTTTTGAGGGACCTGGTATCACTTCCAACTTCCACCCCACTCAAACCTTTATTTTTAGATCTAGGTAGGAGGTCTATTCGGGACATCCTCCAGCTCCGTCCCCTTCTATACTGGGTTCGTTTGAGGAGGACTCCCGAATTAGCTAACTATGCCTTAGTGTTGGATGAAATGTTAAAACTAAACACTTCAGGCAAAATCAAGTGGCTAAACGTCTTAAAACACCTTGTAGCCAGTGTGGGTTTAAGTGACGCATGGGTCTCCCAATCCCCCCCACCAAAACAAGTGGTGAAAAAATTATACTGGGATTGGATTGAAGCCAAGGCGCTACAGAACCCAAATTGGGGACATTTGACTGAGATTTTTTTGACCCATAAGTGCACTTTAAAACTGGAATTGTTTTTGGATTTTATTCAGATTCCTCGGGAAAGGACTCTATATCTGAAATTTAGATATGGAACACTGCCCCTCAAAATTTTCACGTCTAGATGGAATAGAAGGAGGGAAGAGGATATAAAGTGTCCAGGCTGCTCAAATCCCGAAGAATCATTAGGCCACTTCTTTTTTGCCTGTAAGGCATACATCCAACCTAGGAACAAATGGTTAAAACCTGCACTAAAGAACCTTGGTGTTAGGGATTACAAATCAGCTCTGCGTATCCTTACCTCCAACACCTCTTCTATGGTTATTATTTGTGGGGTTGCAAAGTTGTTATCATGTGCCTGGATTATTAGGACAAAGCTATTGAAAAATGTCTCTTAAAGTCAACTTTTCCACATAACTTTTATATGTATTTTTGTAAATGATGAATTGGTTTTATAATTGTGTGTGTATTTTATGTTTGTACTTTTTATGATACATGTGTCGAATAAAAGTATAATGACTTGACTTGAAGATGTGACACACACCCTGCGCAAGGAAGTTACTCATCTCTCTGCATCCATGCAGGAGATAGCCTGGAAGATGGACAACGTGGAAAATCGTGCATGCAGAAACAACCTACGCTTCATAGGCTTCCCGGAGGGAATTGAGGGAGCAGATGTGGCACCTTTTCTACATAAATGGCTTAAAGACACTCTCCCAAAAGCACAGTTCTCACATTGTTTCGTAATTGAACGTGCCCACAGGATGCCCTTATATGAAACCCCAGGCAGGGACGCCCGTACGACCGCTAATTGTCTGCTTTTTTAATTATCAAGACCAAGACCTGATGCAAAGTGAGGGGAGCAGGAGAGATCCCCCTAAATAACACTAAAATAATGGTGTTCCGAGACTATTCGCGAGAAGTTCAGAAACAAAGGAGAACATTTGACTCTGTCAAAGAAAAGCTATGAAATCTCCACATCCAATACCTGCTACTCTTTCCAGCAAAACTAAGGGTATTTTTTCCAGAGCAAAGCTTTCTTCTTCCAAACACCAGAGGAATCCTGGAACTGGATAGAAGAATGTCCTCTTATACAGAAAAGGAGTGGATCGACAGGAGTTCCTCACATGGGTCTAACTCCCGACACAGTACCCCAGCCACAAAGACTAAAACTGAAGCGTAGTTCAATGCGAACAGGCAAGTTGGGCCGGGGCACTCCCCCGAGACTGAAGGAGCCACAGAGGAAAAGACATGCACCTCAGACTCGGAATATGGCCAGTCATGAATTAAGACTGGGAAGAAACCCTCCAAAGGCCGACTAAGAAAACAAGCTACTCCTGACCCCTCAGATCTTCTTGAACACTCGACGATACCTGACAGTGACCACCAACTCTTGCAAGAGATTACCTGCCTAGAAGAGCTGGAACCTGACACAGCAACTAGAGAAAAACCCCTGCAAATAACACACAAAGAGAGCGAGAAAGGATGAAATACACAGGCCAGTCAGAGGCCGAAAGGACAGTAAGACGGTACCTGGTGACTTTTGAGACTATTATATTAAAACTAAGAAGGGTCTGGGTGGCTCGTAGTTCGATACATCCCTAGTTAAGTTGTTGGGACTTTAAGGAAGAACGGCAGGGGTGGGGCTACAAACTTCTCAAGCTTAACCTACGACACAGTTGTCATGTTGACAGTTCAGGATAAGTGTGTGGGCAGTGCGAGAGAGTGGGGAGGGAGGGAAGGGACTAAGGATAATATCAGTTTGAAGAAACAGGAGGGGGGCCAGTTTTAGGTATGTTATAGAACAAATAGACATCGGGGCAGCATACACAGCGATAAATCCGCACATTCGACATCTCACATACAAGAACCATGGCAGAACCTACACAACACACAGAGAATGAGGAAGGGTACTTTATAATGACATGGAATGTTAATGGCCTGGGCCATAAAATTAAGAGGGGGCTCGTGGCCAACTATCTTAAGAGACTAAAACCAGATATAGTCCTCCTACAAAACATGCACCTCATGGGCACCCACTGCACCTTTCTGGGGAAAGAACCATATACAACTCTTGCACATGCAGGATTCACATCGGGATCCAGAGGGGTTGCCATCCTAATTAAAAAGACAATACCCCAATGGCACATTCACAGCTGTACAGGGAACTTGGGGAAGACGGGAACTCAACCTGGTCTGCTTATACGCACCCTCAAGGCTGCAACAGCAGACCCTGGATAAGGTAGCGGAGATCCTACTGGAATCCGACTTTTCAATCCACATAATAGTAGTAGACTTTAATGACGTAGCAGGTCCTTGTATGGACAGTACACGCATGAAAACCGATCACTGGGGGACCACACCACTGACAAGATTCATACAGACATTATGCCTGACTGACCTCTGGCGTCAACACCGCCCCTTAGACTACACCTACTCATATTTCTCAGGAGCTCGCAAAGCCCTTTCCAGATTGGACTACCTCCTAGCCCCGGCGGGGCAAATAGGGAGGTGGTTAAAGCAGACTACCTTGCCAGGGGCCTGTCTGACCACTCACTCCTATGGCTCCAAATCGAAGGGCGAACCCGAGAAACATGCACTAGTTGGAGGCTTAACGCATGGGACCTCCGAGACGCAGAAATCCCTCGAGATGAACGAATTTCATTATATGCCAATGACATCCTGCTTTATGTCACCAAACCCATTGCGACACTCCCAACCATACTAAAAGTGTTTGAAGAATATGGATGGCACGTAGGGTACAAAATCCAGATTTTACCTCACAGGAGGACCTATAGACACACAATAACTCCCCAACCACCTGCATGTTGAACATGAGGGATTTTAATATTTAGGCATCTACAAGCTACCAAGGACTCACTGAGCCCTGCACACAATATCCGGAGGATAACAATAGAATTCCATGGGGATGTTGAACGATGGAGATGACTGCCCCTGACATTACTAGGTAGAGCGACTATGTTCAAAATGATCACACACCCAAAATTGCTGTAGGTTCTCCAAACCACTTATGATAAGATACTGGAAGAAGTATTTAAGACTATAGACACAGAAGTGCACACACTACTATGGAACGGGGTCAACTGAGGGTCGCACTCCAGACACTCCAATGCAACCAATACAACGGCGGGATAGTGCTCCCAGATGTACGATCCTACTACCGTGCAGCCCACTTGATAGCTATCAACGAATGGGGACACCTCCTGCGGGACGACCCAGCATATGCACTAGAGAGGAGTCAATTCAAATCACACTCCCACCTTCATTACATATATGGAGGCAAGGGACTCGGACATCTCCTACTGGCTACCCAGAGATTGATAGAGGCATGGAAAGTGCAGAGAGACAAATGAAAAGGGATAAGACACTTACAAAGGAAGGCACACACCTACCTGAACTAAGGAAACTAAAGGGATTTGAGGCATGGGATACGATTGGAATATCCAAACTGGGAGACCTCCTGGAGGAAGGGTCTCTGATGGCCTTTAGCTCCCTACAACGGGAATGCCAGCTAAGCAACAACCAAAGATGCACATACTTGTAATTACAACATGCATGGATGGCTGTGAGGGTCGACACAACCATAATACCCAAATATGCCCCACTAAAGGGGAGACTCCTAATGGGAGAAATATCGTAGAAAGCCATCTCGTGGGCATATAAAACTCTAATGAACAACATCCCTGATAATTTAAAATGCCTTAGGACAAAATGGAAAAATAGCCTGGGAGACCTGGAAGGCGTGGACTGATAGGCAGCCCTAATGTATCCAAGAGAGGTGGCTATCAAATTACAACTAAGGCTAATACAATTTAAGATCCTCCATAGGGCCTACGATAGACATCGCCTCCATAAAATAGGAATGGAGGAATCCCCGGAGTGTCTGAGATGTGGTAGGGATATAGGGACGTACATTCAGACCGTGTGGGAATGCTCCCATATACAATCATAATGGGCCAAGATATTTGAGGAACTTAGTAAGATTATTGGGACACAACTACAGAGAGATGCCAAATACGCCTATTAGGTATACCCTCAGATGTGGACATACCCTCACGTTATGTAACCTAGGATTATAGGTTGCTAAAAGAGACATAGCAAAATACTGGGGTGCTCCAAACATTCCAAAAGTGGCCAAATAGAGAACAGGGATGGACCTTTAGATGGAGGCAGAAAAGATGACTTATAAAGCAAGACGATACCCAAGGAAATTCTCCAATATTTGGGGCCCCTGGCTACAATAATATGGATTAGAAATGGGGGATGAGTCAGGTGAACCTAAACCTCCATTAATAGAGTAATCAAAGGGGAAAGGGAGCACCCACTCACCTGAATCTACGGTGAAGACATATGCAATAAAGTAGAACCGCCAGATGTGGGCTATGCGAACATTAAGCTGTAACTGTGTTGCTCATGAATTGATTCTGTGTACTGGTTATTCCACAATGTCTCTTGTTTGCACTGCAAATGTATGTACTGCTAAAAATGTATTAATAAAAATATTCCAGAAAAGAAAACATGCTAAACAAAAATGTTTTCAGAGGGCATAGTACTGGCACATATACCTACCCAAATAAAGGTGCATTTTTTGTATTAAAAAAAAAAAGTAGGAAGGTTTTGACCTGGCAGAATGCGTCTTTGGTCTGATCAAAATGGCAACTTAAAACTGCACACACAGGCTGCAGCGCAGAGACGTTTTAAATCATGGGCAAAGTGGGCAATTCCCACCTGGGAAAGTGAACATTCTTTCTATTTGATTTCTGCCTATTCTATTGTTGTGTCTAAACCTCTCTTCCTCTCTGCCTACCTCTGACTTTGTCTGTCTATGCTGTGTCATTTAAGGATTTTCCGGCTTCCATGCAAGATGCATTTGCCTGTTTTTGTGTGACCCTGTTACAGATTGACACAATTTGGAATTGTTTGACATCATGATGGCTCGAATTAGCAAAACATGTGTCATTAAATTCAAAGCTATTCTGTACAGGAGCCCCCAACATGTTTTATGTCCTGGGCCCCCAAAATCCTTAAGATGACACTGCTGCAATGGCAGACCTGCAATATGTTTAAAGGGCTACTTAAGTGGGTGGCACAATCAGTACTGCAGGCCCACTGGTAGCATTTATTTTTCAGGCCCTGGGCACGGGTACTGTCACTTTACTAGGGACTTATATGAAAATTAAATATGCCAATTGGGCATTAGCCAATTCTACGATGGTTTAAGGAGAGAGCACAAGCCCTTTAGTGCTGGTTACCAGTGGTAAAGTGCGTAGAGTCCTAAAAGCCAACAAAAACGGATTCAGTAAACAGGAGGGTGAAAGCAAAAAGTGTGTGGGTTGTTGCGTCTTCCCCAGCCCAGGAGCATGCAAATAAACATGCCACATACAGAGCTCTGTAATAGAAGTTTTATTCCTCAACCTACGATAACACTCTGTACGCATTGCATCATAACTTTCAAAACCACACCGTAATCCATATTTTTAATAATACATAATTGTAAAGCGCGAACATATCACCCATTAAGGTTTCAAGGCGCTGGGTGCTGTCTGGGAGATTAAGTGAGCTATTGCCCAGAGTCTCATGATGCTAAGCTGAGCTGCCGACAGTGATCGAACGTGAGACCCGCACTCTGGAGTCAGCCGATCTGACCTCTGCGCCACAGCTTAATACCTCCCAGTATACTACGAAATTCCTGTTTAGAGTCCGCCCAGAACTGCGAGGGTCCTAGCACGCATAATATCAAAGACACTACAGGGGTCAACCTGCAGAAAGGACCAAGTCCAACAAATACCATTTGACCCTCTAATTATAGCATAAAGTTGACCATTTGTTTCAACCTGGGCCCTTTAAGAGCTTCCTACTTGCTGATGTGTCCTGACAAAGGACAAGAGGGGAAATAAGATAAAGTAAGCATGGCCCTGATTCTCCTCTGGCCTGGCATTTCATGCAGGCTACTGAAATCAGGGACAGGGCTGTGGGTGGGGAGGGGGCGTGCTGGGTTACAAAAGAACAAGCAAAGTGCAACACATGACAACCCAGGTACCCCTAGATCATCCGTATACAGTGTTAGAATGGATGAAGAACCCTTCTTGAGAAGTGCCTAGATCAAATAAAATGAGTGCAAGTGCTCGGAGCTTGACTCCCATTCAAAGCACAGCATCTATGTGTTTTATCTGCCCTGCAGGGACATCCTGAAGGATTCTGGGGGCCCTGGGCCAAACGTATTGTAGGGGCTCCTATTCAGAACAGCTTTAAGTTTCTGATCCGATTTCAGCTCTTTCATGCCCTCTTTGGCCAGATCACTGACAGTGCACAGTCACACTCGTACACATTCTAAATGTGTTTACATCTAATATTCAGGGATAGTAAGGTATGTTTTCACTACTGTAACACAGCAGCAGCAGCTCATTAATATTACTGAAAATAATCTCTGTGACGCCCTCCCATTTCTCATATGTACGGTCTTGTTTTGATCTAAAAATAACTTTTTATGGATGATATGTGAAACCTAAACACAAAATTTCTCTACAAAATGTCTGTACTAGGCTGTCAAACATCAACCACATAAAAAATAAAGGAACACAGTATTTAAAACAATCTGTTTAGGAATCACTCAAGGTCATCAGGGCCAGGGGATGACCGTTTGGAGAACAGAGCTGGAACTATTAGGGGTCCCTGGTAGGCTGGAGCCCCTGGTAGGCTGGGGCCCTGAGCCAGAGCCCACTTTGCCTATGCCTTTAAACGTCTCATTTATGCTGTCATCAGTGATGTCATCTGTGATGTCACTGACCATGTCATGAATGATGTAATATGTAACATCATCAGCAATGGATTGCGGGAGCGCAAGTTATAGTTAGAACAACTAACTCTAACGGAGGAATTTCAATGGTTTTGTACGAGTGAAATGTCCAACTAACTATAACACCCCTAAAACCTATGGTTTTTTCAGTGAATTTCTAAGGTTTTTTAAATGCTAATTCCTAACTATAACATGTCTGAAACATATGTTTTTTTCAGTGAATTTCAAAGGTTTTTTATATGCTAATTCCTAACTATAACATGTCTGAAACCTATATTGAATATATAAATGTGGTCACGACAGGCATTTAGTTAGGTTGGTCTGACATTTGCTGCATTGGCATTTATGCGGATATTAAGTATGACCTTATTGAAGGTTATTTTGTGACCTGAATTACATAGGATGTTATTATTATGTTCTTCGTGTTGATCATGACTTGCTACCCAAATAAGAATGAGCAAAAAGGATTGAGGTGCATTTATGCTGATAGTATATTTTATGATTACAATGTGGGGACGGTGTTGTTTCTAAGTCTTAACAATTATTGTGTCCCTTACACTTCCACTTTTTTATGAAGATCGTTTTTAACAGTGCTTGTTTTAAAACATATGTTTTAATAAGCTTTACTAATGTACTGGCTGGTGTAAGTATTAAATATAAATGTATTTTTGACGATATTAGCACTAATTTGCACAATAGGAGGTTAAAGCATAGTATTTCCTCTGTGTTTATAGGGTATCACGTGACACTGTGGGTGGTATTGAAAAACACAGGAAAAATGCATTTCATTATGTGATCAAGGCTGCAAAGACAGTCGAAACGCGTAATGGCTACTTTATGTGAAAAATAAATCTGTGGAGTTCGTGCCTTTCTTCATCACCTGCATGGAAGTTGGAGTCGGCAGAATCTTGACGTAGAGTCATTCTATACTAGTATTAATCATTTACAGGGAATGGTGGCTGTTGAATACTTTCTGTCAAAAAGACCTTGTGAACAATACGAACACAAAAAAGCACTTATGAAACTCATTGAATGGTGCTTAAATAAGAACTTCTTCCTTTTTGGAAAGGAGTTGTATAAACAATTGAGAGGTGTGGCAATGGGTTCCTGTTTCTCCCCCAGCTACGTGTGTTTACACATTGGCTGGTGGGAGGAACAGGTCCTAAAAAAGCAGCACAAAACATGGTACAATGGAAAAATCATATGTTATCTCCGCTATATAGATGATGTATTTATTTTATGGCAGGGAGATGAGTCAGAAGCCCATGTTTTTGTGGATGAAATTATTCAAAATGATCTCAATCTTAAATTTACATCCCACATTAACAAAACCAGTGCAGAGTTTTTAGATGTAAAAATGTACATTGAAAATGAAAGAATTGAGACTACCTTACATAGAAAATCCACAGCTGGAAATGCCACCCTTCATACCACGAGTTTTCACCCTAAACACCTAATTGCCAGCATTCCTTATGGAGAGATTTTAAGATTGAAGCGCATATGTAGCACTGAAATTGAGTTCGAAAGATGCCTTAATGATTTGTTGTCACGATTGATAGCTCGGGGGTCCTCTAATGATTGATTGCAAAAAGCAATCAAAAAGGCAGAACTAAGACCTAGAGAAAGCCTCTTCGAGATCCAAGAACCTGCTAATGCAGTTTCTAATTCAGTGGACATTACAACAGAAAAGGCAGTAGAAACAAAATGTCCCAGACTAATAACAACGTTTAGTAGGGAGAAGAAAAAGTTTTGGGCCATAATTAAGAAAAATTGTCTGATCCTTCAAACTGATTACGTCTTGGGTCCAAGATTATCTAGTAGCCCCATTTTAACATTCAGAAAAGCTAACAGTATGGGAAGAAAACTAGATAAAAACAGTCCCGAAACACTCTCAAGCAGTATGTGGCTCAAGCCACCGAGTGGATTTCGAAAATGTTCCAGCTGTAGAGCATGTAAATTTGGGATTAACACTACTCACTTTCGAAACCCATTCAGTGCTCAAGATGTGGCAATTTTCGGGAGCTATGACTGCAGAACAGATTATGCTGTGTATGTCCTGACGTGCACCTGTGGATTGAATTATGTTGGGAGTACCAAGCTACAGGTGCACGTCAGGATTTTGCAGCATCTTCGTGCAATTCTACATACTGACCCAGCCTACCCTGTGGCACGCCATTTTAAAAGATGTCATAATAAGGATGTGGCGTGCCTTAAATATTTTGTGGTAAGTGCTATCCCCAAATCTCGTAGGGGTGGCGATCGCAAACGGCAATTGCATCAACTAGAAACCAAAATTATACTTGAATTTGACAGCAAATGGCCAAAAGGGTTAAATAATACGGAGGAATTGCACAACTTTCTGTAAATGAAACAAATCCTGGACATTTTTGATGCAATACCTGATTTAATACTTGGTTTTAACTTTTGATAATTGATTAAGCATTACAATTTTTTATTTGCTGGCATCAGTATAACATTTGTATATTTCCGCATGAAATATAGGCTCCCTAATTTCATGAGTATGACAAATCAATGAAGTAGCGGAAGATACATTTTGAGAAAATAAGATGAATTGGGGTTTTTGACATAGATTTCCAATTGGCTCTAATAGTATAAATATTGTAAATAATCAAATCAGAGTAGTTTGTATAAAGAATTTTAAATCTCTTTTGTATTGATTTTACCAAATGATAAAGTTTTAGAACACTATTTATATATTTTAAACAACGTTTTATCCTATTTGTAAGGATTCATTGTTGTTGAATATATGATGATGAGATGTTATTTATCATGTGGTTTGCACATTACAATAGTTATTTGCACAGTAGGCTTTTTGCACAACATACTGTTTGCACAGCATGTTTTGCACAGTTAAGCACCACTTATTTTTGCTAAGATTTGCCCATGTTTCAGATATGGATATTATATTCTTGATGACATGGAATTAATATATGTGATCAGAGATAGAGGCTAGAAATGTAAATTTGTATTTTCATGAAGCATACAAATATCACGTTATCTGTTGCAGTCGATGACTAAATGATAAGAACGCAGACCTCATAATCTTCATAAAATGTATGTATACAGTAATCACAAGGAATGTCTGTAATGCTTTGATTCATGTATTTATACAATAATATGTATTATTGCTGTAAGCGGACATGTGAAAAACTCAACTGCCAAACGCATTTATGGTCGTCTAGTAGTGTAAAGAGATATCTGATTCAACATAGTATTTCCTCACTGTTAATTATCACGTGACTGCGTCACATGGTGTAGGGGGAGTGCACAGACAAGCATTTAAAAAAGTGATTTGTTTTCTGGAGCCGTTATGTGATAAAAGGACTTTCTAAGCCCGAAACGAGTCATCCTGTTGAACTTGGCAGCAAGAAAATAAACAAAAAACATCTTGCCAATCCGTGTGGTCTGTTCTCCTTCTTTGCCGGCGTATAGTAGCTGGTAGTGGTGTGGAAAGTTTTCCTGGATATATATATATATATATATATATATATATATATATATATATATATATATATATATATATATATATATATATATATATATATATATATATATATATATATATATATATACACACTTTGCCCTGATATGAGGACGCACTCACAGGAATTGATTCACTGAATCTTTTATTAAAAAAGAACCGGCATTTGCATTCTGATAATTAAGCTTCGCTTGATGCGTTTCAGAGCAACCATGCTCCTTCCTCAGAGGCAGTTCCTTCAAAGACCACATAGCATTGACACATGTTTATATTTCCTCTGCTTTCCATAATTAGTTGCCCTCCGGTGGGCCTCCGTCGATGTTGCACTCTGGTACTTGCAGTTTTGTGTCGAGAAACAAGGAATCCCTTCAGTGGGTTCCCTCCAGTGGGTTTCTGTGTCTTTGCCAATTCTTTACGAACAATTAAATCATGTGAGTGCGTCCTTGTATCAGGACAAAGTGTGGAGACAAGTATACACAGCAGTCCGGCTGCGGGGGACTGCACCACTACGAAAAAACTGTGTGGAGCCGCAGGAGCTGAAAAACTGCGTAGCTCCAAAGTGGCACAGGAATTTATTTTTACAAAAGAACCAGGTTGTGTCCTGAGGCCCACTGGAGGGCTCTTAAAATGATTTAAATGTTCGTAAAGAATTGGCAAAGAATCTGCACTGTATATATAAATTTAATGATATTTAGCTCTTCTAAACTTTTAACAATAATGAATTCTTTGCATTTCCCTTTGGGATAACATTAAGGGTAACACTCCTTCACTGGCCTGGTGGATTACAAAAGATAGGAATTTTAAAAGAATAATCATTGTATGCTCCTTTTTGATAATATACAGTAAAATCAAATGTAAGGATGAATTTTTGCCTCCTACGCTCCACTTTGAATTATGCCCATTCAGGACTCTATAGTTTGGCACTATTGTCCCATTTCTCATGTGATGTAAACATAATTCTTGCAAAATGAGGGAGAATCACACACACATTACTGTTGTCATTAGATATTATTGACAATGGATGATAAACTGGTATAAATGGCCAAAGTAGTAAATTGTTACTTTGTTACCTTTTTTGTAAACATTATTTTGATGTATATATATCTCTTTAATGTTGAAACTGGGACAGTGTGCTTTGCTTTGGATATAATGAGCCAAATAACACTGTGGACGTATTCTTTTAAATCTACTGCATTGCATGCTAAGATGGCCGACATGAAACCACAGCATTAAGCGTTTACTGTGCCGTCTTCCATGTTTACCATTTTGTTTTTCATTTGCACGTGCACTTTTTACTTTAAAATGGTGGTACTTTATTTAAGTCATTGACATTGACAAAGCCAGAGCAGCGAAACGCGTCTGTCAACACTTGAGGGAGATTTCAGAAAATGAAATTAATGTATTTTTGCACGGACCTGCTCTTGAGTGTGCTCCTGTTTGTGTCGGCTGACACACATTTACTGCTGACTGTGTTTTAAAAAGTGAAAAGCGGCTCAGTATCGCATACAGGAGGGCCCGAGGTGTGTGTGCGACGGCTGTGGAAAACTAGTGAATACATGGGTTAGCGAGTAATGTTTAAATATGTAAATATCTGTATCAGTCTCTCACTTTGTGTATAATTGGCTGCATGTGTTGGTGAGTAGCTACATGAGTGTATATATTAGTTATTAGTTGTTTTTTTGAGTATCAGTGTCTGAGTGTCTGTATGGTTCGGTGGGGGGTATTACTTAGCGCATAGATGCATAAATGAGTGACTCACTGTATGTGTTTTGAAGACAGCATGTGTGCAGGACTGTATGGGCGGATGAGTGTTTGTATGGGTATGTAAGTGAGTGAATGACTGTCTCAATAGTGTCTTTATAAGTAACTACATATGTTTTAAACTAGTATATATGAGTGTTGGTGTATATAAGTGAGTATATGTGAGAGTGAGAGATTGGAAGAGTTTCTGTATAAATAAGTATGTGTTTCTATAAGTGATTGTTTAAGAGAGTAAGTATGTGACATTTCTGTAGAAGTAAGTGTAGTGGTCTGTGTATAACTGTATATGCAAGTAAATGGATGTTTGATTCTTTATTAGCATGAGTGACTATGTGTGTGAGTAACTCTATGAATGAGTGGCGGCGTGTAACAGGATGTATAGGTGTATGAGTACATATGATGAGTGAGTACATGTATGAGTGACTATATAGGACTGTTTTTGAATGAGTGAATGTGAATGTAGATCTTGGAATTACTGAATAGGTTGTTGTAACTGGTATTGGTATGTCCATTTTTTTGAAATTTTTAGTTTCTATTTTTGAATGTGTGTATCAAAGGTTATATTATGGTGAGAGGAGGTCTGCCACTCTATCACAAGGATGATGTCATCAGTGATGTCATTTGAGATGTCATCAGTGATGTCATGAGTGATGTCACTGACCATGTAATGAGTGATGTAATACGTGACGTCATCAGCAGTGCATTGCGGGCGCGCAAGTTATAGTTAGCTGAACTAACTATAACGGGGGAATTTCAATGGTTTTGTACAAGTGAAATGTCGAGCTCATCCTGTACCCTCAACTAGGATCCAACCAGCCCACTAGGTACCTCCAGTAAGAGCCAGAGAGCTGCGTTGCAGAGTGGTGTAAAAAGGGGCATGGCCTCTGGACACCTGTCTGCAGCGCAGCTCCCTGGCGGATACTAGACATATCTGTTGATCTAGTTGGCCCTCAGGGACCCTCAGTATTGAAAGAGAGTTCCTTCCCCAACTTAGAACTCGCCACAGGGCTCATTTGCACAATGGTGAAGGAAGAGGGTGTGGCCTGTGGTGACATGTGTGCAAACACGCCCTGTGGCGCGTTTCAAGTTGGGGAATCAATTCCTCTTCAATCCTGAGGGTCCCTGTGGGCCAACTAGCCCACCAGGTACCTCCAATATTCACCAGGGAGCTGCATTGCAGAGAGATGTTCAGAGACCACGCCCCTTTTTACAACACTCTGCAACGCAGGCCTAGGGGGTCAAGGTGTTTCTACCCTGTCCCCTTTTTGGTTTTTCCACGTTTTTTCTTCTGTTTTCTTGTGCCTCGGTTCTACCGAGGCACAAGATGGCTGCCAACACTTCCTGGTTTGGAGTGTTGACAGCCAATTAGCATACAGCTCGTGCTCGGCAGGGTGCGCGGATCCTCCGAACCTATAGATATATATGTAATTTTACTTTTGATTTTCTCAGGAACTAATGAACGGATTTACACCATTTAATCAAAAGGCACAACTCTGAACCAAGGGCTACCTTTTTTCCAAATTTGGTGTAATTCTGTTCAGCTGTTCGGGCTGTAGCTGCGACTAAAGGTTCCTATGGAAAATTGCATTGGGAAAACACGTTTTGGGACCCACCTTTTTTCTCACTCCCGCTTGACGAATCACCCCGAGACTTTCAGGATAGGAGCGGACCGGAGTTGGCCAAAAGTTTTGAAAATTTCGCAAAGATTCGGCAATCGGCACCAAAGTTATTGGGAATAGAATGTTGCGGATTTCCTATGGACAATAGGTCCTAACTATAACTACCTCGATAGGACCGCACTGCAGGCAGGATTATTGCCAGAACACAGGCAGTCTGTTGGAAACTGCAACTTTCGTTTGCTTCCTGCCATACGTGTTTCGGGCCACTGCGGACAGCAGGTTTTACAACTTGAATTCAACTTTGGATCGAAATTTGTCGTCAGCATCTGTGCTGAGTACTGCCTTCAATCTACTCTGCGGTCAGTAGAATTGACAACTTGATACCAGTTGCGCATCAGCACTACAGAAAACATTGAATTCAGTCTCGATTTATTTAAAGCAGAGACAATTGTACTATGTCCTCAGATTTTGTTAAAGTTTGAACAGTAGGAAATTCAGCCTTCATTTATTTAATGCAGAGACAATTACGGACAGCATTCAAGTTAGCTTTGATTTATGTAAGGCAGAGACAATTTTGTTAATGGATGCCACAAAAAACATTCCTCAATGTCTGTACTAAGTACTGCCTTCAAATGTACACTGCGATCAACAGAGTTCACTACTACCAGAAGCGCATCAGCATGACAATTCTACTGTGTTGTCAGATTTTGGTAACGTATGTGACAAAAAAACATTTGTCGATGTTTCTGTGGACTACTGCCATAAATGTACTCTGCAGACAGCAGGGTTCACAACTAGAATTCAGCTTTCCATCTACACTACGGACAGTAGGGAATTCAGCCTTGATTTATGTAATGCAGAGACAATTCTACTGTATGTGTTCAGATTTTTTTTACATAAGTCACAAAAATCATTTGTCGATATCTGTGCTGACAACTGCCTTCGATCTACATTGTGAGGGCTCACGATTCAGGTGGAATGGTGATTGCATATGACACATTCCAATAGCCAAGAGACATTGTACCAATGAGACCCGCCCAAACCACGAATCATTGCAGGGTGCGCACCCGCTGAGTTCTTCATGTACCACTAACTCACTGCACCACAAGTCATCTCCACATGGCCTTGTTAAAGCAGAATTAACTAGGCAAAAAACATTGCTCCCAGTGCGGCATGCCCGGACCACGCATCATCGCAGGTTACGTACACGCTCAGTGCCAAAGGTACCAGTAACTCACTGCACCATAATTCATCGCCACATGGCCGTATTCAGGCAGAATTCAATAGAGAAAAGACATTGGTCCGAATACCGCCCCTCCTTTACCACTCATTATCGCAATGTACGTACAAGCTCAGCGCCAAAGATACTACTAACTCAGTGCACCATCAGCACTACAGAAAACATTGAATTCAGTCTCGATTTATTTAAAGCAGAGACAATTGTACTATGTCCTCAGATTTTGTTAAAGTTTGAACAGTAGGAAATTCCGCCTTCATTTATTTAATGCAGAGACAATTACGGACAGCATTCAAGTTAGCCTTGATTTATGTAAGGCAGAGACAATTTTGTTAATGGATGCCACAAAAAACATTCCTCAATGTCTGTACTAAGTACTGCCTTCAAATGTACACTGCGATCAACAGAGTTCACTACTACCAGAAGCGCATCAGCACTACAGACAACATTGAATTCATTCTCGATTTATTTAAGGCAGAGACAATTCTACTGTGTTGTCAGATTTTGGTAACACATGTGACAAAAAAACATTTGTCGATGTTTCTGTGGACTACTGCCATAAATGTACTCTGCAGACAGCAGGGTTCACAACTAGAATTCAGCTTTCCATCTACACTATGGACAGTAGGGAATTCAGCCTTGATTTATGTAATGCAGAGACAATTCTACTGTATGTGTTCAGATTTTTTTTACATAAGTCACAAAAATCATTCGTCGATATCTGTGCAGACGACTGCCTTCGATCTACATTGTGAGGGCTCACGATTCAGGTGGAATGGCGATTGCATATGACGCATTCCAATAGCCAAGAGACATTGTACCAATGAGTCCCGCCCGAACCACAAATCATTGCAGGGTGCGCACCCGCTAAGTTCTTCATGTACCACTAACTCACTGCACCACAAGTCATCTCCACGTGCCCTTGTTAAAGCAGAATTCACTAGGCAAAAAACATTGCTCCCAGTGCGGCATGCCCGGACCACGCATCATCGCAGGTTACGTACACGCTCAGTGCCAAAGGTACCAGTAACTCACTGCACCATAATTCATCGCCACGTGGCCGTATTCAGGCAGAATGCAATAGAGAAAAGACATTGGTCCGAATTCCGCCCCTCCTTTACCACTCATTATCGCAATGTACGTACAAGCTCAGCGCCAAAGATACTACTAACTCAGTGCACCATAAATCATCGCAAAGAGGAGTGAACAGTTTTAGGTCCACAATGAGACATACTATCACTGCTAAATTGAATTCATGCAGAATTCAATCCACAAAAGACATTACTTCAATTACTGTGCCTCCCCCCCCGACCACGCATCATCGCAGGGTACGTACACGCTAAGCGCCAAAGGTACTACTAACTCAGTGCACCAAAAAATCATCGCCACGTGACTGTATTGAGCCAGATGTCTTATTTGGATGAAAATATATCATAGTTTTTGGAGATCTACTGCAACTTTCTCCCGTGAAATGACAACCAATATTTATAAGAAAACTTAATTTTAAAGACTTTGCTACCAGTGCGTCCTGCTTGGAACACGCATCATCGCAGGCTCCACAGAACTTTGTTGCTTCAGGTGCCACTAACTCTGTGCACCATTTACCATCGCTGGCTGCACACACACTAAATTACCAATACTGTGCAGCTCTAATCAATGCCACATGGTCGTGGGCTCTTGCTAACCCCTGCCTCCTGCCTACACTGCGGTCATCAGAGCTCACAATTAATTACACTGTTGATTTATTATTTGCCGAGTACAATGCCAAACTAAGTATAACATTAATCAAACCCTATGCAATATCCCTTTATTATGCTTCCTTTAACAACTTCTTTTATATCAATTATAGATTTACTTGAATAATACATTTCACGCTGCAAGTGCAAAGGTACACTTAATGATAGTCTACACTGTGGATAGCATAGGTCACAATTTGAACCTCACTTTTTCTTCATTGAAAACCTGAATTTCTTTTTTGGAGACAAAAATGGCTACACCACTGGAAGAATCATCTGATTCTGATCATTTTGTTGCTGAAGAATTCATACCCATCGATGGTACTTTTTTCCCCCTCAAAGTACATACAGTCCAGTATGCAACAGTCAATGCTTTGAGTGCAGCCCGTTGAGACCACGCATCATCGCAGGATGAGCACACGCTAAACACCAGACGTACCACTAACTCAGTACACCATAACTAATCACCACGAGGCTTTATTAAGGCAAAATTCTGTAGTCAAAAAACATTATCCCCAGTGCGGCCTATCCGGACCGCGCATCATCGCAGGTTACGTACACGCTCAGTCCCAAAGGTACTACTAACTCAGTGCACCATAATTCATCGCCACATGGCCGTATTCAGGCAGAATTTAACTGATTCTGCATTCATTATTTATAAAGTGCAGTACCAAACAAAGTAACGTCCCTCAAACCTACACAAAATCACCACATGGCCTTAATAAGGCAGAATTCACAAGACAAAAAACATTACTATCAGTACGGCCTGCCCAGACCACACATCATTGCAGGGTCCACAGAACCTTGTTGTTTCAGGTACCACTAACTCAGTGGAAACCAAACTAAGTATAACACCTATCAAACCCTACACAATATCCCTTTAGTATGCTTCCTTCAAAAACATTTTTATATCACTTATAGATTGAGTTGAATATTAAAATGCATGCTGCATACATGTTCTATCTTCCACTTCAATCATAATTGCAGATGATGCACTCCACCCTAAGATCTAAACTGCGGACCGCAGGGTTTACAACTTGAATTCACCTTTGCATCTACACTATAGACAGTCGAAAATTCAACCTTGATTTATTTAATGCAGAGACAATTATACTGTATGTATTCAGATTTTGTTAAAATAAGTGAACAAAAGCATTGTTCTATAACTGTACTGATTACTAGCTTCGATGTACACTGTGCATAGTAGGGTTCACAACTTGAATTTCCCTTTTCATCTACACTACAGACAGCATTAACCTCGATTTATTTAAAGCAGAGAAAAAAATAGTGCAGTTGCACTGCTATGATAACAAATAATGTAGAAGATTGAGCCAAAATGTACCTCCACCACAGGCAATACCAAGTACCTCTGGGGTATCACCTTCAACATCGCCACCAGACATACTTCCCCAATTTGTGAAAGTTAGAATGCACTGCGTGAAGTGGAATCATTTAATTTGTTATGGGGAGCAATCAGTACACCTAGTTTGCACAGCAATTGATAACCTTCAATGCTAATTCCCCCCCCCCCTCAAAGTTCATATATTCCAGTATGCAACAGTGAATGATTTCAGTGCAGCCCGCTGAGGCAACGCATCGTCGCAGGGTGAGCTCACGATAAACACCATACGTACCACTAACTCAGTACACCATAAATAATCGCCACGTGTCCTTGTTAAGGCAAAATTCAATAGTCAAAACACATTTTTACCAGTGCGGTCTGCCTGGACCACGCATCATCGCAGGCTCCACATAAACCGCCCCTACCTCAGTGCACCACAACTCATGAACTCTTTACGATAGAATCTTCTGTGTATTATTTCACATACAATGCTCCTACCTTTGTACAGCAGAAGTCATAAACCGTTTATGATTAAATATCTGTATATGATATCATGATTACTATTCTACTTGTTAACAACAGCAACATAATAAAATGGAGTCGAGCACACGTGCCCATACCCACTTCAACTATCTATCCGTGTCTGTGTATTTATTGTGTTTGTAAAATGCTGCCCCTCCGCCCTACCACATTATATTGTGCTATAAATAGCATATGCACCCATCTTACCTGTGACAGTAAGTGTGGGCTATTCCTCCTTTTTTTCTTTTTTAGCATATTTATGTAGCGCAAAATCAACCCAAAACTATATCAGCAATTTACATGAGCACCGTATTTACAATACATTTTCAGGCATGCGTACATTACGTCATTACTCTACAATAACAGGATGTGGACGCAACTCCGAGCCTCGAACACTGATTTCCAGCACCAAGTTCTAAAGTGTACCTAAATAACCACATACGTATATATATATATTAGCTGCCCTTCATGTGCCAAAAACTGCAACTGAAACCTTTCCCAGCCCTGTATTACTACAGCTACAACACTCCACTGAATGTACAACAAACATTCATAATCGCAGAAATGCGTTATGTCACCATCTTTTATGTGTGCAACTATGAACGAATATAGAGTCAGTGATACCCCGTACCTTCCATGTTGGCCAAGTTGTGGAACTTTACAGATATAATGACACATTTGCTTTTAAGACCCGGGTGACGTCAGCACTACAAAACAGACACCCGAATCACTTGATTTCTCATATAGCTCACGACGGGACCACGCCCATTTGTCCGGAATCATGGTTCAGAGCTTCGCACAGCACTGGCATACGTCAGGCCAGCCCACTCACGCTACCAGGAAAAAACAAAAATGAAACGTTGCCCAGATTTCCATTGTAGTGATTTCTTAGTTCCAGGTCTAGTTGTCAGAACGGCACAAACACACTCCCTCATGGCTGGTATACACCCACACCACACCCATCCAGCGCATGCGTCACTACACATGTGACCCAGCAATAAAAAAGACGGGGCGCATGTGCTGTACGCCATTTTAGAGTTGCTCCCATCGCAAGCGCTGTGATGGCCCTTCCTAGTGGTTTGGACGCCTCATGTAGGCCCGAACCACCGAGAACAAGGGCCCACCACTACGTGCATGACCTCTTTGGTCACTGAGTTAGTGGTACCAGAAGGACTGAGCGAGTGAGGAACCTGCGAGGATGATGGGAGCATGAGTATGTTGTTAGCTATTCCGAAATCAAGACTCAGCACCATATGTCACACTTCTTGGTGGCAGAGCGGGACTGCATGATGTAGAAGGTGTCCTGTCCACGAAAAGGTGAGCAGTGAGGCCTGGGTGCGCATCGGAGGGAGTCAATGGGCTGCAGCAGACTGGATATAAAAAACCGACGCAGTCCTATATACCAAATCTTATTCCATTAATATATAGTTTTTTCCAATAGCAGGAACGTTTTTATGATCGGTCAAACATCCGGAATATAAACTATACAAATAGTTGTTTTTAAATGCGAGAGGGAAGGTGTGTGAAAGGGCAATGTTATTCAACTCCATATTAAGATAGTAACAAACACCAATCATAACATCTTTCTTTTACTATCTTGTATATGTAGAGCTTCAGGGTGCATTATGTCCTGGCACGTGGTGAAAAACACACCGGTGACAGAAAAGTGAGTTCTGAATATTCTTTTCAGTCACTCTCTCACTTCCTCTCTGACAAATGGCACACAATGATAACTTCCGTTTTTATCTTACAGGTTGTGTTTCACAAATTGGCGTTATCCCACCCCCCAAAACACCTACAAAGCTCTACGTTTGTGGATTCTGCGATGATGCGTGGCCATCGTAACAACGTCTGAGAAGCCTGCTTTGACACGTAGTGCACCCTCTTTGAATCACGCGAATGGCACAAGGTGAGCAAAGAAGCTTGTTTCCGAAACAACGACAAGTCATCTGTGAAAGGAGAGAGTGCGTAGTGTGCAGCAGCTTCACTGCGTAGGAATGTACAATTACCTCCGGGCAGTGAGAATAGATAGGTTACAATACAACAGTCTGAGGGGCAGATCTACAAGCCCCTTGAGCCACTTTTGTGTCACTTTTAACAAGGATAAAGTGGCGCAAGGAGCTTGTAAATCTGCCTCTGACTTCCCAAGAAAAACACTCACCTCTGGACTCTGCAAGTCAATGGGGTGCAACAGTCTAGGTACGCAATATTGAGAACTCACTGCTATGCAGTGGGAGTGCATGGGATATACTACTTTGGAAGAAAAACAGCGCACAGACACCTCCTTACAGTGGAACTTGATGAAATACATTATCCTGAGTGTACAAATAAATAAAGCAAAAATATACATGTGCAGTTATATGTACTATGCTATTACTAACTCTATATACTATCTTTCAGATCACTAATCTGAAGGGTGCACTATGAACCAGCACATGCTTGGACACACAACGGAGGCAAAAGGTGAGCTACGAGTATTTTCTCCAGTATTAACTGCTCCATCTATAATTTTCTCTCTCTCACAGTTTTAATGTCGTTTTTTTCTCTCTTTCTCTCTCTCACTCTCTCTCACATCGTTTTTCTTTCTCTTTTAAAGTTATGGATGCTGCTGTCCACTCTGCTGTGTACAACCAAAGCTGAGTTCAAGTTGTGTACTCTGTTGGTCACAGTGTTTACACAAGGTAAGCAGAGCGGCCTAGATATACAATGCCTCCGATTAAATGCATTATAAATGAAAGAGCTTCTTTACAAACCCCTTGCCCCACGTTTGCGTCACTTTCAACATAGGAAAGGTAACACAAAAGTGGCGCAAGAGTCTTGTAAATAAGCCCTAAGGAATATTGTCCTGCATAATGACTTGATCTCTTACCTAATTCTGTCTCATCTCTGATTCGTTTTAAAGACCTGTTGGTCCATAGTGTAAATCTGACGCAGTGGGCACTTCCATACAGACACCTCTTGAAAGCAGGCCTTTAAGACAGGTGAAATGTTTCAGGCACACTGCAGACGTACAAATAACCAAATCTCACCAAGTGTTACCCTAACTTGTAATGTTTGATCTCATTTAGTCACATCAATCTAATTTTGAAAACTTATTTTCATTTTTGTTTTGCAGATTACCTACCCTACTTCTATTGGAGTCCATATCACATTTTGTTTAATTTCTTTTTTAAAGTTATGTTTCTAGTTTTTTATTACATTGTTATCTTTAAGTTACGTTTCCAGGTATTTATTATTGTTTTAAAAAAGAGTTAATAAAAAAAGTATATACGTCTTCTTTTTCTGACAACATTTCACTATTATTTAGTGTGATAATGATATAGTTAGAAAACATTTAAAAATAGAAATGATATTTATGATTTGAAGTATAATACTGAGGCTAACTCTTTACCAGATCTTTACAAGAGTCTATAGCTATGACTAACTGTTCCTATGGAAGAGTTTTAAAACTCCAGCACAGTAACTGTTTCGATTAGCAACTTAGGGGCCGATTATGATGGCGGACGGACCTGAGTCCGTCCGCCACCATAGAGTAGGAGGGAACCTCCGCATTGCCTGCGGAGTTCCCTCCTGTGCAATTAGGATGTGACCGCCACCCTGGCGGTCACATCCTCTATCTTTAACATTGCGGCGGGTGCAGCATCAAGCTGCACCCCCCGCAATGTTAAAAATGCATGCACGGCATTTGCGTGCACAAATCAGCAGGCACCGCGCGGTGCCTGCCGCTTTGTCCACGCAAATGCAGGGCGGTACCATAGGTACCCCCCATGTGCACCCCCCACACCCCCTTAACCCAGGGGGCCCGCAACGGGCCCCCGAAGTGAAGCTCCGTATGTTTTCCACGGCAGAAAATCCGCCGTGGAAAAGCATACTTTATACTCCATCCTAATATGGATGGCGGTGTCTGATAGACACCGCCAGCCATGTTAATGCTTTTCCACCGCGGTCGGAAGGCGAGGCAGTGGCAGTTTCATGAAATTGTACGAAAGTAATGCAGCACATGGTGATTACAAGTGTTAGACCAGGCATCTTTTGGTGTGATTTTATCCTGTCTTTTGCTTCTGACCTCCTGTTTTTGACTGCGTGCTGCATTTCCTTTTTGCTGGTTTTAGGACTCTGGGCACTTTACCACTACTGAGCAGTGAGGATTCCCGCAGCCATCCATACGCCCGTAACTCGCCGGCACTGCGCCCTAACAACATGGAGAAAGAAAACTATCTATTTATCAGTATACCGCCATCAATACGGAACGTTATGTTCGGACTTTAATCTAAAGATCTATGAAACATATTTCAGATCTAGAACCATGCTAAAAATCGCTGTCTGGAATATCCTTTAAGAAATGATATCAGTCCTCTACATTTGTTGACTACGACAACACATTACTTTAACCGCTTCCGTGCGGCGCCGATTCCGCCCCTGTGCTGGACATTCCAGAACAGGGTGCGGTCATGACGGAACCGTTCCGTCATCAGCACAGCTCAGCCGTGACTGATGACGGAACGGTTCCGTCACAAGCATCGAAGGGGTTAATAGTCTTGACCCTATACAAAGGTTCCCAACAAAATAGACCATTAATCGTAACTCTTCTACCATTGAAGCAATAACCATTGTGTTGTTATCATAAAGATTTGTGGCTTTTCCTGACAAAGGCGTGTCTCACGCCGAAACGCACGTCGAAGATTGATTGTTTTGCCACCAAATTATCTTTTTTTAACTTATTTCGGTATAGTAATGAGAATTTTCTTATTTCATGAATAATGATGAAACATAATGTATAAACAGTATTGTGCCTTTTTTAGGTTGAGCTGTTGTAGCAGTGCGAAGCACTGCGTCCAGCGAAGCATCTATTGTCATTCACTTCCTGGGAATGTGAGACAGGGGATAGGGACACGCATGGGATTCTCCCATGTGAGCGTGCACGTTCACCCACACACCGTGCACATCTTCTGTCCCACATTGCCAGGAAGCGGATAACACATACACACAGACACACACGCGCGCGTGCACACACACACACACACAAACAGACACACGTGCGCACACGCACACACACACACGCACCCCTCCCCCACCCCTCCCCCTTACCTCACCGGGCTCTTGTCGCTGCGCTGGTGTCATCTCTGCATCATCTGGCACACGCCCCGCAGAGTACTCAAGCTACTCTGCCAGCACGACGCGGTGCTTTCCGATGTTCTTCACCCGGGCCCCCTCCTGGGACCCGGGACTTCAGCTGCTGGACCTGGGAGGGCGGGGGCTGCCCGCGCATGCGCAGCATTTCTAACCGGGGCTCTTCAGAACGAAAGTTAGAAATGGCGCACATGCGCGGGCAGCCCCCACCCTCCAAGGTCTCCTCACAGCCCGGATACTGAGCTTGTTGTTAATCTCACTAATTATTTTGCATGCCTTGCTGTGCTCCTCTGTCTGTGCAGGGCACCCATAGCTTAGGCGGCCGGCAGCGTCTCTCTACGCATGAAACAGGTTGAAGAACTGTGAGTAACACCTGCTTTTTTTTGCATCCGCCACCCCATGCTTCCTATGTGCACTCTCAATAACCTTGTCTTCGCATTCACTGGCCTGCTCTGGGCTGTCAGAACCTCCTTGCCTACTGTGTTCAGGGCTGGTGATTGCTGGTGAGACTGTGATGCCATGCTTGCTGAAGCGTTGGTATCTGAAATGCATTGTGGGAGCCGCAGTGTCCTGGGTGTGGGTGGAGTCATGAAGGCACAACGGTCAAGGTGTGCTCTACAAGGAAACTTCTCAAATGCACTGCTAAAAAGGGTGAAGGACGCGTGCAGCACACAATAAATGTTTGCTAATGTTAGGTGTGGTCCATGTTGGTGGTATGCTCACCCCGCTGTTGTTCCTCCCCAGAGTTGGCTCACACATTGCGTTGCACAGCCATTTGGCTTCCTTTTCCTTGTATAGTGTGCTTTAATCGTAAAGTGCACTCGTTACCCGGTGGTCTTTAAAAGCTGTAGTGTTCGCTGCTTTTATCATCACTTGGTCAGGCTCCTCTGTCTATAGCTTGGATGAGCCCTTGCCTTTCCCTACATTGCATACAGCAAGTATTGCCATCTGCTCAGTCACACAATTCATCAGTTCCCAGACCTTTTCATATCATTCCAGGAGTACCTCAGGAAAATGAACTGACTGTCTGCCCTTGTTCTACCATTTGCTTCCTGTTTCCTTTGCGCCCTATTGTCTGCCTCTCTCCTTCACCTGTCTCCTCCCTTCCCTTGTCTCCCTTCCCTACTGATCTGCTCTTCCCTGCCCCTCATCCCCCCTTGTGCCATCTTTCTACTCTGTTCCTCTCCTCCTGTACCCCCTCCTCTCTCCTCCTGTGTCCCCTCCTCTTTCCTCCTGTGTCCCCTCCTCTCTCCCCCCTCATCGCTCATCCTCTTTCCTCCTCTCCTCCTGTGTCCCCTCCTCTCTCCTCCTGTGCGCCCTCCTCTCTCCTCCTCTCGTCCTGTGTCCCCTCCTCCTGTGTCCCCTCCTCCTGTGTCTTCTCCTCTCCTCCTGTGTCCTCTCCTCCTGTGTCCTCTCCTCTTGTGTCCTCTCCTCCGGTGTCCTCTCCTCCTGTGTCCCCTCCTCCTGTGTCCCATCCTCTCTCCTCCTGTGCCCCCTCCTCTCTCCTCCTGTGTCCCCTCCTCTTTCCTCCTGTGTCCCCTCCTCTCTCCCCCCTCATCGCTCATCCTCTTTCCTCCTCTCATCCTGTGTCTCCTCCTCTCTCCTCCTGTGCGCCCTCCTCTCTCCTCCTCTCATCCTGTGTCCCCTCCTCCTGTGTCTCCTCCTCTCCTCCTGTGTCCTCACCTCCTGTGTCCTCTCCTCATGTGTCTTCTCCTCCTGTGTCCCCTCCTCCTGTGTCCCCTCTTCTCTACTCCTGAGTCCCCTCCTCTCTCCCCCCTCATCGCTCATCCTCTCTTCCTGTGCGCCCTCCTCTTGTCCTGAGTCACCTCCTCTCTGCTTCTCCCCTCTTTTTCGCTCTCTCCCACAGGTATGGCACTCTGCTGGAAATGGGTGAGAAGCGCAAGGATATGCTGGAGAAAAGCTGCAAGAAGTTCATGGTCTTCCGTGAGGCCAATGAGCTGCAGCAGTGGATCAATGAGAAGGAGGCTGCCTTGACCAATGAGGAGTTGGGGGCGGACCTGGAGCAGGTGGAGGTGCTGCAGAAGAAGTTTGACCACAACTCGGGGCACCACCACGTCACTCGGGGACACCACCATGTTACTCGGGGACACCACCACATCACTCGGGGACACCACCACATCACTCGGGAACACCACCATATCACTCGGGGACACCACCACATCCCTCGGGGAAACCACCACATCACCCGGGAACACCACCACATCACTCGGGGACACCACCACCACATCACTCGGTGATACCACCACTCATCACTCGGGGACACCACCACTCATCACTCGGGGACACCGCCACATCACTCGGGGGCACCACCACATCACTCGGGGGCACCACCACGTCACTCGGGGGCACCACCACGTCACTAGGGGGCACCACCACATCACTCGGGGGCACCACCACATCACTCGGGGACACCACCACATCACTCGGGGACACCACCACATCACTCGGGGGCACCACCACATCACTCAGGGGCACCACCACATCACTCTAATACACCACCACATCACTCAGCCCAACCAAATCATCACTCAGCACCACAACAGCACTGTCCTTGCTTGCTACCAACAACCATTGCCATAGCCAATAGGACTCGCTTTAGGAAAGTGTAAGCTATTGGCTTTGTGAATAACAATGCTATTAATTTATATATTTTCAAAGCCAACACATATTAAAAAAAATTGACATTTACAATACCAATAGCTCACACTTTCCTAATGCGAGACCTATTGCATTGCAAATACTTGTTTTAATTGTGTATTTTACCATTCAACATTGGTTTGTCAAATAAACATTTGTATCTTTGTACCACTTGGCTGTTACACTAAGTTGCTTTTTAAGACACACATAACAAGAAATATTATAGAGAAATATTGCCTAGGAATTTTGTGTATTGCCCTGTCCTAGGAATTATATTCCCATTCAACCAGGGGGTCCCTGTCACTCACAAGCCACTCTGCTTTATGCCATTCCACTGTACACTATTACACTGTACGGGACTCCACTCTTCACCACTCCATTGTATGGTATTCCACTCTACCCCACTCCAGTGTACGCCACACCTGTGTACGCTACCCCATGGTATGCTACTCTTTTATGCACTATTATACTTAATGGGATTACCCAGAGTCGGCTTGTGCGCTGATCTCACGCAATCAACTAGTTAGCAGCTACAGGGGGGGGAGGGAGTCGCCCAACTCTAGAGCCATGTTTAGATGATATACAACCGGCTCTAGCTAGGAAACTATACATATAATTCAGGCACAGTTCTCTCCCTCTGCGTGCATTTACTAATAAATGGTCCGTCAGTTCTGTCTTGGGGTGCCCAGCCTGCAGTAGGGGAGAGGAAACCGAACTTCATGTATACTTTGTTTGTCCTGAATATCAAAAATTAGACTCAGATGTCTGGTTCAATTGTGCAGGAACGTAGGTACACAACACTGTGAAGAAGCATGTAGGCTCCAAAAATATAACACACAAATGCCAATTGTCTATGCTGTATCCCGTATTTTAAACTCTATGTGGTGGGCACGAAAGGTGTTTTTAGGAACCAGTAATAGACTTCATATTGATTGATTTTTAACTGTTATGTACAACCCAATCTGTTTTATTCAGGTTTTAGCTCTATTAAATCTCCTTTTTTACACTTTGTATATATTTATGAGTGTTCTTTTATGGTCCACGGACCAAAATAAAGAAAGATTGGATTGGTATACACTATTCCAATCTACGCCACTCCATTGTACATCACAACATTGTCTGCTATTCCACTGTATGGCACTCCACTATACAACACTCCAGTCTAAGCTATTCCATTTGATTCCATTCTTCTCTACGCCACTCCACAGTTTGGTATTCCACTCCTCTCTGCCCCTGCAGTGTACTCTGCTCTACAATACTGGAGTCCACTCTATGACACTCTATGCACCTTCAGCGGTAAGAAATTCTGCTCCACTCTATGCCTCTCCACCTTACAACACTATACTCCAGTCTATGTCACTGTACAACATTCTAGTACACTCTATGCCACTGTACAACACTGTACTCCAGTCTATGAGACTCTAAGCAACTCCCTATATGCCACTCCACACCAACTTACTCAATTCTATTCTGTGACGGAGTACTTAACTCTACTCCACTATTCCACTGTATGCTAATCCACTTGACACCACTCTATGCCACTTCACTCAACCATACTCTATGCCACCCCACTCTACCACACTGCAAGACACTGTAGTGAACTGTACGTTACTCCACTGTACAGCACTGTATTCCAATGTGTGACACTCTGCTGTACTGCACTCTACACAGTTTCTGACACTCTAAGACATGCCACACTACTCCACTGTACGGCTTCCCACTCCACTCTATGAAACTTTACTACACTGTAAGCTATAACACTTTATCCCACTGTACCCCACTCTGCGACACTCCACTCTATGCTGCTCCACTCTGCAACACTCTACTACATTAATGCTACTGTACGACACTCTACTACACTCTATGGGCCCGATTCACAGAACTAACTTAAGACAAAATCCTAAACTTACTACCACTTTGGTATTCACAGAAGGCACTCCTAACTTTAGGACTCCTAAATGCCATCTGTGAATACCGAAAGTCTGAAAGTTAGTATTTTTCTCAGTTTAGGAGTCCTAAGGGCCAGATGTAGGTAATTGTGAAATACCGATTCCTTAATACCGAATTTTACTGATTCGGTATTAAGGACTCGGTGTATATGTTTTGAAAATAAGTTGAGATATTGTGGTTAATTCTCACTTTACAATCAAGGACTAAATATTTCCCCTTGTTCAAACTTTATTGATTACTTGGTAAAAGTAGATGGACATCAAGTAAAGATATTAAAGGAAGACATGGGATTATTATCTTTCTTTTGATCACAAAAGTAGTGAGACATGATATAAAAGATTGGGATTAATGTTGTTTTTGCTTTATGACACTATTTGTTCACAATTGTTGGTCATATGTTTTGTGATGTTTCTTGTAGAGCACAATTTATCACTTGTAAATTGTTTGAAATGTTTTATGAAATATTTTGTGATGCGGTCATGAAATGATGATGTTTTTCATTCTCCATGTATTAATGTATGAAGTACATAAACTAATGGTATAAGATAAGAGGTAAAATTAAAATGCCAGGATAAACAGAAGCAAAGTGTTTGTCTTTAAAGCAGAAGTAGATTATGCTTTTTTTTTAAAAATAATTTGAGGTGTAGGCTCTTTCCCCAGTGATTATAGAATCACAAAAAAGGCAGATCTGGCTTACAATTCAGAACAAGATCAATGCCATCGGAGTCACCCAGTACTCCATTGAGGATCGTAAAAAAAGATTGTACGATCTGAGGAAGACTGCTAAGGCGAGGATGGCAGAGGCAGAAGCAGGCCAGCAAAACTGTTGGAGGGAGGAGCACAGCACCTGCACCAACTGCCCTGGAGCTCCTGCTTGAGTCCACCCTCCAGCTGGAGAGTGCGAGTGGGGTTGGCGATGCAGACAGCTGAGCCAGAGCTGCCAACAAACAAGGTAATATGCATGCACAGCATGCTGTGCACCCCCCGCCCTAACCCCAATCCCCAGATAGGCATAGGGACTCCCACTCCAGTGCATGTTTTACTCATAACCTGCAATGCATTATGGGAGATGTAGTCAGAAGTAACACATGTCAGAACAGTCATTCCAGCAAACCCAAAGGCATGTGACTAAGCATGAGCGCAAAATCCGTTACGCTCGCGGATTTTGCGAATTTTTGGTAAATTCGAGATCCGCGAACTCCCGCGAATTTACCGCGAATTCGCAAATCCGCGAGCGGCAGATTCCGAGGGCAAAAGTTCAAGCCTTGCTGGCCAGTTGTAACTATTTCACGATGGCGCCGGCAAGCTGCCAGCGCCATCCTAAAATAGTTACTAAATTAGCTTCAACAGGAAGCACTAATAGATAAAATAAAGCAGGTGCTCGTGCATCTGCTTTATTTTATCTATTCGAGCTTCCTGTTGAAGCTAATTTAGTAACTACTTTAGGATGGCGCTGGCAGCTTGCCGGCGCCATCGTAAAATAGTAACAACAGGCCAGGCAGGTGTGCCTTCTTCCCAAATATACCATCGGAAATCAGCTGTGATGCTGGACAGAGGCCTTTGCATCCTTGACTTTCACGAGCGCAATCCTCGTGCTGTTCCTGTGGCCCAGAGCTTCTGTATCTTCATCTGCTGCTTTGATCGGTCTCTGACCTTTAATACACACAAGAGGCATGTGCACTCGCATGGAAGCCCCGTCCGTTTGGCCCCGCCCACACACTCGCGGTGGGCACCGTCTTCCCGCCATTTACCCACTATGATTGCTCACTCTAGGGACCCCTGCGCCCTTCGGCGCGATTGCATAGTAACACACACCTGGTCGCTGTAGACAACTCTCTGGCACTTTAGGCAGCTGTAGTGTAGTAAAAGCACTATACATTTACCCAACGAGGTATGGCACAAAACGGTGGCGTCTTCTTGAATAAATATGAAGGGCAGGGTTCATTCTGGCACGATGGTCCGGTATACAACGGTAACCACGCATTTTTTACAACGCGGTACCGTTACCACGCTACTTTTACCACGCAAGTCGTTACCACGACTTGCGCTGGAGAGCGCTCCAGGATAGTAAATATATTAATTTACTATCCAACTCCTTTCCCTAGAGTCCACGGGGACTGGAGTTGGAATAGTAAATTAAAAGAATTACTATCCAGCGCCCCTCCACGCAAGTCGTGGTAACGACTTGCGTGGTAAAAGTAGCGTGGTAACGGTACGCGTTGTAAAAGTACGCGTTGTACCGTCATATATCGGATGGTCCTGGCACAAAAATTAAACCTCAACCGGAAGCACTTACAGATATCAATTAAGCATGTGCCCTAGTTGAAGCTTAAATTCAGTGACTCATTCATCGGCCCAAAAAACAATCGTGAGCGTTGTCAAGGCTGGGCAGATGTGCCTTCTTCCCAAATATACCATCGAAAATCAGCTGTGATGCTGGACAGAGGCCTTTGCATCCAATGACTTTCACGAGCGCAATCCTCGTGCTGTTACTGTGGCCAGGAGCTTCTGTATCTTCATCTGCTGCTCTGATCGGTCTCTGACCTTTAATACACACAAGAGGCATGTGCACTCGCATGGAAGCCCCGCCCCAAATCCGCCGATCCGCAAATCCGCAAAATCCGCGGATTTTGCGGATCCACGATCCGTGAATATGCAAATCCGCGAATCGTGGATCCGCAAAATCCGCCCATGCTTACATGTGACAGCAATTAGCAATTAGCAAGCAGAGGACAGTCAGTGTGATTGGCAGGCATTATGTTTATTACAATGCAAATGCTGCCAGATAAGTGAGCATATCTACATTCTGTCTTCACAGGCGAGATATCTCGTACAGCAGAGGGGAGCAGAGGAAAGGCACCCAGGCCAGAGTGGAGACGAGAGGAGAGGAGACAAGAGGAGGAGGACCAGTCGCCTGCAGGGCACACTACCCCACTACCACCATCAACGCCACCACCACAAACCATCACCATGGCCACAGCTACCTTCAACGCCACCACCACCATCACCATCACCATCATCATCACCACCATCACCACCGCCACAATCAACGCCACCACCACCATCAGGCAGGAGGCATGCAGTGGCCACACTCCAGCAGATGGAGGTGTGCGAGGAGGACAGCACAGGGGGCCAACAGTCTACAGTGGCTGAGGACGGCAACAGGGCAGGATCGCAGTCTGCAACAGGGCACGCTCACACATCTTCCAGATGCCGCAGGGCAAGGGCAGTCAGTCCTCACTTCCAGGGCGAAGATGACAGTGTGTTTGCTGGGCTTGAAGGCAACATGCTGAAGGTCCAGCACCTGCAAGGGAGAGCGATCAGGTAAGTGCAGAGGGAGATGGCACACATTAATGCTCACATGCATCGCATTGAGAAGGGCATCAGTGCCATGAACGCCATCATGGCTGAGGACATGAGTGACGTGGCGGAGGCTGTGAGGCAGCTCTGCAGCAAGTTGGAGGAGGACCATCTGTCTAGGTGCAGGGAGAGGCAGAATCTGGATAATTACACCAAGGCGGTGAACCGCCTGTCCACTGCAACCTCTCTCATGTGCAGACGCTCAATAGCCATGCAGGAGGAGATGGCACACTGCAGTCGGGATGTGGCTAGGGGGCTGGTCACAGTGACCACTGCACTAGAAGTGCTCCAAACAGACAAGGTGGCCACTACAGCGGAAAGTGAGGAGGCTACTAGACGTAGTAGCATCACGCCTCCTCCCACAGAGACCAGGAGGCGCAGCGAATGCCACAGCGCTGGCCCTGGACAGACAGGCAGTGCGGACATTGGGGCAGTGCAGCGCGTTGGCGCAAGAAGTAGAGCCAGCCATGATATGGTTGTACTGAAATGGGTGATGTAACCCATGTTTGTATGGACACTGCTATTGATCTTGGTGGTATGCTCTGATCATTAAACACCATCACTCAAATACAGTTCCTGGCTATGTCTCCTCACTCACTCAGAAATAGTTGCGTGTTATCTCAGCCCGTCTGTGTCTCCCATCCGGTGCTGCTGCCACACCTGCTGCGCTTTGCTCTGGCTGTGGACAGTCCTCACCCTCGTCCTCAGAGTCACTTAGTTCCACTGCTGTACCTTTCTTTGTGGCAAGGTTATGCAGCATTGCACATGTTGCTATTATTTTGCAGCCGATGATGGGGCGGTACTGAGGTGCCTGCTTTTTAGTAGTCCAAAGGTGCGCTCCACAATGTTGTGCGTGCTTTTATGTGCCACATTGTATCTCCTCTCACTTGGGGTGGATGGGTTGAGGTATGGTGTTAGGCTAAATGACGCACGGCATATGCGCTGTCACCTAAATGGGGAAGAAAGTGCCATTAATTTGAGTCACCAATACATTCAACCAAGGTATAAATGAGGGTGTGTCACATTGCTTTACCTAGCAGGTATCCTTCTCCAAATTCACCAGCAGCCAGACGTGTATAGATCCCACTGTTCCTGAATATGTAGGAGTCATGAGTACTTCCTGGAAATGTGGCCACAATGTCAGTAATCATGTAGTCTGCATCACATATCACCTGCACGTTGATGGAATGAGTGGATTTGCGGTTGAGGTATATGTATTCTGTAGCTGCAGGTGGGCAGATTGGTATGTGGGTCCCTTCAAAGCACCCTAATACATTTGGGAACTGTGCCTTTTGGTAGAAATCCAGCTTTGTCTTCTGCAGTTCCGCCTGTGTGCTGGGGAAGCATTCGTAGTGATGCATTCTCTGCATCATGGCATCCAAAAAGGAGTTGAAGAAACAGGACAGGCACCTCTGTGACACACCACCTGCCGCAGCTATCACACCCTGATAACTTCCTGATGCGAGTAGGTGCAGGATACAGAGCACCTACACATGTGTTGGTATGGCGTGCGCCCTTGGTGTCTGATGCTCCAGGTATGGGTGCAGGTCCCATATCAGGTCTAGGATGGTTTGTGGGTGTAGCCTGTACCTATCATGTATTTCTGCCTCAGTCAATTGGAACAGTGTGACATGCAGTCTGTACACACGCTCTTCCCATCTCCAAACCCTCAGTCCTGCTGCTCTCAAACGTAGCCGCCTTGCTATGATGTAGAGGGCCGCCATTGTGTTCACACTGTTGCATTTTGGGGCTGTTTTTATGCACTGCACCTGATTACCACCTGCTCTGGGGGGAAACATCACTTACAACGCAACTTTTACCACGCAGTGCCTTTACGACGCAACTTTTACAACGCGAACCATTACAACGCATTGCGCTGGGGGGCGCTATAGGATAGGGAATGTGTTTAATGTACTATCCAACACCTTCCCTACTATCCACGGGGACTGGAGTTGGAATAGTAAATTAAACAATTCACTATCCAGCTCCTAAAAGCATTATGCGTTGTAATGGTATGCGTTGTAAAACTCGCGTTGTAAAAGCATGCGATGTAAAAGCATGCGTTGTAATGTCGTACATCCGCTCTGGGTCAGTGGTAATTACAGATTCTTAAATACCGATTTTGGACAAAGTCGGTATTACCGATTTTTGGTACATCGCATTAGCGATTTTTTACCGATTTCTTATTTACCGAATCAGTATTTTGGTGTTTCGGTGTCGGCCGATCTGTAAATAAGGAGTCAGTAACTGATTTCCCTTAAATTTACCGAATCGTTATTACCGATCGCATTCGGTAATACCACATGGCTAAATACCGGTCGGTAACGCTGAAATGTACCGAATTTCTGCTTTACTGACCGGTATTTAGCCACCTACATCTAGCCCCTAGTTACTTCTCCTAAACTGAGAAAAATCCTAACTTTAAGACTTTCGGTATTCACAGAAGGCATTTAGAGTCCTAAAGTTAGGAATCCTAACTTTACTACTCCTAAACTGAGAAAAATCCTAACTTTAAGACTTTAGGTATTCACAGAAGGCATTTAGGAGTCCTAAAGTTAGGACTCCGAACTTCTGTGCATACCGAAATGAGTAAGTGCCTTCTGTGAATACCAAAATGAGTAAGTGCCTTCTGTGAATACCAAAATGGCAGTAGGTTTAGGATTTTGTCTTAAGTTAGTTCTGTGTATCGGGCCATATGCCATTACACTCCACTGTACAACACACATCTCCCCTCTATGACACTGTACGACATTCTACTCCATTGTAAGACACTCTACCACATTCTGTTCCACTCTAGGACACACTACACAAATACCTCTATGCCATACCCCCCACTTTACTCCAGTCTACTCTATGACACACTACTCCACCGTACTCCAGTGTATTCCACTCCATTCTGCTCTACTCTACTCTATGATTCAGAAAAGGGGGTGGTGATGAACAGAGTGTCTGAATTAAGCAGACCACTCTTACCCAGTCCAAAGATCAGGGCTTGATCCATCACCGTTATTTATCTCACTGCCCCATCCCAGCTCAGAACCTGGCTATATGCAAATTAGTCTGTCCCTGGCCCAGTGCATCAGGGGAACAGGGCAGACCAAACTACCAAGCCAATTCTTCCCCAGAAAGGAGACAAGCTACCGGGGACCGGTTTCTGGCATTTCAGCCTCTTCGGCCCGGCTTGCTTGAATCCTATGACACTTCACTCCACTCAACTACTCCACTCTATAGCACTCCACTCTACAACAGTGTACTCTAGTCTATGCGAGTATACGACTCTCAACTGTACAACTTTCTACGCAACTCCATATATGACACTACTCAATTCTACTCTACTCCACTCTACACCAACTCCACTCTACATTACCCTATGCAACTCAACTCCACTCTATGCCACTCCACTCTGCCACACCTTTACAGCACTCTACACTTCCCTATGCCACTCCGCTAAGCAATACTGCAGTCCACTCTGTGGCACTCCACTCTACTCCACTCTCTGACACTTTCCAAAACTCTACAATGCTCCAACGACTACATTGTAGGAGACATCCCTTTATGAAACCATAACTCCTCTGTATGCTATGCCAGGCCATTCTACTTAACCCTATGCCACTTTACATAACACTCCACTCTATAACATTTTACTCCACTCTATCCTATGCAACTCCACTCGACTCTACTTCACTCTGCTCAACTATACAATACTTTACCTCACTCTGCCACTGTTCCACACTCCACTCTGCACCGCTCCACTGTACGACACTCCTCCACTCTACGCAACTCCACTCTACAAAACTGTACTACACTCTTGGTTAGACTATTCACCACTCTATCCACATACGTGCCACTATACAACTCTGTACTCCACTCTGTCCCATTACACTCCACTGTACAATACTCTACTCCACTCTGCGAAACTTTATAACATATCTTTATGGCACAGCTCTCCACTGTGCACAACGAGATGGCACTCTAATTTATGCCACTTTAATTGACTCCACACTATGATACTCCACTCTACTGCACTCCACCCACTCAAATCTATGAAATGCCACTTCGCTCTATGACACTTTACTCCACTATATCCTGTGCCACTCCACTGTACTCCACTCTGACATTACACTCTATGATACTACACTGTACTTTACAACGCTCCACATAATGACACTCCGCTAGATGACACTGAACTGTACTATTTAAAAAACTTTTTTTATTGAAATTAAATGAAAAAACAAAGGTTACAACTTTGCTTTAGTTAGGAAAACGTTATTTATTCTTTCTGTACAAATCACACTTATACTACACAAACATTATAGTTTATCTTAATATTTTAATTTATACACCACCTTTAAATTACTAGAACTGTATTGCTTCTTTTGATACAAACCAAACTTGGGGCCTGATTTAGATCTTGGAGGACAGGTTGCTCAGTTGCTCCGTCACAACGATGAAGGATATTCCAACCACCAAAATATATATCCCGTTATATTCTATGGAATTTATATTTCAGCAGACAGGATATCTGTCACCGTTGTGACAGAGCAACTGAGCAACCTGTCCGTGACAGAGTAACACATCCACCAAGATCTGAATCAGGTCCTTAAACTACACAAATATTAGAAATTCTAAAGTTATAGTTATACCTTAAATTAGAATTTATGCAAAAACGTAATATAATTATAACTAGTGCACCTCCATAAACACTGTTGGAAAAAATGAAAATGTTCATTATTTTAAAAAAAAGAACACTGTAGAATTAATTATACAAATACGGAGGTTCCTTTTGGGTACGTGGAAGGAGACTCTTTTGTTGAGGTATTTGGGTCCACTGTTGTGGAGGGATTTCTAGGTGTGGGTGAGTAGCTTGAAGGTTACTCTCTTCTCGATGGGGAGCCAGTGGAGGTCTCGCAGGTGTTGGGTGATGTGCTCATGCCATGGAATGCCGAGGACGAGTCTGCCCGCGGTGTTCTGGATGGTCTGCAGTTTGCGTAGCAGGGATTTGTTGATTCCAACGTAGGGGGCATTTCCGTAGTCCAGTCTGCTTCTTATGAGTGCATGGGTGATGGTCTTTCTGGCTTATGGGGGAACCACTTGAAAGTCTAGCGGAGGATTCGGAGAGTGTAGAAGCAGGAGGAGGGGATGCCGGTGATCTGTCGGGTCATGGTGAGGGAGGAGTTGACTATGATGCCTAGGTTTCGGGTGTGGTCCGTGTGGATGGTTGAGGTGCCAAGGGCGGAGGGCCACCAGGAGTTGTCCCACGCGAAGAGGGAGGGTCCGAGGAATAGGACGTCTGTTTTCACCGAGTGGTGTTCAGACAGGTGCTGCTCATCCAAGCTGAGACGTCGTTCATTGCTTCTTGGAAGCTGAGTCTGGTGGTTTCGGGGTCCTTTGTTAGGGCGAGGATGAGCTGGGTGTCGTCTGCGTAGGATACAATGCTGAGTCCATGCTGCCTGACGATGGTAGGGAGTTGGGCCATGTAGATGTTGAAGAGCGTGGGACTGAGAGAAGATCCATGTGGTACTCCGCAGTTGATCTCTGTGGGTTCGGAGAGGAAAGGCGGGAGTCTGAACCTTTGGGTTCTGCCGGCAAGGAAGTAGCGGAGCCAGTCAAGGGCGGTTCCCTGTATTCCGACGCCGTGGGTTCTGGCTGCGAGGGTGCGGTGGGAGATGGTGTCGAAGGCGGAGAGGTCGAGTAGGATGACGGCTGCGGTGTGGCGTCGAGGAGCGTGTGGATGTCATCAGTGGCGGTGAGGAGGGCGGTCTCAGTGCTGTAGTTGCTACAAAATCCAGACTGGGGGGGGTCGAAGATGGAGTTCTCTTTGATGAAGTTAGTCAGCTGGTTGTTGACGATCTTCTCATTGACTTTGGCAGAGAGATGGGTCGGTAGTTCTTCAGAAACGTCGGTTCTGTGGAGGAGCTTGACTTCTGCACGTTTCCAGTCATCTAGGAAAGTGCTGGATTTGAAAGTGGCATTGATGGTTCGTCGTAGCTGGGGCGCAATGGCAACGGTGGCTCTGGGGAAGATGTGCGGAGAGAAGGGATCCGTGGGGTCTCTTCAGTGGGTGCTCTTCGTGGTAGTAGTGGTATCTTCGGAGGTGACCGGGATCCAGGTGGTGATGGAGGGCTGGCTGTCGTTGCTGGAGGCAAGGGTGGTTTCCGGAGTCTGCTTGCTGAAGTTCGCGTAGAGGGCTTTGGCTTTCAGGTAGAAGTAGGAGCCTAGCTTGTTGTAGAGGTCTTGGGAGGGATTGACATCTAAGGCTTTACTGTGGGGCTTGGTGAATTGCTTGATGATTTTGAAGAGTTCCTTTGAGTTGCTAGAGTTGGTGAGGAATTTGTTCCGAATTAGGGTCTTCTTTATGGATCTTGTGCGTTGGTGGTAGTCTGTCATGGCGTTCTTGTAGGTGGTCAGGTCTTCCATTGTTTTGCTGTTTCTCCATTGTTTTTTCGAGACATCTGCAGGAGCATCTGGCTTCTTGAAGGTCGGTGGTGAACCAGGTGGCCTTCAGGGGGCGTTGTCTGTCGGTGGTGCGGAGGTGTGCGAGCTTGACTGCGTATTTGGTGATCCAGTGGTGTAGTTCCTGGGCTGCAGAGTTGGCGCTGATCACAGCGGGGGATGCGGCTGAGGGTGGAGTTGAGGTGCTCCTCACTGACCTTGCTCCAATTCACTTCGTGGAGGGGGAGGGGTGGCTTCGAGAGCAGTGGCAGTGTTGAGAGAGAAATGTATGCAGTGGTGGTCCGTCCAGAGGGGCTGCGGGGTGTGGCTGAAAAGGATGTTGTTCTCACCTGCGAATATGGGGTCGAGGGTGTGTCCTGCCATGTGGGTAGGGGGCGTGATGAGCTCTTTCAGTCCGATGTTGGCGAGGTTGTCCAGGAGGGTGGTGGAGTTGGGGTCGCTGAGGTTGTTGAGGTGAAAGTTCATGTCTCCGATGAGTATGTAGTCCGTGGAGGCAATGGCGTGGGGTGGGACGAGGTCAGCAATAGTATTGGTGAATGAAGCGCAGGGTTCGGGGGGGTCTGTAAGTGAGGGTGCCTCAAAGAGTGGTTCTAGGGCAGTTTTGGATCTGGAAGTGAAGGTGTTCCGTGGTGGCAGAGGTGTCACTCATGGTGGAGAGTCGGAAAGAGCTCTTGTGTGCGATGGCGAGTCCTTCTCCTAGGCAGTTGGGGCCGTCCTTCCTCTGGATCTTGTAGCCGTCTGGAATGGCGGCTTGCGATGTTGAGCGGAGGAGACGTTGGTCCAGGTTTCCGTGAAGAAGGCGACGTCTGGCGAGAGGGTGTCGAGGAGGTCCCAAATCTCTACAGCGTGTCTGTTCAGGGAGCACACGCTGAGGAGGATGCACTTCAGGACTTTAGTAGTGTTGGGGTTCGGCATGGGGGCACTGGCCATGATGGGGCAGAGGGTGGTGAAGGTTTGGCAGCAGTGGCGGCAGGAGAAACGGCCATGGGTGGTGTTCGGTGTGGACAGCTGTCAATTGTTGTTCCTCCCCGGGTCGAGTGCAAAGAGGGCAGCAGAGTCATAGCGGTTGGTGGCCGGAGAATCAGGGACCCTGGTGCTGGTCACGGTGGGGTTGCCGACGGGCGCAGATGGGCGCAGGCAGGGCAGACGGGCACAGATGGACGCAGATGGGCTTGCCTTTGGTGTGCCAGCGGCACACCCTCTGCGCAGCGGCCATGAAATAGGGAAGAGGGATAGAAGCGCAGCTGAGAGGCGGGAGCGGGAAGCAGTAGGGCAGAGGGGCCGCAAGGGCAGCAGCAGGGGGAAAGGGAAAATGGGCAGAAAATAACAGGACAAACAGAGAGAGAGACAAAGCAACAGATAACTTAAACAAATACAGAGGAAAAGGACAGGAAAACAGGCACAATAATAAAGACAGAAGACAAAGACAGAAAAACGGGCACAGACAGTAGTGGAACCAGCAGAAGATGGAGGCTCTCCCACTGGACCACCAGGTATGCAGTGCAGGCAGGAGCCTGCTGATGGAGGAGGGCCTCGAACACCTACCTGTTCAAAGTAGTGCACAGGCCAGTGGCACTTAACAGCAGAGCTGCAGGGGTGAGAGCAGGTCTCGGACCAGGAAACAGAGATAAGGGTATGCAATTATGAGTGGAGGGACAACCGCAGGAATTGCCGTGAAGACGCCAGTCCGCGACTTTGTGACCCGCGTGGTGGGGCTGGTTTGGCAGCTAGAGGGATTTGGAAGGCGGCGAGCGCAGATGGTGTAAGCCCGGAGCGGATTTGGGAAAAATGGCCCAAACCCACGTTTGAGTCAGCGGGGAAACAGCGCAGCGGTTCTGTGCCTATTTGTGTTGATCCTTCAACACTGTGACAGCAGCAATACTTCTGGAGAAGTCCTGATAGTAGAACAGCTTAGCATGTTAACACAACGCTATTTCCAGTTTCTTTCTTGTCAGTTGTGACACTTACAGCAAGTTCCGATTTTTGTTTTAAGCCAACAAGAGGCGCATGTTGAGCAATGGAAGCGATGGAAGTGCAAAATACAAAATTCAAGGTACTTGACTGAAAAGCCAGGGCTGACTACCTGTATGTGCCTCACATAGGATGAGGACATAGGGAGCCCATTATCCTTTACAACCTTCAAACTTTCATAAACCCTCACAAACTTCACAAACTTCACTGCTGAGGAATTGGTGAGCCGGAGACCCTGACTGCTGACCACTGTTGGGCCACTGTTGGGCCAAATTTCTGCCGTTGTTGAGCTGGCTGACTGGGGACTACATCCCTCAACATCCCCCAACATCCCCTATCCTCCCTTGCGTACCACATCACACTCGCCAGGAGGCACTCAAGAAGGGGCCAGTGCTCCTGCAGAGCGAAGCTCGGGCCAAGGGCGGGCCCGTCAGTGCCCGTCACAGACCGGAGGAGACCAGGCTGGGCTCCCCTGAGACTTATATCGAAAGAAGGTACAGTGGATGGTTCTTTTAACTATACATCACCTATACATCACCCCTAAGATCACTAAGTCACCACCTCCGACCCCTTGTTCATTCATACACCTGCTATAGTGGTATAACATCAAGATGAACAAACGAGAGGGGAAGGGAAAAGGCAGGCAGCTGGGCGGGAGTATTGTGGGGACACGACAAATGAGATATTGAGGACGGAACGGCGCCTCTCTCTGGAACCTTTCTCTTATGAAAGATCCTCGCTGGGGGGTATGGCTGCCTTAACTACTCAGGATTGCGGACTCAGTATTGAACTAGTGAGCGAAATAGCAACTGATGTAGTTCCTGAAACAGCCCCCGAAATACTCATCGGCTCGACACCTTGCGAGCCTGTGTCTGAGCTAGAGCCAATCAGTACTGTAGCGCTCCAGCGCTCTAGTGTTTCGCGGGTCTCGGCTGAGACCCGGAAACACCTACAAACATTGTTGCACCTTCTGGCCAGGCGTGGCCAGGAGCTGATAAATAAACGACCGGAGGTCGCTCGAGGCTTCCGGTCCCACTGAGTAACCAAACGTGTAGTGTCCTTATTGTCGTGATCTGCCGAGGCCCTCCTCATTGTATTTTCCTGACCCCCCCCTACACTGGCGACGAGGGTGGTACTTGTATGTCCCCTCTGAAGATTCCGCCGCTGCCGACAAGTGACCGAGGAGGCTTTCACGACATACCGCTGACCCGAGTGCTGCTGGCGCGGTGGTGAAGCTCCGTGAGTGTGGACGTCAGAGCGGCTGGGTCGGAGAAACTGGTGCCGGTAAGCAGCGTGCACGGTGCTGCGTGAGGAACCGGCGAGTGAAGGGCCCGCAGAACGAGTGCGGCAGGCTGAAGTGTTGCTGGAACAGAGGCCCGGGTGCACGATGTTGCACGCGCATGCGCAGTGCATGCATGCCGGAGCCTGGTAGGGTGAGCCACGTGTGCAGGATCCGAGCGGCGCCGCAGCAGCGACCCGACGGCGCACGGAGTGGCGAAGTGAGCCAGATAGAGTGCTGGTTACGGACTGGGTCCCACGAGGAGCTCGTGTGTTGGTATGAGCTAAGAAGCATTGCTACATACAAAGGTGTAGACTCTGTCGAAAAGGACTGATACCACCGCAGAGGGGAGTAGCTGACCGCCCAGAGGGGGGAGAAAGGAATAATAAACAAGCACTGCTCCCTGCAAAAGTCATAGTGTGGACACAATTGAATAAACAAGCACTGCTGCCTGGAAAAGTCATAGTGTGGACACAATTGAAAACAAAATTGAAAGAGCATTAAAGGAAAGTGTGAAAGACAGCCGTGAGGGATCAGTGTCACAATGTCTGTCCTCGCAGATAACGCAGCGCCAGGCGGAGCGCAGCAGGTAGCACCACCAGCACAGATAGCGCCTCCAGTACAGGCAGCACCATCACCCCACGCACAGATAAACCCCATTCCGCCTTTCAGTGCGCTGATTGATCCAGGGACAGCGGCACCTAGGTGGACAGTGTGGCTGAGCAGACTGAATAATTATTTCACCGCCACGAGGGAAAAGGACAACGAGGTAAAACGATCGCTGCTCCTGCATTTTGGGGGAGATGAGCTTTACAAATTGTTCACACACCTGCCAAATACTGGGCTAGCAACGGACTATGATGCGGCGGTGCGAGCATTGAATGCACATTTTGATCCTCAGTTAAACCCTCACTATGAGCGTTTCAAGTTCAGGCAGTCCAAGCAGCGGGAAGGAGAAACGATGGATGCCTTCCATGCGAGGCTGAGAGAACTCATAAGTACATGCCCGGACGACGATCAAACAAAAGAAGTAACAGCCCAGCTGATTCAAGGGTGTAGGAGTAAACACTTGAGGACACTAATACTGAGGCAACCCCGAATCACGCTTGATGAAATATTAATGCTGGCCCGGTCCCATGAACTCTCTGATGCGCGAGCCACTGCGATGGAAGCAGCCATCAATCCAACAACAAACACAGAAATCACAGTGAAGTCAGAGAGAGTCGACGCGGTGCAATACCGTGGCCGAGGAGGACGCGGAAGATGGCCGACCAGAACACCACGCCGCACGCCATGCGGATCATGTGGGTATGAAGAGCACATTTTGAAATCAAAAAGAGAGCAAGGGATTTGTCCACTAACAAGTGGGACCGAGATTACTCCTATTCCCCTGGTAGGAATTCTATGAAACAAAAGAAGGAGTATCACCAACAGAAAATTTAGCGAAATTCTCTGGAGGGTAGACCTTTTGGCATAAAGGAAAAGTGTATCCTTTTGTTTAAAACCCCTCACTCACCAACCTAGCGGTGACATGCTTCATCATCGGGGTCCACCCTGGTGGCCTAGCGTCACCAGGGTGTGCTTCGACACCTGAAATACAGTGGAGCGGGTTGTGACTGTAAGTGCAAACAATTATGTTAAAAATTGTCCTGGTTTAACTCAAAAATATGATTTTTATTATAGAGCAACTGAACAATGTTAAAAAATAAGTAGTGGCGAGATGCTGGTAGGCAAGTTACGACCAGGTCATCTCTATATGTGTTGGTGTGAATTGGTCGACATGTTTCTACCAATGGGCGAGTGCCCGGTATTCCTCAGGACCAAAAGACAGGTAGACGGAAGGTGTGGGCCCCCTAAAAGGCGCACCCTATCCTGATCCCCTGTGGACCCGCTGGCAAATAGCTAGGGGTGTATGCGCTCAATTAAATAAGTGAGCAGGCAGGAAAAAGTTGAAAAACAAGAGACCTGTGGAGAAAGTGGAGGAAAACAAATCTGAGTTATGATCATGTTTACTCTCCTGTAACGTAGTGATGTGTCTCTGTGCTGTGAAATACCATGCCATTGAGGTTTATTTTTAGCCCTCCGGGTGAAAAAACGTGATACTAGATATTGCTGGGCACTTATATGGATCAATAGGTGCGTGCATTGCTGCATGCATTATCCTTATCGCGTTCGTATACCGACTTGGTGACGCACTCATCAGTAGGTGCGTGCATTGTTACATGCATACTTGTTTATCGCATATATATCTATATATTCACCATGGTGCGCTGGAATTTATTGTTTTAAAGTGACTACAAGGAACTTGTGCCGTAATTAGTGAGCATCATTGTTGCGTAGCGTTCAGGACCGTGAAATGACGTACATGACTAACACACATATAACACTTAAGAGTACACATAGGATTCATGGCGTGAGAAAAGGCTTACTTTATTATGGGCTCTTAGGTACTTCATCGGGCAGGGCGTAGGCTCTTCACATACGGGCAACATATTCTGCAATGGCGGAATGTAAGGGTAATGAGCAGTGAGCTGTACCAAGCTAGCCCGGTTCGGCGGGGTGAAATGCGCCGTACTACCCCGATCCGTGTCGGGTTCTCAAAAAAGAAAGCGGGTCTACTTACAGTTGGCGAGTGAAAAGGTCAGTATGTAACCTACTGCCATCGTCCTCTGCTCGGCTAGTGCTGCCGTGCATTGCGATCTGGGATAAGAGACGTCGGCCACTTCCGGGATGGGCGTGGCTACGTCCCGCAGGGGGGCGTGGCTTAACACGTCATGTGATGTAATGACGTGTCGGGATTCCTGAAGGCAGGGCATAGCAGGCTGAAAGATGATCATGGAGCGTTGTGAAATGCAACGCATGTATATCCACGTCACACATTGGAATATTTGAGTTTCCAGAAGGGATGTAGGGCAATACTAGGAAACAGCTTCCACCCCCAACCCCTCAGGGAAAACTTGCCCTACGGACAGTACCTGCGATTAAGAAGAAACTGCAGCAAATTATCTGACTACAAACACCAGGCGGAAGACCTCACCATGAAACTAACGAATCGAGGCTATCCCCAAAAAATTATCTAGAAGTGTCAGAAGCGAGCAAGGAATCAACCCCGACAAGCCCTACTTGAGGATACACCCAAGAACAAGGAGGACATCCCACTCACATGTGTCACAACATATAATGCAGTGTCAAACCAGGTGAGCAAAAGCATCAGAAAACACTGGTCCATACTTCGCACTGGCAACTACAAATGGGAAAAACCGCTTTTTTCCTATAAAAAAGCCGACAGCCTAAAAGACAGTTTGGTCAATACCAGACCCAAGACAACAACAACAATCACCAATCCCACTATCACAGCAATATGGGGACTCCCACCAGTAACGGGACACTTTAGATGTGGGGACTGCAGTGTCTGCCACCTCACTGACAACACGAAGACTTTGGACCTGGAACACGGAAAAGTCTGGTAACAGAGATCACATACAAATTGTAACAGTTCCAACGTTATATACCTGATCAAATGTACCTGTGGAAAACCTTACATAGGAATGACTACACGCAAAGTGAAACAACGCATATCAGAGCATCGCAGCACAATTAGATGCAAAAAAAACAATACAAGACTCACAGACCATTTCCTCACAGTGCATCACACCCCTAATGATATGAGGTGGACTGAACAAATCCAACCAGGTCTTAATGCACAAGCGCGCCTCTTTGAAAAAGAACAGCGTTGGATCTACAGACTTTCCACCCACAAGACGGGTCTTAACGACAATATTCCATGGGCTACAGTACTCAAATAATATCATTACCTTCTAACTATAGGCACTAACCCTGTACCAAGGTATTTTGCCATTGGCTCTCTAACCGGACACCCACTCCTTGCCCCACAGTTCCCAAAACACTGGGGATGTGCCTGCCTCACTGTCTCTACCTTGATTGACATTGCTCCAGGTCACTATATTTCACCATATTTCTTCCCAGAAATTCATTCTGCCATCATGCTTACGTTTTTCATTAAAAAACGGATGCACTATATTTTCACCACATTTTCATCCCAGATATTCATACTGCCATCAGACTTACGTTTTTCAATAAAAACGGATGCATACAAGCCTCTTTTATTTTTCCTTTTATTTTTCCTAGTATTGCCCTACATCCCTTCTGGAAACTCAAATATTCCAATGTGTGACGTGTATATACATGCGTTGCATTTCACAACGCTCCATGATCATCTTTCAGCCTGCTATGCCCTGCCTTCAGGAATCCCGACACGTCATTACATCACATGACGTGTTAAGCCACGCCCCCCTGCGGGACGTAGCCACGCCCATCCCGGAAGTGGCCGACGTCTCTTATCCCAGAAAGCAATGCACGGCAGCACTAGCCGAGCAGAGGACGATGGCAGTAGGTTACATACTGACCTTTTCACTCGCCAACTGTAAGTAGACCCGCTTTCTTTTTTGAGAACCCGACACGGATCGGGGTAGTACAGCGCATTTCACCCCGCCGAACCGGGTTGCTTGGTACAGCTCACTGCTCATTACCCTTACATTCCGCCATTGCAGAATATGTTGCCCGTATGTGAAGAGCCTACGCCCTGCCCGATGAAGTACCTAAGAGCCCATAATTAAGTAAGCCTTTTCTCACCCCATGAATCCTATGTGTACTCTTAAGTGTTATATGTGTGTTAGTCATGTACGTCATTTCACGGTCCTGAACGCTACGCAACAATGATGCTCACTAATTACGGCACAAGTTCCTTGTAGTCACTTTAAAACAATAAATTCCAGCGCACCATGGTGAATATATAGATATATATGCGATAAACAAGTATGCATGTAACAATGCACGCACCTACTGATGAGTGCGTCACCAAGTCGGTATACGAACGCGATAAGGATAATGCATGCAGCAATGCACGCACCTATTGATCCATATAAGTGCCCAGCAATATCTAGTATCCCGTTTTTTCACCCAGAGGGCTAAAAATAAACCTCAATGGCATGGTATTTCACAGCACAGAGACACATCACTACGTTACAGGAGAGTAAACATGATCATAACTCAGATTTGTTTTTCTCCACTTTCTCCACAGGTCTCTTGTTTTTCAACTTTTTCCTGCCTGCTCACTTATTTAATTGAGCGCATACACCCCTAGCTATTTGCCAGCGGGTCCACAGGGGATCAGGATAGGGTGCGCCTTTTAGGGGGCCCACACCTTCCGTCTACCTGTCTTTTGGTCCTGAGGAATACGGGCACTCGCCCATTGGTAGAAACATGTCGACCAATTCACACCAACACATATAGAGATGACCTGGTCATAACTTGCCTACCAGCATCTCGCCACTACTTATTTTTTAACATTGTTCAGTTGCTCTATAATAAAAATCATATTTTTGAGTTAAACCAGGACAATTTTTAACATAATTTTTTGCACTTACAGTCACAACCCGCTCCACTGTATTTCAGGTGTCGAAGCACACCCTGGTGACGCTAGGCCACCAGGGTGGACCCCGATGATGAAGCATGTCACCGCTAGGTTGGTGAGTGAGGGGTTTTAAACAAAAGGATACACTTTTCCTTTATGCCAAAAGGTCTACCCTCCAGAGAATTTTGCTAAATTTTCTGTTGGGGATACTCCTTCTTTTGTTTCATATGAAGAGCACAACCAAGATGGCTGCCTGGCACGTGGTAAGGCATGCGCCAAATGTGGAGGACTGAACCATTTCGCGAGTGTCTGCAGAAGCAGTGCAAAAGGAAATTTCCGAGGACCCAGCGCAACAAGCAAAAGACCACAGACGAAGGCGGTAAGGCAGCTCACGCTTGAGGAGGAACACCAGTCCAGAGGAGCGAGAACACAGGCCCGCTACCCACAGAGGCTAGACGATGTGTCAACGGATGACGAGGACGAGTGTTACTATGTTTCGTTCGTGAGCGAACTCAAAAGACAACGAAGACCACAACCAAAGTGTCAAATTCATATTGATGGTTCAACAGTCACGGGAGTCATCGACACGGGAGCCACTATCAACGTAATGGGCATCCAGCACTAAAAAGCACTACGACCCAGGCCACAACTGGTGCCATCGAAGGCCCGTATACTGACGTATGGCAGCAAGACGCCGCTACCGCTACGTGGCAAGATGACGGTGCAAGTCAGAGCAGAGGGTCAGGAACTAACAACCACGTTCCATGTCATCGACAGGGTAGCAGACTTGCTAATTGGAAGCCATACGGCGGAAGACCTCAAGCTAATAGCATTCGCTAACGCAGTGAAGGAATTGCATGCGGAAGAACTCGTACAGATGTTCCCATCACTGTTTAAGGGGCTGGGAACGATCAAAAGACCGCCAGTCAAACTACATATCGACAAAGCTATCCAGCCCATAGCATTGAGGCATCGGAGAATTCCGTTTCATCTTCGATCGTCAGTAGAACAGGAACTGCAGAAGCTAGAAGACGAAGGTGTTATAGAAAAAGTGACTGGACCGACGCCATGGGTTTCGCCGATGGTGATCGCGGAGAAGCCCAAGCAACCTGGCCAAATACGAATATGCATCGACATGCGGATGCCCAACAAGGCGATTAAAAGGGAAAGACACCTCACGCCCACGGTAGATGATATACTCTCGGACCTAAATGGAGCCCAGTGGTTCTCTAAATTAGATCTGAACGCAGGCTACCACCAGCTGACATTGGCCGAAGAAAGCCGCTATATTACGACCTTTTCTACACACCTAGGACTAAGACGATATAAAAGACTGAACTTCGGTATCACCTCAGCCGCGGAGATTTTTCAGAATGCGATCAAAGAGATATTGTCGGGACTTCCGGGAGTACTAAACGTCAGTGATGACATACTAATACATGCCAAAACGAGCGAGGAACATCATCGGAGACTGAGAGACACACTAAGGAGATTGTCAGAGTTTGGTGTCACACTCCACAAAGAAAAGTGCCAGTTTTTCAAACAATCCATAGAGTTTTTTGGCTACGTCTTTGACTCTGAAGGCGTGAAGGTGGACCCTCGAAAGTCAACAGCTATAAAGTGTGCTCCAGCCCCAAAGTCGGCATCAGAAGTTCGAAGTTTCATGGGCATGGCGCAATACTGTGCCCGGTTCATTCCAAACCTCGCCAACATAGCCGAGCCTCTGAGGAACCTGACGAAGAAGGAGAACCCATGGCGGTGGACCAAGACAGAATCTGAGGCATTTGAAAATGTGAAGACGGCGCTATTGGACAGCACGACAATGGCATATTTTGACACGGCGAGGCAGACCGAGATACTGGTTGATGCCAGTCCGGTAGGGCTGGGGGCACTTCTAACGCAAGAAGCAGAGCCGGGAGTGTGGGTGCCATTAGCGTTCGCCAGCAAAGCCCTGACCGCTACGGAAGCCAGGTATTCACAGATCGAGAGGGAGGCGTTAGCAGTGAAATGGGCCTGCAATAATTTCCACCTATATATCACCGGCCATCCATTCCGAATGGTCACAGATCATCAGCCCCTAGTACCGTTGTTCAGAGGCACAGCCCCACATCCCCCGCCTCGGATTGAGCGATGGGCCATCCAGGTCCAACACTATCAAATGGACCTTGTCTATAGGCCCGGAGCGAAGAACCCGGCGGATTTCCTGTCCCGACACCCCACGCATGAAGCTGGTGAACGGCTGGAACAGGAGATCTCAACAGAAGAATTTGTAGATATGGTTTTGCAACTATCGTGCCCCCAAGCACTAGCGGCAGATGTTATTGTAGCCCAATACGAACAAGATGCAGTCATAATGAGAGTAAAAGAAGCAGTAGAGACTGGGTCCTGAGAGAACTTTTTACGCAATGTGACTGATTGGAATGAAACGGACCGAAATCGTCTATCACAATACTGGAAGATACGTAATGAACTCAGTAAAGCCGGCAATGGGCTCATCCTCCGAGGATCAAGAGTGGTAATCCCCATCAGTTTACAAGACCGAGCAACACGACTAGCGCATGAGGGTCATCAAGGTACGAGGAGAATGCACGGATGCGGGAGAAAGTATGGTTTCCCCACATGGATGAAATAATTGAGGAGATGGTACAAAACTGCCGAGCCTGTCAACTAACCAGTATGCAAGAACCACCCGCACCGATCATCACGGAAGACCCTCCCCCGTCGCCATGGACATGGCTCAGCCTGGATTTTGGCAGTTTCCCGGATGGGAGAGTGACTGTTGTTTTAATAGACAGCTACACCAAGTACCCGGTGGTGGAAGTTGCACCATCTACCAGTTTCGTAAATATACAACCAATACTAAGCAAAGTATTTGCAATGTTTGGGATCCCGATGGTGATCAAAACGGACAATGGCCTGCCGTTCCAGGGCAGTGATTTCCGAGAATTCTTACACAACCTGGGAGTAAGACACCACCGTGTCACGCCTCAGTGGCCTCAAGCCTATGGCGAGGCCAAACGATTCATGAGGACTGTAAATAAAACCTTGAGAATAGCCATGGCGGAAGGGACAGACCCTGAACAAGCCTTACAGCACTTCCTAAGGGAATACCGGAGCACCCCACACAGCACCACCCAAAGGTCTCCCTGGGCGCTAATGTTTACAGGACCCCGACGAGATCTGTTGCCAATGGCAGAGGGGTGGACACCTGAACCGTATGCCCCGGAAGCCACCCAAGAAAGGAGAACTAAGACTAACGAGCGAGCGAACCAGAAGAGGCGAGCGAGAGAAAGGAGACTGTATCCCGGAGATGCTGTACTGATACGCAACCGCAGGCCAGGAGGTAAATTCAAGACCCCGTATGAGCCTGATCCGTGGACGATCAAAACAACTAAAGGCACTGCGGTGACGGCACAACGCAACGGAGAAGAAGTGACCAGAAACATATCCTGGTTCAAACGAATCCCTCCTACAATCGACGTCCAAGGAAGCGACAACAGGGCGCCTGCAGAAGTTGGAAGCCAGCCAGAGGGCTCCGGAGAGGCCATCATTGATGCTAGGCCTGAGATGGATCCATCCCCAGCACCACGAGAGGAAATGAGTCACCAGTCGGGCCGGAGCCGAGGTGGATATAACCTTAGGCCTAATCCAAGGCCGAACCAGAGACTGGCTGAGTACGAATGCTGACTAATTGACTATTGTCCGAACATTTACCAATTTGGGAAGGGATGTAGCGCTCCAGCGCTCTAGTGTTTCGCGGGTCTCGGCTGAGACCCGGAAACACCTACAAACATTGTTGCACCTTCTGGCCAGGCGTGGCCAGGAGCTGATAAATAAACGACCGGAGGTCGCTCGAGGCTTCCGGTCCCACTGAGTAACCAAACGTGTAGTGTCCTTATTGTCGTGATCTGCCGAGTCCCTCCTCATTGTATTTTCCTGACCCCCCCCCCCTACAAGTACCACCCAAAGAATCTCAACCAGGGCATCAGGAGTGACTAAAACCTTGAGCTTGGGACCCTTTCCTGACTCAGTTGTGAAGAGGAAGAGGGGGGGGGCGCAGAGACCGAAACTTGCAAAATCTGCAAAGCAGTCTAGAAGGGGGGATGACACATCTGCCTATGACACAAGAGTTCCCCCCGCCCCCTACCATTTAGAAAAGCCTCACAGTTGATGACATCACTGTGTTGTGATGAAGTAGTAACTATGTTTTAAATGACGTCAGGGGCAGGCTCTTCTTATGGCTAAGGATTATCAACCTTGGCACGTTAAATAATTTGGAATTACCTATCTAGAGTTCATTCTTTCTAACCCATTTTTGCCTCACCGCACGAGCACCACCCTTTGCACTTTTTTCTTATCACCACTTGCTAGTAACCAAAACACTGCTCTTGTAATTATTATATGCATTGTAATAACCAAGAATAAACTGCCATTGCGCTTTTTTTGCTTGAAAATCAACCTGTGGGTACTGTTTTATGTTTATAAATGCGTTAGGCATGTTCTCTCTCATTTTATCTTGCAGGTCATAACCGCATATGATGATTGAATGTAATGGTTTCATTTATTGACGATTGAAAATATTTGTCTAGGGCCACTTGGTTCCTGTAGCAATTGCTACCCAGGTCCTATTGACTGTTTGGGTCACCCCATTCCTATTAATGTGATTGACTACAGCCAGCAGGGCTGCATCATATTGAGAGCAGCGTGAGTCAATCCTCAATAGCTATGTCCACTGGGGATAGTGCACGGGTAGCATCATCAAATCAAATAGAGAGTAGAGGTTCCCAACCCTTTTCGGTCTCTACTGCAGCTGATAGTCTACAGTAAATAAATAGACTAAAGGGGTCCCAAAATGCGGCATTTAAAGTCAATCTTAGGAATACATTGGGAAATGACTTAAAACAGTGTGATAAACATCAGTTAGACACACGGCGACATCACAATTGTTTGACCGTTTTTTCGCCTCAGCTGTTGCTAGGGGAGGCAGAAGTGAAGGGGATGAACTTATACATTCCCTCTAATATGGAGAAAATTGTCCTTTATTGTACCACAAGTACAAACATGGAAAATGGTAATCCTAAAACAAATGCAGATAAGGTTAACTTCGCCATATAGAGATGGAGGGTGTACTTCAGCATGATTATAGTAATAGCCCTGATAACTTGCTGATAGCTGATTCTGGAATATCCCTGAGTAAAAGTTTAAAAATGATATGACATGTAACATAGCTGGTATTAAAAATAAAATCTATGATGTTAACTGGCAACAAATGTTGGAGGGTTCTGGGGTTGTACTACTACAAGAAACTTGGTGCCCTGAACCTTTTTATGTAAATGGGTACCAAAGTCTTTGCACTAATGCAATACCATCAAGAAAAGGAAGGGCGAAGGGAGGTCTGGCTACCCTAATTCCAGTTGCCTCCCCTCTGACCATTAGGAAAACCTTCATTGAATCACAATGTTACCAGCTTTTACATCTTTATTCCAATGAAAATCAGACTTTTGTCATAATAAACTTCTATAACAATATTTTTGATAACACAAGGAGCACTGTAATTAACCTATTAGAAGAGGATTTGGACCAATTTGTGAAGGGAATTGTAGGGACTTACGTTTTAATTTGGGAAGGGGATTTTAATTGTGTTAAATGTGATCTTTAAGCTGGTGAGCATTGTGGGTATTGTGACGATTTTGGTGACAAGATCCCACATTTCCACCACAATAGATATGGAGAAGCCGTCAATAATACAATGCATAAATATGATTTCATAAATTTGGAACCGATCATACCAGATGGTGAAGAAAACATGTGTACCTTTGTGGGAACAAGGTCATCTTCAAACATAGACCATATCATAATATCTTCAAATGGTAACAATTTGGTCGAGAATGTTTCGATAAATATTAGAATGGTTAGTGACCATCATTCCCTAAGCACGAAATTAAAGGTAAACTTGTTAACAAAACAAAGGGGCAAGAATGCAGATGTTGATATTGACACCCAAGGAAAGAATGGCGTCTCAATAAAATGGACAGGTGTTAATTCATCTTCATTCATGGAAACCCTCAAAGGGAAAACACAAAAAGAATTAGAAATCTGTCTGGATGGTTCCTCTATGCAAACAGCTGTTATAGCTGCTTTTGCCAATATCACCAAAGAATATGCAGGTGACCTAAAATCTAAAAGAAGGAAAAAAGTGTGTGGTCTAACTCCAGGATGGTTTAACCATGAATGTACAAGGCTAAATGGGGAGCTCAAACTTGTGCTTTAACAAAAACCTAGAGACCCACAAAAAATCAATGCTCTAAGGTAAAAGAGTATAAAAAGACATTGAAAAAAAGAAAAAGGGAGATCCGTGAGGAGGCCTGGGAGAAAATAAACCAGGCAGTAGAGCTGAAAGATTCAGCCCTCTTCTGGAAGATAATAAATCGTCCATATTTTAAAGATAATAGCATGGTGAGGATCGATACTGTAGTACCACCAGAAGACTGGGTGCTACACTTTAAGAGTATTTTTAACCCAGAAGGAACAGATATGAGTGATTTGAAAAATGAAAATGTATAAAGGTAAACCCAGTGAAAACATCACCAATCACATCAGAGGAAATAAAATCAGCACTGCTAAAAAAGTGCAAGTGGGAAAGCTGCAGGCTCAGATGGGGTGCAAATAGATGTTGTTAAGTATGATTTGGAATTCTGGATACCAATATTAATGAAAGTATTTAATGCTGATTTGGGAGGAGTATTACCAGCCACATGGGTTGAAAGTATTATTGTACCCATATTTAAAAAAGGGGACAGGGAAAGGCAAATTGCTACCGCCCAATATCCCTTCTAGATTCCTCTTCTAAGATTATGGGCCGAATTATGCTGGAGAGGCTTGAAGCTGGGGCCAGTGAAAAAAATATACTAACAGAGGCGCAGTATGGTTTCAGAAGGGGTATTGGGATGGTAGAGCAATGTTTAAACCTAGAGTTGTTAATTGAGAAGTACACAATAGCTAAGGAGGGGATACTTCATTTATGTTTTGTAGACCTCACCAGTGCCTTTGACTTAGTCAATCATCAAAAATTATGGCAAATTTTAAAAGAGCTTGTTGCTCCCATGGAAATAATCTTATTTTTATCACAAATGTATGCATATTTAATCTCAAGGGTACGCTATGGAAAATCAGGGGGATGTACGCCTGACTTTGTGGTAAAGGGTAGTATCAGACAGGGATGCATATTAGCTCCCCGTTTATTTTCATTGGATATAAATAACGTGGACTCGTTTTTACAAAAATTGGTTGTAGACGCCCCGAAAGTTGCAACACGCCCCACCCCCATTTCGTTATACGCAGACGACGCTGTCCTAATGTCTAGAATTGCAAATGGCCTGCAATGTTTATGGAAAATTTTGCCTAATACATGAATGACATAGACTTGCAGCTGAATCTAAAGAAAACATTTGTAATATCATGCGGGGGAAAGAGACATAGGTGTAGACAACTTCATGTGGGAGGGGTTTTTATAAATAGAGTCCCAACATTTTCATACTTGGGCATGTTATTTTGTAATAACGGTACATGGAAATCACAAATTGAATTTTGCAAAATGAAATTTTTAAAAACGACTGTGGGTATATTTAGATTTGTGGCTAAATTAGGGAACAAACCGGTTTGAGAAATTTTAACCTTGTATAGGAGTAAGTGTGTCCCAGCAGTTAATTATGGAGCTGCACTATGAGGGAGAGGAAATACAACAATCCTACAAACTAATGAAAACAAGTTTTAAAAAAGATTAATGGCTGTTCCCAGTGCAACTGCAAACATCATTGTTTTTTTTTTAATTGGCATTTATAAGACTTACAAAGTCAACAGTAAATAAGCAAACTGACTGTTGCACAACAACATCCATCTTACAGCTTAAATACAGTATATTAGACCTCCAAATTATACATTTGATGACATAGATTGGTACATGCATTCAGTCAACCTGGTAGACTTTCAGATATTCAATTAAATACTTCCAGTAATCTCTGGGCCTTAAACCTGCAGGCAGTTCCTCGTCATATGTTAATAAGGTGTCTTTACAATACGTCAGGTCAACAATCCATTGCTTAATTTTTGGAGCCCTCGTGCCATTCCATCCAATTGATATCCTACGTTAAGCCAGAAGCAATGCTACTACACAGAACTTTCACTTGACAGCCCGTACTTCAGGCACCAAGCCCAGTAAACATATGTGAATGGTACATTCAATGGGGATGCCCACCATAACACTCAACATTTTAGTCACTTGCATCCAATAGTCTGCTACCTTCGGACAATACCATGCAAGGTGTATAAAATCTGCTACATTCGAATGACAACGTTTACATTTTGAGTCCGTGCTCAGCCCATATCTATGGAGTCGGTCAGGTGTATAAAAAGTCTGATGTAGGTATTTATAATGTAGTATACGTAGGTTGCCGTTGGGTGTTAGCAGACCCGTAAGCGTGCAGGTTATGGTCCACTCCTCTATCGTTAACGGAATGTCTAAGCTAGCATTCCATTTTTCCAAAGGTCGGGTTGCTTATGAATGATAATTCCTCGAAGGTCCTAAACTGACCATCCTGATACAGGTCGCCCATAGTATTTATCCCAACTTGCCTAAGTAGGCCCATTCCCACCTTCTCTTGAGTGACCGAAAGCTCTGGATGGTGATATAATGGCAGTGCAGCTGCGTACAGTGGTAGTTTGTTCGCTTTTCTTCCCATTATGTGCCAGGCTTCATTTGTCGCATCTATTGTGTTAATATCGCGAGCATGTAATGGGGGTCTCCGATGTTTTATAATAGCCGTCAAAGGTATGGGAAGTGCTTCACCCTCTTCTATTGCCACGTGTGTAAGGTATGGGATCTCGTGATACCAGAAATGTGCGTACTGTGCTTGCGCACATAAATAATAAAGTAAAAAATCTGGTACTATGAATCCTCCTTGTGAGTATGGTAATGTTAAAGCATGCATTTTTATCCTCCCTTGCTTACCTGCCCATATCAAGTTTTTACCACCATAGTTGATATTCTATGAAACACCACCATCGGCGGCCTAATCGAAATATTATTAAATAAATACAGGAATTTAGGTAGGATTACCATTTTTTCTATGGCCATGCGGTCAGCTAATGATAGCGACAGGCAGTTCCATCTCTTGATTTTGTCTTTCGTATCACTGACCGCTCGACCGTAATTTGTACGGATAACAATGTCCGGGTCTCTACGGAACCAGACACCCAAATACCTTATTGGTTTAATCCAAAGGATGTGGGCATGTAGTATCAGTCAGTGGGATTATCTGTGATTTAGACCAGTTTATGTTGAGTCCCGAGTGCTGTCCGAATTTTATATATTCACGCAATAGAGGGTTTAAGTTTTGCACGGGGTCTCGGACATACAGCATCATGTCGTCTGCGTATAATGAAATGTGTAATGATCGTTGTGGGAATTGAAGAGCTGAATAGTGGTGTCCCTGTCTAATTCTGCACGCCAATAGCTCAAGCGCTAGTGCAAACAGTAAAGGAGACAGGGGGTAGCCTTGTCGCGTCCCTCTGGTGATTGGAATTGGATCAGATATGTACTTATCAATCTTGATATGTGCCGTTAGGGCAGTATATAACATTGATACCGATTGTAAAAAAGTGGGAGGAAAACCCATTCTACGTAAAACAGTGTGCAACTATGGCCATTCGATGGAATCGAAGGCTTTGGCCGCGTCTAGTAGGACTGCTGCGGCCTTGGTGTTAGGAACTAGATAATGTGATAACGCAAACAATGATCTAGTGTTATGCGCCGTTGACCGTGATGGGATAAAGCCCGATTGGTCCGGCAGGACCAGTAGCAGCATCAACGGTTGAAGACGTATGGCAATCAGTTTGGCAATAATCTTCGCATCTACGTTTATATGGGAAAGGGGTTTGTAGGAATCGCCATACTCCGGATCCTTGTCCGGTTTCAACAGGGCGATGAACATGGCTTCTCGTAAAGTTGGCAGGGGTTTTGTTTGTCATGAGCATCACCGTACATTTGTACCAAATGAGGAGCCAATAGATCTGCAAATGATTTATAAAATTTGCACGTGAAGCCGTCAGGGCCCAGTGCCTTGCCATTCGGTAGGGATTTAATAACAGCTGTTACTTCCTCAACGGTGACAGGCAATGAGAGGTATTCTCTTTGTGCATCGGATAACCATGCTATCGACACATCGGCCAAATATTCCATAATTTCCTCTGCATTGGTAGTGGGATGTGATGTGTATAGTTTCCTGTATGCTAACATGAATTCTCGTAGTATACTTTGTGCACCGTACCACGGAATTCCCTCTTACCATGTGAAACATCCCCACCCCCTCCCACCATCCACTTCAGCGTCCCAACTACGCCAAAGACATACCCTTATAGAAGCAACCTTGAAACCAAACAGTGGTTGGGGAGCACCCATTTGGGGGGTCCGCCTGGTGCACATATCTGCATCCATCATAATGGATGTGACCAGGTACTCGTAAGCTACACAGATGAGGGATGATCTAAGTTTGGCTGTTGAACAGTACAGACAGTAGGAATGCATGGGTGATAACACTAACCTTTAAGCACCTGCCACTAGCCACAGCTTCTCGACAAATCCTCAATGTGTTACATTAATAAATGCTAAAACGAGTACAGACATGTGATCCCAGTACATATTGTTAAGTACAGGCAGTATATTCAACTAATCGTCCACATTAATGTGTCTATGGAATTGCTACCATTTAGTGTGCAATAGATGACAGTAATAGTTAGGTAGTTCTGGATTCAGTTCTGTTGTCTTCTCAGCGCTGTCAGCAACAGTCTTTTGACAGGGTGGAGATAGAGAGTGTAACCTTATATAGATGGGTGCGGCAGCCGGCTTAAGGGTCACGCCAGTGCGCTCAGGCCGCCTCTAGATTTAAACATGTCCCCAGCGATCCCCACCAGAGTAATACAGTGCATTGCCATAGGCACATGGCGCTAGTAGTGTTTCTATAAAGTGGAGGTCTCCGAACACGTCCAAGTCCTGTAATCCAGCATTACGGACCAAGAATGATGACAGTTTAATATATAAACAGTAGTGAATGTGTACAGCTTACCAGTCATTAGGCGCAAGAATGTATTTCCTCTTACCATACCGGTGATCACTCAGTCTGAATCTTGGTGCTGTTCTTCCCGGCGTTTCTCGTTGCGTCTGTGATTGAGCTTCTTCGGGAAGTCTTGTGCAGCCTGTGGAGTTTGAAGAAGGGTCGAGCGGCCATCTTGTGTCACTTTAAGTCGTGCTGGGTAGAGCATGGCATATTCAATTCCCAGTTCACACAGTTTCTTCTTCGCCGGGTTGTACTCTTTGCGTGCAAGTTGGACTGCTACTGTGAAATCCGGGTAGAACCCCAACGCATTGCCTTGGTAGTTGATGTCACGCTTCTCGCAAGCCAGTCTCAAAATGGTGTCCCTATCTCTGTAGTTAAGGATGTGAGAGACAACGGGGCGCGGGGGGGCTCCTGGTTTTGGCCTTGGGTCGAGGGATCAGTGTGCGCGCTCCACCAGTAGGACTGACGAGAAGGGCTCTGTGCCAAACACACTACGGATCAACTCTTGCACATATGTTTCCATTCTGCCGGTATTGGTGGATTTCGGTACACCCGTTATGCATACGTTATTCCGGCGAGATCTTGCTTCCAAATCCTCTGCCTTATTTCGGATGACCTCCAATATCTTCTCCATGTCTGAACATTTTTTGGTGGTGGTATGAGATTCGTCCTCCACTAGTTTCAGCTTCGACCAGGCGCTCCCCATGCTTAACCGCCATGTTGTCGACGTGTTACGTAATGGTGTCCAGTTTGCCGTTTATGTCCTGAAGGCTCTGCTGGATAGCCTGTAATACTTGTTCCATTCCTCTATTTGTCGCCGCTTCATTATCAAGCTCAGTGTCGGAGTGAGCTGTTGGGCCCTTGCTGTGTTTTTTGGCCTCAAACGGTAGCTTGGATTGCTGCTTCCCAGGCTTTCCCATTCTCGCGTTTGGCAACACTGCCAGGTCAGAGAGATGTCAATGGCACACTACAACAAGTGAAAGGACTTTCAGCACAGAATGCTCGCACCCACGGAATCTGCAGAGCTGTCGCTATAATACAGATGCGTCCCAGACAATGTTCATGGACAGACAATAGCGGAAGCTATAGTGTAAACCCAACACGATATCGGGTCAGCTGTGGGTAACAACAGCCAATATGATCTCTGGGTATATTTACCACCCACGGTGTGTTAGCAAGGGGGGCCTACACTCAGCAGCTGTACCACGCCGAGATGCACCCGCACTTAGGATCTTAGTAGGCAGGTCAGGCCGACACACAGCGTAGAAATCGCGCCATGCGAGGATCACCTCAGCAGCCAGTATGAGCATCCAAAGCCAACATCAAGTTATTCTGCAGCACCTTACTGATTACTGCCAAATGTCCCTCGCATACATCCTGCAGAAACATGTGTTGCCATGTCAGCCCACAGTGTCAGGAGGTCATGCGCATAGAAGGAGCAAGGAGGCTACGCCCAGCATGCACCTCAGGCGTCCTCATCACTCGGGGCACATACCCGGAGCTGTCCGATCAGTCAGCCATTCCGCTGTGCGCTCTTGAGCGTCCCCCCACTGCAAACACCATTGTTCATAAAGAACTGTCCGTCCCATATATAAACGATGCTATTAATATGGCTAGTCTTACCTTTCTTTTGTACCCACCTCACATCCCAACAGATTCAACGTACAAACTGAACTTACAAGGTTCTTCAGAAAACTGAGATTGAAATACTTCTTTAAGAACAAGCCATCCACAGCCATGACTGCTTTCACGCACTTACGACCTCCGTCCACCTTCATGCCCACCATGGCATCAGTGTCCCACAAAATACTGACCTATGAAAGTGTGGTTATGAGGGATGTCCTGCAAGCTGTTGACAAGAGACAATATGTGAGACACAACATCAGCATGGGTGAGAGAACAGCGCTGATGTCCCTGAAAAACAACAAGTCAGTCGTGATCAAACCAGCAGATAAGGGGGGTTCCATAGTCATGATGGACGCTGAAGACTATAAGTCAGAAATCTATTCCCAACTGAGGGATGGTGTCAGCTATAGGCCCACAGCACAAGACCCCACCAAGGAGATCAGGAAATATATCGTAGCTACCACAACTAAAGCCCTAGAGATGGGATTTCTGACCAAGAAGGAATTCGAGTACCTCAACGTGGACCAACCAAGATCACCTACCATATATGTATTACCGAAAGTACACAAGAATGCAGACAAACCACCGGGCCGACTCATTGAACCTCTCTGTAAATACACTGATATATTTTTGAAACCATTAGCGGAGTCCACTCCCACGTACCTCAGGGACACCATGCAAGTTATTAACATCATGGATCAGAAACCATTCAACAAACACCAACAGATCCTAGTAACCATGGATATTGTTTCCCTTTATACCAGCATCCCCCAGAGGCCAGCTTTAGAATGCATGAGAAGAATACTCAACAGACGTGACCAACCGGCGGCTGTACCAACCGATTTCCTTGTTGAACTTTTGGAAATTGCTATGACTAAAAAAAAATTTATTTTTCAGAATAAATTTTACTTTCAAAGTAAAGGAGTAGCCATGGGCGCAGCCTTCGCTCCTGACCTGGCTATCCTTTACATGTCAGAATATGAGGAACACTGTATTCTGTCGCCAAACAACCCATATCGAGAGATGATTTCTACGTGGCATCGATATATTGATGATGTCCTTATGATATGGACAGGGGAAGTGGAGGACCTTGCTGCATTTCTGGAATGGTTGAACAACCAATCGGATGACATTAAGTTCACGATGCACATGAGCAGAGAGTCAATTGATTTTTTGGACATCAGTATTAGGGAGATGGAAGGACACCTCTATACCACTCTCTTCAGGAAACCATCTGAAAGTAATTCTCTACTGCGTTACACAAGCCACCATACGAGAGGTTTAAGGGATAATTTACCCTTCGGGCAATTTCTCCGCATCCGGAGAAATTGTTCCGTTAAAGAAGATTTCTTTAAAGAATCCGATGACCTCATCAACCGCTTGATAGACAGAGGCTATCCGAAGCGCCTAGTCACAAGATCACGTAAAAGAGCATGGTTCCAGGATAGGCCGACGTTACTTACACCTAAGACACGGACTACATCTCTTGAACGTATGATATGTGTATCTACGTACTGCACCAAAAGTAACGACATACGCAGAATCGTCAATAAACATTGGAGCTTGGTGGCCGATACCATTGACAGCCCGGAACCGCCAATGCATGCTTTCCGGAAAGCCAGGAATATAAGGGACTACGTGGTACGATCATTGTTGGATACCCCCCAGGCACCGACGATACAAAGCTTATGGAACCTACCAGAAATAGTGGGACATTACAGATGCACCTCATGCAAAGCCTGCTCTACCTGCTGGGAAACTAAACAAATATGCTATTTGAGACCCTGACTATTTGATTTATCTCGCCCCTTTTGACCCGGTCCCTCAGTGCAGCCCATCCACACGTCACACCCTCGCGATTGGCCCACGGGTGACGAGCCCTTTTCCTTATCAGCAACGAGCTGCTGCACCGCGAGGCGAGACAGACGCTGCCAGACGGTGTAGCGGGCTCCGGCTCCTGGTATCTTGAGACGAGGTAATCAACCCTTGGTGTTATAATTGAATCAATGTGTGTAGATGCGTTTTTAAAGCTCTAACTGACATGTAATGGACAAGTAGGATTTCGGCCCAGCCTACATTTAACATTTTACGTAATGGGCCATAACTTTCACGGTATTTCTGATTCAGTCACCATGTCCGCCCTTGCGCCATCATGGTCATTTGTGGCGGCCCTTCTTTTTAAGATGGCCCAGAGGGATTGAATTCATAACTATACATACGTTCTCCCGCAATACACCTGGGCTCCTAATACTGTCATTAGTTTGTTCCTATGCTTGCATAGTTACTGATGGCGGCCCGTGTGCTTATGATTCTTTCAGAAGGATTCAATCCCTATCACGAGACGAGGCGCGAATGTTCCGAACACTTCTGAGCAGACGGTTTATTACAGGCCAGGCATAATACAACCCAAGTAAGTCCCTCCCGTACACCTGCCCCCTTTCAGTTCTTTTAGTCCTCCCAGTCCTCTGAGACTTACTTCAATTAATCTATTACAGCAACCTGAGGAGCTCACCACGGCCCTCTCCACAGACGGTACAGTCAGCTATCGTCTCCTGATGTAGGTAACACCCTCAGTTTACCTATCAGACTTCTTTTGGACAATCACCTCATGAACTGATTTCAGTCTCTGTATGATTTTTAGGCTCTCTCAGTCTTTTCTCCTGATGAAGACCCCAACATGAGGCCTGAACCAACCCTTTAGCGTTCTCGGGGGTCGAAACTTAGAACTACGCCAATTCCGCACACCATAGGATCGAACTAATGAAACTGATTTAAACTTATGTGTGATGCTATTTGGGAACCTTTATCATAAACTTGACTGTAAAGGCTTTCTTTGATATGTATATGATGGTTTCAACATGTCACATCACCTTTACCTTGTCCCTCACTCCCTATGCACATCCTATCCCTTCCTCACAGAGAGCACTCTAGAAATGTAATGATTCTACAATTACATGGAAGTTATCTAATTGTATATCATGCCAAATTAATCATTGATTGATCTAATTATAACCGTGTATGAACAAATACAATTTGAGAATTATGCAAAATTGTGTAAAAGAGTTCATTTCCAATTCAATCATAGTTTAAGGTGATTGTGTGTACGAACATAGACATAAGTGTTACTTGATAATTGTTACTCGGATCCATTTTTCTTTATACTGCTAGTCTTACCCTCTGGCATGGCATATGGATGAAGGAAGAAACACAATTTTCTAAGGATTAATTATTGAATGTCTAGCTCTAGAACAAAGTATGAAAATACCATGGTTAGGGCACATTTTTAATCTCTGATGAAATGCAAAGAAAATCCAGATAACCCCCTATGCATACAGCAATACAGTAAAAGCGAACTGAAATTAAGAAATATAACCACTGCAGACTATGGACGGGAAAGGGTGGCTAACAAAAAACAGACTATGGTAGCTTACTGTGAACGTCCATACATGAGAGGTACCCAGTTATACCTAATTTTGGTTAAGAACATTCAGCACAGGTTTTACCTAACCAGGTGAAGGATGGGTACCTTACATTATCTAATTGCATTTCCAAGTACAGAGGAATGGCAACGAATTTTGCCACCCTGCCCGTGTGATGGTAAAACCTTACAGTTCACCTTGCATTTTATCCTTTTTTGTCCTTTTTATATGGGTATCCGGAAAACCTTTTTAAACCCCTCTTTAAAAAATATGCTTTTTAACTATAAGGAGGCGTTCAACATTTTATGTAGTCTGGACACTATGAAAGTCATTGGCTCAGTTATTAACTTCATACAACAATCAATTAGAAAAAAAAAGACTACGCTTTTTTGGAAGTATTGCTGTATGAAAAAAAAAGATGCATAACATTATTTCTTTTCAATTGTACCTTCCTGCACTTTCTGCACTTGCATTTTATCGCATGAATAGTGGTAGCCTGTATTTTTTTAAACCTCAGAAAATAATGTACTTACTATTTTATCATATTATCCTCCCCATGAAGCCCACGTTTGTAAATATCATTTTTAGTATTAATTATTTCCTATGATAAACTGTAAGAAAGTATGCTTTAGATATGAGTATTAGTATACTTTTATGGTGTCTGTTTCATTGTCACCGAATAAAGCTGTTTTGATTTGATTTGGGTACATGTTTCAGGCTAAGGTTAGAAGATAGAGGGTAAAGAGTACTTGGTTGTGGAAGGGTGATCAATGTTTATGGCTGCAAGGCTAAGATTACAGGACTATGTATACAGGGTTAATGGTTATCGGTAGAGGATACATGATACATATTAAGGGTACAGGGTTATGGGTATAGGGCTAAACGTACAAACTTAATAGTTATGAGTACAGGGATAACAATACAAGGCACAGGATGCAAGTTTATGGGTGTGGGGTTAAGATGAAGATGTAGTGTTTGGGTGCATGGTTGGGGCTAAAGGTACAGGATCATAAACTCAGTAACGACCTATTAGGTGTAAAATAAAGGGTAAAGGATACAAGGTTATAGACACAGAACTATAGTTACAGTGTGCAGGGTGCAGGGTGCATGGTCATGGCTAGTTGGCAAAGGATACACTATAAGGGTATATTGTTATGGAAATTGGGTTGAAGGTGCAGATCTAAGTGTACAGGTTTATGAACACAAGGATAACGGTTATAGACACAGGTCTATGGATACAGGGTGCATGATTTTGGCTACAGGTCAAAGGGTGTACATCTAAGCCTACAAGGCTATGAACAGAGGGCAATAGGTACAAGGCTACTGGTGTATTGTATTGTATTGTAGTACTGATATAGGGCTTCATACACCTGTATGTGGTGCCAAAGCACATTTTCAGATGTGTAGCAGCTACATCGTGGGGAGTACAAGGTTGGCAACATTTTGTATTTGTTGTATTCCAATGTGGGATATATTTGGGCACCATGTGTGAATTACTGGAGGGAGAAGGTGTTAGAGATAGACATGCAAATTATAATTATAGTTAGGACTAAACATATAGGCAGCTGCTCAACACTGGGTAGCAAGAGGGGCAGTGGGGTATTGTGTGTGTTTTCAAGGGTAAACAGAGATAATCCATTATGCAACATGCATATCTTCCAAGCTTTTAAAGACCAAGCGTAATAAATAGTCCAGTTGAGGGTTTATTTTGCAGTCTGGTACTTGTAGTTATGGTTTCATAATAGGATAAACAATACTCTAAGTACAAGAATGTAGCGAAATATCAGGGATTGGAGCAGATGGTCACATATGAATCTGGGAAACATGGCAGGGCTGCATGAACAAGGCAGAGTTTTAATCCTATGAGTCAAATGATTCCTAATGCGCATGAATGAGAGTTGGGTACATGAATACTAGCAACGCACCTTTGTAGATCTGGCGTAAGCCATGACCTTTTTGATTTTACTAAAACTATAAGCATAATATACTTACTTTTGGGGGCTTTCAGCCAGCCCTTTTCATCCATTGATCTGTTATTGTGTCATTCACATTTTATTTCCGCCCACTCATGTGTACAGCATGGGGCAGTGGGTCAATCCACTTCAGTCATTGTCTATCTTCACTGTGAGTAATGGCATTCAGCCCTTTCACAAGGAGCTAATCCACCCACAAAGTAGTTTCCTTCAATGCCAGGGACTACTGTACCACTATGGGTGTTTCAAACCCAAAAGAATATGTTTATGACTTTTAGCCGCTTTATTTTTTTTTTCGGATTAGGGAGGGTGCAGTAGCTTCCCCAGCAATAACGTTCTACAAAATCAAGGACAAAATAAGCATTGGCAAATCAAAAGTGTAGCAGCCAATGCCAGACCGATTGGCTTTGCCAGTGCTTTTTTAAAGGTAGAGCAATCGACTACTGCTGTAATAACACAAGAAAGAAGGCAAACAACAGTCAAGTTTGGAAACCTGACAAGAAATTGCTGTCTTTAAAAGGCCAAAATTCTACTTACTCTAGGCCTGGGCAAAAATCGAATTACGCTGGAGTAATCTGAGATATTTTGGTAATTCTGTTTTACTCTTGTGACTCAGAATTACTGAAAATTACGCAATTACACCCGATTGCATAATTAAGAGTCATTTGGGGCAAAAATTCTACTACAGGAGCACAGGAACAACAAACGCAGCGAACAGCTGGCTGCTCATTTTCTGTTGCATTTAGCTGTGTTTTCTTAGAGCAAAAGCCATCCTCTAGTAAATTTTAGATGCAAGAGTATATTTTGTGGTGACAAAATAGCGCTAAACGCTGGGTTACACTCCTCCACAATTCTGCCTAATTTTGTGGAATTTCTGTTGTGCCTCTGTCAAATTTTGGTGTAATTCTGCCTACTTACGCTACAAGAAATTATACTACTTACACTGATCCACAACCTACTCCAGCTAGCCTGTAGGAAGCCAAATCTTTGAGCATGGGTTCGTGCCCCAAGCCACCCTCACGCTCCCGAAGGCTCCCAAAGGTAGACAAGCACCAGTTTGGAGATTCCTAGTCGAGTCATGGCCCCAACCCTAGCCAGACTGTCATCTTGCAAACATGAGGGTGAGAGAGTTAGTTTCTTCTCCAACAGCCCAAAGGTGTAGCTCCCTGCCCCATGTTATCCTTCTGCCATCACGCCTCCATTCAAGTCCATTACTTTCTTTGAATTGCAGGGTCCCTTACTCTTTCTAGTTTACATGAGAAGGCATACTCCTACTCTATTAGAATTTCCTCCATGTCAGCTTCCTGTTTCCTTATTAGTTGTCAATGACACTTCAGGGATTGACTTGACAGCTTTATTCCACTCATTATGACTTGTTCATCATTTATGTTCTTCCATCATCCTTCAATACCGACCGGTTTCGGTCCTGCACCTTATTTGACTCTCCCTTCCACCTATGTTTATCGTTGCTGCCAATCTACATGATCCTGCTTACCCACATTGCTTGATTTACCCTGTGTCTCATGTATTAAGCTTTTTGACTTTACTTTTACGTTCCTGCTGATTTTTACTGTTTTGATATTCCTATACACATGTATTGCAATGTGCTCTCTTATAGTCATAATGTTGGATCTGTGCCTTGTTCCTTTATTTAGCTTTTAGACTTGATTCCTATGGTCCTGCTTATTTTTATTGAGTTGCTATACCGATACACATTTACTGTAAAGCGCTCTGATACCCGGAAGGGTCTTGTTCGCGCTATATAAAACTCTCAAAATAAATAAATAAATAAATAAATGTACCTCACTGCCCATTTAGAATACCTCACGGTACACTTCTCATTACTCCGTGCCACACACTACTAGGTGGATTCCAGAGTCTAAACATGACTGGTAGTAAAATGACTAATCTTTGTTACGCTAGGACATAATGCAAAGTTGTTTACAAGTTTTCACCACCCGAGAATAGCAACTTTCATCTCTGGACACTTTCCCATGTTGCTTGATCTGTCAATACAGACCTCTGCAAAGATGGTAGGTATTAACATCAGCAACTACTTTATTAATTCTCATGTTTTTCTCAGTTTTGGGGTCTTTTACATCGCAGATCTTTAATTTACAGGTAAGTTAAGTTTAAGTGTCTGAACCTTATAATTATATAAATGTATCTGCTATACAGGAAAGGACATGGGTGGAGTTGGAAGGCAGTAGAGAACTCTGCACAGTTAAGACAACATTCTGCAGTCTTAGTTTTTAGGAGCATTGATTTCTTGGACAAATTTGCAGCCGCAAGGTACATTTAGAGCATAGGAAGGGCATCAAATTGGTGAAAATATGGGAGTGGGAAGTGAAGGGGTTTTAAGTGTTTGGCCTAGGATTCACCAGCCATAAAATAAATAAGTAGTTTGTAAATTTGAGACACTACATAGAGAGATTCTGCTTGTAACTAAACAAGAAGAGTAGAAGAGCTCCCAACTCTTGCAAAACCTTGGAGATTACTGTTTCCTTTTCTGACTTAAACTTATTTACCCAACAGCCTTCTCCAGATTATGTAGCACTGGTTTTCTGTCTTTGGAGTCCACAAGAATATTTGAACTTATCTCCTGACAAGCACCTGCCTCTTGGAGGGAGCTGCACGAGAAGACAGTTTGCTGGACTGAGAAAAGTGCGCCTAAAAGAAGTTTGCCCATAGGGAGCTGCTCAGAGCTACTGCCAAATGAGGCTTGGGACAGAAAACTAGCTGTAAGAAAGCTGCAGCTTCCATAGTTGATTTGGCAACTTAATCCTGAGGAGTTTGAATGTTTGGAGGGACCTTCACAACCATCAAGATACTTTTAACTGTTGAAACAGCAATTGCTGATGACCTATGTCTGCGTTTGTTTATGCATATATGTTGTATGTATGCATGTATATATATGTTGTATGTATGTATGTATATGTATTTGTAAGGAGCAAAAGTAGCTAAGAAGTACGGACAACATGACAACGTGAACATCGGAGGGAGGCATTGAAGGTAAAGACAGTGGGTGCTGCTCAGCTACGGCCGGTAGTAGGTGTCGCACTGCATCCCATTTGGCGATGCAGTGCACACAACGAAATTCGTTTTATTTATTTATATGTTTACTTACCTGTTAAAGTACGTAATCCATACATTACTACCCCCCCACCCTGCCCCTCCCCCTCCCCACGTCACCGCCCTGCAGGTACACCTACGACCGGCCGCGGCTGGTGATGCGGTCATGTGTCCCAGTTGGGCCTAGAGGGAAACACTGCCATTTTTACATGTACACCGGTTTCTTCCTAAAGTTGCCTTCACAACGACGTTTGCCACACATTTGCAACCATGACAGTGCAGATTAGTTTCTCGGAAACTATACTTGCTTACAAATCAGCTTTGCAAGAACACTATCAGGATACCTTGACACTTCATGTACAAGGTTAATACATACATTGTACAAATGTGATTATTCGTTTCGTACATCTGGTAACAGGGCTATCAATAACACATAAACAATGTTGGCCTGACCAAGATCTTGGCTCAAGGCAAGGATGTCTTTTGTTATAAATAAACATCTGTTTCCAGGTATTGGCAGAGTAGCACTTTGCTGTCATTGGTGAGGTCTCTACATGCTGATGATTTTACCCAGCAACCTGCTGATGTCTCTACGAGGAGTGTCCTGCTCGAGACCATGACGGGTGCCTACATTCTTTCCCTTCAGCTAACAGGGGTTGGATCATTCAGTACAAGGATTCTTGGCAGAGAACACGCAAACACACACACACGCCCTAGACACTTAGAGGCTTATTTACAAGCCCCTTGCGCCACTGTGGCGCACCGCTGGCGCAACCTCCTGCCCATATTTACAAGGACATGAAAAGCTACCCTGCATGGCTTTTCCTGTCCTTGTAAATATGGCCCCTTCTCACGCAACACTTTGCATGAAACGAAAGTGATATAGGTGTTTCTGTGAGTATTCCCCCGCAACATCCATGTATTCTGCAGCATTTCCAAATTTACGAGAATTCTTAAACCTGGAAATGCGTCAGAATGCTACCCCCCTCCCCCCCCACCCCCTAGCAAGGTACAACAAGGATTTCTCCTTGTTATTTCCTCTTCTAGGGGTGCTGCATTCTGCATCACATATAGGAAGAGGAAAGCATCTCTTTTTATTGTTTTTGTGCAAGACGGTACTCCTTCCTGCACAGATAAAGTCTGCCAGTAATGCAGGCAGCCTTGCACCCTGGCCAAGGCTGCCTGGGTAGCGCATTGCAGCCGATTGTTTGCCAGCGCTGGGGAATGCACGGGGTTGCGTCATATTGTTGTAAATATGACGTATCCATGTGATTTGTAAGTCCTCTTTCGATCTTCCAAAGGTCCAGCGATGGTCTGCAATGGGTGCCTGAAGGTGCCACATTTATTCCTGGCACAGGTTAGTAAGTGGGAATATGCACTGGGAAGGCCCTAAGCCATGGTTAATGGCTCTTGGGGCTAACCCTAACCACATTAGATATTTTCAAGATGGTTGAAGTATTCAACCACACTAAACTCTGATGACTCGAGGGAGCAGATTCCATGATAATCCCAGTGTCCTCCCACCTCTAACACCAACATCCAGTTTGATGCAGTCCTTGTACCAACTAAAAACTCAGATACAAAAGTCTGGTAAAATGAAACCTGTGTTTTCAGCAACTTGACAGAGGATACACACAGAGTGTTTTATCATTCTGTTTCCCTCCTTTAAAGTGGGTCCCAAATGACATATGTAACCCCAGGAGACCTGTCAAACAGGATTTGACACTGTAATATCAAAGAGAATCCCATTTTGATTTGGGCCTGACTGGTTGGCAGGACAAAAGAAAGACCCTGGCCAGGTGTCAGCTAACCTTTGCCTGTGACAGTGTTTCATCAGTGGTGTCACTGACCATGTCATGAGTGATGTAACATGTGAGGTCATAAGCAGTACATTGCAGGGCGTAAGTTATAGTGAGCAATAGAATGGGGCACCTGGTCTGAGAAAACTCAGGGAGGGGGGGGTTACACAGCCACCTCTCCTTTTATTTAAAGTTTGACCCATGGCTTCTAGGGGTCTATTTAGGCTCTTGGAGGGGGCTCACACTCCCCCTCCCATGATTAATTAGTCAGCCTGAGGGATGGGGTCCCTGGCACCTAATAAGGCTTGGGAGGGAGACCATGTGCCCCCCCCCCCCCCTTAAAATGTAATTTGGCCTTGGAGGATGGGAAACCTGGGCCCTAATAAAGCAAGCACATTTTAAGGCATTGCATTTATTGGTATTGCCATGGGCGGGCCTACATATATCATGGTATGTAATGAGATTGTATTCATGAAAATTGCCAAGGGGATGTGGTCCACAAGGACTGTTTGGGGGCCCAGAAGGGGAGTTGCATGCTCCGTCCCCTTTTTTAATTATATTTGGAACCAGGAAGAGTCCGTAGGCCCTATTAGGGCTCGGGTAGGGGTTCTTGCGATCTCCCTTCCCTTTCAAAACAATACAGTCTTGGAGTATGGGGTCCCCAGGGCCTAATGAGGCTGGGCGAAGGGGACCATGTGGCTCCCCTCCCCTTTTAAAACAAGCATTTGCAATGCAATAGCCTTACATTTGTGAGAGTTTAATCTATTGGCTTTGTTAATGAAAATGCCTTTTATTTATATGCTTTGATAATATATAAAAGGCATCGTCATGTACAACTTATTAAAATCTAAACCCCAGACCCCCTTCTCTGACCCCAACTTCTCAACAAATAAAGGGCTTATAACTAAAGACTTAATTTTTTACATTTATAGACGAGCCCAATGGAGAAAAGCCTTTCTCACCTTATTTGCGTTCTCATCCACTAGAAAGACAGCACATGGCTTCAAGATCTCGATCACCCCATCCCTATTCTACAGAGCTGCAGCCACTATCACCATTTATCACAATGGAATCATAATCATACAATCCTCAGACCGAAACCTACTACTATTTGACAATATCTTGTCTCTAATTAAGGAAAAAGTCAGACGATCCTACTCCTCCCACCCCCACCCCAACCACCCTGAACATCTCCTCAGCCGCAACCCCTCCACATATCCACCTGCCACATTCCCCTCCTCCTCCTACCATCACTCCGCTCCTCCACTCTCCCCCTACTCATCCCATCGCACATCATCTAGCCGAACTAGGCCATCCTAAGCCCCCTAGTCACATTCCAGACCCACCATCCCCCCTACACACATACCATACAACAATCGAACAATCCATGCCAGACCTCAGACTTGATGAAATCATACTTTCACTGCAACAATCAAAAAAGACATCCAACTCCTACAAGATCTGATTCTCAATACACCGAACATCAGAAAGAAGGTTAGAGATTCTTCCACACATGTCCATAGTAACCGCCCCCCACACCCACAACTAAACCCATCACACCATATGTTTCCACCCCCCCTGAGTTATCTGACACCAAAATGGAGAACTGTCCCATACCCCAACGCCACATCTCGACCAGTACGTAGAAATGACCCCTTGTCATCCAACGACATAACTCCCTACTTCACTCCTACGAGCTCCCCTAACCACCCAGAGTACAGAATGTCTCAACAACATCATTTATAAACTCTCCCTAATCCAAACCATCCCCTCTAATTCACACAGAGCTCCTGGACACAACCCTAGAGAATATCCAAAAACAATCTAGCGCGAGTCTCGATCACACAAGAACATCAAACCACCATCAAGCCATATCTCAAATGCATCCTACTGAACTGTAGATCAGCCTTAATACACACAGCTGACATAGCAGACCTCATACTTACTCATGAACCAGACCTTCTTATATTGACCGAAACTTGGTTAACTAACTCATCTACTCCTGTCCTAGAGATTCTGGTCCCCCCAAATCACGAAATCATCAGACTTGATAGATCTGATAGACCAGGGGGCGGTATTGCCTGCATTCACCGAAATAGCCTATCAGTGAACTGATCACATTCTCCATTACTTTCATCATGTGAATACCTCTGCATGGATATTATAAGCAACAACAAACCAGTTAGCTCTTTAGACACATTCTACCACCCCCCCAGGTGACAACCTCATTTTCGCCTAACAATTCATGGATATCGTAACGACAAATACCGGTCCCCAGATTGCCCAAATATTCCTCGGAGATCTCAATCTCCATTGGATCAATATCAATGACCCCATAGTCAATAGCCTCAAAGACTTCCTCAATGACCTAACCCTCATCCAAATCTGCATCAGCCCCACACATGACAAGGGCGCATCCCTAGACTTAGTCATTTCCAACGCCGACTCCATTCAACTGAACGCCATCCTCTCCTGCGACTGGTCAAAACACCATTACATCACTTTCTATATTAATACATCAGTAAGAACACATTCAGCCCAACCCACGAAACCCCAAATATGAAAAATGAACCTAAAGAGTGGCAGCACAGACTTACTTCTATCATCTAGTGCCAACTGCCTGTTACCCCCTTCAGAGCTATCGGATGTCCAAGCACTGACAAACCACTACTTCACCTCTATGACCACAGTAATAGACACAGTCACACCGTTACAATTGAAAAGGATATCCACAAAAGATTCCAAACCTTGGTATGGCGGCAGACTCAATGAGGATAGGCGCTCCATAAGACTAATTAAACGCCAATGGAGATCATCTCCATCCCTTTACCACCTTAAGCTTCTAAGAGCTACCAGAAACTCCTATTACAGGAAAATCAGCAGATCAAAAGCTACCTTTTTTAGGTACCAGTTAGACCAATCCAAAAATAGTTCTAAATAACTATTTAAACTAATTAAAGCACAAACTGAAGGCTTGCCTCACACCCCACATGCTGATCCAAGCTCTCAACCCAGGTGCGAAAACGTTGCTTCCTTCTTTACTGAAAAGTCAGAAAACCTATAAACTGACCTGTTTAAGACCCTGGCAACTCTAAAAGGTACTCACGAGAACACCCCTCCTCCCCCTCTAACCTCCCCCTGCCCAATCCCTCCAAAGTTCGCCCTAAAAAATAATGCAAAATGGACCTCCTTCAACCTCTACACAGAAGATGCAATACTAAAAATAATCACATCACTCAAACCCTCTAACCACTTCATCGTACCTCTTCCTGCCAATTATCTAAAAGAGTTCATACCGCTGATTTTGCCTCTATGGACCAAGATTATCAACACTTCCCTGCTTCAAGGGGTCATTCCTGAAAGCATTAAATCTGGGTAGGTATCACCCATCCCAAAGAAACCAACAGCAGACCACACTGACCTGAATAACTACCGCCCGATCTCTAACATTCCAACTCTGGCCAAACTCCTCAAAAAAAGTGTCAATAGCCAACTGAGTAACCACATTGACCATTTCAACCTGCTCAACCAATTCCTTTTTTTTAAATTTCAAATCATTTTTATTGAATTTTTAGAGAAAGAAAGAAAAACTAATACAGAGATAACGCACATAAATGAATAAATAAGTAGGTAAATACGAAAGTAATAAAAAAAGTAAGTTATACATTATAAAACCATAAATTATAAGTTATAAATTGCTCATGTGCCCAGACAAGATATTCACAGTCAGATCGCAGAAGACATAACACAGTACAGCACAGTTCATCACGGGAATTCACAATGGTATACAGTATACAGTGCGATGTGTAGCGTAAGTGTAGCATGAGTGTGTCAAGTACTTACATATCATGCAGTTATAGAGACATTATCATTATTAATATTTAAGACTTGTCTTGCGCAACGAATCATCTCGACAGGGATCTCTCGGCGCATTTGGCAGCACAGTGCTAGTGACTAAGACAGGACTTAAGGCAGTTGAAAGAGCCAGGTTTTTAGGAGCTTCTTAAATTGTTCCAAACTAGGGCAGGCCCATAACTCATCTGGCAGATGATTCCAATGGAGAGGGGCAAGATGTAAGAATGCGCGTCCTCCCGAGTTGGTTTACTTGATTTTACAGGAGAGAAGCAGATTCCAGTTGCTAGATCTTAAAGCATGGGCCGGTTTGTATGCTGTTATTTTCTTCCTTAGTTAGAGTGGACCGATCCCTTGCCATGCTCTAAACACCATCACCAGTAGTATAAACACAGCTCTCTTTCTCACAGGTAGCCAGTGCAATTGTTGTAACAGAGGGCGGGAGGGGGTACGCCTAGGTTTATTAAGGACTAGCTGTGCCGCTGTATTTTGCACTACCTGTAGTCTTGCCGTGAGGTCATCCCTGATTCCTACTAAGAGCGCATTGCCACTGTCATGAATCCACTTACCCCTAACACACATATCCTGAGACATGTGCTGAATTCCCCCTTGAAAAAACCCACCCCTGTCCCGTGCTCCACGCACGCTTCTAGTCAGTGTGATTGGGTGCTTACGTTTATCCTTCTGCCTTATTATATGTTTCCTAAAGGTTTTGTTACACTTGACTTTGCATGTGCTCATTTGTACTCTGCCTCGTTGCCTGACTTTGCATGTGCTCATTTGTACTCTGCCTCGTTGCCTTATATACTCTGCTTGTTGCCTTAAATACTTGTGGAGCTTTTGAAGCTCATTTGATGTGTTGGGGATGCTCTGCCTTTGGCTCCGTGAAAGACACCGCCTTCGCGAAGGTCTTCCGGAGCTCTCCCTGCATCCTTACACGCAGCCTTTTGGTGCGCGCTTGAACTGGGACTGCATTCTGCGTCCCCGCGCACATTACCCGAACGTGACTGGGAGCGGCTGGGTGCGGTCGGGTATTTAAACCGCACCCAGCCTTCTAGAAGGCGCTTTGCCTTCCGGTTTTCTGCAGAGAAGGTCGCATCGTAGGGAGAAACTCACCTGAAGGAGGCTACATCCTGGCAGGACTCCACGGCGGTGCTTCTTCTCTTCTGGAGTTTTGAAGTCTAAGAACTAACTTTGAAAGCTAAGTACATTTGCTACTTTTAAAGGCGCCCTTCGCAAGAAAGGTTAATTTTTGGGACAATTACTTGGTTGAAGCCTTCATGAAGAAGGAGACTTCGGACATTCAAGGCCTAACAGTATTTTGAGAACTATGTTTGTAAACTGCAAAAAGACTTGAACTTTATGTTTTTGAAATTGTGAAGAGATTTACAAGAAACTTTAGATTTTGTTTAAGAAATGTGGGATTTGAGAAAGATGTCTAGGAAAAGGTGTGTCTATGTTTAATGCTTCTTTTATAGCAAAATTAACAAACAAAAAGGAACAGAAACCCCGAGACCAAGAGACAAGGTTAATACCAAGTAAGTTTAGGAAAGAGACAGAAAGATTGCAAAGGGCATCTTAGAATAGTAAATAATCTTTCCTTTCTTTATGTACATTTTCAGACGAACGAGAGCTGACATCTCGTCGGACTACTGACTACCCTAGAGGACATCTGACAACTTAATCACCACAACCCTACAACCCTACCAAGATATACTGGGCGGAGGCCTTCAACTTGTTGATCGCAGGTAGGAGAATCTCTGAACAGCTAAACTAGATTAACGGAGTTCTGATTTGATAGAGATAGTGGCGAAGGGGGCTAGTGGGTTTTAGGAAAGCTCATTCCTAAAACGGAATATTAATATCTTGGTGCTTGTTGCTTCGCAGGTCGACAGCAAGAATCAAAGTCTTCTCTTCAACGCCCAGTACCGGCCCTCCTCCCTAATTTCTAGTTTAAATCTTGCTGTTAATATCTAAATCAGTAAGTTTTAGTTAGTGGTTGGGAAGTTGGTCCCTTGCGTCCCTGCGAAATCATCCGCGTCATCCAAGAGACCTTCGGTCAAGACAAGGTAAGGGACGACGTGGTTAGCTTTGACAGAAGGCAAAGCCCACGTAGATAATTTCGCCCGGACGCAATGGAGCAAGTAAATATGCAGGATTTGGCAGCAGTTCTAGACGCTATTAGGCAGGATAATGCAGCCTTACGTAGAGATTTATCCTCTCTTCAGGACTCTATTCAGCAAAGACCGACCACTTTTCTGAGTCCTTCATCCAGTACTGATGCCAAAACTCAGATCCAAGTGGTAACTCCATTCCCCACTCCTTTAGCCCCACCAGAAAGATTTTATGGGGATTGTAATAAGTTTTCTGTATTTTTACAGCAATGCCACCTACACTTTATAGCCAAGACTACAGCCTTCCCGGATGATTCGTCTAGAGTAGCTTTTATGTTGTCCTATATGGGTGGAGATGCTGCTCTCTGGTCGGTTCCTTTAGTAGAAAGGGACGACCGGATTTTATATAATTTTAAGGATTTTGAGAGAGCTTTAAAGAAGATGTTTGCAAAACATCTTTTCGTTCAGTCTGCAGACAATGAGCTTCTAAGTTTAAGGCAGGGATCTTCTGATCTGATACACTACATATCTACCTTTAACCGTCTGGTTTTAGAGGCAGACTGGCCATACGACAAAAGAGTATCTATCTTTTACAGAGGTTTAAGAGAAGATTTAAAGGACATGATTACCCAAATTCTTGAACCCCCTGAAGACATGAACGAGTTCATTGACTTAGTGGTGAAACTTAATCATCGTATTTCTGAACGAAAGGGAGAAAGAGGGAAAACTGAGCATAAAGTAGTTTTCTTTAAGGAAAGGTCAACCCCGAATCGAGAACCAGGTCCAAGATCAGATTCCGTCGAACCCATGCAAATTGGTTCGATTCGTGGACCCTTAACTAAGGAGGAGAAGGATAAAAGACGACGTTTAAACCAGTGTTTATACTGTGCAAAGACAGGACACTTCGTAAAAGAATGCCCAACTCGACCTAACAAGTTTAAAACCAAAACTTCCGAAGTGGCCATCACACAGGAAAAGTCGGAAAACTAGTACACTCGGTAATGGGAGAGGTCAGTTTATCGGGTGGTCTTTTTAGTTTGGCCTCAACTCTTCCCCCTGCAGGTTTCAGACACTTTTCTATCTTAGTGGAACTCCGAGATTTGCTTCCTACATCTCACACAAGAAAGGTGGAAGCCATTATAGATTCTGGGGCTACAGGTAATTTTATTGATTCCAACTTTTTTTTACAGTTGGGTTTTCAGTCAGTGATTAAAGAACATCCAGAAACAGTTAGAGCAGTTGATGGCAAGGAATTGACTTCAGGGTTGGTAAACAGACAAACTGAACTTTTAGAGATGGATTGTTCTCCCATACATCGAGAAAGAATACAATTTGACATAATTGATGCCCCTCAATTCAAGATGATTTTAGGGATACCTTGGTTAATAAAACATAACCCAATCATAGATTGGGTAACCAGGTTAATTACCTTTAAGTCAACCTTTTGTACAGAGCAGTGCTTCCTAATCAATAGGTCCAAGGACATAGTTCAAGGATTTGATTTCGGAATTGAATCACCCAATGTCCTGCTTTTGGAAGGGGTTCCATCGGTTTATAGCGACTTATCTGATGTGTTTGATAAGGGAAAAGCCAATACTCTACCACCACATAGAGATTTCGACTGTAGAATAGATCTCGTGCCTGGAGCAACCTTACCCTGCAGTCGCATTTATGCTCTTACAGAGGCAGAGAACATTCACCTGAGAGCATACCTTGATGAGTATCTAGCAAATGGCTTCATTAGACACTCTAAATCTCCAGTATCATCAGCTCTTTTTTTTATTCCAAAGAAGGGTGGGGAATTGCGCACGTGTATCGATTATAGGCAACTAAACAACGTCACCATTAAGAACAGGTACCCCTTACCCTTGATCCCAACGCTTTTGGATCAGATTAAGAAAGCCAAGATTTATACAAAACTGGACTTGCGAGGAGCTTACCATTTAGTCAGGGTAAGAAAAGGAGACGAATGGAAGACGGCTTTCCGCACTAAGTTCGGTCTCTTTGAATACCAAGTCATGCCTTTTGGACTTTGTAATGCTCCTGCCGCCTTCCAGTTTTTTATAAACGAAGTGTTGCATGAATTTATTGACATCTGTTGCGTTGTATATATTGATGACATTCTCATCTACTCAGACACTGAAGAAGATCATGTACAACAAGTCCGCGCCATTCTTCAAAAACTACTCTCCAATTCTCTTTATGTAAAATTAGAAAAAAGTCTGTTTCATGTCTCCAAGGTTGACTTCCTGGGTTATATAATTAGTCCCGAAGGAATTGAAATGGATCCTAAGAAGGTGGAAGCGGTGACAACCTGGCCCAGTCCAACTTCTGTGAAACAAATCCAAAGCTTCCTAGGTTTTGCAAACTTTTACCGCAGATTTATCCAGAACTTTTCTCAAATAATTACACCTATAACCAAGTTACTGAGAAAAGGAGTGAAATTCTTATGGAACCTTGATGCTGAAGAAGCCTTCCAAATTTTGAAGAAAAGATTTACCATGGCCCCAATCTTATGTCACCCAGACCCCAATCAACCATTTATTGTAGAAGCAGATGCATCTCAATATGCATTGGGAGGAATTCTTTCTCAACGAAGTTCCGATACTGGCCAAATGCACCCTATAGCTTACTTTTCCAGGAAACTGTCTGAAGCTGAACAGAATTATGCCATTGCCGATAAGGAATTATTAGCAATTAAGGCGGTTTTTGAAGAATGGCGCCACTACCTGTTAGGGGCTCGTCATCCTGTAACAATTTATACTGATCATCGTAATCTTCAAGCTCTAAGATCTGTGAAAGCTTTGACAGCTAGACAATTACGTTGGTCGATGTTCTTCAATGACTATACCTTTGTGATTACTTACCGCCCTGGAAAAGAGAACTTGAAGGCGGATGCTTTGTCTAGAATAGGAGATAAAGACCCTGAAAAACCTGAAACCATCCATCCTGTAATCCCGACTTCTTGTTTTCAGGGAAGTTTAACCACTAGTAACGTTATTAATGATATTAAAGGAGCTTTGAAAGATACGGATTTAGAGATGCTGAAAAGAAATCATCCTTACCTCCAGGAGAAAGATGATTTGATGATGATACATGGTTTGATTTACGTTCCTACTGAAAAGATACAAAGATCTATAATTCAGCTTCATCACGATACCATGTTATCTGCCCATCCTAGCATCTTAAAGACCATGGAACTAATAAGACGAACCTTTTGGTGGCCTTTGATGTTCAAAGACATTCAGGTGTTTGTAGAAACCTGCAGTGTTTGCATACAACATAAGACTTCTCATCAAGCTCCTAGTGGGTTGTTAATGCCTCTGCCTATCCCACCTCAACCCTGGCATACTATATCGCTAGACTTCATAGTTGAACTACCTGAAACCAAGAAGGGATTCAATACAATTTTAACTGTTGTGGATCAGTTCACTAGAATGGCCCATTTCATTCCACTGAAGAAACTTCCCACTGCCTTAGAGCTGGCTCATCTAATAATGTCACATGTGATCAGATTACACGGAATCCCATCTGTGGTCATTTCGGACAGGGGCTCCCAATTTGTTTCTAAGGTATGGCAAAAGTTGGGTACGTTGTTACAAATGGACGTTCGTTTGTCTTCTAGTTACCATCCCCAAACAGATGGTTTAACTGAGCGGACTAACCAGACTATCGAACAATATCTTCGATGTATGTTACCCAATGTTCCTGATGAATGGTCTGATCTCTTGAGCCCCTTAGAGTTCGCTTATAATAACTCTGAACATTCATCTATCAAAATGTCTCCGTTCTTTTGCAATTTCGGTTTCCATCCCAAAAGTATTCCTGAAAATTCTTTAAACCCTGATTCAGTACCTGCAATTTCTGATTATGTATCTAAAGTATTTTCTATCCAAGAAGAGGCCAAATTCAACTTGGCTAAGGCGAAAGAAACTCAGAAAGAGTCCAAGGACAGACATCGATCTGAACAACCACAATACCAAGTAGGTGAAAAGGTTTGGTTGAGTACAAAAAATTTGAAACTTAAAGGAAATCGGAAATTCAATCCAAAATTCATTGGTCCCTTTCCGATTGAGAAAATAATTAACCCGGTTTGTGTAAGGTTGAGTCTCCCTCAGAAGTACTTGATACACCCGGTTTTCCATGTCTCCCTAGTTAAGCCATTTCATCCTCAGACCCGCGTCTCCAAATCTCCTACCCCCATCATGATCGATGATCACCCGGAATTTGAGGTTAAAACTATCTTAGACTCCAAAAGAGTTCGCGGAAAACTGTTTTACCTCATAGATTGGAAGGGTTATGGTCCAGAGGAAAGGTCTTGGGAACCTTTAGACCATCTAAAAAACTCCCCTAGATTGATCCGACTCTTCCATCTAAGACATCCTGAGAAACCAAAGCCCATTTCAACCGTTCTGGGGGGGATCTTGAGGAGGGAGTACTGTCATGAATCCACTTACCCCTAACACACATATCCTGAGACATGTGCTGAATTCCCCCTTGAAAAAACCCACCCCTGTCCCGTGCTCCACGCACGCTTCTAGTCAGTGTGATTGGGTGCTTACGTTTATCCTTCTGCCTTATTATATGTTTCCTAAAGGTTTTGTTACACTTGACTTTGCATGTGCTCATTTGTACTCTGCCTCGTTGCCTGACTTTGCATGTGCTCATTTGTACTCTGCCTCGTTGCCTTATATACTCTGCTTGTTGCCTTAAATACTTGTGGAGCTTTTGAAGCTCATTTGATGTGTTGGGGATGCTCTGCCTTTGGCTCCGTGAAAGACACCGCCTTCGCGAAGGTCTTCCGGAGCTCTCCCTGCATCCTTACACGCAGCCTTTTGGTGCGCGCTTGAACTGGGACTGCATTCTGCGTCCCCGCGCACATTACCCGAACGTGACTGGGAGCGGCTGGGTGCGGTCGGGTATTTAAACCGCACCCAGCCTTCTAGAAGGCGCTTTGCCTTCCGGTTTTCTGCAGAGAAGGTCGCATCGTAGGGAGAAACTCACCTGAAGGAGGCTACATCCTGGCAGGACTCCACGGCGGTGCTTCTTCTCTTCTGGAGTTTTGAAGTCTAAGAACTAACTTTGAAAGCTAAGTACATTTGCTACTTTTAAAGGCGCCCTTCGCAAGAAAGGTTAATTTTTGGGACAATTACTTGGTTGAAGCCTTCATGAAGAAGGAGACTTCGGACATTCAAGGCCTAACAGTATTTTGAGAACTATGTTTGTAAACTGCAAAAAGACTTGAACTTTATGTTTTTGAAATTGTGAAGAGATTTACAAGAAACTTTAGATTTTGTTTAAGAAATGTGGGATTTGAGAAAGATGTCTAGGAAAAGGTGTGTCTATGTTTAATGCTTCTTTTATAGCAAAATTAACAAACAAAAAGGAACAGAAACCCCGAGACCAAGAGACAAGGTTAATACCAAGTAAGTTTAGGAAAGAGACAGAAAGATTGCAAAGGGCATCTTAGAATAGTAAATAATCTTTCCTTTCTTTATGTACATTTTCAGACGAACGAGAGCTGACATCTCGTCGGACTACTGACTACCCTAGAGGACATCTGACAACTTAATCACCACAACCCTACAACCCTACCAAGATATACTGGGCGGAGGCCTTCAACTTGTTGATCGCAGGTAGGAGAATCTCTGAACAGCTAAACTAGATTAACGGAGTTCTGATTTGATAGAGATAGTGGCGAAGGGGGCTAGTGGGTTTTAGGAAAGCTCATTCCTAAAACGGAATATTAATATCTTGGTGCTTGTTGCTTCGCAGGTCGACAGCAAGAATCAAAGTCTTCTCTTCAACGCCCAGTACCGGCCCTCCTCCCTAATTTCTAGTTTAAATCTTGCTGTTAATATCTAAATCAGTAAGTTTTAGTTAGTGGTTGGGAAGTTGGTCCCTTGCGTCCCTGCGAAATCATCCGCGTCATCCAAGAGACCTTCGGTCAAGACAAGGTAAGGGACGACGTGGTTAGCTTTGACAGCCATAATCTAGTCTACTGACTAGTAAGGCCTGTACTAGGGTCTTTCTGTCCTGCACAGGTATCCATGGGAAGATTTTCCGCAACATCCGCATGATACCAAAGCAGGTTCCCGATACTGATTCCACCTGCTCCTCCAGCGAGAGCTTGTTATCTATCAGGATGCCCAGGTTCCATGCCTGAATCGTAGGGTTAGGTGCCTCCCCCAATTCCGGTGGCCACCAGTCTGCAGACCAAATCTCTGTGGCCTCTCCAAACAGAAGGATCTCTGTTTTGTTGGTATTTAGCTGCAGAAAGTTCTTGCTCATCAAGGTGGTGATTTGCAGCATACAGGTCCTAAATTTTACTCTAGACTTTTCTGGGTCCTTCTCGATGGGGACTATCACCTGCGTATCATCCACATATGAGATTGTCTCAAAGTCACAGGATCTTATGATGGCTGCAAGTGGAGCCACATAGATGTTGAATAAAGTGGGGCTTAGGATTGAGCCCTGCGGCACCCCCTTGTCCACTGTCGTGGTCTGGGAGACAAATGTGTCTAATTGGACATATTGAGTTCTGTTGTTAAGGAAACTCTGCCTCCATGACCAGGCTTGTCCTCCGACACCTATCTACCGCAACCTGTCCAATAAGACATGGTGGGAGATGGTGTGGAAGGCAGCAGATAGATCCAGGAGCACCAGCATGGTGGGGAACCCTCTATCCTGTAACATCCTGATGGTGTTGACTACTTCTACCAGTGCCGCTTCTGTGCTATGGGCTGCACGGAATCCTGATTGCGAGAGGTCAAGTAAATTATAAGTATCCCATCAGTTGCTTGTTTCCCAATGTCTCCATGACCTTTGAGCTGCTAGGAAGGAGGGAGATTGGTCTATCATTTTGCAACTGTGTGGGGTCTGCCAGCGCCTTTTTAAGTAGAGGTTTTATGTGTGCCCTTTTCCAACTCCTGGGAAAGGTGGCTGTGGCCAAGGAAAAGTTGCACACCTCGGTTAGTGTGGGGGCAAGGATACATACAGCACAGGAGATTTTCAGGGTCGGTCATATGAGAATGATGAGGCATAAAGGGCCTTCCAGAGTTTCCTGTCGGTTTTGCGCCATGGAGAAGTATGGAGTACGGCGTTGTCCGATCCTCTGAGGGAGGATAGCCATTCTTGCCATTGTCTAAAAGACACATTGTTGGTGTTTTTCTACTTACACAATACAATTTTACAGGCTAAGGTAAGCATGAGGTCTAGCAGATACCTGTCATTTACATTTCCAAATTTAGGGTCCAGGGCACCTAACATAATATATGAAAATTCCCTTGGAGGGGTTATGTTGAATGTGCTGCTTATACAATCGTAGACCCTGTCCCAATATGTTTGTAAGGTAGGGCAAGAGAAGATAATGTGGGAGAGGTTACCAACGTTGGATTTACAGTTCCAGCATGTCGAACTCTCACTTAGGTTGAGTTTAAAGATTTTCTCGGGTGTCCAGTGTGTCCTATTTATTAACATAAGTTTGGTCTGATACAATATTGGTGATATTTTGTTTGAAAATGGTGTGATATGTATTTTATCCCAGTCATATGGGATGTTGTTGGTGTTAGGTTCGGATTCCCATTTACCTTCACACTTCCTGTGAGATTTACGGGGTTTGGGAGAAAGAAGTTTATATATTTTAGATACGGTGTGTCCTGACTCTAGTAGTTGTGTCATCTCAGAGACTATCGTCGGCTCGAGGGGTTTAATAGAGCTCATCGTGAGGAGATATTTTAGTTTTAGGAAGTTATAAAAAAGTCCATCGGTTTTAGTCCGTGCCGGTTTTGGAGGTTAGAAAAAGATAGTGGGAGGGCCCCTATAAAGAGGTCTTAGACTAGATTTTTGCCCTTTGAAACCAAAATTCCCAGTGGAGCATCTCACCGTTGATCTTCAGGCTCGGGTATCGCCAGAGAGCGGTCATGTTGGACTTGTTGACTTTTAGTTTGGAGAGGTGGTCTAGTCGTAAAAAGGGCTCTTCTGGTGTTAAGCAGAATGTACTTTGTGTGGGGGAGGTGGGATACATCCATGGTAAGGAGGGCAGATAGAGGCATGTCATTGTTGATTGACCTTTCTATGTTTAACCAAACTGTGGTATAGTCGGTCTGCGTGATTAGCTAGTTGGCACCTTGTTTGCAAAGATACGCTGTCTGATAGTTCCTAAAGTTCGGAAGGCCCAGACCACCTTTCTCTTTTGGTAATTGGAGCTTTGCCATTGGTATTCTGGGTTTCTTGCCTTGCCAAAGAAATGTATTAAAAAGTTTATAGACTCTACTCAAGAAGTCATTTGAGAGAGTCGTTGGTAGCATGCTAGATATATAGTTAACAAGAGGAATCACCATCATTTTAATGTCTCAGCCCTACCCCAACACAAAATATATTTAGGAGACCACCCATCCAGCTGTGAAAAGATTTTCTTGTAGAGTTAGGTCTTGTTGGCTTGAAGGGTGGTGATCAAGTCTCCGGTGAAGTCTAGGCCCAAAGACTTGAAGCACTTGGTTTGCCACAGGAGACCCGAGTCGCCCATGATTTCTTTACCATCAAGGTTGTTTAGGAGTTCAACCTCAGTTTTATCTTTATTTAATTTGTACCCAGATACTGTAGCAAAGTCTTCTATTGAAGACATTGGAGCAGGGATAGCAGATTCGGCATTCTCAGAGACCACTAGTACATCACCAGCATATGCAGTAACCTTTACTGTGTAGTCATTGAAACGTATCCCTGAGATCTGGCTATTGTTCCTAAGATGGTATAGGAAGGGTTTTCAATAGCAAGCAGGAATAGGGAGGGGGAAAGGGGGCAGCCTTGCCTTGTTCTTTGTTCTAATTTGAAGGAGGATGAGAGTGAGCCTCCCGCTCTTACTCTGGCCGAGGAGTTAAAATAGAGTGACATAACCATGCGTGAGAAGTTGTTGCCCAGGTTGAATTTATCCAGCGTTGCTTCCAGGTAGGCCCAATCTACTTTGTCGAAGGCTTTTTCGGCATCTACAGTGATGGCCACTGTTGGTGAATCAGTGAGTTTAGCTTTCTCGAGTACATGAGCCAGGATTCTGGTGTTGTCACTAGATAGTCTATTTTTTAAAAAGCCAACTTGTGAGGGGTGGATAAGTTTGAGTAAACATTTTTGAAGGCGCTTTACAAGAATCGTTGCGTAAATTTTACAGTCTAAATTATTTAGGGATATCGTTCTATAATTTTTGGGGAGTGTTGGGTCCTTTCCTTCTTTTGGGATTACTGCTATAATGGCTTCTGCTAGTGTCTCATTAACTTTGCCAGAGCTGCTGAATTCATGGAACAGGTTTAAAAGTGGAATAGTTAGTAGTGAGGCGAAGCATTTGTAGAATTTGGCACTAAATCCATCAGGCCCCGGAGCCTTCCCTGTTTTGAGGAATTTAATTAAGCTTACGACCTCTGAGGTGGTAATTGGGCTATTGATTTCTAGCTGCTCCTGATCTATAAGTGAGGGAATTTTACATTTGTTTAGGTAGTCTTGCACTTTTGTGCTGTCCAGCTCTTTATTTTTGCTGTACAGGGTACTGTAGAAGTCCTTAAAGATTTCTGCAATTTTATTCGGGTCAGAGTGAGCTAAGCCTTTATGGTCTATTAAGTTTTTAATTGTGTTCTTCTGTATTTTAAATTTTAGGTATGCAGCTAGGCTCCTCCAAGTCTTGTTGGACTCACAGAGTTTTGTGCTTTTTTGTCTACTTATCCATATTCCTGCTCTGTCACTGAGAATTTTATTATACTCGTATTTCTTTTTGACTATTTCGTTCATGACTATTGTATCCCTTGATCTTATGTGTTTCCCTTCTAATATAGTGATCTCTTTTTCTAATTTTCAAGGTTTTTATTATAATCCCTATTCATGGCAGCCCTAATTTTGATCATCTCTCCCCTGATAGTGCTCTTTAAAGCCTCCCACTGGGTGAGATCCGATGTATCATCCTTTTTGTTAACCACAAGGTAATTCTGTATTGCATTTTCAATGGTTTGTCTATGGGACTCTTTTTCTAAAACGTCATTATTAAGCCTCCAAAGAGGTTGTTTTTTTGCCGGTTTTGTGTCAGATATAGATAGGTTGATACATGAATGGTCCGAGATTATTTTTGGCTCAATCAATGTTTCTTCAATTCTTGCAGTGGCATTGTTGGAAATAAGTAGGTAATCAATGCGGGGTAGGAGTTATGCGGGGAAGAGTAGAATGTACATTCCCTCCCTGTGGGGTTTTGTAACCTCCAAGTATCCAGCAGATTGAAACACGTGCAGAGATTAATAAGGGCTTTGTGAGAGTTGTTGCTGCATCGTTGGTGCATCGTGAGTCTCTGTCTAATGCCGATCCATGGGTAGGTTAAAATCACCCGCTAGTATGTGCATAGCAGTGTCTGGGATAGTGTAAACTTGCTTGTTTAAGTCACCCCAGAATTCCAAGTCGTCTTTGTTAGGTGCATAGATATTAGTAATGTAGAATTCCGTGTTGTCCTTTGCCAACTTCGTCGTAACCCATCTCCCCTTAGTGTCTGATGTGTGTGCTACTATGTCGATGTTTGATTTTTTTGCTACTAGAGTCAGGACACCATTCTTTTTCCCTATTGCGTCAGAACTAGCAACTTCACTGTAGAACCTATTTATAAGTGAATTAAATTGCTTTGAGTCAATCTTTGTCTCCTGTAGTAGGAAGACGTCACCTTTTTGTTTTTGGAGGTAATCAAGAATCTGCTCAACCAATGCCAATCCGGCTTTCGTGCCGGGCACAGTACGGAATCGGCCATGACTCACATAATAGATGACACACTAAAAATCCTTGACCAAAACAAAGTCTGTCTACTAATCCTTCTTGATCTCTCCTCAGCATTTAACACCGTCAAACACAATAATATTCTAGACCTTCTAAGATTTAGAATGGGCCTATCAGGATCAGTCCTAAATTGGTTCACCTCTTTCCTCCTAAATAGATCCTAAAGATTTAAGGTTAATTAATCCCTACCTACTGCCGTACCAATCACTCTAGGAGTTCCACAGTGATTATCCCTCTTGCCTACACTCTTCAACCTTTTCATGGAACCCCTGATGGAAATGCTCAGCTCCTCAAACATCTATTATCATACGTACACTGAGGACAGCCAACTATACTTAAAGATTACCTCTCTGGACGATAGCCCTCAATTCAACTCTGGAAAAAACCCAGACCTGGCTGGCGAACAACCACTTGAAACTAAACACCCTCAAGACTGAATTCCTCCTAATCACCCCTGCCAACAAAACTACCAGTTATGAAGAATGTATTAAACAACTCACAGTGCTTAATTGCGAACCTCATATTGTTAACTCAGCAAAATCGCTAGGTCTAATACTGGGTAGAAATCTTAACATGCAGAAACATATCAGTGCTGCAAAAAAAGGTGCTGTACAAGCATTAGTAATCCCAAGACTTAACTATGGGAGTGCATCACTTAGCGGTCTTCCCAGAGCATCAACGGCCTCTCTAAGAGCTTCGCTCAACTCAGCGGCTAGGCTAATCATGGGCTCAAAAATAAATTCTCACATTACGCCTGACCTCAAAACTCTTAACTGGCTTCCTTTCGAAGCCAGAATTCAACTAAAAATTGCCTGCATGACATACAAAGCAATACATCACAATACCCCGAGATACCTGGCCCAAAAACTGATGCTATTTGGTGGAAACAGATCCTCTAGAAGTACCAGAAATCTTCTTCTGAAACCACAACGCTTTACCAAAAAGAAAACTTACAACCGTGCCTTCTCAGGAATCGTGCCTAGAATTTGGAATGCACTGCCCCCTGAAAATAGCCGGAACCCTTCTCTCATCTTTTAAAAAAGAAGTAAAATCCCTACTTTTAAAGAAATTCTCATGAATCTTGGTACATCTGAATCTACGCAACTGAGATCTGTATGTCAAGTCTTGTACACTTGTATCTATGCAACTGAGATCTGTATCTCATTTTTTTAACTATGTAGTCATACGTTCCTTTTGTTCCTAATCTAGACCTAGGTCAAGTCTTGTACATTTGCATCCACGCAACTAAGACCTGTATTTCATTTCTTACCTATGATTTCATATGTTCCTTTTCCGCCAGAACCAGCCTACATGAAGGGATGAAAGACGTCGCCGAGTGGATGAAGAACAGCCACCTGAAACTGAACTCAGACAAAACGGAAGTCCTCATCCTGGGATCATCGCCCTCCGCCTGGGACGACTCCTGGTGGCCCCCGGCCTTGGGTACCACTCCCAAGCCAACGGACCACGCACGCAACCTGGGCTTCATCCTGGACTCTTCCCTCTCGATGACTAGACAAGTCAACGCCGTCTCCTCATCGTGCTTCAACACCCTGCGTATGCTCCGTAAGATCTTCCGCTGGATCCCCACCGAGACCAGGAAGACCGTCACCCAGGCACTCGTCACCAACCGACTGGACTATGGGAACACCCTCTATGCCGGAACCACAGCCAAACTGCAGAAAAGGCTCCAACGCATCAAGAACGCCTCCGCACGACTCGTCCTGGACATCCCCCGACGCAGCCACATCTCCGGCCACCTGAGAGACCTGCACTGGCTCCCCGTCAGCAAGAGGATCACGTTCAGGCTCCTCACCCACGCACACAAGGCGCTCCACGACCTGGGCCCCAAGTACCTCAACGACCACCTGACCTTCTACGCGCCCACCCGCCAGCTACGATCGACCAACCTCGCCCTCGCCGCCGTTCCACGCATCCACAGAGCCACCGCCGGAGGAAGATCCTTCTCCTACCTGGCAGCCAAGACCTGGAACTCCCTCCCCATCCACCTGCGGATGACCCAGGACCATCTTCTCTTCAGGAAGCAACTCAAGACCTGGCTGTTCACGCAGTAACGTCCCCTCTCCCCCAGCGCCTTGAGACCCACCCGGGTGAGTAGCGCGCTATACAAATGCTATGATTGATTGTTTGATTCCCTACGCACGACTCTTGTAAAGCGCTCTGATACCCGCAAGGGTCATGTCCGCGCTCTATAAAACCTTCAAAATAAAATAGAAAATAAAAAATGTAGAATGCCAATAGCTCAATGCAAGACCTATTCAAAGAAGCGGCCGCCATTGTTGCGGATTTGCTTAAAAAGTGAAAGGGTGCATGGAACACTGAATGTTGCAGAAAAGCATGTCGTGCCTGCAGTAGGAGAAACTATATAAAGAAAATAGTGCTTACAGACTAAAAAAGACTCACTGTGTAACAACCGAAGTAATAGGGCCAGTCCTCATGGGAGGTTACGAATGAAAACAAGGCGGTACTGAGGAGGGACTAACAAGCCTATTAATGAATCAGAAGCCAACATTTACAAAGGACAACGAAACCATCCAATGACAAATAAATGCGGAGAGTGGGTGGGGCTTCTATTCCATATTCCAATTCACCATGGCTCGCAGAGCAGCGCATGAGCTGCCCAGGCTCAAACTAAAAAATAGACTGCTTCGCGCATGAAAAACTCAGGGAGGGGGGCAACACAGCCACCTATTCTTTTATTCTAAAGTTTGGCCCCTGGGATGGGGTTCACAGGGTCTAACTAGGCTCAGGGAAGGGAGGCCATGCACTCCACTCCCATTATTAATTACTTGGCCCTGGGAGATTGGAATCCCTGAGGCCTAATACGGCTTGAGGAGCGAGGTCACGTGGCCCCCTCCCCTTTATAATGGAATATGGCCTGTGGGATGGGAAACCCAGGTCATAATAAGGCTCAGGGAGGGGGACCACATGACCTCCGTCCCTTTTTAAAAAACAGACGCCCCGGGGGATGGGTTCCCCGCGCCAAAAAGAGAGTCGTGGAGGGGGCTGTGTGGCCCCCTCTCCTCTTTTAAAAACAGACAGCCTTGGGGGAATGGGTCCCCGGGGCCTAAGACGGTTCAGGAACAGGGGCCATGAGGCCTCCCTCCCCTTTTTTTAATGTTTTTGGCCTCGGGACGACGTGGTCCCCAGGCCTATTTCGGTCAATGAGAGGGGCTGCATGCCACATCCCTATTTTATATTATATTTGGTGCCAGGAAGAGCCCAGGGGCCTATTAGGGTAACAGGAGAGGGGCGGTACACCCCTGTCCCCTTCGATTTTGGCCCCTGAGGTGGGGTCCCAGGACCCAATAATGCTAAGGGAAGGGGCCACGAGGCCCCATCCCCTTTTATATTGTATTCGACACCTGGTGATGAGGTCCCCATAACCTATTATAGTTAGGGGGCTGCACGTTCTCCTCCCATGTTTAATTGTATCTGTCCCCAGGTGATAGGGCCCACAGTGCCTTTTAAGGCTTGGTGAGAGAGGCCACATGGCCCCCTCCCCTTTTTATTGGGACTGGTCCCAGAGATAGGGATCACCGGGGCCAATTAAATGTCAGGGAGGGGACTGCACGCCTCCCTCCCATTAATATTTATGTTTTGCCTCAGGGGACGGGGTCCCCGGGTCCTGAAGGCAAACCCTATGCTGCGCACACTAAAGGCTGTGCGAAGTGTGGGGTTAGCAGCCTGCTGGAGATTTGGCCAGAAGGCCTGGCAGCAGGCCAAATCCTGTAGCCAACACTCCCTTGTACATGGCCAAAGGCTGTGTGCAGCAAGGGGTTGGCTGCCTGCGGGGACATGGAAGCAGGGCTTGGCTGCAAGACAGGCCCTGCGACTAACCCCAGGCCAAGCACGACTAAAGCCCATGCACGGTGTGGGGTTGGCTGCCTCTGGGTGCCTGTCTGTGGGTAGTTGGTTCAGGTTCTGGGTGTAAACCAGGCCCTGCAGCCGACCACATGCCGCGCATGATGAAAGGCCATGTGTAGCGTGGATTAACTGCCTGTGGAAGGGTGGCTGCCTCTAGGTGGGTTGCCCACAGGCCCTGATGCTAACTCTGGATGCAGTGAGAGGTTGGATGCCTGGTTGGGGTTTGCTGCAGGTCCAGGCCACAGGCCACGCCCTCTAGCCACCCCCTGCCGCACCCTCGCCTTGCACAGTGATGTCATCAATTATGTAAAACCTGAGATACAAATCTAGTGTATAAAAACAAACACTTGTAAGGTATGAGTACCTGACAGATAACTCTGGAGTTGAAGCTAATGTCTGAAAGATCACAATAGCCTTAGGAATATCTCTATTAAGTGAGGCCTCATATTGTGAGTGCTATGGGGCGGATTGAGCCCCTGGCAGATGGGGTACCATCTTTCTCAGTGGCGTAGTGTAGTGTAGCTCCTATTTTCCCAATAGGCTCTGCGCATTGGAATAGTACCTACAATAGTAAAGGCCTAGACCAGACGTTAACTAGGTCTACTACTGTCGATACTAGACTTAATTTTTGGGTTTGCCAGCTAAGCTCAGAGTTCGCTAGAAACATTCTCGAATGTTCAAGGAAGGATTAACTCCCCTGATTAGACAAGTAGGGATTTAGTTTCTGACAACCATAGAACATGACAACTTTGCTCTCCCCTAATCAAGAGTCAATCTCAAGAGTCGTGTGAGCACAAGGCAATTATTTTACTCAGTCAGTACGTGCATTCTTAGTCTCATCAGAATGTAGAGAAAAGGAAGAGACAGGCGTGTTCAATAAAAAGGTGTTATTTATTGATCAGTCTCTTTTCTCATACATGAGAAATGGATCGATATTATTGCAATACTTATAGTTAAGTAAAGTGCATACATTAGAAGCAATAGTATAAAATAATACTGTAAAAACATTGATATGGTTTCTGAGCCATATGATGTTTAAAATGATTAAAATATATTTGCATACACATATACATTTGACTAAACGTACTCAACTGGTGTTTCTAAATACGCCTACCCCGTGTATCTGACCTAAGTCTAATGCGTGGGCGGGAATAGAAAGTTACAGTTTAAGTTAAGTTTGTTTTTGCCAAGTGAATAACTAAAGAATTCTCTAGGAGGGGTCATTCAGTTCTGTACCTGGAATTTAGGATGAATGAGGAATGGTATCTCTTTCTCTGCTCTCGATATTCCAGGCTGCCTGCGAGGGCTACCCGGAAGCGCCGGTGCTGGGTCTCTCGGCTTGAGATAGCAGCGCGTCTCTCAGCGCGTCAGGAAGGCGGGGCTGCTGCCTGCGGGGTCTGCTTCTGCTCTCGGCTTCGGCAAGTATGGCTGCTCCGTCTTGTCACCACGCGTGTGTTTGCATAGGGCAAGGTCGGCAATATTTATACCTTAAAGGTGCCGGGATTGACGTAAGGATGGACATAGGTACGTCAATAAAGATGTCATACGACTTGCTCGTTAGCACATTCTTTACTAAAGTTCTCTGTGAAATCAAAACAATGGCCGCACGGATTATCCAGGTTGTCATAGGTTTGATTTGTTATGAGAACGTCGTATGCCTTATCAGGGGCTGGAGGAATGTCGCTTGTCTAATTAGATCTCAAGCGTTATGACCTAATCAGATAACACGTTCCTGTGCCGTAGTGTGACTGCGTCAGATAACGGTATCTGCATCATGGGGGATTTCTTGCCTCATGGGCTGACTGTTAGTTAACTAGCTAGGTAGTTTAACCAGAATAGGGTCAGGAATAGGGGGATCGATTCAGAACCTATAGAAATACACGACACCCACTCCACGCTAACTATGGTCATATCTACTAATCTATGCATAGTATAACATAGTACAACATACTATAGAGTATAGTGTATACCTTACCACCCCAAAATACATAAATGCATTTTGAAATTTTCAAATATACTGAAAAATTGCAGTCATATATATTGTATGCACTTAAGCTATGAATTAAATGCAAAAGTAAACACGCATTGTTATGCATTATTGCTTTTTAGTATATGAGAAATACACATGAAATGGCTCTTAATATAGCTATACAGAAAGGAAGGTCGAGACCATTTCATCACATAATAAAATATTTGTGAACATACCAGCGGGCAGCTAAAGTCTATATAAAGTATCTAAAATAGAAATCTTAGTTCTCTAGGAATAGTTTCTTACTTTAAGCAGAAGATCAGTGTCCCGGGGAAAAAATATATAGAAAAATATTTTAAGGGCTTGCTGAAAAAAGTTGCTGTCCGTGAACTGGATTGTAATTGTTCATGTGACTTTATTTTTAAAGGTTGAAGGCCGAATTCAGGCAACGCCGTGTGCGAGTTTACTCAAAAGTCTCTATTTCTATTCCGGAGAGAACATCATATCATTCAGGCTTTCGAAAAAACTGTCAACAGCTTCATGGGAAAGTTCCACTAAGTCGGAAATAGGGGTAACCATGCATTCGTGCGCATGATTGTCTCCATTGACATTCTGATTTGCATTGCTGACAGAAGGTCGTACCTGTTCGATGCTGCTTTCATCTCGAACTTCACTACCCTTCAATCGTAGTGGTGAAGATTCCAGGAATGCCGTCATCAGAATTGGCAGCCTTTGAGGGCAGCACAGTGCGTGAACCTTGGTAGGAACCAACAGTGTATCTGCATCCACCGGCGCATCCGATTGTAGCGTCAGACAGGTGTCTAACACGCATTCTTCTCCGCATAGCAGACACCTTAGTACAGGTAAAACACACCTTTGCCACATTGGTCGAAATGATAGAAACCAAGTCATGTTCAGGTCTCTAAGCCGGGAGAGTCCCAGGATTTTTGATATCCGGTCCCGGTATCCAATGGCTAGGATCGTATCTTCCATTGTCGCGAGAGTTTGATCTGTGACATGGGTTGCCATAACGAAAAATAAGGACTAGGAATAGGATTCCTGCAATTAGTCCCAGGATCAGGGGAAGTCCGCCAAAAATCGAATGGACGAAATCTGGAAAAATACCCAGTATGGCTTTGAATGGTGTTAATGCCATCGAAAATACTGTCTTAAATACCTTTGAGACCCCAGTGGTATCAGAAATATTTAAGATTTCGCTCAGGATTTCCGCGAAATGTACGGGGGAATTAGTTGATAATAATGTATGTATCTCTGCAGTCGTCCTTGCGACTTGTAGATCATACGTTTCTTTAGATGACGTGAGCCTTGTAGGCGTCTGAAGAAGCACTGTTTTCATTCTGCTTAAAGTGTCTATTCGAATAGAAGTAATTTTCAAACCGGGCCATGCCCTTGCCTCCCTGTCTGGTAAGGAGCTGGGGAACAAAGAACGTCCACAGCACTTGACCTTCGCCGTCGTAGTGACGAGATAAGGAGTCCCGGGCATAAGACTACAACATCTGCGGTCTACAATAAGAATGTAACTCCCATTATAGAGTCTTTGAAAGAATGGTTCTATTTCAGTTGCAGGTGCGCCTTGCTGGTGACATGAAAGGTTGTATGAATTCCCTTCACAGGCTCCGTGCAAACTAATACCGTTACACAGAAGCGTGCCGCTTAGTGACATAGCACAATTGTTGCCACTAAGAAACACTTTCTGTCCTTTATTACTGACACATGCATGTGAATAGGGCAGGTTCCAAGTTGTTTTAAGGTACCCCTTTCCCAATTTCTCGTACATGCCAGCCTGTATATATTTTTGGCAGTATTGAAACCTGAAGGTTGAGATTGGAATATTTATGATTCCGTGGATTATCCATTCACTGACAGGTCGTTCTGACATTGTCATTGGTAATCTTTCTAGTTTTTCAATGCTCAAGATTGTATAATCAGCACCCTTCTGCGCCATACCGATTTGTCTATCAGTAAGGTTAAAGATTTGGAATAGTGACGTTGTGTTGATTAAACGCCAAGGCACATAGCCTGAACGCAGATTTTGTAACGTCCAGCCAAGCTGTACAATAGAACGCAATTGTGACTGACCATGTTGTAATAACAGTAAGTCTTGCGATAATATGTCGATTGCTGAAGACACAATGCTGTCCAATGAAAAAATTCTGGAGGACAGAGTCATTAACCCATTGTCCACTACAGAAAGTGATTTTTCCAAATTAATACGGTCAATTTCCCGTATTCTTTCTGCTGTCTCAATTTGAGTAACCTTCCAGGCCTCATTGTATGCTGCATATACAGAGGCTGCTATGAAACGCTTTTGACGCTGTTTGCGTGGTCCCAGTATGAAATCACGCAAGTCAGCACCATCAGTAAGTAAAGTTAGGTGTTGCTTAATTTCGGGCAGTGTGGAAGTTTGTAGCCATTGAAGGCATAATTTGCCCACACTGTAGGTTGTTATTATCCCTGGGTGATGTCTTTGAGGATATCTAGGGTCTGGCCTGGTCATTTTGAAACCCTGTGTTTTATTCAGGAATCTATCTTGACAGTTATTTGTATCTGTAGGCCAGATCAACCATTGTTTCCAATCAGGATGTGTTCTGTTTTGGTTAAGTATATGGTTTATGTCTATTTCTTCATCTGTATCAGAGTTATTGCTAAACATTGTTGGCTTTGGAATAGACAGGTTATTTAAATCTTTGATTTTGGCTAAGCCAAGACAGGTGGTTTGTTGAACAGTGTCATTTAAAAATATCATTTGTTCTGGGATCATGCAGGCTCTAAACAAAGCTTCTAAACCCTGTACTTGCCATTCTTTTGTACCCCAAACACTTTTCAAATCAACATTTTTGTCCCAATAATCAAATCCAAGAGTATTCATTTTTTCAAAGAATGAATCTGAATATATCAATTTTGTGTTGGTTATCATGGTTTTCATCCCTGTCTTGTTTGACAATTTGTAATAAAATGTTTCAGCATTACTAGTGTTAAAACCTTGAAAGTATGAATATTTGTCATAAACGGTTCTAGAGCTCCCTTTTGGAGGTGTAGCACAATGTTCCCATTGATTATAATTTAAAACATTTCTTGGTTGTGCAGATTTATGCAAAAAACTGTTACCATAATGGTTATAGCAATACATACTATCATAATTTGTAGAACCTTGCAAATAATCATGTTTTGTAAATTTAGCAGACATTACTAAGTCAGACATCATATTGTTTATACTTTCAAAGTCCCAATCATCAGCAAATGAGTTTGGTTTTGCAAAGTCACTCAAGGAGATCTTGATTTGGTGTGGATATTTCAGGATCTCGACCGGACCATAAATTTCATAGTCAGTGTTGTCCCAGGCTACCCCACCAGGTATTGGAATTGCTGTGAAGTTGGCTGAAGAAAGTTCTGAAGAAAGTTCTCGTTTCTCGACGTGTGAAGATGTGTGTGGTTTGAGGACCAAGTTGATGTTCTGACTTGCTGTGTCCATTTTAGCATATTTTCCCTCAATGAAGCGTCCCAAAGTAAATACCATGATGAGCCAAAGTATGAGGATAAATGCACCAAAACCCACCCAAAATTCAATCCATGGAGAAACCAGATATGTTTCTTTCAGTTGTTTCAAAAGTTCCTTAGCTTTGTCTTTAAAGGATTTTGATGATGGCTGTGTCTTTTGTTCGCTGAAACCTTCAGAGGAATCATCGAAGTTGATGAAGTAACCAGATGCAGTTCTGTCAATTGTTCCAATTGGTTCAGGATTTTTGTTTCTTGCATTTTCACTTGGAACTTCATTGTAGATTGGTGTGTCTCTGCTAAATGTTTTTATTTGGGTTTTCAGAGGTCTTAGTTCTATTGCATTGTTGCATAGTCCTTGTTGTTCTTCTGTAGGCGTTTCGAATGTGATGAGCCTCTTTGATAGGACCTCTGTACTGGTAGCAAACCTTGGTGTTCTGCTACTTATTGGGAGTCCACTTGGCCTACCGTTTGTTATCGGCCACATGTTGTGGTTTTACCAGGTCGATGGATACAACTCGGTTCTCCTTTTTTCCAGCAAGTGGCGGTAGTACAACTGATCTTGTCCCGTTGACAGACAAGACAGGAACTGCTTTCCTGTAAGAAGGCCCAAATTCCTTCTTTACCGCGATCTTCTCCCTGACTAGATCCCCGACTTTTGGAATCCAGACAGGTCTTGCTGGGACAGGTGGTGATTCTTCAGTGGTTGTTGGCTGTTGTTTCAACTGTATGTTGCTCAGGTCTTTTCTTGTTTTGTTTAAGTCCTGCAAAATAGCCAAACGGTCTTTGACATCAAAGGTTTTTTCTATTACCACTGAAGTCTGACTATCAAGGTCAGAGATCAACATCCTAGTTCCGAATAATAATTCGTACGGACTGAATCCCTTCAGAGAATTTCTTGGCAAGTTATTTAGACTACGTTGGACACTTATTAGATGTTTGACCCACCCAGCTCCCGAACCTAATATTCTTTCTATTATAGATTGCTTTCTGCCTTGGTTTTTTCTTTACACCATCCCATACCCTCAGGAAGGAAGTGAGAAGATTCCCGCTGGGCTGTGCTCATTTGGCCATGTTTCCCCCCCAGGCTGGTTTGCCTGAGTGAAAGAAATGGTCGAACGTAACATGCTCTTAGCGTATATGCCATTTAGACTCGCAAATCTTGTATAACAGTCCGGACGTCAGCCGAGTGCTGGTGATCTACATTATAAGTGGAAACTAGCCTGTATATGTTAATCGCAAGCCATTCTTTTTGTTGGTAATATTATCTGCCTTGATTCGACGAGGTATTAAACTGCTTCTCTCCCCTCTGCGATCTCTGTTGCAGTTTGGGCAGTTTTTTACAAACATGGTGTAGTGCAGGCTCATGCCTGGCCACCAGTACCGTGATTGTAATTCTTCCAGAGAATCTTTTAATTTAAGGTGTCTATGACCCTCGCCCATGTGTGCGTCTGCGATTAACAAGTTTCTCCTGTCCATGTTTGGAATCACTCTATCCCCCACTCCAGGGATTCGAGCAAAAGGGACGGAGTTTGCATCGATTATGTATGTATAATTGAGTGGATAGTTGATCGGTAGTGCTGAGCAGTCGCCGTTTGATGACGTTTTCACTGCCAGCAATGTTTCACCGTCAATGTATTTTAATGTACGCTTTTTTCGATCTACGGGAGCCGATTTAGTGGCTGCCGCTGCGGCTGTTTCAGCCAATGAATTCCCTACAACGTGAACGCCATCACGCTGGTGACTCAGTGAGTGTGTCACGTGAGTCTTTGGTAGTTCTTTTTTCAAAAGAGCTACTTGTTCCCAGAGCAGTCTCTGCTTTATTGGTGCATCTGTGTCATCTTTGTAACCGTTCTGAATCCATGTCTGCAAATCCTTGTTATATGATTTGACGCAGTAATATGAATCTGACACTATAAGTGTCGGGAATTCGCGATCCGCATTATCTAGCGCCATTTTCAATGCGATTATTTCAGTTTGTTTTTCTGAATTAGTTTCTACTGAGTGTGATTTTGTTAATAGAGGTCTTAGTTTACCTCCGCGCCACACTTCTTTTGTAATCTCACATGTGGGATTGTATGCATGTTCTCCCCAAACGGAGGGTTGAGCATGTCCGTCTGTATAGATTACACAGGCGTAGTGTCGTAGAGGCAGAATGTCGATTGGCAGAGGATACGTCTTTTCATATTTTAGATTTTTCAATTCTTCTAGTTCTGGATCAAAGTAGTAGTATACTTTGTCCGTTGTGATTGAATTCACCCATTGTATCCATTCCGGATTTAATGTTGTTGTTGGTAAATTACACGGTGTTGTTAGTGCCTCAAAGGCTGATTCTGCTGTTCTGACTGTGATATGTCTACCGTCAGCTATGTCTTTTTCTCTAGCTATTGCGGTTTGAACTGCACAAATGATTTTTTCTGTATTACTGAATTTCTGTTCAGCTTCTGTGTACATGTGTGATTTGAATGCAATTGGTACCGTTTCTCCCTCATTAGAGGTCAGGTATGTGAATCCGCATCTCCCTGGGATGACTCGGATCACAAGGTTGCGTGTGTTATCACGGGTTTCTAATTTTGTTTTAATTAGCATGTCTGTTTGTAAGGATCTCAAAATTTCTGTGTGTGTTTGAGTCCAACTGGATCTTTTAAAGTCTGGTTTAATTAGATCGTAAAGGGGTTTGACCCTTTCTGCGTAATTTGCAATGTAAGTTCTTCCGAAATTTAGGAAGCCTAGAATTGACTGTAGGTTTTTTAGTGTTTTAGGAGCTTGGATTACGGCACATTTCTCTAGGAAATTGTCTGCCAGGCTTTTGCCTTCACTTGATAACTCATATCCTAAGAATAGGACTGTCAGATGGGCAATTCTGGACTTTTTGAAGTTGAATTTGTAACCCTCTGCAGCGAAACCAAGTATTATGGTGTTCACTCTTTTCAAGTGAGTCTCCAAGTCATCATCTGTTAAGTAAATGTCATCAACATAAGATAATGCTTCATCATCATATAGTTGTAGTAATTCTGTTACTCTCGCTGAGAATACCCCCGGGCTGTTCTTGTACCCCTGGGCTAACCGACAGAATTGTTTTTGAGTGCCATTTACTGAGAATGCAGTTAAATATCTGCTCTCTGGTGCTATGTTTTGACAAAAGAATCCATTGGAGATGTCCAAGGTTGTTTTGTATTTTTTGCGCACTATGTTATTCATTAGTGCAGCACTGTGTGAGTTTTGCACTGCAAAAGTTTTGCAACATGTGTTAAGGTGTCGGTAATCCAAAACTAGACGGTATGAATTGTCTGGTTTGGAGACCGGAAACAAAGGATTGTTCATTTGTGAGGTGCAAGTTTCAATCACCCCCTGGTATTCTAGCTGATCTAGTATTTCATTTACTTGTTTTTTAGCTTCTTGCTTAATTGGGTACTGCCTTTGTGCAGTTGGTTGTGATTTTAACTGGATTTTGTGAGGAGGAGAATCCTCATCCCATCCTACATGATTTTTATATAAAGGAGGTGCTAAGGCCACTGCCCACTTTCTAGCAAGTGTATATTTTTTATGAATCGGTATTTGATTCGAGAAGGCAGGCATAATTACTTCTTCGCCATGAGGGCACTCCCTGACAAACTCTGGTGGCCAGTCTTTTTCAGCTAGAAGGATGTCATAGCCCTTGGAGAGGTTATCCCAAAATAGTCCCCTTATTTTCCTAGTCTTATCTCCCTCTATACGTAATGTTATCTCGTATATTTTGTGGGGCTTGCTAACTCTGGTGTCTGCAGTTTCCACTTGAAGGTATTCATTCGTGTCCACTGTCTCCAGATGATTCATAAGGACTTTGCGAGCTATGCTCACCTCTGCTGCGCTGTCTAGCATTGTCTGAGCCCACTCTCCGTTTTTCAGTTGTGTTCTCAGTATTCTCGGCATTGTTAACTACCTTGATACTGGCTACCTTCTTTTTTGGAAATTGTAATTTCTTTTTCAGTTGAGCAGGTTCCTTGTCTTTGGACTTGGCGTGCTCTTCTGATCGTCCTCTTCTTTCCGATTTCTGCGAGGAATTCTGAAAAGATTGAGAGGGACGTGTATCAATGTCTTGATATCTATCAGGTTTTTTAATATTATCCCTATTTCTAAGGTTATATCTATTCCCAGAGGGGTCACTCTGGGGTGACCTTTGTCTTGGGTTTGGAGATTTCTCTCTTCGCCTAGGAGACCTTCCTCTGGACTGGAATTTCTTTTCTTTAGGATTGGATTGTTTGTTTCCATCCCAGTTCTTTTTTGGTGAATTATTATTATTAAAAAATATTTTTTCTGGACTTGTAGTCAGTTGCGGTTTTACTGGTATTCCACCTAGACTATCTCTGCCTAGTTCTTCATAGGATTTTTCTATGATTCTGGCAATTTCAGCTGGTTGGTCTGCTATATCTGTCTCTTTTAACCTCTGGCGGATCGCCACGTTTGCTGCTTCACCTTTTATGTTGGCTAATAATATAGCCGAGACCTGCTTGAAGTCTTTCAGTAATTTCATACCAAGAGTTAAAGCAGGTTCTGGACCGTATTCATCTTGAATTTGTTTTAGCACATCTGGTATCACCGAAATGGATGGAACACCGTGCGTTTTTGTATAGATGGAAGCAAAGACTGTACCCCAAGTGTCACAGTCCTCAATGTGTGGTGCGATTCCCATTGGGAGACATATAGTCAGAATCCTGTGTTTTTCTAATGGGGTGGTGTCAGGAAACACCGCCTCTATTTGGGTAATTTTCTGTGCCAACCAGAATGGTATTTGTTCCCGTTTAGCTGGAACTTTACCTAGGCAGGATTGGATGTTCTGTGGTGTAATTTTATTTGTGTTCCCCTGGTGAGGGGTCAGCTGTGGTAGTTTAATCGCTGGCTGAATTGTTGAAGTCCGCATTACATACTGAACTAATTGTCTATGAATTTTTAGTAATTGTTTCAGCTGTGTTAATAATTCAGCTGCAGGCATCCTATCGATGTCTGGATGTGGTGTGTATCCGGCTAGGACCGGCCACGTTGCTCCTGGTCTTCCTAAAGGACCGAGCCTTGTAATGTGATTGTTATGTATTAGGGCGCCATCAAATAAGAGCAAATGCTCTTGGAATTTGAGTGGTACTTCCACCTCCTCGAAAGGAGTGTACGTTTCAGGAGGTTCCTCTACTTTGTAATAGTGGAAGTACTTTGTTACAGCATTTGCTGCTGGAAAATGTATCCATGAATAGTATACCTCTGTCTGCCGATATTCGTGTGCCTCGATTACGAATATGACTGTGCCACCTCTAGGTGTCAGTCCATTTTCTATAAGTTTTAAGGTTATAGATCTCCTTTTAATGACCGGAATGAGTGTTATATTCGGGTCTGCTGCTTGCATGGTAGCATCAGCATCTGCGAGTTCAGTTGCTAATCTAACTGCCTCTCTTTCATCATCACTCTCTGCCATTTTACAGACAGGATGGTATTATGTTTGTTTGCAGATCAGGTTTCTTTATGGAAACAGAGATTAGATGCACAATATTTTGGAACTGTTTATCCTTCAACGTTGACTAGACCAAGAACCATACATAGGAGTTCCCTCCTGCGAGGTTTTGGAGGATATAATAACCTTTCACCCACTCCAGACGTCTTTGGAGTATTTGGGAAAAGGGGTCTGAGTGAGAAAGCACGACTGAGTTACTCTAAATGTCTTACGTTAGTTTTATCGCCCTTTCCAAACGCGTTGGGCGCCATGTAGTGTAGCTCCTATTTTCCCAATAGGCTCTGCGCATTGGAATAGTACCTACAATAGTAAAGGCCTAGACCAGACGTTAACTAGGTCTACTACTGTCGATACTAGACTTAATTTTTGGGTTTGCCAGCTAAGCTCAGAGTTCGCTAGAAACTTTCTCGAATGTTCAAGGAAGGATTAACTCCCCTGATTAGACAAGAAGGGATTTAGTTTCTGACAACCATAGAACATGACAACTTTGCTCTCCCCTAATCAAGAGTCAATCTCAAGAGTCGTGTGAGCACAAGGCAATTATTTTACTCAGTCAGTACGTGCATTCTTAGTCTCATCAGAATGTAGAGAAAAGGAAGAGACAGGCGTGTTCAATAAAAAGGTGTTATTTATTGATCAGTCTCTTTTCTCATACATGAGAAATGGATCGATATTATTGCAATACTTATAGTTAAGTAAAGTGCATACATTAGAAGCAATAGTATAAAATAATACTGTAAAAACATTGATATGGTTTCTGAGCCATATGATGTTTAAAATGATTAAAATATATTTGCATACACATATACATTTGACTAAACGTACTCAACTGGTGTTTCTAAATACGCCTACCCCGTGTATCTGACCTAAGTCTAATGCGTGGGCGGGAATAGAAAGTTACAGTTTAAGTTAAGTTTGTTTTTGCCAAGTGAATAACTAAAGAATTCTCTAGGAGGGGTCATTCAGTTCTGTACCTGGAATTTAGGATGAATGAGGAATGGTATCTCTTTCTCTGCTCTCGATATTCCAGGCTGCCTGCGAGGGCTACCCGGAAGCGCCGGTGCTGGGTCTCTCGGCTTGAGATAGCAGCGCGTCTCTCAGCGCGTCAGGAAGGCGGGGCTGCTGCCTGCGGGGTCTGCTTCTGCTCTCGGCTTCGGCAAGTATGGCTGCTCCGTCTTGTCACCACGCGTGTGTTTGCATAGGGCAAGGTCGGCAATATTTATACCTTAAAGGTGCCGGGATTGACGTAAGGATGGACATAGGTACGTCAATAAAGATGTCATACGACTTGCTCGTTAGCACATTCTTTACTAAAGTTCTCTGTGAAATCAAAACAATGGCCGCACGGATTATCCAGGTTGTCATAGGTTTGATTTGTTATGAGAACGTCGTATGCCTTATCAGGGGCTGGAGGAATGTCGCTTGTCTAATTAGATCTCAAGCGTTATGACCTAATCAGATAACACGTTCCTGTGCCGTAGTGTGACTGCGTCAGATAACGGTATCTGCATCATGGGGGATTTCTTGCCTCATGGGCTGACTGTTAGTTAACTAGCTAGGTAGTTTAACCAGAATAGGGTCAGGAATAGGGGGATCGATTCAGAACCTATAGAAATACACGACAGTAGGACTTACCATCTGCCACCCTTATGAACGAGTAGTCATTGCCACCTGGTTTTTCCTGGTGGTGACGGACATAACAAAAAAATCAGCTTTTCCACTCTAAATTTAATGGGCAGTGTGATGGCTTTATTCGGATAGCTCCTCCTCCATGCAGATATCGAAAGTAACTATCCCTCGATGGGGCCAACGGGATCTCTGTTGATGGAAAGCTGACGGTCCACCCGTCTCTAAAGGAGGCCTTTCCGTCAGAGGACCCTGTCTTCCAAACTCTAAACCAGCCCCTATGTCTCTCTAAGGATACCTATACTGTCTCAAAGCCAGAACCAGCTGATCTATGCAACTTAAGGTGTAGCCCTGCCGTCTAACCTCTCAGGTGGTCAGATCTGTGCAACTTAATAGGCAGCTCTTCCACCTGAGGTCTGAGCTTAAGAGATAGCACAGCTCTACACCATCTTTCAAATTAGGGATGTCTCAGTCTTAAACCTGTAAAGTATGTGCTGCTAAAGAGATAGCTCTGCTACTTTTACCAACACCTTGATGATCTGTGTCGCATGGGAGATAGCCTTCTGTCTAAAGCAAACACCTTCTTACCTTTTGATGGTCGAATTGTGCTTTTCTTTATGACCTAGAGAACAGATTTGATGTGCCAGTGCTGACCCTACAAGTTTTGGTTTGTGAACCTTAGATGTAGTGCTGCTCTTTGGGAGCTAATAGCTGTAAGATCTGTTCAGCTTGGAGGGTAGCTCTGCTGTGTGAAGCCAAATCTATAAGCTTTATTTATTTATTTAACATTTCTGAAGCGCCTGGTTACGCCATCTGGCGTGTTCCCGCGCTAGCGGATTTCTAACTAGAACCTAATCGTTAAGCACTATCCTGTAAGTTGCCAACTGATGCCATCTTAGTAGGCTCCTATAGTTTAGTATGCGGAGGAGAATATCCAGGTTTTTAACTTCTTCCTAAGTTGGCCTTCACATGGTTCCATTCTTACAGTTTCAGTGAGTCTATTTCAATGTTTGCTGCAAGGTAGCTGAAGGACCTGGCCCCCATTCTTGCTCTACGAATTCTCGGAACTTTCACTAGTAGCTTACCTTCTGATCGTAGGTTACGCCCTGTGACGTATTTGGAAGTTAAAGGGTGCAGGTAGCGGGGACCGTTTTTTGCGAGTATTTTATGGCAGTAGCACATGGATTTAAAAAGGACCCTTTCTGCCACCGGAAGCCAGTGCAGTTCTTTAAGAGCATTCTTAGCGGAAGCTCTTCTTGTTCCTCGAACAATTTCCAAAATAGCTACCTGGGCATGTAGCCTAGAATTCACTGAATGAGGCCACTGCTTGAAATCAATGAGAACTTTGACTTGAAAGAGAATCATTTAAACATGCTGTTCATGGCGTCCCTCTGAATTTGGCAGCCATTTTTTGACGTGAAAGCCTTCACAAAACTACACAAAATTAAAATGAAATCTCGACTATAACAGGCGCACAATTGAACAAAGGGGGCAGCGCTCACAGTCAAACAGATTTGAAAACACAACAATAGTAACAATAGTGTAAGAGATTGAGCATAAGTGGTTTAACCATTTCATAAATTGATAAATGTTTGCATAAAAGCCACGCTCAAGTCGTGAGTTACGCCTTCCTTCCTCCACTCATGGCTTTTTAATCAACACCATGATGTTGCATTCTGGAACTTACAGCGTTGTTCATCTTGCAAAAAGTATGAGCATGAAACTGCCAGATCACAAACTGATTTGGGGTAAATAGCCAATACTAGCAGTGTGTGTCACAAGTGTGAGTTGGTTTTCGGGTTTAGCTGTTTCATTCTAGTATTTGTAGACCTGCTTTTCACAGATCAAATTCAGCGGTAAAAGTCCCAGAAAAAAAAGAAATGTACTTTGCAAGTTACTCACATCTGACACGCAACAACTTTCGAATCCTATATTTACTCACCATAGCACAGCAAGTAAACTGTGCCCCATATAAAAATGCAAAACAAGCAATACTACAAAGCCCCTCGTCTACTAAGTAATACATTCATCTGCACCTCACAACACTGGATGCAAAACATACTTCTTGAACTACTTTCTCTAAAAAAAAATATATATATATATATATACTGTGTACTGCTAAATCCTGCCCCACAACCAAAATGTGTACTGCATCCCCTGTCAGATATTCACATTTCTCCCACCAGAACAACCTCATAAACTCATCACCAAATGAACTGTGGTTAGCAAACCCGCATAACTATTAATGCAGCATGTTTTCTCCAAGGACATTGAGCTGTAAGCACACAAGATTTAGACATGAAGTCTTCACAGCTGCAGGCCAACAGAGAAAATAAAGCAAGCCACAGTTCTTCAATGAATGGGGGAGAGCGTCGGCGTCCTGTCCTTCAAACTCAAATCAGTTTGAGAGTTTCTAGAAATTAAAACCACTGTAAGATTTGGGCGATTCGAGTTTGAAGAGAAGATGTAGTTCAACTTCACCCAGGACTACTGTCTGCGGCTTTCTGCAACTTTTAGGGCCTCAATAAGAGTAGTTTGTTAACTGGTTCAAGGATATCAGTGGGGAGAGAATCTCTGATTCTAGCCGGTATCCCAGTAGCAGAGGAAGGTGAGTGGTGAAAAATATAGGTATTATGGTGGATGATAAACTCTCCATGGAGCAACACGTGAAAAGCATCTCGGGCACCTGCTTTTGGCTTGATGCATATGCTCAGAAAGGTCTTTTCTTGGTTACCCCTCTCGGCAAAAAAATCGCTTATCCAGGCACTACTAGTAAGTAGGTTGGATTATGGCAATTCCCTAATATATAAGAGATAAGGGAAGATCTTCTCTCCAGACTCCAGGTCATTCAGAATACAGCTGCACACCTTATCTTGCCCTTAATCGTCCATCTCGCTCGCCCTCGGAACCTCTTTTGCTCCAACTCCATTGGCTGCCGATTAGGAACCGAGCAGTATTCAAACTTTTATGTCTAGTATTTAAGACTCTTCAGGGGTATGGCCCGGTCCACGTCAGGAAAAATCTAATCCCCTAGATTCCCGGGTCGGCAACTGGGGTCGAGCAATCAGCGGTTGTTGCGCCCAGTGAGGATCAACAAGATCAGAATGGGAGTCTGCTCCTTTTCTTATCTTGCGCCATTCCACTGGAATAAGCTCCCTGATGACATCTGTGATAGTCCTAACGTGGGGCTGTTCAAAAAACGTCTCAAAACTTGGCTGTTCAGTCATTAATCAGTGGCCTTGTCTTCACCTCTTCGATATTGTGGCGCTGAGAGATCCCTGTGGGGAAGATTAGTTTAGCGCCTAATAAATTCAAATAATAATAAAATAAAGTGGTCGATAGGGCACAGCTCGCCATTGAAATGCTAGAGTCCCCCACCCCGTGCAATGGGGGGCCAGTTGGGCTCAATTACAGCCGGTGGTTTCCAGGTTTTCAGCAACTGCACCTAATAATAAACAGATTCATTTATGATAGGCAAAGGGAGTTTAAGTGATTTGTCCAAAATCACAGGATATTGAGCCACCCAGACTCAAACCTGGTTCTGCAGCTCCGAGGTCGGCAGCTCTAGCCATTATGCCACATCCTATCTCCACTTTCATGGTTAGTAGTTGGTTCTGTTTTAGGCGGCACTAACAGGAGAAATGGGCAGGGGCCAGGTGCCGAACTGCATGTGTAAATCTGGGACTGGCGTTTCCAGTCACAGATTACCAGCAATGATGCCAGAGGCCCTGGTGCAAGCAAGGAAAATGGGCTATTACTTACCGGTAATCTTAATTACTCAAATGAGGGTTCTCCTCGCCCCAGTTATTACAGTATGAGGCAGTCCCACCTGCTGACAGGCACCCTGACGCGATAGTATTTTTTTATTTTCAGTGAATAAAGGCCCTTCTCACCCGCCTACATGCCTGCTAGCAACGAGACTAGATACAACAATAGAGGGGGAGGGAACATGACTGGGACCAAGAGGACCTTTAACAGGATAATGAAGATTACTGGTATGTAATGCCCCATTACCCCCTCAAGGTTCTCCTCGTCCCAGTAATTACAGTATGAGGACTTTACAAGCCCAAACAAGAAATAAGATTGGCACACAGACAGCAGGAAACCAAACTGTAACACCGAAGCTTATGACAAAGTGCTTCACAACAACAACAGCCAAATCAATCATGGAAGCATGCAACACATCCCGGTGAGATCTTCCAATACAAGTGTGAAGCGACAGCCAGGTGACAGTCCCACAGAATTCCAGGACAAAAACCATTGCGGCCTCAGCCCAAGAGCAAAAACAGAGAAGGCAGCATGCCCCCGAACCAGAACAGGAAGAACCAGGCCCAAGGATGCAGAAAATTGAAAAACGACCAGCTGCAACCCCGCACACAGAGCAGAGGTAGCAACCCAGCACCCCAGAGTAACCCCTCCAAAAAAAGACAACAGAATAGGAGCAAGGCAAAACCCCTAGTGTGCAGCAAATAAATCCAGGCTGTGGAAAGCGTGGCAAATCACCCGTGAGTTTCTCAAGGCACTGAATGAAGGGGAGATCAAGTGAGTTGCCCAGAAGCACTGGCAAAGGCAGCAGCTCCGGCCGGTATGCCACAGAAAGTTCTGAAGGAGAACATCACCGGTACCAGAAAAAACCAGGACGATAAAAATCCCCTGTTGCAAATGGAACTTCAAAGAAATTGCATGAACAAAGGCCAGACTCAACCACAAACCCAGACGAGCAGGCAGAAACAGTAGTGAGGAAGAGGACATCAGGATGGCCTTCAACTTACCAATGTCCAGAAATGAAGAAATGGCCACCGGGAAGCCATCTCAACAGACAACCACAGCAAGGCAGCCTCAACCAAAGGGCCAAAAAAGGGCAAAAGGAGACCCAAAGAACAGAAGGAAGACAAGACCCAGGCTGGAACATGGACTACAGAAACATGGGACAAAACCACAAACCCTGTGGCCAATGCCCCACCAAAGGAGCAGAGGTAGCAACCCAGCACCCCAGAGTAACCCCTCCAAAAAAACCAACAGAATAGGAGCAAGGCAAAAACCCTAATGTGCAGCAAATAAATCTAGGCTATGGAAAGCGTGGCAAATCACCCGTGAGTTTCTCAAGGCACGGAATGAAGGGGAGATCAAGTGGGTGGCCCAGAAGCACTGGCAAAGGCAGCAGCTCAGGCCGGTATGCCACAGAAAGTTCTGAAGGAGAACATCACCAGTACCAGAAAAAAACAAGACGATAAAAATCACCTGTTGCAAATGGAACTTCAAAGAAATTGCATGAACAAAGGCCAGAGTCAACCACAAAACCAGACGAGCAGGCAGAAACAGTAGTGAGGAAGAGGACATCAGGATGGCCTTCAACTTACCAATGTCCAAAAATGAAGAAATGGCCGCTGAGAAGCCATCTCAACAGACAACCACAGCAAGGCAGCCTCAACCAAAGGGCCAAAAAAGGGCAAAAGGAGACCCAAAGAACAGAAGACAAGACCCAGGCTGGAACACGGACTACAGAAACATGGGACAAAACCACAAACCCTGTGGCCAATGCCCCACCAAAGGAGCAAGCCCAGCCAGAGCAATACCAGACCCTACAAGTTCATTCAGCAGCCTACTGAGCAGCCAAAGCAGAGGCCAAAGGAATAAAAACAGACAGAAACTGAACTTCAGCCCATGATCCACACACCACTGGACAAAGAGACCCCAGTCCGTAATGCAAAAGGAAATTTCAGAATCCAAGAGGATTCCCAAGCAACAGCCTCCAACAGAGAAGAGCACCCCAGTGGACCCAACGCCAAGAGCCAAGCCATCAAAAAAAGGCAACGGAAACAGCCAAAGACAGCAAAGGAAAATGAAGTGGGGATGGGATCACCAACAACCTGACACATGCCCCCTGGGCAAGCTGGAGCAACAGAAGACCAAATGCGATGAGGCCGAAAAGGGCAGACAAAAGCATCAACATCAGCTCCACCAGAAACCACCACCGCACCCACAGTAGGGAGAAATGGAAGGGATGCATACAGGATATGATGGCCTAGGAAACAAAAGAGAAACCAGGCGATGCAAAAAGCAACTAGCCCCTGGAGTGGTGGAAGCAGCAGCAGATTATCCCCCCCTGCAACCGGGAAAGAAACACCAGAACAACCATCCAAATTGCAGCCAACTCCCACTAAATGGAAGGATGAGCCCATACCCCCTGGGACCATGGACCACTGGCTTGCAAAGACCCCAGAGTGGCCCCAACCCCACAGACTGGCAACTGTGGGCAGGAAAAAGAGAGGTGGGAGTGGACACTGATTCCTTTCCAAGGGAACAAGCAACCACCTGTTCATGCCCTGAAAACAGAGCAGGAAAAAGGGGAGATAAAACATGCAAGGAAGGGAGCCCAATGGGACAACGGATGATGGATGAGAGGACACAGATGGGACGAGCCCAAGGACAGACCACAGTGATGGAGGCCCCCAATCCCAGGACACTCACTCACCCTGAGCTGGCGCTGACAGCAGTGACAAGAGAACCCACAAGAGACATTGACGAGCCACACACCAGGCAGTAGGCAGACACCGCCCCTCCTGATTAACAAAGAGTGCAGCAATAAATGTAACCCCAAAATCAGGGGCCAAACATGCAAGGGTCAGTCAGAATTGCAACCGCTGAATCAGAACAAAGGAAACTTCTACAGCCAACAAAGGATGAGGAAGGGAGGAAACCCATAGCAAACAACAGTCAATGAAAGGAAAACCAGAATTCCTCCGAAGCCACAAACACCTACAGCTGGAGCCAAGACCCCCGTGAAGGTGCGAGGAGCAAGAGACAGACCGAAATGCTGAGACATGAAGCCCAACATGAACCGAAGGAACCATCTAGGTTGCGGTCCAAGAAGATTTTGTAAAGGCATTCGATACGGTAGATTGGAGGTACCTGGATGATGTCCTCCTGACGATGGGCTTTGGCCAACACTTCTGACGCCTTGTCCGAGTTCTGTACTCCAATCGCAGAGCCCCGGTACTTACCAAAGGAGCCCTCTCGAAGGCATTCCCAATCCAGAGAGGCACGCAACAGGGGTGCCCTCTCTCACCCCAGTTATTCGCACTGGCGATGGAACCCCTGGCATGCTTCATTCCGAATGACCCTCAAATCCGGACTTGGAGTAACCACCATGTGTCCTGCTTTTCTTAGCGGACCCAGAAAGCTCCGGTCCCCGATGCCTAGAGGTGCTCCACACCTTTGAAAACATTTCAGGCCTTTGACTTAACCCAGCTAAATCTACTGTGGTCCCCATCCATCTTTCTAGGGCGTGCTTCGATTGGCAATCGACTACCCCATCAAACGACAATCGTTCAAGTACCTTGGGATTTGGGTGGCTCTGCTCCCGGAGCTGGAGTGGGCGCTAAACATCACTCCCTTGCTTCAGAAAACTAAAGACGACCTCAAGCGCTGACAATCCCTAACACTCAACCCACTCGGGAGAAGGGCGCTGTTCAAAATGATGGTCCTCTCCCGCTTCCTATAAACATTCAGAACTCCTCCTTTCACTTCCCTGCAGCTGATTCAGGGAATTTGATGGGGTGATCACAAGGTTTTTGTGGGGAAGAGGGAGGCCGCGTATCGCATGGCCCGATGCAGGATCCCACCCTTCGGCGAAGGCATGGGTATGACCGATCTCCACCTATACTACTTAGCCACCAGGCTCCTCGTCATCCACGACTGGTTTACTGGGGGCTGGTACGACCCGGCCTACAAAACAGAGCTCAGGGACCTGGACTTCCCCCAAATCCAAGCATACTTATATGGGACCCCAATACCCCATGCAATACCACCAATCACTAGAGCGGTCCTGGTGGCCTGGCGCATGGCCTTGCGACACACGCGCTGGGACAAATTACTCAGTCAGCACACACCTCTCTGGCAAGGCTATTGGTTACGGGAGTTGGCGACTCTCACGGGTTTCCGACAGTGGGACCATATAGGGATATCTCTTAGGAGGCCGTGGAGTATGTAGGTCAAACTACACTAAAAAGCGCCCATACAGAAAGTGCACTTAAGTAAACTGCAGGGACGTGCAGCAACAGTTAAGAAAGGAGAGATGTACACTGAGAACAACAGAAATTGCCCACAGATTTTTCAGCGCCAGGGATGGTGCTATTTTGTGAAATACATGTTACGGAGAGTGGTGCAGTAAGGATTACATAGCTGAGAAAGCAGCTGTAAAACCACTCCCTTTGTCTACTGTGCAAACTTTTGTAATAATTAATAGGTATGGGCAGAAGGATATAGGATGCTGTGAAATGCATAGAGTAGGCCTACACTAAAAAACACATATGCAGAAAACGAACTCAAGTGACCTGCAAGCGAGGTGCACTTAAAGTCAATGTAGAAGAGATGTACTCTAAAGCACCAGTGATACCCCTACAGACAATGTAGTGCGCCCGTGTTGGTGTTAGTTATGTCTAACACATATAAAGGGTGGTGGGCGACGGTTTGCATGTAAGAGAAGGTGTTTGTAAAAGACTCCCTTTTGCTGTATGGTAAATTAATTTAATAAATAAGGAAGAGCGTCCGGGACGCAAATTTGTTTGCGCTTCTAGAATGTTGTAGCTGCAAATACTCTGTGCCTTTTTAACGCTCACATCTCCTTTACTGTTGAGCATATATATTTAAAAATACCTAAACATATTATATATATTTGAATGCATTAGAAGTTACCTCCAGTTTTTGTCCTGAGGAAAAGTGTTTTTCTCATCGGCATCATTTGTACCGGGACTCCATTGTTTTTTCATTGCCATCTCGTGTCAAACACTTCCACACGACCCATCTGGTCGTTTCTGCTGATGCCTGAGGAAAATCTAAACTGACACGACAGAGACCATCTTGCAGACTGCATTTCTGCCCAGGAACTGTCACACACCCACGCCCTGTGTAAACAAGCTTGTTTTCCATCTCCTGCTCCCAGCCTGGTAAACATCCTTGACACCGTGATCAGGTTATCGGGACAATGGTCTGACTGTTGGGCCGTGATCAGGGTGATTAAACAATGACTTGAAAGACTGGCTTTGATCAAGCCGAGTGAACAATGATCTGTGTACCAAGCCTTGACCAGGTCACCAACTACAAACATCGTCTGGATCTGGTTATCAACTGCAAACACTGTCCTGATTGAACAATGGACTAACAACCAAAAGACTGGGATGAAAAATTTATAAAAGGCTTGTAAGCTATAGAGTGAAGCAGCAGCCTCCTCTGTCTTGTCTCTGACTAGCTTGGGACTCTGTTCCATAGCCCGGGCTATTGAAATAAATCTGGGTTTCTCCTGCAGACGAAGGCTCCTGTGTCTCCTTTTACTAAGTATGGAAGGTATGGAAAACTTGGGCGGTTCCCCCGCCGCCGAGACCTAGTAAGTGGGTTATCCTGGTTCTTCAAAGGGTGCCTGAAAAGGGACTCCTCGAGCACGAAGGTCAGGCCCGGTGGATGTGAGGAGGTGCACGGAGAGACTCCAACGGAGGCGCCCTACCTGAGGGATTCTTGTATTCCGGTAGACCGAACGACTCGCCCGCTGTCCCTCCCCACCCGGTCTGGGCCACATGACTGCGTCCTCGCTGGAGTCCCCTAGCAAATAATTTCTGGAACAAGACACAGCCCTATGTCTGCAGAAGAGAACTACCTCTGTAAGGTAAGGGTGGACTGATCATCCACCAAGTCTGTATGATTCTGTTATTGACTTTCGCAAAAGCCAATTGTTATTGACTTTTGCCAAAGCCAAACAAGCAAGGTGAAGTTTTAAAAACCCGCTGCTGTCTGTTCTGTATGATTCTGCTGTTATTGACTTTTGCAAAAGCCAAGCAAGCGAGGTGAGTTTTAGAAACCCGCTGGTGTCTGTTATCTGTTTTTAAGCATGCCAGTCATTAGTAAGTTCAAGAAATTATGTTGTTGTATGTGTATGCAGGACTCCCAGCTGGAGGCGGCCTGTCCGCTTCCTTCAGAAGGGACCCCTGGCCACACAATGTATGTTAAACATGGCCCTTCTGCCATAATGTTTTCCTCATTTTGGGTAAAGTATACCAAAGTAACGCGGAATTACAGTGGCCACTTTATGGCTCCTTTAATTCCCAAGTTCTCGCCAACTTAGAGGAACAATTAATGAAAAGAAAAACGCGCCCATCTATGTTTGAATCTGTCCGATTTTGGAGGAAAGAGCTAGAGCAGAGAGCTAGAAAGCAGAAGGCCAAAGAAAGGAAACAGGAACGTATGTCAATGGCCGACCACGCTAGAGAAAATTTACAATGTCAAATGACAAAATCGGTAGAAATAGCTGATAGGGAGCATGGGGCTTGGGTACAAAAATGTTATCCAGCTCGTGAGGAGAAAGGAAAGGGCCACATGGAAGGGGAAGAAGAAGGTGATTCCTTGCTTGATACAATGCTAGAAAGCCCTCCTGCACATGCCCCAATGTACCCTGCCCTGATGCCTCCCACCCTGCATGTCCCCCCGCCACTGCCCATTCCTGCCCCCACTGCCCCTCCTACTGTTCTCCCTGTCATACCGACCCTCCAGACTTTTCCTATAACACCAACCACGCACGTTAACCCTGTCCTCGCTGTGGTAATTACAACAAGTCTCCATCCGCCCAACCCCTGCGGCCTTACCCCTACCCGCCCTTTTCCTACTTCCCTGTGGTCTACAGTTAAGCAGGATTTATATAAATTGTTGAATTCCCCCCGACTGGCCTCCCTGCGCTCTGCAGTCAGCTTTTCGTCCCTTCGAGAAAATGACCTACAGAGGCAACAGTGTGAATGTTGGATAAATAACGGGAATATTTATACCTTTAAAGAAATATGGTCCACCTTTTCTCAGTGGATGATTATGGAACAGACAACCTTGGCTGAATATATGTGTACTTTGGTTATACAAAAAATTGAGAATGCGCTTATGCAGATACCCGCCGGATTAATAGACCTTAGGTCACAAATAAAAAAAGGCGATGTTCAGGGAGAGGGGATGTTTGGCGCTATGTCTGCTTTAATGGCTTACCGTGATATGACAGCGTTTCTCAACACCCCTCTGGAAACAGCTATGCCAATGAGAGAGGCGGCCCTGTCTTTGTTAACGCACTTACCGATGCCCAAAATAATGGCCGAGGGGCTGTTGAAGCACACTGGCGCAGGCTTTGGGTTCATGTTCCTTGGAAAAGGTCAGAAGTAATGCAGTTTAAAGGACAATTACCAGATCCCCAGAAGAATCCGGCTGCCTTTTACAGAGAATTAGGTCAGATAATATCTGCAGGTACTCTCGTTCTTGAGGATATAGATTTACTTTTTGGTACCGTTGTCCCCACTGAAATTTGGGACAAGATTCGACATACTGACCATGAAGTAGTGTTAGGAGGTAAATGGGCTGACCTAGAGGCTATGGAAGAAGCAAGGGTAGGAGGGACTAAACGAGAAGCTGCCATCCTGACTTTGTCCGGTAAAATAATGACGTTTATGAAAACACTTTTGACGGAAACTGTCATTAACTGGGATCAAATATACGCCTGTAGGCAGCGAAAAGATGAGAATGTGGCTGACTTCTTTACCCGTTTTGAGGCAGAATACAAACGACATAGTGGTTTGGATCCCCGGACCCCAGGTTCTGGCCCAGTGTTTGTCGATAAGTTTGTTGGCAACCTGCTTCCTGAGATCTCCGCCAGGCTTAAGAAAGTTGAAAGTGCGTGGTCTGCCCAAACTATGACTGGTATCTTGGCTAGGGCACAATATCACGAGAATAGGGAGAATGAAGATAGAGACAGGGAAAGTAAGAAGGTTAGGGACCTTAAGACTAAGGCACTTCTGCAGCAGGCTTACCCTCCCCGAGGTCCCGATGCCCGCGGGAGTTTTAGACCTCAACTCCAACCCCTTCCGAGGGCTCGCCAGTCTACCCCCTCCAGCCCTCAACGTACGGGAGCCCTCCAAACAGATCAGTTTGCTTATTGTAAGGGGTACAGCTATTGGATAGATGAGTGTCCCGTGTTAGCTGAAAACATAAGAACAGGGAAGACTCGGCCTCGCGCTCCTAGGGAAGCGAGGCCGACTAGGGACCATGGCCCGCCCCATCCACAGGATAAAGAACGTAGGCCCAGAGATGACGCTCCCGTCCGGCCATGCCCGGCCAATAGGTTTAATGGGTACGAAGCAACACGCACTTATTACAATGATGATTATGACGAAGTTGATGAGACAGGATCCTACCAAGCATAGGTGTCACGACCACACTTCCTCAGGATCGGGTGATGCTTAAAAGGGGTCCACCTCCAGATTGCCCTATACTCTGACTGTATATATTACACAGAGCATAAAGGAAATCAGGCGAGGGAAAGGTAAGAAAGGGTCTGGAACGGGAAAGGGAGGCTGAAACGAGAAAAGAAGAAAACACACAAGGTAAGTACAATAAATCACTAGCTACACTCATCCAATTCTCGCTAGAACAACACCTACCAACTACTAACTGTGGACTGCTTTCCTCCTCCCACTTGCATGGCAGGTATCAGATAAACGCCTCTATACCCAAGTATCCAATTCTGTAATACATAAATCAAAGGAAGCGTTCAAAACTTAGGCTCTCACCACAAACACCAGCATGCACCTCTCTCCAGAACCATGCATACCTTCCAGCCTTCCCTTATTAACGAAAAAGATTCCCTTGTCAAACTCAAAAAAAGAAAAAAGGAATAATAGTGCCTGTAAGGTTCCTAAAGTCAATGACAGTCTTGCACTACTAATTCAATCCATGGAAGAACAAATAAGTCTTTTGTTTCCTCACTTCGAATCAAGTTCCATAACAAGTGTTCCAAATGATAAACAATAACCAAGTTCTTTGTTTTGGGATTTAGTAATCCGGATATTGTGCCTGAACTAACAGCGCGTCTCAGCCGAGAACGCTATTACTCACGATGTCTTCACTGAAGAGGCCTCCGCCTGGAACCCCTTCACTGTTTCCTCTTTTGCCCGATACAAGGGAAAATGGTTCTGTGCAATGCGTTCAGCAGCCGCCTTAACGCGAGTCTTTCAAGAAGAACAAACAGTCTCTCTCGTGTCAGGACGACAAACACGGGAAAGTCCGAGAAAGCGCTCGGCAGCCGCCCAAACGCTAATAATGATTCCAAAAGTCACAGCGCCTTTCGTGTCCCATCCAAGGCACAATACTTTCAGCAAGGACCACGAAACGCTCAGCAGCCGCGGAACGTTAACAGGACATCCAAAAAACAAATGCAGACACCAGTTCCTGAATTCGGGTAGCTAATCACATACAGCTTGCAGCCCGGAAATGGCCACCTAAATAACTGCCAAACTCCACCCAGTCGCCAGGCATTATGGGACATGTAGTCAAAAAGTGTTTTCATTATGTTATGCACTTTCTAAACAAGCTATCCATGTAGGCGCTTCATGTGGATCAAGACGGATCATGACAGTATGCCCCTCTCCTTAGCGCCTCCTAGCACCAGGCTTCTCCGGGTGACGGGCATAGAACCTACTACGAACTGCAAGTGGGGCATGGACCCCAGAGCTCGGCTCCCACGAATTGTCCTCTGCAGTATACCCTTTCCACGACACAAGAAACCACAGGCGCCCCTGCCGGAAACGGGAATCCAAAATCCGACGGACCTCATACTCCAGGTTCCCATCACAGAGGACCAGAGGCACCGCCTTCCGTCGTGCTGATCGAGCCGGTTTCAACAGGCTACAATGGAACACCGGGTGTATCCGTAACGACGCCGGAAGCTTGAGTCTATACGCCACTGGATTCACTCGACGCAATATCGAATAAGGCCCAATGAACCTAGGATGGAAAACACTCCGAAGACGGAAACAAATGTTCTTGGTTGAAAGTCACACTCGGTCCCCCACCTGATACACCGGACCTTCCCGCCGATGCTTGTCTTCCCATGTCTTATACGACACCTTGGCCTTCTCCAAATGTATCTGCACCTTCCTGTGAATCTTCAGGAGAGCCTTCACTTGGCCAGCCACCGTGGGATGGTTCATCACATCGCTCGGAATAGTCACAGGCAGAATGTTCGCATGGAATCCAGAGTTGGCACGAAAAGGAGACTTACCAGTGGAACAATGCCAAGCGTTATTATATGACAGTTCAGCTAGCCATAACAAGGAAACCCAGGAGTCTGCCGCTTCATCGGCGTAGCAACGCAGGTATTTCTTCAAGGTTTGATTCAACCTCTCAGTCTGACCATCTGACTGCGGATGGAAACTTGTTGAAAGGGCAGCAGATAGGTTCAACGCCGTACACCAGGTACGCCAAAACCTGGCGATAAACTGTGGACCTCTGTCCGAAATGATAACCTGAGGGAGACCATGAAGACGAACCATCTGGGTCAAAAGCAACTGTGCGGTTTGGGATGCCTTTGGGAGGCTTTTACAGGGGATGAAATGACCCATCTTCGTAAAGCTGTCCACAACCACCAAGATGGCATTGCTGCCAGCATCAGGAGGTAACCCCAACACAAAGTCCACGCTGATGACTTGCCACAGCCGGGAGGGAGTCGGAAGTGGCATAAGCAGACCTGAAGCCTTTGATTGAACGTTCTTTGCTCTTGCACATGTCTCACATTGGTTTACCAATAATTTCACATCTTTGGCCATGCCTTCCCACCAAAAGTGACGTCTTAGCGCATGAATCGTTTTCTGATAGCCCTGATGCCCTGCCACCAAGGCATTATGGCACCAATTGAAGGCCATTAACAAAAGGGCATGTACAGGGAGGAACAGACGATTCAGTACCATCGGCAAACCATGTTTAAGAGAACGATGCTTGTCTGCAGCAGCCCACTTCCTCCATTGCTGCAATGACCGATGGTTAGCCACTACTTCCATGAATTGTTCGACTTGTATGGAACACAGCACCACCTCTGGAGAGAGAATGGATCGTGGAGCTGTTTGTAGATGACATTCTGAGTCCAACTGCCTAGACAAGGAGTCCGCTTTCCTATTTTCTACTCCGGGACGGAAAGTGATTGTGAATTCATACTCCACAAAAAAGAGCATCCAACCCATCTGGCGTTGGGACAGATGGCGAGCAGTCTTAAGGTACTGGAGATTGCGATGGTCAGAATATACTGTTACCGGATGATGCCCACCCCACAAATAGTGCCTCCATTCCTGAAACGCCTTCTTCACTGCTAAAAGTTCTTTTTCTGCGATGGTATAATTGGCTTCAGCAGAATTGAGTTTCTTTGACAAAAACGCAACCGGATGCAACTGGCCAGTGTTTTTGTCTCTCTGCGATAGAACCGCTCCTATGGCCACCTCGGACGCATCTGCTTCCACTATAAAGGGCACATCCATCTGTGGATGCGTCAGAATCGGAGCAGTGCTAAACGCCAATTTCAGATGTTCAAAAGCCTGTGATGCTTCCTGAGTCCAGACAAAAGGAACACCTTTACGCAACAAACAAGTGATTGGAGAGGCTAGCTGCGAAAAATGGGAAATGAACGTTCTATAATAATTTGAAAACCCCAGGAAGCACTGGACGTCTCTCACATTCATAGGCACTGGCCACTCCTGAACCGCCATCACCTTTCTCTTCGCCATTCTGAACCCTCTCGGGTTAAGGATCACTCCCAAAAACTCCACCTCATCCACATCAAACTCACACTTGCTTAATTTACAGTACAAGCTGTTTTCCTGTAACCTCTGCAAGATCAAGAGTACATGGCTAACATGTTGGGCTGGGGACTCAGACTATATCAATAAGTCATCGATATGAATGACAACAAAGTTATCCAGGTACTCCTTCATGATGTCTTTAAAAAAAAACTGGAACGCTGCCGGGGCGTTGCAAAGCCCAAACGGCATAACCAAATACTCATAAAGTCCAAAACAAGTCTTAAAAGCCGTTTTCCACTCATCACCCGCCCTGATACGGACCAAGTGATAGGCTCCCCTCAGATCCAAACGAGTGTAAATAACAGCCCTCCGAACCTGATCCAACAGTACGGGGATGAGTGGAAGCAGGTATCGGTTGCGGATGGTAACCTTGTTAAGCTGCCTATAATCTATGCACGCCCGCAACTCCCCATTCGCCTTTGAAATGAAAAAAAGTGGCGATGCCGAAGGAGAGCGTGAGGGACGAATGAACCCTAACGAACAGAAATGCTCCAGATATCGTTTCAGATGAGCTGTTTCAGACACTGACAGGGCGTACACCCTATATGAAGGTACCACTGCCCCATCTACCAAGTCAATCCGGCAGTCATACTCTCTATGCGGGGGAAGACATTCGGCCATTATCTCACTAAACACATCACGATACCTCGTGTTTGCCTGAGGCAACTCAACCACCTTTTCCGCCACGGTAGCAACGGTAAAAACTTGGGCCAGTGAGAACACATGAGACATAGGACACTGCAAACATTGACACTTACACCATGCTGACTCAAAACCAACAGATTTGTTCCTCCAATCTATGGAAGGGTTATGTTGCCACAACCAGGGCATGCCCAATATTACCTCATACTGAGGAGCCTCAATGATACTCAACACTATCTTTTCCCTGTGATTGTTTACCTTCCCTGGCAAAACGAGTTCCAGTTCCTCAGTATGAGCTGTAATAGGGCCTGACTTCAACGGCGTGCCATCCACTGCCAAAACTGCCTCTGGTTCCAAAGTAGGCACTGTTACTAACCCTAATCTGTCCACTAAACCTTGGTCAATAAAATTCCCAGTAGCACCGGAATCAATCATAGTTAACACCGGATGACTGTCATGGGTAGTGTATAACCACATAGATAACACTATGTGTGTTTCTGTTTTCTTACATGTGGACACCTCCAAAGAGGGAATCTTCCACTCCTGGGTAGACTGAACGACGGTCTGCTCTTTCCTGGTTTCTTGTGGACTTACAGGAGTATCACTAGCCTTCATTACTGCTACTCTTTTCCCAGGGACAAAAGGACTACTCTTCTTAGGTCTCGTTGTACACTGCCGGACATAATGCCCCTTTTTGCCACAGTACATACAGAGACCCTGAGCCCGTCTGCTTTCCCTCTCTGCCTTAGTCAAAGGAGGTCTAACGGCCCCTATCTCCATAGGCTCAGGACCCGCATCTTTCATCCCTGCGCGTCCCGCCGTATCCATACCCCCTCCAACTCTCTCACCCTTCTTGCGCTCCCCTCATCTCTCTGACATACGATGATCTAACTGCAAAGTGAGGTTTATTAAAGCCGTACAAGTGGTAGGTTGGGGATCTATCTGCGCCAAGACGTCCTTAATATCTTCATTCAGAGCCTGATAGCATAAGGCCATTCTCTTTTCTTCTGGCCAAGATGTTTCCGCTACCAACCTTTTGAAAGCAGTCATGTAGGTAACAAGCTCCTTTTTGCCCTGTTGCAGCCCCAAAAGCTCTCTATCTGCGCTAAGCGTAGTAGCCCGCCTAGCAAAAACCCTCTCAAATTCCCTGCGAAAATCGTCCCAATCCGTCAACAACGGATCATCATTACGCACCAAAGGCACCGCCCAACTAGCTGCGTCCCCTGTCAAGTATGATATAGCAAAAGCCACTCTGGATATATTAGTAGGGAATGAGGCTGGTCGGCATGAAAAATGTAACGCTATCTGCGTTAAAAAAGTTTGTATCCTATTGGGGTCCCCAGCATAACGTTCGGGACTAGCTAATGGTACAGGAGGTGACACTGTGACTTGTATAGGGGAACCGCTAGCAGTTGCATCAAATGGATTCCTCGCTTGCCTATCCAGACGTTCTCTGAACGCAGCCGTTTCTGCCCTCGAAGCCTCTAGCTCTTGTTGCACTAAGCCTAATGCATGTAGCACATCTTCCATGGTGGCCATCCTATCAAACACCCCCGACCGGGAGGAAAAACAATACTTGGGTACGTGATTCTGTCACGACCACACTTCCTCAGGATCGGGTGATGCTTAAAAGGGGTCCACCTCCAGATTGCCCTATACTCTGACTGTATATATTACACAGAGCATAAAGGAAATCAGGCGAGGGAAAGGTAAGGAAGGGTCTGGAACGGGAAAGGGAGGCTGAAACGAGAAAAGAAGAAAACACACAAGGTAAGTACAATAAATCACTAGCTACACTCATCCAATTCTTGCTAGAACAACACCTACCAACTACTAACTGTGGACTGCTTTCCTCCTCTCTCTTGCATGGCAGGTATCAGATAAACGCCTCTATACCCAAGTATCCAATTCTGTAATACATAAATCAAAGGAGGCGTTCAAAACTTAGGCTCTCACCACAAACACCAGCATGCACCTCTCTCCAGAACCATGCATACCTTCCAGCCTTCCCTTATTAACGAAAAAGATTCCCTTGTCAAACTCAAAAAAAGAAAAAAGGAATAATAGTGCCTGTAAGGTTCCAAAAGTCAATGACAGTCTTGCACTACTAATTCAATCCATGGAAGAACAAATAAGTCTTTTGTTTCCTCACTTCGAATCAAGTTCCATAACAAGTGTTCCAAATGATAAACAATAACCAAGTTCTTTGTTTTGGGATTTAGTAATCCGGATATTGTGCCTGAACTAACAGCGCGTCTCAGCCGAGAACACTATTACTCACGATGTCTTCACTGAAGAGGCCTCCGCCTGGAACCCCTTCACTGTTTCCTCTTTTGCCCGATACAAGGGAAAATGATTCTGTGCATTGCGTTCGGCAGCCACCTTAACGCGAGTCTTTCAAGAAGAACAAACAGTCTCTCTCGTGTCAGGTGGACAAACACAGGAAAGTCCGAGAAAGCGCTCGGCAGCCGCCCAAACGCTAATAATGATTCCAAAAGTCACAGCGCCTTTCGTGTCCCATCCAAGGCACAATACTTTCAGCAAGGACCACGAAACGCTCTGCAGCCGCTGAACGTTAACAGGACATCCAAAAAACAAATGCAGACACCAGTTCCTGAATTCGGGTAGCTAATCACGTACAGCTTGCAGCCCAGAAATGGCCACCTAAATAACTGCCCAACTCCACCCAGTCGCCAGGCATTATGGGACATGTAGTCAAAAAGAAGCGTTTTCATTATGTTATGCACTTTCTAACAAGCTATCCATGTAGGCGCTTCATGTGGATGAAGATGGATCATGACAATAGGACAGCCAGGAAAGGGGTATTACCAGAGTGTAAATTCCAGTGGATCAAAGGGGCCCGTATGTTCAAATGTCAGTTGTGGGGAACAATAAGAATTTTCTTTTGGATACTGGGGTCACCAGGTCTTCTATTGCACGTCTGTCAGTCCCGGAGGCACCCCTTTCTGGCAACATGAATGTCTCCGTGGGTTTTACAGGAACACCTGTAACCAGCCCTGTCTCTGAACCCCTCCCTCTCGATATTGGCCCTGCACATGTTGACGCTCCCTTGGTCCTTACTACAGGTTGCAGTGAAAACTTGTTAGGCATGGATTTACTGAAAGCTCTTTATGCGACCATATCATGTAGTCCCCAAGATGTGGGGTGTCTCAACATACCCCCTCATGTGGTACGCATCCAGCCATGTGCACTTCTCCCCTGCCTCCGGCAGTATCGACTGCCCGCGGAAGGAGAAGTAGCCCTTTTAACAATAATATCTGAATTGATGGACAAGGGCGTAGTGGAGGAGACACGTGGCCATATCTGTAACAGTCCCATTATTCCCGTTCTTAAAAAGACCAATGGAGATGCTCTCTCCCCTAAAATATACAGATTCGTGATTGACTTGAAACCCCCTTAACAAAATAACAATCTCCCAATACCCTGTTGTCCCCGACATTACAGCCCTCTTAACAATGGTCCCTTGTGATGCCACGCACTTTTCTGTCATTGACCTGAAGAATGCTTTTTTCAGCATTCCTATACATCCTGACAGCAGACAATTCTTCGGTTTCTCCCTTGGTGAGCGGAGCTTTAGATTCTGACGCGCCCCTCAAGGTTTCACCGAGAGCCCCAGTATCTATAGTCAAGCCCTTAAAAGTCAACTAGATTCCTTGGAACTCCCTGATAATTCCACACTATTACAATATGTAGATGACCTCCTCATTGCTGCAAATTCTGCCCCATCATATAAAGAAGCTACTCTCTGTCTGTTACGCCACCTTGCCCTCCATAACCACAAAGTCTCTTTGAAAAAGCTTCAGTTTTGTCAAGAGAAGGTGACCTACTTAGGTCATCTCCTCTCGAAGGAGGGAAAGCAGCTCACCGTTGATCGTGTAGCCATTATCAATGCTATGACGGCCCCAAGAACACAAAAGCAGGTGCGAGCCTTCATAGGCCTAACCTCATACTGTAGACAGTGGATTTCCAATTTTTCGGCCATGGTCAAACCTCTTCTTGCCCTCACCACTAAAGACATATCAGACAGTTCATTTCCATGGATTACAGAGCATGTGCAGGCCTTCCAAGATTTGAAAAGGGCCCTGTGTACTGCTCCAGTCCTCGGTACTCCTGACTATAGCAAACAATTTTTTCTTTTTGTACATGAGACAGACGGCTATGCATGCGCTGTCCTGACCCAGATGTTTGGAGGTCCCCAATTGCCATGTGCCTATTTTTCAGCCACCTTAGATCCTGTTGCAAAGGCTCTCCCAGGATGCCTACGGGCGACAGCTGCGGCCGCCCTCATGGTCCGTCAGAGTACGGGAATCGTCATGAACTCCCCCCTGACTCTGATGGTCCCCCCTTCTGTCGATACCCTCCTTAATAACAACAAGACACAGTACCTCACTAGCGCACGACTTACAGGATATGAACTGACACTCTTTGCCAGCCACATTAACACCAAAAGATGCACTGCACTAAACCCCGCCACATTACTCCCACTGGATTCTCAGGATGCCCGCTTAGACCCACATGACTGTATATTGAGGACAGAGGAGGAGACGAAGGGACAGGATGACTTTCAGGATATCCAGATGGCAGAACCAGAAGGTACACTGTATGTGGATGGATCATGTCTCAGAGGGCCAGATGGTAACACCTCAGCCACCTACAACATTGGGGCAAGTAGTAGAAACAGCTCAGATTCCGCAGTGCTCTGCTCAGACAGCAGAATTAGTGGCCCTCACTAGAGCCTGTGAGATAAGCAAGGGAATAACAGTAAATATCTATACTGACAGTCAGTATGCCTTTGGGGTGGCCCACAACTTCGGGAGGTTGTGGAAAGAAAGGAATTTCCTTACTTCCTATGGGACCAAGATTCAACATGGCCCCCTAATTCACCGACTGTTAGACTCCCTGTCACTCCCCAGACAGGTGGCCATTATAAAATGTAAGGCCCATAAAAAAGTGACAGATGATGTTGGGAAAGGCAATGCTCTGGCAGACCAGACGGCCAGACAAACAGCTCTTAGGAAAAGGGAAGGAATGTATGTAGGAGGTCCTGCTATGTGGGTGGCAGACGAGGGCATGGTTGAAAACACAGTACAGAGTGTGATTGATTTTCAGTCCCATACTACTCCTGAGGAACTAAGGGTGTGGAAGAAGCAATTAGCAAAGGAGGTAATTGATGGTTGTTGGGTCCGTACGACTATGGAAAGACAATAGATGTTCCCTGACAGTCACGTGCCACCAGTAGTTACGATGGCCCATGGTCCTGCTCACATTAGTGCAAAAGGGATATCTAAACTGTTGGAACCTACATGGTACAACTCTAAGATACCAGCATATGCTGAAAAGCTGATCAAAACATGCACGATTTGCCTAATATATAACCCAGGAGAAGGCAGAGTTACTCCTAAGGGAGGATTCTCTCCTCCTACCTTCTCTTTTGAAGTCCTACAAATGGGTTACATCCAGATGGACAGATGTAAAAATCTAAAATATGTCCTGGTGGTGGTCTGTACCTTCAGCCGATGGGTGGAGGCCTACCCCGTCAAAGACTGCACCGCTATCACTACCGCCAAAGTGCTATTAAAAGAATACCTCCCACAATTTGGTTTGCCCCGCTTGGTCTGGAGTGACAACGGGACCCACTTTACGGCCCAAACTATGGAATATGTCTGTACAGCATTGGGTATAAAACAGAAATTTCATGCAGCCTACCACCCCCAGTCAGCAGGTCTAGTGGAGGTGTACAATGGCATCCTAAAAACGAAAATGGCCAAAATAGTAGCCGAGACAGTTGTCACTTGGGTTGATGCTCTGCCCTTAGCCCTACTGTAGACAAGAACAACGGCTCACACCAGGATAGGGCTATCCCCCCATGAGATCGTGTTCGGGAGGCCTGCCAATATATGGGGTGTCTCACGGCCTAAGGAACTGTCTGATGTTGAATACCCTGTATTAACTGATTATCTGTACAGTCTAACTAATACCTTTCGTACTCTTTATCACCAGGTGCACGAGGCCATACCTGACAAAAGCGAGGGCCCAGGACACGTTATCCAACCTGGAGAATATGTCCTAATAAGATATTTTCAACAGACCAAGAGCCTCGAGCCCCGCTCGACACAGCCCCGTCAGGTGTTGCTGGCCACCCGCACCGCCGTGAAAGTAGAGGGTCTGAAGAAATGGGTGCATGTGTCGCATTGCAGGCGTGTGCCTCTGCCCCTCCCCTATGATCAGTGGGTAAGGGAAGGACAAGGAGACGCAGAAACAGAAACAGTCCCGACGTTTGTCCCGTTCAGTTTTGCCAGACTGCATTCTACATCTACAGAAGCAGAGAGTGACAGCATACTGAAAGGAAGGGTGGAACCCTCCCTTAACTCTGCTCAACACCAAGAACAATCGTTTACCGACCATACTGTCCCTACTTCCGACCGATATAACTTGCGCCCCCAAGAGAAGGCTTGCCCTTGACTTCGCCATGTGCCGTTAGGCTGTAGGGCTGTGATCTTCCCAGATGAGAGTAGTGCTGGTGTGTCAGACTAAGTTATGCCATAGGGCTCCTTGGCACCTGCGCCCAGTGAAGCAACCACCAATCACAGACAGCCACTAGAGGTCCCTGGCTTAGCACAATGGCAGCCGTCCAAAATGCCCGAATCCAGAAACCAGATGTCAGTCTCCGACATAGTAAATGCTTCATGGCCACCGTGGTGACGCTGTTTGTCTCCCTCATCCTGTCTATCCTTGGTTGGCTGTTACTAATCTACCATCCTGTTACCTCACCAACTCCTACACCGACTCCTGCAGAGCACCAATATTACATGCTACCAGCTCACGAATTACCCCGCCGTGCAGAATTCTTCAACAACACCTTCATTCAAATGTTGCATCATCACCAGCTGATCAGGAACACTTCCAACTGCTGGGTGTGTGGACTGATGCCACATTCCCTGTCCCCTACTTTCCTTACCCATTTTCCATCTCTGGGTCTTGTCGTGCATGGTGGATGTTGATGCAGGAGGCCTACACTGTCAATGGCACTGCCAATTCTGTCCTTGGGACATTCCGCGATGACTTCTGGCGGAACAGATCTGGCAATGCCAATGCTCCTTTTTGCCCGACCACCTCTTCCACATTGCTACTACCACCAGATGAACTCGGTGAGATGGTAGTATTCAACTCAACCACTCGACAAATATTTTCTAGATTCCGCACCAGAAGGATACTGCCTGATGAACGAAACACTCTGAATGTCATAAATGTGCAAGGCCGTGTCTGCATCCATGGCCTAGGGACTAAGAAAGTTGGTACCAGTACGTGTGATACCACTAAAGCCTTAAAATCTACATCTCTCCAAAGATGGTGGCATCCCCCAACACCTATTTTATCTGTGGCAATGCCGCCTACACTTGACTCCCCCGTAACTGGTCTGGTACCTGCTATCTGGCCTTCTTCCTTCCACCAACGTATTCCACCCATGGAGACTATCACCTGTCAATGAAGGGCGCCCTGCGCCGCTCACGTAGGGGCGTCATATCAGCCGAGGATACAGCGGGCCAGGAAGCCGGGGACTACTTTAAAGGTTTTCTTCCATTCTGGGGCCCCATGGAGAACAGTCAAGCTGTACGAGGACTGACCAGGTTCCTTGAGGCCACCATCACAGTAACAGCTGGTGCCCTTTCCAACATCACTGCAGAGCTATAGGCGGACCACCTTATAACACTCCAAAAACGCATGGTCCTCGACGTCATCCTTGCAGATCTTGGTGGTGTGTGTAAATTGATTGGCTCCAGCTGCTGTGTGTACATCCCAGACAATGCACCTACAGTGTACGTCTGCATCGCCTTTCTTCTGAAATTCATCTGGATGAAGGCAACTGGTCCCTCACAGGCTGGATCTGGGGTCTTCTTTCCCAGTGGGGTTGGAGGGTCCTCATCTTCCTTGCCTTGGGAGTAGCTGTCCTGGTCTCCTGCTGTTTGTGATTTCAGTGCCTGTCAGTGCTCTGTACAATGTGTATCCAGACCATCAAGCCTCCACCCTCTAACATTCACAACACCAATATGATGATGATGCTCCAACAAGAAACAGATGGTCTTATGAACATTGACATTTCTTAAAGTATTTGCCACTCAATGGCAAAAGGAGGGTCTGAGGAAAAGTGTTTTTCTGATCGGCATCATTTGTACCGGAACTCCATTGTTTTTTCATTGCCATCTCGTGTCAAACACTTCCACCCGACCCACCTGGTCGTTTCTGCTGATGCCTGAGGAAAATCTAAACTGACACGACAGAGACCATCTTGCAGCCTGCATTTCTGCCCAGGAACTGTCACACACCCAACCCCCTATTCTTTGCAGTTCAACAGAAAGCCATGAGACACCCACGCCCTGTGTAAACAAGCTTGTTTTCCATCTCTTGCTCCCAGCCTGGTAAACATCCTTGACACCGTGATCAGGTTATCTGGACAATGGTCTGACTGTTGGGCCATGATCAGGGTGATTAAACAATGACTTGAAAGACTGGCTTTAATCAAGCCGAGTGAACAATGATCTGTGTACCAAGCCTTGACCAGGTCACCAACTACAAACATCGTCTTGATCTGGTTATCAACTGCAAACACTGTCCCGATTGAACAATGGACTAACAACTAAAAGACTGGGATGAAAAAATTATAAAAGGCTTGTAAGCTACAGAGTGAAGTAGCAGCCTCCTCTGTCTTGTCTCTGACTAGCTTGGGACTCTGTTCCATAGCCCGGGCTATTGAAATAAATCTGGGTTCCTCCTGCAGACGAAGGCTCCTGTGTCTCCTTTTACTAAGCATGGAAGGTATGGAAGACTTGGGCGGTTCCCCCGCCGCCGAGACCCAGTAAGTGGGTTATCCCGGTTCTTCAGTCCCTAAAAAGATTATTAGATAACATAACTGTATTGTTGAAGTCTAGTAAATAGGCAAGTGACTACAATACATACAAAGCGTCGGTTTCACTAAAAAAGCTACATGTTGCCAGTTGTTAGCTGTACTGATGACTAAATAAGCAAAAGCGATTGTATATGCAGTAAGTTAGCGTTTTTTTAAAAGAACATATTATAAAAGCTAAGCAAAAATGCTGTTTAAGGAACTATATTAAAAGGTATTGTTTTACGATTCGGATAAGTACCTAGACAACCTTAAAAATGGCACAAATAGGAGAAGTTGCGGCCGCCCTCATGGTCCGTCAGAGTACGGGAATCGTCATGAACTCCCCCCTGACTCTGATGGTCCCCCCTTCTGTCGATACCCTCCTTAATAACACCAAGACACAGTACCTCACTAGCGCACGACTTACAGGATATGAACTGACACTCTTTGCCAGCCACATTAACACCAAAAGATGCACTGCACTAAACCCCGCCACATTACTCCCACTGGATTCTCAGGATGCCCGCTTAGACCCACATGACTGTATATTGAGGACAGAGGAGGAGACGAAGGGACAGGATGACTTTCAGGATATCCAGATGGCAGAACCAGAAGGTACACTCTTTGTGGATGGATCATGTCTCAGAGGGCCAGATGGTAACACCTCAGCCACCTACGCCCTCACAACATTGGGGCAAGTAGTAGAAACAGCTCAGATTCCGCAGTGCTCTGCTCAGACAGCAGAATTAGTGGCCCTCACTAGAGCCTGTGAGATAAGCAAGGGAATAACAGTAAATATCTATACTGACAGTCAGTATGCCTTTGGGGTGGCCCACAACTTCGGGAGGTTGTGGAAAGAAAGGAATTTCCTTACTTCCCATGGGACCAAGATTCAACATGGCCCCCTAATTCACCGACTGTTAGACTCCCTGTCACTCCCCAGACAGGTGGCCATTATAAAATGTAAGGCCCATAAAAAAGTGACAGATGATGTTGGGAAAGGCAATGCTCTGGCAGACCAGACGGCCAGACAAACAGCTCTTAGGAAAAGGGAAGGAATGTATGTAGGAGGTCCTGCTATGTGGGTGGCAGACGAGGGCATGGTTGAAAACACAGTACAGAGTGTGATTGATTTTCAGTCCCATACTACTCCTGAGGAACTAAGGGTGTGGAAGAAGCAATTAGCAAAGGAGGTAATTGATGGTTGTTGGGTCCGTACGACTATGGAAAGACAATAGATGTTCCCTGACAGTCACGTGCCACCAGTAGTTACGATGGCCCATGGTCCTGTTCACATTAGTGCAAAAGGGATATCTAAACTGTTGGAACCTACATGGTACAACTCTAAGATACCAGCATATGCTGAAAAGCTGGTCAAAACATGCACGATTTGCCTAATATATAACCCAGGAAAAGGCAGAGTTACTCCTAAGGGAGGATTCTCTCCTCCTACCTTCTCTTTTGAAGTCCTACAAATGGGTTACATCCAGATGGACAGATGTAAAAATCTAAAATATGTCCTGGTGGTGGTCTGTACCTTCAGCCGATGGGTGGAGGCCTACCCCGTCAAAGACTGCACCGCTATCACTACCGCCAAAGTGCTATTAAAAGAATACCTCCCACAATTTGGTTTGCCCCGCTTGGTCTGGAGTGACAACGGGACCCACTTTACGGCCCAAACTATGGAATATGTCTGTACAGCATTGGGTATAAAACAGAAATTTCATGCAGCCTACCACCCCCAGTCAGCAGGTCTAGTGGAGGTGTACAATGGCATCCTAAAAACTAAAATGGCCAAAATAGTAGCCGAGACAGTTGTCACTTGGGTTGATGCTCTGCCCTTAGCCCTACTGTAGACAAGAACAACGGCTCACACCAGGATAGGGCTATCCCCCCATGAGATCGTGTTCGGGAGGCCTGCCAATATATGGGGTGTCTCACGGCCTAAGGAACTGTCTGATGTTGAATACCCTGTATTAACTGATTATCTGTACAGTCTAACTAATACCTTTCGTACTCTTTATCACCAGGTGCACGAGGCCATACCTGACAAAAGCGAGGGCCCAGGACACGTTATCCAACCTGGAGAATATGTCCTAATAAGATATTTTCAACAGACCAAGAGCCTCGAGCCCCGCTCGACACAGCCCCGTCAGGTGTTGCTGGCCACCGGCACCGCCGTGAAAGTAGAGGGTCTGAAGAAATGGGTGCATGTGTCGCATTGCAGGCGTGTGCCTCTGCCCCTCCCCTATGATCAGTGGGTAAGGGAAGGACAAGGAGACGCAGAAACAGAAACAGTCCCGACGTTTGTCCCGTTCAGTGATGCCAGACTGCATTCTACATCTACGGAAGCAGAGAGTGACAGCATACTGAAAGGAAGGGTGGAACCCTCCCTTAACTCTGCTCAACACCAAGAACAATCGTTTACCGACCATACTGTCCCTACTTCCGACCGATATAACTTGCGCCCCCAAGAGAAGGCTTGCCCTTGACTTCGCCATGTGCCGTTAGGCTGTAGGGCTGTGATCTTCCCAGATGAGAGTAGTGCTGGTGTGTCAGACTAAGTTATGCCATAGGGCTCCTTGGCACCTGCGCCCAGTGAAGCAACCACCAATCACAGACAGCCACTAGAGGTCCCTGGCTTAGCACAATGGCAGCCGTCCAAAATGCCCGAATCCAGAAACCAGATGTCAGTCTCCGACATAGTAAATGCTTCATGACCACCGTGGTGACGCTGTTTGTCTCCCTCATCCTGTCTATCCTTGGTTGGCTGTTACTAATCTACCATCCTGTTACCTCACCAACTCCTACACCGACTCCTGCAGAGCACCAATATTACATGCTACCAGCTCACGAATTACCCCGCCGTGCAGAATTCTTCAACAACACCTTCATTCAAATGTTGCATCATCACCAGCTGATCAGGAACACTTCCAACTGCTGGGTGTGTGGACTGATGCCACATTCCCTGTCCCCTACTTTCCTTACCCATTTTCCATCTCTGGGTCTTGTCGTGCATGGTGGATGTTGATGCAGGAGGCCTACACTGTCAATGGCACTGCCAATTCTGTCCTTGGGACATTCCGCGATGACTTCTGGCGGAACGGATCTGTCAATGCCAATGCTCCTTTTTGCCCGACCACCTCTTCCACATTGCTACTACCACCAGATGAACTCGGTGAGATGGTAGTATTCAACTCAACCACTCGACAAACATTTTCTAGATTCCGCACCAGAAGGATACTGCCTGATGAACGAAACAATCTGAATGTCATAAATGTGCAAGGCCGTGTCTGCATCCATGGCCTAAGGACTAAGAAAGTTGGTACCAGTACGTGTGATACCACTAAAGCCTTAAAATCTACATCTCTCCAAAGCTGGTGGCATCCCCCAACACCTATTTTATCTGTGGCAATGCCGCCTACACTTGACTCCCCCGTAACTGGTCTGGTACCTGCTATCTGGCCTTCTTCCTTCCACCAACGTATTCCACCCATGGAGACTACCACCTGTCAATGAAGGGCGCCCTGCGCCGCTCACGTAGGGGCGTCATATCAGCCGAAGATACAGCGGGCCAGGAAGCCGGGGACTACTTTAAAGGTTTTCTTCCATTCTGGGGCCCCATGGAGAACAGTCAAGCTGTACGAGGACTGACCAGGTTCCTTGAGGCCACCATCACAGTAACAGCTGGTGCCCTTTCCAACATCACTGCAGAGCTACAGGCGGACCACCTTATAACGCTCCAAAAACGCATGGTCTTCGACGTCATCCTTGCAGATCTTGGTGGTGTGTGTAAATTTATTGGCTCCAGCTGCTGTGTGTACATCCCAGACAATGCACCTACAGTGTACGTCTGCATTGCCTTTCTTCTGAAATTCATCTGGATGAAGGCAACTGGTCCCTCACAGGCTGGATCTGGGGTCTTCTTTCCCAGTGGGGTTGGAGGGTCCTCATCTTCCTTGCCTTGGGAGTAGCTGTCCTGGTCTCCTGCTGTTTGTGATTTCAGTGCCTGTCAGTGCTCTGTACAATGTGTATCCAGACCATCAAGCCTCCACCCTCTAACATTCACAACACCAATATGATGATGATGCTCCAACAAGAAACAGATGGTCTTATGAACATTGACATTTCTTAAAGTATTTGCCACTCAATGGCAAAAGGAGGGTCTGAGGAAAAGTGTTTTTCTGATCGGCATCATTTGTACCGGAACTCCATTGTTTTTTCATTGCCATCTCGTGTCAAACACTTCCACACGACCCACCTGGTCGTTTCTGCTGATGCCTGAGGAAAATCTAAACTGACACGACAGAGACCATCTTGCAGCCTGCATTTCTGCCCAGGAACTGTCACACACCCAACCCCCTATTCTTTGCAGTTCAACAGAAAGCCATGAGACACCCACGCCCTGTGTAAACAAGCTTGTTTTCCATCTCTTGCTCCCAGCCTGGTAAACATCCTTGACACCGTGATCAGGTTATCTGGACAATGGTCTGACTGTTGGGCCATGATCAGGGTGATTAAACAATGACTTGAAAGACTGGCTTTAATCAAGCCGAGTGAACAATGATCTGTGTACCAAGCCTTGACCAGGTCACCAACTACAAACATCGTCTTGATCTGGTTATCAACTGCAAACACTGTCTCGATTGAACAATGGACTAACAACTAAAAGACTGGGATGAAAAATGTATAAAAGGCTTGTAAGCTACAGAGTGAAGTAGCAGCCTCCTCTGTCTTGTCTCTGACTAGCTTGGGACTCTGTTCCATAGAAAGGGCTATTGAAATAAATCTGGGTTCCTCCTGCAGACGAAGGCTCCTGTGTCTCCTTTTACTAAGCATGGAAGGTATGGAAGACTTGGGCGGTTCCCCCGCCGCCGAGACCCAGTAAGTGGGTTATCCCGGTTCTTCAGTCCCTAAAAAGATTATTAGATAACATAACTGTATTGTTGAAGTCTAGTAAATAGGCAAGTGACTACAATACATACAAAGCGTCGGTTTCACTAAAAAAGCTACATGTTGCCAGTTGTTAGCTGTACTGATGACTAAATAAGCAAAAGCGATTGTATATGCAGTAAGTTAGCGTTTTTTTAAAAGAACATATTATAAAAGCTAAGCAAAAATGCTGTTTAAGGAACTATATTAAAAGGTATTGTTTTACGATTCGGATAAGTACCTAGACAACCTTAAAAATGGTACAAATAGGAGAAGTTGCTCTGGAATTTACAAAACTTAATGTGTTTGTAGTGGGGCTTTTAGCATTGGTGATGTTTAGGCATGGCATTGGATCAAGAAGTAATTGCAAAAACTTGTTCTGTTTCATTTAAGAACTGAAATAGTTTTTAAAAAAAGGGAACCCTATTTTAAATAACAAAAATTTAGCACTTGGCCTTAGTTTTACAAAAAAGGTACGTGAGTTAGAGACGGTCTGCTAATGTTACCTTGTCTGCCAAGTAGGTGCGAACATTAGATTCAAAGGATGAAAGGGTTGGCTAGGAGTGTCCCGAAGAATAATTAGAAAGTATGTTTCACTTGTGCGGGACTGAATAATAAAGCAAGAGGCAACTAGATGGCGACATTGATAAGAAGGTCCTTTCCTGCCGTGAAAAGAAGATGTAAAAAAATCTCGCAGTATGTGGTGAAAGTACATGGTGCCTTGCTTTTGGCGATTAATTTTAACGGAAAGAAGATGGTGGATACATACTTTTGCAAGACTCACAAAAGGTACAGCTAGCAAATGTCTAACGCTGTGCTACAGACAATAGCCTTATTTATATATTAAATTGTTGAAACAAATTACTACTGAATGTGGAAGCGAAGATATTTGCAACAATACTGGCTCTCCGCTTGAGAAAAGTCATTCCGGGATTGATCCATATGGACCAGACGGGGTTCATCTCGGAGAGGGCAACTAGGTATAATCTCCGAAGGACGCATAATTGGCTCAGCGATGTGGAAGGCAGAACGGAGCCACATTGGTTCCTGTCCTTAGACGCAGAAAAGGCGTTTGACGCTGTCCATTGGCCCTTCTTGGAGGGAGTGCTAGATCACATGGGCTTTGGACCCAAATACAGGCGCAAAATTAGTCTACTCTATAATGGCCCTAGTGCACGTGTCAGGGTTAACGGGACGATGTCAAGGGCTTTTCCTATACAGCGGGGAACCCGACAAGGCTGCCCCCTGTCGCCCCTGCTGTTTGCCTTAACTATCGAGGTGATGGCATGCGCGGTTAGACAGAATGAAAAAATTACGGGATTCCGGGTGGGACAGGCGGAGATGCAGGACGAGAAATTGTCCCTATATGCCGATGACATTCTGCTCTATGTTACGCAACCGGAAAGCACAATACCGGCGCTGTTCCATGAACTGGCCCGTTACGGCGCTCGGTCAGGATACCAGATCAACTGCCACAAGTCGACGCTCTATGACCCCCGAGGACGGAAAGACTGGCTCCAGTTGCCGGAGAGTTTACAGACGACCGAAGAGGGATTTCAGTACTTAGGGATATTTATCACAACCGACGGTGCAGTCTCATACGAACGCAACGTTAACCGTGTTATCCGTGCTTTCAAAACCGACGCTGGTAGATGGCAGACGCTCCACCTGACGATACTCGGAAGGGCAGCAATGTTTAAATGATCTCGCTCCCAAAATTCCTCTACGCCTTTCAAAATAAATACTTCCCGGTGCCACCCAAGACTTTTCGGGACGTGCATGCGGAGCTAAGGTCCTACTTATGGTTGGGAAAGCACCCCAGAGTGGCACTGGCGACTTTACAGAGTCACCAATATGATGGAGGGATCTCACTTCCGGACCTAGAAGCCTATTACTGGGCGGAACACTTAACCCCCATTAATGAATGGCTACATGCACCTGCCACACACCCCACATACGCCCTAGAAAGACACACCATGGGCACACATTCATGCCTCCACTACTTATATGGAGGGAAGGGTCAGGCCAGACTGTTACCGGCTACTAAAATCACGCTGGGGGCATGGAAGAGGGCTACGAATACCACTGGATGGGTTCACAGACCTACGAAGCAGACACCACTCTGGGATTTCTCCTGGCTGAAGGAACTCGCCGAGCTGAGAGGGTTCCGGGGATGGGACGCCATCGGCATCTCTACCCTGGGGGATGTAGTCAAGAATGGGACATTAAAGTCATTTCCCTCCCTACAGGCAGACTTTGGATTACACCGCTCCCAGTTTTTTTAAATACGTACAATTGAGACATGCATGGCGGGCAGAGGGGGCATTACAAGAGACACTTCCCGAATATGCGCCACTAGAGGGTCGCCTGCTACAGGAAAGGATCCCCGAAAAGGCTGTATCCCTAACATACAAAACTATTATGAATAATAGACCGAATAGACTAGAGAGTCTTCGAGCCACATGGGAGCAAGAAGTAGGGAAGATGGATGACGTGGACTGGGGGGTGGTACTGATGCACCCTAGGGAAGTAGCAATTAAGTCACGTCTATGCCTAAATCAGTTTAAGATCCTGCACAGGGCATACTATGATAGAGTGCGGCTCTATAAAATGGGGAGAGTTTCAGACCCTAGCTGCCTGCGCTGCGGGCACGACAGCGGAGGTTTCCTACACATAATATGGCTATGCCCGCACATTCAGGTTTATTGGGGTGAGGTCACTGCCGAGTTGGGCGAGGTACTGGAGATAGACATTCCATTAGACCCGAAACTCATCCTCTTGGGAATTACCAATGACGTGGACCTGGCCCGCCCACTGCTACTCTTCCTAGTGTTAGCCCTGGTGGTGGCCAAAAGGGACATAGCTAGGAAATGGGGGGCGCCAGATACACCTCAGCTGGGGGAGTGGAGGAGGGGTCTGGACATTTACATGGCGGCCGAAAGGGTTATGTACAAAGCGAGAGGGTGCCCGAAGAAATTCCGTAGAGTGTGGAGTAAATGGAGACGCTACCATGGCCTAGACGGAGGTCTCTGAGGAGGCCCGATCAGGTGCACGTTGGATTGTCATGCGGGGAAATGTTGTACGGGATTGGGAAGATGGGACTAAATTGCATGGTGAACTGCTATGGATGAACATCTGAACTTTGACACTGAGATATTGACCCTGGATGGAAGTGGAGGGAATGAGGGATGGGGGACGCGGGGATGCTGCTTGATGATGACATGCCTGTTCTATGTTTTTTCCTTGTTGCAAAACAATAAAAAAGTTTTTAAACCATTAAAAAAAATTTTTTTTAAATGGCCCTCATACCAGCGGTAAAAGCCGACTGAACAGAAGGAGTAAATTTGGTGAAAGGGAATAAAAGCTGAGTGTCATCGGCATATGATATGGGAATAAAATCACATGTCCTAAGGAGTTTGGCCAAGGGGGCAACATAGATATTGAACAAAGTAGGGTTCAGACAGGAGCCCTGTGGTACTCCCTTGGTCAGTTTCATAGTTGCCGAGCGGAATGGGCCTAAGATGATGGTTGGGGGGCGGGAGGAAAGAAAGTTTGTCATCCACTGGAGGGCAGAATCTCTGAGTCCAATCTCCTCCAGTCTCCTGAGCAAGATTTGATGAGAGACTGTGTCGAACCATACCCTCCAGGAGAAAAAACAGTGGCAAAGCATGTGAAGTGCTCTCCTTGTAAGAAGATCCTCTCCAGGGGTAAATTGAAGAAATCTTTGTGTGATACAATGAGTCTGCTGCCACACCTAAAGACGTACCACTCCAAACACCTAATCAGTGCAGAGAGGTAGCGCAGAGCACAAAATGTATCCACTTCAAGTGTGACAGCAATTGCATGAGGGGACCCTATACCTACCAATGTTGACCAACAACTCCCTGAGGAGTCCCCGGAGCTGCTAAGAATCAGAGCATTTTGTTTGGACTGCAAAAGAGTTCACTGTAGGGGAAAAATCAGTTGCTGCAGTTCTAGAAGCAGCAAAACACCATGTGTTATTTTTTTCCTTCTTTTCTAGAATGACACTTGTATCTCCAGTTTTGAGTTTTTTCACCTAATACTTTTCCAGTCGCCACTGTATTGGTAAAAACAAGAAAACCTTCTAAAAAATCACACAAAAAAAACAAAAGATTCTCGGTAGAACCACCTTTCTTGGTTAAAAACAAATAAACTGTATGTGTGTTTATATATAAGAAAGAGTGTGAATGAGTGAGTTTCTGTAACTGGATGTGTGAGTGTTTTAATGAGTGGGTATGGCAGTGACTGTATGGGTTCATGAACGAGTGTGTGTGTTTTTATAGGTAAGTGAGTAGGTACAAAAGAGGCTGTATAGAGGCTGTATAGCGAGTGAATGGGTGTGTAAGTCAGTGTTTGGGTGCGTGAATAGGTGCATGAGTGGCTGTATGGGCGAGCGAGTAGATACATGAGTGGCTATATGGGTAACTGAGTGGGTGTGTGAGTGAGTGGATGTATGAGTGTCTTAATGGTTGTGTGAGTGGTTTTATGGGTTTGTGAATGTTTGTGTGTGTTTGTATAGGTAAGTGAGTGGGTGTGTGAGTGAGTGGGTGTAAATGGTGAATGAAGGACGCATGAGTGGGTACATGGGTGAGTGAGTGGGTGCATCAGTGTTTATATGGGAGAGCGATTGGGTGTGTCAGGGGTTATGTGTGAGAGTTATTGGGTGTGTTAATGATTGTGTAGATAACTGAGTGGATGTATGAGTTACTGTGTAGGTGAGTACTTGTGTCACTGTGTAAGAGAGTTAGGGTGTGTGTCACTAGCTCTGTTGGTGACTGACTGGCTGTGTTACTAGCTTTATAGGTGACTGAGTAGATGTATGAGTGACTGTATGGGCGAGTGCCTCTGTGCATCAGTGTCTAGATGGGTGAGTGAGTGTGTGTGAGGGCTAGTGACAGTGACTGTATGAGAGACTGAGTGTGTGTGACACTAGCTGTATGGGTGACTGAATGGCTGTGTTAGTAGCCGTATTGGTGACTAACTGGGTGTATGAGTGACTGCTTGGTTGAGTAAGTGGATATATATCCAACTGTGTGGGTGAGTGATTAGTTGTGTCACTGGTTACATGGGAGAGAGACTGAGTGTGATTGTACAGGTATATATCTTGATGTCTCAGTGGCTGTATCAGGCTCTCCCTTGATATGTACCTTGACAAAGTAAGTTTGTTAAACTACACAGAAAGAAGTCATTAGGAAATTACTTTACTCCAATCGATCATGTTATTCATCTGTTTAAAGAAAAAGAACAAAAATATAAGTTAATATTACTTTTTACAATATTCTACAATACACTTTTAGTTTCTTGCAATGCATAAGTTCATATTATAAATAGGATTTCCTGTTTTCAGTTTCCAGTTTTGGCAAATTCTGGTGTTTTTTTCCGGTGTTTTCAAGTGATTTCAATAACTTAAAAAAACAGTTGTTATCAGTGGTTACACATTTTCGCGCCACTAAAAACAACTGAAAAGTGTTTTTCTGGTGTTTATGGAACGTTTTGCTTTTATTATTGCTTACTTTCTGCACTGATAGAACATGGAATATAGACAGTGTACGTATAGTGTATATGAGGTCCAAATACATTTTTGCAAATTAAGGTCATTGTAGGACAACATACAATATTTCTTCAGTAAGTCTTTCGTCTTAGGTCCTCGCTCATTCCTTCCCATGTAAACTTCTGTGAAAAGGCCTTCTCAACATTGGCACTTGAGACGGGCAACGCTAAAACAGTCAGTACACAATTTGTTAACTCTGGCCACTGACATAGTTTCCATGCCAATACTGGGGCACTTGAAGATTGTGATTCTCAGGGCAGGTTCTGCAACATTTGCATTGAGCTGGGCGATTATGCAGGCAGAGTTATTGAAGCGGTCAAAAATGAAGCAGCACTTTTGAAACTACAGAGGAAATTCCACTTTACTGAAAGGATCTAGAACTTGTACAGAGTACCACAGTGAGGTTTCATTGACTTCAAATGCCATTGGTGGTAAAGGGACATTTCTATGCATCATTGCAAGGCACTGGATGATTCAGAACTCTCTTAAACTGAATGGGGAGAAGACTGAGGTGCTGGTGTTTGGGGGGAAAGAAAACATCTGGTCAGCCAATTGGTGGCCTGACTCATTAGGAAAATGTCCCTCCCCCACAAGATCTGCTAAGAATCTCGGGGTGATGTTAGATCCAGCCCTTGATCTGGGTGGTCAGGTGAACAGAACTGTCTCCACCTGTTGGGGTCTGATTCATACCCTGCGAAGGATCAGGAAATATCTTTCCTTGCAGGCAAGAAAACAAATAGCTGTTGCATTAATTGGCTCTCGTTTGGACTACTGTAATGCCCTGTATGCTGGGCTAAACAGGAGCCACCTACAGCGCTTACAGGTGGTCCAAAACGCCATAGCCAGATTTGTTTTGGATATCCCCAAACGCTCCTCAGCCACTGCAGCCAGGAAACTACTGCACTGGCTACCGGTAGAATCCCGAATCCGGTTTAAAGTCCTCTGCATGACCTATAGAGCCATCACTAAAAACAGCGACACTGGTATTGGGTCTATCATCTCCCATTATACCCCTAGTAGGAGTTTGCGGTCCTCTGGGAAATTGCTTCTCAAAACCCCTCGGGTACGAAGAGCCAAATGGGGTGGTAGGGCCTTCTCCACTCTGGCCCCCAAATGGTGGAACGATCTCCCTCTTGACCTGCGTTCTCTTCCATCCCTACAGAAATTCCGCATGGCCCTAAAAACTTGCCTTTTTCAACAAGCCTATATGTAAGGACGTTTGTTTCAAATTCTGATTGTATTATTAGGCGCCTTGATACCTGCGGGTTATTGTTTTTTGCGCATTATAAATTCTTTTCAATTCAATTTCTCATACATTGTAAAATAAACGTTCCTGAATTGCTCTCCAACATTTCTTTGCTCACCAAGTGGCAAGCACTCTTACTTGGAACATGTTGCAGTGCCAAAGTGACTAAAGGTGTCGCCCAGCCGGCTCTCAAGGAGATGTTGCACATCTACACCAATTATGCTGAACACTTGGCAGACAAGGGTTTTTGCAGACTCTAGTTTTTTTATTATGTCGACTACAGCAGTTATGTTTTCCTGTAAAAATCTAATAATGCAGTAGAGTGCACTTTTTTCACATCACTATCTTTAGGCGACCAAAGATCCTCACATTTCTTGCCTTTGGCATCATCACTCAGCAAAAATTCTGTAAATGGTTGCCACATGAATAATCTAGCATTCATAGCCCCTTGGAATGAGAACCATCAGCTAAGGGACACAGTTGAGTTGACTCTTTCTTTGATGCCACACAAAGCACGAAATTATAAATATTTGCGTTTTAGTTCCTGTGCATAAGAAACCAGTGCACCAGAATGGACTAAAAAGTTAATAGCATCCCTCATTAACTCTGAAGATTGTAAAGATCCTTTCAGCATACCATCTAACAAGCGGCAAGGATCTCCTACAGGGAACCACTTCAGCTCGTGTATCAATTATGACAGGTCATCACACAACTTTTTCATATACGTAGCTGAATCCCTGCATATACAAACAATAGAATTGAACTTGGAAAGAACCTTTTTTGCAGAGCATTTCAAGTGACAGTGGGTTCCATGTTTTCGAAAAGTCTGGTGTTATGTTTTACCACTATCCCAGATGCTTGGTGATAGCACTCTTTATAGACATACTTGCACTATACCTTGCATTGATTGTTTAAAGCCTGAGGTGTTGGCAATTCACCTACTATCAAAACTGACCCACTAGAAACTGTGTGCTGATGTATTAAGGGTTTTTACCCATTCTCTGTGGGTAAATGTGATGACACATATTAGGAAAGATTCTTATGAAACACTACGTTTTATCTATCAGTGAAAGAATCAAACACAGCCAAAATATCAAACATGATTTTGATATTTCCTGATTCTCTACAGTTTATAATATAATTAAGCGAGACCTAAAACATGCGTCTAAACCCTGCATCTTTAGACCAAGGACCACAAAACCGGAAAAAGCAAAAGGAAGAAGAAACAATATTTTAGTGGCATCCCTAAACAACAAAACTCAAGCAGAATAATGTTATCCCAGTCTTTCTTACTGCTAGCTTGTATAACAAAGTTACATTGTATTGGCCTCTTCAGGTAGAAAAATTACTCTTTCACTCTCTTTTTCCTTTCTTTGAATGGCATTTAGTTTGTGGTTGTGCAGGTGTTTTTCAGTGTTTATATGTTTTCTCTGGTGAGGGCTTTTTTCTCTTTCAGTGGGTTTTCATCAGTTATTATAGGTTAAACCTAAAACCCGACAGCCTAATTACAAACAAACAGTTGACGTTTGTATGCAGTACAGTAAAAGTATTTCAATGTACTGTTTAAAGATTCATCCTTGAACAGTGGGTGAAAAATAAGCATAAAGATTGTAGAAAAAACCCTGGGCTCTTTTCTTATTCAAAATTCAATATTTTATGTTTTTAAATCATTTGCAAATAAAATGGTATTTGATGGCAGTGAGGATGAGCAGCCACACCCTGTGGAACAGAATTTTTCGGAGGAGCAACACCTAGCAGAGCGACAATCAATTCCATTGGAGTTTTTCAACATTCCCAACGGATAAAAGAATATGGTGGCAAATGTACATCTAAGAAATATCTGTGTGGCACTACAAGTATGTTGACACATCTAAAGATATATAATTCCAACCACTGTTGAAAAAGAACATAAATATAACTTCGTGTTATATTTACACATTTTCTGAAACAAAATAGTACACATTGCTTATGCTGTACCAGTATTTCACACTATTTATTGTGCCTGTGTACTGCTGACTCTTGGTGTCCCTGTTCCGAGAGCCTTCAGTAAAGCTAGCTTTGTATACTGCACACAGTTGTGCAGAGCCTGCACCCCATCTAGCAATTCCATGTACCCATTCTGACTCTCCCAGAGATTAAAGGGCAAGGATCAACCTTGCCTTATGGGGTCCTGGTATAGTGTACAACCATGTTCCTCCACTATACTCAAGACTTGGGCTTCAGCCATTCCTGTAAAATCTCCAAGTACATGGCATTCTGTTACATCCCATTCCAATAGTCTGACATTCAGTAGGCATGCCCAGTAGGCAAGGGTGCAGGAATAGCCCCAGCCAGTCCATGAATCCTCTCCTCCTTTGGTCATGGTTTTTAGCTGGCCCAATTGAGCTTAGGGTACAGAGTGTGGCCTTCGAACACAACCTTCCATCAGACTACTCCTTCTGTCTCCCAAAGCATATAGGAAATGATGATTGGACTTTAAGTACTAGCTTTGTGCACACGGTTCCCCAGACCCTAGAAGAACCACCTGTCCCAGACATGGCCTGCGGAATAGCTCAACAGATAGTGGTTTCAGGATGTGAACATGTCATGCACCTTGTCACCTGGCCTCCAGAGCCCACTGGGCATAGGCTTCAGCTATGTCTTGCAAGTTCCAATTTCAAGACTTGGCTTTTGGCAGTGAATTGTACCTAGTCCACCTGCCCAAAACCCCACATACCTATGACCATTCTCAGTGCACTGAGAGCTCATGATGGGTTTCCTGTCCCTCAACTTGGGCTTTACCTATACACAACTTAATCAGACCTTAGGATGTGTGAGTATGACTAACCTTGTACCAAGTTCTCTGCTACTAGCTGTAGAAGCCCACAGACAGCATCATTTGGCTGTTTCCATGTGGTGCTGGGCATAGGGCTTGGCTTCCAGCCACTCCCTGCACCTAATACCTACGTCCAGTGCTGAATGCAGAACAATAACAAAAGCACATTGTCCCTAGAGGAAACATTTGAAAAATATTGATCATTTCCGATAATGTCATATACATGAACACTTAGTCTGAGTAGTCACAGGGATTGACTGCAGATATACCTACATATATCAAAAACAGTATGTTTTTATTCCACTTGTAACATCATCAAGTAGATATCTGGCAACAAAAATACTACCAACATTCATATATTATTTAACGGTAGTATATATAAACACCTTTCGCATTAGTTATGGATATTCAATAAAACCACATTGATGAGAATTAAACCCAACATATAGTTAAATTAGCATCCAATATATTTAACAATTATGCAAAAACGGTGTTAGGCGTCGATGTTTCGGTCCCCCGTTGGTCTAGTAGATCCTTGGAACCATCTTCAGGACAGAAAGGTTGCACGTATACATCTAATATCTTAAAAACAACAACAACAACAATGATACATATCACCCTATGACACACAGAGGAATGTGTAGTCTGCTCAACACCCAAAGAAAACAAAAGTTCACAAATGCCACTCATGTGAACTGAAAGAATTAAACCGTCTAGAAACCATCGACCACCAATGTGAATAACGTGAGTCGAAAAGTAATATGACTTCAATCCAAACACCAGAACCGAATAACTCAAACCTCTGCAGGGACAATGAATCCCTTGTAAAATTCAAACAATGTCTAAAAAGAAACTAGGTGCCCATGATCAATGTAACAAGTGAGCATAATAGCATATAATCAAATGACCAGCGCTACTCACATGTCTAGTGAATCAGACACTGTATAATCTGTAAGGGCAAACCACAATAACATTTAGCTAAGGAGTGCCCTACAATCATATATCCAAACATTTTAAGCATTTTTAAGCACTGGTACAAGGCTACTCACGTGGAAAAACATGCCAGACCGGTCATCTACAAAACAACACATAGTCCACAATTATTATTTCATTCCAAATACCCCGCAGCCACCAATAGTAAATCCCCGAGTGGTCAGTAATTTATTTAAACTCACATAACAAGTAGGTCACGCAGTTGCCTGCAAAACAACGTGTCACACAACTAGCATCGTAATAGGTAACAAGTCAGCCACATAGTGGCCTACAAAACAACGTGTCACACAGTTAGCATTCCTGTTCCAGTTTAAACAAAAGGTCCATAAAGCGCTACTAGCACTTACTTATGAAAACGATGAAGAACCAGCCATGCTTAGTCCAGGGACGCCCGACTGCTAAGTTCGAGGATCGCGTGTCATCGCCATGGATTCCGGACTAAAACGCTAAAGGCGCGATGACGTCATTAGTAGGTAAACAGTGGCGGCCATCTTGAAACGGACTACTCAATGTATAACCAAACTTGTGTACTTTCCCAAAACATGGGACTACTTTACATATAAAACCAGTGGCTATATAAGGGGTCACGTCCAAATTGCAATAAATACAGTGAACCCACAGTCCAAATAGATCATCAAATCGCGAGTGCACTGGATGGACATGTGCCCGACAGCACTATTTCATTAATTTACAAGAAGCTGATCTATAACAGGGCTGACGTGCTTGTGCGCCTGAGGGCCTCGTGGATTGCCGACGGTCTAGAATTAGATGATGAGGACTGGCAGTCCGCTCTGTCCTCGCCAAAAGAAGTTGCCATACCCGCACACCTTAGATTTGTTCAACTTAAGATCCTCCACCGTGTGTATGTCACTGGCCCGAGTCTGGTGCGCATGGGTTACTCTTCTGATGATTTGTGTAAGCGTGGCTGCGGTATGACTGGTACCTTTCTTCACATTTTATGGGAATGCCCGGAGGTGGTCGAGTTTTGGTCCCGTGTCCATGTCGTAATGAAGAGGGTCACCGGGGTGGCGCTACTGCCCGAGGCCAGGCGCTGCCTCCTGAATGTCTGGGAGCCCAATGACTACAATACGGCTCAGATTACCTGGGCGACCCTTGGTAATATGAGTGCCAAAAGAGGCATTGCACAGCTCTGGGGTTCCCGTAGGCCTCCGACCATAACATTGTGGGCAGAGAATATGGACTGGTGCATGTTTCGCGAGAAGACTGTGTATCTGTCGCGTGGAAGACCCAAGAAGTGGGGCAGAATCTGGTCACAATGGAACACATACCATGGCAATATATGCACCCCCCACAAGATTTGTTTCCCGATGCTACCTTGTCCCCCTGATAGACATTTCAAATATTAATTAAATTGTATTGCTACTAGTTTCCTCGCTGCCCCCCCCACGAAAAACTGTGACTGTGTTATGTATGCTACTGTCAGGTAGCAGGTCACCGCGCCTGCAATAGACTACAGCTCCCAGCCTTACTGGGCCCGGAACTACAGTACCCAGAATCCCCGGCGAGCAGGATATCACGGGGTAGAGCCAGGAACCCAGTGTTCGTGATTCTGTGTGCGGAGGCGCGGCTGCTCCTCTGTTCGTTCCGGTCCTGTTTCCAGTGATTCCCCAGCTGAGAGTCAAGTTGGAGGAGGAAGTGCTCTTTTGATCTGGTATTTAGTGTTAAAGCGCTGGCTAGCGCGTTCATTGAATTACATCCGGAGTTCTCAGTGTTTGGTGTTTGCCTCGCGGCTGCGAGGATTGCTTTCTGTGTTGGGGGCCAGTGACTTTGTTTGGTATCGCGCTGATACCGCTATTCAGCTGACGTTCTGCCATCCTTCTTCCCCTATCTGTTTGGAGGTGGCGGAGTGTAGGGGGGATTGAAGGACCTCCACACTACCGTCACGAAAAGTGACATTTGGAGTAACATTGGGTTATATTGGATTTTCCAAATACCAAAGCGGATGATGGTAGTGAAGGAACTACATCATACCGTATTTGGGTTATGTTTCAAGGAATATCATTTGTTTAAAGGAACTTATTTCATCTTCGTGGATGCATAGGAGTATAGGATCTACAAAAAAGGGGATCCTCTCTACCTTTTCAACATTGCTGTTTTTTCTTCTGTTGGTGCTTTCATTCATCTGCCATGAACTTGATTTCTTTAGAGGATGCTGTCTAGGCCATAGGGTATGTTACCAGATAGGGTGAACGTATTGTAGGCAGATGGTGGGCCACGCTTCCTGTTCTTACCTTATGTGTTTATTTGTGTTCTCTAGGGTGAAAGGAAGGAGAGGATCAGCAGTTAGGTGTATGGGCGCATTTCTTTTCAGGTGAATCTAAGGGTACGTTTTAGTGAGACTTTAATGAGTGTAGTACTTAAGGATTGTATTAACCTTTGTGTTTTTTGTCTTCCAGTTTCTTTGTCCCTGCTGCCCTTTCCTTCTCCTCTTTATTCTTTTGGGTTTTTCCCCTTTTGGGGTTTTTTCCCTCGCCGTATCGTCTGAGCACCCTGTGTTTATACTTCAGGGTGTTCGGAGGGTCCGGAGGTGGAGCATTGTTGCTGCGTACGGATCCTGCGGAGTGTGATCCTGACAGAATCACGAGCCCACGATTTTCACTCCGCCTGATCCATGTGCAGCAACAATGGCGTCTATGGAGGATGTGTTACATGCCTTAGTCTTGGTGCAGCAGGAGTTAGCCTCCTCTAAGGCAGAGACCGCTGCTTTACGGGAAAAGGTGGAACGTTTGAGCAGTAACCCTTTCAGTGCTTCCGCCCCTTCCTCTAATGTTCAAGTCAATGTGCCTCCACCCATTCCACTGGCTACTCCTGAGAGGTTCTCAGGGGACCCCCGTAAGGTACATGTATTCATGACGCAGGTCCTAATGCATTTTTCTTGTAAACCCTCGTCGTTTCCTACTAACCATTCAAGAGTGGCCTTTTTGATTTCCTATTTGGTGGGGGATGCGGCTGATTGGGCAGTGCCATTAGTCAAACGTGACAATGCCATTTTATCGGATTGGTCTGCATTTAAAACAGAATTCGAGAGGGTTTTTGACCGAAGGGCTACGACTTTTAGCGCTGATCGGGAACTATTAACTTTACGACAGGGAAGAGGTGAACAGGTCACTTATCTGACTGCTTTCAATAGACTAGTGGCCGAAACAGGATGGCCTGAGGAAAAAAGGATGTCCCTCTTCTACCAGGGGTTACATGATGAATTAAAAGATGTAGTGGCCCAGGTTGACCCTCAGCCCACTTCCTTTGTTGATATGGTGAATTTGGTGCTGCGGTTGGACAGTCGTCTGTCAGACAGAGGTAGCAACAGGAGAAGATGGGAAAAAGGGTTTTATGGTGGCGACAAATCCCAGCATAAAACTACGGTGGGACTTGAAAGTTCTCCTTCAGAACCAATGGAGATAGGAGCGCTTAGAGCGCCTTTGTCAAGGGAAGAGAGGGAATCCAGAAGGGTACAGGGTTTATGTATGTACTGTGGGAAGAAGGGACATTACGTTAGGGAATGCCCTTCTAAACCAAAATCTTCAGGGACTGTCGGTAGGTTCAAACGGGTTGCTGTATCCACGACAGGGCAAGACGGTATGCGTAAGGAAGAGAGTCAGGCCAGTACCGAAGAGAGGCAGGAGTGGAAACTCACATCTTTGGCCTCTTTGGGTGATGTGGATTCGGAGCCGCACTTGGTACTTGTCATGACGCTGGAGCATGAACTAGAAAGAAGCCAGGTATTGGTGATGGTAGATTCCGGGGCTACTGGTAATTTCGTGGATGAAGGATTAGTACGAAGATTAGCTTTGCCTAGAGTCTCTAGGGAGAAGCCTGAGGTAGTGTTGGCAGTTGACGGGAAACCATTAACGTCAGGACAGATCACTGAGAGAACCGGAGAGTTGGGATTGTCATTGGTGGTGCAAGGCTGTGTGCATTCTGTGATTTTGTCATTGAACATCATCGCTGCCCCGCAGTACGAAGTCATTCTGGGTATGCCTTGGCTACGTAAACACAACCCTGCGGTGGATTGGCAGTCGAAAACGTTTAGGTTTTCTCCGGAGCATTGTAAAGATCATTTGACCCCATGTGTATCTGCCAATGTTACGGTGTTGACCACCCCTTTTTTGGCAGCTACTGATAAGGAGAAGAACGCCACATTACCTATCGAGTATTTGGCCTATAGTGATGTGTTCAGCGAGGCAAAGGCAGAAACATTACCCCCTCACAGGGAGTACGATTGCCGCATTGATCTGGTGGAGGGGGCTACTATTCCGTCCTGTAGAGTATATGCATTGTCAGTACCCGAAACCACACACTTAAAAGAATACATAGAGCATTACTCCAAGTTGGGATTCATTCGTCCATCCCGCTCTCCAGCTGCTTCTCCTCTCTTTTTCATAGCTAAGGCTAATGGTGACTTGAGGGCTTGTGTGGACTATCGCGTCCTGAACAAGAACACCGTTCGTAATCGTTACCCTCTTCCCCTCATCTCGGTATTGCTTGATCAGGTGAGGGAGGCTAACATATACACTCGTTTGGACCTCCGTGGGGCGTATCACCTGCTCAGAGTAAGAGAAGGGGATGAGTGGAAGACGGCATTCAAGACGCGATTTGGTCTGTACGAGTACCTTGTGATGCCTTTCGGGCTCTGTAACGCCCCAGCTGCTTTTCAGTTTTTTATTAATGATGTCATGAAGGAATATGTGGATCAGTTCGTTGTGATGTACATCGATGACATCTTAATATACTCTCAAGACGTCTCTTGTCATCGACGTCATGTTTGCATGGTATTGGAGAAACTGAGAGAACACAGTTTGTTCGTAAAACTGAGTAAGTGCGAGTTTGGGGTACAAGAGGTGGAATTCTTGGGAGTAAACCTTAGTCCCCAAGGCTTACAGATGTCCGAGAGAAAGGTACGGGCGGTGAGGGATTGGCCAGCCCCAAGAAGTGTTAAGGAGGTGCAAAGCTTCTTGGGGTTCGCCAATTACTACCGTCGGTTTATCTCACATTTTTCCCTGACAGCTGTGCCCATCACCAGGTTGCTAAGAAAGGGGAAGTCGTTTGTGTGGACAGGGGAGGCAGAGGAAGCGTTTCAAGATCTAAAAAAGGCGTTTATAACAGCACCTGTGTTAGCCCATCCAGTGATGGAACATCCATTCATAGTTGAGGCGGATGCCTCAGATGAGGCCATAGGGGCTGTCTTGTCCCAGAGGGACGCACACACGGGTCAGCTTCATCCCGTCGCCTATCTGTCACAGAAGTTGAACCCGGCGGAGGTCAACTATTCTATCGCAGAAAAGGAACTCCTGGCCATCAAGAAGGCTTTTCAAGAGTGGAGACCTTACCTGTGGGGGGCTTGTCATGCGGTGACAGTATACACCGATCATAGGAACCTTCAGTATATGTCCTCCGCTAGGCATTTAACACAAAGACAAATGAGGTGGATGTTGTTTTTCTTTGAGTATAACTTTGTGGTTACTTTCCGTCCTGGTTCAGAAAATAGGAAGGCGGATGCCCTTTCCAGACAGGAGAGTCCCACGAAACCGAAGGAAGAAGAGCAATCCATTATCCCTTCGACTAAGGTGGTGTGTGTGGTCAGGGCCGAGCAATTCCTGGATGACGTTAAGGGCTCCAGATCATCGGGTTCTTGGACCCAGTGGGCAGCGGCCAAATCAGGTCGGAAGATGAGACAGGGCTTGCCTATTCAGGGGGAGTGTTTGTTCCTGCCGACTGAAGAAATCCGAAGGAAAGCTTTCCGGTGGTGTCATGAAGCTCCGGCAGCCGGATATCCTGGGGTGACTAAGACTGTGTGTTTGCTTAGGAGACACTTCTGGTGGGAGTCCTTGGCTAAGGATGTAAACCAGTGGGTAGCGAAGTGCGATACCTGCGCAAGAGCAAAAGGAGAAAATACCAAAAAGAAAGGTCTGTTGATGCCTATGCCCACACCTGATCGGCCATGGCAGAACATCAGTTTAGATTTCATCACGGGTCTATCATCGGACCAGGGAAAGACCGCAGTGCTGGTGGTGGTAGATAACCTGACAAAGATGGGACACTTTATACCATGTGTGAACCTTCCCACTGCTAGCCAGACAGCTCAGTTATTAGCCTCTCACGTTATACGTTTGCATGGCATTCCAAAAGTTATCGTGTCGGATAGGGGGCCTCAATTTATCGCCCGTTTTTGGCGCATGTGGTGCAAGGCGTTAGGAATTGAGTCGGCTCTATCTACCAGCTTCCATCCTCAGACTGATGGACAGACTGAACGGCTGAACCAGACCCTAAAAAAGTATCTGCGCTGCTACTCCAAGGAAGCACACGAATCCTGGGTGGATCTCTTTTGGATGGCAGAGTTGGCATACAACAATGCATGGCACAGTTCCATAGGCATGTCTCCTTTCAAAGCCAACTTTGGGTACGATGCTAGCACATTGCCGATCGCTATCCCTGCCAACCTGAGTAACCAGCCCTCTGTTAAAGAACATGTACGGATTCTAAGGAAGGTGCATAGAGGTGTGCAAAAACACTTGCTTAAGGCCAAGGAAGTGTACAAGAGATGGGAAGACAGACATCGAGCACCTGGTCCTCAGTTCAGAGTAGGGGATAAGGTGTGGCTGTCGACCAGGTACATACGTTTCAGGCTGAGGAGCATATTCCATCCAAGATTCATAGGGCCCTACCCAGTGGTGCGACGCATCAATCCAGTCGCATATAAATTGAAGCTGCCTGCGGCGTTGAGAATCCATCCAGTATTTCATGTTCAGCTGTTGAAGAAAGCCCTGACTTCGCGTCGCTCTGCTCCTCCTGCTGTCGCTGGTGATGGGAGTCTGGAGTATGAGGTATGATCTATCCGTGACTCCAAGGTCCGCAGGGGGGAGTTGTGGTATCTGGTTTCCTGGAAAGGATACGGACCAGAGGATGACTTGTGGGAACCTGTGAGTAATATCAATGCACCCAGGGCGATCCGGTCTTTCCATTCTCGGTTTCCTGCGAAACCTGGGCCTAGGAGGCGCTTGGGAGGAGGGCATACTGTCAGGTAGCAGGTCACCGCGCCTGCAATAGACTACAGCTCCCAGCCTTACTGGGCCCGGAACTACAGTACCCAGAATCCCCGGCGAGCAGGATATCATGGGGTAGAGCCAGGAACCCAGTGCTCGTGATTCTGTGTGCGGAGGCGCGGCTGCTCCTCTGTTCGTTCCGGTCCTGTTTCCAGTGATTCCCCAGCTGAGAGTCAAGTTGGAGGAGGAAGTGCTCTTTCGATCTGGTATTTAGTGTTAAAGCGCTGGCTAACGCGTTCATTGAATTACATCCGGAGTTCTCAGTGTTTGGTGTTTGCCTCGCGGCTGCGAGGATTGCTTTCTGTGTTGGGGGCCAGTGACTTTGTTTGGTATCGCGCTGATACCGCTATTCAGCTGATGTTCTGCCATCCTTCTTCCCCTATCTGTTTGGAGGTGGCGGAGTGTAGGGGGGGATTGAAGGACCTCCACACTACCGTCACGAAAAGTGACATTTGGAGTAACATTGGGTTATATTGGATTTTCCAAATACCAAAGCGGATGATGGTAGTGAAGGAACTACATCATACCGTATTTGGGTTATGTTTCAAGGAATATCATTTGTTTAAAGGAACTTATTTCATCTTCGTGGATGCATAGGAGTATAGGATCTACAAAAAAGGGGATCCTCTCTACCTTTTCAACATTGCTGTTTTGTCTTCTGTTGGTGCTTTCATTCATCTGCCATGAACTTGATTTCTTTAGAGGATGCTGTCTAGGCCATAGGGTATGTTACCAGATAGGGTGAACGTATTGTAGGCAGATGGTGGGCCACGCTTCCTGTTCTTACCTTATGTGTTTATTTGTGTTCTCTAGGGTGAAAGGAAGGAGAGGATCAGCAGTTAGGTGTATGGGCGCATTTCTTTTCAGGTGAATCTAAGGTTACGTTTTAGTGAGACTTTAATGAGTGTAGTACTTAAGGATTGTATTAACCTTTGTGTTTTTTGTCTTCCAGTTTCTTTGTCCCTGCTGCCCTTTCCTTCTCCTCTTTATTCTTTTGGGTTTTTCCCCTTTTGGGGTTTTTTCCCTCGCCGTATCGTCTGAGCACCCTGTGTTTATACTTCAGGGTGTTCGGAGGGTCCGGAGGTGGAGCATTGTTGCTGCGTACGGATCCTGCGGAGTGTGATCCTGACAGCTACAATGCTGAAGCGCCGAGTACATGGACCCATGACTGTATTCCCGATCCATTTTTGCCTTGTGTAACCTGTTATTGTTGTTGTTAATTTTCAATAAAAAAAATTCAAAACAAAAAAAATAAAATCGCGAGTGCAGAAAGCAGTGGCAAAGTCTGTACCCAGAAGACCTCAAATCTACATTCCATTCGAAAAAGTAATCGTACAAAACCTATTGTTAGAATCAACAATTCACTTAATACACAGCAAATCAGAGGGATATAAATATAGAGCACAGTATAATTTTAGCAACATACAATAATACTGCTCAATATGCCAGCTCTAGCACTTGAAGCAAACGGCAGCCATATTGAGAAAGTGATCACCTAACCATGCACTCTCCTTGCTATATAAAAAAGTCAATGCAATTCGATGCAGATTGAGCTACCGAACCAGAATATGAAGTAATCATAGAAACAATCATCACCATATAAGGGCAAGATATTTACTCGCAGTCCGATGGTTTCCTAATGCCCTACAATATTGTTTTGTCTTAAAAACAACTAACTGGGCAAGAAACATATCAACAACCACACCTAATGTGTGATCACCAATCCAGCAAACTCAATATTCATCTTAAGGTGGCCAAAGTGTGCCATTCAATCAGAGAGTTCAATCCATTGTCTACTGTATTACATGACCAGATCCATTTGTTTTCTTTTTACGTGAGCAGTTTATCCACATTCTCAGTGCACTGTGAGCTCATGATGGGTTTCCTGTCCCTCAACTTGGGCTTTACCTATACACAACTTGATCAGACCTTAGGATGTATGAGTATGACTAACCTTGTACCCAGTTCCCTGCTACTAGCTGTAGAAGCCCACAGACAGCATCATTTGGCTGTTTCCATGTGGTGCTGGGCATACAGCTTGGCTTCCAGCCACTCCCTGCACCTAATACCTACACCCAGTGCTGAATGCAGAACAAGGCTCTTGGTCTTGCCTTGCTTCAGTCTCCACACCCCCAGTAACTGCTCCCCACTGCAGTTCAACCATGCCTATTGGTTTGGGCATGTGCTTCCTCACTGATTTACTTGCTGAGCTCAAAATGCTGCCTTTGGTTACTCTCTGTACCCAGAAGCCATACCAAATGGCTTGCTTGGCAGAGCATGAGTGCTTAGCATGCATCACCTTTGACCATGTAATGCACCCATTTCATGCCACCCCTGGATTCCTCTTTGAATACAGCTTTTTACCATTGTCAGCAAGTACTAGCCATAAGGCCTGGTCTTCGATCAAACCTGGTAATCATTCCGTCAAACCATGTTCGGTAGGCCATGGGGCAATTAGAGACTGCTGGGCTCAGATACTGCCCTACTGCGACTTGCAAACTGGGCCAAGTCCCACCCCTTCCGCACTTGACTCTCAGCGGTAGCCATGGGAAGCAGTCATAGGCTTCTCAGGTCGGCAATGTAGGCATGCTTAAGTTCATAGCTCAACAACCACTCAACGGTTCAATAAAGTAACGCCCAGGCCAGTACATATCTTTAAAAGAAATAAAAGTAATTTATTGCACTCTGGAATGCAGTACTTCCTCTACCCGTGAGTGCCTAATTTGCACCTGTTTGTTTGTTTGTGGGCCTTGTAGCTTAATATCTGCTGTTTTACCTGCTTGTGACTGCCTCAATTTACTTGTTACATTGTGGTCTTTGTATTTCAAAAATTGCGGGTTTCACCTGTCAGTGACTACCTCAATTTACTTGTTTGTCTGTGGGCTTTATAGCTTAAAATCTGCTGTTTTAACTGCCTGTGACTGCTTAATTTTCCCTCCTGGTTTCTCCCCTAATATCTGCTCAGACCTGTGTGTAAACTATCCACCCCAGCTCCCTTTTGTCTTAGCAAGATTACCCCCGCCCAAGAAACAGACATATTATACCTCAGAGGCTAAGCAGAGTGTACACTGAGACTGCAGTAATCTACTCTTAGGGGTCATTAGGATAACGGGCGGACTTTGTCCGCCCGTCATCCTACTGGTGAAAGGGATCGCCCGCCATAAGGGCGGGGGTCCCGTGGCTAGCATTAGGATGCGCACGCCACAGTGGCAGGCGCATCCTGCATTCCTACCATTGTGGCGCCGTGCACTCAGCACTGCCCGCCACAATGGCAGGAAGGCATGTTGTGCACTTCCATGCACAGCATGGCAGGCACCGTGCGGTGCCTGCCATGCTGTGCATGGAACTGCTGGGGGAACTGCTGGGGGGTACCATAGGTACCCCTCATGTGCACCCCCCGGCCCCCCCGGAGTCCATTGGGGCCCGCATCGGGCCCCCAAAGCAGACTCCGTATGCCTTTCCGTGGTGGCATTGCCGCCACGGAAAGGCATCTGAAAAAGCCAATTGTAATGTGGTTGGTGGTGTCTGCTAGACACCGCCACCATATAAACCCTTTTAAAAATGGCGGACGGTCTTTCTGTCCGCCGCGGACCCCCCAGCCATACTAATATGGCGAGGGGTCATTCCGGCTACGATGGCGGGCGATTGCCCCCGCCAGGCCGGCGGTGGCTACCGCCGGCCTGGCAGGGGCGATCCGCCCGCCATCCTAATGGGGGCCTTAGTGTTTAAACTGAGTTTGGAAAGTGTACATAGCACTCATTATCTGGCTAGGAGAGTGAGTTGTTTAAGTTTGGCAAATGCAGTATTGTTAGAGGCCTAGTTTCGGCCCTTACCTGCAGAATTCCAGAGTGTGGATTAAGCCTGTCTGTCTACAAGGAGATTCTGAATTAAGGAGCAACTCCCAGCCCCCTGCCTAGCAGTCTGAGCTCGAGGTCACACGTCACTAATATAAGCTGCTATTGGATCTTACATCAGTGCTCTGATTGGCTGCCTTATCTGGTATTTCTATTGCTCTTAAGGGTAGTGTTCTGATTGACTGATAGATCTATGGTTCTGATTGGTGCCTGGGTTAGTGATTCTATTAGATGTAGGGCTTATCGTAAGTGTTTTTTGATTGGCGGATACATTTAGGGATTTTGATTAGCTCCTGGATCTAGGGTTTCTATTGGAGAGAAGGCTTAGGGTTTCATTTCTGATTGGTTATTAGGACTAGGGCAGTGATTGCCTTTAAGGTCTTGGTCTCCTATTGGTCCTAGGGCATAGGTCTAGTTGTGTGATTGGTTTGGGTTAGGGCTAGGGTTCCCATTGGCCTAAGGGGTCACCTGACCACTATGGCTACTTAAGGTCAGGATTCAGGGCGTCTCAGCCCGGGCAGCAAGGCTAAGGGCTGAGAGGTCTAGGGCAGCTGCCTGTTTGGGACAGGTTGGCCGTAGGGACCAGAGATGCTGCCCATTTCTCCTAAACCAACACCCACCCCACCCAATCCACATCCACAACCAGAGTAGCACACTCACAGCAAATATATCATACTCATTTACTAGTAACAAAACCTACACACTTTTCAATGTCACAACAGCCACTATGAAATACCACAACCCACACCTTTACACCCTTCTCCCCCAACTACTACACAATGGCACGGTCACTCACACAGAAAACACCACTCTATTTTATACTACTAACAAATCCCTTCATCACGAACACAACCTACATGCGCACCATACTTAACTATATTCCATCCAGACACACACTCCCTGCTCTAATTACTGCTAACATACCCCTTTCTGTCACCAATAAACCTATACTCAGCCTACCATCTTTTCATCCACCAACACCCTCCTCTTCTTTTTACCACAAAAAGACAATCATACAACCCTTACACTTGGAGGCACCACACATATTTCTTCTTTCAGCAATCAAATCCAACACAAACACTCTTAACTCTCGTTCATCCCCTCTCACACACCACATACACTCTTGTCCAAAAACACATCACTACCCCCTTTACCTTGCAACTTCCACTCATCAACAATACTTTACATTCAAGTTTTCTACAGAAAACAAATACATAATCACCTCCTCTCACTACTCCTCGAATTAAAAACATAACAAACACACCAGCAAAAATAATCTCACACACACAAAACCTCATAATACTTTCAGTCACAAACTAGAAACATACACCCACTCCCATCTTCCTGACAACATAAATAACATACACCCTAAACCAACTCCACTGCTAAACCTTCTCTCTTCCCCTACACCTAACACATATACAGCAACACAGCAACTCTCTTTTTGTAGTGTAGTTCCTATTATCCCAATAGGCTCTGCGCATTGGAATAATACCTTCAATAGTATAGACCTAGGATGGAGGTTAACTAGGTCTTCTACTGACGATATTAGACTTAAAGTTTTGGGTTTGCCAGCTAGCTCAGACTTCACTAGAAACTTTCTCGAATAGGCAAGGAGGAGTTGAACCTCCCTGGATAGACAAGAAGGGATTTAGTTTCTGACAACCATAGAACAAGACAACTTTGCTCTCCCCTAATCAAGAGTGTATCTCTAGAGTCGTGTGAAAACAAAAGACAACTTATTTTACTCAGTCAGTTCAGTGCATTCTTAGTTTCACCAGATTGTAGAGAAAAGGAAGAGACGGGCGTGTTCAATAAAAGATGTTATTTATTGATCAGTCTCTTTTCTCGTACAAGAGAAATGAATCGATATTATTGCAATACTTATGGTTAAGTAAAGTGCATACAATAAAAGCAGAATTATAGAATAATACTGTAAAAGCATTGATATGGTTTCTAAACCATATGATATTTAAAATGGATAAAATGGATACATACATATATACATTTGACTAATCGTACTCAACTGGTGCTTCTAACCACGCCTACCCCGGTGTACCTGACCTAAGCCTAATACGTGGGCGGGAGTAGATAAGTAGCAGTTTAAGTTAAGTTTGTTTTGCCAAGTGACTGACTCAAGAATTCTCTGTAAGGGGTTATTCAGTTCTGTACCTGAGATCTAGAATGGTTGAGGGCTGGTATCTCTCGTCTTTGGTCTTGATATTCCAGCTGCCTGCGAGGGCTGCTTGGAAGCGCCGGAGCTGGATTTCTCGGCAGGAGAAATGCAGCGTCTCGTTCTCAGCGCGTCAGGAAGGCGGGGCAGCGCCAGTGGGCTTCGCTCTGTGCTGGCCTCTTCGGCAAGTCTCGCTGCTCCGATCTCGTCACCATTGCGTGTGTTTGCTTAAGGCAATGTCAGTAATATTTATACCTGTAAGGTGCCGAGATTGACGTAAGGATGGACATAGATACGTCAATAAGGATGTCATACGAACTGGTCGTTAGCACATTCTTTACTGAAGTTCTCGGTGAAATCAAAACAATGGCTGTAGGGATTTTCCCAGGTTGTCATAGGTTTGATTTGTTTTGAGAACTCCGTATGCCTTATCAGGGGCTGAAGGAATAGTGCTTGCCTAATTAGATGGCAAGCGTTATGACCTAATCAGATCACGCGTTCCTGTGCCGTGGTGTGGCTTAATCAGATAACGGTTTTTGCACCGTGGGATGGCTGCTAGTTAATTATTAACCAGAACAGGGTCAGGAATAGGGGGATCGATACAGAACCTATAGGAATACATCACACCCACTCCACGCAGACTATGTCCATATTTACAAATCTAGGCATAGTAAATATACAGTAGTGTATGTGTATACCGTACCACCCCAAAATACATCCATATGCATTTTGAAATTATGTAATACACGAGAAAAAAATAACCATATGCACTATATGCACTCAAGCAGTAGAGAAATGCTAAATTAATCACGCATATTCATACATCATTATTAATAAAATATGAAAATAACACATGAAATGGCTCTTAATACAGAAGAAAAAATGCGAGACCATTTCATCACAAAATAAAATATCCATGAACATGCCAGAGGGCAGCTAATGTCTCTAAAGTTCCTAAAATAGAAATTCAGTTCTCTAAGAATAGTTTCTACTTTAAGCAGAAGATAAGTGTCCCGAAAAACTATATTTTGGGGATTGTGAAAAAATCTGCTGTCCGTAAACTGGAGAAAAAATTGTTCATGTTACTTTATCATTAAAGTTGAAGGCCAAATTCAGGGTGATGGGAACGCCGTGTGCTAGCTTGCTCAAAAGTCATTATTTCTGCTCTGGTGAGAACATCATATTATTTAGACTGTCGAAAAAGCTGTCAACAGCTTCCTGTGAAAGTTCCACTAACTCGGAAAAAGATGTTACCATGCGTTCATGAGCATGATTGCCTTCGCTGATGTTTTGATTAGCATTGCTGACAGAAGGTCGTACCTGATCGATGCTGCTTTCATCTTGAACCTCACTACCCCTCAATCGTAGTGGTGAAGTTTCCACGAATGCCGTCATCAGGATTGGTAGCCGCTGGGGACAGCACAATGCATGAGCCGTTACCGGACCCAACAAAGTTTCTGCATCCATTGGCGCATCCGATTGTAGCGTCAGACAGGTGTCCAACACGCATTCTTCTCCGCACAGCATGCACCTTAATACAGGTAAAACACATCGTTGCCACATTGGTCGAAATGAAAGAAACCAAGACATGTTTAGGTCTCTAAGCCGGGATAGTCCCAATATTTTAGATATCCGGTCCCGGTATCCAATGGCTAGGATTGTTTCTTCCCTTGTCGCAGGTGTTTTGTCTGTGACACGGTTTGCCATAGCGAAATAACAGGATCAAAAATAGGATTCCTGCCACCAGTCCCAAAAGGAGAGGAAGTCCGCCAAAGATGGAATGGACGAAGTCTGGAAAAATACCCAGAATGGCTTTAAATGGAGTTAAAGCCCCCAAAAACACTGTCTTAAATACATTTGAGACTCCACTGGTATCAGAAATATTTAAGATTTCGTTCAGGATTTCTGCAAAATGTATGGGGGAATTAGTTGATAACAATGAATGAATCTCTGCCGTTGTCCTTGCAACTTGGAGATCATACGTCTCTTTTGATGACGTGAGCCTGGTCGGCGTCTGAAGGAGCACTGTTTTCATTCTGCTTAAAGTATCAATTCGAATAGAAGCAATTTTCAAATTCGGCCATAACCTTGCCTCCCTGTCTGGCATTGCGCTGGGGAACAATACCCGTTCACAGCACATGACCTTCGCAGTCGTAGTTATGAGATAAGGTATTCCGGGCAGCAAACTACAACATCTGCGGTCTACAATTATAATGTAACTCCCGTTCGATAGTCTCCTAAAGAATGGTTCTATTTGTGTTGCAGGTGTGCCTAGCTGGTGACATGAAAGGTTATTTGAGGACCCTTCACAGGCTCCGTGTAAACTAATACCATTACACAGAAGTGTACCGCTTAGTGACATCGCACAATTATTGCCACTAAGAAACACTTTCTGGCCTTTATTACTGACACATGCATGTGAATAGGGCAAGTTCCATGTTGACTTAATGTACCCTTTTCCCAATTTTTCGTACAGGCCAGCCTGTATATATTTTTGGCAGTATTGAAACCTGAAAGTAGATATTGGAATATTAATTATCCCATGTATTATCCATTCACTGACAGGTCGTTCTGACATTGTCAATGGTAATCTCTCGAGTTTCTCAATGCTCAGGATTGTATAATCAGCTCCTTTCTGTGCCATACTGATTTGTTTATCAGTAAGGTTAAAGATATTGAATAGTGACGTTGTGTTGATTAAACGCCAAGGCACATAGCCTGAACGCAGATTTTGTAACGTCCAGCCAAGCTGTACAATAGAACGCAATTGGGACTGACCGTGTTGTAACAACAGTAAGTCTTGCGATATTATGTCGATTGCTGAAGACACAATGCTGTCCAAAGAGTATATTCTGGAGGACAGAGTCATTAACCCATTGTCCACTACAGAAAGTAATTTTTCCAAATTAATACGGTCAATTTCCCGTATTCTCTCTGATGTTTCAATTTGAGTTATTTTCCAGGCTTCGTTATAAGCTGCATATACAGAGGCTGCTATGAAGCGTTTTTGACGCTGTTTGCGCGGTCCCATAATGAAATCACGCAAGTCAGCACCATCAGTAAGTAAAGTTAGGTGTTGCTTAATTTCTACCAGTGTGGATGTTTGTAGCCATTGAAGGCAGAGCTTGCCCACACTGTACGTGGTAATTATCCCTGGGTGTTGTCTTTGGGAATATCTAGGGTCTGGCCTGGTCATTGTGAACCCCTGGATTTTGTTCAGGAATCTGTCTTGACAGTTATTAGTATCTGTTGGCCAGATCAACCACTGTTTCCAATCAGGATGTGTTCTGTTTTGGCTTAATATATGGTTTACGTCTATCTCCTCATCTATAGAGCTATTACTGTTCATTGTTGGCTTTGGAATAGACGGTTTGTTTAAGTCTTTGATTTTGGCTAGGCCAAGACAGGTAGTTTGTTGAATAGTGTCATTCAAAAATATAATTTGTTCTGGGATCATGCAGGCTCTAAACAATGATTCTATACCTTGTACTTGCCATTCTTTTGTACCCCAAACACTTTTTACTTCAACATTTTTGTCCCAGTAATCAAAACCAAATGTATTCATTTGCTCAAAAAATGCGTCTGAATATATCAATTTAGTGTTTGTAAGCATGGTCTTCGTACCTGTCTTATTTGATAATTTGAAATAAATGTTTCTGCATTACTTGTGTTGAACCCTGAAAAATATGAATATTTGTCATAAAAAGTTCTTGAGCTACCTTTTGGAGGGGTTGCACAGTGTTCCCATTGATTATAATTTAAAACATTGCTAGGTTGTGCAGATTTATGTAGATAATGGTTACCAAAGTGATTATAGCAGAACATCTTATCATAATTAGACGAACCCTGCAAATAATCATGTTTTGTAAATTTAGCAGACATCACTAGGTCAGACATCATATCATTAATACTTTCAAAGTCCCAATCATCAGCATATGAGCTTGGTTTTACAAAGTCACTCAATGAGATCTTAATTTGATGTGGATACTTCAGGATTTCAACCGGACCATAGATTTCATAATCAGTATTGTCCCATGCTACCCCACCGGGTATAGGATTGGCTGTGAAGTTGACTGAAGAAAGTTCTCTTTTCTCGACGTGTGAAGACGTGTGTGGTTTGAGGACCAAGTTGATTTTCTGGCTTGCTGTGTCCATTTTAGCATATTTTCCCTCAATGAAATGTCCCAAACATAGTACCATGATGAGCCAAAGTATGAGGATAAGTGCACCTAAGGCCACCCAGAATTCAATCCATGGAGAAATCAGATAGGTTTCTTTCAGTTTTTTAAAAAGTTCCTTATCATTGTCTTTAAAAGTTTTTGATGGCTGTCTAGTTGATTCACTGAGATCTTCTGAGGAATCATTGAAGTTTATGAAGTAGCCGGATGCTGTTCTATCAATTGTTCCAATTGCTTCAGGATTACTGTTTGCTTTATTAGTGTGTTTTGTTGCAGCAGCATAGTCATTTGTTACTTCATTGTAGATTGGTGTGTCTCTGCTAAATGTTTTTATTTGGGTTTTTAGAGGTTTAAGTTCCATAGCATTGTTGCATAGTCCTTGTTGTTGTTCTGTAGGCATTTCGAATGTGATTAGCCTCTTAGATTGAACCTCTGTATTTGTAGCAAACTTTGGTATTCTACTACTTGTCGGGAGTCCACTTGGCCTACTGTTTGTTATCGGCCACATGATTGTGGTTTTACCAGGTCGATTGATACAACTCTGTTCTCCTTTTTACCAGCAAGGGACGGTAGTACTACTGATCTTGTCCCGTTGATGGACAAGACAGGAACTGCTTTTCTGTAAGAAGGCCCAAATTCCTTCTTTACCGCGATCTTTTCTCTGACTAGATCCCCGACTTTTGGAATCCAGACAGGCCTTGCTGGGACAGGTGGTTTTTCTTCAGTGGTCGTTGGCTGTTGTTTCAAATTTATGTTGCTCATGTCTTTTCTTGTTTCGTTTAAGTCCTGCAAAATAGCCAAACGATCTTTGATATCAAAGCATTTATCTTTAACCACTGAAGTCTGACTGTCAAGATCTAAGATCATCATTCTAGTCCCAAACAATAATTCATACGGACTGAATCCCCTCAGAGAATTTCGAGGCAGGTTGTTTAGACTACGTTGGACACTTTGGTTTTTTCTTTACACCATCCCGTTCCCTCAGGTAGGAAGTGAGAAGAGTCCCGCTATGCTATGCTCATTTGGCCATGTTTTTCACACGCTTTAGGGCAAGAGGAAAAAATATTAGCCAAAGGTAGCATGCTTCTAGCGTATATGCCATTATAGACTCGCAAATCTTTTTATAACAGTCCAGACGTCAGCCGAGTGCTGGGGTCTACATTACAAGTGGAAACTAGTCTTTATATGTTAATTGGACGCATCATTTTTTATTGTTGATCCATTCTGGAGTGAAACGCCATGGTAATATACCGTTTCTCCCGCCACTGCGATCTCTATTGCAGTCTGGGCAGTTCTTTACAAAGATGTGATGATGCAGGCTCATGCCTGGCCACCAGTACACTGATTGTAATTCTTCCAGGGAATCTTTTAGTTTGAGGTGTCTGAGACCCTCACCCATATGTGCGTCTGCTATTAACAAGCCTCTCCTGTCCGTGTTTGGAATTACTCTATCCCCCACTCCAGGGATTCGAGCAAAAGGAACGGAGTTTGCATTGATTATGTATGTATAATTGAGTGGATAGTTGATCGGTAGTGCTGAGCAGTCGCCTTTTGATGACGTTTTCACCGCCAGCACTGTTTCACCGTCAATGTATTTTACTGCACGCTTTTTTCTAACTACGGAAGCCGATTCAGTTGCTACCGTTGTGGCTTTCTCAGCCAATGAATTCCCTGCAACGTGAACGCCATCACGCTGATGACTCAGTGAGTGTATCACGTGAGTTTTTGGTAGTTCTTTCTGCAAAAGAACTATTTGTTTCCAAAGCACTTGTTGCTTTATTGTTGCACCTGTGTCATCTTTGTAACCGTTTTGAATCCATTTCTGCAAATCGTTGTTGTATGATTTGACGCAGTAATACGAATCGCACACTATAAGTGTCGGGAATTCGCGATCGGCATTATCTAGCGCCATTTTTAATGCTATTATTTCAGTCTGTTGTTCTGAATTAGTTTCTACTGAGTGTGTTTTTATTAGCAGAGGTCTCAGTTTCCCTCCGTGCCACACTTCTTTTGTGATTTCACATGTGGGGTTATATGCTTGTTCTCCCCACCCTGGTGGTTGAGCATGGCCGTCTGTATAGATTACACAGGCGTACTGTCGTAAGGGCCGAATGTCGATTGGCAGAGGGTATGTCATTTCATATTCTAGATATTTTAATTCCTTTAATTCTGGATCAAAGTAATATTTTACCCTGTCCGTTGTAATTGAATTCACCCATTGTATCCATTTTGGATTCAACGCTGTTGTTGGTAAATTACATGGGGTTGTTAATGCCTCAAAGGCTGACTCTGCTGTTCTGACTGTGATACGTCTACCGTCAGCTTTGTCTTTTTCTCTTGCTATAGCCGTTTGAACTGCATGAACAATGTTTTCTTTAATACTGAGCTTCTTTTCAGCTTCTGGGTACAAGTGTGATTTGTATGCAATTGGTACCTTTTCTCCCTCATTACAGGTCAGGTATGTGAATCCGCATCTTCCTGGGATGACTCGAATCACAAGATTGCGTGTGTTATCACGTGTTTGTAATTTTGTTTTAATTAACATGTCTGTTTGTAAGGATCTCAGAATTTCTGTGTGCATTTGAGTCCAATTGATTCTTTTAAAATCTGGTTTTATTAGATCATAAAGGGGTTTCACCCTTTCTGCGTAATTTGCAATGTATGTTCTTCCGAAGTTTAGGAAGCCTAGAATTGATTGTAGATTTTTTAGTGTTCTAGGTGCTTGGAGTACAGCACATTTCTCTAGGAAATTGTCAGCCAGGCTTTTGCCTTCACTTGATAATTCATATCCTAAAAACAGGACTGTTAGATGGGCAATTCTAGACTTTTTAAAGTTGAATTTGTAACCCTCTGCTGCGAACCCAAGTATTATGGTGTTCACTCTCTTCAAGTGAGTATCCAAGTCATCGTCTGTTAGGTAAATGTCGTCGACATAAGGTAATGCCTCGTCATCATAAGTTTGTAGTAACTCTGTTACTCTCGCTGAGAATAATCCTGGGCTGTTCTTGAACCCTTGGGGTAACCTACAGAAGCTTTTTTGAGCACCATTTATTGAGAACGCGGTCAAATGTCTGCTCTCTGGTGCTATATTCTGACAAAAGAATTCATTAGAGATGTCTAATGTTGTTTTGTATTTTTTGCGCACTATGTTATTCATTAGTGCAGCACTATGCGAGTTTTGTGCTGCAAAAGTTTTGCAACATGAGTTAAGGTGTCTGTAATCCAAAACAAGACGATATGAATTGTCTGGTTTGGAGACAGGAAACAAAGGGTTGTTCATTTGTGAGGTGCAAGTTTCAATCACCCCCTGGTATTCAAGTTGATCATGGGTCTCTTTTACCTGTTTTTTAGCTTCTTGCTTAATTGGGTACTGCCTCTGTGCAGTAGGTTGTGATTTTAACTGGATTTTATGAGGAGGAGAGTCCTTATCCCATCCTACATGATTTTTATATAAAGCAGGAGCTTGAGCTACTGCCCACTTTCTTGCAAGTGTATATTTTTTATGAATTGGAATATGATTTGAGAAGGCAGGCATAATTATTTCTTCGCCATGTGGGCACTCCTTGACAAACTCGGTTGGCCAGTCTCGTTCAGCTAGAAGGATGTCATAGCCCTTGGAAAGATTAGCCCAAAATAAACCCCTTATTTTTCTAGTCTTATCCCCCTCTATACGTAATGTTATTTCATATATTTTGTGAGGTTTGCTAACTCTGGTGTCTGCAGTTTCCACTTGAATATATTCATTCGTGTCCACTGTCTCCAGATGATTCATAAGGACTTTGCGAGCTATGCTCACTTCTGCTGCGCTGTCTAGCATTGTCTGAGCCCATTCTCCGTTTTTCAGTTGTGTCCTCAGTATTCTCGGCATTATTGATTACTTTAATACTGGCTACCTTCTTTTTTGGAAATTGTAATTTTTTATTCAGATGAGCAGGTTCCTTGTCTTTTGACTTGACGTGCTCTTCCCTGTGTTCTGATCGTCCTCTTCTCTCCGATTTCTGCGAGGAAGTCTGAAAAGATTGAGAGGGACGTGTATCAATTTCTTGATATCTATCAGGTTTTTTTTATATTATCCCTATTTCTAAGGTTGTATTTTTTCCCAGAGGGCTCACTTTGGGGAGACCTGCGTCCTTGGTTCGGAGATCTTTCTCTCCGCCGAGGAGACCTTCCTCTGGATTGGAATCTTTTTTCTTTAGGATTGGATTGTTTATTTCCTTCCCAGCTCTTTTTTTGTGTTGTTAAATTATTTTTAATGAATACTTTTTCAGGACTTTCAATCAGTTGTGGTTTCACCGGTATTCCACCCAGACTATCTCTTCCTAGTTCTTCCTAGGATTTTTCTATGATTCTGGCAATTTCAGCTGGTTGGTCTGCTATATCTGTTTCTTTTAACCTTTGGCGGATCGCCACATTTGCTGCTTCTCCCTTTATGTTGGCTAATAATATAGCCGAGACCTGCTTGAAGTCTTTCAGTAATTTCATACCAAGAGTTAAAGCGGGTTCTGGACCATATTCATCTTGAATTTGTTTTAGCACATCTGGTATTACTGACATGGATGGTACACCATGTGTTTTTGTGTAGATGGAAGCAAAGACTGTACCCCAAGTGTCACAGTCCTCCACGTGTGGTGCGATTCCCATTGGAAGACAGATAGTCAGAATCCTGTGTTTTTCTACCGGGGTGGTGTCTGGAAACACCGCCTCTATTTGGGTGATTTTTTGTGCTAACCAGAATGGTATTTGTTCCCGTTTTGCGGGTACTTTACCTAGACAGGACTGTATGTTCTGTGGTGTAATTTTATTTGTGTTCCCCTGATGAGGGGTCAGCTGTGGAATTTTGATTGCTGGTTGGATTGTTGAAGTCCGCATTACATATTGGACTAATTGTCTATGTACTTTTATTAATTATTTTAGTTGTACTAAAAGAGCTGCTGCAGACATTCCTTCGATGTCTGGATGTGGTGTGTATCCGGCTAGGACCGGCCACGTTGCTCCTGGTCTACCTAGTGGACCGAGCCTGGTGATGTGGTTATTATGTTTTAGGGTGCCATTAAACAAGAGCAGGTGCTCTTGGAATTTGAGTGGTACTTCCACCTCCTCGAAAGGAATGTACTCATCAGGAGGTTCCTCTGTTTTGTAATAGTGGAAGACCTTTGTTACAGCATTAGCTGCTGGAAAGTTTATCCATGAATAGAATACCTCTGTCTGCCGATATTCGTGTGCCTCTATTACGAATATGACTGTGCCACCTCTAGGTGTCAGTCCATTTTCTATAAGTTTTAAAGTTACAGATTTCCTTTTGTTGACCGGGATGAGTATTATATCCGGGTCATTTTCCTGCAGAGTAGTATCAGCTGCTATGAGTTCAGCTGTTATTCTAGCTGTCTCTCTTTCTTCTTCACTGTCTACCATTTTACCGACAGGAAGGTTATTCCGTTTGTTTGCAGATCAGGTTTCTTATGGAAACAAAGATTAGATGCACAATATTTTGGAACAGTGTATCCTTCAACGTTGAATGAACCAAGAACCATACATAGGAGTCTCCTCCTGCGAGGTTTGGCGGATATGACCTTTCACCTACTCCAGACGTCTTTGGAGTATTATGGGAAAAAAGGGGCTCTGTGTGAAAAAGCGCGACTGAGTTACTCTAATGTCTTGCGTTAGTTTTATCGCCTATCCAAACGTTTGGGCGCCAAGTAGTGTAGTTCCTATTATCCCAATAGGCTCTGCGCATTGGAATAATACCTTCAATAGTATAGACCTAGGACGGAGGTTAACTAGGTCTTCTACTGACGATATTAGACTTAAAGTTTTGGGTTTGCCAGCTAGCTCAGAGTTCACTAGAAACTTTCTCGAATAGGCAAGGAGGAGTTGAACCTCCCTGGATAGACAAGAAGGGATTTAGTTTCTGACAACCATAGAACATGACAACTTTGCTCTCCCCTAATCAAGAGTGTATCTCTAGAGTCGTGTGAAAACAAAAGACAACTTATTTTACTCAGTCAGTTCAGTGCATTCTTAGTTTCACCAGATTGTAGAGAAAAGGAAGAGACGGGCGTGTTCAATAAAAGATGTTATTTATTGATCAGTCTCTTTTCTCGTACAAGAGAAATGAATCGATATTATTGCAATACTTATGGTTAAGTAAAGTGCATACAATAAAAGCAGAATTATAAAATAATACTGTAAAAGCATTGATATGGTTTCTAAGCCATATGATATTTAAAATGGATAAAATGGATACATACATATATACATTTGACTAATCGTACTCAACTGGTGCTTCTAACCACGCCTACCCCGGTGTACCTGACCTAAGCCTAATACGTGGGCGGGAGTAGATAAGTAGCAGTTTAAGTTAAGTTTGTTTTGCCAAGTGACTGACTCAAGAATTCTCTGTAAGGGGTTATTTTATTTATTTATTTATTTATGTAGTTTATAGAGCGCACAGCTACCCCCGAAGGGGTGTCCCGGTGCTAGATCCTGAGTCTCTAAGGGGGGGTAAGGAACGTAGAGCAAGGGAAGCAGCAGGGGGAAATCAGAGTCCAGAGAAGAGCCAAGTTTTGAGTTTGGCTCGGAAGATGGATTCGGAAGGGCAGAATCTCAGATCGATAGGCAGAGCGTTCCACAGTTTTGCCGCAATGACACTGAACCCTCTGCCACCCATTCTAGAGAGTCTAAAACGGGGAGAGATCAGGAGGCGGAGGTCATTGGATCTCAAGGATCTGATGGAGCGAGATATAGAGACACGTTTTTTCAGGTAGTTGGGTCCGAGGTCGTTGATGGCTCGGTAGGTAAGGGTAAGGATCTTGAACTGGATACGGCTGGCCACTGGTAGCCAGTGAAGCTCCCTACGATACGCGGAAACTGACTGACGGTAGGGAATGTTACCAATCAATCTGGCCGCCGCGTTCTGGACAATCTGAAGCCGGTCTAGCAGATACTGGGGGGCACCAGCATAGAGGCTGTTAGCATAGTCCAGGTGGGACGTGATGAGGGCATGGGTAACTGTGCGGCGGGAATCCAGAGGGAGATAGGGGAGTATTTTTTTGATCATGCGCAACTTCAGGAAGCAGGCAGAGGTCACTTTATTGACCTGAGTTTTGCATGAGAGGGAATCGTCAAACTGGAAACCCAGGTTACGAGCAGAATGAACAGGAGAGGGAGCGGGATCAAGTGCTATGGGCCACCACCAAGAGGAGGGGATGGGATCCTTCTGATTGAAGAACAGCACCTCCGTTTTGTCTGCATTTAATCTGAGGTGGTTATCAGTCATCCAGACACTGATGTTATTGAGGCACTGGCGAAAGTTGGAGAATGCGGAGTCCGAGTGGTCTCTGAAGGAAAACACCAGCTGAGTATCATCAGCATAGGAGACCACCCTGACTCCGTAGGACTCCACAACGTCGGCCAGTGGGGCAAGGTAGACATTAAAGAACAGGGGGCTGAGGGCGGAGCCCTGTGGCACACCGCAAGACAGGGGTTTTTCATCCGATTTAAAAGGCCGCAGCAGTACCCTCTGACTTCTTCCCGAAAGGAAGGACTCGATCCAGCTGAAGGCGGTGCCGCCAATGCCTATCTGTTTGAGTCGGTCGAGAAGGATGGGGTGGGAGACCGTATCGAAAGCTGCTGACAGGTCGAGGAGGACCAACATGGCCTCCTCGCCCCTGTCCACGCATTCCCGAATGGTTTCCGATACTTCCAGTAATGCCGTCTCGGTGCTGAATCCCGCTCTAAATCCGGATTGTGTATCGTGCAGTAGGGAGTGGTTTTCCAGATATTCCGTGAGTTGCAACTGTACTGCTTTTTCCAGGACCTTAGCGGGTTTGGGGAGAAGGGAAATGGGGCGATAGTTGGCGAAAACAGTGGGATCGGCATCCGCCTTTTTTAAAATTGGAATTACCAAGGCCTCCTTCCAAGTGGTAGGGAAGAAGCCATGGTGAAGGGAGGCGTTCCAGATGGAGAGGAAGGAGCAGGCTAGCAAAGGCGCCAGTTCTCCCATGAGTTTCGCAGGGACAGGGTCAGAGGGGGCGCCGGATTTGCACTGAGTGAGTAACCTAATAGCATCGTCCCGGTTGAGTTTATTAAAAGAAAGAAAAGACGGAGAAACTGGGGGACTAGGGGGGGGAGGCAGAGGGACTAGCCCTATAGGGAAGGAGACACAGAGTTTGTTTATTTTATCGAGGAAGTAATCTGAGAGTCCCTCGCATAGAGCCTGACTCGAAGTGTTCTGAGGGGCCCTAGCCGGAGGATTGATGAAATCTTTGACAATGGTGAAGAGGGTTTTAGATGAATTTTTGGCGATGGAGATTTGAGAAGAAAAATGATTTTTCATAGCGATTTTTTTTTGTTTGAGGAATTGTTTCAGTGCAGATCTGTAGGTAAGTTTGGCCTCAAGGTCGTAATTTAGTCTCCACTTACGTTCGAGTGCTTTACATCTGCTTTTCTCCTCACGGAGGGAAGTGGAGAACCATGGGGCGGAGGGTCGAGATCTTGTGGAGGCTATAACTTTCTGGGGAGCAATGGAGTCGATAGCATTAACAAGGGCAGCATGTAGCCTAAAGACAGTTCCATCAATATCCGAGGAGAGGTGCTTCGTCTGGAAGTGGAATACCGGGTCCAAGGTGGCACATGTGACCTTGTGCCACTTTCTTCCCAACTCCTTCCTGGGGGCCAGGGGGACAGTTTTCCGGCCAAGGGCAAGAGAGAAGGGGATAAGATAGTGGTCGGACCAAGTGAGGGGAAGGGGTGAGAGGACAGTTATAGTCGAAAAGTTTGAGAAGATGAGGTCCAGGGTGTGACCAGCCACATGAGTGGGGCCGGTGACGAATTGTTTGAGGTTCAGGCTTTCCATAGTTTCCAGCAGATTGTTCGCCTTCGCGCAGAGAGGGTTGTCAACGTGGAGGTTAAAGTCACCTAGGACTAGGAAATATTGGTGTTTAAGGGATAGGTCAGCCAATTGGTGTGTGAGGGCAGTGAGAGAAGGGGAGGTGGCGGTAGGGGGGTTGTAAACTAATGTGCCAGCCAGTATGACTGCCGCGGAGTCAGATAGAGAAAAGTACATGGCTTCAATTATACCAATATTAGAGAGTTTGGTAAAAGTCAGCTGGAGATGGGATTTGAGGATGACGGCTAGTCCGCCTCCAGATTTACCACCAGCCCGGTTCATGCACTTTATATCGTATCCTGGGGGGATGGCCAGATAGATATCCGGAGAGGAGGAGTCAGTGATCCAGGACTCAGTGAGGAATAGAATATCCCACTCGTCTGAGGAGATAGACATCCAGATGTCGTTGGCATGACGGGGGAGAGACCGGCAATTAATCAAGCCAGCTTTCAGAGACCGGTGGTTAGGCAAGGGGTGCTGCGGAGTGAGACGAGGAGGCAAGCAAGATTGGTAGGGCGGGAGAGCGAAGTTGCATTGAGGGCAGTGGAAAGGAACTGATTCTAAGTGGTCTGGGTTGCAGCGGGTGATAGCCGGGCAAGGGGAGGGGTTTAGTAGGTGTAGTTGGGTGTTGGTCCAACACGTACGAGTGGAATCGGTGGACGTGACAGGGGGTCCTGCCCTGGGCCCGGTCCAGGCCCGGACGGGCCCAGACGGGCTTGCCTTAGGCGCGCCTTCGGCGCGCTGACGGCGCGCCCGCTGCGCCCGTCCGCTGCGCTTCCTAGCGAGACACATAATTTATGTCTGAGGGGAAGGGCGTCATGGGGGTGTGGCCAGCTGAGGTGGGCGTGTCATACGTGGCGCCTCGCCCTCAGTGATGGCGAAGTGCAGGGCTCGTTACAGCGCTAGATCCGCTGTTCGTAGAAGGGGTGAGTGAGTTAAAATTACAAGTTTATCACACAGAATAAGTTTTTAAAATCACAGGCTCACTCCCGGCTTCCGCCTCAGGAGACTCAAGAATCAAAGTGTCGCGCTCACCAGCTGCTCGCACTTATATGGTCGAAAAGGGGGCGTGGCCAGCTGAGGTGGGCGTGTCATACGTGGCGCCTCGCCCTCAGTGATGGCGAAGTGCAGGGCTCGTTACAGCGCTAGATCCGCTGTTCGTAGAAGGGGTGAGTGAGTTAAAATTACAAGTTTATCACACAGAATAAGTTTTTAAAATCACAGGCTCACTCCCGGCTTCCGCCTCAGGAGACTCAAGAATCAAAGTGTCGCGCTCACCAGCTGCGCGCACTTATATGGTCGAAAAGGGGGCGTGGCCAGCTGAGGTGGGCGTGTCATACGTGGCGCCTCGCCCTCAGTGATGGCGAAGTGCAGGGCTCGTTACAGCGCTAGATCCGCTGTTCGTAGAAGGGGTGAGTGAGTTAAAATTACAAGTTTATCACACAGAATAAGTTTTTAAAATCACAGGCTCACTCCCGGCTTCCGCCTCAGGAGACTCAAGAATCAAAGTGTCGCGCTCACCAGCTGCGCGCACTTATATGGTCGAAAAGGGGGCGTGGCCAGCTGAGGTGGGCGTGTCATACGTGGCGCCTCGCCCTCAGTGATGGCGAAGTGCAGGGCTCGTTACAGCGCTAGATCCGCTGTTCGTAGAAGGGGTGAGTGAGTTAAAATTACAAGTTTATCACACAGAATAAGTTTTTAAAATCACAGGCTCACTCCCGGCTTCCGCCTCAGGAGACTCAAGAATTAAAAGTTATTCAGTTCTGTACCTGAGATCTAGAATGGTTGAGGGCTGGTATCTTTCGTCTTTGGTCTTGATATTCCAATTGCCTGCGAGGGCTGCTTGGAAGCGCCGGAGCTGGATTTCTCGGCAGGAGAAATGCAGCGTCTCGTTCTCAGCGCGTCAGGAAGGCGGGGCAGCGCCAGTGGGCTTCGCTCTGTGCTGGCCTCTTCGGCAAGTCTCGCTGCTCCGATCTCGTCACCACCGCGTGTGTTTGCTTAAGGCAATGTCGGTAATATTTATACCTGTAAGGTGCCGAGATTGACGTAAGGATGGACATAGATACGTCAATAAGGATGTCATACGAACTGGTCGTTAGCACATTCTTTACTGAAGTTCTCGGTGAAATCAAAACAATGGCTGTAGGGATTTTCCCAGGTTGTCATAGGTTTGATTTGTTTTGAGAACTCCGTATGCCTTATCAGGGGCTGAAGGAATAGTGCTTGCCTAATTAGATGGCAAGTGTTATGACCTAATCAGATAACGCGTTCCTGTGCCGTGGTGTGGCTTAATCAGATAACGGTTTTTGCACCGTGGGATGGCTGCTAGTTAATTATTAACCAGAACAGGGTCAGGAATAGGGGGATCGATACAGAACCTATAGGAATACATCACATTTTAACCGCCTCTTATCCATTGGTCAATTTAGAACCTCACAACATGAACCACATGCTGCACCACCACCCCTAACTCATACACCTTCCCCCTAAACGGACGCAAACAAAATAAGCAACATGCCACTCTTCACAAATTCTCATCTCCATATCTACTGCACAACAAGGCTACTCGATAAAAACAACCCTGCTCACTATCTCACTCTCAAACACCATCTTCACCACCTACACACGCAGACCCATCGAAATGCCTTCTTAGCCTGCTGGAGGAGGAATACAATACAGAACAGCCACACTATTGCTATCCTCATACAGCTAATACCATCACTAAGGACACACCTGCTACAAGCCCAAAAAATACTTGTCTCTCTTCTACAAAACAAAGTCACACTATCACCAAAGCACATTCTCTAAACTGCCTACAAATAAATGCTCAATCACTCTCTAAAAACAAGCATCACATCTACAAAAGTCTCACTAACACACAACCCGACTTACTCTTCACAACTGAATCATGGTTGGGTGATGGCATGGCGCCAGTGCTTCATGAAGCCGATCCTCTGAGCTATCAAACAATCACACAAAATCGTATAGGCAAAAGAGGAGGTGGCCTAGCTGTTGTATTCCAGTAAATATTAAATACACTAAATCTGACAACGTCTCCATAAAAGACCTCCACCTAGCAATGCAACATTCCTAGACACACTTCTTGACACAGTTTCAAACCTTATAACATTACACTCCAATCTATGCATTCTGGGTGACCAAAACATTTGTTTGACCGTCCCAATATGCTACATCCAAAAGCAATCACTGGCCTAGACACACTGAACCTACATCTAGAACCTAGATCGTCCACATACCCACACTCATCACTGGACGCATCGTAGATGTTGTTTTTGCAAATACAGAACTAGTTACCTTTCAAACAATGACTTCAGTCACATGGTTAGACAATCATTAGCTTGCTTTACAACATAAACAACACAAAACAACCCACCTACAACTACTTTACATGCTTCCACCTATTTACTGTGGAACAAACTCATTTCTGAACTCTTAGAAAAACAACTAACATCCAGTACAGATCTAGACACAATTCCATTTAAAACTACATGAATGGCTACACAAAGCTTTTGATATCCTAATACCAATAAGAACAACACAATAGAACAAAGGAAAACAGGCACCTTGGAGAAATACAGAGATAAAACAGCAAATTAGAAAGCTGCAACATACCTTGCACAAAACAAACACCAATCAAGACAAACTTCACCTACAGAAACTTAACAGTCATCAATCCAAAAAGGTAAGAAAAATACTATTCAAACAGAATTCAAAATGCTAATCGTGCAAATAAAGAATTCTGTAAAATTCTCACCGAATTTTGTACACCAAATTGCCTAGAAGGAGCTCTACCAATTACTCACAGACAAACTGGCTATTCATTACATGAACAAAGCAGACATGTTGGACACCTATTTAAAACATCAGAAACGACCCTTTTCTAAGAAAACACTCCAAGAGTATGCAAACCCAGCCTCTCCATTCCTTCCAACGAATATCACATGATGAAGTTATGGACCTGGCCAAAGCAAGCAGGCCTGCTGGCAGCCCTTCTGACCCACGTCCACCACAAACATTCAAGAAAATTCTTGAAACTACCTCAAGTTCCACACCAGCAAGAAGAATCATCAACAATTCCTTAACTACCTGAATATTTCCAGAAGATCTAAAAAAGTCATACATACGCCCATTACTAAAGAAAACAAACCTGAACCCGCTTAACCTCGACAACCACAGACCAATTACAAATGGACCATTTCTGGGCAAACTAATAGAAAGAGCTGCCTTCACCCAGATGTCACAATTCATTGAAGATAATTCCATATTTTCAGACTTCCAGACAGGATTCCGTCAAGCTGCTTTGTATCACCCACAAAGCGATACATGGAACAGGACCGCTCTTCATCAGGAATAAAATCACTAAATACATTCAACAAAGGAACCTCCGCTCTAGATTGGCACTTCGCCTCAGAATTCCATCATACAAGAAAACATCCATAGGTGGCACATCCTTCTCTGTTCAAGGAGCCAAACTATGGAACTCCTTACTCTCAAACATAAGATCCACGGATCACTACCTTATCTTCAGAAGACTACTCAAGAGTTGGCTCTTTACCACATAACTACCATACTCAAACAGATATATACACCATATCCCTCTGTATGTAAGCATTCATTTGGACTATAGATGTTTACCTATCTTTGTGTATTGCTTTGTTTAAACATGTAGAATAATTATGTTAAAACATTTTTTTTAAGTACAATAACACTTGAAAACCGGAGTTTATCTGGTGCATCTTTGGCCTACATGTACTTCTTCCAATGTGCATCTATGTACCTTCCATGTACTTGGATCTGTGTGTTTGTTACTTTCCTCTTGAAAAACATATCCAATGCACTACCCTATTTCTCATCCTGTACCTCTATCAATATCTTTAATCTACATATACTTACCATAAATATTTATTGACAATTATTTCACTATTGAATTACAAAACAAATATAAAAACAAAATAAATACATTTTAAAGTAAAGCAACATGAAAGTCTGCGTTTATTAAACATAAATTAAATCTACATATATTACCTTTCTTTACATATATACCTTCCATGTACTTCCAGATGACATTGTTCAATCCAACGTCCAACAGCAGAGTGGGACCCGGATTCGGAACAACGATTACAGGCATAACGGGAAGATAACCCCGCCCCCATATCATGTGTTTACACAGGGGGTGAGACACTGGTGTGACGCGGTGGTAGGAGGTGGAGCTGACCCCGGAAAAACCATCAAGCCACAAGAGAACAAGCATTGGCATTGCCAATAGGTCTCGCCTTTTGGCCCTTGTAAGTGTGTTGCTACACTAATATATGGGCACTTAAGCAAATGTTGGCAATGTTGCACGCTCTGAATGGTTGTAACCTACAATCCACATATTTCAAAATGCAGGGGAGGAAGGAAAAAAAAAAAAAGCTGTGTCCTAATAAGCAATAATGCCCCATATATACACGAGACTGAAAGCACATTGAGCACCAATACAAATGACTGCACGTAACTACATGAATATTTCATCAATACCGTGTCTTAACACCATGGGCTGCAGAAAGATCAAAGGATAAGTCAAAGAAAGTCTGCTTCGATACATTGTGACCAATCTTTGATAGAACAATAATCCACCCAAACCAAGCGGTCTGTGCAATATCTTGTGTATTAATGCGGACTATAACAAATATTTTAAAAACAGTGAGCAGAACCAAATCTGTGTGATCTAATGTCGTGTTGTCAATAAGTCAATAACAGACAAGGATTATGCAGAGTATAGGCAATAGTGCAGTGCTGATAGCAATGAGACATGCACCCATGTGAGATCTATTATTAACCTTCACTGCGTGGCCGATAGTGTAAACGTGATCATAATGGCTACCAAAAGTGTTCAACCAGAACAAGAGACGGCCTGGCGCCGTCAAAGTGAAAGTACGGCTGGCCGTCGGCAGTGAATAAATTAGGGAGGAGAAATGCCTGAGAGTGCGAAATGATCCCTTTGAAGTGAAGCTGCTGGCGGCAGATGGCTGTCTTTCCTGTGCACGCGCTTTTCTATGTCAATGCGATTGCGCATTGAGCTCCTTTTCACGGGCACTGCATGGAATCGCCCGATCTCGGTAAGCTCTGTTTAAGCCCCTTTATCTCTCGCTCCGCTCAATGCGCATGCGCATTGAGACAGGTCGCTCAACCTAAAAAGGACTGTACAGAGAGGAGAGGAGGCGAGTCGGAAGGACGGAGAGCATGAGAGAGGAGCAGATCGGGTGGAAGACTAAGGAGGCGGAACCAGAGACGAGGATGCCAAAATCGAGGAGGACGACGAGCGGTGGAATGAAGAGTGGTGGTATCCTCCGGAGGATGCAGGAGAGCAGCCGCATCTCAGGAGAGTTGTGAGCTGGTGAGTGACAATGGGAGGGTTGAGCAGGGAGAAGGGACCGAGGCTAACGGGAAGGGACAGAGGGAAGCGGGAAGGGAACGAGAGCACAATCACGGGCACTGTGCATGAAACGCTGGTCACCCGCATAACACTCTTCCCCTGAGACCCTGTGATATACTATCGTGTGACTCACAACAGAGGGGCTGACGCACATCCCTATTGTCAAAAAAGGGGAGATGCTGATTCAGGAAGCAGGACCCCCAATTGCCGTATCAGGCTAACCTGTGAAGAAGCATTCCAGGTTTTTGTCCTTCCTATTTCTATTTTTGGTTTCTTGTGTTTCCCTTTCCTTCGTTTGGTGATATTCCACTTCTTCTTCAATTTGACTTGCGGCACCAGACGCGTGAGGTGAAGGTGCGCCCTCACAAACCTTGACTGACCGCTCCTTTCTCTCTCTAATCTCGAGCCTCCGGGGAAGACCACTGAAGAGAGTGAGTGAAGGCAAGACAAAGGACGCATGACCAGTGAATCCGGAGGAGGAAAACCTGAGGGACGGAGAAACACACAACCCACCTATATCTGGACACTTCAGTAACCCTAATAAAACCATCTCCAATAATAAATACATGCAGCCTCCATGTCTGTTTATCCGGCCTGCGCTCCCACATTCAGCATCTCCAATGCACTACCCTATATCTCACCCTATACCTCTCTCAATATATCCTATGACTCATTCCAAAGCCCATTCTGCTACTATGATCCTCTACGCCTCCTTGCATCATCTCATACCTCTTGTACTATTTTGATTTCCCAAACAAGCCTTTTTAAACCTTTTTCTCTAACTCTTCCACACTTCCCCTCCCCTTTTACTCATCCCAAACCTCCTGCTACTGCTATGAGCTCCAAAGAAAAATCCTTTCCAGACCGCTCCTTCTTCTATCCCTCCACTATCCTTTTCAATCCAATTAACAGATTACCCTTATCCACCACTCAAATTAATTTCATATTTCACTATACTAATTCCCCACTACTCCTGTGTGGGTTCCGGAGTAGCGTGCTACATGCTGAAAATCACTTCAACACCTCATCAGGGGTAGCAAGCACTATATAATTGCAAACCCTTCCCTCTTCTACCCCTCTACTATCCTTTTTCAATTGAAGTAACAAACTCACATGTCCACCGCTGAAATTAATTTAATATCTCACTATACTAATTCACCACTAATCACTTTTGGGTTCTAGATTAGCGTGCTACTTGCAGATAAAGTGCTTTGACGCCTCGTTAGGTGTAGTAAGTGCTATATAAATACAATTACAATACACCTTGCACTGTATAAAGATTCATTCTTGAACAATGGTAAAATAGATTATAGAAAAAATCTGCATAGATTGTAGGAAAAAAACTGCACAGTATATCACTACAAATAAGTGACACTATACACTGCAATCATTACAGTTATTTATTCAATTGTTTTACCAATAGTTACTGAGCTAATCTAAACAAACATATGTTAAAAATAACTATTTTATTATTATAACTGGTACAATACTATTAATAGATATAAAGAACACTTGATTTTTTTAGATCCTTTTTAAAACATCACCCCTTGTAGGCTGAACTATGTCTTAAACACTGATGATCCATGTGGAAGAAATACTGTAAAACACTTTGTTTTATCAGAAATCCTCCTTGGGACTAAAGTTGAAGAAACGAGAGGGAAGAATTTAGTAGTTTGAAAGGCAGTTTTTCTTTGGATTTAAGGTTGCTGTCATTGCATTCCGTCCATCCAGTTTAACTCTTCAAATAGACTAGTGTCCAGATGTTATATTAAGTCCTTAATGAACGATGATAGCCAAAGTAGTATAAGTTCTTCCAGAAATTTATATTTGTCCAGCTTTGAAGTTTGCAATTTCGATTTCCAAATTAGACACATCTGCTCTGCATCATTGTAGCATTAATATAAGGTATTTTCCACTTCTTTGTATATACAACGTAGACAAAATATCTGATCTACAATTTGGTACAATAAACAATGGTCCTAAACCGTATTTAATTGCCAAATCAATCAGAATACTTAGTATATTTAGTACATTGAATTAGGAGCATGCTGGGAAAAAAAAGAGACAAGTCAGCTCAAAGTATTCAATACATCATTCAAAATACAAGGGAAAAAGCAACAACCAGATACTGAGTCCAACCGCAATTTATTTTCATTGCAATTGGTGAAAACTATATTAATTAATAATGCTTTGCAATAATGTTTATTACGTATGCAAATAGGTGCCACAAAGGAGGAACGTGCAAGGAAAAAAGAGTGTACTAGTGTGTAGCAGTGAGGGAAGGAGGGTATTTAGAGTAGTGACATAAAAGATAATACAGTTCTAAAAATGCGGACTGGTTATCAATCACCGTCCTTGATGGCCTGGCCACAGGTTGCAGTTTAAATGATATTTTCACACAATTCTGTACATCGGGATATATATTCCCATGTGGCACGTTAGGTATGGAAGATGAGGGTCCAGGCCGTGTATTTAAATGGGTGTCGACGTTTCAACCCGTCTTAGGGACATGTGGGTAGGTTAGACCTTGGCCGTGCGGGTCTTCATCAGGACAGAATGGGGCAACCCAGAATTCTTTTGTAGGGCTGTAGATAACCCCCCTCGGTGATTCACGGACTGCGTTGAATCCAATGTCTAGGAGGGCCAGAGTAGTAGATCAGTGATGTGGTATCTGTAAGTCTCAGGAAGATAACTAGGAATGTGGGAGGTAGGTCCAATTATTGTGACTCTCCTTATAATTGCTTGAAGATTCAAGGCTTGTGCTGCATGTAGTCAGCTTCTCAGAGGGATTGCGTCGCAATAAATACATTGCGGTTGGACTCTATCTGGTTGTTGCTTTTTCCCTTGTATCTTGAATGATGTATTGAATACTTTGAGCTGACATGTCTCTTTTTCCCCAGCATGCTCCTAATTCAATGTACTAAATATACTAAGTATTCTGATTGATTTGACAATTAAATAAGGTTTAGGACCATTGTTTATTGTGCTAGACTACACTCAGGTCCAGGACCATTTGGGTAACCCCATTTCTGTAATGGCTGGTCTACAATTTGGGCCGGTTATATTTTGGTTAGCCTTTTTGATCAATCTGTCAAAAGGCACAGTATTAAAATCTGGTGGTGTTAAGTACAGACATCGCTCAGAATAGATTTGAGTGCTAGATGTAAAAGAGCATTCTTCACAGGCATGGTTCCATGTGTAATCAGACTTCAATACTTATTTCTTTTTCTTCTAAAACTCCAAGGATGATCATTAGAAATTCCTGTGCATCTTGTTGACTGTTCTAAGTAAATAGTATCGGTCCACTATGTATATATACTAGATCTTGAATGCCTCAAGCACAATGCATTTCAGTCCTATCACTATGTAAACGTTGCAGGGAACCCCACAGTGCAGAACATAATCTCCTCTGTGGTGTCTGTTCAATTGCATTTATAAGATGTGGTGAATAAAAGAGTGCATTGAGAACAACATGTGCATTGTAGTTGACACTAGAAGGGTTTGACAAGTGGTAACCCACAATATCTCCCTCATTCTCCAGTTTATTCTTCTTAGCACCTTCTTTCTTATCCTTCTTTTCAACAACAACCATAGATTCTTTTGTAAGCTTCTGCTTTGGAGAGATTATCCATTTTTCATAAATGGGATACTGTCCTAAATTAGAAGCATATACACTTCCTAACCGATTGTAGTCTCTGACACAACATTCATCGGCACTAACTTTCTTGTCATCAAAATCAACCAAAAACAAACCAGACAATGTTCTTACTCGAGACAATGCAAGATATGACATACCTTATTTAAATACAGTAGGACCAATGTTAATAAAAGCTGTGTCTGCATTTAAACCTTGAGATTTATGGATAGTTACAGCATATGCTAGAGACACTGGAAACTGCTGCTGCCGGACATATAAGTCCTTTACAAGCTAAAAACGTACAACACATCAGCCAATCTGCTTCATGCCATCAATCTGATCAAATTGTATGGCTAAGTATTCAACCACATCCCTATTTGGAAAATTTATGAAATCAATAACTTTACCCATTTCACTATTTACTAATCCTTCCTCAACATTTACATTCTGCTACAAAATTACTCTACAGTTTTTGCTATGAGTAAACACTTTTCTAGTTCTGCAGTCCTGGATACAGATTTCTTCAATTAATCCAAATTTGCTTGTAATTTTCCACATAGCAGTACAGTCACCCCCTGGTGTTCCATTTTGTCGAGTGCTGCAATTTCTAAAATTGTCCCGTTTTACTTCTTCTTCTTTAAAATTGGATCATTCCTGAAGTGTAAACATTAAACAGACTATGGATTTCCCTTCTTCAATGAAATTGAACATTAGTAGTGCCGCTGTGTGGTTAGAGGAAATTAGTTTCTTGATAAGATGACTTTCTAAGGAACGTTTCCCCTTCTTTGTCAGAACTCCTACTCTAATGTCTTTCAGAATATTTCTGTATTCCATATCAGATGTCTGACGCATATTTTTAAGTAGTTCCTTGTACTAGAAGTTTATCCAAATGTTTACATTGACAATACTTCCAAAATAGTTCTGAGGTTCATCATGGAGAAGTGTCTTGAAAACAGGATGTCCTTTTACAGGGGTAAGTTGTCGTAGGTCATCAAAGACAATTAAATGCCTTCCTCCAAACAGTACGTCATACTCTGTTTTTAAAATCTGCTGCATTCTCAAGTGTACGAAGGCAAGCATTAAGTTTGTACCATACTCAACTCATTGATGATTAAAAGCTTCAGTTTCTCCAGTACTCTTGAGAGTTCTTTTTTTTTTTTTTTTTTATCGGGCGTAATCACCAGGTAGGGATTGCAGGCCGTCCCCGAGACCACCGCAACACCAAGAGCAGCAGATTATGATCCGATATTGTCTTCGCCAGTTACTCACTATGGCGGACCAATGCATGAACGTCCGGGGAACACAACAATGCAACCAGCCGCACATGCAAGTCATGTAGGGCTCCCCTATATGTTGTGCTCGCCATGTGTCTATCAGCCCCCACTCGGCCTGCCAATCCCTCTGGAGTTTTGAGAGCCTATGTATGGGTTCCTGGGGTAGTAGTTGATGTGACCTATCCATCTCAGTATCTGCGACAGAGTTGAAATCGCCCCCTAGGATCACTGTACCGGTCAGGAATGACGCCAATTTCCCAGATAACCGAACAAAATAAGACATCTGTGCCACATTGGGGCGTACACACTGCATAATGTCACGTCCCTCACATCCAACCTCCCCATAACAGCCACAAACCTCCCTTCAGGATCCACGATCTGCTGAGTCAGCTGGAAGGGAACCCCCGTCCTCACCCAAACCAGTGCACCCCTAGCAAAAGCAGAATACTTTGTATAAAAAAGCTGCCCCCTCCACCGGCTCTGCCATGCCTGGCCTTCACCTCGGTCCAAATGGGTTTCTTGGAGAAAAGCTATCTGCACCCCTCTACGCACTAAATATGCATGGACCCTGTGGCGTCTCAACATCATATGCATCCCCCGTACATTCCACGTATTGCATTTGAACTCAGGTGATGCCCCAAGGTACGGATTATCTCTGTTCCATAACTGCACTTCCTGCATTGGCACACCGGTGGCTCTAACTACCCAAAAAACAGCCCCCAAATTTTCCCCACCTCCCCTCCTCAGAACAGGCTCTAAACAGCTAGTACCCAATCAAACTATCCACTAACAGTCCCTCTGGTGGCTACCAGGGATTCACTCTAGGAGCGAAACTAAGGGGGGAACCCTAGTGCCAAGAAGATCTTGTCTGCAGCCTCTCTGTATCCAAACCCCAAACCCCACTATAACAAAAAATATCCATCTCCCTCGGAAGGGACCCCAGATGGGTGGGCAACTGCACAGTGTGAATGTCCTCCCCCACAAAGGACTACAGTACCAGGACCAATCGACCCCTCTTACTAATCACTTGAGACGCTGCATGAGTTCAGGCATCAACGATCTCATCCGCTGTCCCTGGAGTGATGTGTGGTAGAGTGACACTCCCCACGTCTGTCCCATCAGAATCTGTCCCTGCCGACCCCTTTTCCGAGTCGGTCGCCTGTGAGATCTCTGTCACGGCCTGCAGTGCCGCTGATCTCTCCTTCTGTGTCGTGGAAGGCTTCTGTGTCCCAGGACGCCGTCTTCTGGTACGTCATGTACGGCGCGGCCGCGGTGCGTCCGTTGTCTGCCCTCCAGTGCCTCCTGCCTGACAAACTTTACCAGATAACTTCTGGTATTTCAGTATATTGTCATGTTCAACAGGTAGCATAAGTAGTCAATGTAAGGTCATTCCTTTAATGCCGTGTGTAACTAATCCAGTTGGTTCTGTTATTACACAAAATACAGTTGATTAAATAGTCTTCTGTAGGTAAGCAGTGAAAACTTTAATTAAAAAGCTTTTCCTGGTACCAGCTTGACCACCAATGTATAATTGGTTGTCCAAGATTATCTTGACTCAGTGGTTAAGAACTTTGGCTGGTTTGTGAACTCTCCTTAGCTATCTCAGCAGCAATTGTTTCTTCCTGTTCAGTCTCAACATTTAAGAATTGCAAATAGTTTAGAAAGATTGAACACTAAATACTATATTTCATGCATATAAAGAATCTTCGTAGCAGTTATAGTCTCCGAGTAATTCCAATTAAGCATTGGCAAAGCTTAAAGCGTTGTAGAAGAGCCAAATAGAAAACTCTCTTTTGCCTGCAGTTTGGCAACTAAGTGTTCTGTGGTTAATTAGATTTCCTTTTGCATGTCTGACCAAACAACCATCACATCCAACTACTGCATATTTTCCTTCTTCTATGTTTTCTGTTACATTGCTTCTATATCTGCAGTGTTGAAGTACTTCATAAAGGCACATGTTTTCTAAATGAGGACTTCTTCTTGGATACTATGTGTTCAACATAGTTGATTTCACAATGTCTATACTTTCCGGGTCAAACTCTGCTAGGTACTGAATTTCCGGTAAAGACTTCAACACTCTATTTTGTGTGCTTGCCAAGCTTAGACTTACCCAAACAATTCCCCTTGAGTTCAAGAACAAATTGGCCGAAATCAACCGATCACAGCACTCGTAGGACCCGGTATCTCTGTGGGAAAGCATTGTCAAGCTGAAGTTGTACTGTTTCTTGGTTAGAGCTTTTTCTACTGAACTCTCCTCCCAAATCTCTTTCATCTCTGCCATTTCTGATTTTGTAATACTTGAAGTGGCATGGCGAGCAATAGCGATGAAGATGTCTGTAACAAATTGTATATCCATATTAGCATTCCACATTTTGAGAATCACAGGTTTATACTCATTAATATACTTGGAGGCCTCTATTCTTCTTCTATTGTATGTGTTTGTTGGTGATTTTTGGGACAGTGTATGTCTGACTTAAGATAAAAAGCTGTTCACTCTTCCATAAGAAATGTCAGGTCATGGAAATCCAAACTGATATCTCGAGTAAATTTTCCTTTGCATTTGTATTTTCAAGAACAGTACTTCCCACATCTATGTGTCTGAAAGCGCAGAACTTGGTGTCCCAGAACTTTTACACCACTATCTTTCGTGATGGTGCATGAAAGAGAGTCCCGACTCTTCACTGTCTGTTCCAAATTTCGGTGCAAGTTTTAACCATAACAGCATGTGAATATGAGGAACACCTCTTGCTTGGTACTCTTTACGGCAAAATAAATCAGTTACTTCGCCAAGAGGAGGATTTGTTTTGTTGCAGACAAAAGACAGCATTGCTTGAAATCTGTGGTTAAAATATCCACAAACAGGGCAAAGTTCTCCTTCTGTCTTCGGATTGATGTCTTTAATGTTTGAGTTTACTTCTCTCAAAAACTCAAGCAGGTCATACCATGCGTACTCAGCACAACTGAGTGTCAGAAACAAAGTAGGTACACCTTGGTTTGTAGTGTTTTCATCTAGGAACATGAATCGATATTCCTACTTTATGCCCTTGTCCGGTTATAATCAATAATATCCATACAACGGCATAGTAATCATATCCATAATTCAGTCGTAGCACATGCTGTCACATTAAGCAAGGCTACTTCTCCGGCCCCCTAGAAAGCACACCGAGATCTCTAAACAAAACCAAGCCTAGAACTCCTGTAAAGCACTGTAAGAACGGCCAGTTCTTAGTGACATCTTTATTGACGTCTTATGTCTAACCTTACGTCAAACCCAGGCACCTTTCAGGTATAAATATACCAACGTTGCCTTAAGCAAACACACGGTGGTGATTCTGGAGCAGAGCAGCTATCTACTTGCCCGGGAACCCAGCTGATACGAGAGCCCACGGACGCTGCCCCTCCTCTTTGACGCGCTGAGAAAGACGCTGTCTTTTTCTCCTGCCGAGAAAATCCAGCTCCGGCGTTTCCAGCCTACCCTTGCGGGTTACTGGGATATCGAGTCCTGAGAGAGAGATACCAGACCTCCTGCTTTCTATTACCCAGGTACGGAGCTGACTAAACCCTTAAAGAGAATTCTTGAGTCAGATTCTTGGCAAAACAAACTTAACTTAAACTGCTACTTACTTACTCCTTCCCACGTATTAGGCTTAGGTCAGGTACACCGGGGTAGGCGTAGTTAGAAGCACCAGTTGAGTACGATTAGTCAATGTATATATGTATGTATATATTTTATCTATTTTAAAGTATCATATGGCTAAGCAACCATATCAATGCTTTTACAGTATTATTTTATAATCCTCCTTTTACTGTACGCACTTTACTTTACCATGAGTATTACAATCGTGGCAATTCATTTCTCTTGTATGAGGACGAAATAAATAACACCTTTTATTGAAAACGCCCGTCTCTCTTTTCTCTGCATTCTGGTGAAACTAAGTACGCACATTTGACTGAGTGAAATAGCTGTCTTTTGTTTTCACATGACTCTAGAGATACACTCTTATTCAGGGAGAGCAAAGTTGTCATGTTTTATGGTTGTCAGAAGCTAATCCCTTCTTGTCTATCCAGGGAGGTTAAACTCCTCCTCGTTTATTCGAGAAAGTTTCTAGTGACCTCTGAGCTAGCTGGCAAACCTTAAGTCTAATATAGTCAGTAGAGACCTAGATAACCTCAGTCCTACGTCTACACTGCTGAATATATTATTCCAATGCGCAGAGCTATTTGGGAATATAGGAACTACACTACATGGCGCCCAACGTTTGGTAAGGCGATAAATCTAACGCAAGACGTTAGAGTAACTCAGTCGTGCTTTTTCACACAGACCCTTTTCCCGGAAATACTCCAAAAGACGTCTGGAGTGGGTAAAAGGTTAAAAATCTGCTGGAACTTAGTGGGAAGAGATTTCTATGTATAGTTTTTGGTTTATTCAACGTTGAAGGATACAGTGTTCCAAAATATTGTGCACCTAATCTTTGTTTCCTTGAAACTTGATCTGCAACAAAAACCTTTCTGTCAGTAAAATGTCAGACGGTGAAGAAGAAAGGGAGGCAGCTAGAATAGCAGCTCGTCTCCTAGAGGATAACACAAGTCTCCTACAGAATGACCCGAATGCAATACTCATTCCGGTCAACATAAGAAAAACTATAACTCTTAAACTTATAGAAAATGGACTAACGTCGAGAGGTGGTACAGTCATATTTGTAATTGAGGCACATGAATATCGGCAGACAGAGGTATTCTATTCATGGATAAACTTTCCAGCAGCAAACGCTGTCACACACGAATTCCACTATTACAAAATAGAGGAACCTCCGGATGAGTACACCCCTTTCGAGGAGGTGGAAATCCCATTAAAATACCAAGAGCACCTGCTCTGGTTTGAAGGCGCCCTAAAACATAATAATCACATCACCAGGCTCGGTCCACTAGGTAGACCAGGAGCAACGTGGCCGGTTCTAGCCAGCTACACACCACATCCAATTGAAAAAATTGAAAAAATGTCTGTACCAGAACTTTTAGTCCAACTAAAAATAATAATTAAAATACATAGACGGGGAAACCATGCTGGCGGTAAAAACGTCTTCAAAAGCCGACTGTACAGCACTACCCGTGAACTATCCACTCAATTATACATACATAATCGATGCAAACTCCGTTCCTTTTGCTCTAATCCCTGGAGTGGGGGATAGAGTAATTCCAAACACGAACAGGAGAGTCTTCTTAATACAAGAAGCACATATGGGATTAGGTCTAAGGCATCAGATGATCAAAGAATCTCTGACAGAATTACAATCAGAATACTGGTGGCCGGGAATGAGCTTGGATAATCACAAATTTGCAAAAAATTGTGAAAACTGCAACAGAGATCGCAGTGGTGAACCGGCCGAAGTAGTGCCAGAACACCTAATAGAAAGCATAAGGCGATCTATACACATGATTAAACAGGAAAAATGCGTCCCAATGTATATTATTTAAGACTGGATTCACTTAAAATGTAGGCCCCAGCGCTCGGCTGACGCCAGAACTGTTATAAAAGATTTGCGAGTCTATATCGGCACATACGCAATTGGCATGCTACATTCTGACCAGGGTCCTGCTTTCAGCTCTCGAGCTTATAAGGAGGCATGACCAGCATGGGCATTGCATTGCGGTACTCTTGTCCCTTCCATCCTGAGGGAAACGGGATTGTGGAAAGAAAAAACCGAGACATAAAGCAATCTATAACGGCGAGGGTATTAGGTTCGGGTGATGGGTGGGTCAAACATTTAACAAGTGTCCAACGTAGTCTTAACAATCTGCCAAGAATTTCTCTAAAAGGTTTCAGTCCGTACAAACTATTGTTCGGGACTAGAATGCATATTCAGGACCTTGATTGTCAGACTTCAGTGGTAGAAGAAAAATGCTTTGATATCAAAGATCGTTTGGCTATTTTACAGGACTTAAATGAAACAAGAAAAGACCTGAGCAACATAAAGCTAAAACAGCAGCCAACAGCCACTGAAGAAAAACCACCTGTCCCAGCAAGGCCTGTCTGGATTCCAAAAATTGGGGATCTGGTCAGAGAGAAGATCGCGGTGAAGAAGGAATTTGGGCCTTCTTACAGAAAAGCCGTACCTGTCTTAGCTGTCAACGGAACAAGATCAGTTGTACTACCGCCCCTTGCTGGTAAAAAGGAGAACCGAGTTGTATCCATCGACCTGGTAAAACCACAATCATGTGGCCAATAATAAGTAGTAGGCCAAGTGGACTCCCAAGAAATAGCAGAACACCAAAGTTTGCTACAATACAAGAGGTTCAAACTGAGAGACTAATCACATTTGATAAACCTACAGTGAAACAAAAAGGACTATGCAACAAAGCCATGGAACTTATGCCTCTTAAAACCCAAATTGCAACAGTTCGTCAAGAAACACCTGTCTACAACGATGTAGCCACATACTATGCTGATGAAACAAAGAAAATTCCAAAAATAAATGAAAATCCGGAAGCGATTCCAACAATTGACAGAACTGCATCTCGCTGCTTCATCAACTTCGATGACTTTTCTGAGGATCCGAGCGAACCTGAAGAACAGCCAACAACAAAATCTTTTAAAGACAAAGCAACAGAACTATTTCATCAACTCGAAGAAACCTATCTGATTTCTCCATGGATTGAATTTTGGATTGTGTTAGGTGTACTTTTCCTCCTGCTTTGGCTCATCATGGTACTTTGTTTGGGAAAATTCATTGAGGGAAAATACAATACAATGGACACAGCAAGTCAGAACATCAACTTGGTCCTAAAACCACACAAGTCATCTCACATCGAGAAAAGAGAACTATCATCGATGAATGTCACAGCCAATCCAATACCCGGTGGGGTAGCTTGGGACAAAACAGATTATGAAATTTATGGCCCGGTCGAGCTCTTGAAGTATCCACACCAGTTTAAGGTTTCATTAAGTGACTTTGTAAAACCGAGCACATTCTCTGATGATTGGGACTTTGAAAGTATTAATGATATGATGTCAGATTTAGTAATGTCAGCAAAATTTACAGAACATGATTACTTGCAGGGTTCATCTAATTATGAAGAATTGTACTGCTACAACCACTTTGCTCATCACTATTTGCATAAATCTGCTCAACCTAGAAATGTTTTAAATTATTATCAATGGGAACATTGTGCAACTCCACCAAAAGGCAGTTCAAAAACCTTTTATGAGAAATTCCCATACTTCTCAGGGTTTACCACAAGTGAAGCAGAAGCCTTTTATTTCAAAATGTTAAATAAGACAGGAATGAAAACAATGTTGACAAACACTAAATTAATCTATTCAAAAGCATTTTATGAAAAAATGACTACATTTGGTTTTGATTTTTGGAAAAACAATATTGAAATAAAAACCATCTGGGGTACCAAAGATTGGCAGGTCCAAGGTATAGAATCATTATTTAGAGCCTGCATGATCCCAGAACAAATTATATTCTTGAATGACACAATTCATCAGACAACCTGTCTTGGTCTAGCCAAAATTAAAGACTTAAACAAACCGTCTATTCCTAAGCCAACACCTGACAGTAATAGCACTACAGATGTTGAGATAGACCTATCCCATATTTTTAACCAAAACAGAACACATCCGGATTGGAAAAAATGGTTGATCTGGCCCACAGACACAAATAACGGTCAAGATAGATTCCTGAACAAATTACAGGGGTTCAAATTGACCAGGCCAGACCCTAGATACTCCCAGAGACAACATCCAGGGATAGTTACAACATACAGTGTAGGAAAACTCTGCCTCGAATGGCTACAGAAATCCACACTGGCAGAAATTAAGCAACACTTGACTTTACTTAAAGAAGGTGCTGACTTGCGTGATTTCATAATGGGACCACGCAAACAGCGTCAAAAACGTTTCATAGCAGCCAGTATATATGCAGCTTACAACGAAGCTCGGAAAGAAACGCTAATTGAAACAGCAGTAAAAATACGGGAAATTGACCGTATTAATTTGGAAAAATCTCTTTCTGTTGTGGACAATGGGTTAATGACTCTGTCTTCCAGAATATATACACTGGACAGTATTGTTTCATCTGCTATAGATATAATAGAGCAGGACTTACTAATGTTACAACACGGTCAGTCCCAATTACGTTCTATTGTACAGCTTGGCTGGACGTTACAAAATCTGCGTTCAGGCTACGTGCCTTGGCGTTTAATCAACACAACGTCATTAATCTCTATCTTTAACCTTACTGATACACAAATCAGCTTGGCACAAAAAGGAGCGGAATATACAATTCTGAGCATTGAAAAACTTGAGAGATTACCATTGACAATGTCAGAACGACCTGTCATTGAATGGATAATACACGGAATCATAACTATTCCGATAACAACTTTCCAATTTAAATACCGTCCAGAGTATATACCTGCAGGCCAGTATGAAAGGTTGGGTAAAGGGTACATTAAGTCATCATGGAAATTACCTTACACACACACATGTTATAGTGAAAAGGAACAGAATGTATTTCTTAGTGGTAATAATTGCGAAAGGTCACTAAGTGGTATACTTCTGTGTCAAGGTATTAACCTGCATGGGGCCTGTGAGGGGACTTCAAATAATCTTTCATGCCACCAGCATGGCACACCTGCAACACGAATAGAGCCATTCTTTAGACGGCTTTCTAACGGGAGCTACATTCTAATAGTGGACCACAGATGTTGTGGCATGGTGCCAGGAAAAGCTTATCTAGTGAGCGTTAGTTCCATGGTCACTTGCTGTATGCAAGTATTGTATCCAAACAGCACTCCAGACAGGGAGGCAAAAATGTGGCCCATTTGGAATATCTCTTCTATTCGAATTGATACTTTAAGCAGAATGAAGTCTGTTCTTTTACAGACAACTGTGCCCTTGACGTCATCAAAAGAAACGTATGATCTGCAAGTTGCAAGGACAACGGCAGAGATACATACACTTTTATCAACAAATTGCCCCCTGCATTTCGCAGAAATGTTAAGCCAAATCCTAAACATGTCTGATATCGGTGGTATCCCACATATATTTAAGACAATTTTTCCGGGACTGTTAACACCCTTCAAAACAGTTCTGGGCATTTTTCCTAATTTTGCCCATTCTGTCTTTGGCGGTCTACCACTTCTGTTGGGACTCGTAGCAGGCATTTTATTTTTGATTCTCCTGCTTCGTTATGGCAAACCAAATCGCAGACAAGACTCCAGCAACAATGGAAGAAACGATCCTAGCTATACGCTATCGGGACCGCATAACTAAAGTCCTCGGATTAGCCCGGCTAAGAGATCTGAATATGACCTGGTTTCTTTCATTCAGACCCATCTGGCAGAATTGTAGCTTACCTGTGCTACGATGTATGCTGTGCGGAGAAGAATGCGTGTTGGACGTCTGTCTTACACTACAATCAGAAGTACCATTGGATACAGATACTTTGCTAAGTCCTGTAACGGCTCATGCATCGTGTTGTCCCCAGCGGTTACCCATCCTGATGACGGCATTCGTTGAGACTTCACCACTGCGATTAAAGGGTAGTGAAGCACGAGATGGGAGCAACATCACCCAGTACGACCTTCTGTGAGCATTGCTGATCAAGACATCGATGATAGCAATCATTCTCACGACTGCACAGTTGCGGCATTTTCCAACTTGGTCGAACTTTCACTTGAAGCGGTAAACTGCTTTTTTAAAAGTCTGTCTGAAATGATGTTTTCCCCCGAACAAAAAGAATAACTTTTAAGCAAACTAGTACACAGCGTTCCATGAACTCTGAATTCGGCCTTCGGCTTTGATAAACAAAAGCTACTGAACATATTTGGAACTATATTTTTTTCTCTCTCCCCTGAAAGCGAAATTATATTTTTCCCGATTCCAAAATATTTACCCTTTTCTGGCACATGTACTCTGCTTGAAGTAGAACTATTCTTAGAGAACAGAGCTTCTATTTTTAGGAACTTTAGAGACAATATATTACCACAGCCTCTAGCACATTTACAATAACTGTATTTATATGTGATGGAATGGTCTTGCACTTCTTTTCTGTATTAAGAGCCATTTCATGTGTAAATTTCACAAATCATTCAGCTAATATATATATGCATCCTTTTTTAATGAATGATTACACTGCTTGAAAAGCGTACAGTACCTATAATAATTTTCATGTATTTCGCATACACGATTTCAAATGCAAAAATGTATTTTGGGGTGGGTTGGTATACACATGCACCTTTTAAATGTTTACTATTGCTTAAGTTTTAGTAAGGATGGACATTAATTCGTGGAGTGGGTGTAGTGTTTTTATCTAGGAACCTGAATCGATATTCCTACTTCATGCCCTTGTCCGGTTATAATCAATAATATCCATACAACGGCATAGTAATCATATCCATAATTCAGTCGTAGCACATGCTGTCACATTAAGCAAGGCTACTTCTCCGGCCCCCTAGAAAGCACACCGAGTTCTCTAAACAAAACCAAGCGTCCAGCAACCTAGGAAATCCCCCTTGCTTTTGTTTTGATTTCGTCCTAGAACTCCTGTAAAGCACTGTAAGAACGGCCAGTTCTTAGTGACATCTTTATTGACGTCTTATGTCCAACCTTACGTCAAACCCAGGCACCTTTCAGGTATAAATATACCAACGTTGCCTTAAGCAAACACACGGTGGTGATTCTGGAGCAGAGCAGCTATCTACTTGCCCGGGAGCCCAGCTGATGCGAGAGCCCACGGACGCTACCCCTCCACTTTGACGCGCTGAGAAAGACGCTGTCTTTTTCTCCTGCCGAGAAAATCCAGCTCTGGCGTTTCCAGCCTACCCTTGCGGGTTACTGGGATATCGAGTCCTGCGAGAGAGATACCAGACCTCCTGCTTTCTATTACCCAGGTACGGAGCTGACTAAACCCTTAAAGAGAATTCTTGAGTCAGATTCTTGGCAAAATAAACTTAACTTAAACTGCTACTTACTTACTCCTTCCCACGTATTAGGCTTAGGTCAGGTACACCGGGGTAGGTGTAGTTAGAAGCACCAGTTGAGTACGATTAGTCAATGTATATATGTATGTATATATTTTATCTATTTTAAAGTATCATATGGCTAAGCAACCATATCAATGCTTTTACAGTATTATTTTATAATTCTCCTTTTACAGTACGCACTTTACTTTACCATGAGTATTACAATCGTGGCAATTCATTTCTCTTGTATGAGGAAGAACACTGCTCAATAAATAACACCTTTTATTGAAAACGCCCGTCTCTCTTTTCTCTGCATTCTGGTGAAACTAAATACGCACATTTGACTGAGTGAAATAGCTGTCTTTTGTTTTCACACAACTCTAGAGATACACTCTTATTCAGGGAGAGCAAAGTTGTCATGTTTTATGGTTGTCAGAAGCTAATTCCTTCTTGTCTATCCAGGGAGGTTAAACTCCTCCTCGTTTATTTGAGAAAGTTTATAGTGACCTCTGAGCTAGCTGGCAAACCTTAAGTCTAATATAGTCAGTAGAGACCTAGATAACCTCAGTCCTACGTCTACACTGCTGAATATATTATTCCAATGCGCAGAGCCTATTGGGAATATAGGAACCACACTACAGGTTTCTCAACATACATTTTAGTTCTCCATGATGACGATACCAATACTCGTTGGTGCCACATTGGCACGCCATCAAATTAATCAAGTTGTAATCAAGTTGTATTTCAATTTCTCATCTTTCCCATCTTTCCCATGAACTTTTCAACTAATTTCTTTGCAGAGAGATTTTGTAGGGTAACTCCTGTCTTCAGTATTTGATTTACAGCATATGATAGTCCAGACAAGTCACTCTCAAATAGAAAATGGAATATGTATGAAAATACACTGGTGAAATCCAGGATACTCTGAATATAATATGGTTCACCTGTACTCAGTTGCTGGTTTTTGTACCAGATGGTCATCATCCCCGCCACCTGCTCCAGTATGTAATAGTTGTGGAAAACAGCGAGCCTCTAAACTTTTCTCTCCCAGACATTCATGGGAGCTCCTTTTGCTTGGTTCAGTTGAAAGAGATCAATAACTTTTTTAGAACACAGAGGATGGATGCTGTAGTGTTCATGAATTTATTCTGATATGGATCGATCCTCTTTTTCAATCTGTTCACTTGATGGTAATGTTTCATCCTCCACACAAGTTACATCTTTAACAAAACCAACATTTTTATAATAATATTTTGTACCAGGTATAATGTCGCTTTTTAACTTTATTAACATCCACTAACTTGCCAGATTGTTTTATTCTTGGTAGGCACACCATTTATTAGAATTAGAAGTGGTTCATCAATATCTCTCTCTACCCTACAGTTTCAATATTATGTGTAAAGTCTAAAGGTAAGTAGAAAACTCTTCCTTTAAGGCATTTCTGGAGCTCTGTCAGTGGTAATTTTAATATCTTTGGTTCCATACGAACTATTGTTTGAAAGGGGTGTAGGCATTGTTTGAGAATTGATTTATAAACATTTAATTCTCAAAGTTCTTCTGGAAATTATATTAATTCTAACTTATGTACTGCTCTAGCTGGCATTTTATTATCCTTTATCTCAGTGGTCTCCAACCTTTAGTATATAAAGAGCTACCTAAATTACCCCGAGTTACTAATATTATTCGTATTGCAATAGTGACCATATTAGTCATGATTACACTAATTGACACCACTATGCTAAATTGTCGGTAGTGAGCACTTCATTGCATCAAGCATGGCTTCCAGCAGAAATGTGGACAAGGCTTTATCTATTTGGATTGCCTCTACATGGGTAATACATAACATTCATTGCTGCAATACTCCTACTACCAATGTAATAACATGAGCAATACATTTTCCCCGGGCTGCATTATTTATCACTCAAATATCACCAAATATATTTTTCAAATTCAACCATGTTTCTCCAACCATCAGTTTCTGACAAAAGTTCTGAAAATACTCAGATTTTCACTTGATTATATTCCTTTCAGTTTTAGTATCCATATATCAAATAACCCAAGCAAAAGCCTCCAATTAAGCAGGATGGGCTGCACACAGGAGAACTACTCAAAGGTAGCTGGAGAGTACCAGTAGCTCACGAGCTACTCATTAGAGAAGCCTGCTCTAGCTTATCATAGCAATACTTATACAAAGTTGGTTTTATGGACAAATCAAAGTGCTCCTCTATAAATAAATATACTGAAAATTCTTGCCACTTATCTTTGTTCCCTGTTCAGTTTTTGAGAATACAACTACATTACAAGTTTGACTTTTGTAGTGTGTGCATCAACAACAAATACAAACACTGTTTGGTTTCTCTGAAGAAACTGTGTTAAACTTTGCAATCTCTTGTGTAAAGTTATCAGTACTAACACCTGTGCCCTGCTCCTGTATACCTGCACATATCAACTCCTCATTTTCCCTAGACCAAAGAAACTAAATTGATCATCTTCACTAACCCCTGCTACTGTACCATTCAAAAGAGCTCAATTCATTTCTCCTAAACATAGGGTAGGAGTTCTCACATAGTAAAGTCTCCTTACTAAATTTCACATTTTATACCGGTGAACATCTAACATTCTGAAATGATGAAAGGTGCTTCGGCACACTTTCTTTGATAGACATGCTATTGAATGTCCCTGTAAATAAGGTATACTCCCTTACTTTGCATGGATCTAATCCTTGCAAAACCGCAATTTTCAGTTTCAGACTTTTGCAAGGAAAATGTTGTAGGAAATCTTGCTGAACACTACAAATACTGCTACAGTTCCATTTGTATACAAAGGCCTGTCTATGCCTTCCCTGTAGCTCTTCATCTATCACTTCTTCAACATTCCTAGGAACCATCTCCTATTTTGGAATGGGGGTACCATCCTTCACCTTATAACATCGACATGTTGTTTCAACTGCATGCGCTCATTTCTTCTCTTGAAAGTAGCTGTCTTCATTAAATAAAGGCTCAGTACTAGAAGTATGCTTCCATTCGCCACTGAAAATTGTACGAAAATGACTTCTATTCGCATCATTTTTTGGCTTCTTATATTCATAGACAACACTGTTTTATCCAGTGTTCTCCTTCTGCTCAGAATCAAAATAAATAGCTTCCTCTTCAGGGCAAATGCCTTATCAACTACAGCCTCAACACATTCCTTTTGTTTGACTGCTTCTCTTTCCATTTAAACTGCTTCATAGTTCATATGAGATTCAGAATTTCCCTACAACTAAACCTTCTGTCTCTTATTTCCTTGAACTGCCTCTCTCTTCTTGTTAAACTATCTGCTTTCATATACAATTTAGTACTCATAATGTCAGTTACTTTTTGTCCTTCTTTGGCTGATTTGAAACCTTGATTTTTATTGACTTGCTTTTGATCACTTTGTAGTTTTCCACATACTATTTTAAGAAACTTCTTAGTTTTCTTGCCAGAAGCTCTTTTCTCTTGAACCACATTGTCCACATTCTGTCCCTTCTTTTCCCTGTTGTAAGGAGATAGTATCCTTTCTTTTGCTTATTTCTTTTTTTTGGCATTGTAACTCTCTGTTTTTAAGTAGAAGTAGATGTCTGGGAAAAACATTTAACTTTTCATACTATACTATTAAATTACATATTTTAAGCATTTAACTGCAGACATAAACAGTTATGTTACTATATTATAACCACTCTAGGTCTATTACTTTTCAATTTTATATCTGTGCGCCTCTGCCCGTGTCAGCGTATGCATAAGTGTGCGCCTGGTTATATCAGTGTATGCATCAGTGTGTCCTTGGGTGTCTAAGCACATGTGTCAGTGTGTGCCAGAGTACTGTATGGTGAAACATGTGACTGAGTCTGTCAGTGTATGCATAAGTGTGTTGTTGGTTGTGGTAGATTATGCATGAGTGTGTACCTAGATATCTCAGTGTATCCAACACTGTCTGCTTGAAGAGTGTATATGGGACTGATAGCATCTAAATCAGTCTATAGCTGGGTTTCTTACTGAATGGGTCAGTCTGTCACTGGGTGTATTAGTGTAAGCATCAGTGTGCACATGGTTGTCTTACTCTATGCATAAAAGAATGTGGCTGGGTGTGTCCTTGTATGCCTCAGTGTATGATTGGGTATGTCAGTGTATGCATCAGTGTGTGCCTGGATGTGTCAGCATATGCATCAGTGTGTGTCTTGGTATATCACTGTATGTATGTGTTTCTGCTGAGTATCTTAGAGTATGTATCAGTGTATGTCTGAGTGTGTCACTGTAGGCATAAGTATCATTTAGTGTGTTAGTGTAGCATGAGTAAGTACCTGGATATCTCAGAGTATCCATCACTATCTGCTTGGGTATGTATGTGTATATATATATATATATATATTGTTTTCACGTTGTGTCTTGAATAAACTGCACAAAGAATTGAGGCCACGGCTCCTGTGTTGTCTTTTCCTTGGATCGAAGGCAAACAACTTGGGTAACCTTGTGTTCATTATATATATATATATATATATATATATATATATATATATATATATATATATATATATATATATATATATATATATATATATATATATATATATATAGATATATATATAGATATATATATATATATAGATATATATATAGATATATATATATATATATATATCGAAGAAGCAAATCCTGACCGCTGCATTAACAACGGAACCAAGCAGGTGCCGACCTCTCCCCCAAGAAATCAATCTTTTAGTAACGAGCCATTAGCACACCAGATAGTGTGAGCAGTTGCAGATCTTTATTGTGATGTTTGCTTGTTCCTCCAAAAAGTTCCTCGATGTTTCCCCCATTAAAGATTGTTGGCTAAAGAAATTTCAAGTTGTGGGCACCTCTATTTACAGGCAACTTTTGTTGGATTTGTGAGCGGCCTGCCTGAGCCGCGGAGGTAAGCCCCTATGCTGTTTACAGCCTGCCTGTGACAGCGCCAACCGACGCTGCCGCGCTGGGGACTTGGAACTGATATTTGGAGGAACAAGCAAACATCGGGGATTCCGAGTCCTGCAACACACCCCACTTGGTTTTTAATCCCTGAAACACTAGAGTCTCAGCACGATAACTCACTTGAGGAATACCATGCGCTACGAGTTCCATAAGGCCAAGGGAGTGGCCATGCCCACAGGGGCGTCACACATCGTTTAAAAGTGCTGCCAGAAAACATTGTGCTGTTGGCTCAGAAGTCCGTTGCCTCTGAAGAAATGCTACCTGCATGAAACGCGTCAGGCTGGACAAGGCTGGACATTATTCCTGTGCTGCAGCACAAGTTCCTCGATGTTTCCCCCATTAAAGATTGTTGGCTAAAGAAATTTCAAGTCGTGGGCACCTCTATTTACAGGCAACTTTTGTTGTATATATATATATATATATCCATCCTCACAGGACTCCCAATTCGACAAAGGCCACAGCAAGTTAAATTCAGCTCCGTCTTTATTTCTCGGCAACTTGATGAATGATCCCCTGCACAGGAAAAACATCCATACTGGTTAAAACGCCAGACGCGTTTCCGGAAATTGAAATCCCTTTCTCAATGGCGTGCAGTTCATGGAAATGAGTCCCAGCGCTCTATACTCTGCACTACCTATTGACCTTTACCTGCCACGTGGGCGCCGCCCACTCAATGGCCTTGTGGGAGGTGTAGTGCATACATGACATCCGAGTGGGTGCGCTGTCTCTCAGTCTGGCGTTTTTACCAGTATGGATGTTTTTCCTGTGCAGGGGATCATTCAGCAAGTTGCCGAGAAATAAAGACGGAGCTGAATTTAACTTGCTGTGGCCTTTGTCAAATTGGGAGTCCTGTGAGGATGGATATATATATATATATATATATATATATATATATATATATATATATATATATATATATATATATATATATATATAAATATATATATATATATATATATATATATATATATATATATACATATATATATATATATATCATTCCGTTTGGTCCACAGGGCGGGCCTCCGGGCGCTCTTGAGGCGGTGCACTCGGAGCACGGCAGAACCAAGCCGTAATCAAATTATTCAGGCTTCCCCATGAGGGGAAAAGTATCCCCGTGCACTCCCAGGATAATCTTTATCAATAATAACCGTACATCCAAGTTAGTAGTTCGGTCTTCGATTTATTATATTTCAGCAAGCCAGCAACACCTGACGCGTTTCAGTCTCTACGGAGACCTTGCTCACAGGAAAACATCACTACATTTTTTTGCGTAATTTAAATAAAGATTAAAAAAACCACAAACATCCTCCATTATATTATACATATACATTAGAAGGGAAAAAGAACGTTTGGGAAAAAGTAGTCCGTTGTGATGGGCGTGTGCATTGTGCTGGGGGCGTGTGCATAGAGCGATGGGCGCGGCATTCGTCAAAACCCAACCCTGCTGAATTATACCGCTTGCGATGGACACGCCAATCGTCAAAACTCAACCCTGCCAAAAGCCAACCCTGCTGAATTATACCGCTTGCGATGGGCGCGGCATTCGTCAAAACCCAACCCTGCTGAATGACACCGCTTGCGAGAAGCGTTGTGCTGGGGGCGTGTGCATAGAGCGAAGGGGGCGTGTGCATACAGCGATGGGCGTGTGCATACAGCGATGGGCGCGGCATTCCTCAAAACAAACATGGATTCTACCGCTTGCGAGAAGCGGAAGTTGCATTTGCCATTAGACATGAGAGTTGCATTTGGCATTGTTGGCCGTTGACGTCATGTGGTGCGTCTAAGTGGCGCTACAGCAGACAAACTCGTTCACGACTTCCGCGTCGCCTGGAGCGGACACACACGTTTGCATATTGCGGCAAGGACAACAAACAGAAGAGCACACGCTCACCAGTGTCCGCATGAGTATGTGCTTCAGTGTGTTAGTTTATGCATCATTGTGTACCTGGGTATGCTACTATATGCATGAGAGTGTGTCTCTGTGTGTCAGTGTATGCATCAGTGTAAGTCTACCTATGGCCTACATTAGAGGTCCCAATTATGTAGAAAAAAGGAAGTTTAAATCTTGGTAAGGGGTTTTAAATGCTTTACTACTTCAGTGCACATCAAAATAAGTGTATCAGTCCCTGTCTGGCTTTGGCACTGTATGTGTAAGTAACTGTGTCGCTACAGGACTAGCTGTCTTAGTATCTCTATGGATCTCTCTCTCAATATCCTACTGGCGGTCGCCAGTAGATAGTTATAGTTAGGACCATGTTTCCCTAGGAAAAGCATTTTTTGACTTGCCTATAACATTGGAGTCATATGACGAATCTTCATGAAATTTTCCAAAAGAAAATGTCAAGGTAGGTTCTGGTTGTCATGGAAAGTTTGGGGGTGATCCGTGCAGTGAGGACCGCAAATTTGGTGCGTGAAATAAGGGTGCGTTTGTAATGTTAATTCCCATTGGAAATTTGTTGGAAATCTGTTCTGTAGTTTTTGAGAAATTTAAGCCGAAAATTATAGTAATGTCTCTGGACGTGGATATTTTGCGATTAATCGCGAATGCGCGTGCCACTGGAAATGCTCTGATTGGCAGGACGCAACCTGAACAGAAAGTTGCGGCTGCCATTTTATCTATCGAGAACAGTTCTCGGGCTGAAAATTTGTGTAAAAGACCACATAAGGTGTCAGGGTGGAGATACTCTGACCCCATGGTTGAGTAATGGGGGTGTTAGTGACACAAGTCATTTGTCCAAAATAGATTTTTTTAATTGTGTGTGATATTTGCTATGAAGTCGAGACAACCAGCGCGGCCCCTCTTATATCAACGCTGGGACATTGAGACTATCATGATGAATATTGGTGAAAATATAAAAAATAGATCAGTGAATCATTAATACACATTGTTTTAGAGATATTGAGATTCTGCTAAATGTTTTTATAGAGTTATTTATATAGTGAGTTATCTATTGTGATTGTTAGAATTAATTATATAGTTTTCCATTTTGAATGTGATGGTGGCTATTAAATTCCTGCTTTTGTGTTACGTTTTGTCAACGTGTCCATGGGGATCATGATAACCAACGTCATCTTGATCTCCGGCCTCATTGCGAAAATATAAAATAGATTTTAGAGATTGTTTTTATGGAAACTTTCTAAAAAAAAGATGACAATAGAGCATACTGTAAGAAACCCCTAGTGAGTAAAATACTGTAATATGTGTGTATATATGTATTTTAGACTTTATGTAAAAGGCATGATCGGTTATCGCGACGTCCAAAATAACCGCAAAACAGAATATTGGTCTGAAATATGGTTTTAAAGAAACTTAGCACAATAATATGACTTTAAACATGCCTTGAAAGACGTATGTATATAATAATATATGCAGTGCAATGTTCAGAATGGATTTATTTTACATATTATTTTTGGATGTGTAGGTGGCCATTGAATAACTGCTTCTGTTTTCCGTTTTTGCGACGTATCTGGGGGAATCGCAATTACCAACGTCATTGGGATCTCCAATGTCACAGCGAAAACCGAATATAGATTTAAGGGATGGCTCTAGAAAAACATGACTTTAGAGAATACTGTAAGAAACCCCTAGTGTGTAATACTGAATAATGTGTGGAAAAATGTCTTTTACACTTTTTGGAAAAGGTGAGATCTTTCCGGTTAACAACGTCATTACGACGTTCAGAATAACCGCAAAAATATAAAATAGGTCTGAAATATGGCTTTTGTAGAAACGTAGTACAAAAATATGAGTTTCAACATGATTTGAAAGAAGTATGTATATAGTAATATGTGTAGGGCAATGTTCAAAATTGATTTTTTTACATATTATTTTTGGGTGTGTTGCTTTTGTTTTTGCAACATGTTCGCGGGGATCGCAACGTCGTCGCAAAGATTGTGAAAAAAAACTTTTAGAAAAAAAATTCAGAATATTGCAGGTACTAGGGTTGCTCTGACAAGAGCTGTTGTGTTCGTTGTGTGTATATGGCTGCTATACATAAGACCGGATTCAGAGTTTCACGTTACTTAGAAACACCCTGTTGCCTTTATTTGTAAAGTGCACTCCGTCGTTTCTATAAATTCCATGCATGTCAAAACGCAGATTGTTGTTATAGATACAGCTCGTGCGATAGTCTCTGAGGAATGCAGAAACAGTTTTATTAAGATGTTTCCTGGCTTTGTCAATCTGTGGACAGAATTGACTTGACTGCTTCCATTTCTGTCTTTGCCATATATTGGAGTACACCAAGTGGGTGTGAGGGAAAAGGGACATCAGTTCTGCAAAGGTTTATTTCATTAGAATTTCCAGCCCTACCCCAGTCAATGTGCCTAAGCCATTGCTACCACAGTGCACAATCATGAGGTGAGGAGCTTGGGAATCCAAAATAGATTTAACCAAAACGAGCAACTGATGAAACTTTAACCCTCTCTGGCCAAACCAAGCAATCTGCACATTTGGCAAACCCAAGACCATGTCAAATTTTTTTGCAGCCTCTTTAGCCCAATAGATATAGCTGTGGCCCACAATCCATACTCTAAGCATTTTGAAGTGAAGGACCAATAGTAGTCAGGGGAAGGCTGGAGCTGAAGGAGGTAGTTTTCCAAAGGAAAAGCAGTTAAAATGGAATTGTTTTTTTTAAATATATATTTCATTGGATGCTGTCAGAACGAAAGTGGATCAAATTAGGTAGTGTGTTGAATGCCTTAGCAAGAAGTCATATTATTGGCTGTTGATAGAAGTGTAATACAAATATGGATATGCTTTTGAATCTGTGGAGTAAAGCACACCTGCTGTATCTTATTGGGAAGTAACATGTTCCTTCTGGAATGTACTGTGTACTTGTGACCTACTGGTTCCACTGGGTTGCTAGGTTACACTGATCTGACAGTATATTGGGGGGAAGAGGTTGCCTTTGTAGAGTTGCTTTCTATGAGAGTGGTGTACCATTCTTGTGCTTAGTTTTTACAAATCTTAACAGTCTCAAAACTATCCAGAAAGAGCTAAAACATATATACATATATACACATAAAACTTAAAAGTATATATTTTTTAAAAGATAGCCTGAAGGTGTATATTTTTATGAAATAACATATATGTTTACATGGTGATCTATGTTCTTAAAGGCTGTTGAAAATGTCATGTATAGCTTGAGGGTGGTGCATTTCTTTTAACATGCTGTTTACAATTGGGGAGGGGTAATAGTGAAGAATGTCTGTTGAGAGCGTGTGTGCTAGCTTCACTTGGCATGTAACTTTTCTTTGAGAAATTCAGAATATGTGTATTAAAGACACAAGAAAAATGTGTGAAATTATGTGGGTATGCCATTAGGAAAATGTTTTGTTCTTTCAAAAGGTGAGAATAGTTCTTTTCAGTTTTATAAACTTATTGATGCATGTGGACGCTGAGTAAAAGAGCAATGTAAACTCTTAGCGAGACATATATGCAATTATTTATCAAGTGAGATATCTAGACTTATTCAATCATCCAGGTACTACACATACACTCTTCCGATCACGCAGGGGCTCATTTTGCACTCATTGAACTATACAGGCAACACCCATGCATTCATCCAATCACCTAGACAGTAGCAATATAGTTGTGTGAAAATACAGGCACTAACTATGCAAATATGGGACCACCGATGTAGTTTGTACATACTCAGGGAATTATGCAGGCACTACTTATATTCTGAGGGAATTATTTAGGCACTATCTATGCACTCATCCATTCATCCAGGGAGTATTGTTGTAGTCAACCACAAACACATGAATTTACAGGTTTTAGTGAGGAATGTGTACTCTTTTGGAACTATCTGGTGAATTACATATGTAACATATTGTTTGCATGTACTCTGAAGAATTAAAGAGCTGTTAGACCTGGCATCTTTTGGTGTGTTTCCCCTGACTTTTTGCTTTCTGACCTCCCGGTTTTGACTCTGTTTTTGCTGGTGTAATGATTCTGCGCACTTTCCTCACTGCTGTCCAGTGGTAAATTGCAAGTGCTCCTGTATAAAATGTGTTATGGATTGGTATTTCCATGATTGTCATATTTGATTTATGTGTGAGTCTCTAGTAAAGTGCACTGCGAGTGCCAGGGCTTCTAAATCAAATCCTGTTGGTGGGCTGCAGCACTGGATTGTGCGACCCACGCAAACAGCCCGTAAAGTGTAACTCAGGCCTGCCAACGCAGAGCCTGTGTGCAGCCTGGGCTGCCATGTCGACTTGGCAAGTGCACCCACTTGCAAGTCCCTAAACCTTCCCTTTACTAAATGTGAGTTACCCCTCTGGTAGGCCCAAGGTACCCCCATGGGCAGGGTGCATTGTTTGTGAAAGGTAGGACATTCCCTGGTGTGTGTGGCATGTCCTGATAGTGAATTACAGCCTACTTCATTTTTCACTATTGCAAGGATACCTGTTCTCCATAGGCCAGAATGGGCAGTTTAATCATTACATCATATGATGCTAACTGACCCTGGGAACATGGTAGAAATTCGAGTTGTGTATGCCTAAACTCAGAATGATTAAATACATATTTTAGTAAGGTTTGCTTTAACATTCTGTGTTTGAAAATACCACTTTTTGAAAGTGGGTATTTTCTGACCTAACCATCCAGCCTGCCTCTGCTAGCTTGTGTATTTTCTGTCTGGTTTGTGAGTGACAGGAGCTGAGGGGAGACAGGGTGATGCAGCTGGGCTGAATAGACACATCTACACCTAGATGGGTGGTAAGAGTAGCACCTTGGTCTGAATAGGGCTGGGCTCTCCTTCCACAATGCTGGCTCCACCCCCTGTGGTGCGTCTGAGGACCCTGGCCCACACTGACAAAGGAAGAAGGTGCACACTGGCAGAATGCACCCAGAACTGGTTTGTACTAGGTACAGGCCCTCTGCCTTCAGAGGACAAAGGAATTGCCGGTATAAATATTGGGGCCCTGATCCCAAGACTTTAGATCTCGCTGGAATCAAGGAACCTGCCCAGAAGAAGAGCTGGAAGAGCTGCCAGGAGGAGTACTGCCCCTTTGCTGTGCTGTTGCTTTGTTGGTTTGGCCTGCAGCTGCTGCTTCTTCCTTGGGCAGTGGAAGGACTGGACTGAACTTTCTCTACTTGTGCTGAGTATCTCCAAGGGCCTAGAACCGAGCTGGCCTCCTGTTAAGAAGTCTCAGGGACTGCAAAGACTTCACTAACCTCTGGGTGCCGCTCCTGGAACCGCTCTTTCAGTTGCCACAGAGAAGAGGGAACTGCAACCGACTACGTCAGCCGACTCCGTCAACCGACTCCGCCGCTGGCCGTGTGTCCTGAAGGCACCGCAGGCTGCATCGACTCGCCCTGCACCGCACGCCTTGGCCTCACCGACGCCGTATGCATGATCGTCACCGAGCCGTTGCCTGCACCGGATTGAGAGGCACCGCAACCAGCACCGTCTCACTTCACTTCGCTGACATGGTCTCACTGACTCGGACGCCGCTGGCTCGACACCCGTGACCACCTCGTCACGTACAGCTGTCCGGCTCCGCCAGCACCGATTCCCGCCAACCGGCTCTGTTACTGCATTGCAACTTGCCAGCACCACATCGAGCAATGTCTTGCCCTGCACCGCCCGCTTTGGTCTCACCGACGCCGTCTGGATGATCGTCACCGAGCCACTGCTCGCACCGCATCGAGGGACACTGCACCATGCACCGCTCCCACTTTGCACCATAACTGCGAAGGACACCACGACCGGCTCTGTCACCTGCATCACAACCTGCCAGCACCTCATCGAGCACCGTCTCTCCCTGCACCGCCCGCCTTGGTCTCACCGACGCCATCTGGACGATCGTCACTGAGCCGCTGCTCGCACCGCATCGAGGGACACCGCACCGTGCACCGCTGCCACTTTGTATTGCAACCGCGACGGATGCCAAGACCGACTCCACCTCTGTGTGAGCCGCACTAATAAAGGTACTGTAAACAAGTCTGTCCCGCTGTTGCTGGAGCGTACCAATGCGGTCAGCTAGAACTGTGAGACTCTGTTGTTTTAAGCATCGCGGTAGACTCAGACCAAGTTACAGACTCGTACGAACTGTGTTTTCAACGTAATTTTGCCATTTAAAAGACATCTGGTGATATACTGTATTGTGGATTTTTATCGTATTTTGTCTTGTTTGAGTATATAAAAATATTGGACATTTTCTAGTGTGGGGTCCTTTGTAGTGCTTACATTGTATTACTGTTGGTTTTGTGCAAATGCTTTACACACTGCCTCTAAGATAAGCCTGACTGCTCCTGCTAAGCTACCAAGGGGGGAGCAGGGGTTATTTTTGCAGTGTAACTTCCTAATCCTGACTAGAGTGGTGGTTTCTGCCTGGCTTTGGTGCAAACCTTAGCCAACCAGAAATCCCATTTCTAACATTGGTTGTCAGCGGTGAGGATAGGACTTGTGTTTGCACTTAACTTAAAGTGTTAGGTGTGCACTACTACCATATCGCAGACCATTATGTACCACATACTGGTTCTTTTTCTTTTTGGCCTATTTTTGATCTTGCCAACTTTGAACTTGCTACTTCAACATGCCTGAATCTAGAGCATCGTCAACTGCATCAATGGAAATTGCCTTTGAGAAGGATGGGTTGAAATCCTACAACGTAAAGGAATTGAAAACCATTTGCAAGAACCAGAAAGTCCAAGTCAGAGGCATCACATGGAAGGGGGAGCTACAAAAGGCGCTGAGGGCCTGGGTAGCAGCCAGACATGCCAGTGGGCAATCTGGTGATCTCACTGGAGAGGCAGAGGATCCTATACCTAGGGTGGATGTGCTTTTGGGAGGGGGGAACCTTCCAGGCAAGGCAGCAGTAGCTTGTCCCCAGAGGAGCTGGAGGACAGGCGTGAAGCAAGGAAGTTTGAGTTGGAAAAACTCAGGATAGAAAGTGAGAGGGAAGACAAAAGAATAGCCATGGAGGAGAGGAAGATGATGTTAGATCATGAGAGAATTATCAAGGAGCTGGAGCTAAATAGTAGAACTGGCTCAGATGGTGGCAGCAACTCTTCAGCACACACAGACAGGATTGTACAAATCCCCAAGAATGTAGGTAAAGAATACAAGAAGGGTGATGACATACAAAGGTGGTTTCAAGGGTACGAGTCGTCTATTCATATGAATGGGGTCCCTGAGAGGAACTGGGGAGTGGGGTTGTGGCCTCTATTTCCAGAGGAAGCTACGGATACACTGATAGCTTTGGGTAAGGGGCAGGACCTCACCTTTGCTGACATGAACAACGCTCTCCTCACTAGGTATGGGCTCACACCTGAGAAGTACACGGACAAGTGCAGGTCCAGTAAAAAGTCTGAGGCCAACACTTGGTTGGAATGTGTGGATATGTTTTGTAGGTCGCTGGATGGCTGGGTGAAGGGTAGTAATGTAACTGATTTTCAGGGGCTCTACAATTTTATTGCATGGAGCACTTGTCTAGTCTATGCTTTGCAGATCTGTTCCATCACCTAGTTGACAGTAAGCTAACTGACCCCAGGAAGCTTGCTATGAAGGCGGACCGCTGGGTGAGTACCCGGGTCCACAAGAAAGCATTTGGGGGAGACTCAGCCAAAGGTGGGCATGGTCCCGAGCAGAAGAGTGGGGGGGAAAAGGGTAAAAGTCAGGAGTTCTCTAAATGGCCCCCAACTAGTACCCAAGGTAAAGGTTCCCAGCCCTCAGGGGATAAGAAGAAAGGGGTCTCTACAGGGAATCCTGCTGAGACCGGCCTTCGCAAGTGTTATGCATGTGATCAGGTGGGTCACATGAAGGGGGACCCCAAGTACCCGACGGGGCCGCAGCCACCCACCGGTGGACAGTCCAAGGTGTTGGCTAGTGTAGCGCTTGGGGAGGAGGGGTACCCACAGGAGGGTGGGGATCCCGCAGAAATGACCCTCGTCTCACTAGGGGACAGTGAGATGGTCCCAGGAGACCAGGTGCCCCGTAACACAAAGAAATATAGCACCTGAGTGACCATTGATGGGAAAAGGGTAGAGGCTCTTAGAGATACTGGAGCCAGTGTGACCTCAGTCCGGTGTCACCTGGTGTCTGAAGAGCTGGTAATCCCCGGGACATTCCACCAAGTAGTTGCTGTAGGCAACTCTGAGCGCCAGTGTAGGGTGGAGCAGGTTCCCTTCAAATGGGGGGGGTCTCAGGTCCCTTGAGGGTGGTTGTGAGCCCTTCCATGCCTGTAGATTGTCTGCTAGGTAACTACCTGGAAAACTCATTATGGAAGGATGTTGAATTCAGGTCGCACTTGGAGATGCTGGGTTGCCAGAGTGGGCATGCGTGCCTACTCAGTCAGTGGCGGCCAGAAAGGGTGATCGAGAGGGCTTGGAGCTTGAAACAGTGGTGCAAGTCCCTGCCAAGAGAAAGGGCAGGGGGCGTGGGAAACCAGCCCCCGAAGTTCCCACGGACCGGGAGGAGGCGGGCCTCGAGGGGGACTCCCCGGGGCCTACAGGGAAACAGGTAGCCAAACTTTGAGACATCTATGAGCTGACCCATTGGCAGCAAGAAGGGGGTCTCACCAGGGAGGAATTCTGCAAGGAGCAGAAAGAGTGCCCTACTCTGGAGGATCTGCGGTGGCAGGCTGCAGACCAGGCAGTTGGTAATCAGTCCGGGTCACATCTGATCTACTGGGAGCATGGTCTCCTATACAGTGAGCCTAAGGTCGCTGAGCCTGGGTCAGCCCGTGTGCTGGTGGTGCCCCAGTGCTACAGGACCTTCCTACTTGGCCTGGCTCATGACGTGCCTTTGGCAGGACATTTGGGGCAGGACAAGACCTTTGACAGGCTTGTCAGCCACTTCTTTTGACCCCAAATGCGAAGGCAGTCAGATGCGCACTGTAGGTCTTGCCAAACTTGCCAGGCAAGTGGTAAGAGTGGGAGGAAGGTCAAAGCTCCTCTCCAACCTTTTCCTGTTGTTGGTACACCCTTTGAAAGGGTAGGGAGGGATATTGTGGGGCCACTGGATCCCAAGACAGTCATGGACAACAGGTACATCCTGGTCTTGGTTGACCATGCCACCCGGTACCCGGAAGCAATCCCTCTCAGGACATCAGGACAACGATGGCGCCAGTGGTGGGCTGGGTGTTAATGGGGATCTTTTCCTGCGTGGGATTCACCAGAGAGGTGGTTTCTGACAAGGGGACCAATTTCATATCCAAGTATATGACATCCCTGCCACCCCAAAGGAAACGGTCTGGTGGAAAGATTCAACCAGACCTTGAAGGGCATGATCAAAGGGTCTAACAGAACCCATGAGGCGTAAGTGGGACGTCCTCTTGCCATGCCTGCTCTTTGCATAGGTGCCTCAGAAGTCTCTTAGGTACAGCCCCTTTGAGCTCCTGTATGGCCACCCCGTCAGAGGACCTCTAAGTTTGGTGAAGGAGGGCTGGGAGGCAGCACCCAGGAAAACTCCCCAGGATGTGTTTAGTTACATGCTGGCCTTCTGAACCCGGACTGCCTGCTTCAGGGAACTCGCTCAGGCGAACCTAGTAGCAAGCCAGGAAGAAATGAAGAGGTGGTATGACCAGAATGCCACTCTGGTCGAATTTCAACCTGGGCAAAAAGTGTGGGTCATGGTCCCAGTGGACCCTTGTTCCTTTGCAGGACAAGTGGACTGGGCCATATGAGGTGGTGGAGTGCAAAATTGACGTCACCTACCAGGTGAATTTGCAGACTCCGCAGAAGCCTCTGAGGGTCCTCCAAGTAAACCGCCTCAAGCCCCACTTCGAGAGGTCTGAAATGAGTATGCTCTTGGCAACAGATGATGGGGTGGAAGAGGAGAGTGAACTTTTTCCTGACCTCCTGTCTACCAAGGATCATGATGGGTCAGTGGAGGTTGTGATCCTCTCCCCTACACTGACTCAGGAGCAGCAGGGGGACTGTCGCCAGTTGTTGGGACAGTTTGCCCCACTGTTCTCTCTGACCCCCGGTGTTACTCACTGGTGTACCCATGACGTGGACACTGGTGATAGCCCTCCTGTAAAGCACAAGATTTACAGGTTGACTGACCGGGTCAGGGCCAGCATCAAGGAGGAGGTCTCTAAGATGTTGGCGATAGGGGTGATGGAGCCCTCGCACAGTCCTTGGGCCAGCCCAGTGGTCTTGGTCCCAAAGGCTGCTGCAGCCGGTGCCACTCCAGACTGCGGTTTTGTGTGGACTACCGTGGGCTCAATGCCATCACCAGGACTGAAGCGTACCCCATCCCCAGAGCCGATGAGCTCATTGATCGGTTGGGAGCTGCCCGGTTCCTCAGCACATTTGATCTAACGTCTGGGTATTGGCAGATTGCCTTAACCGATGGGGCCAAGGGGAGTTCAGCGTTCTCAACCCCAGAAGGTAATTTCCAGTTTCGGGTGATGCCCTTTGGGTTGAAGAATGCCCCTGCCACCTTTCAGAGGTTGGCCAATCAGGTGTTGGTTGGACTGGAGGATTTCAGTGCTGCCTACCTGGTTGACATTGCTGTGTTCAGTTCCAGCTGGGAAGAACATTTACAGCACCTCCAGAAAGTGATGAAGGCTCTGCAAGGAGCAAGCCTCACGATCAAGGCCAGTAAGTGCCAGATCGGGCAGGGTTCGGTGGTATACATGGGACACCAGGTAGGAAGCAGCCAGGTGGCGCCCCTACAGCCCAAGATTAACACCATTCTGGCTTGGGAGCCCCCCATGACCCAGACAGCGGTGAGGGCCTTTTTAGGTCTCACCGGTTACTATAGGAGATTTTTTAAGGGCTACGGTACCATTGTTGCCCCTTAACAGAGCTGACTTCCAAGAAGCGGCCAAGGAAGGTGATCTGGACTGGGTCATGCCAGAAAGCTTTCAATCCCCTGAAGGCAGCCATGTGCACGGCGCCCCCGCTCAAGGCACCTGACTTCTCCAAGGAATTTGTTGAGCAGACTGACGCTTCAGATCATGGTGTGGGAGCAGTGCTTTCACAACTGAACGAAGAGGGCCTAGATCAGCCTATAGTCTTCCTTAGAAGGAGACTACTCCCCTGGGAACAGAGGTGGAGTGCCATAGAAAGGTAAGCGTTCGCTGTGGTATGGGCACTGAAGAAGCTGAGATCATACTTGTTTGGGATCACTTCAGGGTTCAGGACCACAGGCCCATCAGATGGTTAATGCAAATGAGGGGCGAGAATCAAAAACTGTTGAGGTGGTCCATTTCCCTACAGGGGATGGACTTTACGGTGGAACACCGCCCTCGTACAGAACACGCCAACGCACATGGTCTGTCCAGGTTCTTCCGCCTTAGTGAAGAGAACTCCCAGGAGGGTGGGTAGTTCTATCTACTTTCAGCTGAAGGGGACACGTGCTAGACCTGGCATCTTTTGGCGTGTTTCCCCTGACTTTTTGCTTCATGACCTCCCGGTTTTGACTCTGTTTTTGCTGGTGTAATGATTCTGCACACTGTCCTCACTGCTGTCCAGTGGTAAAGTGCAAGTGCTCCTGGATAAAATGTTATGGATTGGTATTTCCATGATTGGCATATTTGATTTATGTGTGAATCCCTGGTAAAGTGCATTGCGAGTGCCAGGGCCTCTAAATCAAATGCTGTTGGTGGGCTGCAGCACTGGATTGTGCCACCCACGCATACAGCTCTTAAAGTGTATCTCTGGCCAGCCAACGCAGAGCCTGTGCGCAGCCAGGGATGCCATGTCGACTTGTCAAGTGCACCCACTTGCAAGTCCCTAAACCTTCCCTTTACTACATGTGAGTCACCCCTCTGATATGCCCAAGGTACCCCCATGGGCAGGGTGCATTGTATGTGAAAGGTAGGACATGCCCTGGTGTGTGTGGCATGTCCTGATAGTGAATTACAGCCTACTTCATTTTCCACTATTGCAAGGCTACCTGTTCTCCAAAGGCCAGAATGGGCAGTTTAATCATTACATCATATGATCCTAACTGACCATGGGAACATGGTAGAAATTCGAGCTTTGTATGCCTAAACTCAGAATGACAAAATACATATTTTAGTAAAGTTGGCTTTAACATTCTGTGTTTGAAAGTACCACTTTTAGAAAGTGGGTATTTTCTGACCTTACCATCCAGCCTGCCTCAGCTAGCTTGTGTATTGTCTGTCTGGTTTGTGAGTGACAGGAGCTGAGGGGAGACAGGGTGATGCAGCTGGGCTGAATAGACACATCTACACCTAGATGGGTGGGAAGAGTAGCACCTGGGTCTGAATTAGGCTGGGCTCCCCTTCCACAATGCTGGCTCCACCCCCTGTGGTGCGTCTTAGGACTCTGGCCCACACTGACAAAGGAAGAAGGTGCACACTGGCAGAATGCACCCAGAACTGGTTTGAACTAGGTACAGGCCCTCTGCCTTCAGAGGACAAAGGAATTGCTGGTATAAATATTGGGGCCCTGATCCCAAGACTTTAGATCTCGCTGGAATCAAGGAACCTGCCAAGAAGAAGAGCTGCCAGGAGGAGTACTGCCCCTTTGCTGTGTTGTTGCTTTGTTGGGTTGGCCTGCAGCTGCTGCTTCTGCCTTGGGTAGTGGAAGGACTGGACTGAACTTTCTCTACTTGTGCTGAGTATCTCCAAGGGCCTGGAACCGAGCTGGCCTCCTGTTAAGAAGTCTCAGGGACTGCAAAGACTTCACTAACCTCTGGGTACCGCTCCTGGAACCGCTCTTTCAGTTGCCACAGAGAAGAGGGAACCGCGACCGACTCCGTCAACCGACTCCGCCGCTCGCCTTGTGTCCTGAAGGCACCGCAGGCTGCACCGACTTGCCTTGCACCACACGCCTTGGTCTCACCGACGCCGTCTGCACAATTGTCACCGAGCCGTTACCTGCACCGCATCGAGAGGCACAGCAACCAGCACTGTATCGCTTCACTTCGCTGGCCTGGTCTCACCGACTCGGTCGCCGCTGGCTCGACACCCGTGACGGTTTTGTCACGTACAGCTGTCCGGCTCAACCAGCACGATTCAAGCCAACCGGCTCTGTCGCTGCATTGCAACTTGCCAGCACCGCATCGAGCACCGCCTCGCCCTGCACCGCCCGCCTTGGTCTCACCGACGCCGTCCTGACGATCGTCACCGAGCCGCTGCTCGCACCGCATTGAGGGACACCACACCGTGCACCGCTCCCACTTTGTACTGCAACCGCGATGGATGCCAAGACCGACTCGCACCTCCGTGTGAGCCACAATAAGAAAGATACAGTAAACGAGTCTGTCCCACTGTTGCTGGCCCGTACTGATGCGGTCAGCTAGAACTGTGAGACTCTGTTGTTTTCAACATCGCTGTAGACTCGGACCGAGTTACCGACTCATACAAACTGTGTTTTCAACGTAATTTTGCCATTTAAAAGACATCTGGTGAAGCAACTGTTTTTAAAGTACTGTATTGTGGATTTTTATCGTATTTGGTCTTGTTTAAGTATATTAAAATATTTTCTAAACTGGTGTGGTGTCCTTTTGTAGTGCTTACATTGTATTACTGTTGGTTTTGTGCAAATGCTTTACACACTGCCTCTAAGATAAGCCTGACTGATTGTGCCAAGCTACCAAGGGGGTGAGCAGGGGTTATTTTAGGAGTGTAACTCCCTTATCCTGACTAGAGTGGTGGTTTCTGCCTGGCTTTGGTGCAAACCATAGCCAACCGGAAATCCCATTTCTAACAAGAGCTACATGCTGCAATACAGATTAATGTGCAGATTTTTATACGCAGTGTTTCTCAAAATATAAATCTGACACATCTAAGTTGAAAAGTACTGAAACACAACATCTTCCAGTGACACAGTGGTAGAGAGGCGCAGTTGTGTTATCGGATTTAGACTATTGAGACACTGTATGTACTTTTTCATTTTAATTGATGTTTATTTGAAACTGTACTACAAAAAACAAAGTGTTTTTTTTACCGTGTATAAGAGAGAACTGAAATATGGTGCAGCATGTTGTAGGAGAGGGTGCTATAATATTAAAAGGTAAGCAATAAATTAAGTTTTGTGTTTTGGTTTGGGGTTGGTACATTGAAGTAAGTATTTGTAGTTATGTCGGTAGGTTTATTTGTAGATTCAAAACTGCAACATAACATAAAAACTATTTTTATATTATGCGTACGCCAGTAGTAAAGTAGCTGATACATTGGCTACACAAAAAAATTCAAATATCGCTTTTTCGTTTTTTACAGAACAATATCTGCATGGTAACAGACAGATTGCTGCAAAAGTTCAGAGCTATTGGTAAGAGGACCAACCCAGTTTTTAAAGATATAGGTCGACATTTCAAAAGATTATGAAATAATGAAAATAAAATTCAAACTATGAGAAAGAATAACAATGGACAAAATCTATATAGCAAGAACAGGAAACAATGTAATACATGTGTATACACCTTAACCAGGAGACAGAAGCAATTTAAGGAAATCAAGGAGGTTTCGTAGTGCAGTAGTTATAAATCTATTGAGAAATATTAAGAAGTGTTGAAGAAGGAGACAGGCAGTAAAAAAGAAAGATTTGCAAGATTAGTTGATAAGGCCTTTGCTTTGAAGAGGAAGCTTTTCATTTTGATTATAAATAGAATGAAGACTCTTGACAAAATGGTGTTGTGTATGAGGAGACAAAGCAAGAAAAAAAGATTAGTGAATAGAAGTAACTTTTGTAGGTTTTTTTGTAGAGAATGGATACATAATTCTACTACAGATCATTTCTTTAATGAAGAAAGCTGTCTGCGGGATAACAGAATAGTTCATGCTATTGATGAAAGAGGATGATATTATGAAATGAAGAATGTCATTCCTATAGCAAAAGAGGTGATGGTACCTACAAATGTCGAACAAGTTATTGGAGAACAGGTACAAGGAAGGCGGAGTCAGGTGCCTGTATAGAAATGGAATTGTAGTAGTATTTGTAGTATTTGAGAGCAATCCATTGCCATATTAAAGAGATTTCTACATATCTTTCCAAGGTGATGTTTAAAAAAGAAAAGAAGTACTTTACAAGGATTGGATCCTTGCAAGATTAGAAAGCTTACAAAGTTGCAGGGACACTTACTAGCTTGTTTATTAAACAAAGTGTGCCAAAGCACCTTTCATCATTTCAGGATGTTAGCTGTACACCACTCAACAATGTGAACTTTAGTTAAGAGGCTGCACTAAGTGAAAACTCCTGCATTATGTTCAGGAGAAATGAATAGAGCACTTTTGCATGGTACTTTTGTAGACGTAGAAAATGTTTGCGATGATGTGCAGTTTAGTTTCTTTGGTCCTGAGCAGGATTCCAGGGAAAATGAAGAGTTGTTAAGAGGAGGAGTTGCAGAGCAGGACACATATATTACAGTTGATTGTTTTAAAGAGATTACAAAATTTAACGCAGTGTGGTCTAAAAAAAAACAGAGTCTGTTTGTTTATGTTGTTGATGCACTTACTAGAAAAATTAAGCATAGACTGTTGACTTATATTTAAAAAGAGAAAGAGTATATAATGAAAACTGTGAAAAGTTAGCTGTGTATTTATTTGTAGAGGAACACTTTGACTTGTCTATACGGCGAGTTATATGTAAGTCGTGTTAAGAAAATTAGAAGATAATGAAATGAACAACACATAGATATTACATACCTATTTTGTAAGATACTAAAATGCCTGCTAATGTAGCAAAACTATGGAGGGCCCAAATATAAAAATAAACCAACATTTATTATTCTTCGTAGCATTGCGAAGGGCCGTTATGGACTGCTCTCCAGCACTCACTACAACTCCACAATCCATGCAGTAAGATGCCATCAGGCAAAATTGTATAGCCAATCTTGAAGTTGAGATTGGACCTCTGAATGGATTCTCTGTCACTGTGTTGTTGTGGCTGCTACTTGAGATGAGGGTCCTTCCGCCTTGCATTGCTTTCTTGCTGCTTTTACACCATTGCTGTGGTATGTTTTTAGATGGTAAAGCATGGATGTAGTCCTGCAAGAATATTTTTTATTTGTACCCCTTGAGTGGGTCTGTGAGTTGGTGCATGAGTGTTTGTGAGTGGGTGTGTGACACTGAGTGGGTCAGTGAGTGTGTGCATGAGTCTGAGTGGGTGCGTGTGTCTGAGTGGGTGCATGAGTCTCTGAGTGGGTCTCTGAGTGGGTGCATGAGTCTCTGAGTCGGTCTGTTAGTAGGTGCATGAGTCTCAGAGAGTCCCTGAGTGGGTACGTGAGTCTGAGTGGGTGCGTGTGTCTGGGTGGGTGCATGAGTCTCTGAGTGGGTCTCTGAGTGGGTGCATGAGTCTCTAAGTGGGTCTGTTAGTAGGTGCATAAGTCTCTGAGAGGGTGAGTGGGTCTGTGAGTCCCTGAGTGGGTCTGTGAGTGGGTACGTGACTCTGAGTGGGTCTGTGAGTGTGTGTGTGAGTCTGTGAGTGGGCACATGAGTCTCTGAGTAGGCCTGTAAATTGGGTGATTGAGTCTCTTAGTGGGTCTGTGAGTGGGTCCATGAGTCTCTGAGTGGGTCTGTGAGTGGGTGCATGCATCTCTGAGTGGGTCTGTTAGTAGGTGCATGGGTATGGGTCGGTGAGTGGGTATGTGAGTCCCTGAGTGGGTGGGTGAGTAAGTGACTCTGAGTGGGTCTGAGAGTGTGTGCATGAGTCTCTGAGTGGGTGCACGAGTCTCTGAGTGGGTCTGTTAGTAGATGTATGAGTCTCTGAGAGGGTCTGTGAGTGGGTGTGTGAGTGGGTCTGTGAGCCCCTGAGTGGATCTTTGAGTTGGTGCATGAGTGTGTGGGTCTGTGAGTGGGATTGTGACTCTGAATTGGGTCTTTGATTCTCTGGGTGTGGGAGTGGGCGCATGAGACTCTGAGTAGGCCTGTAAGTTGGGTGCGTGAGTCTCTTAGTGGGTCTGTGAGTGGGTGCATGAGTCTCTGAGTAGGTCAGTTAGTAGGCACAAGAGTCTCTGAGAGGGTCTGTGAGTGGGTGTGTGAGTGTCTGAGTGTGTCTGTGAGTGGGTATGTGAGTCACTGAGTGGTTGAGTCAGTTGGTACATGAGTGTGTGGGTCTGAGTGGTGTGTGACTCTGAGTGGGTCTATGAGCTGGTGTGGGAGTCTCTGGGTGTGGGAGTGGGTGTGTGAGTCTCTCAGTGGGTTGCGAGTGGGCGCATGAGTCTCTGAGTAGGCCTGTTGTTGGGTGCATGAGTTTCTGAGTGGGTCTGCGAGTGTGTGTATGAGTCTCTGAGTGGGTCTGTGAGTGTGTGCATGAGTGTCTGAGTGGGTCTGTGAGTGGACGCATGTGGGTCTGTGAGTGGGTGTAACAGAGTGAGTGTGTCTGTCAGTTATTGCATTGGTGTCTGAATAAGCCTGGGAATGGTTTTTTTTCAGCGATAAAAGTGAATTTGTTGCAACTTTACATGGGTGGGAGGCCGCAGTTAGTGTCATTTATTTGTGTATTTTATAAAGCGCACAGCTACCCCAACGGCGTGTCCCGGCGCTAGAAGACGGATAGCAATTGGCATAAGACCTAATCCTGGCGAGGGAATAGCCAGGTCTTGAGAGATCTACGAAACTCCAGTTCCGACTGGATCGTACGAAGTTGGAGTGAAAGTTTATTCCAAAGTTGGGTGGCACACACTTCGAAAGATTTACCTCCTGATCTAGTTTTTTAAAATCTAGGGGTGACAAGTAGAAGTTTGGTATTAGAGCGCAAAGCTCTAGAGTGATTGTAGAGGCAGAGTCTCTTTCTAAGGTAGGCTGGTCCTAAGCCTTTGGCTGCCCGAAAAGCCAATGTCATTGCTTTAAACTCGATTCTTTTGGTTATGGGGAGCCAATGCATCTTCCGCAAGTAAGGGATATGTGTTGTCTTAGCGAGATGCCACAGATCAGGCGAGCAGCAGCATTTTGGACTGTTTGGAGTCTGTGGCATAGGCCCTGTGACAGACCCAGGTAAAGTCCATTCGCATAGTCTAAATGAGATGTAATAAGTGCCTGAACCACAGTTTTACGAGTGTTGCTAGGCAGGTAGTCGATGAATTTCTTTATCATTTTAAGTTTGCTGAAACAGGCGGCAGATACTGTCTGGACCTGGGTGGCAAAGGACAGATGGTTGTCCCACCTGACGCCCAGATTCCTGACTGAATCTTTGAGAAGAGGGGCAACACTCAATTCTTCCGGCCACCAGAGATTGGAGGCAAGGGGCGATGGTTGGTTAAAAAACAAGACCTCGGTCTTATCCGCATTAAGTTTTAGAAAATTGCGGTCAATCCATTCTGCAATGTTCCTTAGAAATTTTTTGAGAGGGTCAAAAGTGTCAATGAATACATCCTTATAGGTGAATAGGAGCTGAGTATCATCAGCGTAGGATGTCATTTTAATTCCTGACTCTGAGATCATTTCAGCCAAGGGGGTGAGATATATATTAAAAAGAAGAGGGCTTAATGACGAACCCTCTGGGACACCCCATTTAAGGGGTCTTGCAGTAGAAGTGTAGGGGTGGGTTTGAACCTGTTGTTTGCGTTCTGAAAGAAAGGAAGACACCCAATCCAGTACTGTGCCCTGGATTCCTATGGACTTCAGGCGGTTCAGGAGGATGGGATGGGAAATGGTGTTGAATGCTGCCGACAAGTCCAGCAGCACTAACACCGCTTTGGAGCCTCCATCTAAAGTCCATCGTATAGAGTCAGCCATTTCAATCAGGGCTGTCTCGGTACTGTAACCGGAGCGAAACCCAGATTGAGAATCATGGAGGAGACCTCTGGACTCAATAAAACTGGCCAGTTGTTGGTGGGCCATCTTCTCCAAGATCTTGGCCGGCGCAGGAAGAAGGGAATGGGCCTGTAGTTACCAGGGGCCTCTGGGTCGGCATTGGCTTTTTTTTAGGATGGGAAGTAGAAATGCGTGTTTCCACGCAGCTGGATAAATGCCCGACCTCAGAGACGCGTTCCAGATGGAATTTAAATGGGGATTGAGGAGTCCTGCCAGGGCTTTGTATTGTTTAGCTGGCCAGGGGTCGCTAGGTGAGCCAGACTTACATTTAAGTAGTTCCCTAAGAGAGGTTTCTTCAGAGATTTCAGTGAATTCTGTGAGTACTGATGGAGGGAATTGTTCCACTATAGGTACTTTACAGGTATAGGAGTTGATATGCGGTTTGGAAAAGGAAGAATAGATAAGTGCAATTTTGTCTTCGAAGAATTCAGAGAGTTTATTACATAGAGTATGTGAAGTGGGGTGAATGCGGGTCAGGGCCTCGGGATCGGTAAAGGATTTGACAATTTTGAAAATCTCTCTGGACGAGTGTCTTGGATATAAAGGCTTTTTGCATTTTATGAGAAGTTTGCGATATTCTTTGAGAGCAACACGATAGTCAACCTTACTTTCTAGAGAGTATGTAAGTCTTGAGCAACGTTCAAGAGCCTTGAAGGCGGACTTTTTTAGTCTAAGTTCCTCAGAAAACCAGGGAGCTGAGGGGGAGGATCTGGAAGATTTAATCAATTTTTGAGGAGCTAGGGAGTCAATAGCTGTGCCCACCCACTTATTAAGATTAGAAATGCTTGATATAAGATCATGAGCTGGGGCCGGTTTGGAATCCTTCAAGTAATTGGATAGTCATTCTGGGGAGATTTTGCTCCAGTTCCTTCCAAACTCCTTAGGTGTCGAGATGGCTCTCTCAATGTGGGTCAATTGAAAAGAAAAGGGAACAAGAAAATGATCGGACCAGATTACTGGCCGAGGAGCCAGGATCGATATGTCAGGGAGGTTTGAACATATCAGATCCAGTTTGTGGCCAGCTTTATGTGTGGGGAGGGTAACTAATTGCGTGAGGTTGCATCCTGCGAGTGCGGCAATAAAGTTGGAGCTGTATGGGCAAGATACGTCATCCACATGTAAGTTCAGATCCCCCAGTATAGTGAGGTTGGCATACCGCATGCAAGCTTGCATGATATAATCCGTTAAGACAGGCAAGTGGGTCGGGCTAGAGTTAGGAGGTCGGTAGAGCAGGAGGCCAGAACAGGAAATGGACGCAGAAAGCTTGATGCAGAAGGGAAGACCTTTGATGCAATCAATCTGCTCATAGTGAGGTGATGTGATCTCCCATTTAATTTTATAAAGGATAGCCACACCTCCCCCTTTTTCCTCATTTTGTCTATTGGCATACAAAATGCAGTAGCCTTCAGGAATAGCCAATGTCAGAGAAGGATTGGTATCTTCACGAAGCCAGGTTTCTGTCAAAAATAAGAAGTCCCAATCGCTATCTTTGATGGACTGAGGGATGTCAAGTGAGTGTTTGACCAGAGATCTACAATTTATTAACCCGGCCTTTAGGGATACTGTCAAGGGGGCAGAGGCGGGGGGTCTAGTGTGGGGTTAGGGGCTACTGCCCCGGCTAGAATGCTTTAGAGCGAAACCACAGTGCCTACATGCATCGTTCATCTCGATATCTCCACGTGTCAGGGTCATAATATGTGGGCACTAATTCGGCCTAAGGGCGGTCATATCAGTCTGGCTATAGCTGATCCTACGAGGTATATCGAATTGGGCAGCCTCTCTGGCCCTGGCCGCGGTACGGTAGCGGACGGGCTTGCCTTTGGTGCGCCTTCGGCGCATCCGCTGCGCGTCGGCGCCATGATGATGTTTAATAAAGGGATGGATTTGCAAGACTAGAGCGCCACCCTGCCACAATGGCCGCTCTAGTATGCAGATTTCGGAAGTGAGGAAAAACAGGCTGACTGCCTCGAAGGTGCTCCCTCCACACAAACAGCAGAGGATAGCTGCGGTGGACCGGGGTGACCAGCTTCAGGCGAGGAGCAGAGTTAGCCAGCAAAAGTAACAGTGCGAATCTGCAAGTCAATGCAAGTAAGTTAAAAGCAAAAGTTAAAAATACCAGTGTAAATGGCTGCGAAGCGCTAGCGCGGCTAGTAGCCTTGAAAGCCTCCGGCTGAGTGTCATGACGCATTTGTGAACATTGCACGTGGAAAGAGAAGCATTTTTGACATGTTTTACACATAAAGGGAGCCTCAAACACAACTACATTCCAGCTATGGGGTCAGGGTAGAGGTACCCAGACCCCTTCTATTAGTTTGAATATTTATTTTAAGCTCCCCAGGACCGTGTCCTCTTACATAGCGATAAAATGGTGGCCGCAACTTATCGCCATCCCAGACGGATACAAGATCACCCGGAGGTACCGCGTCAATCAGACCGGAGGAGGCATCGCCATCATCCACAGGAACACCATCCATGTCACAACCATCATCGACTACACCTTCAGAGCCGCCGAACACCTGCACTTCCAGATCCACACCGACCCCAAGACCACCCTCAGAGGCACCCTCATCTACAGGCCCCCGGGACCACGCACACAATTCTGCGAAGACATCGCCGACTTCATCAGCCCGCACGCCCTCCCCTCCGTTGACTACATCCTCCTCGGGGACCTCAACTTCCACCTGGAGAACAACAACGACCGCAACACCACCACCTTACTGGACAACCTCGCCAACCTCGGTCTCAAGCAGCTGGTGACCACCCCCACCCACTACGCCGGACACACGCTCGACCCCGTCTTCTCCTCCAGCAAGGACATCGCCTTCAGCCACGCCACCGGACTCCACTGGACGGACCACAGCTGCGTCCACTTCAGCTTCAAAAAGAACACGAACCACCGCCACCAGCAACAGGGTGCACGCAGAAGCTGGAACAAGATCACAGCTGACCAGCTCGTCGCATCCCTGAGCCAGGACCATCCCGCCAGCTCAGCGAACCCCAGCCAGGCAGCCAACAACCTCGCGAGGTGGATCAGCAACTGCGCATATGACCTCGCCCCACTGCGGACCCCGCCCAGCAGACCCGGCAGTCAGAAAGCACCATGGTTCACCGACGAACTCAAGAGCTCCAAGAAGAACTGCCGAGCCCTCGAGAGAGCCTGGCGCAGAGACCCAACACCAGACAACATGACCACCCTCAAGCTCGCCACCCGAAAACACCACCAACTCATCCACACCACCAAGAAAACCGCATTCAAGGAGCGACTAGACAACAACGCACACAACAGCAAAGAACTCTTCAAAATCGTCAAAGAGCTCTCCAACCCCAGCGCCGGAAACAACGACATCACCCCATCGCAAGACCTCTGCAACTCCCTGGCCTCCTACTTCCACAACAAGATCGCAGATATACACAACAGCTTCAGCACACAGTCAACGCTCCCCACGACTGCACCTGTGCCCCCCACCACCACCCTCCGCGCCTGGACCCCGATCAACACCGAAGAAACCCTACGCACGATGAACTCCATCCACTCCGGATCTCCAACCGACCCCTGCCCTCACCACGTCTTCAACAAGGCCGACTCCATCATCGCACCCCACCTATGGGACGTCATCAACACCTCCTTCGCCACCGCAATCTTCCCGGAACAGCTGGAAGCATGCCGAACTCAGCGCTCTACTGAAGAAACCATCAGCGGACCCCACCGAACTCAAAAACTACCGCCCCATCTCGCTCCTCCCGTTTCCGGCCAAAGTCATCGAGAAGACCGTCAACAAGCAGCTGGCCACCTTCCTCGAGACAAATGGATCCCTCGACCCCTCGCAGTCTGGCTTCTGGGCCAACCACAGCACCGAGACCGCCCTCATTGCCGCCACTGACGACATCCGAGCCCTGCTCGACAACGGGGAAACAGCGGCCCTCATCCTCCTGGACCTCTCCGCAGCGTTCGACACTGTCTGCCACCGCACCCTAGTACAGCGCCTCAGCAATGTCGGAATCCAAGAGAAGGCACTAGAATGGATCACCTCCTTCCTCGCCGGAAGGACACAGAGAGTCCGCCTCCCCCGTTCAGATCCGAGGCCACCGAAGTCATCTGCGGAGTCCCCCAAGGTTCATCGCTCAGCCCCACCCTCTTCAATATCTACATGAGCCTCCTTGCGGCCATCGCACGCCAGCACAACCTCAACATCATCTCTTACGCCGACGACACCCAGCTGATCCTCTCCCTCACCAACGACCCCGATACCGCCAGAGCCAACCTACACGAAGGGATGAAAGACGTAGCCGAGTGGACGATGAACAGCCGCCTGAAACTGAACTCAGATAAGAAGGAAGTCCTCATCCTGGGATCTTCGCCCTCCGCCTGGGATGACTCCTGGTGGCCCCCTGCCCTGGGCAGCGCACCCAAACCTACGGACCACGCACAAAACCTGGGCTTCATCCTGGACTCCTCCCTCTCCATGACCAGACAAGTCAACGCCGTCTCCTCGTCATGCTTCAACACCCTGCGCATGCTACGCAAGATCTTCCGGTGGATCCCCACCAAGACTAGGAAGACGGTCACCCAGGCCCTCGTCACCAGCCGACTGGACTACGGCAACTCCCTCTATGCCGGAACCACGGCCAAACTCCAGAAGAGACTCCAGCGGATCCAGAACGCCTCAGCAAGACTCATCCTGGACATCCCCTGACACAGCCACATCTCCGGACACCTGAGAGACCTGCACTGGCTCCCGATCAACAAGAGAATCACGTTCCGACTCCTCACCCACGCACACAAAGCCCTGCACAACCAAGGCCCAGGATACCTCAACAACCGACTCAACTTCTACACTCCGACCCGCCTCTCCTTCAGGAAGCAGCTCAAGACCTGGCTGTTCGAGCGGTAGCGGGCCCCCCTACCCCCAAGCACCTCGAGACCCTCTGGGTGAGTAGCGCGCTATATAAATGCCTTGATTGATTAATTGATTGATTGATTGATTGATCTTTGAAGGGGATTTGGATCGTCGGTGTTTGGTCCATAATATCCTGCTATAATAAAGTTGTTGTCATATATTTTTACTTTTGCTAAGGCCCATCTGCCCTTGTTATCCACTACTTTATGCTCGACTTTTACATTGAGCGTTTTTTTGAAGAGTATTGCGATACCCTTAACATTACAATCTTGGTTGGTACAAACGTAGGTATCCACCCAGTTCAAGGTTTTTATTATTTGTTCCTATTCAGCCTTTAGGAGATGAGTCTCTTGGAGAATGATCACTTCGTTATCTGCCGCCTTTAAGTATTCAAGGATCCTCCTACGTCTGCTTGGTGTTCTGAGACCATTTACATTCCATGATAGCATTTTAAGTTCTTTCGTTATTTTCGCCATGATTTTTTCTTTTTTGTGGGTTTTTTAGTTCCTTTTCCATTTTCTTTTTGTCGTTCCCGTGCACTCCTTCTGACTTGGCTATTGAGGATAATTTTTTCAGTTTTTTCCCTAATTTGCTCCCCACCCGTGGTGGCTTTTTTTATTTGATTTTGTATTTTTTTTGTGTTCAGTTTTGTCCTCCCCGAGGAAGCCTCCTATCTTGCTCTTTGGGCGGTATTGTTCGCCCTTTTGAGCTCCATGGTTCATTCTATTTGCAGAACTCCCTATCTCAGTCTAGTGGCGTGGTCCGTAGCTGCTCCTTTATTTGTTGTGTGAGATTCTCTACTTCACTAGGTTCTCTAATGTTATGCATTTTGTTCCGCCACATGATCCTCAATGCAGCAGGGAATTTCATCTGGACCGTGGCTCCTAGGGTTTTTAGTTCTGCCATGAACTGCCCTAGCTCCCACTGTCTATCCTGGGTGGCTTTCGACATATCAGAGCGAATCCTGAAGGACCAGTTATCTTTCTTTAGTGAACTGCTCTTTAAGCCTTCACTTAAAAGTCTTTCCTTTAGTGTGTATGTTTTAAAATTTATTAAAATTTTCCTTGGCGTCTTCCTGTCTTTGCTCTTTCTGAAAGGGTCTCGATGAACCCTCTGTATGTCGTCGCTCAGATTTGTGTCTTTGGTCCAGGGGAAGTACTCTTCCAGCAGGGAGGTGGTAAATTTCTTGATGTCCTGCTCTTCCAGATTCTCTGGTACATTCAGAATCCTTAGGTTGTTTTTTCTCGCTTGATTTTCTAGCGATTCTAGTTTTTCCTTAATGGCTCTGTCCGAATCCCTTAGTTTCCTGATCTCCTTTTGATTAGAGTCCACTTTTTTGTTGAGGGACACCACCTCAGACCCAACTGCTGACACCCTGTCCCCTAGTGCATTCAATTTTTGATCTAGGGTCTCGCAGACTTCTTGAATCTTGGCTTGGTTGGACTCAGACACCATAAATTATTCTCTCATCTCTCCCAGAACCTTCTTCATGAGGTTTTCCATGATTTTTCCTGTTTGTTCGAGAAAGGATTGCGGGGGGGACAGTCTGGAACGCTTGTACCCGGCTCGTTAGTGGCTAAAAATATTTGATTCTCTGAAGCCTCTGACCTTTCACTTTGTAAGCCTATGCGGTTAGTTGTTTCTGTACTCATTCTCGGGCTGTTGTCACTTTGTCCTTCGGATTGTTCTTCGGTATGGGACAGTATTTTTGAGAGGGAGCTTCTTTCTGGTGTTCGTGTGGGTTGTTGCACTTTAAAAAAGGATCCCAGCGAGGGGGTAATTTTGAGTTTCTGGTCAGGTAGGGACCCCACCTTATCCGATCTGGGTTTGGGCTGACGATCTCGGTTAATGGAGCCTCTCCTTTTCCTTTTTGTTAATATTGGCAGAGTCACTTGCTTAATTGGATGGGGGAAAGTTTGTCTGGGGAACTGCCTATTCCTAAGGCAGCAGCTCGATCTTATCCTGCTCCCTTCTTCAAGTTCTAGACTAGCTGGTGGGTCCTTTTTCTCCCCCTTATCTCTTGTCTTCTTTAACAAAGAATTTTGCACCTCTGATCCAGCCTCTCCTATGCAGCCTGCTCTTCCCGCACCTTCTGGACCTCCTTTTGCTTCTTCCGTTCTTAGAGGACCCCCCTGCTTAGCCCCCTTGCACCCTACAATTAAGTCTAGAGCAATGCCCCCCTGACTTTTTTCCTCTCCTCGTACCTGGTTCATGAGGTTGCAGCTGGAGCTGAAGACAGTCTTCTTCTCTTTGTCTTTAGGGATTACTGGCAGGCGATTCCTAGATTTTGCTCTCCCCTCTTCTTCTCCTCTGTATCGGTGCTTCGTGTTGCCCAATTTCCTCGTCTCAATTTGCCTTCTCTCTGGTTGGAAATCCCGATCAATGGCGGGACTCGCTCTCCCCCCTTGAGAAACCGCGTCTCTCAGCCCGACAGCGCTGCCCTGAGTGCCCCGGAAACAATCCTGCTTCAGCCACTGCCGAGTGTGCTGGGGTCTCTGCTCAGACCAGCCGCCGTCGCTGCCACTGCCACTGCCACTCTTCCCCCGGAAGAGGAAATTAACTCTGCCGTGCGCCCTCCGACAATCTCGTCGCACACCTGAGGCTGCTGCCCATCGGTAAGGAAACACCACGAAGGCAACGCCGGTGCCGCTGCCTCCGAGTCCTTGCGAGTCGAGGTCTCGCATCCTCCACTCCGCTCCACCAGGTCTGCAGGTCAACCAACGCCGATCCCCCGGGGTAGCACCGCGTGAGTAACTCTCACTCTCTTTTTAGTCTCTTTGTAGTTTAGTAACCCTGAGAACCGCTATCACATCACCGCGGCTACGGTCTTCATTAAGGCTAGATTACTGGATAGATTGTGATAGATTGTGGTATGATTGCGGAGATGACCACGGAGCTCCCGACCGGACCTTCTAGCCGGCCGCCATCTTCCTCTCAAGCCTCCTCCCTTCTGAATGTGGTTTCACATTCTGATACCACTACTGTGCACATTGCACCACGGCACCCGGGTACCTGCATTTCCTCTAGGCACTACTCAGCCCACAGCTCCAGGGAAAGAGATGTGGGTTTGGTCATGTATTTGATTTGATCCTGCAGTCTGCCTTTCACACACTACAGCACTGCATTCTGCATTGTTCTGCTGTCTTGCATGTACATTGTGCATACATGTGGCCAAAGTCTCATATTTCAAGTGCATGCACAAAACTCACTACACAGTTAGCAACCTTGCCATACTGCAGGGATGTGTTAGGGCATGCACTTACCATGGTTTTCCAATGTTTGTTTACTCATGTGATGTAATTACTAACGCACTCTGCTCCATAGTTCGGAGCAGTATGCAATGTACGAACTCTGAAGTGTTAGGCCCAGTCAGACTAGGCAGGTTGCTAGCACTGACGCCCACTTATTTCATCATTGCAAAATGTGGTTATCTGCAGAGTATTAAACATCATTTGAATGCGCCCTGCTCACTTGTACATGTACAAAACTCCCCTGGCAATCCTCAATGTGTCCCTGGGACTCCCTTTACTGTCACACAGTGATGGCACCTATATCATACATTGACTCTCATGTGAATTCAACACCAACATTGTGAGTTAACATATCTAATTGACTGACAAGGCTGCCTATATTTGAGGGTTATGGGTCGAGCTGTACCCCACATGCTAGTAGTCATGATATTCTGTGACATGTACCTACCCGGGGTTGCCACACAACTAGGCCCATACACCTCACCCTCAAACCATCCACGAATCCAGCCCCTAGTTGTGGCACCCTAGCTCATCCTGTCACTTCACAATTCCCATTTTCACACGCTACTGCTTTGACATATGTAGCAAGGTAAGATATTTCTTTTTTCAGCACCCTCCTGACAGGTGCAATATCTTCACCCAGGTCCACATCACATTTAGGATGTAGAACACCAATGACCTCATCTTTGTAATTCATTTACAGCTGCGACACAAGTGTGACACCATCACACACAGCAGTGCATGTGTTTTGCTCAGGCAATCTTGAAGCACTCTGTCACTTCTCATCTCCTTGTCGTGCAATGTCTCTCCATTCAAACACTGTACCAGTTCAATGTACTCCAGGGGCACACCGGGCTCACACACCATCTATTCTTTAAAAAAAGCACACACACACATGGGGGCTTATTATTGAGAGCCTTGCATCATCTTTGTACCATGTGAAGAGGTACATCAGCGGTGCAGGGCTCTAAATCCTATTTCCTAAACTAAGCAAAGTTACCCTGCATGGCTTTGAGTGTCTTCATAAATGTTGATTAGGGCAAAGCAGTGCCAATTGGTGCCTTGCCTTACTCTGTGGTTGGGATATCTTCCATGGGAGTTGGCAGTGGGTGTTTCCAACAGCACCCTTGGATTTTGACGCTGCCCCAGATTAACACATTATTGTAAAAAACCTGGGGAAGTGCAAAATCCGTATGCCTCCTGAGGTGAGGCCTAACAAGTAGTAATTTCTTTATTTCTCCTTGTTTCTTCCTCTTTCTATATGTGTTGCATTCTGCAGCACACATACAAAGAAGAAAACACCTCTTAGCAATGTTTCTGTGCAGGAAGGTGCCCCTTCCTGACAAAATGCGATCCTGCATGCAAAATATGCACACTTCCACTATGGTTCACGGGCGCATGTGCTGGCACTAGCCTGCCAAAAATCCACAAGTGCAGGGAGAAAAGACAGGAATGCATCATATTACATACATGCGGTGCATTCCTGCCATTTAGCTTTGGCCTAGGGCAGCGGAGCAAGGTGACTTGCTGCGCTGCCTTTCGCCAAATTCCTTTCAATGAAGCTCATGATCCTCTGGTGTGCATCACTTACATTCAGCCCAAACCCCAGTATGAATTTGCACATGGCAGGAGTTAGGGTGGTCTCTACCATGGCAGGCAACACCTGCATGTGCTCATCCCACATATCAGGACAGCTGCGTGCAATGCAGTTTCGTTTTAGTGACTATGCACGCAGCTCTTCACATGTTCCTATGTGGTGATACTTCACATGGCCCACACTGTAGTGAGAATATGGGGTCAGCTGCAGACATTGTTAAGTTAGCATAAGTGAAATATATGCTTAGACACAATTTTTCTGCTTTTGCACAGGACACTGCATGGCTCTCTTCTCGTAAATACAGGGCTTGCCTTCTTCACATGAGAACGGTCGGATTTTCACATATTTATACATACACTGTGCTCTCTGTCTGCACAGTGTGTTCAAGGTCGAATAACAATGTATGCTGTTGATTCACGTTAGTCAGTCCCACGCACATAAACATAACAGGAGGCACAGCTGTCCAAAAGAAACTCGGGTGCTTTTCAATATGGCATTATATGCATGAAAGGGCACTTGGAGAAAACCTTTCCAACTGAGATGACCTGTGATTGTCCTGGGATGTGATCCATTGCATCTGATCTTGGAGGTATGGGGTCCTCCTGACAAAGCCTAGAAGTCTTCTATAATTATAAATAAACTAGCTTCCAGCACGGGAAGGGTGGTAAAGGCGCTATAGTCCTGTTTCCACTTTCATTATAATATGATTTCCCCTTTTGTGTTTTATGGAATTGTAACAATGCTGATTGTATTATTCTTATGCATTTTGCTGCTAATGTTGGCTAGTGTACTGTACATTAGAGAAAGTTGGTTAAAATAAACATTTTAAACTATACCATTGTGGACTAGCTGGAGTGTTAGAGCGAAAGAGTGTTCTTGTTTCCCACTATTCTTGATGGGTTTACTAAGTCGCATGTTCTAGGTTGTCTTATCATTGGTAGCTTCGCTGTAGTACGGAGAACGAATGAGACACTAATGCTAGTTGGACTGGGGTTCTAGGCACTGAGGTGGCTTTTTGGTACACCACAATACACCGAGGTCCTGCACATAGTTCTGTGCATGAGCAGAATCCCTGCAACATGGCGCACCTAACGTTTGGTCTGGTACTTATTTTCGAGACACTTCAGTAGTAGTTGTACTTGTCCACAATACCCTCACCCCTGTTTTCCGGATAAACAGTTGTGACGGCATAACCTACCTATATTGATATTTTATAGGTTCTTTCAAGCTTGATATTATAAAAAGGTTCTTGTTATTGAATTACTGACCCTTTTGTGCTGCCTCGCAAAAAAGTTGTTTTACTTTTCTTTGTTCTTATGGCTGATATCGATATTGCTGCGCATAGTCGCGCACCACTCCGTCGTCATTTGGCTGCATATGGAGTGCCTGACGAGGGATTGTGCTTATTTTTGTAGGTGGTGCTAACCCGGATTACCCTTTTGAGGTATTCTACTCTTGGGTAACCTTTCCGGCTGTGAATGGAGATGATAAGTTGTTCCATACATACACTCCCACTGAAGTACCTATAGTATATCGGCCATATACGACACTCGAAGTTCCGATTTCGGCATGGCAACACTGTATTTGGTTTAATGGCGCCCTCCCCCACACAGTGACTCCGGTCCATTTAGGCCCTTTGTCGATTCCTGGGGCCACTTGGCCAGTTTAAGCAGGGTACTCATCTCATTCACGTTATGTAGCAGTCTCTGTAGACGAATTGCTGTGTCTTACATACCTCTTTAATTTGGGTACATAGGGCTCTAGTCCAATAGGTTTCCCGCAATCTCAAGGTGGGAGCACATGGGGTTGCGGCACAACCAGCTGGCCCGGCCCGGATCTCAATTAGTCCCGTCATGGTTAATTCAGTTATGGGCAAGCGTCCCCAGAATAAGGATGATTTACCTTACTGGCTTGCTGAGAAATTTGACCAGCTGGAAGCAGTATTTCCTAATACCACTCCTGTGGAAAAACACGGGATCCTAACAATTAGTTTGCAGAAAGACTTAATACCATATGTAGCCGATTGTGAGAAGTGGGGTAAAGTATTCGCAGCGGTGTATGCGAAATGTTTCGGCACACCATCTATGACTGTACTGCCCTCCATGATTAAGCGTGTTCAAGAAGAGCATGGCCCGGAGACGGCGGTTGAATTGGGAATGAGGCTTGTCGGAGTGTTTGACCTGGTTGCTGATCTCATACTAGCAAATGTGAAGGGAGATGCGGTTAACTTTCAGGTGTCTAATGCTTTGCGCCTTGTCCCAGAGGATGAGAAACCCGGAGACTTACCGAAAATTATTGCGGATGCTTACAAGACCATTGGGTTTTAAGCCTTTTGCTAAAATACAGGCACAACAGCAAACTCAGATGGCGCAGTCTAATAAGGACGACCGTCCTATTTTTCCTAAAAAGAATTAGAAAAATAAAAAACAGGGTAGGCAACAACAGAAACAAGGGTTGCGTGCTGCGTCACCAATACCCGAGTATTCTGAGCACACTTATGATTTGCGCAACCGTGCTAGAATTAGGTCTCCTGACAGGTTTCATGTCCCTGATCAGTGTTCTCCTTGTTCTTCACAGGAAACATCAGGCTCACAAGCCAGTAGAGGAGATCGCCAGGTTTGCAGCAGAGGTTGAGGATCCCCGTCAGAACGCGAACAGCCTCGTCAGACTAACGGTAAGGAAAGAGCGATTTTACTCATCTGCGCCCACAGTTTCAGAAAAAGAAAGTTGCTGCTTTAACAGCACGATATGCCACGGACGGTGAGAACACAACTTCAGAACCTAACATAGGCAGTAACGTGGCTAGAGAGGGCAGAGGTGGTTACCATAGTGAGGCAGGCACTGCGTCCATTTCTGAATGTGACAGCAACTGACACATTCATCACAGTTGAGACTGCTCCCCCCCATTCCCCCAGTACCTGTTCGTTACTCACCCTCTTGATATTGTGTCAGGTCATGTCGAGCAGTGTCCGACTCCTGACTCCTTGCACCGTCTCCACACTGATGACTGTGGCTACCATTTGCTCCAGCTCCTCATATGGGGCAGGACTCCCAACCTCCATTCGCCGTTGCTACCTTCCTGTTGGCAGCAGGTTTCTGCTTGGTTTAGCTTTTCACATCGTGCCAGCGCATCTTGGCCTCCTCGACACTCCGACTGCATTCACGATGGACAACCATTTTTCCATCTGTGTATCCAATGACACGGTGGAGGTGACGGACAGTTGTTGTTAGTGTTCTGTCACCTCTGTGACGACAATCCTGTTGTCATGCGGACTGTCCCCCGTCTTCCTCTTCCTCTTCTCCTTGGCCTTCCCAAAAACCAAGGTTCCTTACAGGTGGCCTGTGAGGCTTGTGGGGTTCAAGTTGACCTGAGCACTCGTTACGGTTGCATCCATGTTGCTACGCAGTTTATTTTGTTTATGGTGTATTTTTCTTGTTCAGCTTTTATAGTGCATTTCCCCGCATTACGCCTGAGAATTGCAGGCCTGTCGCTGGTTATAGCAGATTTTTGTAGTGCGGTTGGCCTAATTTTATTCCGTGTTTTGCATTTTTGCGGCATCGCATTGATTTTAACGCAGTCATTTGATGCATTATCGTGGGACTATCACATGGTGCCGCCAGGTTAAGAATACTGCTATAATACTGCCTTGCTTTCCCGCGATAGACTAAGATATGCAAAGTTGCAATAAGCTAAATTTGCGATGGTTATCATACGTTCTTGAGAATATCCCCCTAAGAAAATCTTTATTGTAAAAAAAAAAAAAACATATTAGCACAAGAAAGGGGTAGATTCAGCATTTTCATCCACAGGTATATATAATGGTAATAAAAAGTTCAAGTTCTCATATCCTCTTTTCTATTAAATTATGATGACTAGTGATGATAACTGGAACCCGAAAAAGAGCACCTTACAACCAGTATATTTAAAGATTCATTCTGAACCCCAACATCTTCAATAAACATTTGCCGAACAATGGATGTATATTTTAAAGTTTGTTAAATATTATGATTCCAAAAAATCTTGCAAATTACCCTAACAATGTTATTGTTCTATTATGCATTCCCCGATAAACTTAAAAAAGTGCATTAACATGAAGCACATTTTTTCTTTATTATTAAATGTCTCCCTCGATTGTTTTTTCTTTATTTTTGTCTAGAGTATTATTGCTGTACGCTGTGCAGCCTACAAGACAAAGATGTTGGGCCAAAACAATTTCAGAAATGCGCCCAAGGGTAACAGAATTAGTAGGTAAGCAACTGTAAACCTGGAGTTCGTTGGCACCTGTGGAGAAAGAATAGGTAACAGACGTGCAGAAGGTATGAAGATGTTTCTCTTTTATCAAATTATATGTTCATCTTAATTGTGGTACACACTCCAGTTGTAGGGAACAATAGAGTAAATGTTCATAGCCCCGGCACAAAAGAATCTTGCCCAACAGACTTCACAAAGTCTGGAGGAATATCCTGCACTCTCAGTGGTCCAGAGAAAGCACTTCTAACCTGGCTACTACCAGAACAGAGCTTAATGCCATATGAAACTCCAGTACTATCAGGAAAACACCATTATTCTAAGCCACTTAGAATCCAATGGATTAAATCCTGGATATTCTAAAGCACTACAAACCCCTTGAGAACAACTGCAATTTAATGGATGAGCATCCCTGTAGATCATCTGTTTGGGTCTCCATAGTCTCTTCTTTAGATACACCAGGTCTACACAGAGGACCTCCTAATTACTGTATTCACTGCAGGAGGTGTTTTGAAAGATCTCAGTAATCACTATAAACTCAGCTTGCCAACTGCAGAGAAGTATATTGCGTAGTAACCCTATCTCATGTTTTCTCTCCGACACCAACACATGATAGGCTCACGACTCTGGTTACTCACACACAACTCATGTAGGCTTCCCACAAAGAATAGCACTCTTCCAAACAAGCACTCCTCACTGTGTAGTGTGCTTCCTGGACAATAATGTGGAATGGAGAATGAAGCACTGTACAAGTGCAAATACTACTATGCATATTTCCACTAAAACAGGTCTCCATAAAATGTACAAGACGTGAACAGGAACTAAAAGCAACTAGATGGCAGGAAAAAGAAAATCACAAACAGTCAGTCAATTAATAAAGTCATCATCGCCCTGAAGGTAATGTATTTGACTATCATTCCAGTACCATAGGCAACATAATGCCAAAACAGTAATTAATGAATGGCATATGAGAGTTCCAGTATGGTGTGGACCCGTATTTGGAAAACAATATTGAATTTTAAAATATTGAGATACACAAATATTGAGTTCTTAATATTGTCACACATAAAAATTGTGATGCAGATATATCGTTGACAACAATATTGATTTTTTAAGTGAATAATGTAGTTTCCAGAATTTTAATTTTTTAAATATTGTTTTCAATAATATTGCAGATATAAATGCCAATTTTTAATTATCTTTATGTGTTTTAGTTCGAATGTCAATTTCATATGTTATATATTGTTTGTAGAACTGCTGACAATCTTTTTAAATACAGTTTGCAAGTTTAAGTTATTTATAATTTTAAATTTAAGTGTTAATAGTAATTTATAGTGTCCTAGCAGGTTTCGAGATTTGTAGGGGTGAAAGGTGGGAAGTTAATTAAGTATATTTAATGAATAATGCATTTTTAACTTAGTAATAATTTGTAACTGATATTTATTTATGTAAATTGTGTAATTATTTTTTTGTCATATTTTAGGTGTGGTTTGTAGGGTTTGTATGGGTATGTGTTTTGTGAAGTTAATTAAGTAATAATTGATTAATAATGAATTATTAGTTTATTAATAATTATTTAATTGATTTTCAATTATTCAAATTGTGTAAATATATTTTTAATGTTATATTTTAGGTGTGGGCCTTTTGGATTTGCAGGGTTATATGCTGGGAAGTTAAGTAATAATTTATTAATAATGAATTATTAATTAATTATTCGTTTTGTTTCAAAAACTTCTATTCCGGTCACCAGTACCATAAAAAGTAACAGAAGCACAAAATGGCACACATTATTAAAATGATATTTATCAGAGTTAAAAAGGAACACTCCATTTGTAATACAATTCACAGTTTAGAGGCGAGTACAATGGGCTTTTGCCGTCAAGCCAAGAGTGGGGGAAGGAGGAACAAAGGATTTCACTGCGGGAGAAATTTATATCAATTGATGTAATGCGATCTACCATCAGCTAAAGGGAATAGCAGCAATAGTTCAATAAATAGTTTAAAATGACAAGATGTAAAAAAATAATACTATTTACAATTCTATATACAAAATAATCAAATGCTAAAAATTAATATCTAGGAAAAAACTGTACATACAATAATCACGTTTATAAAATGCTGCTGATACACTTTTTATACATTTCTACCCCTCTGAATAAAAGCCCACCTCCTGCGCCACATTGTGTTTAAATATCTTGAAACAGCGAGCACAATGGGTTCAGATGTATCATATTTTAGAACCAGAAAGGCCTCCCTACAAAGCTAAAACCCCAGATTCCGGCATAGCTGCACAAGCCAGTAGCGCCTTGCATTTTGGTAGCCAGGACAGAAAAATAATACATGCATTTCTGTTTCTTCTTGTGTAATGCATACGGGACAACCCTCCTCTTTCTGTCCGGCCCATTTATTGGTGACCGCACGTACAGGCAAAGTGCCATGTCTAAACTGTACTTACAGCTTTCTTGCAGCCTGGGGAAGGATATCATCCACAAATATTTCTAGCTTATAGTTGTCCTTCACTCTAAGAAACTGTGTTGTTAGGGAGCCTAATTTATGATTTGCTTGGAGTGCTCCAAGTTTTAAGGCACAGTAGGTTTTGGGCACTAGGGCACGGGGGACTGACGGACAGGTATCACCCGCAGTGCTCCACATAAAAGTTTGACCAAGCTTTTCGCACTCGTGCTTTACATGAGAAAACCAAGGTACCCTTTTCACCAAGCCTGGGTAAGATAAAAGCTTATTTGTATCTGCCTGGTATGGTGCTAATTCGGGAGTTGCCCAAAGTCTTCGCCAGAATGTCAACGGTTTTAGGGCAATCTCGTCCTCAATCGGTGTAATACCCAAATCTAAGCGCAAAGGGATTAGCGGGGTACTGGCCGGGAGACCCATTACTTGTCTTAAGAATCTATTCTCAGTTACAACTAAAGTAGAAACTGAGGAATGCCCGCATAATTCTTCCCCATAGAGAGTTGCACCACGTGCTTGAGCCCTATACATTTATTGATTATTTAGTTGATTGTCAATTATGTAAATTGTGCAAATATAAGATGCGGGTTGTTGGGTTTGTAGGGGTATAGGGTGGGACATTAATTAAGTTATAATTTGTTAACAATTCATTATTAATGTATTATTAATTATTTCAATCATAATTAATTATGTACATTGTTTATTATTATATTTCTTTACGTTATGTATCAGGTGAGGTCTGTTTTGTTTGTAGGAGGATAGGGTGGAAAGTTATTTAGGATATTATTATTTATTAAATGTTTAATTGATCATTAAATATGTTCTTTTTGTTATACTTCTTTCTTTTAGTTATATTTTAAGTGTTGGCTGCTAGGTTTGTGGGATTATAGTGTGGGAACTCAATTGAATAATACATTTATAACATTTTTGCATATTTTAAAATTATTAAAAGTTTTAATAATCATGTACTTTTTTATTGTTATTTAATTTTAGATATATAATTTTCATATTAAGAGTTGTATATATTTGGTCAACTAATAGAGTTATTTAAAAATGTTATGTGCTTGTATTAAAGTACTTTCCCTACTGTTGCACAGATTGGAGTGGGAATAGTAAATTGAAGCCTTCTGAAGTCCAAGGCTTTCCTTACTGTTGAACAGACTGAAGTTGGATTAGTGAGTTTAACACCTCTGAAATCCAAAGCTTTCCCTACTGTTGCAGACTGGAGTAGGAATAGTGAATTTAACCCCTCTGAAATCCAACTCTTTCACTACTTTTACACTGACTGTAGGTGGAATAGTAAATGTTTCCTCTCCGAAGTTCAACGCTTTACCTACTGTGCCCCAGAATAGGATGGGGAATGGTAAATTTAACCCATTTGAAGTCCAACACTTTCCCTACTGTTGCACAGAGTGGAGTTGGAATAGTAAATTTTACTTCTGCGAAGTCCAACATTTTCCCTACTGTTGCACAGACTGGAGTGGGATTAGTAAATTTAACCCTTCCGAAATACAACAAGTTTCCTACTGTTGCACAGACTGCAGGGGAAATAGTAAAATGTACACATTTGAATGCCAATGCTTTCCCTACTGTTGCAGACTGGAGTGAGAATAGTATATATATAATTTTTTTATTTAAATACTTATTTTTTTAAATTGTTAAAATATAGTCGAGTCGAGTCGAGAGATACTTTATTTTGGCCTAACAAGGCCATAAAAGCACAGATAAAAAACATATAAACTACAATACAATCAGTGCAACTTATCCAACATTAAAAGACATACACATTAAAATATTTGATCAGAAATACATAGGAATTATATCATATAATAAATATTCTAAAAAAGTGCAGGTATCTCAATCATAATGAGTAAAATCAATTTTATTTTTTTTAAAACCTTGAGTCACAGTTCGGAAGTAGGGTCATTTAGTTGGGGTTGCCCTTTCTTTAAAATTACTCTGCGTGCGCACCACATTGAGAACAGATAGCGGGATACTGAATACGCAATGGGCATACTGCTATCATATTTAAGGATCCTAAAGGCCTGTGAACAATGGGATGTTCCAAGGTTCCTACACAGCTGTCGTAGTCAGCGATGTCTTGCTACCTTATATGCCGGACAGAAAAACAGTACATGTAGGTCGGTCTCTGTACAATTATTACATGTCGGACAGTCTTTTGTGGAGTCACTCCCCCACTTATGTGTGAGAGCACGCATGGGAAGTGTGACATGCCTGAACTGTAAGTATAGTTTCTTAGCAAGAGACAGCTGTATATCGTCTATGACAAGTTCTAGACTATAGTGCAGTTTAACTTCTAGAAAGCTTTTGCCATCGTACCAATCCTGGAACCCCCCAGCAATATGGTAAGATTATACTCCTGATAGTTCTTTTTCAGAACCTTCCTAGGTATTAACAGACAGCTGTCTTCGGGACTAGTCCATAAATTTCCCATTGCCATGGATAATAAAGAATTCTTGATATGAGCAAGCCAAGATATTTTGCTTGCTCCATTTAAATTTTCCACTTCCCTCAATTCCTCTCTAAACATAGATAGCTCAGGGGTGCTCCATATGGGGCTAACTCCTAGATCCATTTGGAGTGGGTGAGCGGTATACTTTTGGGAAGTCCCAGAAGTTGTCTGGAGAAGGAGTTCTCAATCTTGGCAAGTTGTTCAGATGGCCGATGACCCCAAATTTCCACCCCATACAGGGCAACTCCTCTGGCTTGTGCCTTGTATATTTCCAGCACCGGACCCACCTTTTTTTTTCTTTATTGTTCAATTCATAGCATATAGTATTTACAAATCAATCATTGAAATCATTAATGTAGGAATGTTATGTAGTTACAAAAATAACACCAAAACATGAATACCATTAAAATAGCAGAAAGAAGGAAAAGCTATGACAATCAAAAACAACTAAATTTTAAATCGACATCACCATATGTTGTAGCATAGGATGCTAAAATATAATCCCTAATTGTTTCTTCCTCAAAGATTGTATGCAATACAAACTAAATTGAAGATTAAACACATTATAAAACTTAGCACGCCACATTTCATATGATGGCGCCTCTGATTGCAGCCACATAGAGGCAACGCATAATTGAGTAATGGCCATAGCCATAAATATGAAATGTCGAAGAGGATAACAAGTCTGCGTGGGTACAATATCCTCACCCACTCCAACACCAACCCCCGTAGTTTATGATAGAAATTCTGAGATGCCATCTAAAAATTGTTTTAACACTATGCAATCAAAAAATATATGTACAATGTCAGCTTTCTCCGCCTGACACCTAAAACATTTCCTGTCATGAAGCCCGCCCCACTTCATCACTTTAACAGGTGTATAGTATAAATTAAACAAAGTTTTATAGTGTTAGGTGCGTAGATTTGCCGTCAGACTATATGAGCCATTATTGCCAAATCTATCCCTCTACTTTGCTTTGTGCATCTCAATATCATCCCGCTGAGTTGCCTGCAATATATCGTACAGAGTCCCAATGTTAGCTCTTTTAATCAGAGCCTCTACTAAATCATTAGTTGTAATGGGCGAGTGTCTAAAATGTTTATTAATAAAATCACGAATTTGCAAGTATTTAAAGAAATCCTTCTTAGATATTTAATATCGTTCAACTAAATCTGAAAAAGAAATAAGTACTCCCGTACTGTAAATATCCCCTTAACGTGGTATCCCCTTATCCCTCCAAATATCCATCTTTGTATCCCAAAAAAACAGAGGGAATATTTCCTTGGAGTTAAAAGGCATATAATAACCAATCCAGTTTATAGATACAATTTTACCTATTATCTCCCACGCCTTGTAAGCAGGTAATATAATTTTAAATCAAGTTCTTTTAGAATAACTTGGTTCATAGAACTTGAGCAGAGTCTCTCTTGCCTGGGTCCCCAACAACATCTGATATATATTAGGGACTTCAAATAACCTTACTTTCACCTCGGTCACCAGATACTGCATGTTCTGCAAAAGACAAACTAAATAATAAAAAACAAAAATCGGCACCCCCCCCCCCACCCACCATGTGTCAATAGTAGCGTCATATATTTTGGAGCACTCCGAGTTTTCTTCCAGCCCCATATAAACCTGTCTACAACAGACTGAAGCTGCATTAATTGTACTCGTATGAGCTCTAACGGTACCGTCCTAAAAAACATTACCCGGGGAAGTATACTCATTTTTAAAACATTGCATCATCCTACCATTGATAAGTGCAGACACTCAACCCTTTCCAGTGGACTTCGTACTGAAGCTAGTATATCTACCCAATTCACTTCAACTATCTCTTGAAGTTACATCCTAATCTTTATGCCCAAATATCTTGCTTCTGGTGTAACACGTGCTTCCCCAGGACAGAGCCCCTCTGTACAAACAACCTGGCTTTTGGTAACATTTAGCTTACACCCGGCGACTTCCCCATATTGCTGAGTCAGGTTCTCAATCTCACTTAATGCTTGCTCTGGGTCAGATGTTACTACCGCTACATCATCAGCGTAAGCAAGAACACGTAGCTAATGCTGCCCAACTACCATTGATTGTATTCCATTAGTAGTCTCCAATATTAACCACAATGGGTTGATATAGATGGCAAAAAGTAAGGGCGAGCAGGGGCATCCCTGCCGGGTGCCCCTAGTGATATATACAAAGGATGACTCTTTCCCCAATGTACAAATTTTAGCCCACGGGCATTTGTGCATAGTCTGAAATGCTACCAAGAATTGGGGGCCGAACCCCATCTTTCGCATTGTAGCCCACAAAATGACCACGATACACGGTCAAATGCTTTTTCAACATCTAAAAAAATGATCCCTATTTGCTTTTGCAATGTAATAGCATAGTCTAGCGATGCAATAATCCTGTGTAGGTGATTAACTGTGCTCCTGCCAGGCACAAAAACGTGCTGGTGCCGATACCAACGATGGTATAATTTGTGCTAACCGTGTGGCAAGGATCTTTGAATACACCTTGCCATCAACATTTATTAATGATATCGGTCTATACGACCGCAGATTCCTGGGAGATTTATCCTTTTTCTTTTAGATCACTATGTTCGCATCATCCCAGGATGGTCGGGGATTCCCACATTAGGCTTCTCTAAAAGTGGCGAGCATATCATCCTTTATAATGGGAAAAGTATGCGATAGACCTCCAAAGGGAGTTTATCCGGCCCTGCCACTTTCCCTAACACTAATCCATCGATTGCAATCTGAAGTTCTAGCATAGTAATAGGAGCTTCTAGCTCTTCCCGTTCGATTAGTCCTAATTCAGTTAAATCAAAATTATGGAGATACCGCTCTATGCTGCCCAACTCCACAGAATCTTGGGTATATAGTTCCTTTTAATACAAATGAAATACCGCCATTATGCCTTCCATGGTCCCAACTGTGCCCCCTTTACCATCCTCCATAATTCCAATTCGCTGGGAGGTTTGTCTGCCCTGCAGTCTTTGAGCTAAGCATCTACCAGTTGCTTCCCCATATTCAAATCTTTCTTCCTTATGAATTTTGAACTGTGCAGCTATTTCTTGACTCCATACCCCATTAATCCGGGCCTTACAGCGTGTTGTCTTAGTTTGAACTTCTTTAGTATCTGCATGAACTCTAACCGCTTGTATAAGTTCACACTCAGCCTTCCTTAACTCCTCGAGTAAAGCCTGGATATGTTTTTTCTGTCGTTTCTGCTTAGCCCAGCCATAACTAAGTGTTTCGCCCCTTAGCCCAGCTTTCAAAGAATCCCAGATCATTGGTTGGGTTGCCGATCCTCTAATACTATCCAAGAACAGCGTAGCCCAAATTTGGATATGATGAATATACTCCCCATCTCTTAACAATTTTTTATTGAATGTAAAGGACCGCTGTTCCAGCGGAAGGCTAAGACTAGCACGGTCCATAACCACGGGGCCATGATCCGATGTAATACGGGGCCACACCTGCATCTTTGCACCAACAGTCAACAACCGAGGTAAGAAGATATAGTCTAACTGAACAAACTTGTTGTTTGGGGATGAAAAGAATGTATAACCCGGATCTCCACCCATCAACTAGTCTGTGATTCTGTAAAAGTTGCTGCAAGGCCCTAAATACTTTAGGCCTACGCCCTTTATACTTAGCAAAATGAGAAGACCATGTCTGTGCATCCCCATGTATATTAAAATCCCCAAGTAGTATCAATGGGGTCCCCCAAAGTGCCAACTCAACATTAAAAAACTCCAAGATCTCAGCCTCATCCAAATTTGACCCATATACAGTACAAAGGGCAATCTTGGTACCCCCTACAATACACTCAGTAATAGCCCACCTCCCGAGATCATCCACCCTCAATCTACCCATACCAATTATGCCATGACACACCAAGATCGCCACCCCTCTATTCATAATGGATTGTTTCGAAGTTGATAACAATGTAAATTCCAGCTCATATAGTTAAAGCGCCGGGATACTCCGTGGAGTGGCCGTGCGCTATAGAAGCATAAAATTAACATAACATAACATAACATAGTATCCTACAATTAGACCACAAACATTAAATGAACATATTCGCAGCCTCCTATCTGCCATTACTATATGAGTATCTAATGGCCATCTATATATACGAGAGATATACTCTAAGATTCCTACCGGACGTGCGATGAACTACATTTTTACCCTTTAGCAGATTCCCCCCCAACCCTTACTCCCCAAGTGGCCCTCTACACCCCCCCACCACCCCCACCCAAAAGAGCCCACCCACCCCCCTTTATGTGATCCTCCCCCATCAAAGAGGCCTTAGGGCCAATCGCCCTTGTGATGCTTGGTGAATAGCCCACTTGGTGATCGCCTTTCCCGCATCCTTGTATGTGCAGCTTAGGAAAAACAGAAGAAAAAAAATCACAGGAAGTGGCAAGAAAAGAAGTCATATCACTACATACAAGATCCATTAGCCTGTATAATTATCCTCAACCCAAGAATTGAAGATATTGTTTGGCTGTAATGACCGAAGTGAAACAATGTATATGTCCCTTATTAACAGTCTTTAAAGTAGCTAGTTGTTGTAGAAACACCTGTACTGCTTTTGCTTGGAAAGGAGTATTCAGCTGCCGCAGCTGCCATCTCTTTTCCACTGTGGAGTGGCAGTAATCGGGTCTCACAAAGAATTGCGTCCCTTTACCAATTCTCTTCTTATCTGGTCTAGCCAGATCGTACAATGCCTGTCTAGCCAAGAAATTATTGAGGGAAATCAAAATAGCCCGCGGTTTTTGCACTGCTTGTCCACTCCTTGCTGGCCATTGCCGAAATAGAAATCTATGTGCCCGTTGAATTTCCTGCGGCCAATTCCATTCTTTCAGTTCAGGCAGCACCTCTTTAAACCGCTCAGCTACAAATTTTTGCACATCTTGCACTCAAGTCCTTCTGGCACCCCTAAAATACACAGGTTGTCACTGCGCAGACGGTTTTCTAAGTCCACTAGCTTATCGTGCACATCGTCTTTATTGGCTTTTATATCTGCGATAGTGTCTTTTTGAACCACCAATTGATCTTCTAGGAGTGATATGCGAGTCTCCACTTCTGCCATCCTCTCGGTAAAATCATTACACGTTTTGCCAGCCTTCTTTCTGTGTTTTGCTTTTTATTTTATTTTTTTATTTTTTATTTATTATTTTCAGGAAAGGTACGTCAGATACATTGATAAACAAAGAGAGAGTAAGGGTATAACAGATCACTCTTTTACCCCAAAGGAATAATTACATAAACAACTAAAGAGTGATGTAACAAAACACCGCATACAGCAAAAATATTGAAGTGGTGAAGAAAGGACAGAAAAGTGAAGGAAAACCAAAAGTAGGTTGAGTAAGAACCCTCACTCACCACCTAGTGGTGACATGCTTCATCACTGGGTTCCCACTGGAAAGACCTAGCGTCTTTCCAGTGTGCTACAACGCCTGTTTTACAGCGGAGCTGGATTGTTGTGAGTGTTGAGGGTGCAAACAGAAAAACCGAATTGTGCTAAGTGAGTGCAATTAATTAAAAAATGCGTAGTTGTATTCAAAGTCCAACCAGCATTGGTTAAAAACAATTTAAAGTGGAAACATAGGATAAGTCTCAATGATTAAAGACACCTAGTCCACTAAGTGAAAAAATGGTCGACATGTTTCTGCTGGATGAGCCCAAGTCGCTCAGCTTTCATCAGGATCAAAGGACAGTGATCCTCCGGTGGTGTGCACGCATTAAGGTGCATCCAGCCGTGAGGAATAATATGTGAATTTTTTTTAAAAAAAATATAAGGAAAATTGTTCCAAAATATTCCCGGCTTAAGGCCGGTTGAGACCCAGACAGCAAGTTGCTGGGGTCAGTACCTGTAAGAAAAATGTTATGTATTGTCAGCACAACATCATTACAGTGTTTCATTAACAATAATTAAATCAGGGTAATCCTTCACCACAACTGACCACCCAAGTGATGAAATCCAAATCAACGGGCAGTGTCATTACTTCTGCATAGTAGGGAGTCCTAGCAGGTTGTATTAACAATTAGTTCTTAGGCAATTATGGGAAGACCCAACAATTGGTCACAGGTATCAAGATCCTATGAGTTGGATCTATTTTAGTCCTCATCTACAAAAATCTTTCCCCATACTTTTAGGGGTATTTTTGGAATTAATAGCTATTTTCCCACAGGTGCAATTAGTTTAAAGAAACATAATATGTCCAGATCCACTCCTACTTGAGGAGACAAAGAGATGACTAAAAGGTTTGTGCCAAGCGGTATAATACCATAGGAAGAATGGGAAAACAGACTCTAACTCACTGTCAGAGGACGACAATCTCTCCTCATTGGCAAACGCGGTGGAGGGAAATCTTCACGTCGCGTATCTGAGGAGAGACATCCATAATGGATTACATGGTTAAAGTAGTAACTGACATCGTGTGGCAGGATGTCTAACGTGTCAGGGAACTGTGCTAGTTGTTCTAGATAGCAATGAGAAATAAATAGCGCTGTTGTCGCGTATGTTAAATATGTCAGGGCACTGTGCTGATTGTTTCAGATAGCACTAAAGAACAATCCAAAAACATCCATAACCATATGCACGGTTTAGGCGGTCAAGATTAACACGTAGTCGGATATTAGATATATCCATGTACCGCGCGTTGGTCTTTAAAAAAGGAGGGACACACGCATTAACATTAAGGCTGGCATCCACAACTATTTTTAGGATTTCTTGGAAATGGACAGGTCATAACTAGATTTAAAATATGTCCATATGTCGCGCTAGTCTTAGGAAACTTATAAAGAACACTCACATTCACGCTGAAGCCTCCCCGCCTGAGACCTAGTTTGTCAACACCGCGGCCCGGAAGAACGCCGAGTCTGCGCGGTGTGGAGATACATCCCCTCTGTAGCGATCACGTGGTAATCACGTGACCTCGTGTTTGATCCGACAGACACTGTCGGTTAAAGGGGCCCCGTCAATATTGCACGGAGCTAAACCAGGCTTCAATGGGAATTTAGTTAGTGCAGTAGAGTAAACAGTGGATGTAGATGGGCCAGTTAATTCAAAATTAATAATGAACGCGAGCTGGCTCGGCAATTGTTGTGGTCATGTCGAACCACTTTTCCTGTCCAGACGTGTTATGTAAAAAAAGTCCACTTCAGATAAAAAGGTGTATTTTACATTTCGAGCCCTAATAGTCTCTGTATGAAACCTGGTTTTTCAATAAACCCCTATGACAGTAGCGAAAGTAATCAGATTAATAGGCCGGGGTATACTGCCTCTTCTTTCAGGAAAGGTACGTCAGATACATAACCATACGTAAAGATCCATATACAATAACAACAGAATACATAAATGAAGCATTTTTTGGATCAACAAAATTCACAAAGGAACAGTGGAAGAAGAGAGAGCCCAAAAGAAAAAGAGAGAGAGAAAAAAAGAAAGAGGGAGCAGAAAAATGAAAGTAGCAAAAGCACGGAGAGGGAGGGAGTTGGAACCCAGACAGAGGGAGAGGAAGAGAAAAAACCAAACATATACAATTCATTATACCCACAATCCACTCTCTCACCCCCTGCCTCCTCGCCTCAACTCCTCCCCCTCCTTCCTAACCCTGTGTCTGCAGCTCCAGTAAGGGTCCCCAGATTTGCTGCCCATTTTTTCCTCGCTCTGCTCCCCTTGCATTTGTATAACGCAGATTCCAATTTAAATATATGAAGCAGTCTTGCATACCAAGCCTGATATGTCGGGGGGTCCTTATCCTTCCATTTGGAAGCAATCATTATACGGAGGGCTGCTGTTACCATGAAACAAAAATAAACCTGTGTAATTTCTAGCTGCAGGGATTCGTCCCATCCCAACATTATTAGAGTGGGAGTTAGTATGATAGAACATCCCATAATCTTACTAAGGAAGCATTCAATCCCAACTTTAACCCCAATTCTGAACATTCCGCAAACATATGGTTCATGTTGGCCGGGCCTTTCCCACATCTTGGGCATTCATTCGAATCCCTCTTCCCCCAGGTCCAAAGTTTGGCCGGTGTAAAATATAGACTATATATAGTCTTGAAGTGTTGTGCCTTTAAGTTAACCGATAAAAGGACCATGTTGGACAATTCAAGGGACCTACATAGGTCCACATCCTGGTTTCCAAGCTTAGCAGCCCAAGCACATTCTACTTTGACTATATCGTCTTCGTTAGCTTCGATCATCATCGCATATACTTCTTTCACTTGGGGTTGTTTCCGAACCAGAATGTCCAAGAGTGGGAAGCTTAAATGAAAAGTAGGGTGAGTGATAGCTGTTTTAGTACATTCCCTTAGTTGCAAGTACTTAAATAAGCTTCGAGGACCTATCTCAAATCGGTCTTGAATCTCTGCAAATGTCATAATGCCAGTTAAATTCATAATATCACCTACTGAATTAATTCCAGCCTGTTCCCACTTACTACCGATCCTATCAAATAGAAAACCTGGGAAAAATGAAGAACGCCATAATAAAAGGTAACGATGTAATTTAGGGATATTCAGCAATTTACTGGTTTTCTGCCACACCCGCCAAGCAATAGCTATTATCCAGTTGTCTAAATAATAGACCTGGAGCTTGGTTACCCATAGCTAATTCAAAGGTAGATGGTGGGGTCTCTGTCTGGTGTATTACCGGGATTGGTCTAAACAATATAGTCATTTGTTGCAGCATAATAGCCCAGTAATAATATAGGATGTTTGGCACTGCCAACCCCCCTCGGTTTTGGGGGATGGACGTAAATCTCAAGGATCTCCTTACCTTCCCAAATCACCAGATAAACTGTGAAAAGATCGCTTCAACTTTTTTAAACAGGAAGTTAGGGGGTTCTAATGGTATACAACGGAATAAGTAGAATATTTTCGGGAACATTGTCATTTTTATGACATTTGCCCTAACTATGATAGATAAATGTAGATTGTTCATCCTATTAAGATCTGCACTTATTCTACTCAAAAGAGGGTCTACAATAATATTCCAGATGGTGTCAACATCGGCTGCTATTGAGACCCCTAAACAGGTTGTAGCCTCTTCCCTCCTGGGATCCTGCCACAGAATTGAGCTTGAACAGATGATTTTAGTTTTATCTGCGTTTAACTCATACCCGGGCAAGACCTTCTATTCTACTAATTGTTACCTGGGGTCAGGGGTAACAACCGCGATGTCATCTGCATATGCAAGCACTTTAGTACAGTAACCCCTGACCACCACCGGAGGAATCACCGGATCGTTTAAAATAGCTCTAATTAACGGATCTATGTATAGTGAAGAAAGGATTGGGGAGCATGGGCAGCCCTGCCTTGTCCCCCTTGCAATCTTTACCTGTCCAGAATGCTACCCCATCAGTTGTATTTTTGCGTATGACTGTACATACATTGCTCTTAGGGCAGTAAGTATACGGGGTCCAAAGCCATTCAATCTTAAGTTCTGCCAGAGGTATCCCCATTCCACTTGATCGAACGCTTTTTGAGCATCTAATAATATTAATGACATTTGTTGCCCAGAGCTCTCAGCGATGTTATATAATGAGATAACCCTTTTAAAATGGTCTGTTGTACTACGACCAGGTATGAAGCCATGTTGCCACGGACTTACTAAGGAATCTATGACCTTTGAAAGCCTCCTTGCTAGGATTTTAGAATAAAGCTTCTCGTCCGTGTTTATTAACGTAATGGGCCTATAAGAGGCCGGATTGTCAGCCGGCTCCCCCTTTTTCAAAAAAATAACTATACTAGTCTCCTCCCATGACTTTGGAGGAGTGCCTTTCTGCTGGACTGCTAAGAACAAATCCCACAACAAAGGGGCAAGTTCCTAATGCAATATCTTATAGATCTCCATGGGTAGGCCATCTGGGCCTGCCGCCTTTCCGGGGGCCATGGATAGCAATACTTTGTTAACTTCTTCCATTAAGATGTCTCCCTCTAGTTCTTGCATCACAGGCGAAGACCTAGTCCCAGGATCAACCATGGTTTGATGCCTGGACTTATAGAGATCTTGATAAAAGTCTTGGAAAATATTTACTATCTCGTTAGGATCCGAGGACACTGTACCGTCCTTCCTTTTTAGCTTCATAATGCTGCTTGCCGCTGTTTTTTGTCTGATCCGCAGTGCCAGATGTTTCCCTGTCTTTTCCCCGTATTCATAGTGATCCTGTCTACTAGTTTGAAATCTTTCAGCTATAGATTGATTAAACAACCCATTTATCTTCGCTTTGGTACTAATAACTTTTAGTTCAATCTCTGATTGCCGCTGAGTCTGTTTTTGGACAATAATAAAGGCAAACAACAAGAGAGAAAGGGTCAATAGATAACTCTTGTATCCCTTGTACGCAATATAACAAAACAACAGAAGAGTATCTAGAAAAGGCAAAAATCTATTCATAGGGGTGAATTGTTTTTTTTACACCACCACCAAAGATTTAGAAAAAGTTTTCCAACAGATAAGAAGGATGTTAATGGAAAAGAAGAACCCTCAGGCACAAAATAGACCTTTGGTTGCCATTATCTTCATTGGGTCCTGCATATGAAAACGTGAATTTCTACGTAGACACAACAGAAAAGTGCATGTTAAAAAGAGTATTTGACTGCCACCCAAATAGAAAACAATTTTTTACTGTGGGGGTAGTTCTAACTCTGTTAAAAACGTGATAGAAGACGGACATATAAGTGGTTGAGTTATTTTGAACCACATGTCCTAAAGAGGTCGACATGTTTCAGCTAATAAGCCCATCGTCAGCTCAGCATTCCTCAGGACCATACATACCCACGCCTCCGAAGAGGCACACACTATGGCGCCAAATCTTCGGGGAGTAGAAAGTAAAAAGACTACACAAACTTGTTTGTGGGTCTAAGCACCGCAAAAAGTCACGTGCTGTCCTTCCAAATCGTTAGGACTGGGAAATCTGAAAAACAGTGTTAACATAAAACAAATAAGAGTGGACATTTGTACCCCTTTGCAAGAAATATTTTTCAATTCATATACATGATTGTCATTCTTAAATCAAATGAAAACATCCTTCCATATTTGAATATTTGCAACCTGCTCAATCAACACTTCGATATTGCATTGTCTCATTAAGTACATTCCAATTCAAAAACATTGTGAGCAAGTGCAGTAATGGATATGAAAAAACCACACCGCGGAACATAATAACAAATTAAGAAATGTTCCCGACGTAAACTACGTCTGTATTTGGACAATAATAACCATATGTTCTGTCTCATATCTACTCAGGTCTGGCATCAGTGATCTGATAAGCTCTAGTTGTTTTTTTCCTATGAAACCTGGCAAAGCTAATTACCTCCCCTCTAAGCCCCGATTTAAATGCATCCCACACCATCTCCCGTGAAGTACTATACCTATTACTGTAAAAAAAACTGTATAGTCCAGCGTTTGATATGATCGGTGAACCCGTTGGTAGCCAGCAATTTCCTATCGAAGGACCACCTTGCTGGGGGTTTTAAATACCCTGAGATCTCAATCTCCAGAACAAGGGGGTTATGGTCGGACAAGAACCTTGGGTAACTTCCTTATCTGAGCTTTGTTTACTAATGAATTCAAAATGTAGAAATAATCCAGCCTAACATACTTTCTATGTGAACACAAATAATATGTATAGCCTGGATCCCCAGGTTTTGTTATAGATCAAATATCTACCAGCCCATGGTTTGCGGCCAGTGCCTGTACTGCATAAAAAACTTGTTGTTTCCTGCCTTGATACCCGACCCTCCCTAGCCCCCCTGAATCCATATGAATATTAAAATCTCCACATATTATCAGTGGTGTAGGCCAGGAGGCGAGCTCTACCTCTAGTTCTATCAATAAATCTGCATCATCTAGATTTGATCCGTATATGGTGCAGAGTGTACCAAGGGTGGGAATTACAGCAATTGCCCACCGGCCCCATTTATCGGATTGTTTGCGATTGCTTGGCGGAAGCCGATTGAAAACATGTATTGCCACTCCTCTCGTATTTGAGGTTTGTGAAGAGCAGGTTACTTGTGTGAAGCCCGGGACAAAGTTGAGACTTCTCTTCTACCACGGAAGGTGGGTCTCCTGCTGACAAATGACATCCAAACCCAACGTTCACAGTGCTTCACTCACACTATCTCTCTTAGCTCGGTCATTCAGCCCCCCAATGTTAATCGTACAGACAATTAGCTTACCCATCCCTAAATCTACCTTGGTACCCCCTTCGCCTGCTCTTCTTCCTGTACCATACCATCCAGCTATTTTGAGCCCCGACTCTAACCACCCAGCTATCCAATATGCAATGATTTACTTTCCTGAAAATTTTTTGTTTTTTGTCCCTTCCTCCGCCTCCCTCCTGACCCCCCCACACCCTACCCCCCACCCGACCCCCCCTGCATCGTGAAGCAACGGACCTGACTTGGTCTGTGGGTGATGGTTAACGGTGGATCCCCCGCTAGGGTGACATTATACAAGGGAAAAAATAACAAAAAAACAAAAAAAAGACGATACCCCCTCCCTCGTCAGATCTAGACCTACACCTACCCCTTCCAGATTAGATCATCATTGTTTTATCTCAAAGGTAATAGGGGAAGGTAAGCAAGACGAGTACATAGAGAGGTTTCCCATTGGATCCGAAGGGCCATGGTATTAGGCAATCTTAAGTCCAAAAAAGAAAATTCTGAAAAAAATTCTGATCAGTCTTACTATCCCTTATCCACCACTTGTCCCCTGACCACCAGCCCCATCAAAAATCATTTACAACCAGCATCTAAGAACTCTTTAGCCTTCATTTCCGATGTGAAGACTCTGACCCGATCCTTCCAAATAATTTTAAGCCGGGCAGGGTTTAATAGGAAGGCTTGTGCTCCCTTCTCCTGAAACTGAGAAATCATTTGACGCAATCGTCACCTTCGTTCCACAGTGATGTGGCAGAAATCAGGCCTTGTGAAGAAGGAGAACCCGTCTACTGCCCGTTGTGCATCTGGTCTAGCCTTCTCGAAAATCAGTTGCCTTTATAAAAAGTTCCCAAAATATACTAAAATTGCCCGAGGTTTGGCATCGGGGCGGACTGGTTGGCGAATATTAAATGGGGCTCGGTGCGCCCTTTGAACTTCATGGGACCACCTCCACCCTTCTAAATCTGGAAAGGCTTTTTGCAACATCTGGACCATGAATGCTCTCATATCTTGCCCCTCCTTTTCTTCCGGGACCCCCAAAAATCATAAGTTATTCCTTCTTTGGCGGTTCTCGTTCTCCTCAAGCTTCCATTGGATATCTACCAATTGTGCCTCGTGTGCTTCAACTACCCCCTATGATCCTGCAAGATCCTCCTCCACTTCAGACATCCGATCGCAAATGTTGCTGCAGGTTCTTCCAATTTTCCTCACAGCCCCCTGAAATTTTCTGGCAACATTTTGTGCGCATTTGCTCTCCATTCGGGCTTCTTCCCGGTGCGCCACGACACACTGAAGGATAGATTCCAGAGTAGGAGGAACCAGAGCAGCCGCCGTATTTTTAGGTTGTTTCTCTGAGCTTTTTTCTACCCCTACCAGTTGATCTCCCAGTGAATAATCCCACCTTAACTCCTGTGATTCCTTTGATTTCGAGCTGTCGGCTCTTTGGGCTCTGGTATTTAGCTTTCGAGTGGCGTGAGAGGCTTGCCTGCCACTGGAGCCTTTGTCTGACCCACTGTCCTCACTAGATTCAAATTCGGAGCCTGACTCTGAATCCCCCCCCCGACCAGGTAGCATCTGACATGGAGTAGAAGTCGCTTGCTTCGGAGTCTGCATTCCTTCTCCCCGGGGATCCTATGTATTTTTTTGGGACCAAAGGGATCCTTCACTGCTCCTTTCGGGGGTCCGTCGCCCATTGATTCATGTCTATTGGGGGTACTCTGATCCGTTCTGGTTTTAGTAAATCACCCCCCCCTGGGTTTCTCTTGAGCCTCTTGAGCCTCCCCCATGCTAATAGAACCCCTCTGTGCATCAGGCTCATCTCCAGGCTCTTGAGGGGGTCTCCCCCCTCTCTTTATGCATTGGAAGTGGCCAGGACTAAATTGTCAGGGTTCTGAATGTTAATGAGTGTTGGGGAGGTTAAGACTGTAAGTGCGTTGACAACACTAATAGGGAGCCCTTCATTTCCAGTTGTTATGCCCCGCTGATCTTCTGGCTCACTGAAAGGTCCCGTGTCCCCCAATTGCTCTCTTTCAGGTGTATGCACAGTCTCAGGTATTGATCCCTGTATTGGGTCAGCCTCAAGCCCCGCTTCCTCTGATCCTGACGATGGCTTACCCAGAATCTTCCTTCTCTGACCGCCAGCCCCTTTCTGCTCCTCTGTTCTCCCTGTTTGCCGGAGTAGATCGATGACGGTCCGCTTTTGCTGGGGCTGCAAGGCCGGGTCCCTCCCCTTCCCGTCAGGATTCTCCGTTCGGAGCTTTTGCTTCTTCTCCTGGACTGCCACCGGGGTCGTATCTTGCTCACTCCCCCAGGAGAGCCATGGGGGCCTGCTTGCACTGACCCCCCCCTGCCCCGTGCTACTCCTTTTGGTGGCATTATGATATGATTAGAAAGTGCTGGGTCCCGCCGCAGCACCTCCGAGAGACCGCTCCTAAATGCCGAGCAGCCGGCAATCAAAACCTCTGCAGCCGTCGTCAACGCCGCAACCCACTCAACGATGCCTGGTATGAGGCTATCTCTCCGCTTCCGATTAACTTGCATTTCCTAAAGTGGGGGCTGGGAGTTTTATCACCTTATCACCTATTTCATTTCAATGATTATCACCCCTGCTGAAGCCACCTTCGGCCGTTTTCACTCGGCCGCCATCTTGCTCCTCCAATATATCTCCTTTCAAGGCTGTCCCTGTGTTTTGCAATGACTGCTCCCCACTGGAGATCTCCCAATCAGGCATTTCTGTCAACCGCCCCCCAAAGAAGAATTCTTGGTATGGCTTGCATCCATGGTTGTAGGGGTCATGTCTCCAAACCCTTCTTCCTGCAGTTGAAAATCTATTTCCATATCAGACTCCTCTGCGTGCTCTGAAAGTGAATAAAACTCGCTTTCCTTCCTACTGGTGGGTTCATTCCTATTGTCACTGATAATGCCATTATCATCCATTAATACAGGCTCATTAACAATGTCTAAATCAGCCTGCAGTGGCGCAACATGTTCCAAAGACAAGTGACTCTCCTCAAGAGATAGACCGGTCAGTTCACCCCCCCCTGGCTGGACGTCAAGAACACTGGGTTTTGAAGCGATTGTCAAAGAAGTCGCAGCTTTTTTACCAGCAGCCACTTGGAAAATCTGCGGTATCTTGGGTGTCACTTGTACCATGCCCTTGTCCTGTACAGTACTCTCCAGGTGCTCAACCCCACCAGACATTTCTTTGGAGCTCTTTGCGGCGAGTGCTGCACGTGTTCCTACCGCAGACTCCCCACTGGCTCTTGTTTTCCCACCTTGGGCAACTTTAGGTGCCATGCCAGACTACCTATAGTGTCCCAGAAAAACTGAGAACAATAGATTTCAAAGAGTCCAGCTGCTTATTTTATTATAATGAAGCCCAGCAGAAAAACATCCAATGAAAAGTTAATGTGCTTTTACACGTGAACTCACCGGAGCCTTTTAACCTGAGCCGCTCTCCCGTAGTCTGCTCACAGCCTGGCATCAATGTCTTTGTAGCAAGAATTTATCAGAATTTATCAGAAAATAACTTTATAGCAACAGATTTAACTGAAGATGCTGCCTCTCCACAACAGTAAAGGTTAAATACTCCGCTGCTTTCACTGCTTTCGATATTAGGATTTTCCAAGCCCGGCCGCGAACTCAGCAGTAGACTCCATTAGCAGCCGTTAGCAAGCCGACTCAGGTGAGGCTGAAATCCGGATGCCAGTCCCCTTCTACCATTGCCGTTTTTCTAGTTTTATAGCGGGGAGCACGGCGGTTCCTTTTTACTGTCCCGACTTCAAAAAACCTTCCGTACGGGCAGCAGAAACACTCAGAGTAAAGCCCCAATCCACTCCCGCCAACACCGTCGCTTCTGCCACCGTTACCGCCTTGCAGCCTCCTCCATGGAACAGACAGGAAAAGCGAGGTAACCAGGAGCTGCTCAGAGAAACGTCCGCCGTGCGGACGCCATCTTGCCTCTGTTTACCATCCACCGGACCCATCCTTTTGGGTTAAAATATATTAGTATTATTTGTTTGTTTGTTTACTTTTATATCATGTGTTTATACATAGATTTTTTAACCAATTGTAATATGTTTAATATTTTTTTCATTTTTTGTACTTGTGTTCTAATCTATACTACTATTATAAAGGAAGAACTTTGAGGCTTTGAGGCGGGTAAACTCGAGAACCACAGCGCCAATCCACACACCCGATACATCGTTGGAATCCTCAGGGTGTGCAAATGGACATAGGCTATATAAATTAAAAAAATATGTTATATTTAAAAAATTTACATTTAAAAAAAGTAGTCCCCTCGAAGTAGCCCCGGCCGCGACCTGCGTGTTGCCGTCGTCCAGGAGCGCGAGGAGGAGCGGCATCCAGGAACGCGAGGAGGAGCAGCGACATGGCGCGGGGGAGGAGCACTGACGAGCGGCACACAGGCGGTGAGCAGCAGCGGACCGGCGGAGCGGCGAGGAGCACTGAACTGCGGAGCGGCGGCTGAGGTAAGGCTCCGAGGGACAATGTCAGGGCAGACGGGGGTCAGGCCACGCGGGGGACGGGGAGTTACAACAAAAAGGCTCCGGAGGACAATGTCGGGGCAGGCGGGGGTCGGGACAGGCGGGGGACCCTCTGGCATAATTGTGCTCAAGCTCCCGACTCCCGCCGGCCGCTCCATACTCTGTGAACTCTTACTTTTATCCCTGCAACCTCTGCTCATGCTCGCCTCCCTGCAAACAGAGCGCCAGAGCCCCACTTACCCAGAAAGCTCCCCAGTGCCCCAGGCGCTGCTGATGGCCACCACTGCAACACTGGGCCTCTGGCATAATTGTGTGAGGTAAGCCTCCGGAGGACAATGTCAGGGCAGGCGGGGTCGGGGCAGCCGGGGGACGGGGCGGACGGGGGCCCGGACTGCTGGCCAATGTCGGGGCAGGCGGGGGTCGGGGAAGCCTGATTGCTCCCGGACAAGGTCGGGACGGGCTGCTAGTATTATTTATATTTTATTTAAAAATATATTATATGTATGCTTTTTTATAACAGTAAATTAAATATATATATTTTTATTAATTGTGTTAAATTATATATAGCTGTATAGGTATATGTATTGAGGTACTGGGTTTTTCAGAACCAGTACTGATCCGGTAACCCAGCGGTGCCAGGGTACACCCAAAGACCTCGAGTCCTTTCCTGATTTAGACCACAGAAACTCAGAGTCTTCTAGGTGAAGTCAAGGATCGTTTTTATTGGCTGCAACCAAGGTAACAAGCGTCCTAGAAGTACAACACACAGGAAGTATGTTCTCAGGAGACTGCCGCAATTCACAAAGTCAGGCTTCTCTTTTTATACGAAATATTGTGCTTTAGGCAAACATTCTTTACATTTTACTATACTATAGAAATGTTTCCATTACAAAGAAAAAGCAGAGTCATGATGACAAGGCCATAGTTCAGTTTGTCCAGCCCACAATAAATTACTCGACAAGGCCCAACATTTTCATCAGATATCGCTGGACCCCCCAATAAAACCGGGCACCTCCCCATCATAAAGCAAGCAAGAGAAAAGAGCAGGGGCAGGTGTGAGCGAGATTCGGAGGGTGTGTGTGCGATGAATGGGTTTATGGCCTGTTGAGCCTTGATGCTATCTTGCTCGGCCACTGGGAGATGAACTGACCAAACAGGTTCGGCCTGGGGCAATGGTTCCAACTTGCCCAGGTCAGAGAAAAGTCAATCAAGGTGTACGTGTCCTCTGGAATCGAATTTAGCTGTATTATAAGCCTATGTAAAGGGCAACTCACAAAATGGCTGCCTTACACAAAATGGAAGCCAAGGGTTCAGAACGGAAATGACGATTTCGAGGTGAAATCGTCACTCGAGATTGACGAAAATGTTTGTACATAGTGTACTAGCCATTCTCGGTCTTTTGATACCAAATTCGTCTTCTTACGACGAAGTTTTATTCTCGAGTCCAGAATTATTACACGATTCCAGAATTTTCAGAACTACAAACCCTCCTTTTGCCCTTACATAGGCAATTAATCTATCCTCATGCTAATCTGAGTCTAGATCTATATTCCTAAAGTCATTGAGATGTTGCTGTAACATCATCCTAGTACTTAGCTCGTCTCTTGATACAGGTTTCCTTACACATGATGTGGCACAGAGGCCACATAGTGCAGGAGCACACTGCACCCACAGACAGAACAGGAAAAGAATGGCTAAGACCATCCCAATGACCATCAGAATTTTCCATCCACAGCCGGATATCAGTTCCCAGAACCACCCCATTAATGACCAATCTCCTTTATCCACATGAATAGATTCGGAAATCTTATGCAGTTTGGAGATGGCCTGGTACACTGTTGGAGCGTTATCTGGGATGAAAACACAGCAACTTGATTGGATCAATTTACATACCCCACCTCGGTCTGCAAGTATGACATCTAAAGCGACCCTGTTCTGAAGGGCCATAAGACGATCCGACTGGAGCTCAGCAGTCAAGTTACTAAGGGCACCAGCAGTTTCAATCACAGTGGACTCAATGACCCTTGTCAATTGCCTTATGTTCTTGCTGTTAGCCATGGATCCCCAGAACGGCAGAAAACCCTTTGCAAAGCCCCCAAATTCTTGACCTGCAGTGTCTTCTTTACTCAAGACACCTCTAACTATCCTTGTCCTGTGGTAATCTGCCGCTGCTGTGTAGGTGGGAGGCAACAGGAATGAAACAAAACATGAGCCCGAAAAGTCAGGGGGCAACCATGTATAGGCTCTATCATGGCAGATGAAATAAGTACCCTTAGCTGCTAAAAACGCAGGGGAAGTCTGAGACCCAAAAACATACGTTTCAGTACAGACACTCTTCCCTAACTGAGCTCTGGGATTTTTGCCAGTACCTTGCAGACATAGGTGATCCTGATGGGGTACAATCCAGATCGGGGACGATCTCTTAGCTTGCTGTTTCTCACTCAGAGTAGCTTCATATCCGGTCACGTTCCAATTTATATATGCAAATATCTCATAGTCCGGGGTATTTTCATAAGAGATTTCTCCCTTAATCATGTCGACTATACCCTTAACCAAAGCACTATTCTTGGGATTGTCTTTTACAGAACATAGGGGGTGGACTTCACGTGCGTATATGAACATTTTTCTGTATGCCCACACAGAACCATTGTGGCTGAAGGGCAGAACCAGATAAGGGATACCTTTATCCGTTGTGTGAGGCATAAGACCACACACCCAACAGTTAGTTGCGTTCATTACTAGTTGGTGTTGGTGCAAAAGCTGAACAAAGGAGTTATTAATAAACTCTAACCTTCTATTGGATTCATGGTCCGGTAGGGGGTGGAAAGAATGAGAGGAAACAGTAGGAGGAGGAGGTGTAGGGGATGTAGTGGGTACAAATGTTACACGAAAAGAGAATAAAACATATCCTATCAAAAACGTCATCACACTGAATAGCATAAAAATGCACAATATTAAAAAACTTTTCCTTGTCATGGTTTTACATATTTTGTGTTTAAAGTTCGTTGGTTTGGCAGGTCTCTCCATCTCTGAAAACTCCATCCTCTCTAAAGTGCTGCCCGCGATGGGAGGTTGATTCTGCTAAGAAATGCTTCTGTCAGTCTAGGACAACTCCCTTGGACCAACCAGAACTGCCGACCTAACGTAGTCAGCTGCACCCCAAAGACTTTAAGCAATCGCGGCCCTAGCAGCGGAACCCGGATGGCGGTTCGAAAAACAAAAATAAGCAAGTTTCTCAGATGGGAGAGCTGCACTTTCAAAAAATAGTACTTGGAGGGAAAAAGAACATTTTATTTATTTGTCCATAGGTCTTGGTCTCAAATTATAACGTTCTTTCCCAGGTACTGTCTGATCCTAAAACAGGATTTCAGGCTCCAAAGTGTTCAATCGCTTTGATGGTGGAACAGTCTCTTGCAAAAATGTTCTCACTTTCACATGCAGAGTTAGTTCCTTTTACTCGAGCATCACTGAAAGGCAGGAGCTTTGGCACGGTGCTAGTCTCTAAGTCAGCGACACCCTTCTGGACCCACTGGTCATAAGGCAGGGGTAAAGGGATCCTTTTACAATGGACCCCGTGGATCCAGTGCTTCTTCCCTTCCACTCGAACTGCCGATCTTGTGGAAAGAAGGACGAGGTGCGGTCCGGTCCACCTGGGCTGGTCGTTCTTCGTTCTCTGGAAGTTCTTGACGAGGACCCAGGATCCAGGGTTGATTGCGTGTCCTGGAGTTTCGGAGACCGGAGGCAGGGTGTTGTGAACCTGTTGATGCAAAACACGCAATTTAGCCGTCAATTCATACAGATAATCAAGCAGAACAGGGTGTTCTATCTCACTGAACTTGGTGGGCCTAGGCACTCCCCATATGTTGGCCGGACGGCCAAAGACTATCTCGTAAGGACTCAGTTTCACTCGCGAATGCACAGTCATTCTGGTGGATAGGAGTGCTAAGGGTAGAGCGTCAGGCCATTTAAGACCTGTGCTCGCTTGAATTTTGGCCAATTTTAACTTAAGCGTGCCATTGTAACATTCTACTAATCCAGCTGATTGGGGGTGATTTGCAGCGTGGAACTTCTGCCGAATGCCTAGCCCTTCACATACATTGTTCATCACACGACCCACAAATTCACTTCCGTTATCAGACCAGACCATTCTAGGCATTCCAAATCTGGGGAAGAACTCTTTTACAAGGGCTTTCGCTGTGGACAAGGCAGTATTGTCTTTTAGGGGATAGGCTTCTACCCATCTTGAAAAGGCACAAACAACAACGAGTACGTATTTTAAGTTATTGCACCTCTCCATGTGGATGAAATCTAGCTGCAAAACCTCAAACGGATACGTAGGAGGTGCAAAATGACCAGCTGGAGTTGGGGTTCCCCTGCCAGGATTGTGTTTCAGACACACCATGCAATTCTTGACAACATTCTCTGCACACTTGGGAATTCCTGAATTTTGCCATACTGGAGCCAACAACTTGCAAATCCCTTTCACGCTGATATGAGCCATTCCATGAGCCATTGTAACCACTGCAAGCACATATGCATCGGGTAACAACCATCTCTGATGCTCTGACAATTCAATCCAACAACCATTTGCATCCATTCTACCCGTACTTTCTCTCCACATGCTCAACTCTTTCTCTGTAGCCTCAGCTTGAATAGACTTCACACTCTCTATCGTGTCTTCACACATTCCAACATCACCAACCCATCTTGCAGGGCCTGCAACATACATTCGGCTCATTACATTCCTTGCAGTTTCTTTCGCGATTTCGTCAGCGAATGCATTTCCATGACCAACATCATCAGTCACCTTCTTGTGAGCACTACATTTCACAATCGCCACTTGCAGAGGCAAAGTCAGTGATTCAAGAAGCTCATTCACCAACTGACCATGCTGAATCTTAGCTCCATGCGAAGTCAGGAACCCACGTTCTTTCCACAATCGTCCAAAACTGTGAGCCACACCAAAAGCCTACTGACTGTCTGTATAGACAGTCACTTTCATTCCTTTTGACAACACACATACTCTTGTAAGTGCAATTAATTCTGCTGCTTGAGCTGAATTATGTGGAATACGTGCAGTTTCAACAATCGTAAGCAAAGTCGTGACAGCATATGCTGCAGTCGTGTCACCATTCAGGAGCTTGAAACACGAACCATCCACCCACAATGTACCATCACATTCAGCAAGAGGAGTATCATAGAGATCTACTCTCCCTTTCGTTTCTTCTTCTGTTTTAAGGAAACAATCATGCTGTTCTGAAGCATCTAATTTCTCTACAATTGGCAACAACGTAGCTGGGTTTAGGGTGCTGCATCTTTTTATGTGCACGTGACTTGCTAACAAGGTTAATTCGTAACCGGACAATCGAGCACTAGTTAAGTGCTGTGTCCTGGTTCTGTTTAACAATATGTCTACTGCATGTGGGACCATAACGATCAAGGTGTTATTCATCACTAAACCAGCAGACTGTCGAATAGAAACAGCTGCTGACGCTGTTGCTCTTAAACAACTTGGCAATGCTTTAGCTACCGGATCCAAAGTCGACGAAAAATATGCACATGGACTCTGTTTGTCTCCAAATAACTGTGTCAATACGGACAATGCACAACCTTGTTTCTCGTGGACATACAATGTAAAGGGCTTACTGTAGTTGGGGGTACCTAACACAGGAGCCGAACATAATGCATCACGCAATTCAGAAAAACTTTTCTGACACTCTTCAGACCAAGGGACTGGATTGGGTGTATCTTTACACGTTAATGCCACCAAAGGTTTGGCCAATAACGAAAAATTTGGAATCCACTGCCTACAGTACCATGTAATACCCAAGAACGCACGCACTTCTCTCTGTGTTCTTGGCACACTCAATTTCGCTATTGCCTGAATTCTCTCTGGGGTCAGTTTACTTCCCTCCTTCGATAAGAGATGACCTAAGTAGGTCACTTCTTGTCGACAATATTGCAATTTGGAAAGCGACACCTTGTGATGCAAGTCACACAGATGACGCAACAATGACAACGTGGCTTTCTTACAGATTTCCTTAGTATCTGCAGCAACAAGCAAATCATCAACATACTGTGTAAGAGTAGCACCATCAGGTAAAACAATCGTATCAAGCTGAGTTTTTAGAGCTTGACTGTATATTGATGGACTTTCACAGTAGCCCTGGGCAGCGCGTTTAAAGCGGAAGCTTCGTCCTCCTAAAGTGAAGCCAAAAATATCCCTGCTCTCCTCAGCAATGGGGATGCTGAAGAAAGCATTCTTCACGTCAATCACCGAAAACCATGTTGCTGAAGCTGGAATCATAGTCAATAGGGCAGTAATATCGGGAACAACTGGGAATTGTGGCACAACTATTTTATTCACCTCTCTAAGATCAATCACAAATCTGTAAACAGGTGGCTGAGAGGGATCAGTTCGTTTCAAAACAGGCAGAACAGGACTATTGCAAACGTTTCCTCTTGTGTCTTCAATGACATCTTTTTCAATTAGATCGCTAGCAAAGCTTTTTCACCTTCACTAGAGATTCTGTATTGGGGAATTTGTGGCATTTTAACATTGGCTTTCAATGTTATAACATATGGTGGTATTTCTAAAAGACCCACATCATTAGGAGCAGTAGCCCAAAGACTATTAGGCAGGGACGACAATTCTGTTGGAAGTTTATCCCTTAACAAATACATTGGAGAGACCACTTTCTTACCTAGAGTAAGTTGTACTCCTGAAGGAGAACAATACAAAGTTGCATACAATCTTTTTAACAGATCTAATCCCAACAAATTTTCACCACAACCTGTTGTCAGAATAAGGGGTGCTTCTAATTCACAAGGACCAACAGAAAGAGACAAAGGGTCAGAAATCAGATTTCTAACTGGGGCGCCAGAAAAACCTACTGATACATTCATTTCGCCAGACAAAGGTGCGCCAGGGAGTTTGGAGTGCATAATAAAACTCTTTGTAGCACCAGTATCCAACAGAAAAGGTTCTGATGTAATCACCTCAACGTATGGTCCACTCTGATCTACTGGAACTGAAACAACTCCCTCTCTTTGTCTATGGCTGTCCTAGCAATCATTACCTTCCTAATGTTCATCTTCTGTATAGTAATCGTCAGCATAGTACTGAGCTGTCCTACCAGATGCGTTATTATGCTGATCGAACCTATTCATAGAATTTTGAGGTGGAAGGGACTGTGTGTTCTGGGGGAGGTGTTCAGCAAGCCTCTACCTCTAGAGGCTTGCTGAACACCTCTACCTCTAGTGTTTGAACCACCATTTGCGCGCTGTAACAGAATAGGACAACTATACTTAAAATTACCCTCTTCCTTGCAATACGAACACTGATTGGGACCTATGGGGACACGTGGCTGAGTATACTCGACTCTTTGCGAGTTCCTCTGATACTGTTGAGGCTGCTGATAATTACTCAGATAGTTATTCTGACCGCCATTAGTCTGGCCACCACCACCACGTGGCGGATATGCTTGCTGTAACAAAACCTTCGTTTTCAACTCTTTAGTTTTCTTTTCTGCTCTATCTTTCTCGTCTTTGTCTCTATTTTCGTAATATTGTGCAGTAGCCAAAATCTGTGCTGAAGAGGAAACTGCCCAAGAACTCTCTGAATCCTTTAACTTTTTACACAACTCTGGAAGCAGATTGTGCATGAATTTATCGACGAACAATCGTTGACCACCGTCTGTGCTCATATCTTGACCACTGTGGTCGACAAACGTCTCTTCAAACCTGGTGAAGAAATCTTTCTTCTGCTTACACGCAGACAGTTTATCCCAGTTTACACGTATCGCAGGCATTATCGTTTTCATATAATTAATGATCCTACCAGGGAGTTCCGCTACTAAAGGCTCAGGTTTAGCACCACCAGTTTGTAGGGCATCTGCAGCAGCAATATTAGCCCATGAGTCACCTAACTCCTGATCATGATCTGTATGACGAATCTTTCCCCATAAAGGCTGTGGAACAACATTCCCAAATAACATATCGATATCGGCTAAATTCATGATACATGACCCAGCAGTCTGTGACAACTCTTTGTAATACCCTGCAGGATTTTTACGGGGATCAGGCAATGTCTGTTTAAGGGCTAAAACTTCAGCTCGCTTCCATGGCACATGTACCCACACACGCTGAAAGTGTGGCAGAATAGGTGGGTTAGCATTTGCGTCACCCTCTCTCCATTGTGGGGGAACCTCTCTCATGGGGTATTGTCGCGCCTTTTTCCTACTGGATGCGTCGCGCTCAGATTGTGATTGAGAAGTGCCTCCCTTACTCCGATACGACAACAATATCTCAACCGCTTTCTTGACATCGGGACCTACAATCATGCCTTCTGTGAAATCGAACCGCGCACGACACAACTCGGGCGGGTTACATTCCTGATCATTGTCTTCCAAATCTTCACAGAGAAAAACACACATTTGTTCAAAAACGTATCTCTGCTTCGGTGCTTCCCATTGATGGAAGACTTCCATGACAGACTCTACATCATACCTTACAGTGTCCATAACCCATTTATGCGCTAAACGATTCAGTAAATCTCTCTCTCGATAGTCAGGCCGTTGACTTCGCAACTGTCTTCGTTCTGTGTTAGGGGTCGTAGTAGGCGACCCGAGAAAAGGTGAGAAAAGATTAGTAACAGTGTTGGACATTCTCTGTCGAACGGAAGGAGAAACTGACGGAAGAACGGGTGGAAAAATAGGCTGAGATAAGGTATGAGCAGAGACAATAGCAGAGGGAGCATTAGGAGAAGTAGAAGGTGCACTAGGCAAAGTCGTAGAAAGCACAGGTGAAGCAGATGTGATCGGTGTGCTTTGAGGAGGCTGCACCAGAGGAGCAGGAGCCAGCTGAAGAGTAGCTGGTGGGTGCTGTGGAGGAGCAGAAGGCAATGCAATCACAGGTTGCGCAACTAAAGGTTGCGGAGGTGCCGTGGCATTTTGTGCATAGGCGGGTGGCGAACTTAACAGATGTGACATTAACGGATCTTTTTCAGGCTCTTTTGCTGCGTCTTGCTTAAGAGGCGGCAAAACTGGATAGCACTTATCTATTACCATTTTACGTTGCCTGTGCAACTGCTCACTCATCTGTTCTTCTTCATTGTCTTTAAACTGCATAGCAGCTTGCATTATCGAAATACCCCGTTCTCTCTTATTTTTCTTTGCTAATTTAATTTCTTTTTGTTTGGCCTCCTACGCCATAGGCGGAAAGAGTCAAACATCGCCGGCCGGGCTTTCTTCTTGAAAAGTTTAACTTCAAGATTGTCTAGGATTTCGGTATCAAAGCTACCGTATTTGGGCCATTTTAAAACACCATCTTTTCTGGTGTATTTGATCCACACTTCGTTATATGTGATGGGGCCTACTCCATGTTTCACATATAATTCATAAGTTGGAGTTCCAACCGGAGGAACCGGACATGAGTCCTCCAATCGGGAGTCCCTATTATTACAACCAAGACAAAACAAATTTCCAAGTCTGCTAAGACCAGGCATCTTCGCTCTCTAGTCTAGCTTCAAACTTCGAAGGATTATCGAATACGATATTTCTCGCGAATACACGAGTCCCTCGGTTTTGGTGCTTGCAGGTACCAAACAAAACGATCCCAAAGGATACCCAAGACTAAGAACCAACTAAGGACTGGGAGACGCTCCACTTATACTTAACTGAAATATCGATGACGTCACCAGAAGACTCGTCTCAGTGTTTCGCTCTACCAAACTTCAAGGGTCCAAATCAGGGCGATAGCCAGGGCAGCAGTCCTTTGTAGCCGTCGGGAAGCGGGGAACCTCGCAGCAAAGACTTTCGGACCACGTCGACATGCAGGGGTCGATGAAGTGGCAGGCCTTCCTCCCGAATTTTCTCACGAAGCTCCTCACGAACCTCTGGCTGGACCGGTACCGCTGGAATCGCCCCAAACGTTGGGCGCTAACTGAGGTACTGGGTTTTTCAGAACCGGTACTGATCCGGTAACCCAGCGGTGCCAGGGTACACCCAAAGACCTCGAGTCCTTTCCTGATTTAGACCACAGAAACTCAGAGTCTTCTAGGTGAAGTCAAGGATCGTTTTTATTGGCTGCAACCAAGGTAACAAGCGTCCTAGAAGTACAACACACAGGAAGTATGTTCTCAGGAGACTTCCGCAATTCACAAAGTCAGGCTTCTCTTTTTATACGAAATATTGTGCTTTAGGCAAACATTCTTTACATTTTACTATACTATAGAAATGTTTCCATTACAAAGAAAAAGCAGAGTCATGATGACAAGGCCATAGTTCAGTTTGTCCAGCCCACAATAAATTACTCGACAAGGCCCAACATTTTCATCAGATATCGCTGGACCCCCAATAAAACCGGGCACCTCCCCATCATAAAGCAAGCGAGAGAAAAGAGCTGGGGCAGGTGTGAGCGAGATTCGGCAGGGTGTGTGTGCGATGAATGGGTTTATGGCCTGTTGAGCCTTGATGCTATCTTGCTCGGCCACTGGGAGATGAACTGACCAAACAGGTTCGGCCTGGGGCAATGGTTCCAACTTGCCCAGGTCTGAGAAAAGTCAATCAAGGTGTACGTGTCCTTTGGAATCAAATTTAGCTGTATTATAAGCCTATGTAAAGGGCAACTCACAAAATGGCTGCCTTACACAAAATGGAAGCCAAGGGTTCAGAACGGAAATGACGATTTTGAGGTGAAATCTTCACTCGAGATTGACGAAAATGTTTGTACATAGTGTACTAGCCATTCTCGGTCTTTTGATACCAAATTCGTCTTCTTACGACGAAGTTTTATTCTCGAGTCCTGAATTATTACACGAGTCCAGAATTTTCAGAACTACAGTATGTGTATGTATGTATATTTATGCATGTATGTATATGTGGGGCATAAAGTGCAGCATAAATGATGCATAAAAGAAGCAGAGAACTTTGGTTAGTTCCAAAGTTTAGGTGGAGAGCAGATCCTATGTAGAGCACCCTACAACACCAGCGACTCTCTGAATTTGCTCACCTGAAATGTTTGCTTTTCTATCATTATTTTTGAGCATAGCATTAGCACAATGCCATCCACGTTGAGATAGAAAGGGCCAAAGTATTTTGCCATTTCTACAGAAAGTTTTTAAGCATAGGATTAGCATAGTGCTATCCATGCCAAGCTGTAAAATGTCAAAAGTCTTTTACTACTATTAGGATTCATTAGCAAGGCAGCTTCTTATCCAATTTTCTCATGGTTGAAATTTATAAGACCCAAGCTTGTAGGGCAGTGCTATATTGGCTGCAATTTCAATCAGTTAGATATTCGTAAAAACACTTTTAATAAATCTCTTATGAGATTACCAAAAAGCACTCTATCACTTCCTCTGAGGTTTGACTTAAACCTTACATACCTCGCTAATGTAGTCTGTCTGAAACCTATCTTATAATGGACAATACTCTGGTTAAATGAGGACGTGGCCCTATATAGAGACTATGTCAGTGAGATAATCGACTATCGCCTGGGCCTCACGATCCCTGGGTAGCTCACATCAAAACCTGGCTGTTCAAGTGTTGCCTTTCTGCATACTGTCAGAATTCTTCTTCATGCCCAAGAATGCCCATGAAATTGTTAAATCATGTTATTGGAACATCGTTTTCTGCAATAGGATTTCCATTGTTCCTGCAGGTAGTTTATCTGATCTTTATTTATCCACCAAGTGTGAGTCCCACTTTGAAGATTTTATGGATTTTCTGAGTGTCTCTTCAGTGAGATCTGTGTTTATTAAGTTCAGACTTGGAATACTCCCACTGGCTGTCTTTACTGGCACATGGAATAAAATCTCTGCTATGGCCAGCAATAATGTATGCCCTCTGGGATGTCAAAATATTGAAAATTAAGAACATGTCTTATTCTCTTGTACTGTTTATGCTAAGCAGCGCACACGTTGGATCATCTCTCTTTGCCAGCTCTTCCACTTAGAGAACTGACATTTACCTTTATGAATCTGTTAGCCACATGCTAGGCCCAGTGTTGTATATTCAGATTCCAACTTTTTCCATTCAATGTGATATATTACACAAAAAGTTGTTGGGGCAAGCGCCTTTTAGAGCTGTGACCTGTAAATACTAGACTATATTGGTTAAACTTTTACTACCTTTTTACACTGTGCACTTTAATACACTTGTAAAACCTAGTGATATGAGGGGAACCCAAATTCAGATTTTTACTTTAGCTGACCGATAGCACAGTTGGGCCACTGAGAGCTTAGTTTAGGCTACTGTTAGAGGCTGCCCATCTGTGATGCTGTTAGGACAAGGGGGTATCTCTGTGTTTCCTTTTATTAATTGCAAACTTTGTGATCCTAATTATGTTTTTATGAAGGTTTTTATAACTTCGCTCAGGAATGTTGGCTGCTGCTGAATGTTTCTTTTTTTATGAGAATTGTATGTTCTTATCATGTGTTTATTTTAATATTTTTCCTTTGTATGTGCTGTGTTATTGTGTACTTTTATGGATCTTTTGAGCCGAAATAAAGATGATGATCGTGATGGTGTCAATACCAACCGATGAATTCCAAGATAATTGTATTTCCTCTGTATGTTGCCTACATTTACTAAATTCATACGGAGTCTTGTAGAGTTTTCAGTTCTAGCAAAGCTAGTGCAGTGACAACCTAATGGTTGGGAGTTCCAATCCTCTCAAAAGGAAGCAAGATCTAATCATGGTCAATGTACATGCCCAAGAAAGTTTTTTTCCTGTCCATGTGAAGAAAGCTTTCCCGGGAAAAATCTTGGGGAGGTGCATGAAAGGCAATTAGTATCTGAGTCTCATTTATCGTCCTCCGGGTTCCACCGGACAATTCAATACTTCTCTTATGTCAGTGGCTTCACAGCTGGTTGTCTCCCCCTCCAATTTCACCATCTTGGGAGATTTTAACTTTCATTTTGACAACTTGCAAGATCCCACAGCATCAGAGATACTATCCAACCTGGCCTCCATTCAATTAGAGCAACTAGTTCCCTCGGCCACACATGAAAAGGGGCATCTTTTAGATCCTATTTTCAGTAATAGTGACCAGCTCAAAGTAGGCCTGATTAATAAGCTCCCATGGACCGATCACTTCCTGATTGCATTTACCTGGACTGCAAGTAAACCATCCCCCTCCCTGTTTACATCTAGGAAAACCCGAAATTGGTCAAAACTTCCTCTCGACAGCTGGACAAAGACTCTCAGTAACACCAGACCCTCCTTGTCTCACAACCCTACATACAATAACGCCAAATATGAAGACTGGATAACCACCTCTTTGGACCTAAGTCTACCATTATATCCGTCCAGATCTAAAAGACATAGCAAGTCAGCCCCATGGTACTCAGAAGACCTGAGAAACCAGAAACGTCTATGCAAGAGACAAGAGAGGAAGTGGCGCATATCCTACGACCAAGCCGAAAAAACTATTTACAGGGAAATGATTAGGGAGTATAAAACGGCCATAAAAAATGCGCAAGCAGCCCACTATACCCATAAAATTACTGAGGCAAAATCGAAACCGAAAGAAATATACCACATAGTAAACTCATTGATAAAACCATCCGCGCCCGCTTCAGACAATAACAATTCAGTGTCCAATTGCAATGACCTGGCTGAATTCTTTTTCCAAAAAGTAAATAAAATTTACTCCTCTTTCCCCAACTCACCCATCGATCAGTCTTCTTATTGCTTGGACTTTGCCCCGGACAGGGATATTGAGCTAAAATCGTTTCCCTTGTTATCTATGGAAACTTTGCAGAAACTAGCCCTACAAATAAAAACAGGTTCTCCTCGCGATCCGGCCCCTCCAGGCCCTCTGGGTCTAGCCAGTGATACTATCTTCCCCACCCTGCTGGAGCTGCTGAATTCCTCTATACTGAGCAAAACAGTACCCGTAACCTGGAAGCACGCTATGGTGCGGGCCCTCCTAAAGAAACCCTCCCTGGACCCAGCTAATGCGGGTAACTATCGTCCCATCTCCTTGCTCCCGTGGGCGTCAAAAATCCTGGAGAAGCACGTCAATACCATTCTGACGACATTTCTCGAGGACAACCACCTCCTTGATGCTTCCCAGACGGGTTTTCGCCCCAAACACGGGACAGAGACTGCCCTTTTAGCTGTGACCGAGGATGCAAGACGGATCTTGGATCGAGGGGGATCAGTGGCAGTGATCCTCCTCGATCTAAGCGCCGCGTTCGACACAGTACATCACAAGATCCTGTTGAACCGTCTTGCCGACCTGGGAATATCTGGAGATGCCCTGTCGTGGCTGGAATCCTTCCTGTCAGACAGAACCTTCCAGGTCTTCGACGGCACAGCTGTATCCTCCAGTAGGCCACTGGGGTGCGGAGTGCCGCAGGGCTCTTCCCTAAGCCCTACGCTCTTCAATGTGTACATGAGGCCGCTGGCTGGGATTGTTCGTCCGCATGGTGTTAATATCATCTCCTATGCGGACGACACCCAGCTGGTGGTCTCCCTTGCACAGAAGAGCGGTCTTCAGACTCCACCCGACCTGGCGGCCTGCCTGAAGGACGTAAAAAGGTGGATGTCAAGCTCATGTTTGAAACTCAATGATGACAAAACGGAGCTTATGCTCCTTGGCCCAGCAGCTCCTTCCACTCTGGAGTTAATCTGGCCTTCAAGCATGGGCTCCCCCCCCTCCCCAAAGATAACATCAAAAGTCTGGGAGTATGGCTTGACAAGTCGCTGAGCCTAAACACTCAAGCCACCAAAGTGTCAGCCACTTGCATTGGCCTTCTCAGGGTAATCAAAAAAATCCTTCCCCTCCTTCCATTCGAGGCCAGACAAATTGTCATACAGGGCCTGATCCAATCACGGCTGGATTTCAACAATGCCCTTTACCTTGGAGCCCCGGACTATACTCTACAAAAACTTCAGCGCACTCAAAACTGTGCTGCCCGGGCGCTCCTGGGAATCCCTCGGAGGACCTCAATAAAATCCGGCCTCAAAACTTTGCACTGGCTGCCTGTCAGGGATAGAGTAAAGTTTAAGGCTCTTTGCATCGCCCACCAGACTTTCTGGAGAATGGGCCCAGAAATCAACTCTTCCCTGATTTCCCCATACCAACCCAATAAAACTCTACGCTCCTCAACTGCTACTCTTGCCACAATCCCTCGAATACTTAGATCCAGAGCAGGAGGTCGCTCATTCTCATACAACATTGCCAAACTGTGGAATACTCTCCCGCTGCAGATGCGAAACAACACAAACCTCACCAGCTTCAGGAAACAGCTCAAAACCCTCCTGTTTAACAACTAACAGCCTTAGTGGCCAGGTTTGTTAGGTTTAGCTCCAGCGCCTGGACGCCTCAGGGCAACTGCAGCGCTATATAAACCCAATTTTCATTTCATTTCATTTCAGTCAAGTTGTCAGTCCCCATTCAAGGTCCCCAGGGTAGACAGGAGTTACTGGGCCCCAACCATGGTGGTTGAGGTCATTTGCAACTGGTGTCCTAGAGATAATCCTTCTATGGCTCTGGACAGTAGGCCAAGTACAATCCTTTTCGCACTTGACATTGAGTGGAGAGGGCTAGGCCTTTTCTAAACGCTGTCAATAATGGGTGCAGCCTTTACCCGATCAGTGGTGCTGAATTTCTCTTAAAACTAGGAAGTATGAACAGCTTAGTTGGCCTTACCAGGATTCAAACAGACGTTAGCAACGGTGGTTAGCTCACTAAGCCATATTGATGCGTTCTCTCAATATACCCTATGAATCAGCGGGAAGGTTGATTGACCTGAAGGGATGAGAATGGTTAACACTGTTACTGGGGCACTGCTGCTGCTTCACACCTCACATACAGCATGTTCGTTCCAGTGGAAATTGAATATACTCATATTCTGGATGTAAGTTAACCCTGAAAGGTAAAACGCATTTACTCAAGCTTAGACCTTTCTTCATGTCCATTAATAGAATAGATATTCCTCAAGCTGTTGTCCATTCTTTTGAATGTGTTTGAATCACTTTTTTCAAGTAACTTTTTTAAACCATTCCAATTCTGCATTTTGTGTTGTCCACTGGTTTGAGACTACCCTTGATGGCACACAATTCCTCTTAAAAACAAGTACATACATTAGAATAGTAATAGTGTGAAGCTCATGTTCCCATAGTTTTATAGAATCAGTGTTTTAAGTCGATTTTGTTTGAGATTTAAACATTCTGTACTCTACTCCTCTACCACACAAGTACTAGGGAACCTCATTCTACATCAAGACAGTGAGGCTTTTATTGTGTTTTTGTCTTTTATTTACTAATCATTTAAACCAAATACATTTACAATTCACACATTGCAACTGCCATTTAAACCACAGACTTCAAACAATGGAAATCCTTCACAGTATCTATTCCTTCATTTTCTCTAATCTCTCTTTTTGACTTTTCTATGGTGCTGTTTGTGGTTTAGGTCTCACACTGTATTATTAGACCTTTCAAACTGTGTGAACTACTGCTTTCCTGCAAGGTGTTAAGCACTTATTCCTGTTACCTGGCTTAAGGTGATTCAGTTGATTCAGATGTGCTACTTGTAATATTCGCAGCCCAGCCAGAGTCCTTCCTGTACCTTCTTTGTAGCCTGTACCACTAAAGGCAAATTGCTGCCCGGAGGCCACTTTACCAAGGGAAGCAGGTGTTGTGTATGCCCAGGAGACTCGGTTTTGTTTAAAGGCTTTATTTAGTGCAAACAAGTTGACCATAAAAGAACAATAATACAACATTATTAATAAAAGGCTATTAACTAATGCCCGGACCATTGCTTTGTGGTAATAAAATACAGTGCATACTTCAATACTACTACAATTCTCAATAATTAGAACAATACAGGGGATGCATACAACATACATTACATCCCTCCCTTCACCTCGCAACCCAAGCACACCATCTGTGGAGTCCCCCAATGCTCATCCCTCAGCTCAGCCCTACCCTCTTCAACATCTTTATGACTTCACTTGCAGGTATTGCCAGATTGCACATCAACATCCTCTCCTACGCCAACGACACCCAACTCCTCCTCTCACTCTCAACAAACCCCACCTTGACAAAAACCAACTGCTACAACTGCATGAAGATTGTCGCAACTGTCTGAAACTCAACATGGACAGAAGGAGGTTCTGATCTTCGGCAACCATACTGCCCTTTTGGAATGACTCCTGGCGACCAACGGAGCTCGGACCCATCCCTACACCGAAAGACCATGCTTGAAACCTCGGCATCGTAATGGAGAGCAAACTCTCAGTGAAACATCAGGTCAACACCATGGCCTCGGCCTTCTCCTATATGAACGGCATGCTCCACAAAATCTTCAGATGGATCCCCATCAGCATGAGGGAAACTGTGACGTAGGCCCTCCTCACCAGCCAGTTTGACTACAGCAACACACTCTATGCCGGCACCTCCACCCAACTCATACAAAGACTCCAGAAAATCCAGAATGCAGCAGCCAGACTGCTCCTCAACCTGCTCAGGATGGCACTTATCACTCAGCATCTGAAAGACCTTCACTGGCTCCTCATCCAGAAGAGATGCCAGTTCAAACTCCTGACCCATGCATACAAAGCCCTCCACAACCAAGGACCAGACTACATGAACCACCGCCTGAGCGTCCACCAACCCCCAGAAACCCCCGCTCCACACACCTTGCGCTCACTCAGACACAGCATATCCGCCACTCTGAAGGACACTCCTTCTCCCATCTCTCCGCCAAAGCCTGGAACACCCCCACACCTCCGCACTTCTCCCTAGCTGAACCACTTCAGGAAGGAAAACTTGGGTCTTCACCTGATACCTTCAGCACAGCTCCTGGATACCCCCCACGGGGATTAGCCGTGCTATACAAATAATTGATTGATTGATAGGCAGCAGATTTGGAGGGCCCCCAGAACTTCAGTTAATGGTCCCTAGAAGGACGATTCTTGACAGTGTGTCTTCAGTTCATCATATGCTTCTACAATATAATAAAATATGTTAAATGAGTATGCTCCGTATTAAGCTAGAAAAGAAATGCTTTTCCTAATTTGTACTTCAACTCATATAAATGAAGCAATACTAGAAAATAAAAAAGAATCCGTCAAGGCATGTGGGAATTTTAGTGCAGCTTTGTGGTACCTGGTATTATTTGCAATGAAAAGTGGTTTCAGATCAAATCATTGAAGTCCATCATAAAACATCAAAAAAGAATAAAGTGCTTAGTGCTCAGCTTTGAAGTGCCATCACATGGGCATGGGGGTCACATCGCTAGGTCATTGTTTCATTACTGGAAAGGGGACTAGAAAGTGCACAATTCAATTTCCGAAGCCTGGTTAGAACAAATTGGTGCTGGGAACATAAGACCATAGACTAATACAGTTGGAAGCCTTCTCCGGATGCAATTGACATGTATAGGGTGACCATATGTTTCCTACCCTCAACAAGTGTCCTATTTCCAGATCTGGAGCCTTAAAGGGCTTTTAACTCACTTTTATGCAGGTTAATCACACTGTATGGGGATTGAATTATGAGGGAGTCATTAAACTTCTTTAGTACATCATTAATATAGGAGAGCCAAGGGATGTTCAAAACATGGTCATGGGCATGGGGGTCATATCGCTATGTCGTTGTGTCATTACTGGAAAGGAGACTAGAAAGTGCACAATTCGATTTTTGAAGCCTGGTGAGAACGCAAGCCCATGGACTAATACAGTTGGAAGCCTTCCCCGGATGAAATTGACATGTATAGGTTGACCATAGGTTTCCTACCCTCCACCAGTGCCCTATTTCCAAATCTGGAGCCTAAAAAAGGTTTTAAAAATCACTTTTATGCAGGTCCATCACACTGGATGGGGATTGAATTATGAGGGAGTCATGAAACTTCTTTAGCACATCATTAATATAGAAGAGCCAAGGAATGTTCAAAACATGATCTAGTGTATGACAGTCCTTGATGATAGATCTAGTAAAGGTCATTTCAGGCTTAGCTTAAATTGACCGCCAAAGCAAGATCGGCTTTAGGAAGAGTAAATGCTCTAGATAGCTAAGTCCCACCTCATTATGGGTAATGTATGTTGAGACATAGGTAGGGATTCTTAGCAGATGCTCGAGGAAGGCATTCTCCTCTGTCTGTAAAGAGCCACTCAGAACATATCCTCAGATGCTTCCTCCATACAAGCCATCAGCCAGTGCTTTGGCTTCATATATATTTATCATTTCTTTAGTAGGATGACTACTGAGCTTCCTTGAAGATCTAAAGACACCCATGCAGACCCCACTTATTTTTAGCCTACCACATTGTATGTGATTGACCCATGAGCCATTGCTGGCAAGCGATATACCCAAATAATTGAATGTATTGATCCTTGTAATCAGGGAATCTGTGTGCTCCTCTAGGTCGTTTTACCATATGTTCTCATACAGGTTTTGATAATAATGATCTTCAATTTCCTCCTCTCCATAAAATCGACAACGGTGTCCATAGTCTGTGCAGGCCGACAGTGTTCTTGACATCAAAACTGCACCACTGGCGGAACGTTCCACAGGGACCAACCGGCGGGCGACAATAGGCGCGTTGGTCTGCAGAGCCCTGAGAGCATCATCAACCCCATTGATGTAAAGGGCAAAAAGAAACAAGCCAGAACATAACCCTTACTTATTCCCTTCTTGACTTTAAAGGAGTGAGTACATTCCCAGCTTGAGCCAAATCTATCAAATCAAAGGCACTACTGAGGTCAGCAAAAATAAAGATAGTGAGCCAGCTTTGACCTTTGTAGATTTCCAGAAAAGAAGGTCTAGGTTGTCACACTGTTTTAAGGTCCCCCAACCCTTTCTTAAAACCAAACTGGGCTCCTGACAGGATGGAGTTATCGGTGGCCCACTGCTCCAATTTTTGTAGGAGAGCCCTGCTGATTAGTTTGACTGGAGAATCCAGTAATGAAATAACGAGGAAGCACTTCTGATCTGATCTATCCCCCTTCCTAAAGATGGACAGTATAATAGAGTCAGAGCAGCTAGGGGAAATCATACCCCCTGCAACTATGTCAAGAAAATGAGGGCCCCAGAGTTCTCCCACAGCCTTGAAGGCATCAACCAGAAAAGCATCTGTCCCGGGCAATTTACCCCTGCACTGTTGTCGAAGGCCAAAATAACTTCCTCCAGGGATGTTTCTAGAGGACTCTTAACAACTCAGCTGCAGATCAGCTCTGTGTCACTCGCTAGAGAGCCAAAAATGTCTGAATAATGCTCAACCCATGTATAAGGGGGGGGGCATGCAGAGTGAGCCTTGGAACTGTTTCACCTTTCAGCAATGGGGCATTAATAGTATTCCAAAACAGAGTGGCATCATTGGCCTCGATTGCCTGGGTTAAATGTGCCCAATATTTTTTCCCCTGAGAGCCTACTTACTATTGCCTGAAGCTGAGTTGTAGTTCTTCCTAAGTATTTTGAAGACAGTTTGCTCCCTTGGTGAGCTGTACAGTGCTGTCCGCAGCACTTTAGCATCCTGAATGTATGAATGATGAAACCAATCATGCTTTGCTATCGGCCGGGTGTCTAGGCTTTTGGGCTAAGAAAGCATTAAGTGGCCTAGTAATAGCTACAAATACAAACATGAGTAACATATCTACCTTGTCACCCAGGCAATACTTAAACTCTGCTTCATTAGTAATTAACAGCTTCTGGAGCACAGCTGGAGGATCTATCCCCGTCTACTTATGGCATCCATGTTAGCAGTCTTGGAGATAACCCTCTGCTTTTCAGTCTACAATAACAAGAGACAACTAGCGGCTTATAGTCACTTAGTGCACTTGGTATTATTCCATGATCGATAACAAGGTTCCTGGTTGAAAGGAAGACTAAAATGATCAATAGTCATACTGGCTCCTCTACCAATAAACAAAGGGATCTGGTAATTTATTTAAAAAACTAACAGGTGTATCCTGAACTAAATTCCAATACCAAACAATGTTCAAAATAAATCAAAGTCGTCGCAATCTTCTCATAATCTTCATTTAATATCCTTATTCAATGGTGATCTTCAACTCCAAACCTAGCCAACACGTGTTTCGTCTTTCGTGGTAACAACCACACACTTCGTCTAATTCTTGTAGGATTATAGCGTAAAGCCAATTAGTAGTTTTCAAATTCATAAAATAGGGAAAATTCCAGTTGTCGTGATTTTGCACTATGTCGACTTAGCCATAAAGGTGTGTGGCCTTTCCTAATTATGTGTTAAAAGTACGATCAGCATCAAACAGGTCAGAGCAACATATTCAGCGTATACGTGTGAGTCGGCGTTTCATTTCCTCGGTAATTTTCTCCAGTAATAATCAATCGTACTTAAAAATTAGGGATTTGAGAGAGTACCCATAGGAGTTAAGTGAAAAGTGAGGGACTCTGTCACCTGCTTACGGGTTATACCACACACCAATTTAGAAGCAAGCCTACATGTCTGTATATTAAAATCCCCTGTTAATACAACAAAATAATTTGAAGAACTGGATTGTAAAAATATATCTAAATCCGCCTCCAAAGAAGTAACAACCTCACTATATGTGGAATCAAAAATATTATTATAAAAATTAATTTAAACCAGGTGAGATCTGCCTGAAAAGGACAGTCAAACAAGCTTGTAATAGGGTGAGGCAGTAAAGGATCTCCTAATAACAGCAGGTAACACATTTGAAATTGGAATTTAAAGACCACCTTTTGGCCAACCTGATAATGATGGAGCAGCGGGCTTACAAATAGAAGAGAATCCTTCCACATAGTAGGGGACTACATCCCAGGTTTCCTGAAGACAAATCACATGAGAAGTGGAGGTACTATAGACTCAGCCTGGGGTATCTAGCTTGTTTTTAAAACCAAATATGCTCCATGATGTAAAAAAGATACTCTTTTATGTCCCACTGATGCTGGTAGTGGGGATGCTAGACTAATTTTCCTAGGAAGGTATTCATTAAGTCAAAATCTATGAACATGGTACGCATAGAACTCAAGTTACATCATAAGTGTACCCCAGTAGTTCCTCAATTCAATTAAGCCTATCCTCAAAAAGACACACAAGCACCATAAATAGCTTCAATAGTGACTGTTTAATCTCACAGTTATTATAACAGATCACTGTCAGGAACGTTCCAAAACAGAAGAGTGGGTTGCTCCAGGGGGAGTGTGGGAAATGGATTGTGCTCGTGAGAATAGAAAAGATATATAGGGAGGGAAATCAGAGAGTAGTTAAATAAATTACACATAGTAATGTCCTTAGTAATTCATTGTTTTAACTACTGTCTGGTTACCCCATTCCCCCTGATTGGCTGAATCCCCAATGATGTTATGTCATTCTATTACCTGGAACTCGCTTAGTGCCATAAATCTTTTGGATGAGGAACCGCAGGTTGACAATCAGCCGCTGGAAATTGGGAAGGTGGAGCAGGGGCTGGCACCCTGCGAGAGCGATGCATGTGGTGATAGAAATACCCCAGGACAGAAGAGCTATGTTATTAGGATTGTTACTAGGCATGGAGACCTAGACAGATTCTCACCTGCTACATGGGGGTCTTTAACATTTATAGTAACACAGTCCCCCTCTATACTTTTCCTATTAGGTCCAATCCACCCAACCCTTCTTGTCATAATTATTAGGTCCTCCCTCACTGTTCGAAAGAGACACTTAGATTGTAACCAATAGAGGACCTTAGTTGGTTAGATGACTCAGCTACACCTGGGGAAAAGGGGGTACATTAGTCATTATTGCCGCATACAGGAAACAGGCTGGGGGTAAAAAATGGTAAGATGGTTAATTATCTCCCACGCAGAGCTGCTAGTCTTCCTTGTTTGCTGTGAGACACTTCTTGGAGAGATGCCAGGTGTACACACAATGTCAAGGAGAATAAACAAATTGTCAGCTCTAGTCCGACCCAACTGAGCAAGGCATGGGTCCATAGAGGGGGCATTAGTGGTAACACTGCTGGATGAGGCTCAACAAAAACACTACTGGATTAGTCAACCCCTCTTCTACTTTCTCAGAATGATGCCTGCACACTCGTAACACATTACCACCCCTTTCATATTTCTTCTACCTTGTTGGGCACAGTTTCCCTGGGCTTACCCATATTGTGACTGCTGGGTCACAGATAGGACTGGGTCTCGGTCACGCAGATGCAAAGATAGTAACAGGCACCAAAGAGGCATAAACCCAAATCAGTTCTCTGCAATAAGCAGTGTGCCTTTTGTTTCTCATGTGCTTTGCAGAGATGTAAGTGTCATTTATTTGGCTGCCCTTGAACTCTTTCCTTAACTTCCATTTTTCTTAGAGTTTTTAACTTGTGATATTCAGTATTTCAAATGTTCCAGCTCTGATTTCTGCACAAGAGATGAAGAGCTTGAGTCAAAAGAGTGCAACTCCCTCTGGCCCATAATAGTAAGAATGTTATGGCATGTGTTTGCAGGTCAGTGCACTGTTTGCAGTCAAGCTTGCATGCAGAGGGTATTCTGTGACATGTTATGAGACCCAGAGAGGCTCTTTGGACTAGAGTCCAGCATGTCCATAACATTGTCTGCGTATAGGCTAATGCGGTGCTTCCCCCTCCATGGGGATCCCCTTATTCCGGCCATGGTCTCTGATGTGCTGGGCGAATGGCTCCATGTATAAAGCAAACAAAAAGGGTGATAGGGAACAGCCCTGCCTAGTGCCTCTACCAATCAGGAACTTTTCAGAACTCACCCATTGACTCTGACAGACGCCTGTGGTGCCTTATAAGCACTAAAACCAAGGACCAAAAGCATTCCCCCAAACCAAAATGCTCCAGTGTGCAGTGAAAAAAGGGCAGTGGACCCGATCAAAGGCCTTTTCCGCATCCACTGTAAGCAACATACTGAAGCCTCATTTACGGTGATCTTTGTCGATGGCATGTAAAAGTATTTTGGTGTTGTCTGTGCAGAGTCTGTGTGGAACAAACCCGGCTTGGACGGGGTGTATGAGGCCCTGCATGAGAAGGTTAAGGCAAGATGCCAGTATTCCTGTGAAGAGTTTAGAGTCAGAGTTAAGAAGCAACATTGGGTCTTTCCCTGGCTTTGGGATAATGGTTATGGTAGCATCCAGCAGGGACGCTGGAAGATAGCCAGAGTCAGTTATGAAATTGAAAAAGTTGGTCAGGATTGGGGCAAGGTCAGGGCAGAAGGTCTTATAAAACCCGGCGGGAAACCCATTTTGGCTAGGGGACTTCAGCATGCCGAAACGACTTCCCCCTCTCTAATAGGAAAGTCGAGTGATGACGCCAAGTCATCAGTGAGCTTAGTAACAGTAGAGGTAAGCAGATAGTCAGTAATATCGTTGGATGAGGTGGTCTGTGCAGTGTATAGGGAGGAATAAAAGAGTCTAAAGTGCTCAGCAATGGAATCGTCCTCTGTAAGGTCAGTACCCCTCTCAGTCCGTAACGTTCATATTATGTTAGCTAAGCGTTGGGCATACAATTTAACAGCCAAGAGCCTACCACTTTTGTTACCACTAAGATGATACAAATGCTTGAGGTGAAGCAAGCTGAATTCTGCCCTGTCTAAGTTCAACCCCGCCAACTGTTTCCTGGCAGCTTCCAATTGACGCCACACTCTTGGGGCCTCTGTGCGATGATGAATCCCCTCCAACTCCCTAACTTTAGATTGGAGTACTCCCATTTCCATTTCTGGTCCTTATTGTCAGCAGCTGCCAAGGAGATAAATTCTCCCCTGACAACAGCCTTCATTGCGTCCCAAACAACAGCCAGAGGAACCTTCGGGGTGTCATTAGTGGCTAGATAGTCAGTGATAAGTTTCCTGATCTTCCCCTGGGTCTCTGGTTTGCTTAACAAGGTCTCCTGTAAGCGCCACTGTCTTCTGGCCTGTTGGTGGAAGGGGGGTCTGAACTCCAAAACAAGCGCGGAGTGGTCAGAGAGGGTGTGCGGATCAATTTTACTGAAGTAGAAAGCCTAAGGAAGTCCTGAGAGCCCATGAAGTAATCAATTCTAGTGTAGGTCCTGTGTGCATGAGAGAAGAAAGTAAAGTCCCTAGAGTTTGGGTGGTGAACCCTTCAGAGGTCTAAAAGTCCAGCTGCCTTCAACCAAGAAATGCCTGCATTCCAGAAAGCCCCCGCCCCGCCCTCCCTGTGGGGCGAACAGCCCATGAGGTTGTTCATGACCAGATTGAGGTCGCCACCTATTAGTATGAGGCGGTCATGCGAAAGCAGTGAATAAGCCGGAGTGTTCCAAATAAAACGTTCCTGCCCCTCATTTGGGGTATATATGGTGCCCAATGTCAAATGCCAAAAGGTAACCCTTGAGTTTTGCCAGTTTTGGACCAATGGAACCCCTAAAGGAGTGGGAAAAAAGGAGCCACCCCACCCTTCTTATGGCCAGAGGAGGAAAAGAATTGTTGCGGGAATTTCCTGGATTTAAGCCGGTGTGCGTCCCCGGTCAGGAGGTGAGTCTTTGGCAAGAGACAGATATCTGCTCCTGAATTCTCTAGAAACGGGAGGATGGCCCTCCATTTACCCGGATTGTTTAGGCCCTTTACGTCAAGGGAGAGAACCTTCAGCCAACCATGGGGCGCCATACTAGGGGAAAGAGAGTATACCATGTCAAGGGGGCTAGCCCTCAGTATGCCCTCTCAGCAAAGGTACCCCATGAGTACCCTGAAACCCACAGAGCGTAACCTGAGGTGTCCGTAGGTGTGTCAAGCATCAGTGCTCGGTGCAGAAGCACTTGGTGTGGAAACAAAAGACATAAAAAGAACCCCCACAAACATGACCAAACAGTAAGAAAAATAGAACCTCTGGGGGAATGGGCCCTGGAAAGCGGTCCCCTACCACCGATGAGGAAAGGTCCGGATGGGGTCAATCATGGCCATAGTCAGTCCGAGCGCTGCTCCGCCCTGAGGCCCAAACTGCAACCAACAGGCCTCCGAGGCCCTGGAAATGGGCCCTGTAGGATCAGTCTGTCCTTCCCACCAAGGACCTTCCGTTAATGCTCTCCAGGACTACCTTGTGTTCTTGGATGATGACCTTGGGCTAGATTTTGAAAGTTTCTTGCCCCTCCGTCTCCTCCGCTGTGTCTCCCAGCACCCACCTCCCGCCCCTGGCTCATCCAAGCTTGAGATTTTGGCTGTGCGATCTTAAGGAGGGCATTTGCTGCTTGGTGCGAAAGGTTCTGGCAAGTCTGACCTTCCCAGTAGAAAAGTAGATGGAAAGGGTAGCCCCAAGAATAGGGGATGCCAAGGCTGAGAAGATGCAATGTCACTGGGCAGAATTGTCGCCGCTTCTGGAGGGTTACACCAGAGAGGTCCTGAAACAGTTGGAGGGAGTGACCCCGAAAGCTAATGGAATCGGACCCCCGGACAGTTCGCAGGATATGTTCCTTCATGGGGAAGCTGTGGACACAGGCCAGGATGTCCGGCGGGGGCCTGTTGGAGGCACGGGGGAGTCCGACCCGGTGTACACCGTCAAGGCGTATCTTAGAGACGGGTACATCCTCCAAGATCTGTGCGTAGAGGGCCTAGACGAACTCCTCAACATTTCCTGCCTCCACTGAGATCAGCACATTCTGAATCCTCACATTGTTGAGTCTGACCTGTTCTCGCCCCAAAGGGAGAACCCCCTGAGTCACCACAGGCAGTGGGAGGGTGCAACAGCCTGGACCTCAGATAAGGCGTTAGGAGCCAGTGAAGCAGTAGGTCCCCTCAGAGTCCGGTCCCACCGCCGGGGCACTTCCAAGCTCGGCCCCATGCCATCCTGCCACACACTGCCGCTGAATACTGTAGGCCACTAAGTCAGCCCTCCCCAGGCCCTCAGCACGATTCACTAACTAGCACCTTTCTCTGGCAGTAAGGGCCAAGACAAAGGGGGGAGGGGCGGAGCCACAGTCCTGTTATAGCCCCCAGGCCGCCTGGTGTAGTCACGGCGAAGTGGAGCCTTCGTGAATGAGGAGGGCCGGCCTCCGGTCGGGCCTCCCACTGCTGATGGACTTGGGAGTGTCTTTAGGGGGAGCACAGCGCCGCCCCCCTGGAGACAATGGAACCAAGCTGCCAGATGTGCGGTAATGAGAGGGGGGGACCGCTACCTCCAGGAGGATCCGCCATACCTTCAAAGACCGGCAAGGAAGGCCAGGCGCCGCCGCCTCTCTGACGCCTCTAGGCCCCGCAGGAGAAGGTCAGTGGCAATGCAGATGCAGGTGGTTGTTCCGACGACGACCTATCCTCCGCGGGCCGCCGCGTGAGATATGGATGGGGGCCGGCTAGCAGGCCTGGACGTCGTGGAGGCTTCACACTCAGTTGGCTGGGCCTCAGCTCCCTAGTCCCACGCCATTCGCATCCCACCGAGCCACAGCGAAGGGTGCAGCCACCCACTCACTCAGGTCAAGACGAGCCGGCTCATTAGCGCTGGTGCTTCGTCCGAGCCCCCGCAACGGCCTCCAAAAACCCCTCAGGGCCGGCCAATGCGGCGGAGAATATCCAGTGCCGCAGCTGCAGCAGATGGGCCCCCCCAGGACCCCGGGGTTCAGCGATGTAGGTGCAAAAATCCAGGGCCGTAGCGGAACGGTTACAAAGCAAGTATGCTCACAATGCCATCTTGGCCACGCCCCCCATTTGCCTCCTTAGAAAAAGTATACTTCCTCACGCTAGGTAAGGTAGCACATTCCTTTAATGTAATTCTGAATGGTGAAGCAGTACGAATAAGACTACATCATCTGGACTATTAGTCCACAGGGTGTCTGGTACATGGGACAGATCTGCTTCCCTAACAGAACCAAAAACTCTACCTGGTGTGGGCATCCTTACTTCTAATACTGTCCTCAATGGAATGTCATTTTGAAAGACGACAACTGTTTTCATGGAATCATCACAAAACAGTTGGTCATCCATTTTTCCTGGTTCAATGAAGATAACACATACCCATAAGACATGATTATGGTCACTGGCTGTTAGAGCGCCATAAGTTGGTATCACCTCTAAAGCCTCTATTTGCAGTAATAATTCAGCAATAGGCATCTAAGAGTCTTGCCAGTGTTGCCAAAATAGAAATTCTTTAGGTAACTCTTGTGTCTCTGCTATGATTGTATATACTGCCATAGTAAATGCATCCATATATGCAGGTCATGCTCTGATCTGACCTTCGGTAGAGGAATCTACTGTTATTGCCATGATCCTGGAAGGTACTATTACAAGATACTGGGCTAACCCATACAAAACTTATAGGACCTGGGTAACATGTGGTATGTAAAACAGTATGGTCCTACTGGTACATGAGCAATGACAAATACAACATTTAATTTGAGCTTTAGGTGAGCACAAAACAAATTCAAACACAAAAGGCAACAACATAAATGAAATGCACTTAATGAAGAGTCAAACAATGGGATTCAGTTTTTGTGTCAAGATTCATTAGTTATAATTCCGCAAAGGAATACATCAAATGTATTGTATAACGGTTGCTCCAAAAAGAAAAGATGTGTTTCAGATGGTGCTCAAGTGTGCAGTGATATGGAGAAGGTGAAGAAAGGATTAATACAAAGGTAGCCTGTCTACAGGATTTAGTACGGTCTCTTATTTCTCCTTGTTCAATAATCAGTCCCGGCTTGTTAGTCTAAAAAAGTCAACGGTTAGACCCGACTGTTGCCTAAGGTGACTTAGATCCTAGCATACCGGTTTTCATCAGGACAGAGAGAAGTGCAATGAAATGTAGGGCAACCTCACAATGGTGCAAGCGCTCCATGTGATGCGGGAGGTGTAGAATCAATTTACATTCTCCCCTAGCAATTTTCAAGAGTGGTAGGTGTTCGCCTTAAGTGCTAATTAAATATTGCATTTGTCATTGCTCACGTACCAGTAGGACCCTACTGTTTTATGATCCTGGAAGGTAGCACTCCAGGGGTAGAACAATTCATGGTACCATCAGATCCAAAATGAATAGTCATATTTAACTTGGCCTTAAGATTTCTCCCTAACAAATTGGCTAGGGCAGCTGGCGATAACAGTAAACAGCCATTGATGTACCTCCCTCCTACTTCCACCTCAACTGGTTTAGTAAAGGAACCCTCAATACTTCCCCAGAGAATTCTTGAGTGTCCAATGAGCTGTTGGAAATCAGAGGGTCTCCCTCTCTAATACAGGATCTTGTTGCTCCTGTATCTATGAGTAATACATACCTTTTGTCATTGAGAGCTACTGTCACAGTGGGTTCCCCATCTGGCCTGTATGTCACTGACAATAATGGACACATATAAATACTCTGTGGTTACCTTCCTTGTGTATTTCCTCACACAGAATTAATCTGGAAAGGATTCCCTCCTCTCATAATGACACCTCCTTGTTCACGTTGAGGTGGAGTCACCATTGGGAGTGTTTGGTAGTTTTGCTAAGGCGGCACCTGTTGTGCTTGAGGCATTACTGGTGGCTGCATATTTTGTGATGGCGTCTGAGGCACATATATGATTTGCAGATTTGGCTGTGGCTGTACTATTGTGGTTCCTGGCTGATTATAAACTCCTACTCTTCCATTTTGCTCATCCCAACTCTTAGTTCTGAAGTCTCTAATGAAATGTCCATACCTCTGACAATAATGACCTACTTGATCCATCCTTTGATGCCGTAGCCAACCTCTTCCTATTCCTCCTTGTCCTCCTCTAATACTTCCCTTTATCCTTACATTATCCTGTTGTTGAGGGTATTGTTGTCGAGTAGTCACTGGGACCAATCCCACAGATATTGCAGTCATCCGAGTCGTGACTGCCACTTAAGCTCCTTCTATTGCTCCTTTCTTTGCCAACTTTTGCTGCACTAATTTAGATGCTGATTTTTATGTCACCTCTTGTTTGTCCATTTTTCTTTCATCCTATCAAGGAACCTCGGGGGTCCTCATTTTGCTACATTGATTGAGCCATGAGAGATCTAATGTCTGGCCTATCAGGATACACTTTCCTCAGCTGATCCCAAACCACTGTTCTAACCAAATCAAATGGAAACCAATCATATCTGGTGTCAGTGAGGGCAACGTTTCTCACTCCAGCATTTCGAAAATCAATGTCTGTTTCATCTTCTATAAGCGATCTAAGAAGACACTTTATGCACCCTACTGCCAAGGTGATACCTCCAGTTTGCTGATCGAAAGCTCAAATCCATTTCCCTGCCCCCTCTGTAAGCAGCGGTAGTCATTTCTTGGGTCCAAGGAACAGAACGAGGTGCCCCAGGTCCCCTGCTTATCAGGGCGCATCTGTAAGGGAGTGGTAGAACGCTGGGGATAGTGCAGTCTAGCATATTTCTGACATATAAAGGAACATTTCAGCATGTAGGGATAATCCCATTCTAGATCTACCTCACTAAAAAGAATGCAATCCTCAGCATTCGCCATATCATATGGATCAAACAAGCCTTCCCTTCTGTGGTCATGGATTCATCTGTGAGGCTAACCTTTCAGTCCCATCTACTAAATTATCCCCATATGGCACACCACTGTGCCAGCTATTTTCTTCTCCTTCAGCGACTATCTCACTAGGGGTGAGATCTGTGCTGTGCAAAACTGATTGAAAATTAATTTGCTGTACTGGTCTATCATGTAGTGTCAATCCTGCAATGGCCTCACAAGATTCCATCCTGAGGTGTGGGTGGCCATGTGTTCCCTGAAACTGCAATCGCTCGAGCTCTGTTGCTCAAGTTTTCCTAACTCTAGAAAGCATTTTCTGCACTCCTTCTTTAATATCAAGATGATTAGGCAATGGCCTTGCACTCTTTGTGTGATCCAAGTCGATAAGGGTTTTTTCTTGAATATTAACATCATAGGTAAGGTGCCTAGCCTTTGGTGGTTGAAGCATTTCATCCATAGTATCCACACGCTTATGTATATACTCTTCCATTTGTTATTCGCCCAAGTCTTCCCTGAATCTGTCCTGAAAAAGTATTGTGATATCCCTCTCTCCTCACTTCCCTTGCCTCTCTTCTACTCTCACTTCGTGATATCCATTCTTAAACACTTTATGGTGAAACTATTACGTTCCCCTTCTGCCAAGTAAGTAGACTACCTTCAGTCCTATTCCTGTCTAGGGATACTGCCCATTGCACCTTACCTACAGCCCTATACACTAGTCACTATATCGAACATCATCTCCATCTCTTTGCTGTGAGCGGACATCTGCTTCCTAACTGCCCTTCCTTTTGTGTCTCTTCTGTGCAACAAAAGCAATGTTGCTGATGAAACATGTAACTGGTCATCACTATCTCATGGTCTTTGCTGTTCGCTACTGTCTTCCTGGGGAGAAGCTGGATCTAAATGTATGTTAACTGTGTTTCTAGGTGTCCTGAAAACTGGTAGTCACCTACCTTTACTTGCTGCCTAGATATACTTGCAAGTTTTTGCTTTGGCATTTGTAGAGTAACATTAGAGGTAACTTTTAGAGATTGTAAAGGGGTCTCAATGTTGGGGTTCTCAAATACCACTGAGGTTTCCTGGAGCTGCACCAGTTAATAAATAGCAGGTACCTTGGGAGAGGTGTTCATAGGATCATATAGGGTTGGGGGAATAGACGGGGTACTATGGATATCAACTTTCGAGGGGTTCTTAGGTTTCTCACAAAAATCTTGCCATAAAGCTAAAGTGGCTTCTCGCTTCTGTAATTTGGCTCCTGCATATTTACTTCTGAGATGTGTACCAATATGCTCTAGTATTTTTTCGTCAAGTCTCCCTTCTTTTGGCCTGGGATTTGTATGTTTCTGTGAGGCTTTAAACCGTTCTAAATAATATTTAGCAATTTTCTCTGATCATTTGGAAATATCTTTTCTATATGTGATAGAGCGCGCGAGGCCACCCGACCAATAGTTTTCGCCGTTTCCGGCTTCAGGGCCCATATATTTTCAAAATCACCATATACATTGACCAGGTGACTTCACGAGCTCTACCAATTTGTGTGTGTGTTCCCTACTATTATTTCTCAGTGCACCCGACTTACCATCCACCGATACGGGTACCTAATAACCACAATGAATCAGGGAGCTAGCTGTAAAAGGAAAAGGCAGCAAAATACAAACCCAACCAATAACATTCAAAATACTGTTGAAATGACCACGGACAACGGGAAGTTTTAAAATGTTTATCTAAAATTCATTTGCTTCATGCATAAGGTACATCAAAATAAGGCAATCAATAACCAAAATAATGTAAATGATGTAACTATAGAGAAATAACGACAGAGTAATCATTGAACTATTGATATAAAATGTAACGAGAAGATACTATGCTATTCGGTAATATTTAAGCATGGGCAGACTATGTATGTATAACTACAGGAGGGCCTATAAAGAGTAACACGCTTCACTTAAGGTGAACGGGCCTTTGAACAATCTAGGCAATGAGGTTCTAGACCATATCAGGAAATGACAAACTGCAATGCAAAATATAATTTCTAACAAGTGAGAAGACATAGGAACAAACTTATGGAAAAATGCAAATGACTTTCAATAGTTGCGGAAAGACATGGAAAAATAACATATGCAATGGTAGACTTTATTGAAGCAAAAGTTAGAAATTCAGAAGGTGCAAGATTTTAAGAGGTTCAGATCAATATTTACCTAGAATGGTGTGGAAACCAAACCCTGGTCACGGGTCAGTTAAGGACAGGAAACCCTCAAGGAAGGATACCCCTCAAAGGACAGCAGGTACAGAATGGACACCCCGGACAGGACAGGATACCCTCGGATTAGGAATCAGGACAGGACCTCGGGACAGGACAGCAAACCCTCAGGACAGGACCGCTCAGGACAGGACCGGAACCCACAGTTCGGAAGCAACGCCTGCGCTCCACCCGCTCTGCAGCTATCGATCAAGACCCCGATTGGGTCAGCGAACTCCCAGCAAAGTGCTTCGCCAGCACTTTAAGGTTCAGTAGAACCTTAGTCTATGGTCAAATTCGGACAGAATGCTCCGCAGCGCTCTGTATCCTCAGTCACCTATTGAGTACGATGGGTCAGTGACAGGTCAGCTAAACCAGACAAGTCGGACGGTTCCCTAGGTGAACCCAGGGTAGATATACAGTTTGGGGACAGTGTACCACCCCCCAATGTTGCAAAGTGTCAGAATCCCTCAATTTCGATTGGTCCTAAGGTAGGATTTGGGTAACACACCAATCACAATGCAATATTTCAAGCCTGTATTTGCATGTTTGGGCACCGCCTAGGAAGATTGGGGTTCCCATGAGAAGCTACACGGCAAGCAGTAGCACAATATTACATTGTAACATATAAGGAGCCACATTCGCTGTTCTCGCAGGGCAGAGGTGACTTTCTCAGGAGCATCTCGCCCATCGCTGCCAACTGGCTATGTTCCATCAGCCAAGGTCCACTGTGCTGCAGATAGTTGCGCAGGCGCAGAAGGGACCTCCAATATGGCTCTCCTCGCTCTCAGACCCCCATTCCCCGCGGTACATGAAAAGTAAGCGAAAACAAATTAATACATAATAATGTCATCATGAAAACACACCACACGGTTTGTACTTTCAACTTATCATCATAAAATATACTTATGCAGTTTAAATGTTAGCTACATGGATACAGGCACAAGAGCAGTGGCACGAGCAGTACCACATGATGAGCACAGCTATGAATTACGCATGCGCATAAATTTCCCTCCACTTCTGCAGACGCGTCAGGACACGTGAGTGTGGCTGACGCATGCGCAGTAACTAAAATACAAGCGGCGGCCATATTAAAGGACATGGATTAAATGCATTAGAAATACACGTAGGCGCTTGAAATTCCATTATCTTCTAGTGTGGGGCAAGATGGCCGCCGAGGCGCTGTGGGAGTAAGTCGCACCTAGACCCCTCTCCTGAAGTTAAGCATAAATTCAGGCACTAATGGGGATTTGAAAGCAGCATGCAATTCGCAGCTATAATCCAACACAGAGGAACTATTAATCTCGCAGACTTACTGGAAAAAGCAAAATTGTGGTACTCAAGGCTCCGTAAAATATTGCTGGCAGAAATGGGTACCCGAGGAAAGGAGAAATCACAGCAACAAGTACCCATACCAGGCGTCACAAACAAAGATCTTATACAAAAGGATTCAGGCAAACTGGGCGCTATTCCAAAAACAAAAGCGCCACCCAACAACAAGAAGACAACCCCCACGGTCTCTTCCCTCACGAAAACACAGCTACGTAAACTGGAGAGAGCCGGAGAAAAGGAAAAAACGCTGACTCAACCAAAAGTCGTGAGAAGCACCGGTATCACAACAACGACGCGGGATGCAGCGGGGGAAAAAAAGAAACCCGATACTGGATATCGGCAACCTTCTGTATCCGAGGTCTTCGGAGCCAAAATCCACGTAGAGGCAGCAGGGGCTTCAGGAACATCGGGAGCCCAGCAGAGCACAACAACCGGGCCGCCCGCAGGAGCTGCTCAGAGCGTCCTCGAGGACGCAAGCGGAGGCGTTGCTATGCAACCGGAGGTTACGGTGCTCACGCTTCCCGCAGAGATCCGAGTGGTGAGTCAAGCAGCAGCTGAGCGAGACGACGCTGTACCAGAGCAGGAACAGCCGCAGTACCAGAAAGAACAGAACGAAAACCAAGACTCAGATGCAAACAAAGAGGTGAGAGAGGCCAACTGTGGGGGTGAGACGCTGAACACGGGGCTAATGCTTGAGGCCCTCATTGAGGTAGAAGCTGAAATACGCGAGGAGCAAAAACAAGCTAGTTTGGCAGAAACGGTTCGTGCGGATGGGGCTGATGGGGCTGATGGAGAGTTTTTCTCTGTCCCTGAGGGATCAGACTCAATATTGGCAAGCAGCGAGGAAGAAAGAGACTCTTCTGACTCACTATCGAGTTCAGAAGTTAGCGACAGCTCGAGGGGCAGAGGTACACAAAAAAAGCGTAAAATATCATCTAGAAGAGCAGGCTCCCCCCAGAACTTCCATAAGGGAACATATAAAAAGCTAGCATGGGACTATTCTGCCACCTCCAGCATATATAAGGAAGACGAGAATGAGGCACAAAATGATGGAGGGAAACTGGACCTAATGTTCGCTATGCTGAAACAGATGCAAATGGAAGCCAGGGCTGAAAGTCGGAGGGCCAGGCATGATACGAAAAAAATCCAAGCCTCAATAAGGAAGATAAACAAAAAGTTTGAAGAAGTTGAGGAAAGAATTATTGGAGTTGAGGAAAGAACCGGACGCCTAGAAGATGATGCAACTGAGTGGCAATCAGCTAGAGAGGGGCAGACTAAGGTCATGGAAGATCTGCAGTGGAAAGTGGAGGACTTGGAGAATCGCCAGAGGCGAAACAATGTCAGACTCCTCGGAATAGAGGAAGGGATTGAAGGCCAAGATCCGAGAGGCCTCGTCGTCAAGTTGCTAAAGGGTGCGTTCCCAGAAGCACCATGGATCTGGGACCAAGAAGTGCAGAGAGCCCATAGATATCCACTTTTTGTAAAAAAAATCACATAAGGAAGGCTCAAATATACTCCCCAGGGCTATGTTAGTCTTTTTTGGAAACTTTCTCGCAAGGCAGGAGCTAATGGAGAGAGCTAGACCTGATGCCAAAAAAACGGTGGAAGGGATAACTTTCTTCGCAAGACCTGACTTTTGCCATATAACAGTGGAGAGGAGATGGCGGCTAAGACAATTGATCAATGCATTTCAGGCCCAAGGAGCAGAGGCATATCTATTGTTCCCAGCAAAGCTGAAGGTTGCCGTAGCGGGCCGTAACAGAATGTTTTTCTCTGAAATAAAAGCGGGGGAGTTTTTGACAGAGTTAAAAGAAAAAGGGGGGGCTCGAAGGAAATAGGCAAGGAAGGGAGTAGAAGAAATTTAATATCAAGTATACATATATGGCGACTAAATGCCTGATAGTTCAATGTAGTAGTTGATAAGAGGGGAGGAGAGGGGGAGCGACTCTACAACGCCAAGCGGACACACATAGGTCAGGGATGACCTATTTGCCTGTCACAGGGGGGGAGGGGCAGCAGCCGGGGCGGGGGGGCTTAAAGGGGGGGGGAAGGGAAGAATTCACGGGGAAAAGGTGTTGGTGCAAGTTAATACAGATTTGTAAAGAGTGTAGAAGTGCAGTAAAAGAGCATATAGAAAAAGGCAAAAAAATATCTGAGGCGCTGGTAAAAGCTAAACTAGAAACATGGCACTTAGGATAATGTCAATTAACATCTGTGGTTTAAACAATTTGGAGAAAAGACAGAAGTTCTCCGCACTGCTGCGATTTTGGAAAATTGATATAACCTGTATACAGGAAACGCACGTAGCAGCTGATGATAAATTCCTGCTTGGTCAGATGGGGTTGGAGATCCTTGCTAATACAGGACAAGAAGAGCGAAACAAGGGGGTGGCAGTTCTGGCCAGAAAAGGGGTGGTTAAAATTAAAAAGAAAAAAGAGGATTCTGAAGGGAGATGGGTGATGCTAGACCTAGAAACAACAGCGGGAAGATGTACTTTGGTCTCACTATACGGTTCAAATGAAGACGAATCGGATTTATTAGAATTCCTGGATAGTGAGCTAGCTTTGTGGCCAGAGCCTGTGATTTGCTGCGGGGATTTTAATATTAATGGGCTGTATGGAGTAATAGGCGCAAGCGGAGGTGGTTATCAAGGAAGAAAAAAAAAGGTGCATAAAGCAATACAAAATCTCGCTAGACACAACGCACTGGTGGATATATGGCTGGAGCTTAATCCATTAGGATCAGGTAGTACCTATTATTCAGCTCCACATCAAACAGTTGCCCGTTTGGACTATTTCCTTATCTCTAGCTCATTAGTTAACAGGGCTAAAATAGATTGTCTCCCAAGGATAATGTCGGATCATAATCCGTTGGTGTTAAGCTTAGCAACATTACAAAAAGTGGAAAAAATAAACCCGACATGGTCATTTGAGAGAGGTTTGTTGAAGGATGAGGACTATGTCGCAAGGATGCAAGAATGGTTGACACAATTTTGGGACATAAATAGATACTCAACCTCAGCAGATATGGTGTGGGACAGTTTTAAAGCAGGAGTAAGGGGAGAGACATTAAGTTTTTCTCTGACAAGAAGTAAAAAGGAAAAAGACAAGATGGATGAGGATATTAGAAAGCTGCTGGAGATGGAAAAAATGCTAGTAGAAGCAATAGAAAAACAAGAACCTATTGAACAGATTTTAGTGGCCATAGAGATGCAGAGATCAGAAACAGGGACTACTCTGGCACAAAAAACAGCAAGAAAATACTTAGCACACAAAGAGAAATGTTATGAATGTAACGAGAGGGTGGGACATCTGCTTGCGATTAGAACTAGGCAAACCCTAGCGGCAGGAGAAATCAAAGAAATTAAGGACTGTAATGGGATAATTGTTAATAAAGTGGAGGAGGTGCAGGAGGAGTTTAGGAGGTTTTACGAGAGACTATACGAGCAGGATAAAAATGATGAGGAGATAGAAGCAAAGAGCTTGGAATATCTAAGGCAAGGCCAACAGGAGGGGTTGTGCATAGAGGATAGGGATAAACTAGATACACAATTAACACTACAGGAGATAAGAGACGCAACATTTAGTTTACCATCTGGCAAAGCAACGGGTCAAGATCAGATCCCAGTAGAATTTTACAAAACTTTCTGGGATGTACTAGCCAAAGATATCTGGATAATTTGTTGCTTGGCACAAGGAGGCAGAACGGTTCCTCACTCTTGGGCGGGGGCCGACATAATCGTATTATTGGAAAAAGATAAACCCCCCACTGAACCGGGTTCTTATAGGCCTATCACACTGCTTAATGCTGATGCGAAGATATTCTCCAAGGCACTGGCCAACAGATTGAGCAAGGTGATAGAGAAGGTGGTCTCCCCTATACAACATGGGTTTATACCAGGGAAGGGAACCACGGAACATACTAGACAGCTGATAACCATTTTGGACGCTGTAGCGGCCGCAGGCGATCCTGTCGCAGCTATCTTTTTGGATGCCGAGAAGGCTTTCGACAGGGTCTCTTGGGTTTACCTTTGGAAGGCTATGGAGTGGGCTGGTATAGGTCAAGGATACATAAAGGCAGTCCAGGCATTATATAAACATCCTAGCGCAAGGATCCGTATTAATAGATCATACTCTAACGCAGTGCAGATTAGACGAGGGACCAGGCAGGGTTGCCCAGTCTCACCACTATTATTTGCAATATATCTGGACCCCTATCTGAGAAGACTGTCAATAAATAGGACGATTACCCCAGTTATATTACACGGGAAAGAATATAAGTTATTTGCCTACGCAGATGATGTGGCCGTCATAACACCGACACCAGAGGAGTCACTGGCTGAAATTGAACAGGAGGCTAGGAAATTCGGAGAGGTTTCTGGATATTCAATAAACAGGGGGAAAACACAGGTCGTTCAGAACATATACACTACATTTGTAGACGCAAGAGTTGTCTCAGACACAAAGTACTTGGGTGTCAGGGTTACGGCAGACCTAGAAAAACTAGTAGAGATAAATGTGGAACCACTGCTAGCCAAAGTAAAAAGCAACTTGGAGAGAGTAAATAACTTACACCTGACTCTCATGGGTAGAATAAACTTTATCAAAATGGTTACTTTTCCGAAGTTTTTATATTTGTTCAGGGCAATCCCACTTTTTTTCGAAGGGATTTGGTTTAATAGAATAGAATCGGCTGTAAATAAGTTAATCTGGGCACAGGGGAAGACACGCAGAGCATATCGGTTTTTAACACTACCGCGCGAGAGAGGAGGTTGGGGAGCACCTGATTTTAGATTTTACTACTGGGCGGCAGCTCTACAATATTCCAAAGGATTATTAGGCGGAAGTGATCAGGAGGAGGAGATGGGGAGGAAAGGGCCGGAGAATGTATATAAAGTACTTCTAGGTAAAGCGGCAGAAAACGCTTTGGTAGCAACGGTGGACTTTGCATATTTTAAGCACACAAGATTTAAGACACTGACTGCGATATATAAAGTTTGGAAAGCGATAAGGAAAAAATTGGGACTGGGAAGGTACAATCGATATTTAAGGCTTTATAGAAATGATAGCCTTCCAATAGAAATCTTTTGGGATACAGTTATGAAAGAATGGGACGAGAAAGGGATTAAGAAACTGGGAGATTTAATGGATGAAGGGGGAGCAATCTTAACGTTCCAAAACGTACAGCATAGGTATAAAATAACTGGACATAGCTTCTTCAAATACCTACAAGCGAGGAGTTACTTCTATACAAAAACGGGGGGTGCAGGAGGGATGGCGAGATGTAAGATTATGGATTATTTGGGAAGTAATTTCTCATGCTCAATAAGACAGCTGTATGCAGAATTACAAGCCTATAAAACTGATGACAGAGAGAAATTCAGTAGTAAATGGAGAGAGCAGGTAAATGCAAGACCTGAAGACTTACAGATCTCCTTAGATTTTGGTAGAACTATCTTATGCTCTGCTACACTCCAAACCCAACACTATAAAACAGTTTATTCATTATATTATACACCAGCCAGAATAGCCAGTTGGGGAGGCTCCACGGGAATAACGTGTCCAAGGTGTAATTCAGCTCAAGCTAATATAACACATATGTTCGCACAATGTCCACAATTATACACTTTAAAACTGGCAATAGAAGAGTTTCTAGAGAATACACTGGATATAAAAATTAAATTATCTGAGGAATTAATAATCCTGGGGGTAAGCTCAGAGGATAATATAACCTACCCAGAATTCTTATTCATGGCTGCAGCAGTATACAGGATAATTGTCGCAAAAGCATGGAAGGACAAAACTGCACCAACATTCCAGACCTGGGTTGCAAGATTATTATCTACGTATAATCTGGAGAGGGCTATTTATGACAGAAAAGGAAGGAAGGCAAAAGCTATGGGGTGCAAGATATGGTTTCCCATTGAACAGTGGAAGAATAGGAAAAATGGTGTGCGGCAATAATTGAGAATTGTGTTGAATATATAAGGTTAAATAGAGATGTTGTATTATGTGCCACATTTATGTCTTTGAATATTAGTACTCTAAATCTGCATATTATTTTTACTATTATTTAGCAGTACTAATCTGTATTTGTTATAAAAGAATATGTAAATGTATAAAAACACATTGGTTGTAACAGAAAAATGGGGGGGGAAAAAATTTCTTGAATAAAGATATTTAAAAAAAAAAAAAAAAAAGAAATACACGTAGGCAAGCTTCATAAACTTTGCCAAAACAAAAATAAACGTTAGTAGAACATACATTTGTTATCTTATTACACATAAACGAGGTTCTTGACTTCGGCAAGCCGCAAAATATGCGAAGCTTTGCTTCATCAATCCCCTCTTTGATGATATTTACTATCATCACAAAAAATGGAACCAGATGCCAACTTTCTTTCACACTTTATATAGCTCTATCTCTTCCAGCAATCGTTCTAACTTTTCTCTCTCAGTTCTAGTAGGGTGAGAAGTCTTCACCTTTTTGTATATCTGATCATTCACTTCCTCCAATTCAATCTCATCCACACTCCGTTTCAACCCTCTTGCATTTACCTCGTGCTTCTTGGTGCGCTTGCGGCATTTACAACAGATAAAAATGAGAAATATGATAAGACCTATAATACCAATTGGCATCAGTATCTTGAACAATAAGCTTTTACCTACGCTAGCAAGCCAATGACCTACATTTGAGAGACCATCTACCAGTCTCTTCCAGGCACTATCAACCTCGAGTGGTTTGAGTTCCTTTGTCAAATTAGTAATGTTTTTCACATATCTTTTGATCTGTACACTTTTGTCCGGAATATAAGTGCAACAATGTTGCGCCTTCAACATCCGGCAGACTCCGCCCTCTTTTGCTAATAAGGTATCAAGAGCAAGTCGATTCTGCAAAACCATTGATCTGATCGCAACCATTTCGGTGTTGACCAGCAGAAATCCATGAGCTGTCTCAGTAGACAATACATCCACTATAGTAGACAATTTACAAATTCTGTGTGTGTTCAGAACCACTCCCACTCCAGGTATCAGTGCACTGAAAATACTACCCATAATTTCACCTATACTTTCTCTTTTACTACGCACTAAGCCATTAGTATTTTCATTGCTTCCAGCTTTTCCATTCACATGGTATATTTTCGGGAAGACAATGCCAAAATAGCAGCTTCCATACCAGTGATCCGGCAATTTGAAATAAGCCTTGTCCCCACAAATATAATAAATTCCAGGAAACACAGGCTCTGACCCATTTTTGAAACCCCAACCTCCAATTACCTTGTAATTATGTTCACATTCACTGGAACCAATGAAAACATTATTATAATAGCTAGTCTTCTCGCGGTGAAGACATAGCTTGCCTTTCTTTTCAAAATCCAGCAACAGAGCAGGTCCCGCCCCACCATTTGAGGTGCCTTCCATGTTCTCAGCCCACTTTGGCTTTTTCTGACTTTCGTCATTAGCCTTCTTTTGTATTTTAATTCTTCTTTTCTCTGCCATGTTCAGGAACATCTTTTCCTGTTCACGCAAAGAACAAGTCAAGTTATCTCTGTGTGCATCAGCTATGTCAATGTTACCTATAGTCAAGAAGTAGTCTCCCATATATCTTATGGTGTCGCTTTTGGTATGTACAGGATTCAAGTTCCCACGTATAGGAAGTTCAGAAAAGATCACGTCATTATTAGAGTAATAGTACTGTAACGGTCCTCTTTTGTAAAATAAACTGGCTAAAATGCTACAGGAGATTCCATATGTCAATGGCAAGTGATGGTATGTCACGCCTTCAGCCACAGAAGTAGGTAGCTTCATGCAGACATAGCAATCTTCAATTTCCATAGTCTCTACATAGTGTATTAGCAAATTTGCAAAAACATTTAAGTGTGTCCTGTTCCTAATTCCATGATAATGTAGTCCTCCCTCATCTGATGCTTCTAAGTCTTGTTTTGTTTGTTTCAGTGCTCTCTCATGTCTCGCTACACTCTGTGTTGTCAACTCCTCACTGTCAGTATTTACAATTTCAGTAGGGACAATGTTAGTATCTTTACTTACAGTAAAGGGTATAAAGATTGTTAGTCCTATCCAAATTACTATCAGTACTACTATACTACATATACACACTTTGCAGCACGTCTTGCAACGACTGCAACTAGGTCTACCATTCACAGTTGAATCAGACATTTCGGCTCAGAAGAAGTTTCTCGACCCCTCTTTGTGTCTTTACACAGCTAGCTTACTTTGTGCAAATTCACGGTGGTTCGTCTTCTTCTTCAGCAGAGTACTCAGGGACGGGCTCTCCGTCGCTTACGTCAGTTATATCAAGATCTTCAAGTTCTTCCAAAACGAGTGTCCATTCAGGAGACTTGTACTTTTTGTTTTGTCTTTTTATTCGTTCACTCCTTCTTTTGGAAGAGTTTTCTTCTTGCTCTGCTATCCGCGCACTTCTCCTTGCTTCTGCACGTTTTTCTTCCACCGTCTTTATCCTGAGCCTTAATCTCTTTACGAACCTAGGCTCAAGGTTGTTTCTTTTCTTAAGTCTTTTAGTTGGTACTTGAACTTCACCTTCTTCTCTTATCCTCTTGTTCTCTTTCGCTTGTGGCAATTCTGCTTCACTTTCTTCTTCTTCTTCCCCTATCTGGCTAGTTTCAGGGCTAGCATCTAGTTCTTCTGCCTGGTTACTAATCTGGCCTTGTTCAGGAATATTTTGTTTTTGGCTTTCGATTGTCTCTGTTTCTGTTTCTGTTTCTGATTCTGTTTCCTGAACCCGTTCTTCTAACCCTATCTGATCCTGTTCAAGCACTTCGATCTCTTGATTTTCTTCCGCTCGAACTATCACTCTATGTCTAAGCTGTTCCTTATCCACATCAGGAGTTAGTGGAGGTGTATCGAACACCTGTTCTGTCCCTGTCTGACCTTCTCCTTCCTCAGTTTTGATGTGAATCTCAAGCGACTGAGGTTCTTCGCCTGTGCCTTGCTTTTCCTGACTAGTCCACTCTCTACCTTCACAAAGTCGCTCTCTTGTTCGGATGGGATCTTCGGTCAGATCAATCATCGGTATCCATTCTTCTGGCCATATGCTTGGCAGCTCGTCATCAGCTACTCCTGGCTCAGCTTCCTGGACCTCTTCAGCAGGCTGGATTCTCGGCAGTTCGTAGTCAACTACTCCTGGGCCAACGTCTGCTGTTCCTGCAGCCTGACTGGTGCTGGGCTGTTCGTTGTCAGCTGCTTCTGGTCTGGCTCCTGCAGAGTCCTCTGCTGGATGCCCTTCTTCTTCAAGTTCTTTGTCTGGTAATACCTTCTGGGTGTGGCCAGCGTGGATCCACTGGGGAATACCTGCGACCTTCACTGCAGTGGTTGTTACCAGGATTACTTGGCGTTTCTTTCCCCACCTTGGTGCCAGACAGCTTGATCGAGTGTGCTTCTTTATTTTGACCCAGTCTCCTGGAACCAAGCTGTGGAGAGGAGTCGTTGGATTGAGGATGCCGTCGTCTCCAATCTGGCGAGAGATAGAACGCACTTGGTCACCCAATCTTCTGCAGTATTCAAGCACCAAATCATCAGTAATACTCAACAGTTTGCTTCCTGGCACCCATGCTTGTCTCATCACTCTTCCCATAATGATTTCATGGGGACTTAGGCCTGTCTTGCGGTCAGGAACACTTCTCAGTCCCATCAGGACCAGGGACAGGGCCTTCACCCAGGTCATGCCAGTTGCATCAGTCAGCTTTGCTAGCCTGTTTTTGATAGTTCCATTTACTTGTTCCACTATTCCAGAAGCCTCTGGGTGGTATGCACAATGAAGTTTCTGCCTTATTCCAAAGGCTTTACAGAGTTCAGCCAGTATTTCATTCTGAAAATGTCCACCCTTATCTGATTCAATAATGAATGGCACCCCGAATCTAGGTATCAGTTCTTTTAGTAAACACTTCGCTACTGTCAGTGCGTCACTTTGGGGAGTAGGGTAAGCTTCTACCCATTTTGAAAATACGCAAACAATGACAAGGACATATCGTTTCCCTTCACAACGGGGCATGGTGATGAAATCAATCTGTATCTTTACAAAGGGACCCCCTGATCTCCCAATTTTGCTCAGTTCAACCATTGTCCTCTTGCCTGGGTTCATCTGTTGACATGACAGGCACCTCTGGCAGAGGGACTCTGCTACTTTCCTGAACTTCTTACTGTACCAAGTCTGTTGAAATACCAGAATCATGGCATCCCTACCAATGTGTGATCCTTCGTGTATTAATCTTGCCATTGTGCCAAGCAAGTGTCGGGGTAACACAGGCATACCAGTTGGGCCCAAAATGACACCATCCACACGTCTCGGTCTACACCCATCCTCCTTCCATTTCTCTCTTTCTTGCCAAGGGGCCGACTCCTGCCACTCTCTCACTTCATCCCAAGTAGGCACTTCCTCAAACACTTGAAGTTGGCAGCTGGCTCCGATCCCCCCTCGTTTAGGATTAACGATATAGTGATCTCTGGCGCACCATTGGGCCACTCGATCAGCATAATCGTTTCCCAGTGATACTTTGTCCATGCTCTTCTTATGAGCAACGCATTTTACCACTGCCAGTTCCTTGGGTAACTGGATGGCCTCTAAAAGGTCATGAACAACTTTTCCATTTCGAATGGGAGTACCTGAGGAGGTCAGGAATTCCCTCTGTAGCCACAATTGGCCAAAGTCATGCACAACTCCATAACAGTACTGACTGTCAGTATACACTGTTATGCGTAGGTTCTTCCCAATTTTGCAAGCTTTTATCATAGCAATCAATTCGGCTACTTGTGCAGACTTGATGTTATATAGGTAACCTGCTTCTTCAATTTTTGTTAAAGAGACTACTGCATAAGCAGCACTCAGGCCTCCTAGTTCATGTCTTAGACAGGAACCATCTACAAACAGTTCTTTATCATGCTCAGGCAGTGGCGTTTCTTTTATGTCTGGGCGTGGTTTGGTGCTGAACTCTGTCAGATCAATGCAGTCATGTTCATCATCATCCCCACCTTCTATTTCCAAGGGGTCGGGGAGTAAAGTGGCAGGGTTCAGAATACCGCACCTAACAATGCTTACATTTGCTGCACCCACAAGAATCCTCTCGTATTTAGTCAGCCGACTAGGGGTGAGATACTGCGTTTTAGTTCTAGTCAATAGAATTACCACTCCATGTGAAACATACACAGTCACAGGATGTCCCATGACAATGGATTCACTCTGTTCCAAACTTGCACAGGTAGCAGCTACTGCTTTCAGACAGCCTGGTAACCCAGCAGCTACTGGGTCCAAGGTGGCAGAGAAATAGGCCACAGGCCTTCTGGTCGTGCCATGTTCTTGAGTCAGGACTGACAATGCGCAATTATCGCGAGTGTCACAGAATAGGGCAAACTCTTTGGAATAATCTGGCATTCCCAACGCAGGGGCTGTACACAGACAGTTTTTCAGTCTGGTGAAGGCCATTAGGCTTTCATCGTCCCATTCTACAATATCTGGCATTCCTCTCGTAGTCATTTTTATCAAAGGCCTGGCCAAGACTGCAAATCCCAGAATCCATTGCCTGCAGTACCCTAGTACACCCAGGAACATTCTGACTTCTTTTTGAGTACGGGGCAACTGCATCTTTTGAATTATTCTCACTCTTTCTGATGTGACTTTTCTGACACCCTTTAATATCTTGTGTCCTAGATATTTCACTGATTTGGCACAGAACTGTAGTTTAACAGGGGCCACTTTATGCCCTTTCTCACACAGATGATTTAGTAGGGCAATGGTGTCAACTACACAGTCCCTATGACTTTTAGACGCCAGTAGAAGGTCATCTATGTACTGCACTAAGACAGAGTTCCCAGGTAAGATCAAAGTCTCTAGACATTTTTTCAAGATCTGATTAAAGATAGAGGGGCTCTCTATATACCCCTGAGGGACCCGGTTCCAGCAATACACGTGACCTTCGAAGGCAAATGAGAAAAGAAATTTGCTGTCGGGGTGCAGGGGTATCGAAAAGAATGCATGACACAAATCAATCACAGTGAACCACTCAGCATCCCAAGGAATCTGGTACAATATCACTGCTGGGTTCGGGACAATAGGGCAGCAAGGAACTACAATTTTGTTTACCTTTCTCAGGTCTTGCACTACCCTATACTTGCCACTAGGCTTCTTGATACCCATAATCGGTGAGTTGCATGGGCTACTCATCACTTCCTGTATGATGTTTCCTTCTAATAATTTTTGTATTTCCAGAGTGACACCGGCTTTCACTTCAGCATTCATTCGGTAGGGCTTAGTGTTAGGATATACTGCATTGTCCTTGATGGCTATCTGTATGGGGTCCACATCTTTCATTAATCCCACATCTTTTCCAGTGAAATCCCACACCTCTGGCTTTACTGCTTCCTGGAGTTCTTGGGGCAAGTCCTGCAGGGTCAATCTTTTAATTTCTGAGTCAGGTCTGAGTAACAATAGTTTATAAATGCCATCTTCATCCGGGGTCTGAATTTCAACACCTTTTGGTGTGCAAAAGATGGTACAGTTCATTTTGCACAGCAAATCACGACCCAGTAGATTCACTGGACTGGTGTCACAGACGACAAACCTATGCATTTGTTTAAAATTTCCAATTGAAATTTCCATTGGTTCGGTAACAGGAGTACTAATCAATTGATTAGATACACCCACTACTTGGATATTTTCTCCCGAGAGGGGTAGGTTTGGAACGTCCACTGTTCTTACAGTAGAACGGGTAGCGCCAGTGTCCAACAGAAAGGTGACATCATTTCCGTCAACCTTTCCTTCAATGTATGGTCCAGACTGGTCTACCGGCAAGGAAGCGCCAAGTACGCACTCCTCGTCCTCCCCTCTCAGGCCCCGTCAGTACTGATCATTACAAAGGAAGGTATCATTCAGCAGATACTGCGAAGTTGCTGTATTTCTGTTCTCACCGCTTTCCCAAACTTCTATCTCCTCACCCTCTGCCTGTTTTCCCCTGTATACTTGCTTTGGCGCACGAGGCACCTGAACTGTTTTTACCTGTGGTTGCGTTTTTCTTGGTCTTTCTTTCTGCGTCTGTGGAGTTAAATCAGGTGTTTTGGGGTTATCATCTGTCAAATAGGGACACTCGTTTCGCCAGTGTCCAATTTCGCCGCACTGATGGCAGGGAAATTTCTTCATAGCCTCTTCCCTGCTAAATTTGGGCCGGGGCTTTCCTCCACCCCCTTCCCCAGGACCTTTGTTCTCAGCATTTTTAACCATGTTACTCAACTGTTTTTCCTGCTGTTCTGCGAGCTTTACTTGAGCCCACATCACTTTTTCCTTAAGGGCCTTTTTCTTTTCTGCCATCTCGTCCTCGCAATACTTAGCGTACCGCAGGACCTCATCCATTTTTTTTGTATGTCAACAGATTTTATTATCTTTTATCCACTGACAAATTTCAGGTCTTAAACCATTTACAAACCTGTAAATAAAATGCGTCATGTCTTTCAAATCGATGTTATCAATACCACTGTATGTTTTGAATACCTGCAATAACCTCTCATAGAAGGAGTGCACTGTCTCGTCCCTTTCCTGTGTTGTTCTATCTATTTTTGTCCAATCAGTTTCCTTTGCGGGCACCTTTTCTTTCAAATGCTGAATTACCTGCTCATATTTTCGCATGACATCCTTTGATGGCTCCCCTGTTTCCTTATTTCTTGGGTACTCTTCACTAGGCCAGTCTATGGCTATTTTACACTGGGTCCATAAATCTACCGGAACCACAATGTCGAAAAACCCATCCAGGTCTTTCCACAGACACTTCTGTACCTTCACGAACCTTTCCACCTGCCTGTACCAGTCTACTGGTTTCTCTCGTAATTTTGGAAAATCGTTCGTAAAGGACACAATATCCTGTCTGGACCAAGGGACATGCACATATTTCCCTCCAGGTACTTCGCGCATGGGGCATAACTGCTCAGGTTTTTCTACCTCCCTTAAAGCAAACTCAGGAGTCACTTGTCGGGAGCGAGCCTCTTCCCTCTTTTTCGCCCACCTGCTTCTCCATCTTTCCACGTCTCCCCATTTTTGCAGTACCCCCATTAATTCTTTAATCTGCAACTTTTTCCCTGCCACATTCAGGTGCTCTATATCTTTGTCTGAGAAGTCTGCTCTGTACGGTTTCTGCAAGGGCTTGGATTTTGAGATATCTACCCCCATACTAGCTGCGGTGTCTGCCAGCTTTTCGTGGAGCACTCTGGTGTTCCTTGTAAAACTTTTACACATAAACGACAATTCTTCTTCAGAGTAGGTATTTAATCGATCCAACCCCACATTTCCTGCCATTAATTCTTCTATTTCTACCCTCAGCTTATATAGGTCTAAAGGTTTCGTTTGCGGAGTCTGTTTCTCTAATTCGCGACTCCAACTCTCAATTTCATCCGGAGTTACCAAAGACACACTCCTAGTACCTGTTGCTGACTCTAATTTAATTTCTTTCGCATTAAAAGGGTTATGCCTTTGCTGCATTCCCCTCCCGGTCTGTTTGTTTGGTAAGTCCAAGAACGCAACTTCAGATTCACACTCACTGGACTGATCGTCTATGATTATCGGTTCCTGTCTCGGGGGTGCCAGGACTGGGGTCATGACTGGAGTAATCGGATTTCCCTGACCATTTCCGTATAACGGAACCACTGGTCCAATAGTTACTGGAATAGTCAATGCCTCAGGACTGGTATTTAACTGGGAGATTTTCTGAATTATTTCTGTCCTTTGTCTAGCTAGAGCCTCTTGCTCCTTTTCCACTAGTATCCTTCTTAAAGTCGTATCATGTAATATCTGTGGGGTCAATGGAGGAGTAAAGCTCGGGGCAGTAGGATGCGTTTCACTTGGTCCCCCACCATAATTTGGTTTCGGGAATAAAGTTCCAGTGTTAAAGGACCTGCGCTCTTCCTCATATGGAGGTTGAACAAAAGGTAGTCCTGAATGCGATGGTTTCTCTTCGTTTTCATACAGGGGTCTGGGAAAGAAAACTTTCGTACGTGAATATTTTTCTTCCTGGCTTGCGGGCACTTTGGGATATATGTCCCTTGTTTCCGCCGGTTCGGGTTTCTCAAAATAGGGCAATACTTGACCACCCCCTCCCAGTCCTAGGGATCTGTCTTCTTCCTTGAGGAAGTGGCGTCGGGGAGCATCCCCTACACTGGAAGGTCGGGTTCCCTCATTATAAGGTGGCGGACTTCTGGTACAGATGTCATCTATCAATTCATCATCTGACTCCCGAGGGGCCCCCCAATGCTTACACTTTTCGGTACTTTTCTCACCCGCTGCAGGGTTATGACATGCCGGCATCATGGGAAACAGACCCTCATCAATCATGCTCTGCCTCCACTGTTTCATCCTTTTATCCCTGGACTCCTGTTTCAGCCTGGGGTACCACTTGGTCAAACCCTTGTCCATTCGGGGTCTTTCTCTTTCAAAAGCCTCAATCTCCCATTCCTCTAATGCCTCATACTGCGTTAGTCTCGGTCTGGGATGCAGTTCATTCATCCGAGTTCTTAAATTAAATAAGATCCTACCATTGAAAGTACCATCTAACGGAAAAGCCAATACTCCGTCATATTTTGTGTACTTCACCCAATTCTCCAACCACACACAGGTATTGTACCCTCGGTCAAACATCATGAATGAGGCAGGAGTATTAGGTGGTGGGACAAGAACACCTTCTCTAGATTTAATCGGTTTGTCCGTTTTGAAATAATTTTTCACCTTACTTACAAGGGACAATTTTCTCTTTGTTCCGTACATAATATCGTATCTATTAGTCTTCCACTGATCCCTTTCAAACCCTAGGTGCCTTGGATCAGGTCGAGTTCCTGTAGTCTGCGAGTGCCACATACGACTTCTACGCTAAACTTTGTTTACAAACTACCTCCAATCAGAACGCGCTTCAGAAATCCGTGCAACCAATGGGTGCGCGACTCTGAATAATCTCCGCCAATGGGTGCGCGGCCCCTTCGTGAGACAGTTCCCACGCTCTGGCGCTCACCCCTCCTTTACAATCTCAGCTCCGCTACCCGCCCGCTGCTTCTACCAATCCCAGCGCAGCACAGAGTGACGTCAGAGGCGCTTCGCGACTGACTCCCTCCCTTCACAAGGTAACGGAAACTTTCTTTCTTTTAAAGTGCTCAGTGCTTGGTTATTTTACAACAAATACACATTCGCCACAGTGCTCAAGTGTCTAGATAGGAACGCTTTGTTTTACTGCAAGTAAACTACTTCCATTTACTTTTCACCCACTGCGAGTAGATCTCTTCCGCCTACCCTTCACTTTAGCATCGGTAAACCTGTTATTCCCCAAAACTCATCCACTTCTCCGGGATATATCTGAGTCTAAGGTTTCTCAGCGGACCCCTTTGCTTTCACCCAAGCTCCGAGGAACCTGCTACTCTTCCGATGTGACCCTTACTAGGTTACGCCACTATGGGAATTTTGCCAATGAACCCCGTTACTGACATTTATTCACACATGTATTCAGAAAACCCTAGTTAGTGCTTCCCGGTTATCTTAACCTGCACCTAACTTTCCTCGAGCCTGTGACCTCAGGACAATGGATTCTATTCACCACTTGCCCTTTCAATTCCCCGGGGAGTTCGGACAACACAAAACTAAACGGTTTACGAACGCATGGATTAATACATATAACAATATAAAAACAAGAATAATAACAATACAGCAATTCATGAATTCCAAAACAGAGAATTCACGAGAGAATGATCAGGTCTCTTAGAACAGCCGCTCTTCTAGCAGCATTAATGTACTAGCAGCTTCCGACTTGACTAGACCAACTAGTCCCTGCCTTACTCTCAACTAGTCCCTAACCATCCTCTGGCTACCAGTAAAACTGATAGAGCGCGCGAGGCCACCCGACCAATAGTTTTCGCCGTTTCCGGCTTCAGGGCCCATATATTTTCAAAATCACCATATACATTGACCAGGTGACTTCACGAGCTCTACCAATTTGTGTGTGTGTTCCCTACTATTATTTCTCAGTGCACCCGACTTACCATCCACCGATACGGGTACCTAATAACCACAATGAATCAGGGAGCTAGCTGTAAAAGGAAAAGGCAGCAAAATACAAACCCAACCAATAACATTCAAAATACTGTTGAAATGACCACGGACAACGGGAAGTTTTAAAATGTTTATCTAAAATTCATTTGCTTCATGCATAAGGTACATCAAAATAAGGCAATCAATAACCAAAATAATGTAAATGATGTAACTATAGAGAAATAACGACAGAGTAATCATTGAACTATTGATATAAAATGTAACGAGAAGATACTATGCTATTCGGTAATATTTAAGCATGGGCAGACTATGTATGTATAACTACAGGAGGGCCTATAAAGAGTAACACGCTTCACTTAAGGTGAACGGGCCTTTGAACAATCTAGGCAATGAGGTTCTAGACCATATCAGGAAATGACAAACTGCAATGCAAAATATAATTTCTAACAAGTGAGAAGACATAGGAACAAACTTATGGAAAAATGCAAATGACTTTCAATAGTTGCGGAAAGACATGGAAAAATAACATATGCAATGGTAAACTTTATTGAAGCAAAAGTTAGAAATTCAGAAGGTGCAAGATTTTAAGAGGTTCAGATCAATATTTACCTAGAATGGTGTGGAAACCAAACCCTGGTCACGGGTCAGTTAAGGACAGGAAACCCTCAAGGAAGGATACCCCTCAAAGGACAGCAGGTACAGAATGGACACCCCGGACAGAACAGGATACCCTCGGATTAGGAATCAGGACAGGACCTCGGGACAGGACAGCAAACCCTCAGGACAGGACCGCTCAGGACAGGACCGGAACCCACAGTTCGGAAGCAACGCCTGCGCTCCACCCGCTCTGCAGCTATCGATCAAGACCCCGATTGGGTCAGCGAACTCCCAGCAAAGTGCTTCGCCAGCACTTTAAGGTTCAGTAGAACCTTAGTCTATGGTCAAATTCGGACAGAATGCTCCGCAGCGCTCTGTATCCTCAGTCACCTATTGAGTACGATGGGTCAGTGACAGGTCAGCTAAACCAGACAAGTCGGACGGTTCCCTAGGTGAACCCAGGGTAGATATACAGTTTGGGGACAGTGTACCACCCCCCAATGTTGCAAAGTGTCAGAATCCCTCAATTTCGATTGGTCCTAAGGTAGGATTTGGGTAACACACCAATCACAATGCAATATTTCAAGCCTGTATTTGCATGTTTGGGCACCGCCTAGGAAGATTGGGGTTCCCATGAGAAGCTACACGGCAAGCAGTAGCACAATATTACATTGTAACATATAAGGAGCCACATTCGCTGTTCTCGCAGGGCAGAGGTGACTTTCTCAGGAGCATCTCGCCCATCGCTGCCAACTGGCTATGTTCCATCAGCCAAGGTCCACTGTGCTGCAGATAGTTGCGCAGGCGCAGAAGGGACCTCCAATATGGCTCTCCTTGCTCTCAGACCCCCATTCCCCGCGGTACATGAAAAGTAAGCGAAAACAAATTAATACATAATAATGTCATCATGAAAACACACCACACGGTTTGTACTTTCAACTTATCATCATAAAATATACTTATGCAGTTTAAATGTTAGCTACATGGATACAGGCACAAGAGCAGTGGCACGAGCAGTACCACATGATGAGCACAGCTATGAATTACGCATGCGCATAAATTTCCCTCCACTTCTGCAGACGCGTCAGGACACGTGAGTGTGGCTGACGCATGCGCAGTAACTAAAATACAAGCGGCGGCCATATTAAAGGACATGGATTAAATGCATTAGAAATACACGTAGGCAAGCTTCATAAACTTTGCCAAAACAAAAATAAACGTTAGTAGAACATACATTTGTTATCTTATTACACATAAACGAGGTTCTTGACTTCGGCAAGCCGCAAAATATGCGAAGCTTTGCTTCATCATATGCACTAAGGGAGTCTCCATGATTATTCGTATTTCAAATTCTTCTACAATGTCATTTTTTTAATCTTTCTGGTTAAATATTACTCTTACTTTAAAACTTACACACGTTTTTTAAAAACAAAAACATTCATCAACTTTGCCTTTATCAATTGTGCAATACACATGAAAATAACATTATGCAACATTACACAACATCATACTGAGGCCACATTTTATTTATATACACACACACACGCACTTACCATCAGCATAAGAAATATGAACACTTCAACTACTTCTAAATGTTAATCAGCATTGTTGTACTCTAAACGATAAATAAACCTGGCAACCACCGGTCATTTGCCTCTGCGCTCAGAGAGGATAATCTTTTCAAACCATGAATCTCTTTCGAATGACTTCTGGACATAAGGTCCAGGGCAGTAATTTGCGTGTTCAGATCGTACCTGGAGGTAAAGTGTGGCTACATCAGCTTTGCATCTGTTCCTGTATGTCAAACATTGCAACACATATTGGCACCTTCCAATTTCAAATTTCCCATATTGACCAATTCCAACTTTATATTGGGACTAACAAGGTAACCAGTTATGTAGCGCCTTTCCTGACATTGTGCAACACATGTGCACAATCTTGCATGCAATACCCTTATGTCTCTTATAACCTTATATCTTGTATATCTACATCTGTGTTTACTATTGCCAAGGGAAACTACTGATACAATATATACAAAAACAAGGACCATTGTCTGCATTGTCCTCACGTTAAAAAGATGGCAATCTCTGGATCCTACCAATCCCCCATGTACAGCCAGAAATTCAGAGAACACAGTGGCTGCTTTCCTTATCAAAAGGTGTGCAATAATCTATGCAGCAGGGGTAGGTGGTCTTACGGCTTTAGCAGTCAGGTGAGGGCAAGAGGGACTTCCAGGCTGGCTTGCTAACTGTTGCAGGGTGACTTTAAAACTTAACAAAATTAAAAAAGACAGACTCCTCTTTTGCAATGTAAAGACAGCTTTTTACTGTTGTGACCTGGAAATCGACCCTCCTCACACAGGCAGGCAGCCGGTCTCAATTTGCTGTTTCACAGTCAGCTTCTTATATACAAAATAAGAAAGTACTTTATTACAGACCAGCAAATAATAATTGACTTAGTAGTTACAGATTGAAAGTAGAAAGCATTGAAATGCACGTGGCCCCGTAACCTCAAACTCAAAACTAATCCTCTACCCAGTCTTTATTGCAGTTTCCAACAATGCTTAACAAACTAACCAGCCTTCATTCTTGAATGCATGTATATTTGTGGTAAATACAATTTTAGTGGTATGTGTGCTTTTTCATCGTGCCCCTAAGACATTAGTATATTTTTTTTCATTAATTGTATCTCCTGCTCTTACTGTCTAGTCAAGCTTCAATCTATTTGGAAACACAAAATAAGTGCCAATAAACCAATGTGCTAAAGCCATACAGTTCTTTAAGCTTGTTAAACACGAGTTGCCTTTTAACTGCATCGCTTTCAAGTTATTTATTATATTATGTCCTCAAGTGAACTCTTCGAATATATTCTTTTACTTCACATGCGTTACATCGCATGCCTTTACAACGCGGTCGTTACAACAACCGCGTTGTTACAACACCAACTATTACATCACTAGTCATTTCAACGACTTGCTGTGGGGGCGGGCTGGACTTAGGAATTGTATAATTTATTGTTGTAATACTTTATTCGATAGCAAAGTATCATAAAAGTAAGAACATTTCATCATTTTGTAAGGTAACATTTTTGTTAAAAAACAGAATTCAAAATACAAAAAACAAGGCACAGAATAAAAATTAGAATACACAATCGCATTAAAAATCAGATCCAATCTGTTTTGCTCTAACAATTTTAAGTAACAGTTGCGAAAATGATAAAAATTGTGAGGCTCAATTCCCTACTCCCACTCTAGGTTGTGCAAGCTTTGTGTGTATCTGCCATGCTTTCCCCAGATATTTCGCTATGCCACAGATAACCATCATAGATGTAGTGTCCGTTGTCAGGATGCGGAGAGCCGATGAGCAGTGCCTTGTTCCCAGAGTTCTACAGACTGGTTTTAGCCATCTTCTCCTGGGCCCACTATAGGCCCTGCAGGCAAATAAGAAGTGGGCTAGGGACTCAGTGGGATTTGCACACCCCGGGCAGGTGGCATGGTGGTACGAAGAATCTCTCCACCGTCTGGTAAAAACATTCAGGGGGAGAATCCCGTACCTTAATTTTAAGAACAAAGTTCTGCCTCTCGGTGATCTAATAAAATCAAGGAAAGGTTCTAACTTCCTCACTGGTTTATGGTCCAGAAACTGATCAGTTAAAATACCCCATTTTGAGCTTGCAAGGTGCCTGGCTCGGATCCACTCCCAATAGATTTTCTTAATAGTTTCTCTTGGGGGGGGGTGACTGTGACAACCATTCTTCACTTAAGCCCAAGTTAATCATAATTTACTATTCCTACTTCAGGTTGTGCAACAGCAGGGAAGGTGTTGGGTTCTAAATACAACACCAGTGCGCCCCCTACAGCAAGTCGTTGAAACAACTTGCGATGTAATGGTTCACGTTGTAACAACACGGTTGTTGTAACAACCGCATTGTAAAGGAATGCGATGTAAGGCATGCATTGTTATGGCTGTTTCCCAAACTCTTCGCCAGGGGGTTGAGTTCAGGTTTATTTAGGGACTTTATGGTTTACCCTAGCCAGTTACTGTCATTATTCCTTGAAATGGGCAGCTGCCCTCCTCAAATAATAATCCACTTCTTATACTAGTCTCCTGAGGTGATGGAGCATCAGAAACGTCTCTTTTAAGGTCGTGCAAGTGCACATACATAGTATGGTAAGAGCTTGTCAGTGGCGGTTAGCAGTAATAATGCATTCTTACAAGGGAAGGGAGAGGATCAGCTCATCTGACCACTTTCAGTTCCAATTTATTAAACAAAATGTGGGGTCCATCAGATGTATTAAACCACTACCTGACATCTTGTCTGCCTTCTCAACTTCCCTCTGGGCATCCCTCTGCATACCTCCCAAAGAAAAGAGAGCTCGTACCACCTTCTTCTGTTTGTCGTAGGTCTGTAGAGGTCTGCCCATTGTTGGACAACTATTATGTACATAGGTCTACAGTTGAGAGGGGTCTTACTTACAAGGATACTGGCACATTAAGAGTCCACTCAAAATTAACTCTGGGCGTAGTACTTCGCTACGCCCACGGAGTGGACGTAGTGTTGCCTACTTCGCCATTTGCAAAGTTGGCGTAGCAGGCAACACTACGCCCACTCCGTGGGAGTAGCGAAGTTGCCCGCCACCCGCCTCCCTCCCGCCCTCCCTGAATACTTAAATAACACTTATAAAAAGAATTAAAACCACTTACCTTGTCGGCTGCGTCCCTGGGGCTCCCTCTCGTATTCGCGCCGCCGTCTCGGACACTAATGCGCATGCGCATGCGCGGCCGCCCGCGCATGCGCATTTCTCACGAGAAATGCGCATGCGCGGGCGGCCGCGCATGCGCATTAGTATCCAAGATGGCGGCGCGCTTACGAGAGGGAGCCCCGGAGACGCAGCGGACAAGGTAAGTGGTTTTAATTCTTTTTAAGAAGGTTATTTAATATTTAGGGAGGGCGGGAGGGAGGCGGTAGTATTTAGGGAGGGCGGGAGGGAGGCGGGTGGCGCGTAGTGGGGCTACGTGAAGTGCGTAGGTGGACATAGTTTCTTGCCCACTTCGCGTAGCTTCGCGTAGCCCCACTACGCCTACTACGCCCAGGGTTACTCAAAATGGTCTCTGTGCAACAACATATGTTTAAAACAAATTTATGGGCATGTGTGGAATTCTGCATGTGCAAGCTGAGACTAAGAACCTGTGTGATCTTGTGCTGTGATATGCTGTCAACCTATGAAACCCATGACCATGGTAAAGTATTAGAACCCAAAGCTGTTGACAAGGATACCAAATTGACCTTGTGGGTGCTCGCCCATTCTAGGCGCAGAACACCACCATTTGCTAATTTTTTGTACTTGGATTGGGAGTCCCACTCAGATTACATGGTTGGACTGGGCTTTCCTGTGAAGATGGTAAATGCCATTGGTGAATGATAACAGCAGCAATCAAAGCAAAGGGGATGCGACTAACATATCAGAAGTGCCAAGGCACAACCTGCAGTCATGTCTTATTTTCCTTATAAGGGGAGTGGAGGTACTGGATGCCACGGTGATTCTCAGCTACACTTGGCTTTTCTCCTCTATTCATCTCACTATCTGATATGTGATGAACATCTGTTTTCCCTAGGTGAGACTGCAGCTGGGCCAATTGTTCTCCGATCATAGAACCGGAAGTAACATTGGAAACAGGTGCAAACATGGAGAATCTAATAGTTGTTTTTGGCTGTGTTTCTTGCTACTGTTTGAGTTTTTGCTTCTTTTACGACTGACGTGACTTGCTCAAAGCTAGTAAAACAAGCACTGAGAGACATTCTCGAGGGACGAGTCTTAGTCATGACACCCACGACCAAAGAGGGAGCATTTCTATTGTCTTCTCACATACTTCAGCCAATAATTGGCACTCCAGAATTGAAATCATGTTGAACAGTGCAGATAAGATGATCCAGCCTTTTGACATACTCTCTTGCTGGAACATCTCGATAGCTCATTTTAAAAATTACCTGTCGGCTAATAAAGAGAAAGATCTATCCAATAGGTCTATTCTACCACCAAAAGGCCTATTCCACTTCACCTGGTGGGGGAGAAATGCACAAATGTTCTTCACTCTTCCAAACAAACGCTGGGGTAATAATTATAATGCCACAATAGCAGCCATAAATGAGCAGCACAGCATACAGTCAAAATCTGACTGCGAGAGGTTCATTGTCAAACTAAGCAAGGTCTGGACAAAACTATAATCTCATTCTATGCTCACCTGTGCAATCCTGCCAGCACACCTGAGCTAGACCACACAGATGAAGAAGTTCGAGCTGAAATAATCCAGGTCTGCTAATCGCAAAAACTAAGGAGAGAATTCTACACCAAGTGTAAATGACACTACTGGCTATGCTCACTCTAGAGCATTCTCTTGAATTATCAGAGGTGGGTGCTGCTTACATGGTAGCCTCTCTAGCCACTGCCCCATCAAAATAGAACAGGTTAATCAGTGAGCAAAGAAAGTGATGTGTTACTCAAGATGCCTATCAAGTAACCTAATATATTCTGCAGTAAATAAAGCAACCCTGAATATAGGATGTGACCTGCCAGCACAAGGAAAAACTGTTTGCCAAAGCCTGCCGATCATCAAGTGGCAGCAAAATTGAGATGGACTTTGTGTGTTTGCCTTTGCTGGTGGTTTATTGTTTTCTGGTTTGTTTATATTTTTATTGGATGGGGGGTCCTCTCTCCGGTGAGCTTTTTACTTGTGGCCCTTTTGGGAGGGTCCATCCAGTCACATCTGTCTGTGTGGTCCCTTCCATGGTCTGTCCCCCTTTCTCGGCTCCATAGCATAAGACATATATCCCCATGGTTCTTTACAACCTGATGGAAGTTAAGGTAGTCAGCTATAAAGTCGGAGGCCTTATCAATCCTACCAAGCGGAGGGCAGTGCTCTCCTTACTCGAGCATTCGGAGGAGGATATATTTTTACTTCAAGAAACCCACCTGCTTCACAAAGATAGACACCGTATGCAATCCAGGGGGTTACCCTTGCAGTTCTGGTATTCAGGGAAGAGTAAGAAGGGTGGGGTGGCCATCCTGTTTTTCAAACGCTTTAGAGGCACCATAGAGGGCTCGGTGGCAGAGATTAAGGGGCACCTCTTTGCGATGAGGATACAAATCAGCACCTACAACCTCACAATAGCCTCAATCTATTCCCCAAAGGAACATCAGGAGAAGTTCCTGACTGAGGCCCTGGCCGAGGTTCTCCACACGCCCGACTCCTTGGTTGTGGTGGGTGGCAATTTAAATTTGGTCATGGATGCAAGGATGGACCCGAGGACTGGGGGGCAGGATCTATGTCAGGGAGTGGTAGGGAGTGGTAGGAGGATTGTGGGATCAGGGACGTATGGCGGAGCCACCACCCCAGTGATAGAGACTATACACATTACTCGATAGCTCATAAGTCTTACGCCTGATTGGACCACTTTCTTGAAACCCAGGCCGCATGGGTATGCACATCTTTTCCGCACCCCAAAAATAATTTTTTAGTTGAAGGTTGGGGCTGCTGAATGCCAGCTACCCTTTGTCATGTGTGGAAATATGGAAATTGGTGCTCTGTGATCTGTCAGGAAAAAAGATGCTGGAGTCTGCCTTGAAGAATGCAGCTGGCTGACTGCTGAGGAAGAGTGCTAGAGGTACTCTTGCCTGAAGAAGATCATACCTATAAGGAGTGAACTGTGAGGAACTGGGAGTGGAACAACGTGGAGCTGTGTGCTGCTAAACAGAGAAGAACAAGTTACTTACCTTCGGTAACGTTTTTTCTGGTAGATACAATATCTGCCTGTGGATTCCTCACCTTGTGAATATCCCCTTGCGCCAGCAACATTCGGAAATTCTTTTCGTAGCCTCGCGCCGACGTGGACTTGGACGTCATAGAGACACGGCATCGCACACGACTCCGCTGACGTCACCGACGCCTATAATAGGCCCACGCCGCCGTGATGACATCAGTTCCGCCCTTTTTTCCGTGCCATCGAGGCACACAGACGGACCAATGACAGTAGATATATACGTAGTATACACAGTACACAATAGTCAAGGTAAAACACATAGTGTAAAGCAAATGCAGGAAAGCAATTGAAACATTTCCTTGACAACAAAATATATATACATTACATTACAGTAACTCTGGCATAGAAGAATGGACAACGGGGAGGCGGGTGGGTCAGTGAGGAATCCACAGGCAGATATTGTATCTACCAGAAAAAGCGTTACCGAAGGTAAGTAACTTGTTCTTCTGATAGATACATCTGCCGTGTGGATTCCTCACCTTGTGAATGGAGTCCCACAGCAGTCCCCACTCCCGGAGGAGGGTGTCCACTCTTCCTAACCAGGAAATCCTGAAGGACAGAGCGCGCAAAGTGGCTGTCCCTCCTCACCTCGGAATCCAAGCAGTAATGCTTCACGAACGTGTGGAGGGAAGACCAAGTTGCCGCCCTACAAATGCCCTCTACAGGAACACCTCTAGCCAAAGCTGAGGTTGACGACTTAGCTCTTGTAGAATGAGCCCTTATGCCCTCTGGTGGTTCCTTACCGGCCAAAGAGTAGCAGATCTTTATACACAGTACGATCCATCTTGATAAGGTTCTTTTATGGACCGCTCTTCCTCTTTTGGAGCCAGCAAACCCAACGAAGAGCTGGTCATCCAAACGACAGTCTTTAGTTCTGTCCAGGTAAAAAGACACCGCCCTCTTAGGGTCCAGACGGTGTAACCTCTCCTCCTCCTTGGAAGGGTGTGGGGGAGGATAAAAGGTAGGGAGGGTATTGGATTGACCAAGGTGGAAAGGAGTAACAACCTTAGGAAGAAAAGCAGCCCTGGTCCTAAGAACCATTCGATCAGCATGAATGGTCAAGAAAGGGGGTTTGGAACTAAGAGCCTGAAGCTCACTTACCCTCCTTGCAGAGGTTATTGCAACGAGGAAGACTGTCTTAAGAGTCAAAAGCCTCATAGGACATTTGTGAAGAGGCTCAAAGGGAGCACCCATCAGAAAGGACAAGACAAGATTTAAGTCCCACTGAGGCACAATAAAAGGAGTAGGAGGGAACGTATTTGTGTGGCCCTTCAAAAACCTTAAAACTACAGGAGACTTCAAAAGAGATGGCTGGTCAGCCAAACAGAGAAATGCCGACAGCGTGGAAAGATAACCCTTAACTGTGGCAACAGCAAGCCCTTGCTGTGCCAAAGAAAGGGCAAACTGGAGAACATCAGACAAATGGGCTCTCAAAGGGTCAATAGAATTCCCTCCACACCAAGTGACAATTTCGACCATCTATAAGAATAGATGGACTTAGTGGAGTCACGCCTGGCTGACAAGATGACATCCACCACGTCAGGCGGGAGAGAAAAGGAATTCAGGTTGCCCCGTTCAATCTCCAGGCATGAAGGTGCAATGTCTGGAGGTGGGGGTGTAGAACCTGCCCCTCCATCTGAGAGAGGAGGTCTGCCCTGAGAGGGAGACGGAGCGGCGGTGAGAGGAGAGGTGGAGAAGATCTGTATACCACACCCTTCTTGGCCAGTCCGGGGCGAGCAATATAACTTGGGCCCGGTCTTGGCGAATCTTCTTCAGAACCAGAGGAATCAAAGGTATGGGAGGAAACGCGTAAAGGAGTTGTCTTCCCCAACTCAACTGAAACGCGTCCCCCAAGGCTCCTTGCAACGGATACTGGAGACTGCAGAATGACAGGCAGTGAGCATTCTCGCGAGTGGCGAACAGGTCCACCTGAGGAGTCCCCCACGTCTGAAAGACGTGACGAACCACCTCTGGGTGAAGCCTCCACTCATGGTCGGCCGAGAACTGCCGACTGAGATTGTCTGCACGCACGTTCAGAACTCCAGCCAGATGATTTGCCATCAGACAAATCTGATGGTCCTGAACCCAGGACCAGAGACGCAGAGCCTCTCTGCAGAGACACTGCGACCCCACTCCTCCCTGCTTGTTGATGTACCACATCGCGGTCCTGTTGTCCGTTAGGACCTGGACCGAACGAGGGAAGGGAGGAAGGCCTTGAGTGCCAAACGTTTCGCCCGCAACTCTAGAAGGTTGATGTGAAGCAACCTTTCCTCTGGAACCAAAGACCCTTGACCTCCAGATCCCCCAGATGAGCACCCCACCCTAGAGTGGATGCATCCGTTATTACGGTGGCCACCGATGGAGGCAGCTGAAAAGGCTTTCCTTGAGACAGATTGCCTTCCACGCTCCACCAAGACAGATCCGCCACAGCTTCTCTGGAGATCCTCACAGACTCCCTGAGATCTCCGTTGTGTTGATACCATTGCCTGCGGAGGCACCACTGGAGCGCCCTCATGTGCCAGCGTGCATGGTTGACCAACAGAATGCATGAAGCCATCAGACCGAGCAGACGAAGGACCTTCAGGACTGGAACGACCGCTCCATTGTAAAATAAAGGAATCATTTCCTGTATGTTGCGAATCCTTTGAGGAGGCGGGAATGCGCGACATACAGTTGTATCCAGTACAGCACCTATGAACAGGTTGCGCTGGGAGGGCACCAGGTGAGACTTGGGTACATTTATTGAAAAACCCAACCTGTACAACAACTGGGTTGTCTCTTGCAGATGATGGAGCACTTTCTCTGACGACTCTGCTTTGATCAGCCAGTCGTCCAAATATGGGAATACCAGGATCCCCGACCTTCTGAGATGTGCTGCCACCACCGCCATCACCTTGGTGAAGACTCGAGGCGCAGTAGTAAGTCCAAACGGAAGGACCGCAAACTGGTAGTGTTGAGAATCCACCGTAAAACTGAGATACTTCCTGTGCGACTTCAGGATTGGGATGTGGAAATACGCATCCTGCAAGTCAAGCAACACCATCCAGTCTTCTTCTAGCAGTGCTTGAAGAACCTGAGCAAGGGTGAGCATCTTGAATTTCTCCTGTTTCAGATAGAGATTCAAGATCCTGAGATCCAGGATTGGACGAAGTCTGCCATCCTTCTTTGGGATCAGGAAATAACGGGAGTAGCATCCCTGACCACTTTCCTGCTCGGGGACCACCTCTATCGCACCCTTTCATAACAGAGTGAACACTTCCTCCTGCAGAAGTGACAGATGTTCCTCGGTGCAAAAGCCTTGGCAAGGTGGGTAATTCGGAGGAAATTCCCGAAAGGGAAGGGCATACCCATTTTCTACAAGATTGAGAACCCAAAGATCTGATGTAACCGATTCCCAATCCTGTAGAAAATGGGTAAGCCGACCCCCCACCGGACCCACATGATCCTGAATGGCGGATCTAGGGCTGCTTTCCTGAGGCAGGGGGGTTGGAAGAAGTGGCGGAGGAAGAGGCCTGACGTCCACGAGGACGCGCTCTTTGCTTTCCCCTGTACGACCTGTACATGGAATTTTGCTGCTGCTGCTGTTGTTGCTGCTGCTGCTGACCTTGTCGGAAATTCCGAAAGGAAGAGCGACCAAAACCTCTGAATCTCTTGTTGGTCGAAGAGCCCCTGATCTGGAGACCTAAAGACTTAGCAGTCGCCCTGCTGTCCTTAAATCTCTCCAGGGCAGTATCAGCTTTCTTCCCAAAGAGACCCGATCCATCGAACGGAAGATCCAGTAAAGTCGCTTGAACATCCGCTGAAAAGTCCGAGGATTTCAGCCAAGTTGACCTTCTAGTGGCGACAGCAGTGCCCATGATACGCTCCACAGAGTCCACAGTGTCCAGACCACTTTGTATAACTTGGCGAGCTGCTGCCTGTGCATCCGAGATCACCTCCTCAAAATCCTTCCTGTTGGCATCAGGAACCTTAGGAGTCAGAACACGCAAAGAATCCATAAGGGCATGCACATATCTCCCCATCAGACAAGTGGCATTTGTCGACTTCAACGCCATACTTGCAGAGGAGAAGGTCTTTTTAGCAACCTGATCCTGTTTTTTTGCCTCCTTTTCACATGGAACCTGAGGAAAGGCACTTACATTCTTTTCAGAACAGGCTGCTTGAATGGCCAGGCTCTCTGGTGAAGGATGAGAAGTCAAAAAAGCAGGGTCTTCAGGTGCAACCCTGTACCTTCTCGCCACACTCTTAGAAACCGCAGGAGCTGACAGTGGATTCTTCCACACCTCCAAAATGGGCTCCGTCAAGGCATCATTAAATGGAAGCAAAGGCTCTACCACGGAATTTGGAGAATGCAAAACCTCAGTGAGAATATTGGATTTAAATTCCACAGTTGGCAAAGTTAATTGAAGAAGATCAGCAGCCTTCCTCATAACCAAATGGTAAGGTTGGACATCTTTAGAAGGTGTACCAGAGCCTGAGGGCAACTCCCATTCTGGAGAGAAATCCAGGCTTCCTGCGTCAGCCAACTCCTCAAAACAGTCCTCCTCCAATTCACCTTCCTCCATATCAGAATGTGAATCCAAGTACCTTCGCTCTTCCAAAAGGCGTTGAGCCTCCCTTCTGGACCTCTCCTTCACACGCCTCGCAGCCGGATCCACCAGCGGCTCCGACGGATTCGGGATCGACGCCGGTATCGAATCCGATGGCTCAGTGGGATGCCCTCGAGGACGACCTGGAGCGGGCGACGCCGGAACCGGCGTCGACGGCCTCGGCGGAGCCGGAAACTGCCAAGGCGGCGTCGGAGCCGGCATATAAGGCATAAACAGAGCAGGAGGATAGGAGTGAGGAACTCCTAAACTGAAAGCCAGTGGACCCATGGGACCCAAAGGTGCACCTGAGGGGTACCACGCCCTTGAGAAGACGCCATACATAGCGTTCAGAAACGCTGATGGGTCCTGGCCTGGAGTTGGAAAGGGCGGCTGAAAACCCTCAGGCTGGTCTTGAGGAGGGTTCGGATTCGGCTCTTCGACAGGTGCGGAATCCACATCCTCCTGAACCTCTTCCTCTTCTCAGGCCGGGGACGGCGCTGGAGACGAATCCGGAGCCGGAATCGGAGACTGCACACGCGACTCCGAAGGTGAGGCCCCACCTTCAGGTTCAGAGACATCCAGAGTAACCAACTTCGAACGTACCTTCTTCGGTGACCTCGACCTCGAGCCCGACTCCTTACCGGAACGACGTCGGGACTCATGTCTCCTCTTCTTATGCTTCTTCTTCGACTTCGAAGCATGGTCCGAAGCTGACCTTGAAGACGACCCCTCTCGAGATCCAGACCTCGACTTCGTCCTCGACCTCGACCTCACCCTTCGAGAACGAGACCTCGACGATTTCTCTTTCCCAGCCTTCAGCTTTGCCACCAGGAGCTTGGTCTCTCTTTCCCTCAGGGCCTTCGGGTTCATCTTCCGACATGAATAACAACCATCCACATCATGGTCAGAACTTAAGCACCAGATGCAGTCATTGTGCGGGTCGGTAATAGACATCATTTTACCGCACTCCCTGCAGGGCTTGAAGCCGGTCTTCTTTGATGACATCGTCGAAGAGACAGGATACAGAGAAGCAGAAAATGGCAACAAAGTACCAGTTGGCTACTGAGATTCCCGATAACCGTTAGCGTCGACGACGCGGAAAAAAGGGAACTGATGTCATCACGCCGGCGTGGGCCTATTATAGGCATCAGTGACATCAGCGGAGTCGCGTGCGATGCCTTGTCTCTATGACATCCAAGTCCACGTCGGCGCGAGGCTATGAAAAGAATTTCCGAATGTTGCTGGGGCAAGGGGATATTCACAAGGTGAGGAATCCACACGGCAGATGTATCTATCAGAAGTATCTGCACCTCAGGCTGTGTGGAGAGGTTTTGAGACCTCAGCATTACTGCTTTGTGTCCAGGAAAGTATCTCCTGTAGCTGAGACATGCCCAGGGATACCACAAATGTATTTTGTGTTATCCCTCCCATGAAGATATAGAGCCTGCGATTAATTGGACTGAGAAAATCGTGATCACATTTGACAGCCTTATCTGAAAGGGCCCTAGGCAGCTTAGCACTAGGTCAGACCACTCTCCAGAATCAGTGGTGGACTCAGTCTCTATCTCCTGGTCACTGCTGCAAAATATGGTGGGCTGGTTGTTTGGGTGACTGGGTTGTGTTTTGGTCCGAGAAAGATTGCCCCAGTGAAAATTCAATGGAACACAACCAGAGAGCAGAGTGCAAACTCCTCATCGTTGATGGTGGTGCTGCCTGTCTTCGTCAGGAAGGGGCAGGTGCACCACATGCAGAAGGCTTGGTCTGAGGCAACATCAACTGGGCTGAGGCAGAGCAACTGTGATCTCACTTGTTGGGTTGGTAGGAAACACAACATTCAATAAGGTCTCATGTTCTACTGGCACTCACAGCCTTGGTCTGCCTGAGGAACAACAAAGATAGAAATTTAATGTCACCCAGGGAGAATTTCATTGGGTACTATCCATGATCCACCTTACCACAGTTACTTGAGGACGAACAGATGGACTTAAAAGAGTACAAATAAGAATTATACCCACCACTTATTCAATGAGGGCTAATGCCCTAATTTTCATTTTAGAACTATGTTATACCTTTCTCAGAGGAGCGGCATAGATTAGTTCTATGAGTCTCAGCACACAGCGATTATTGATTTCACAACTTTGTATTATTTGTTTGCTCTCAATTGTATGAACTGTTTTGATTTCTATGTTAGAACTAGGACTTTTCATGTGCACCCACTGCTACTTTACCAGCCACGGCACAAGGACCAGCACACCAACCAGCCCTACCCCGAACACATCACAGACACCACCTGTACAAAACACCAACTCGCATGTGCCCTTCTCAACCCACGCTTACTATGCAAGCATTCTTTTGAATTATGGGACCTCATCGCCACCCTCACACTGGGCATCCATTATCCACAACAAAACCATACAGTGTACTAGCACCACCGACAACACCACCACTCCCATGGAATATCTCAATTTCATGCTCCACATGGATGACAAGACAACTATCAGAGGTACCCTCACATTCTGACCCATGGCCCTGCCTCCAGTTTCTGCAGCACCATCGCCGACTACAATGAACCCCTCTTCTTCGGCGACCTAAATTTCCACGACTCCAATGACAAAAACACTGCAACCCCGAAATATGAGCAGCCTCAGATTGACCCAGATTGTCCACCACCCTACACACACTGATTTATACACACTGGACCCAATTTTCACCTTCAGCAACCGTATCAAATACAGCCATGTCATAGAATTCACATGGACCGCTCACTCTATCATCCACTTCAGCATCTCCAGCCCCCGCACCATCACCCCCAAGATGACCAACCCCACCCACTGGAGGTAGAACAAAATCTCTGAGACCCGCTGTGCAAATGCCCTCAACACCTCCAAGCTTACTACCGACACCAACCTCGCACAGTGAGTGAAAAACTTTAATGCATGGATCACAAATTCCACAGACAGAATCACCCCTCTCAAGAGCAACATCCAGAGAAAATCCTCCAAAAAGGCCAGATGGTACATCCGAGAAGTCAGGACAGTGAAATGAGACAGCAAACAGTTGGAGAGAAGATGGTTCAAGGACACCTCGGACAGGGCAGCCTTCAAGCCCTCCCTCAACCTCTACCACCACCTGCTGGGGGCAACAAAGGAGACAGCTCTTGCCGCACACATGGAAACCAGCATCAACAACACCAAGGAATCTTTCAACATTATTAAGGAATTCTCTTACCTGTCTGCCAGCAAAAACAACATCACACCATCACAGGAGCTGTGCAACAACCTCGACCACTTCTTCATTGACAAGATCGCAAGCTTATACAGGAACTTCAAACCTCAACCCACACCTATGGACTTCCTTGACAGATACAACACCACCGTAACTGACACAAACCACACACTGACCATCTGGAATATCCTCTCAATCCATGACACCACCTCCACCATGGAATCCATCTACTCAGGAGCTCATACAGACCCATGCCTTCACCAAACCTTCAACCTCATAAACCAAAGGTTTAGCCAGGAACTCACCATCTTACTCAATACCTCTATCACTTCCGCAACATTTCCCGACACCTGGAAACACGCAGATGTCAGACCACTACTCAAAAAACCCTCCGCTGACCCCAGCAAACTCAAAAACCTCTGGACAATCTCTCCCATCCCATTCCCAGTGAAGGTACTGGAAAGGATTATCAACAATCAACTCTTGACACACCTGCTACTCGACTCCTCCCAATCTGGCTTCCGCAGCAATCACAGCACAATCGCAAGCACTGATGACATACAAACCCTCCTCAACTATGGAGAAACAGCTGCTTTGATCCTCCTCGACCTCTCAGCAGCCTTCTACACCATAACACCGTATCCCACCACACTCTGATCGAAAGGATCTAACATATCGGCATCTAAGGGGACGCGCTCAGATGGATCATCTCCTTCTTCACAAAAAGAACCCAGAGGATCCACCTCTCACCTTTCACCTATGAACAATGTTGGCACCCCATATGTTTTAAAGGAAAAAGCACCCTCTCAGAGGCTATTTGAGATAACCAAGCAGCCATATTAAAATAACAAACATTGCGTTTTATTGAAAAACAAAAATGTGTTTTTCACCAAATTGTTTCGGTTTATTCCTTGATGTGTTTCTCACAAATTTGTTTTGGTTTATTGCTTGATTTGCATTACTTCTTTGTTGGTGTAAACAGCATGATTTATTTTCATTTTGTTTTCTTTAGCAGATGTATTTTTTCTAAGTTAGTTTAAGAATGATTACTTAAGTCACATGGTTCTCACACGTTAAGATAGTTGCACGGCAGGTTTGAAAAGGTTGCACGTGTGGTGTTCACAATGGGGTTTTGGGGGGGTGGCTGCCCAGTAGGGAGGCTCACACCCTTGTTTTTTTTTGCCATGGGTGCAGCCCGGGCCCAATTTTGCTCTCTTTGGGCTGCATTTAGGCTTCGGGCTTGGGTTTTAGGCCAGACATATTAGGGGCTGTGTTACCATTTTGTAAGCTGACACTGCAGCCAGCAGTTAGGGACAGTTTTCGATTACAGTTTCCAAATTTTGAGATCTACTGTTTAGTTTTATGGTAGTGAGGCAGAGTGAAATCAAGAATTTCTGGTAAGGTTATATGAGCGTTTGGGTCAAAGGTAGGGGCCCCAGGCAAACAGGAGGGGGTACTCTGCGGCAACGAGTAGAGGAGGTTTTAGGCAGACAGTTTGGGGGCAGGGGTGTGAGGGGCACTGACAGTTACCTGAAGAGCTGTACAGGTCCAGGGGGTATTAGCAGTTGTGCCCGGCCCAATGGGAGACAGGGTCGGATAGGGATACTAAACCCTGCCCGCCGGACCTTGCCATTTCATTGTAGGATCAACGGGTGCGAGAGGCACACACCTCGGGTGAGCCAGATGCTGCTCCGCAGTACCAAGTGGAAGCGATGGCAGGGTCTTGGAAGGCCATCCGGACCACGGCCAGGGACTACGGACTCAGTGATAAGTGGAGGTTTGATATGGTCACGTCGGGGTGACAGCCCTGTTGGGCCGATGCGGCCTCTAGCTCCGCGGTGACATGGTCAATGCAGGGACAGCAAGAGGAGGCAGAACGGCAGCGAAAGCTCCCGCCACATGTGGAGCACAATTTGGAGGAATTTATTCAGCGTATGCGACAGTGTGCAGAGGCACATTTGGGGGAGCAAATAGAGCAAGATGGGGCTATGGGAAGAAATACCATTGGATTATGAAAAAGATAGCATAGAGGAGGGGGAGATAGTAGATGAAGAAAGGAGGGGACAAGTAATTTTGTGCCTAGTATGTTGCAGGACACAGAGCAGGAAGCGGTTGTCCCGGCCAAGCCTCATGCAACTCAACCCTCTGCAGGACTGGTTAGGCAGCGGGATCCAGTGAGGATGACAACCTTGAAGCCTGTTAAGAAAGTGGGGAAAAGGCTGGGCAGTTAGTCCAAGGTGGAAGGTGTCCACGGGAACTGATGCATGAGGGGAGGACAGAGAGATCAATCTGCGCAAAGGACAATGTGTACAGGACACAGGGGTAGATACAGAGGGGCGGAAGACAGAGGGGGAGACAGGGTCCAGTGGAAACACAAGGAAGGTAGGCGGGAAAGCTCAGACAGCAGTGACAGAGATGGATGACACAGGAGATGGCATAACAGATGGAGGAAAAAGCCAAGCGATGGGGGCCAAAGAGAGCAAAGAGGTCTGATTGCTTAAAATCAACTAAACCAATGAAACCAACTAAACGTTTGGGAGCATACATCATGTTAGCCACAAAAGATTTGGAATGGAGAATATATGGATATGTTGAAGCTCCTGCATAGGGAATTGCGGCCCAAAGAGAGATTGAAAGAGGATAATAGAAAACTGGACAGCAGCTTTTCTGATTTTCACTAGTGTATATTGCGAGAAATCCCCAGACAGGTGTGTGTCCTTGTTTAAATACATGGACGTGGTTAGGAGGGCACAGTTGACATACGGGGTTATGCATGGTCGCACTACTACAAAGAGTTCCGAGCCAGACTAGTTTGGGATCCCGAGGCAAATTGGGAAGGTATTGTATCACCAGATAATGGGGGCAGTCAACTTTGGGAAGACAACGTATACGGCCAGTGGGCTGCACTTAGTTTACCGCCCTTTTCAAAATCACCCCACCAAGGGAGGGGTAGGATACACACCGAAGGAGGTGGGGGGTCCGGCGGTATGTTGGGATTACAATAAAGGAACCTGTATGTGGGTATATTATAGATTACGTCATGAATGCTCAAAATGCGCAGGAAGGCACCCATTGGTGCAATGCTTCGGGGCAGGATATACAGGAAGGGGACAGCAAGGGGGGCAAGGTTTCCAACAACAGAATGCTTATAGTGGACAGCAGGGACAACAGGGGGCTGAGAGGCAGGGAAGGAAGAGGGGCGCAGGGTTACATGGGCAAATGCTCATACATCCATTAAGAATGACTGCGTGGATGCCTGGCTGACATTCTACCCACGGGAGCAGGATGCATAGTTACTGAGTAAGGGTTTCAGGGAAGGTTTTAAATTGGGGTATGAGGCCCCTCGGAAACCAAGATGGGCAGAAAATCTGAAGTCAGTGGTGGCTCATACATCAGTGGTTTGGGGAAAATTGAGTTAGGAAGGAAGTTGAAGCAGGGTGCATGGAGGGCTCATTCGCTGTTATCCCGATAACGGATTTGATTATTTCTCCGGTGATAGTGGTGCCAAAGAAAGAACCAGGCTAGTATTGGTTGATTCAGAAATTGTCATGGCCACAGGGAGGGTTAGTGAATGATTTCATATCGAGGACCTGACAATTGTTTCCTATTCATCAGGGGACAAATCGAGGGACCTAGTGGAACACAGTGGCAGGGGTGCCTAGAAGGCAAAATGTGACATTAAGGCTGCCTTCCATCTGATGCCAGTATACCCAGAGGATTTTCAGCTGCTGGGCATCCAAGTGGATGGGAACATCTTTGTGGATAAGGAGTTTCTCATGTGCTGTTCAATATCATGTGCCTTGTTCGAGAAGTTTAGTTCCTTCTTGCAATGGGTCTTCCCTTGGAAACCGGGCAAAAAGACGGTGACACACTACCTTGATGACTTCTTCCTGGTGGGATGGCCTCGTTGGACTCTCGGCAACAGTTGGCATATTTCCAAGAGCTCAATGGGGCACTAGGTGTGCTCCTGGCACCAGAGAAGACGCAGGGTCCAAGTACTGTGTTGTCATTTCTAGGTATTGAGTTGGATTCGGTGGCCATGGAAGCAAGGTTGCCGACGGATAAGAAAATGCATGTAAGATTGTTTATTGATGACATGTTGGCCAAGACAAAAGGGATGGTGAGGATGGTACAGGTGCTGCTAGGGCATCTGAACTTTGCATGCAGGGTAGTTTGGTCAGGAAGGGCATTTTGCAGGAGATTGAGCAGGTCATTAGCGGGACTCATGTTGCAACACCATAACATGTGACTGTCCACAGGGACGAAAGAGGATTTACACATGTGAGGCAAGTTCTTAGAAGAATTCAATACGATTCCCAAGTCCGCACCAGAGGAGTGCGAATGGGACGTGCAGATATTTTCAGACGCTGTAAGAGCATGCCGGTTTGGGATGTACTGGCAGGGCAGGTGGTGCCCAGAGGTACGCCCGCCATAATGGAAGAATGGGGGCAGGAGTATTGCTTTCTTGGAGATGTTTCCTTTAGTCATAGTGGTCACAGTGTGGATGCAGAGCCTAGCGCATAGAAAGGTCATTTTCGGGGTGGTTAACATGGCAGTGGTGCAGGTGGTCAACAAGCAGTCAGCAAGAGATGAGCAGGTACTGAAGTTGATGAGAGTATTCATTCTAAGCTGTCTGAAGTGTGATAAACAGTTGCGGCCGAAGCACATCCCGGGAGTGGACAATGACATTGAAGATGCTTTGTCTCGTTCGCAGTGGGGGAGGTTCCATGGACTGGTCATTAGGAGTTTCTACGAGATGGGCATATGGCCAGGATCTGGCAGGCCTTTATAACAGGAGGGTCAAGGAGGAGGACAGGGACTTGGGCCGGAGAGGAGGATGTCATACAGTTCATTATGTCTCTGATAGGGGTTTGGTGAAGTTCACTGTTGCTGCCAAGCTAGCGGGGATATCACTCATGGACAAGTTGTGGTGGGGATATGCCCCTTCGGCAGGTGAATTAGGAAAGTGTATGCTGGAAGGTTGGGCCAGGCAAGCAGGGAAAGGACAGCGGGCCAGGATGCCGGTATCAAAAGCATTATTAGGCAGGATGATAGAGGAGCTACCCGGGATATGCATTAGCTTAAAGGAAGCAGATTTATTTGCTGCCTTAATGTAATGGCTGTATTTCAGAGCATTCAGAGTATCAGAGTTGTTGGGGAGGAAATGGATTTCAGGCCTTCATTGAGGGAAGTACACGGAGTGAAGCGGTCATGATCCTCCTCACGCACTCGAGGACGGACCAAAGGGGTGTGTAGAAGACAGTATTACTAGGGGCCAATGAAGAGGCTTTGATATGTCCCGTTCGATGGGGGTATGTATTACAAACATGGACATGTGTCTTTTCAGGTGTAGTAGCAGGGCCAGAGTCGGAGGCGCTAGCCATTTGCATAGTCGGGCATTCATTCGTCAAGTTGGCAGAGAGGCACTAGCTTCAAAAAGGGAAAGGTGTTAACTTAGGATTGGAACCTGCCTTGTTTAAAATAAGTTGGTATGGGAAAGGGGGTTTGCGCTGGCACAAGCTCAATCCCAGTTTGAATAAATTGATGCCCGAATGTTCTAATAATTAATTTCGGGGAGAATGATTAAGTGGTTTACAAGGGTTTGGCCCTACTAACTAAAGCAAATGAAAAGGGACTTGAGGGAGATTAGGCAGCAGTGGTCGGGATGCTTTGTCGTTTGGACTGAATTCATCCCTGGAAGACAATGGAGGGAGGAAGATAAACAGGGACATGAGGGTCTTTTGTGGTGAGTCAGGTTTCGGTAGAGTGGAGCAACCAGAACTAAGATATAATGCAGTGTACTTTTTCAGGGTTGATGGCGTTCATTTGACTCACTACGGGATGGAGATTTACCTGATATACAAATAAAGGAAGTTTTAGACAAAGCACTATACAAACAAAGATACCCAAGAATAGCCTAGGTGATAGGGGGGGGGGGTGGTCAGAAAAGATATAGGGACTGTTTCTGAGTGGCGTCTGGTAGCTGGTTCTGTACAGTTTTCCTGTTCACTTTATGGTGGGAACAGGTTACTCCAGCAGATAATAAGGGTAGGATAGGAGATACTTAGTTAGGTAGATATTTAGACAGGTAGAGAAGATGTTACAGGATTTAAAGGGTCACCAGTTATTGACTGAGTTGGGGTTGTTAAATAGTTGCAAAGAAAGGAGAAGGGTGGGGCAACTTTAGGGGTGGGGGTGGAGGATATGTAGATGAAAGATTTATAGCGGGGTTTAGTCTTGTGAGGCATAGGACAAGGTTATGTTTTTTGTAAGATGCACCTGTTTTCAATAAAGTGTCCTTTTTCACACATCTTGAGATTTGATTGTGGTCCATTCTGGGCGTGTGGCCCAATGGGGCTTTGGGGAGGCTCGCACCCCCAGGGTTTTTGGGCCGTTGGTGCAGCCTGTGACAAATTGGGCTCTCTATGGGCTGCACTTGGGCTATGTGCTGTGGAAAAGTAAATTTTGCCATGTTGTATGTGCCTACGTGTTCCCCATCCTATGTTATATGTGCATGATCGATATGCATGTATTCCCCTCTGATCGATTAAAGACGCAATTACAGTTGTGTCCATCTCTAGTATGCCAGTTTCCAGTCTTCGTGAAAACAACGAATATTAGGCCTATGTAAACCTACGTTGCCACATTTCACAGTGTGCACGTTAATTCATTGAATTGTCCCCGTTTCTAGGCCTCAAAAGGGCCCGGACTCAGATTCAGCTCCTGTCTCCTGAACCCTCTCCGAGGAGCGATACAGCCCCCACCTGCATCCCTGACCCTTCGCTTACTTCATGCTCTGCCTCCCAGTCTGCCAAGAATATGTTATGTTTCTAGTTATCAGTCCAGCTCTCCTTCTCTGCATTCCTAAGCTACTGAATCACATCAATAGTTTCCGTCATGGTCTAGCCTTTATGTCTCCATATAAGAGAAATACTGTATTAATATTCATAGAATATTCCTCGCACACACAATACATGTAGAATTATGCATGCACCAGTCTTAGTGTCTATTAGCCTTTGCTCTGATAACTTTTGGATTCTATCAACATGTACTCTAAACACCAGATACTAGATATGCCTTGGGTACATGTCGCTCTGACACTCCAGACTTTAGTCTCCTCTTCTAGCGCAGAAGTCATAGCCCCCAGTTCTCCCTGGTAACACTTCATTGCCCGTTTGCGCGCACCACTAGGTTAGAGGTCCCAGCTGCCCAGGTAGCCCCCTCCATGTTTCCGCCCCGTTTATGACATATTCTGTTACGTTTACATCACATGTCTATGTATACGCCCTGTACACACCTTCTTGTTACATCATTTTGCCCTTATCTTTCGCGACTGCTACGAGTCACGCCTACTGCTACGCCTACTGTATTGAATGTAATGTATTTGTTTAAGTATATATACTGTGCACCCATATTAAAAGTTGCCAATTCCCTTGTCCAGATCCTGCCCCCGGCAGCTGCCTTCATTCCCGTACAGGCTGTCCTGTTCCTGTCCTTTATGCCTGATTAAAGCCTGTCGACTCAAGATACCTCGAATCCTGACTCTTATTTATTGAGCTACCTGTTTTATTGATTATACTGAAAAATAGTACCGGTAATTAATTATTTATTTACCACATAATGGCGCCCGAACAGGAACTTGCCCTTTCCCCACGCGCCGGAGAAGCCACGCAGGCCCCCTGATCCTCTGCAGCCGTGACGGAACCATACCGTGCACGTGCAGATATTTCTGCTTCAAGTATCCCTCAGGCCCACGGAGGAGACGGAGGTTGCGGTCCAGCATCCAGACGAGGCGGTGAGGAACGCGGCGAGTCCCGACCAGAGCCCAAGCCGAGAGTCCAAGGTCCGAGGTATCCGGAGGCCCACCTGTAACTGAAGTCCGAAGTTCGTAGTCCGTCGTCGTAGCAGTCCAGCCCAGTCCGAGGCCTTCCGTTCTTGCTGCCCGGTGAGTACCGTTGCTGGGGTAGTATCTAGACAGGGTCAATTAATTTGTCTCTGGTCCGTGGGTTTGGGTACACAGATCCAACACGAAGTGTTCACCTAGGTGGACGCGGGTCCTGACGTGTCTCTTTATGGGACCGGTAAGTTTCGTGCTGTTTTAGCAGTGCATCTAGTCATTCTAGTAAAGTTCTGTTCTCGAGAAATTCATGTATTCTGTCCGAACTGTTATTTTAAATGTTATTTCATGTGTTTTCAATGTCGTGGTATGAGTGATTTGTTTTTCCAGTTATTATTGTGTTTATCGTGTATTGTATTGTGTCCAGACTCCAGCCTAAACTATGCCTCTATTCTCGAGGTTACGTCAGTTAAAAACCAGAAAAGGATTGCTAGAGGAAGCAGTTCCTGTCCCGCCTAGGGACAGTCCAGGTCATTTTATGTATCATAAGCATGGCTTAAGTGCCATATTATATCTAGACTTATGGGTGGAGTACACCAAGGAATTAGAAGAGAAATATAGATGGCCCGTATCAGGTACGTGGGATGCCGAGTGCATCATGCGAGTAGAAGAAGTATTATGGAAAAAGAAATCCAGGGGGGCGTGGCCGAGACAGCGATGTAAGCGGACGCGTCTTGTGCGAGCTCCGTCGCCCCGCTGTGTAATTAGCCTGTTTCAGCGACGTCTGGGGGGTTTCTTTTGACTGGGGGCCCCCCGACTCCTGCGAGCCCTACCTGCAACACCTTCCGGAGGCGAGTCCTTCTTGTTGGGACCCCCGCTGCAGACGCCCGGGGCCCGGGATCCCCGCGCTCGGCCTCTGGCCGCCATCTTGCCGCAGGGTTTGCTGAGGAGTCCCCGAGCCCGACTCTCCCGGTGCGGAACTGGTTGCTGACGCTGGCGAGGGGCTGGTGTTCTCCTGAGCCCTTCACGTGGCGAGCCCTCCTCCGTGACGCCGACTGCTGCCTGGGCGCACCATCGAGGCTGCTGGCGCCGGGCTTCCCCTCGGCTGAAGAAGCTGCGACCGCCCAAGCGCCGAGGTTACGAGAGGCCCCGGCTTGGGCGGGAAAGAGAGGCTGGACCCGGAGAGAACGCCGGAGGCTCTTCCCATGCGAGCCCCAGCTCCAGACCACGCACCCGGCGAGGGACCCTCACGGTGAGCTGCAGCATCCGCGCCGCCCCTCCCCCCTGGCGCTAGGAGGGACCTGCTTCAGCCCTGACCGCCATCTTGTCTCCCCGATCGGCTGTTAGTGGGGCTACATCTGGAGGCGGGTGGCCGACCCGCACGCCCACGCGATCCCCTGCTACCAAGCACCCTGCTGGCCTAGCGAGCCTCGACGGAGGACTGTGGAAGTGCCCGGGCGCTGCCCTTGGGGAAGGCCCTGACTCACGCGGGGGCGGGAGGCCGAGTCTAGCCACAGCCATCGGAGGTCCCCAGCCCGTGGGACCCGGACTCTGGCCACCACGGGAGGACTGCCGATAAAGAACCTCCACCACTCCCTCTGCCTGCACACCGCCTTGCCTCCCCGGCGGAGCCTTCCCGCTCGCCCACGCACCCCCTCTGCGCGCCGGACCCCTGCTGCCCTGGCGCACTTTGCAGGCTGACACCAGGCCAGTCCGGCCTCAGGTTTGCGGAGGCCCGGCCACACCCTGCCATCTCCTGCTTTGCGGTCTAGAGCCCCTGATCGTGGACCCTGGGTTGCTGGATCACCGGGACACCTGCGGGACCTCCCCTGGACTCTACTTTACCGCGGACCGGGGGCTACGCGCAACAGCTTGCCCTCCCCCCCGCTATCCCTCGACACCCTGAGCGGACCATGACTCGTGGCAGGGGGAGCAGGCCGGACCCCCCATCGGCGGCGATCAAAGGTGCGTCAGTGGCTTCCATGTGGGGCAAGGCGGGCTCGCCGCCATCTTCCGGGGGCCCCTCAACAACAAAGGAGAAACCCCTGCCACCTGCCGACTCCCCCCCAGTGACTCAGGCCTTCATGTCCTCCTTCATGGCGGACTTAAAGTCCGAAATCGGATCCCTCAGGACGGAGGTTCACTCGTGCGTTAAAGAGTTGCGCAAGGAAGTCACCGACCTCGGCGACCGGGTCGACGGCCTGGAAAAAACGGTCGATTCCCGCACCGAAGACCTAGAGCAGATCTGGCGGAGAGTGGCGACCCTCGAAGAACAACATATCCAGCTCCAGATCAAGCAGGAGGACTTGGAAAATAGGGGATGCCGCAACAACCTCCGCATACGGGGTGTGCCACTTGGAGAAGAGGGGGCTAATACCATGGCCTATGTGGCCCTACTCCTGCATGCGGTGTGGGGCGAGGAAGACGCCCCCCCGCCGCGCCTCGACCGCGCACACCGAGTCTTCGGAGCGGGAGGAAAAGCGGGTCCCCTGCCCGACATCGTCATCAGGCTTCATTATTTCACTGAGAAGGAGGCCATTTTGAAGGCGGCTAGGGACAACCCGGACCTGAGGTACGAAGGTCACAAGATCCAGATCTTCCAGGACTTGGCTCCCTCAACCCTCTACAGACGAAAGGTCTTCCGCCCGATCACGGAGAGACTCCGGACTCTCAACATCTCTTACCAGTGGGGCCATCCCTTCGCGCTCATCTTCAGGTGGGAGGACGAGCGCAGGGCACTCAGGTCCTATCAGGAAGCGGCACAACTGCTAGGCATGCCGGAGTCCCCGGACCACAGTCCAACCCGCCCTCCCCACCCGGAGAAGGCCCCTCCACGCTCAGAATGGTCCACTGTGCGCAAACGTCGACGGCCCCCTGCGGTGGATGCACTCTCTGCCTCACAGACCAAACAGGACATCATCGCACACATCCGCTCTCTTGAGGGCGACCGTGAGGAACAGGCCTCCCAGCTCCTCGCTTCTGGGTCTGAGGGTGGGGATCGCCCCTCGACTGCGGAAGGACACTGACCATTGCTACTGTGCCCACAGCTGCCCTGAGCATACGCTCGTCCACTGGGCACTCTGATGTGTCCTCATGCACCATGGAGACCTCATCCCACTGTTCTTAGGGGAGGGGCTTCCCCCCTCTCACTGGCAGGCCACATCCGTGGCTCTCCCCCCCCCCACCCGCGGGGGTCTGCAGGAATGGACGACACCCTTTGCCTCCTCCAGGCCATGTACTGCATCACGGAGCCCCAGCGCCCCGTTGGCGCCTGAACGGACCATGTGGCCCCACGGCCCGACACGCCCCCGGACTACCTTGGAGCAGCGGGGTGGACGGGCTCTGAGACGACTTAATCTTATTCCACTTACCTAGATCTCCGCTCCCCCCCTTTGTCCCGTAGGAAGTGACATTCCTGAGTTCATCCAAACCCTCGGGTAGAGGATGTCCGGTACCTGGGACAATGTACACTGGCCCTGTTGGCCTGTTTTGGTTCTGTTTCTTCTCTGCGCCTTTTCTCTTTTTTCTCTCTCTCCTCTTCCTACTTTCCCCTTCACTGCCCTCTCTTATTATTCTCTCCCCGTGCCTGCAAAGGGGTGGCGGGGTGGGTCCTGCGGGGGTTGGCGCGCTGGAGGTGAGATGAGGCTGCCGCTGTCCTGTCTGCGGGAGGGTCTGCTATGTTGGGTCTTGCGCGACTCCACTCCCCCTTAGTGCTATGACTGCGAACATCCCTACACCCTTGAAGGTCCTCTCCCTCAACGTCAAAGGGCTCAACTCCCCCAACAAGCGGAAGCAGATATGGCGCTACCTCCTACATCACTCCCCTGACATTATCCTCCTCCAGGAGACACACCTTCTCAGGGGAGACACCAAACGCATGGCACACCCCAGATACCCTACACAGTTCTGGGCATCCTCTGACACCAAGACAGCGGGGGTGGCGATCCTCTGCAGGGCTGGCATTAGGCGGGGACCCGTGAAACCCTTCAAAAGCGCTGACGGGCGTTTCCTCCGAGCCACGGTACAGATGGGACGAGCACAGTTCACTCTAGGGTGTGTGTACGCACCCAACCAGTCGCAGGACAAATACCTCCAGGCGCTTCTGCGGGAGCAGTTCCCATCGGGCGACACTAATGTGATCCTGGGCGGCGACTTCAATCTTGTCTGGGACCCTGAGCTAGACCGGGCGGGAGCCCCCTTTAACGGCGCGGGAGCAATGTCCTCTACCCTTAAAACGCAGCTTACAGACCTGGGACTCGTGGACGTGTGGCGCTACCACAACCCGGGGGCCCGGGACTACTCCTTCTATTCGCATTCCCATCGGACATACTCCCGAATCGACTATCTCTTCACCTCCCTTGAACTGGCCCGAGACTCCCTAGCTGCCGCTATCTCCGACATTTCCCTGTCGGATCACGCTCACGTGGAGCTTTTGTTGCAGGACCCCCTGGCCCGGACCACTCGTGAACGCAGGTGAACGCTCCCGCCGAGGATCCTCCGGGACCCGGACGACGTCGCCAGCATCCGAGACGCCATAGACTCTTATTTCGCCATTAACGACACCCCCGACCTGCCCTTTCACACGGTCTGGGACGCCTTCAAGGCCACCATTCGGGGCCACATCACCTCCCTGGCGGCGGCGCGGAGGAAGGAAGCGTTCAAGATGGAAACCGACCTGGCTAGCGAGATCAAACAGGCGGAGGCTCGGGACCGGGTCTCCCCTTCACGGGCATCAAAGAGAACTCTTGCCATTCTCAGGGGGCAACTCCGCGCCCTGCGCACCAACAAGGCGGAACACTCCCTACTAGCGCTCAAGCAACGGTATTACGAGGGAGGGGACAAGGTTGGTCGTCTGCTGGCCGGCAGGCTGCGGGCACGTGCCGCTAGGGCCCACATTGCCAATGTCAAGCGGCAGGATGGCACCAGTGCCACCTCAGAGACGGCCAAACAGGCCGCATTTGTAGCTTACTACTCCTCCCTGTATGCTGAGGAGCCCACTTCTGCGGAGGCACGAGAGGCCGTCCTCGCAGACTTCGGGGGGTCTCCACTGTCCCCTGCATGTGCAGCCACGCTAGAGGGCCCCTTGCAGGAGGAGGAAATAACAGAAGCGGTCAAAGACCTCCCCGTGGGGAAAACCCCGGGACCGGACGGCCTGCCGTTGACCTTCTATCGCCTGTTCTTGACCCAACTCCGCCCGCATTTACTGCGGCTCTACAGCTCCTTCTCCGATACCGTTGGCCCATCCCCTGATATGGGCCTGGCGGAAATTGCCCTGATCCCCAAGCCTGGGAAGGACCCCGACCTATGTGCCTCCTACCGCCCCATCGCCCTCCTTAACACCGATCTCAAGATCTACACTAAGATCCTGGCCAAGCGGCTGGACCCGCACATGCCGGGATTGGTGAACCCGGACCAGGTGGGATTTATACGGGACCGTCAGGGAGCCGACAATGTTCGCAGGCTGGCACACTTAGTGGGAAAGGTGCACCACTGGAAAATCCCGGCCTGCCTCCTCTCGCTGGACGCAGAAAAGGCCTTCGACCGGGTCGACTGGACCTTCCTACGGGCGGTCCTCACGAAACTTGGTCTTGGCCCTACCATGATCTCCAGGTGCATGGCCCCTTACCTTGGGCCGCAGGCCAGAATTCGGGTCAACGGCCAACTGACATCGCCGCTCTCGATTCACAGGGGCACGAGGCAGGGATGCCCGCTTTCGCCACTCCTGTTCGCTCTTGCGGTCGAGCCACTGGCGGAGCTGATTAGACGCGCTCCTGACATTCATGGTATCCCCCACGGAGGGCGCACTAACAAGGTAGCGCTGTTTGCGGATGACCTGATTCTTACCCTTACGACTCCTCGGGTCTCCCTCCCAGCGGTGCACGAAGCCCTCTCACTGTTTGAACAGGCGTCCGGCCTTAAAATTAATCACACCAAATCTTGGGCGCTTAACCTCACCATCCCCGATGAGGAGGTCTCCTTCCTGAAGGGGGTCACACCCTACCGTTGGGCGGATGACCACATTCAATACCTGGGTCTGGACCTCACACCCCACCTTGACTCGTGGTCCTCGAGGAACTAGGCCTCTTGCCGCAAGGAAGTTCTGGCAGACCTGCGGAAATGGAAACCCTTGATGATTTCCTGGCTCGGGCGGCTCAACGCTGTCAAGATGTCGGTCCTCCCCCGCATTCTGTATGTTTTCCAGTGCCTCCCCACCCCGATCCCGATTCACTGCATCAGAACCCTCCAACGCGACCTCACGTCCTTCATATGGGGGGGCAAACGGCCCCGGTTCTCGCAGAAAGTCCTCATGGAGCCGAGAGACAGGGGTGGCCTGGCCTGCCCGAATCTCCTCCACTACTATTGGGCGGCACATCTCCGGTTCGTGATCGAGTGGGGTGCACGCGAAAGCGACAAGCACTGGTTCCACATGGACCGAGTGGTCACGGGGCGCACCATATGGGACCTACCTTGGCTACCGCGTGTGGCGCGCTCCAGAAGTGCGTATATGGCGGTCCCCACAAGGACGGTTCTTGATGTATGGGACAGAGTGGCAGTGTCCAAGGGTCTAACCACGTTCCCCTCTCCACACACCCCCATTGCAGGTAACCCGCACTTTCCCCCCGCTGCCCAGACCCGAGCCTTCGAGAGCTGGACACAAGGAGACTGCAGGGTTGCAGGAGATCTTTTTCTTGGTGGGTCGCCTAAATCATGGCTGGACTGCAGGGAAGAATTTGGCCTCCCTTTAACTGCTAGCTTACAGTATGCGCAGTTGCGCCACTGGATTTCGGGAGACGACATGTACCAGGCTGCTACCAGGGCATATACCCCATTTGAGAAGTTGGCACGCTCCCTCGGGGGACTGAAACGGCTCATCTCCCAGATCTACAACATATTGCAACACCCCGTCGCTCCGCCTGCGCATCCCTATCAGAGGCAGTGGCAGTCGGTGACTGGCGCTGATATCACGCCATCACAATGGACTCGGCTCTGGAATGACATCCCCAAAACATACCGCAGCATCCCGCAGAGGGAAAACGCGTACAAGATGCTAACGCAATGGTACTACACTCCCCTGAGACTCAGCAAAATGTTCCCCACTTCCTCACCGCTGTGCTGGAGGTGTGGCACTGCGACTGGTGACTTCGTACACATCTGGTGGTCGTGCCCTACCCTAGCTGTCTTTTGGAAGGAGGTCCTTAGTCACATTAAGAAGGTGTTGGGTTTTCCCCTCCCTGAAGAGGTTTGCACACTCCTGCTGGGCATTCGACCCCCCACACTTAGGGCCCTCACGCGCAGCGACTGGATCCTCACCCTTCACATGTTAGGTGCTGCCAGGCAACTCATTGCTCTGTACTGGAAGCGGGCTGAGGCACCGCCGATAGCATCCTGGTTCGTGCGCCTCTGGCAAGTCCTGACTATGGAGCTACTCACGGCGCGGATACAATCAAGGGGGATACGCTTCAAGGCAGTGTGGGAACCCCTCGTGCGATACCTGTGCTCCATCAGCTATGCCCGCCACATGCCTCCCAGGCTCCGCGCCCTGCAATTGTTTGAAGATGCCCTCATCCCTGCTGACCCGAGCAGGCTAGGCGCTTAGTCATTTCCCCCAGTGCCGATTTGCGTTTTCCACCCCATATTGGCGACTGAAGACGCACCCCCCCAGACCCCTCTCCACCTCGCTACTGCTCACTCCTCTTCTGACTTTTCTTCTTTCCTACTTGCCACTCTGGCTTCCACCCCCCTTTGGGGCAGTTCGGTCCCTGTTGGGCCTTTGAAAATGTGGCACCACTGCTCTCCCTCACATACGCGCCTCCCCCGGGCAACGGCGCATTGCCATCATATGGCCGCCTCTTGCTATACTCTCCCCTAAGCCACGCGGCCGGCCCCTCCGGGGGTTGTAGGCAGAGCGCTGTGTTAATGGTTCCACCTCCCCTGGTTAGTACTACCTACTGGCTTTTTTTCTGCGCGGCCGGCCCTGAAATGGGGTTGTAGGCTTATCGCTGTGTTCACAATAAAAACAGATTTGAACAAAAAGAAATCCAGACAGTCCCAGAAAGATGCCATCAAGTTATGGCGCAAAGAATCTCACAGAAGAACGGAAAAAGAAATCAGAAAAACAGAATTAAGTAGGGAATCCACAGAAAGAGCCCAAGAAAGGGAATTAATCGAAATAGGTGAACGAGTTAAAACCGAACAGTCAGACAGACAGAGAAATGCCCTTATTAAGGGTATGTATCCTCTTCTTGCCGAGGGCTTGCCGAAAGCAACCCCGGAAGTGCCATGTAATTTTCCGCCGCCATTAGTTCCGATTAAGCTACGTCATAAACCGACCGCAGCTGATATTTTTCTCTCGTCCTATTTGGACGACACAGTCCCAGAATATGCAAATCCTGCTCCGCCAGCTCCCGTAAATAATGTAATTCCTGTTCCTCCAGCCACCGGGGCACCCGTTACAGCACCTGTTACGGTACCCCCGGTCCAGCCTACAGTACATGTACCCGCTACATCAGTCACTCTCCCAGCACGTACGATACCCGTCGATGATTCTAGTCTAGGAGCCGTGGGGGGAAGTCCTCCTGGAACCCCGCCTCAACCCAGACGTATAACGTTACTCGAGCTACATGCACGAGCGTTACAACGTTCGCCCAAACTTCAGTCAGTTGCCGATATCAAGCGAGCCCTTACCGAATGCCGTTATGATCCAGTCCCAGGCGATGATGATATGGTCCTGTATTCATTGCGTGTAAGATGGGTGACCGAATATTTGGACACCCTGCCGAATATGAAAGGTTATCTAGACAGAATATATCGTTTCATCCGTACAGGAGCAGATCCAGGAAGCATTGGCGAGGCCATGGCTCAAAGGAAAGTCGAGATTCAGCTCATGCTTTTAAAGTTTCTAATTAATTGTTTGATAAGAGAACAAGATTATCCGGATAAAGATCCGGAAGAAATGAAAGTCCTGACCAGGTGGAGTGACCATATAGCAGAGGGAAGACACAAGACACAGAACTGTATAGAGAGTATGTACAAAAAGATCCGTAGGGAAATAATAAAGTTACACGAGAAACGAGAAGCAGCACAAGTAACCGAGAAAGAAGACAACTCTGATAATGAAGAGGTAGACGACGAAAATCCCTCCAGAATAGCGTATGTAGGTAGAACTAGACTTCCCGACCGACATTCACGCCTAGAACACAAGAAAGTTTTCCCTCCTCCAGCACCAGAACAAGGTTCTCTTGAGCAAGTATTTCAAGCTACCGATCACATTCTGAAATCACGAATCGGTTATAGTGAACTTAGTACCATGCATGAACAAGAACTAGCCCGATCAGCGGTCCGATGGACTACTGATTCTACCACTTTTCCAGACGGAATAGTGGCACAAATGTTTCTGAAACTGCCCCCAGCCGAGCAGCGACTGGTGGGTATGTATATGATCCAGCACCTCATTACACTGTATGAGGGACAGCATTCTGATCCAGGTCCGTTACATGATGTTCTGAACGAGTTACTCCAGTATAGATGGAGAGGTCTAGGTACTGATTTAATTAGTATCATTCTAGAACAGCGCCACAAATATCGAACGTTTCTGAATCCGCATTTTGTTTGTGTCCCACCTCCAGAAAGTAAATCATTTTACATAGATAGACAGCATCCGTTACGAGAAGTACACCCAGTTAGGACAACGGGTGGTGATCTAGAACGAGTATTTGTTTACACCCCTATCACAAAGATGGAACTCTTAGAGATGAAAAAGTTAATTCCCTGTCACGACAAAGATCCAGCAGGGTTCCATCGAGAATTAAAGGACATGCTCCGTATGGGAGAATACACGTATCCTGATATCATTAAAATGTTGAAGGTCCTGTTGCCCGCAGGGGTATATGAAAAACTCAAGGAAAAAGAATGGGAGGTGGGAGAGAAAAAGATAGATTGGACAGCTCTAGAAGCTGAAGATACTTCCCGAGTACCAGGTACCGGTCTTGGGGGTAAAGTTAAAGAATTGCCCGAGTTATTGATACAGGTTTTGCCAAGGTTACTAGCCACGAAAAAGGAAGATTGGGATGCAATCTCAGCTTGTAAACAGAAACAGGATGAAGACACTAGTGATTTTTATTCTAGATTTGAAAAATGTTTTATTATTAACAGTGGTCTGAAAACAAGTAGTGAATCGTACCCTCATCTTTTTGTTACCAAACTAGTCGAGAATTCAAGTCCACAAGTTAAAAATCGAGTATTGAAAGTTGAAAGTAGTTGGCAAGCTAACACTCCGTCACAAATGTTACAAATGCTCCAGTATCACCAGAATAGAATCAGGGAAGAGCAAGAACACGAAAGGAGACGTATGAAAGACACGAAAATGAAAGTATTAGTTGCACAATCTGTTCCACAAGACAGTCAGAAGAGGGGTCCGAATCAAGCCAGTCATCCTGCAGCTCCCGTTAAAGGGACCTGCAATTACTGTAAACAGCCAGGTCATTTCATAAACGAGTGTGCAGTTCTGAAACACAACATAGCTACTGGTAAGACTAAAGAAAGACCACGTCCGCCTAGGCAAGAACAAGTTTCAGAGACTTCTCAGCCACCACAGAATGCACAACAGACAGTTACAGCACCGCAGCCTATCGCTGCAACACAGCATGTTACACAGCAGATGTACCAGTATGCCCAGTCAGAGTATCCAGAGTATCAGCAGTATTCATGAAACAGCCTAGAGAGGGAGGTAGGCTTGCCTCTCATCGAGATACCTGTAGATCAAGAGGGTCTCTATGTACACAGTCAAGTATTAGGGAAAGACAGAAAGTTTTTGATTGATACAGGGGCAAGTAGGACTACTATCAGTCATTACGAGGTTCCAGGGGCTCCGCTCTCAGGCTCTAAAAATGTTTCCCTTGGATTTTCAGGAAAGCCGATTGTTAATGAAATTTCGAAACCAGTTTCCCTAGAAGTTGGTCCATTGTCCCGAACTACTGATTTGTTACTTACGAAATCATGTCCAGAAAATTTGTTAGGCATTAAAACATTAAAAGAATTAGGTGCAGTAATTTGCTGCTCCCCAGAAGGGGTCCGACTGTTCCTGAGAGACTTTAAAGGTCATTATGTATTACGTGATTTTGATCCAAGATTATTGAATGTACCACAGCATTTATGGGCGCACGGTCCAACTGATGTAGGTTGTATGCATATCACACCCCATCGTGTGACTCTCAAGCAAGGTATAGTTTTGCCACGAATCAGACAGTACAGATTGCCACCTGAGGCTGTAGCAGTCTTATCCAAAATTATTGACGAGCTTATTGCTCAAGGAGTGGTTGTAGAAACTGACTCCAATATATGTAATTCTCCTATCATTCCAGTCCTGAAACGTACTGATCCAAATGCACCTCCAGTATATCGATTAGTGATTGACCTTCGAGAGCTTAATAAATGTATCATACCCCAGTACCCAGTAGTCCCAGATATTTCTTCCCTATTGACAGCCATTGATTCTGAAGCTACATTCTTCACAGTTATCGATCTCAAGAACGCATTTTTCAGTGTCCCCATTCATCCAGACAGCCAGTACCTTTTCGTTTTTTGTTTAAATGGAAGAAGCTATAAATTCACACGAGCTCCTCAAGGCTTCACAGAAAGCCCTAGTATTTACAGTCAAGCACTTAAGAGACAACTAGACAATATTCACATGCCAACTGACACTGCCCTGCTCCAGTATGTCGATGATCTACTGATCACAGCCGGTTCTGAACGTGACTGCGAGCGTGCGTCACTCACGGTTCTGTATTTTCTGGCCGAGCAGGGGCACAAGGTGTCCCCTTCCAAATTACAATTCTGTGTCCAGCAAGTGGTATACTTAGGACACTTACTGTCCAAGTGGGGTAGGCAGTTGACACCAGACCGTATCCAGTTAATAGCGAGTCTTCCACAGCCCAAGACACAGAAGGAGGTACGAGCTTTTATTGGCCTCACTTCTTATTGCAGACAATGGATTCCTCAGTATGCATTTCTAGCCAAGCCACTGATACAGTTAACGACACAGGAGGCAGCCGTATCGACTGTCCTCCCTTGGACCCAGGAACATACACTTGTTTTTAATGAGTTAAAGAAAGCCCTATGTCAAGCACCTGTTCTAGCGACACCGAACTACAGTAAGCCTTTTACACTTTTTGTCACAGAACGTGATGGTACTGCATTATCTGTTCTCACACAAGATCAAGCAGGACAGTACAAGCCCTGTGCTTATTTTTCGAGCACATTAGATCCAGTAGCCCAGGCTCTGCCTGCGTGCCTCAAGTCAGTTGCAGCCACAGCTCTAGCTATCAGACAAAGTGATTCCATAGTGTTAGGACACTCCCTGACAGTACAAGTTCCACACTCCGTGGAAGTTCTTTTAAACCGAACACAGACTCAACACTTGACAATTGCACGTTTAACAGGTTATGAACTGACACTGTTCCAGCCACACATAGAAATCAGACGCTGCAACATTCTAAATCCTGCTACACTGTTACCGTCAGTTACTTCAAGTCCTGCCACACATGACTGTGTGGAAGTTGTTAACACTATGACAAAGCCAAGACAAGACCTGACAGACATTGCATTACCTAATCCCGACCTGACACTTTATGTGGATGGTTCATGTATGAGAACAAGTACAGGAGAACTAGTAGCCGCGTATGCAGTGACTACTGAAACTGAAGTTATAGAAACACATCGTATTGACACCCTGTCTGCTCAAGCAGCAGAGCTAGTTGCTCTGACCCAAGCCTGCATACGTGCTAAAAACCTGAAAGTAAACATATATACAGATTCACGTTACGCATTCGGAGTCGTACACGACTTTGGAGTGCTCTGGCAGGAGAGAGGTTTCATGACTTCTCATGGAACCAAGATTCAGCATGGTCTCCTCATTCAAGCTCTGTTAGATGCAATACATTTACCGACAGCTATCGCTATCATGAAGTGCAAGGCACATACGAAAGTTACTGACATCATTTCCCAAGGTAACGATCTAGCAGATCGAACAGCCAAGCTTACAGCTCAGACCCCAGACATTCCAGTTAACACGACACAGACACTCACTCCAGATCCGACTACTTGTATGACAGTCAAGGATCCTACACAAGATGTCATAGACATACAGTTACATGCTACTCCCGAAGAAATCAAGAAATGGTCCGAACAAGGAGGGGTCCAGACCGATCAAGGATGGTTGACGAAGGGAAAAGCCACATGGTTTCTCCCCGACTCTATGGTTCAAGTCATTATTAATACCGCACATAGTCCAGCACATCTAGGAGAAAAAGCTATGTTAGACAGTATTCAGAACCTTTGGTTCAACAAGCACTTACGAGCTGCAGCCAAGCAGAAAGTCCGTACCTGTATGATATGTTGTCAGTTCAATCCAGGTAAAAGTGTCCCGGTGGAACAAGGTGGATTCCAACCTCCTGACCACCCTTTTGAAGTCCTCCAGATGGATTATATTCAGATGGAGCGATGTCGAGGTTTCAAGTATGTCCTCGTAGTTGTATGCGCTTTGTCCAGGTGGACAGAAGCATATCCAGTTCCAGATTACACAGCCGCGACCACTGCCAGGCAGTTGGTTCGTGAATTCTTTCCCCGCTATGGACTCCCTAGGGTCGTGTATTCTGATAACGGCCAGCCATTCTCATCTGAGCTTATGAAACATGTTTCCCTTCTGTTAGGGTACCAGTGGAAGTTCCATTGTGTGCGCCATCCTGAAGCAGCCGGTCTCGTAGAGAGACATAATCAGACTCTGAAAATTCGCATTGCAAAAATATGTAGAGAAAAAGGTGTAGACTGGCTAGTTGCCCTGCCAGTTGCTTTATTTTATATGAGGATGGTTGCACATTCCAGATCAGGTCTGTCCCCATATGAGGTCGTATTCGGCCGCCCCCCAAACATGTGGGGTACACCTAGACCCCGCAGTATTACAGATGTTTCCAGTAATATGCTGACAGATTACCTAGCTTCCTTGATGTCTGCCCTACACTCTTGTCGTTCACAGGTTGCCGCCGCATTTCCAGACAACACCGAGGTGAAACCGCATGAAGTCGTTCCCGGTGACCTCGTGTTCGTCCGGAATTTTGATCGTTCAAGTCCGCTGGAGCCCCGTTGGAAGGAGCCTCGCATGATCTTGCTTACAACAAGGACCGCCGTAAAGCTCGAGGGCAGGAAGGGGTGGGTCCACCTGAGCCACATAAAGAAATTCCATGGATCAAGAGAAAAGACTTTTGCTAAGGACTGCCTTATTCCTAAAGACTGCCTAAAAACAGACTCTGAACTTGACTCTGAACTCAAAGTTCCCCTGTTAGAGAAAACTCCGCAACAGGAGTATAAAGAGAAGCTTCGGTCTAGTAAAATAAGTCAGCCAGTTTGATTGTCTAAGTCCCTCTCGGGTGAAACGGTTAGACAGGTTCCTGACATGTATGAGATAGACCCCCATAGTGAGAGAGTTAGTCAAAACTCTAAAAGATGTATTATTGTTCTAAGTTTCTTGTTATTTTTGAGTCTTATGGTTACCTGCACCAGTTATGCTTTACATTTATGTTTTCCAATTTCACATGTACATATGTTTTCTAATGCTACAGTAGAGCACACATTTAGTGATCTGCCTCCTCACGAGCTATCCTATCGTCTTGCTATGCGAAATAACACATTCATTAGAATGTTACACTATTCACACCAGACCAGCAATGCCACTAATTGTTGGGTGTGTGGTCGACTCCCCCCTTTCCAGACACCGAAGGGAGTTCTGCCACTCTTTCCTTATCCGTTTTCACATAATGGTTCGTGTGGAGCATGGTCCACTTTAACGTCATCCTCCAATGATATGCCCCTTCTGAATAGAACATGTTTTCCAGACAAGCAAGGTCTCTCCCATAGAACAGGGTTAGATCTAGAAAATGAAGTATATGATTTGGGTAATTATTCTTCGAATTTCATGGTCCTGAATGTTCAGTCTGATACTACTCCAGATTTGCCTGCTATTTCAGTACTACCAGTCAAAGGCGAATTATATGTCAGAAAGAATGGTTCCGCACATGTAGGACATAGTGATTGTACTACTATTGTCGAGTATAGTGACAGTGGGAAATCTATTTTCAAAGCCTCACGTCATTCTTATTTTGTTTGTGGTCAGACCGCATATGTTCGTCTGCCCCTCGATTGGGATGGAACATGTTACATTGCCTTCCTACTGCCACCAGTTTTTCTAGCCCCATCTGATTATCACAGAAACACACATCTAGTACACGTCAGACCTAGAAGGGAGATCGAGTCCCCAATCGTCGATCAAACTGAAACTACTCTAGAACAGTATCAAGACTTCAATAAAGGTTTCTTCTTCTTTCTAGGACCTGTCCAGAATAGTAAGTTAATACGTAGGTTAACCAGAACCCTTGAAGCAGTAGTGAATGAGACTACTTCTGCTCTAGGTAACTTAACTGAAGAGCAATCTGCTATGAGATTTGTCGTGCTCCAAAATCGTCTCGTTCTTGACGTCATACTGGCCGATAGAGGAGGAGCATGTAGAGTCATCGGATCTAGTTGCTGCATTTTCATTCCTAATAACGCGCCGTCTGTTTATTCAGCTATAACCAGACTTCATAAAATTGCCCATCAGTTACACCAGAATCCAGGCACCTGGACATGGTCCGGTTGGCTCTGGAGTATTATATCTGCCTGGGGATGGAAAGTATTGTCATTCCTAGGTATAGCAGTAATGATCATATTCAGTTGCTGCCTCTGTATACAATGTGGCCCTGCGATTTGCGGCATGTGTGCTACCTCTTGTATTCCTAGTCCTAAATCCCGTTCCAAGACAATTCGAGACGAGCAGATGATGCTATATGAAATGATAGATGGCATCATGAATATTGATGTTTCCTGATGGAAACGTAGGGCACAAGGAGGGAATGTGGAAAAGTAAATTTTGCCATGTTGTATGTGCCTACGTGTTCCCCATCCTATGTTATATGTGCATGATCGATATGCATGTATTCCCCTCTGATCGATTAAAGACGCAATTACAGTTGTGTCCATCTCTAGTATGCCAGTTTCCAGTCTTCGTGAAAACAACGAATATTAGGCCTATGTAAACCTACGTTGCCACATTTCACAGTGTGCACGTTAATTCATTGAATTGTCCCCGTTTCTAGGCCTCAAAAGGGCCCGGATTCAGATTCAGCTCCTGTCTCCTGAACCCTCTCCGAGGAGCGATACAGCCCCCACCTGCATCCCTGACCCTTCGCTTACTTCATGCCTCGCAGTGCCCGGCCCGGCCTGGCTCTGCCTCCCAGTCTGCCAAGAATATGTTATGTTTCTAGTTATCAGTCCAGCCCTCCTTCTCTGCATTCCTAAGCTACTGAATCACATCAATAGTTTCCGTCATGGTCTAGCCTTTATGTCTCCATATAAGAGAAATACTGTATTAATATTCATAGAATATTCCTCGCACACACAATACATGTAGAATTATGCATGCACCAGTCTTAGTGTCTATTAGCCTTTGCTCTGATAACTTTTGGATTCTATCAACATGTACTCTAAACACCAGATACTAGATATGCCTTGGGTACATGTCGCTCTGACACTCCAGACTTTAGTCTCCTCTTCTAGCGCAGAAGTCATAGCCCCCAGTTCTCCCTGGTAACACGTCATTGCCCGTTTGCGCGCACCACTAGGTTAGAGGTCCCAGCTGCCCAGGTAGCCCCCTCCATGTTTCCGCCCCGTTTATGACATATTCTGTTACGTTTACATCACATGTCTATGTATACGCCCTGTACACGCCTTCTTGTTACATCATTTTGCCCTTATCTTTCGCGACTGCTACGAGTCACGCCTACTGCTACGCCTACTGTATTGAATGTAATGTATTTGTTTAAGTATATATACTGTGCACCCATATTAAAAGTTGCCAATTCCCTTGTCCAGATCCTGCCCCCGGCAGCTGCCTTCATTCCCGTACAGGCTGTCCTGTTCCTGTCCTTTATGCCTGATTAAAGCCTGTCGACTCAAGATACCTCGAATCCTGACTCTTATTTATTGAGCTACCTGTTTTATTGATTATACTGAAAAATAGTACCGGTAATTAATTATTTATTTACCACAGTGCTTGGGTGTTTTAGCTGGAAATTTTAGAGGCTGTGTTACCATTTTGTAAGGTGACATGGCAGCCGGCAGTTAGGGACAGTTTCCGATCCCCTCCTACCGACCCTTTAGAAGGTAAGATGGGGGGGTTATTTTGGTTATTATGGGATGGATGGCCGAATTTGTTGAGTACAGGTGCATCAGGGGAGTGAACATGCATTGTAATTGGTTGTCACTTGAAGCAGGTTCATGGCGCCTGGGAGCTAGTTCTGTGCAATTTTACAGTTCACTTTACAGTTGGGAACAAGTGACTCCAGGAGCAGGTAATAAGAGTAGGATAGGAGATACTTAGTTAGGTAGATCTTTTGACAGGTGGAGAAGAGGTTACAGGGTTTAAAGGGACAATCGTTATTGACTGAGTTGGGGTTGCTAAATAGTAGCAAAGACAGGAGAAGGGAGTGGAAACCTTAGGGGTGGTCGAGGGAGATACGTAGATGAAGCATGTATAGAGAGGTTTCGTTTTGGGAGGCAAAGGCCAAGGTTATGTTTTTTGTAAGATGCACCTGTTTTCAATAAAGCAGCCTTTTTCACACAGCTTGAGAGTTGACTGTGGTCCGTTCTGCGCTTGTGGCCCAAAGGTTATTCTTTCAATACGTTACAGGCATGTACTATTTAACAAGCGGCTCCACTGAAGGTTGTAAGGCTGAGTCAGAGATGACTAAAAACAACGTTCATAGAATTCTTGAGCTGGGTGTTTGGGTTAGGTTTTTTTATAAATAGTGTTTGATTTTAACACAGGGTTTATTCACTTTTTGTTTCATTCACTTTTTGATGCTTTATTCATTTTGCGGTATAAAGGCACATATGCATATATGAACAGCATGGGTCATTTTTCACTAATTTTCAATTTTAAGCAATTGATAATAGGCACACATATTTTGATAAAATATATGTTTGAGTACAATATGCATAACATTTTACATTAATTTTGAAGAGTTTAACAACTTATACATGGTTCCTGATGGGTTGTTCTAAATTTCCAGTTACCCCTGACGAAGGGCCAGTAGCCCAAAAGGCATTGGGTGGACTTTAAATCTGGTTACTCAAATTGAAATGTGATACACAGAGCTGTTGGACAAAGCCCGGACGGGCATTCTTGGAGCATTGAAAGGTTTTAAATCACATTCTCTTTGTCTGAACTTTAAATTGAATACAGATAACAATAGATGAAAAGGATTACTCATAAGATTACTGGATTTTTTACTGAGACGACTGATTGTCTGTATGCAGTGCAGCTTTAAACTGGTGCATGCCGATGCCCCAGGTACTCTTTGTAATTGAATTTGTGACTCATGAAAATCTTATTGTACCCTGTAACCGTTATAGTCAATGAATTAATCGGGGTAGGAGTAACAAGTGAAGTAGGCCTGCTGCAGTCTTAGTTCATGAATACATATGGTCTCACCTGTCAGTAAACATTTATAACCTCTTGTAGAATGTTCTTGCTGACCACTAATTACTGTTGGTCTCTTGCTAGGTGAGAGGTGTATTCCACTAAAGCTGGTCATTGCTGACTGCTAGCATTGATAGACTCACCAACCCTGGCTCCATGATATGTGGTAATCCTCCCTGGTATTACTTTGTGAGCTTTGAATATGCTAAGAGAAGCTCTTTGCATTAGTAAGGATGATTTTGGGCAGGTGTAATAGCAAGTGATTTTTTTCATCAGGTGTTACTGTCAGCTGCAGCTACAGCTACTCATTAATGATAGATTTAACGAGTGAAGATGTCACTATAATGAATGAGCCCTTTTCTTCTGTCAGCAGGATCTCTATTCCCTGTCAAGTAGTTAGTAACCACAGGATGCATTTTCTGTGGAATATTTACTTCATCAGCCACAATTTAGTAGCATTCAGGTACTGGTTCTTATCTCAGGTTTCTTTTGAATCTGTTACACTTAAAAAGTCCTAAGGGATAAGGGGACTTGATTCTATGGAAGATTTATAATTACACATGGGTCTTCCAAACACATTAGTATGTCACCCAAATTTGAAATTTGGAGCAACCAGTGAACTGGCCAATATTGGGTACCACTGGTTCATATCACTCCTTTCTAAAGGCACACCTGGCTAGGTTTTGCTAGTTCCCAGAGCTGTAGGAATATGTGTGCGTTACTGCAGGTAAGGGAAAGCACACAATCATCTCATACCCGTCCCCGAGGACCATACACATTAGAAGAAAGCCCATTTGTGAGCACACCTAACAGAGTAGTTGAAGGAACCATGTTGTGCCTACCCCAATTGTGTCTACTCAATTCATTATACAGGCAATAGATAATTAATATAATGGGTTTTTATTAAATCCTATCCTCTAGTATTATCTAATTATTACAACAGTCACCTCAACAAGATCAGTACTAACAATGTAACAATAAATTTGGGATAAAAGAATAAAAATACTAAATATTATATTTTGTTAGTGAATTCAAGCCTACCATTGTTGTCAGATCAGCAAAGCTATGTAAAACCACCTGCACTCCTTTTTACGACCTAAGAATGGCCTCTACCTCATCAGATGGATGTCCTTTGAACAAGTACTGCTCCCAGTTCTCTGGAAAGCCTTTCTCCCTCTCCTTAGGAGAGAAAGGGTTATATTGTACTTTCGCCTGGTTATGGCTGTTTCCTATTTGAACGGCATGAAAACCCAGTGTTTGGTGAGTGAGCCTGGCAACCTGTTGTTGGGTGAAGCACTTTCTTTTCAGTTTTATTTAGGGCACACTTGACCCAAAGGTATCAGAGCTCCTCACATGAACACCAGTTGCATTACAGAGGGACACATTCATTTTTTAAGGCACAGGGAGATTAAGTGAATCAAAGTAGCACTATCATATTGTTATGACAATTTTCATACAATCAAATCTTCTTCGGCCTTCAAGACTTGTACCCCAAGAGTCAGTTAGTAAAGGCCTTTAGTGAGGCACTATACCATAGGACATGAGTTTTCACATATCAAGTAAAGACAAAGTAATAAGGGGCATCATGAGGAAAGAAATCCCTCCAGAGATTGCAGTATTAAGCCTGCCATAAAAAGCACCAAACCCTCATCCTGCCTATCTGATCCCATCCCTCCCACTTTTGCTAAACAACAAGCAAATTCTCTCTCACAAAGGACATTTTGAGACACACAGTGGCATGGGGTTTGTTTTCTAATTATCTCGTCTCTGACCTGTGACAGAGAAGTCATGTGACCCTGAAGTATATATCTTCCTTCTTAGAATGAGTCAGGAGTAGTAAAAATAATTTGGGGTAAAGTTCTCATTCAAATTAGGGGCTTGGGCACAGTTTCACTTTTTTTAGTTTTGTCTTTTATTTCTTTTTTTAAGAAAGATGTATGTTTAAACAGTAAGATTCTTTTTGTCCGTTGAACACCCCAAATTACGATGATCGTTGAGAATAGCCAAAGAAGATTCCTAAATGTGATCAACATGGAATTTATTTTATAGTAGTTTGTGTAAATGCGGTTTCCTAGATTCTTAATGGCTGGCATAAGCGTTTTCGTAAACAAGGGACAAAGTAGGAGGCCTGGCCAGAGTTTGCGGAGTGACCCAAAAACTCTCCATGGAGTTCCGCAAGCGATGGAGTGAGGTAAGTTGCACTGCTGATTTTTAGCTCAAAAGGGTGCATCCTTCTTCCACTGGAGATGTTCTACTTGAGTGGCAGCTTCCTCAATGCAAGTGGCATGTTTCTCAACATGAGCAGTAATGACCTACCGCGACCCCTCGCAATGAGAAATCTCGCCGGGAGATAGTCTAGCATTGGATTTTCCTAGCTCGCTCTTGCTAACTCAACATTGGCAAGCCATGAGAGAGGAAAGAATCTGCTGCACACCAATATGCTGAGTTTTTAGAAGCTCTGCGGTCCATGCGGAGTGCAGAGTTAGAAAAAGTCCACAAACTCCTCAAGGGTAGCAGAGTTTACCGCCCAGGCCTACAAATTAGTCTAATGAACAGAATTGTTTTTTTCATATTGTTTCCCTTGCACAGATCTGAGCCAAGTGAACTAATAGACAAAGACCAGTGGGTTTCTGTGTTTCAAACTTTTGAATGTGATTGAAGAAGCATGTTCCATTCAAATCCTAAATTCTGCAAAGAAAAACATTGCTGAGAGTGATTTTTCAAGAGTGACGCATTGTGATGCAACATGCCCCACACCTTCTTAGTTTTGAAACTCTGTCTTGAAGGATTATGCCAGTCATGTAGCCAAGAATATATGAGAGTCATCATTAAAGACAAGAGTGATTTAATTTTTTAAACATTTTTGTTTACTGCCAAGGGCCCTTAAATTAAATTAAATTACATAAAATAATGTACAATGTTCACATTCCGAGAGTTTGCACAAGAGCATTTGCAATACAAACATGTTAAACAGTAAGATTTACATTACAAATAGTAAGCCATTTAAAATTCACCATGGCTGTACAGTGACTATTGAACAACTGCTTAATATTGCTCAAGTTATTATGAACTAACATGTCATGGATGATATTGGTGAATGATTTGATGTAGGAGCATCAGACCACGGGGAAGTAGTCCTTCATTATCATTCGAAGTGATCCTCAGCCATACTCCTGAGATGCGGTTGTCGTCTTTCGCCAAATCACAAAAGTCAAATCTTCATGTTTCTCTATGGCTGGTGTAGCTTTACTGTTCAAGGATTTCTAATGGTTCTCTGGATGTCCTCTGGTGGAATATTGTGTTTCAGCAATGAATGTTTATGAGAAAGGGAGATGGTTAGGGATCCTCAATACATTTTGTCAGTGGTATCAGTCGCAGTGGTCGAATCAATGGCCAAAGAAATGGTAAGTAGGTTGAAACCTGAAAGTTGAAAAGTACAAGGTCAGATAGGTCAAGTAAGCAATTGCCCATCCTCACAGTCCAGCAAGCAATGGAGGCACCAGGAGCTCATAAAATATATTTTGCTCTGTGTTCAACTTTGGCTTGCAAAGAATTTGAATAACGTTAACCAAGGTGACGGGGGAGTCAGCACTGAAGAGATTGTGACTCTTCAAATACGACAAGAGGTAAGGCAGTTTATGAAAATGTGCTGCCATACAATATTGTACTCCAGCAGGTGCCTCTTGTCTTCTCCAGTGTCACACCCTGTTGTTTTGGAATCATACAGATTATTTTTAACAATGTGAAACAGGCCTGATAAATGTCAGTCCTAGGGGTCTATTACGATCTCGGTCGAAACGGAAGCTTTCCGACCGAGATGGTTGGTTTCACTATTGACCCCCTAAATACAATTTCGGTTGTCGGAAATGAAACTGGCCAGTCATTCCAGCTGGCTTCCAACAGGCTCAAGGAGCCCGTCGGCCTGTCGGAGTGTGGCCCGTAATTCATATGGACGCATTTTTATACTGTCCATATTATGATTAGGGTTCCCTGATTTCCGCTTTGTCTGATTTTTACAGATAAACACATACAGAAAACACTGTCTCCCCTGTCTGTATTTATTTTTGAAAGTGGAAAAATACAGATAATTTAGCTTCTTTTGAGTGATTCATCATACTGAGATTAATCACTTTCAGGCCAGTAACTATACATAATGACAGCAAGGGGAGCTACAAAACTCAATGATATATCCTTAAATTACTGCATATCTCAACATGTATATGTGTTATTACACTATTTCTTTAATGCGGGTTTATTATGTTTATATTTTTTACTGTGTAATGTGCTAAAACCTGACAGGCATTTAAGTATGAGTCCACATTTATCTGTTAAATAAATGCAGAAATACACGAGTTATCACCTCATCTATTTAAACAACACAAATTAAATATGGATAAATACCAATAAGCTGGCCAAAAAATAAATATGGACAAATACAGATGGAAATGTTCAAATAATAAATACCATAAACCCGTGAGACCTAATTATGATGCACGGTTTCCGGGGCAGACTTTCCATGCCGGCTTCTGACATGGAAAGCCTGTTGGAAAGCGTGTTTGGGGGCCTCAAGCAGGGCCCCTTCTGTTGCAGCCTCTGGTTGGGGTCCAATGGGGCACGTTGATCCCAGCACTGTGTGGCAGGCACCTTGAGGTGCCTGCCACGTGGTGCAGGGAGGAACACGGCCTCCCATTTCTCTATGGGAGCTTGTGCTACAGCTTATGTATAGCCACAACACATGCTCCCATAGGGAAATGTAAGTATGTGACCGCACCATGTGTGGTTGCATCATAATTAGGCGGTCGGGACTGCCAACTAGAGGTCAGTCGGTCCTCGTTTCCATGACAGTGTTGGGCGGACTCAAGGGGGCAGAAAACGATGCTTACTCATGGGCCCCCCCTTTGCATCTGTACCAAATTTGCAGAATTATTTTGCTCTTCTGTGCAATCACAAAGCATCCATAGAGGAATTACAGCCAAGCTCTTGGTGGCTCTATTCTCACATGATGAATCTCTGAATTGGTAAAGTAGTTCTCTTCTAAAAGGTTTTACACCCAATCTTCCCCAAAATAGAGGTGTTTCTTTTATGATGATGAGTGCTTTGGACAACCCTACCCCGAAATCTCTCCTCCTCCAGCAACAATGGGATGTGATCGCTCAGTCTCGCTAGTTCCATTGTTGGTTACATATTTCCCTAGGCTCTTGAAAACCTATGTATTTCGTTCCTTTTCAACCCTCATAACTGTAATGTAACTTAAAACAGTAACCAAAGGCCTTATATTATAAGTGGCTCTGGAATTATGAGACTAAGAAGGGCTGATTGTACTCTTGAACGTCTAGTACAAGAATATCGTGACACAGTAATACTGTGGACAAAATATCGAGGGACAAAATATTAAAGGGTAAATGCACAAAGGGACATATACATTTGCCATTCTTAACTCCACATAAATAAAGATATATGTATATGTATTTTGGTACACATATGTTGAATTAGGTACAGAAAATCTTTACATACTTACCTTTTGATATTTTGTCTCTTGATTTTTTTTATCAATGATATTAGTGTCCCACAATATTGTTATTCATGAGACACATAGGAAGGCAAAATTATGGAACACAGTGCAAATTATGCAGCATAATGTAGTACATTCTGTGACAATACTATTTTGCTGTTTTAAAAAATATTAATGCTGTTCTCGCAAAATGTTTTGCCTCTCTAGTACCAGTATAACACATGGGTGATAAATTCAGGTGAGTAGTTAACGTTTGCCACAGAGCAACACCATGTGTAATTTTTGATTCTTCTAAACTAGCAAAACATTTATTTGTAAAAAAACTGTAAACTATGTAGCATAGGGTGGATTGTTTGGCAAGTATAGTAAACCCATTATTCTATGGAAGAAGTGCCTGGAGACCCTCACGGGTGACAAGCATCTCTCTACAAATCCACCCTACATTTACATTACATTCCAGTGACCCCCATCGATAAGTGATGGTTTGTTGTGTGATCCTTTTAGTCTGATAGTACTCACACTCTCACTCACATTGACAGGAAAACAGCATCAAAATCTTACCTCACCCTACTTAGAAAGTATGAACTCGCACAACCGGAGAGGGCTTTTCATCATTTTGATCATGTCGTCAAGCTGGTAGATAGAGAGAATGGAAACAAGAAGGCTATTTAGACATGACAACATGTATAACAGTTGACTTATTTTTTTCAAAAAACGCAAATTGTGGGCATTGCCAGTAAATGGTTGACCCCAAGGAATAGGAGCTTTTTTCTCCATTGATTAAAGCCAAGGCCAGCCAAATTCTTTGTCTAGTCTAGAAGTGAGGATAGAAAAAGCTAAATTTGCTACTATTGTGAAAGGGAATTTTTAGCCTATAGATCCTTGCTCGCCCACAAATTGGATCAACCCCAGTAAATTTTGTTTCGCAGAAGAGGTTAGTCTAGTAGTCAGAAGGGTAATTGTTTTAAATAATCTATTTTTCCTTCAGGAGATAAATTCCACCTCTAAAACCAGTTTTGAAGTTAAGAAATCAGCTCTAGCTCTCTAAGGGTACCAGTGGATGAGAGACGGATTGAGTTGCTACACCATTCACTCCTTGTTAATAACGTAAAGAATTCCTTGTGTTTCAGAGAATGGAGTATAGTTTCCATGGGAAGGTATTTGTGTGATATCATGTGGATGTACTTTGTTTGTGAAGATGGTATGGAAGAAACAGAATTTGAGAGAGAAGGCACATGAACATGATGGTATTGTATTTTAAAGAAAACTCACTTGTTTCTCAGGTGAAAAGTTGGGGATGTGGAAATCATCCCTGTATTCTGTTGGCGGTACTTCTTCAAGCAAATTGTCTGGATCCTAAAAATTTAATAAAAAAGATCAGCATTACCAAGACCGTTGTAAACAAATGTAGACTGTCATGAGTCTTGAAGATGAAAGTCATGAAAGGCTGCACACCTCAAGCAAATAAAAAACATATGTACAAGAAACAGCATACTATGTTCACTCTCATTTTGGCATTTCACATCCTTAGCACCTTGTACTCATCACCTAAAAGCAGAACATATGTGTGAGTGAAATATTGCTTTTGTGAGTAATGGATCAAAGATGCAGTAACAGTGAATAATAGTGATTTGGCAGTGTATACGTGTGCTGCTACCATAAGTGCTCACTCTGCTCTTTACCTAAGAAATCTTGTATGGCTCTTTCTAAACAATACAGTTTCTACCTTATCTGATAAATACCATCCTGGCTCCCAAAGGGCTCGCCTACCATTGACAGATCACTCACCTCCACTACATTGTAAAGAAATCAAGAAAGAAATTACTGGGGGCGTGGCCAAGCAGCCTCAGATGGTAGCCGCATTTTGAGCGAGCTACATGCCAGCTCCTAGAACCTTGCTGAATCCGAACCTTAGGTGACCTATTTTCAGTTGCAGGCACCAGTGCAGTGGCCCTATAATCACCCCCTTTGGCCCACCCGAACCTACCCAGGGAGCCCTGGATGAGAGAGCTAATTTCTGCAATCGACGGCCTGGGTGTGCATGCGGCCTACCTGTAGATGGGCCTGCCAGAGGCAAACACCACCTGGAGCTGTGAACCCACAGTGGCAAACCGACTCCTGGAGCGTGAGAGGGAGAGAAGACAGGCGCGTGGCTGAGGTGTGGCACATTGCTGCTTTCACTTCCAGGTGGTGGCCCGTAACAATGTAACGGGCACCTTAGAGTGGAGGAGATGGACTGGTCACCACACGTGGCTAGGACTGAAACTGCAGCCTGGTTGAGCCAACTATGGGGCAACCTTTTCTTGGATGCAAACATCCATGTGGTGCCCGCTACACTTGTCCCCTTTGGCCAACCTAAGCCCATGTAGGGAGTCGGGATGAGAGAAACTTATGAGGCAAACAACGACCTGCCGGGAGATGGACATGCCGCCAACAGACACAACCTGGAGCTGCAATCTCACTGCAGCGACTTACCTCTACATCTGCATTGACTCTTGACTTGCAAGGGAGAGGATACAGCCACATGGGAGGGGAGTGGTAGGGACCACCTTTCATTTTAAGCACCCCCATGGGCTTGTGACAGCCCAGCTGATTTGGTGGCCCAGAGTAGAAAAGAGGGGGTGGGCAACATGAGAGAAATTCCCCACAGAATACTTCAGAACCTGCATCATGGATTGTGAGCTATCCTCCTACTTCATTCTGGAAAGGGCGCACAGGTCACTGGCCCTAAGGCCACAGCCAGGGAGACCGCCTAGAGTCATTACCATCAGTATACTGTACCTTATGGACAGACTATATCCTGCGGCAGGCACAACAACGTCCATTGCACCAACTCTATGGTTATGCTCTCCCCTGATTACGCAGGGAAAGTGCAGCCCCTTCTTACATCTTTCTTAGAGGTTAAGTGAAAAGTTAGGGCTAAGGACATTCAATATATGCTGATGTACCCTGCCAAACTGAAAGTAATGTATCAATGGAGAACCATTTTGTTTAAGAGTCCGGAAGAGCTCTGGGACTGAGCGGCGGAGAGGAAATAACTGCCCATATCAACTAAGGAACCAATGACAATTTGGGAGGCCGAAGGGGGTCAACCATCCCACTCTAGGAGGAAACTCAGCAGACTGATGGGAGGCCAACTGTGGTCACAACTGGAGGACAGACATAGGACATCCTCCTCAGAGAGCTCTGGTGATCATGGGGGAGGGGCCGCTACTAGTGGATGATGAGATGTTATTCAGTGGTATAGAGTTTGGTCCCTTCCCTTCCTTTCTTCCATGTAGAGCTACAAGTTTATTCTCATTCGCTGACAAAGAAGAGACACATTGCATCTGTAAAGAGGGGCTGTCTTGGGGCAAATCACTCCCTGCTACACAAGACTATGGTGATTACTTTATTTTGATAGAGTACTATGTTGTATTGTATGTTGTTCCTATTCAGGTTGCTTGTTTTTGGGGCGGCAGATGCTTCCTCTTTAGAAGTGTTGATTAGAGGGTTGTTGGGGGAAAAGTTGGGTACTTTAGGGTTGAGTTAGGTCACAATACTACGTCTCATGCAAGACACATTGCACAGGCCCTAGTCAAACTGGCTCTTTTTAGGCTCTATTTATTTACAGCACTATTAGAAAGTAGACATTGCACTTACTGCTTTTTGTGCATGACAGCCCGTCTCTAATATACGTCTGGGGTGGGTGACAGCTACACTTTGTGCATTCAAGCAAGACCACCACAACACATAAAGGATAGATGGATCTGAGTACCCATCTAAATATATCTGCATTCTGATGGCCT